>NC_040914.2:64671121-65973621 GCF_004126475.2 Phyllostomus discolor
TGCTAGATAAGTAACAGTATCTGATATTTATTGCAATAATATAATTATAGTAAGTGTTGCTACCTGATAGAGCAAGTTCTTTTCTCTTGTTCTTCAAACAGATCTGGTCTATTCTTAGTCCTCTGCTTTTCCATATAAATTGTATAATCATCATTTTAATTTCTAAGAGAATTTTTCTGGCGGGGATAATTTTTATTGGATTGTATGATTTTTTACATCAATCCAGAGAGTATTTGACATTATTAAAATATTGAATCTTTCAATTTGTGAACATGCTTTGTTTCTGTATTTTATATAGATCTTTTTAAAATTCTTCCTAGTAATATTTTATAGTTTTTTTTTGATAAAAGTCTTGCACATCTTTTATCAGACTTATTCCTATGCATTTAATGTTTTGGGATGCTATTTTAAATGGCATTGTTTATAAATTTTACTTCTTAAATGTTCACAGCTAGTACATATAAATATAGTTGTTTTTTGTATGTTGACCTTGATAAGTCACTTATTAATCCTAATAGTGTATCTGTTTGGTTATTTTGAATTTTCTAAATAAACAATTTTTTTTCTTCTGGGGAAAGTGATGATTTTGTTTCCTCTCGATCAATTTTAAAAGTTAAATTGAAGTGTTGAATTTCTGAAATAAACTCAACTTGGTCTTGATGTTTGTTATCCTCTTTCAATATTGTGGATTTTCATTTGCTAATGTTTTGTTTCTTCTATTGAATATGTGGTTTATGCGTGATGTTGACTGACAACTTCCCCTTTTCCTACTGCCTTTCTTAGGTATGTGAAGGTTATGCTAACATCATCAATTGTGTTGGGAGATATTTAATTTTTGTTTTTCTTTTCTTTGGTAGAGTTTCTATAATATTTCAGTTGTACCTCTTTAAATGTTTTCTAGATTTTGCTTGTGAAGTTATTTGGACCAGAATTTTTTCTATGAAAGGTTTTTACTTACAAATTCAATTTCTCTCATAGTTATAGTACTATTCCATTTTTCTATTTCTTGTGCTAGTTTTGATACATTGTATTTTTCTAACAATTTGTACTTCTTATCTAACTGTTCACATTTATTTATATAATATCCATTTGTTGTCTTTTTCCTTAGTTAAGGTTCTGTAGTAATGTCCCTATTTTCATTATTTAATGGGATCTTTGTACCTTCTGTCTTGTTTTCTTGATTAGATTCACTAGGTATTTTATCAATTTTATTAGTCTTTTTAGGCTCAACTTTTTGCTTTGTTGTTTCTATCATATTTGTTGTACTTTCTATTTCATTAATTTTTGGTATTGCTTTTGTTATTTCATTTTTTATTTGTTTGAGTTTTTATTTGTTTTTAAAAAAATATTTGCTATTGTTTTTCTAAACTAGTGAGGTGGATGCTTATATCTTCAGTTTCCAAACTGTGTGCCAAGGTGCCCCAGGGTACAGCCATGAACTTACAGGGCATCATGGGGTATTCTAAATTTTTAAGGAAATATGGCAGTACTCAAAACTTGTTGGACATTATACAAGCTGTCAGCTTGAGGTAATTCAGTTTCAATATTAGATCATACTATCTTTTTAGCTCTTTAGTGTCTCCAAGCAGTTATTTGTTGATACAACTTTTCTTGTTATTCTCATAGGGGAATTGGTTCAATTACCTTATTCACCATTACCAGAAATGGAAGTTTTGGATTAATGTTCTAATTAGCCGTATTTATCTGTTTATTGGTTGGTTGTCTTTAATTGGAGTATTTCCCTTTGTAGTTCTTACCTAGCTGGGCACTCCACTTCCCCGTGCCTACGATGCCATAGGGATGGGGCCATCACCATGACGGCCCACAGACTGGGCCGTCCCCAGGATCTCTCTGATGGTTCCAGAGAGTTCTCTAGCTAAGATTGCTGCCGCATCTGTCCAGCAATGTCAACAATCTCTTCAAAAGTGATATCTCCACTGTGCTGAATGTGTTTTTGCCTCATTCTCTCTTGGGGTGGTTCTCTGAGAGCTTTGATGATCAGGGCAGGGGCAGAAGGCGCTACCTCAGTTTGGGTCTGTCTGTTCTGAGTGGTCGTTTCTCTGTGTGCCTCAGACCCTTCTGGTCACCAGTTGCTTTGGCGATGTCATCACCAACCTTTTTTGGAGACAGGCTCAGGGGGCTGATTTTGGGGGCCAGGGCAGACATGGCACCAACTTCCCCGCAGGTACACCTCAGGTATATGATATCTCCTTGGGGTCGACTTCAACGGCATGGTGGAGGCAACTGGTGTCAGATGAACCTGGATTCAGGGTGACCGAAGAAAGTGTCACCTAAGCCTCCAACGAGCTGAAAGCCAAACACTAGCCTCTATTTTTTTAAACTGGGGACCAACACTTCTACTGTTTTTTTGTATTAAAGAAGTTGATGACAATAATCTGACCAATTATAACAATTATTGTATAGTGCAATTACCCCTTTTTTAGTGTTCCCTATGTTGTTAGTATTAATATCCATACTTTTATATAGTGTTTTCTTATCTTCCCCAGCCATTTCTGCCATTGTGTGTGACTACATGATTAATTCACTTTTTTCGACTGAAGTTTTCAGGAATTGACCTGGATCAGGCACTATTCCAGCCCTTTCCATCAGAAATTATATTTCAGAACTACACTCCCTGTGAAGTCTATGAAGTTCCACTGGTTCTGAGGAACAATGACAAAGTGAGTATGTTCGCTGGGATGGCTGGGCCTTTCATGGTTGTATAAGAAGGAGTTAAATAAAATGGGATCCTGTAGGGTCTTAGCTAAGTTCTGTAATTTGGTGGACTTAGGAAAATACATGAAAACGGGCCCTTTGACTGTCAGCTTACTGAAGACAGGACTGTGTTGGTGTGTCACTCTATGTTCGATCCCAGGGCAGTGCCCACCCAACAGTAAATTCCCAACGTGTGCACTAACGTTTTGTTGAATAAAGGGTTAGCTAGATGCATGTCATGAAGTTCTCATGTGGCTGGTGGGCTAGGCTTCATTCAAGACAGACAGGGCGACTACTACTCATGCTTATAGACTTTGTGTTAGAGCCTCCGCTCCCCAGCTGAAGGCATTAACTCTGCTCATGAATTGCATCTGTTCAGCCAATGCATTTGTGTTCTATAAATTGAATTTTTTAAATCAAACAATGGGCATCCCTTTCCCCCTTTTCTGTCTCCTCATTTCTACCTCAGAAGCCTTCAGATTTTGACTACAGATAGTTTTGAATGACTTCTTCCATTATTTATACCTTGTCTTTTTGTGGTTGCAACTGAGGATTTTTTTTCCCATCCTGTGCCTTTTTCTTCAGAGATAAACTAGAGTTTATTTTAAGAAAAGGTATTAAATGCCTAAAGATTTCCTTGGCATCTAATGATAATGAAAGACAGAATAAGGCTGGAGGTCAGCAGAAAGCACAGTTAAGTGTGAAAAGTAATCAGATGGGGAGGAAGGCATCTGAGAGATGCTAAAATTCAGGTGTAAAGACAAGTAGGAATACTTACAGAATCTAAGAATGTGGAAACAAATTCTCACTGTAAGAAAAAAGGGGAAACCAGTAAAGACTATGCAAGACTCCAAGGCAAATGGGAAGACCTGCAGATATATTTGGTACAGTAGCTTGTTAAATGAATCAGTGATGCCTTTCAGAGATCCATGGGGTGATTTAGTGACAGCAAAACCAGACTCTGGAGAAAATGATATATTTAGGTTTTTTTGCTGCAGGAGTGTTAACAAGAGAAGCTCATGGGATAGAAGCTAAGGTGTAGGCATAGAGAAGGAAAAACCCCAGGTGTTCAGGATTATGTTCTGAGACCTCAAGAAGGGATACATTACATAGACATTGGAATTCTCTCTTTTCACGGAGGGCTGCCAACCAATTTAGTTTCTCACTTCCAGTTCCCTCTTTCCCCCTTAAATTACTTTTAAAACTTTTGTTGAAGTTTTCTTAGGCTTTGAAAGATAGAGAGGAGTTATATGGTTTATATGGTATAGTTGGTTTATATGGGCAAGTCAAGGATAAGGGGCATGTGTAAGTTTTATCTGCCAAAGGGCACCCAGTTCTCATGGATAACTCATCACCCCCTAGGAAGGTGCTGCTAGGGTGTTGGGCTTCATGAAAGCCTCCTCCTCATCTAAGGAAGTCCAGCTAGCAACAAGCAGACAGATTCCTCTAGGATGGGCAGACTTGGTTCTAGGTGAGGTACTCCCAGGGCCCTTGGAGTAGATGGCTGAGGTAAGCCTGCTTCTCTCCATCCCTGGTTCATGGACTCTTAAGGAACCACTGAGATACATTTGGGTCACTGTACCATTCACCTTTTATTGGCTTCCTTGCTGGAGGCAATGCAAAAAGACATAGCTTGTTTGGTCATAATTTCTCTCTCTCTCTCCAACACACATGTTGAAAATAAGCCATGTATACTCTACAAGCCACAGCATGATTCTACTTGGGATACAATTATAAGCACCCAGACTCTAGAGGCAGACTAATCTGTATTCAGATTCCAGCTGAGCTGGGTTCTGGGTTCAGATTCCAGCTGTCTCCCAGCTGCAGATTTTGGGCGAGTCACTTCCCTTCTCCAAGCCATCGGGGTAATAATAGCACCCATTTCAATAGGTTGTTTGGCTTATTAAATGAGATAATGATTGTAATGTATTCAGCTCAGTGCCTGTCACATAGTAAGTATCATTCATTACTGTTATTATTATATTAGTGTTACTTTTGTTTTCCTTATGCTGTTAATTAAAAGTATTCCCAACAAGCTCACATAGTATCATTCAACACATCATAAACGCCACTGCACATTTCCCTTACCTCAAAGCTACTTCCACTCCAATGGCATTGGCACACATCTCTTCCTTACCTCCTACTCTCTGGTCTTATCTGTCTGAGTCCTCTGCATTTCTTCTCCCCTTCCCCATCTGGTTACAGTTTTGAGAGGTTTGGGGAGTTTTTTTTTCCTCATTTTTCACTGGAGGCATCTGGATCATACTTAACTATAGTTAACTTTTTCCTGCCCCCTTTAGTCATTAAAAAACAATCCTCTCCTTTCCCCTGTGTCCCTAGAACCTCTACCGCTGACCCCTGACCACTGACCGCTGACCATCCCCGTCCTCTTCACATTTGCATTTCCTTTATTGCATGGGCTGAGATAGAGATACTGCTCTAGGCAAGACCAGCAGGCTGCAGGAGTAAGACTTTAAAAGAATACAAATTTTGGAGCTGTTCTGAGACTGGGCTTAGGGATATTGCACTACTCTCTTTGTTCCTGCTTCACAGTGGGGCTTACTTAGGACAGTCTCAGAGAGAGGGAAGGTGGGCTCAGGCTGGGACTTGAACACCATTGCTTGGTGAAGCTGTAGCACTTAGGGCAAGTGTGTGTTTCTTCCTCTGTAGAATGGGAGTCATACTGCAGCTCAGAGTTTACTGTCAGGAATAAGTGGCACGTCACGTGCAGTGATGGCCCAGAGCAGGAGTGCAGTTAAGTGTGGTTTCCTCTCCCAGAGCAACTCTCGAATGTCGGGAAACCCAGCTTCACTCCACTGTGTGAGTGGGGTCTTAGCTGTTCGTTTGTGAAGCTAATTCACATTTAAATAATAAACTGAAGAAAGACTTGCAATAACAATAAAATGAGTAATAACAATGTTAATAAAAATTAAAGCTAAAATACACTGAGTGCTTACTTTGTATAAGACACTGGGGTAAAGGCAGGTGCCGTCATCTCCTTGTGCAGTTGATGAGAGTACAGTTCAGACCTGACCCAGGTCGCATGGCTAGTGAGTAGTAGATGGGGATCGCATGTTTCACCACGAAGCCTGTGCTTTCTCTTCTGTATTTTCACATGCGCAGTGTCATCATTGTAGGTCCTTCTTGCAGGTTCCGAGGATGGTGAAAGTCATTGAGGAAAGTTCACCTTACTTTAAAGTAATCAGCCCCAAAGACATTGGCCACAAAGTAGCTCCAGGAGTGCCATTCACATTCCGAGTCGTCTTCACTCCGGAGGAGAACAAGGTAACAGCAGTGCTGCCAGATGCTGGTTGAATGCTCTCGCTAGCGGTTTGCAATTCTGAACATTTATGGAGGTGGCAGTGTTGGTTTTGGGGTTGCTGGTTTTGGCAGAGGTATTGTCAGTGGTGGTATTAGTCGTGTTGGTGGTAGTGGTATTGGTTTGGTGGTGGTAGTTGTGTTGTGTCTGGCTTTGGGACTGCTGCTGCTGGTGGTGGTGGTGGTGGTATTGGTGTTGATGGTATTGTTGTTGGTGTTGGTGGTGATGGTGGTGGTGGTGAAAGAAGTGATAAAGCTGGATGAGAGGAGGGGATGGCATACCTCTGGGAAGGAGGAAACAATGGTCAAGGAGTGCTGAGGGCTTATATGAGCTGTAAGGGTCGAGGATGCAAAGAAGCTTAATTCTTCTGAGTGACTCCCCTCCCCGCTTCCCCAGCCCCTGCCTTAGCGTATTTATGTTGGACTATACTGCAAGAGGGACACCAAAAAGGAAAAGGTGTCTCCAGGTGCAATGAGCTAAGACAAAGGATAAAGAATATGGCTTCTTGGAAGTTTTGGATCCTAGTTAGTTTCATTTCACCTTCCAGGATTCTAACCAGTATAGGAAAGAGATCCAAGATCCAAATATCGATCACAGCGTCAGTCTCATTAAGTATCAGCAAGGAATGTGGCCAGGATGTGAGGCCGGAAAGGGGCCCCCTCCTGCTCTCCAGTGACTGGAAGGTAACTGGACCTTGGTGAAGGGCTGACCTAATCGATAACTCCACCCAAGCACGGGTGGGAGTGGAGGAACTAGAGCAGGCAGGGAGAGCAGAGACCTGCCTGCTTTGCTTTCCCTGTTTGTACACAGGCAGGCTAGAAAGAGCCTAAGTTCAAAAAGAGGCCATTTCCCCTTGAATCTAGCTCGTTCTCAGGCTCTCCTCACTTGTAGAAATTCCAGTTCCTCCCAGAGGGAAGGACCAGCCAAGGGGATCTGAGGAAGGAGGCTTCCTCCCCAGCCCTTCTCCAAGAGCACAAAATTGTGGTTTGAGTTTTCCCACGTGGGTCAAAGTGGAGACTTGTGAGGGGGAGGCAAGGGGTTTTACTTGCACGATCAAAGGCTTAAATAGGCACAACAAGATGTCAGGCTACATATAATGCTGACAGTGTGTGTGCTGACCTCTACTGTGCCGTAATGGTTGGAATCAAAAGAGCATGATGGGGGCAGAGAGAACTAGTTTTGAATCCCTGCTTCTCCATCACTAATACTTATTAGCTGCTGTCAATGTCATTACCACTATTCCTGCTACTATTGCTATTCTTCCCACTCTTTTGGAGAGTAGGGATAGAGAATTTAATGTGATCTGCCAAGTATGTATCATTGTAGAGAGTGGTTAGAAATTCCATTATAATCATAACACACCGTGGTTATTATTTTGCCAATTTGTAGTATTACTGTTTATTTCTTGGGTTGTACATGGACCTGTCATTTTGTTTGGGGGTATTATTGAAATAAATGAAAAAATAAATCACCCCAGAAGTAATGCTTTTTGTTACATATTATCAAAGTCCTTATTTTTCTTGAGGCTCCATATCTGAATACTAACTGAGAAGAGCAGCACTTGGGTTTAGTTTGGGTGTCAAATTCTTATACTGACTTCTCTGTAGGAAGCTGATTATAAGCCTAGGTATAGACTGAAACATGAAGCTTGCTGGATTTGAGGAGTTGTCTTTCCTTAATTTTTTTTCTGTGCTGGAGAAAATATGCCTTCTGTTGGATAAGTATTGTTCTCCCTGTAGGTAGTCTGGCTGAGAAAAGGGTACTTGGAATTTTCTGAGGAGGTGGAATGTTTTATATCATGATAGATGTGAGGGTTATGTGGGTGAATTCACTTGTCAAAGTTGTACATTTAATACTTATGCTTTCCAATAGACCTAAATTTTACCTTAAAAACTACAGGAATGTAATGAATGGATTGAGGTGTAGACAAAGCCAGAATTACAGAATATTAGTAATTGTTGAATCTGGGTGATGGGTATGTGACATTTGTTATATTATTCTGTTTTAGTTGTGTTTTACATATAGATTTTAGATTTTATTTATTTATTTTAGAGAGATTGGAAAGGAAGGAGAGGGGGAGAGAAACATTGATGTGAAAGAGATACATCAATTGGTTACCTCTCGTGCGCCCCCAACTGGGGGTCTTCTGGTTCTCAGGCTGGTGCTCAATCCACTGAGCCACACCAGCCAGGTCTTAAGGTCTTAAAACACCAGCTGTTTTAAGTCTTCCCTAATCAAAAGCTTAAAGAAAAGAGAATTTTTATTAGTTTATCTATACAGCAAATACATAATTTATATGTATTTTAGGTATGTTTGTATTTGCTTTATAAATATGAAATGCTAGGATTCCCATTGGGATTACTACTTGGCTATATTTTGTGGCTGCTTATTTTATTCCTAGTCTTTTTATTCCCGTTTACATTTCATTTCACCAACATTGCATGTCTGTTGGGCAACCCCTAATTAAAATGTAAATGTGGTTTTACTGTTTCTTCTTCTAAGTATTTGAAAGTTATCAGAGGTTATATGCATGTATGCAGAGGCATAAAGTGAGAACAGTGGCTACCTATGAGAAATTCAGTTATCCGACTTTGGATACATTAAGATTTTGTTTTGGATTTGGGCTCTAGGAGGTAACATAATTTACAGAATTTGTTTTTCTAAAGACATAGTGATTGTTCCTTTTGCTCACTGTCTAAGATGGATGGAGTGTGTTTGGGGAAGCCCTTGCTACTAGTTTTGGTTCTTTTTTCCTGCAAAGGTCCTGTTGCTCTTGCACCCCACTACCAGCAGTTTCTCCAGTGTCTGGGCATCTACATTCACTCTTACTCTTGGAAAGCCAGCAGGGCTGTGCACAGAATGCCCAGCGAGGGATAGTCGTGCTGTTTCTGGTGCTGCTCCAGAATGCAGCAGAGAACTAACTACAGCCAGATTTATTTTAGGAAAAAATAAAAGTCAGTCTTTTCATTGTGTCACTTTTTCTTCAGTTGGCAAAATTGACAGCCAATGCACATATTATTTTTCCTCGTTACCCCCTGCCGATCTGGGCACATGCTATTCTCATTTACCCTCCTCACATCTGGAGGGTGAGATATGTAAATTGCAGCATGCCACAGTTTAATAAGCCAGTCCCCTTTCAATTGGATTTTCAGCACCCATGTATATTAGCATGTCGAAGATGATAATGCAATTCACATTTTTCCCCCTGTCATCTATTAATCTGGCTTCCTGGGGATTTAACTTGTTAAGAATGCCAAATGCCCAGATAACAGGTGCAGCAAATTTACTCTGGCTTTCCTTATCTCTTCTTCTCACACAGACTTTTAAAAATGATTGGATATGTTATTATATTAATCTAATAATCCCGGTGTACATGTCATATATGGTAGAAATGTAAGTCAATATTGTCATAACACTATAAAATTCTGGAGCCTGGCATTTTTCTTGACCTGTTACATTTGTATATTTGCTATCAATATTAAAAGGGGAATGAAAAATACTAGGCTTTTGTAAAAGCAAAAACGGGTACTTCCTTGGGCTTAAGGAAGCATCTGTTTACTGCAGTGTTATCATAGGAAAGTGGCTGCAGTGAATAAATCGTGAAGTGATGCAGTTTTATTGCTCAGTTATGTTTTAAGAAGATATATAATTAGTTGTCAAAATAGTTTTCTTGATTTGTTACTATGAATTTTTAAAAATTATGGCCCAAGAATAGTAGAAAAATGTGAACATATTTTATGTTATCTAGGTATACAACAATAATGAACTATGTTCCCAGCATTTTGAATTAAAGTTTAGATATCATAAAATTTTCTACAGTCAGCAATTTTTGTTGGCAAAAATTGATAGGGATTTTGTTTTCTTCCTCCTGGGACTGGCTTTTTCTCATTCCGTCTGGGTCACTCCCACAACCCTGGTGCCTTGCATCATGCCAGCTGCCACACAGGATGTGCACAGGGGGTATTTGTCAGGTGAGACAAGTAAGTCAAAGTCAATCTCAGGAAAATACAAAGAAGTTTTTCTCAACTTGAGAATGGCCTACAAATATTAAAAGCAAAAGTTACAAAAAGGGCTCAAATGTCATTTTGTGCCAGGATGTGGTAGATGTTAAAGTCCTTGCCATTTCAGCCAGGAGAGAGATGTCTGAGAGCCTTCTCTGAGAGGAGTGTTTCTCACGGTTTTGTTTCACGTCATCATCGAGTTACTGCTTTTTAGCTTTCTGGCCTTGATCAATGTCATTTTGTAATAAGGCCAATGTAATAATGTTGGAAAGCCTCTTTATAAAGAACTCTTGATACTTTAACAAGTCAAATAAAGGTATTAAAAATGGATAATATTCTTTCACTCTGTGTCAGGCCCAGTTTTATGAGCTGGGATCCTTTGGAGAACAGAACAAGTTTTGGCCTTCCTGGAGCTTATGTTCCACTATATATAAACAAATAAATATGTAATTTAATATCAGATATTGACCTGCTAGAAAGTAGGGGGGTGAGAGGATCCTGTTTCCTGTCAACAGGAGGACCAGGGATGACTTCTGTGACAAGGTAACATCTGATCCGAGAACTAAATTAAGTCGCGCGACTCTCTGAGGGAAGACCTGCTTGTCTGAGAGAGGGAGCAGCAAGCACAAAGGCCCTGGACTGGGATGTGCTTGGCAGCAGGCTCAGGGAGGTGCAGGAGGCCAGCGTGACTGGAGTAGAGGAAGCTGCTGGAAAAGTATAGGAGACAAGACTGCAGAGAGTAAGGGTCTTAGAAGTCATGCAGAGTGTGATAGGAAGCCCTTTCAAAGTGCACATGAAAACATTTCTATTACAGAAGCTTTCACTCACACGTAAAAGGAGAGAGAACAGGCAGGGCGGTGAGCTGCCATCACCGGCATTTCCAGCGGTCGGTGCGTGGCCAGTCTTACGTCACCTGTCCTGTTCCCTGCCTCAGAGGGCTTTGAAGCACGTCCCACATGTCACCTTATGTCATCCATAAATGTTTCCTTCTTTGTCTCTAGAAGATTAGGACCTTTTAAAATTAACATAGCCACAATACCATTATCACTCCTAAAAAAATAGCTCCTTAATATTGTCGAATATACAGTCAGTATTCAGAACTCCCCACTGAGGTATAAAAGTTATATCTAAATATAATTTTTCAGTTGGTTTGCTTAAATCTGGATCCAAACAAGGTGCCTCGACTGCATCTCTATCAGGTTCTGTAGAATGGTCCTCCGTCCCTTCTGTTTCCTATAAACTCGTAGTTACGTCTAGAGACTCCATTAGGTTCATATTTGATATTTTTTAGGCAATAATTCTTAGTTAACTCTCTAATTGCATCACATCAAGAAGAACAAAATGTCTCTTATGTTTTATTTTTGTAGTGATCCAATGAGGATTCTGAAGTCAAGTTCATACAGCAAAGATGGGATAAATACTGGATCCCTTCCCTTTACCGGGGTGGGCTCTGGTGAGGAGTGACACATCCGACTTACATGGTGGGTGGCTGCCCAGAGAACGGACTGAAGGGGGTGTGAGGCATAGGCTAGTCGCCTCCCCTTGACACCCATTTTCTCTTTCCTCACTGGTAAGAGAATAACAAATTTTGATTGGCTTCATTACCACCTAAAATAAAAGATTGCGTTTCCTCAGCTTCCTTTGCAGCTGTGTCTAAGTGTTGGCCAATGAGGTGTGAGCAAGACTTGCAGGCATGTCCTTGATGAGAGCTGACACAGCAGGCGGTGCTCTCTGCTGCCCTTCTGCCCTCTCCTCCAGGGCTGCAGCTGGGCTGTGAGAGCTGGCATCCCAGGAGTGACTCTGCCGCGCGCGCGCGGTGACACTGAAGATGGACGCTGTGTGCTGGAATGATAGAGCAGGAATTTAGGAATTTGCATCTCTGATGACACTGTGGACCCGCCATACCCACAGGCCCGCCTACCTCTGGACTTCTTTGTGGGAGAGAAATAAAATCTATCTCGTTTAAATTGCTCTTATTCTGTTCCCTGTTACATGTAGCAGAACCAAACAGAGACAAGAGGCTGTTGTAATAGTTGGGCAAAAGATGAGGACGATTTGGACTAAGGAGGTGACAATGAAGATGAAGAGAAGCAGGTGGATTAAAGATATATGTTTTTATGGTAGAGCGACCATGATTGGCTGATGGACAGGATAAAGGGTGTGAGAAGGAAAGGAATCTAGTTTGCTTCAGTATTTTGGTTGGCAGCTGACCAAATGGTGGCACCATTTACTCAGGTAGGGGACAGTGGGAGAAGAGCAGTTTTGTGAGGCTGGCTTGGGGTAAGGTAGGGAATCCGGAGCTTTGTCTTTTAAATGTTGAATTTGAACTTTTGTATGTACATCCAAATGGAAATATCAAGGAAGCAGTTGGACACATAGATCTGTGATAAAAGGGAGCTGTCAGGGCTAGGGACAAATGTTTGGAAGTCCTAAGTGTAAAGATGGCACTTTCCACCAATGGGTGGAGACAATGCTGGGAGCGAGTGTAGATGAAGAAGAGGCTGGGGAAAGGAGGAGGTGCCGGCGGAGGATGACACTAAGGAGGGGTTGTTATGAAGTGGGAAGCAAACCAGGAGATTTAAAAAGGAGGGAGAGGTCAATTGTGTCTGAAGCTATGAAAAGTAGAATACAATAAAGATGTGGAATTAGTCATTGGATTTGGCAGTCCCTCGTGACCTTGGCAAGAAGAGTTTTTGTGGAATGTTGGGTATAAAAGCCTGATGGAGTGGGTTTGAGGGAGAACGGAAAGTGAGGAGGTGGTGACGCTGAGCGTAAATAACACTTTTGAGGAGTTTTGCTGTAAAGGGTAATTGGAAAAATGAGCAGTTGCTGGAGGTCGATGTTGAGGTCAAGGGTGGGTTATTTAAGGCGAGGCCATTCAAGCATGGTCATAAGCTGACTTGGGAATGGTCAGTGGAGGGAAAAGTGATGCTTCAGGAAATGCTGGGGGCGGAGAGGAGGACCAAGCTTTAGTACACCAGGAGAGGGGCTGGTCTCAGAGGGGAACAGGAGTGAAGGGAGAGTGCGTGGGGATAGAGAGGCAGATTGGTGGGTTTATGGGTTGCTTAGAAAGCAAAAAAGCCAAAGAGAAAATTGAACTATTTGGAGTGGATGATTTATACATGGACTAGGAAGTACCCACATTATCATTGTATATACTAAGGATAAAAGTAAATCTGGAAGTCTCAGGTCTTTTTTCAAGCCAAAGGTCACAGATGGAGAAATGTAGATGCTTCCAGGGAGCTGAGAACCCAGTGAAATCACACGAAGAGTCAGAGTAGTAGGGGACAGGGCTCATGACAGCGGAGCAGACTCAGTTTAAAAAATAATTTATTTTAAATTATAGCTGACATGCAACGTTATATTAGTTTCAGGTGTACAAAATAGTCATTTGACAATCATATCCCTTAAAAAGGGATGGCTACAGTAAATCTAGTAACTCATCTGTCACTGTACGTAGTTATCATGATATTATTGACTCTGTTCCATGTTGTGCATTGCATCCACCTGACAGTCCCATTTTTAAACTGATTAAGGCTCAGCTGATTCTTTCCTTTTGAGGGGTGAATTTCAGACTGAGAAGATATATAATAAAGACTTTGAACTGGGTGGGACATTTATAACATTTTCCAGGGACACTAAGTGTTAAAGTCACTAAATTCCAGTCTATTCTGGTTTTACTGTGTTAGCCACCACCCCATCAAGTTTAGGAGTGGAGAAAAGGCAGAAAGGATTGCAAGGACTTAATACACTGGCTGTGCGCCCCCTCCCAATGCCTGGAGAGGCATTTGCTGCAGAAGACATCATCTTCCTTTGCCCGAAAATGTAAAGGACAGAATTATTGCCATGTTTGCTTTGTCTCATGGAGCTAATGTAAAATAAAGATTTATTCTTTTCATTTTCAGAAAGCCAAGTCTGCCATTTTCGTATTCTACTGCTGTTTCTTTACAGTCAGGAGGAAAGGCATGTTGGAAGGCTAATGGACGAGAAGTGGATGGGAATTTTCATCTGGGGAGCATTGTTACATAGGGTAGAAAGTAATTATCCGGAACGCAGAATAAATATGTTGGCCTTGAATCGAGACCTGATGGTCCTGAATCCAAGCACAGTGGGAGGGATTCGTCACCTAAAGTCATTGCTGAGCTTGCAGGCTGACAGAGCCTCCCCAGTCGTAGCATCTGAATTAATTTTAGGCCAGTGTAGCAAATATGTGATTGTACATAATCTAATGTCGTCATATTAAATATAGGAATCCAGAGTTTGGAACACATTTTTGAGGAGTTGTTTAAAGAATTTCTTCATCATCTTTTATGAGTGTGTGAACTGATTAAAAAAAAATACACAGGGGTGGGCAAAAGTAGGTTCACAGTTGTTCGTATAGAAAAAGACATGCAGGTCAGTATTTTCACAGCAGCTTTAGTAACGCAAAAGAATGTCACAGATGGGCTTTATTCGCTCAAAAGAATGTCACAATGGCACAGTGCACTTAGGGATAACTTCGTAAGTGCTTGAAGAGCCGGCCTTCATGATTTCCACATCCTTGTGGTCATGGACAGTCAGTAAACAAGCCTGAATTTCAGCCACCTGTTTGGGTCGGCCCCACTGCCTCCCGAGGTGGTTGACTTTAAGACTGCTTTTGCCCACCTCATATAACTCCAGCCAAACTCCAAATCTCCCTCCCTTGGCAATTTGAAAAGGTTTGAAAACGTTTGAAAACATCTCAGTGAATATATCAATTTAGCTTCCTAAACTCTCTCCAGTTGTGCTCGGTTTTCTGCAGAACAAGGCAGAGAATATGCACGTATGGAATAAAATAGGACAAATTACCTTGGGGTCGCCTCTCATCCCGGATTCCGCTCCATCTTTTGTTCTTTCTCTCCTCAGAGCCTCAGTTAATACTGTTTCCATATGTGCCGGGACTTTCTGGTTTCTAATTCCCGACAAAACCTTTGCTTGCTAGGTTTGATCTCCTAAGAAAAAATGAAAATAGCACTTATCTCTTTAGGATTCTGATGTAATCAGAGTATACTGTTTCATTGTTGAATTTTGTGGGGTTTTCCAGAATCACTTATGCTTAGTGTAATTTCTACTTCCATGTGTCTGAATATGTAATTTTTGAGCCTGGCATTACTTTCTAAAAACCAGAATCAGTTGAAGAGTTAAGATCCCAACAACTCAATTTTAATAAATTTTATGAGTACTGGCCATTAATTTCTATTACTTGCTTCAACCTCAGGGCCTTTGTGTTTGCAATTTCCCTTGTCAGGGACAGTCCATTCCTAGATCTCGCCTAACTGGCTCCTTTTGCTGCTCAGGTCTTTATGCGAAGGTCACCTCCTCAGGGAGGCCTCTGTGGTTGTTTTGGCTTAAAGCAGACCCTTACCACATTATCACTTTACCATGTTTTATGTTCTCCAAAGCCCTTGTTGTTTTCTGAATTTGTCTTGTTCTATTATTATTGTTGTTATCAGGATTATCATTATTATTTTCTTTTTTTTCTTAAATTTTTTTTATTTTAATCATTGTTCAAATACAGTTTTCTCCCTTTTACTCCCATTCCAGCCCACCCACCCATCCGTCCCCCCACCCTCCCCCTAGTTTTTGTCCATGTGTCTTTAAATTTGTTCCCGCAAACCCTTCCCATTCTCCCCTGAAATTCCCTCTTCTCTCCCCCTGCTCACTGTCAGCCTGTCCTCTATTTCAGTGTCTTTGATTATATTTTGCTTGTTTCTTTGTTTTGTTGATTAGGTTCCTGTTAAAGGTGAGATCATATGGTACTTGTCTTTCACTGCCTGGCTTATTTCACTTAGCATAATGCTTTCCAGCTCCATCCATGCTATTGCAAAGGGTAGGAGCTCCTTCTTTCTTTCTGCTGCATAGAATTCCATTGTGTAAATGTACCATAGTTTTTTGATCCATTCATTGATGGGCATCTAGGTTGCTTCCAGCACTTAGCTATTGTAAATTGTGCTGCTATGAACATCGGGGTGCCAAGGTTCTTTTGTATTGGTGTTTTAGTATTCTTAGGATATAGTCCCAGCAGTGGAATTGCTGGGTCAAAAGGCAGATCCATTTTTAGTTTTCTGAGGAAGTTCCATACTGATTTCCATAGTGGTTGTACCAGATTGCAGTCCCACCAACAGTGCACTAGGGTCCCCTTTTCTCTACAACCTCTCCAACACTTGTTTGTTGCTTTGTTTATGATGGCCATTCTGACGGGTGTGAAGTGGTATCTCATTGTGGTTTTAATTTGCATCTCTCTGATAGCTAGCGATATTGAACATCATTTCATGTGTCTTTAGATCCTCATTATTATTTCCCTAACCAGAGTAAACACAAGTTGAATTTTTCCTATATGCCCTACATAAATCATTGTATGTGACACAACATTTTAATAATGATAGCTAACACTGATTAGATATTTACTACTCGCCAAACACTAGGCCAGGTCGATGCCATCTCTTGTCTGGACTATTGCAATGGCTTCTGGCCTCTCTTTTTCCATAGAAGCTAGTGGTTTTCCTAAAACGTAAATCAGGTACATAATGATCAGCATTCAGCATCATTAATGCTTTTAGCCAACCTCATGTCCTACAGTGGCTTTCAAGATCCTGCCTGATCCGGCTCCCCACAACCTTCCTGCGACATCTCTTGCTTCTCTTTACCTTGTTCCCCTGTGGCCACAGGCCCTGAATCGCATTTCACCCAGATCGCCATTCATTCATGTTGGCTTCATTCCTGCTTCACTTAGAACTGCTGAAACGTCACTTCCTCAGAGACACCTTTCCTGACCACCCTATATATACAAGGACTCCACTTACTCTCTTCCCCCTTTCCATGCTTTAATTTTCCTCACTCAACATTATCTTACTTGTTTTCCTGCCTTCAGCAAATATCTGTTGAATGTTTACTGAGCACTAGGCCCTGTTCTAGGCACTGGGGATAAGAGGTCAATGTGATGGGCAGAATCCCTGTTGATACGGAGATATCGGGGGGAGACATATGATGGACTTAATAAAAAGGTAAAATATATACTATGTTAGATGGCTTTGGGAAAACTAAAGCAGAACAAAAGGCTAGGAAGTGATGGGACAGGAGAGGGAGAGTTAGGTTTAAAATACAGCAGTCGGGGGGGCCTTGGTGACAGAGTGGACCAAGTGAAGTCCTGAAGGAGATGAGGGAGCAAACTATACACATGTATGTATAGACACATACACATATGTATATATGGCTACACATATGTGTGAACAATTACAGGGAAGCATGTTCTAGAAAGAGCATCGTATTTGAAGGCTCTGAGGGAGGAGCATCTCTAGCATGCTCAAGGAGCAGTGAGGAAGCTGGTTGCTGGAGCAGTGAGCAAGCGGAAAAGGAGGAGATGTGGGAGCAAATGACAGGGGTGCCAGGCTCTGGTGCCCCTGAACCCTCTCAGCTTGGGAGCCTTGGAACAGGGGGGCAACCTGAATGGTCTTCCATTTGATCTGGACCCCCCTGACCCTTGTGTGGAAAACAGACTTTAGAGGAGCAAGGATGGAAATAGAGTCCAGTTAGCTGGGGAAAGATCAAAGTGGCCAGGGCCAGGGTGACAGTGTGGAGGTGGTGAGAAGTCCCTGTGGTCTGGGCATATTTTGAAGGTTGGTCCAACAGGATTTACTAAGAAACTGAGAAACTGAGAAACAGAGCAATCAAGGATGCCTCATTCCAGGGTTTTAAATCCAGGCCACTGGGAAGATGGAGATGCCAGTACCGAGACAGGGAACAGAGAGGGAACAGGTTAGGGGGAGGGAAGGCAAATGAGCAGGCCCCTAGCTGGCACTGTGGGGCCTTTGTGGGCATGAGAAAAAGGCTCCCTCTCTGAGCTGATGCAGTTAGAACCTGCAGAGTAGGCTGGACTTCAGCCCCCACTCCTTCCGCTCAGGAGGCATCTTCATGTACAGTTGCAGGCAGAGGAGTTCATCAGGGGCTTTGCTTTGGGACTGGTAAGATTGCATCCAGCAAGATGCTGACTGGACAACTGGCCATGACTTTGGAGTTGGGGGTCAGAGAGGCTGCAGGTCTAGGGGCTCTGTCATGGGAGTGTTTTTCTGGCTACTAGACTTTTTATTTTTATTTGTATACGTATTACACTGCATATTAGACAGGCTTTATTTACCTGCTCATTTCTCCTCCATTATTACATAAGTTCAGGGTGATCCATGTCTGTGTCCTACTCAGTTGTATTCTAGACCTAGCTCAGTCCTGAACACTTAATAAACGTGTTTGAATGAGTAAACTGGTTGGGATACCATTGCTTTTTACAAGTCCTGTGGGTTTCATGAAGTTGAGGCATTGCCAGGTCTATCCGTCAATCTGTTTGTTAGACTTTCCCATTCCTACTATATGCCAGAGCTCAAAGTTGTTGTTTTTTTAACCTGTACCAAGTACCATTTATTACATGATTACCAAAAGGAAACTCAAGTTCAAAGTGGACTTTACATATATGAAGATTGCTTGTAGCTAAAACATACAGTAAAATGATGGGAAAACCTAAAATGAGAAATAAACCTGGTTTAGATAACAAATTTCCGTAACGGTGGGCCTATTCTCGAGGGGACTGTTAATACTTTCCTTTTATCTTTAGTTTTGCTTTTGGTGAGGATTTACTTTTAACTTTTTTTTCCTACACTGAGGGTGAGAATTGTGTTTTTCTATCTAAAGAGAGGATGTAAAGGGTGACTTAATTCAGCATTTGTGTTACAATTAGACTCAAGACTGGGGACGATAGGTGCTCAGGGCCTCAGCATTTGTACTTGGAATGGTCAATAATGGTTTTGCACAAGAAGGTGAAGTTTAAACTGGGTTATGTACCAATTAGCTATTGTACAACTCCAGAACTCAATGGCTTAAATAATAAACATTTATTATTGCTTGCAAGACTGTGGTTCAGCTGGTCTTGACTAGGCCTACTCAAGGTTGGGTAGGCAACTCTTGGTTGCGCTCTCTCACATACTTGGCGCAGAAGGCAGGTCTAGCAGGACCGTGGATGGGACATCTGGGCTCTCACCTCCCAGTAGACTAGACAGGGCTTGTGCACATGGCCGTGGCAGTGTTCCAAGAGCAAACTTGGAAATGCACAAAGCTTCTTGAGGCTTCAGCTTGGAACAGGCTACATTCTATTGGTGAAAGCAAGGGGTGGGGAAAGAGACTCCACTCATGGAGGAGTGAAAGCCACATGGTAAAGAGTGTGGGCATAGTCAGACCATTACTAGGAGCCATCAATCTAACACAGGTTCCCGAAGGACAAATGGGCACAGTTGGAAGGAGGACGTGAGGGAACTGGTGATCTAACCTCCTCTGATCTAAGCAAAAATGTGCCCCAACCATCTCCCATCTGACCTCCCTACTATCTGGGAAACACATGAAACATAAGCTTTCTGTTAGCTTGTAGGTTTTAACACTTGAACTGTTCTCTCTCTGTCAGAGAAGAGTATTTCATTGAAAGTACAACTATAATTGTCTTGAGAAAGTTTCCTAGAATATATTAATTTTTCTTTGCTAGATGCCTGCATATGGCCGTATTTCTTGCCCAGTTATATTGATCATGTCGGTGTTTCCACAAGTAATCATTGTACCTTCTCCTGTAGGATTACACCCATATGTTGACCTGTGTTACTGAAAGAGAAAAGTTTGTTGTACCCATCAAAGCCAGAGGTGCGCGGGCCATCCTAGATTTTCCTGACCAGCTGAATTTTGCCACTTGCCCTGTCAAATACAGCACTCAGAAGATTCTGCTGGTACGAAACATTGGCAACAAAGACACTGTGTTTCACATCACAACTTATAGGTATGCGTTTCTTTGGCTCTTGTTTTTGATTGATTATAGCTGCATCTAGTCAGCACAAGTAATTTGCTGGAATAGCAATTGGAGTTGGAACTGCTTGTTACAGTCTTAGCTGCAAGGCTGGGAGAGCTCACTGATGTAGGGCAGACATCCTCTTCTCAAGAGGAGACCAAATTTCAAGGTTACCTCTTTGGGTGTGGAAGGTCTTCTGAAATGCTGGATGAGACTCCTACTTGGCATAGAGAATGGCCCATGGGAATCTATTAATAGACATTTGTTTTGACTAAGAATTTTATAACTGGCTGTATTGGTTTTCTACTGCCATTATAACAAATTAGCACAAATTTAGTGGCTTAAAACAACACACATTTATTATCTAACATTTCAGTAGATCAGAGGCCTCTACTGGGTTCTTATGTGAAGGCTTGAGGGGAGAATCCATTTCTTTGCTTTTTCCAGCTTCTAGGGATCGCCCATATTTTTTAGGTCATGGTGCTCAGTTTTCTCATCTGAAAAATGGGGAAAAGCACAGTAGCCACTTAATAGGGTTGTTGTGAGAAATAAATGAATTAATAAATGTACATTGCAAGTGCATAGCGAGTACTACATAATAAGTGGGTGTTCTTTTATTGTTTCTTCAAATGAGCTGCTACCAGTGTGGTGGGCAGAATAATGGCTTCTCGGATGTGCCCACATTCTAATCCTCAGAACCTGTCAGTCTGTCATGTTAGATGACAGCAGGGGACTGGGTTTGCAGATGTGATTAAGGCTGCCAATCAGCTGACCTTAAAGTGGGAAAATCTTCCTGGATACCCGGGTGGGCCCAGTGTAATCACAAGGGTCTTTAAAATAGAAGAGGCAGGCATAAGAAGGGTTCAGAGTGATGAGATGTGAGAAAAACTCAACCTGCTTTTTCAGGCTTTGAAAATGAGAAAACAGAGCGATAGTGAGGCTATATTACTTGCTCTAGAGCACATAGCTAGGATAAGCGAAGGAGCTAGATTTTCATCTGATTATTTGAGATATTTGAGAAGCAGCTACAGGGTAGTGGACACCATGGGACAACGTGAAGGCCAGTGAGACAAGCCTTGCCCTCAAGGAGCTCTCTTATAAGGTGGGAAAGAACAATTGTTATGGAACTTGAAAACAGTGTCTGATCAGCAGGGCACTGCTGGTTTAAGAATGACCAGCTTGGGAGGATAGGAAACAGAGAGTCAAGTTCTTTTCCATCACGTAAAAAAAGTGTGTATATTGATCTGGACTGTGAGCTCATTTTCAGAAGGGCTTTATCTGTGGAATCCTTTGCTGGTTAAAGGACCCATCTCTCTAGAATTCTGCCTGATTCACGATTAAACTATGGAAACTACTCTTCTGGTAATTTGGGGGCTTGGGGGTTCGTAGACCAATAGTGCATATTCAAACCCCGCACCTGCGTAAGACACATGTCAGAAGTCAGGAGTCCCTGGAGAAACTGTGTTTTTTTCTCTCAAAACCAAGACAGGGCTTGTCCTGGTGATGGTTTGGCAGCCCTTCAAGTTTCCAGGTTTTATATGGGGATTTTGTTCTAAATTCCCTGACTTGACTATCTCAAGGTTGGCTGTTAAAACCCAGGTATCAAGGTTATTGGGAACCCAGGGCAGACCCAATTAGTTCAGTGGCTTACAGCTCTGGTTCTTAGATTTTTCTTCATTTTTGAATCTTATGGATTTGCCTTAATTGCTTACATGTTCAGCCACTCACTTATGTAACTTACATTTTATCCAGTCTTCCTAGGTCCTGCTGGTAGCAGAGTTTTCAAGTATCTCGGTCTGCGATGCTGTAGGCGGCAGGGCCATCACAGTGCAGGTTGGGGGCGCACCCCTCAGCCCGGAGCTCGTGTTTGCTCTTCCAGGTGTCCCGGGAGCACCACTGTCTCCGGACCATTTCACACAGATCTGCATGCCTGTCTCGTGTTGCATTTCTCCCGGCTGGAAAACTATTTTTAATTTTTATCTGTAGTGCAGGTCTACTGGAAATTCTTTCAGTTTTTGGCTACTTAATAAAAGGTATTTTGCCTTCATTTTTGAAAAATATTTTCTCTACAGTATGGAATTCTGAGTTGATAGTAATATGTCCCCGTTTTTTTAGTGCTTTAGTGATGTCATTTTATTGTCTTTTGGCTTACATGTTGCTCATGAAAGTCTGCTATAACCCCTATCTTTATTTGTCTGCATGTCTTTTTCTTGGACTGCTTTCAAGTTTTTTTCCTTATAAGGGTGGGCAGAAGTAGGCTTACAGTTGTAATACAAATAAATAATACAGTAATGCATATGTAGTAATATAAGAATAAACTCTGTATTTCGTGCACTCACAACTGTAAACCTACTTTTGCCACCCCGTATTTGTTTTGTTTAGCACTTTGAGTACGGTGTGTCTAGGGGTGGGTTTGTTTGTTTTTTTTTAAGGAACTTATTTTGCTTTTTAGTTTCAGTTTCAATCTTGAATGAAATTCTCTGAGCTTCCTGGATCTTTTTTTATTTTTGGAAAATCTCAGCCATATCTCTTCAAATATCGCTTCCATTCACTGCTTCTGCTTGAGGGAGCTTCTGTTTCTCTTTGGTGGGACAGTCGGCAAGTGTCCCATCTCCCCTGTGGGGATGGGCATCATCCACTTTCAGATTTCAGGCCTCTTGTGTGCCCTGCAACCTCAGCTCTCTGAGGGGTTCAAGAAAACTTGTGATTTTTCTGTTTCTCTGGGTTCTTTTTCGTTGTTCTCGCTTTCTGCATCCTTAATCACCGGGAAGCAGGATGCCGAATCACGTTAGAGAAGCCAACCATCAGAAGCAAAGGAAAAAAGCTCTTCTGAAAAGTGGTGTCCCCTGACACAGCCCATCAGTGCTTACACGGCCTCTGTCGTCCCGTGGTGAGACGCACTTATTCTGCTTGAAGGAGAAGGAAGCAGGTTGTCCAGCTGGCTCACCAGGACTTAGAAGAAAGAAGCAGTCTTTTTTTTATTTGAAGGAAGGCCCCCCACAACCACCATGTGTAACACACACTAAAAACTTCCCGTTGCGTGGGGGTTTTTTCAGTGTAAAAGAATCCATCCAAGGCGAGCAAACGAGTGCAGGCAGCATGTCTTCCTGGGCTGTTTGGCTGCATCTTCAAACTACACATAAATATTTCTTCACATATTACATTCCCATAAAGTGAAACAAAATCGCTCCACAGATTTAATAGTGTGACGTGGCAGGAAAAGACGGCAAACTTTTCTACCCGTAGCTATGAATGTGAATCATCTTCTCCTGATACAGAAACACTTCTAAGGTAAACTGGTGAGCCAAATTAAGGACTAGGCAGGAATTACAAAGATATTAGAAACTAGAGTCCAACATTCTCATTCTACAGGTGAGGGAAATAAGGTCTGAAAAGGGAAATGCCTTATCTAAGTTCTTCTGGTAAATTAATAGCGAAGCCTGGGTTAAAGCAAACATGGGCCAGTTCTGGGCTCTGGACCCTCAGACCCATCCCTCACCCTCTCCCTGCAGTGTCACCGGGGGCTGTGTGAGCTCCCCTAGCCTCCGGAGTCAGCAGGACACCAGCTGTGTTTGACGAGTTGGGGGTACTAGAAGGAGGTTACAGGGCAGGAAGAAGTCAGGATACTTCTCCTCCCTCTCTGGCTTCAGCAGAGTCCCCAGCAAGCAGATGCACTTTCTCGTGGTTCTAGGTCCCGTCGGACAAGAGTGTCACAGTTCCACCTGCTGCCAGGTCCTCACTTCCTCCTCATCTTTTGTCTCCAGCGCAGGGGCGGAAATGGCTTACTGTTGTTACGAATCCCTGAGCTATCTCACTGTCTTAAATTGGGCCTCTCACCACTCCCATCTTCTGTGTCATTGTCTCTCAATTACATCCCCTGTTTAGAAATATTTTTGTTTTCCTGCTTAGACTTTGCATAATATAGTAGTTTTATGTTATTTCCACAAAATGCATGTTTTCCAGCCATGCTGTCTATTCAGTGAGCTACTTCAGGTTCTTCCCATAAATTCCTTTTCTGTTTGTTAGCCAGAGTTGGTTGCTGTTGTTTACAACTGAGAACCTGAGGGCTGCAACGAAAAAGGATGCAACTGCATTTGTGAATCTAAATCTCTGGTAGCTCTCCTGACAAGTGTCCATTCTAAGAAATATGGAGGAGATTGCCTTGCCCGGACAGGGGTGGGGACCACTATTTCAGTTAACGTGATTGTCAGTAGACGTGGTAGAGCAGTGGGTGTAGCTTGAGACTTTGGGGTCAGTCAGAAACCCAGCACATACTCTGGGTCTTGCTGCTTTTTGAGTCAATATTCAGTTAGAAATAATATCTCACAGGAAATAGTTTCAAAAACATCATATTCTTGCTCTGGCCAGTGTGGCTCACTTGGTTGGAGAGTCACCCTGTAGCTGCAAGTTGCGGGTTTGATTCCCAGTCAAGACACATGCCAAGGTTGAGGGTTCAATCCCCAGTCTGGATGAGTACAATTGAAGCTTCTCTCTTCACTGCGATGTTGCTTTCTCTCCCTTCCTTTCTCTCTAAAAGCAAAGGAAAAACTGTCCTCAGGCAAGGATTAAAAAAATCCTATTCTTCTCATTGAAATAATAATTTAACTAATGTTTAAGTTTATAAATGGTTAAGTTCATATACATTGTAAGATAAAACTTTATGTGTCTGTTGCTGCCATTAGAATATGAACTTCTCTAATGCAAGGGTTATATCTAACTCTTCATTTGTATGTCCCTAGCATCTAGCAAAGTATCTAAAATAAATAAATGCTCAATAAATGTTTATAGGATATCTAACCAACAATATATCACAAAGGCAAAGCTACAACTATAAACCTCTATAATAATTTAAAATAAAAAGCATGCTCCAAGTACTATAAAATAGGCAGAATGGCTTTTACACTAATATAAGGAGCCGCAAAGTGCTATAAAATATATAGAGAACGTAAACAATTACTCTTCAACTTTATTACAGATTTGACCTAACACTCTAGTAGGGGCCAGAATAACTTTGACTGTTAAAGAAAAATTCATTTCAGAAGGTGAAGCAGAAAGATTTAAGAAGCAATTTAAAAATCTAAAACCTCAGGTTAGGAACCAGTTAATAAAAAGCTTATCTGAAGAAAAATATTAATATTATATTGAATATTTGATTTAATAGAGTCAGTACTTAGTCTTCTGCTAAAATATTGAATCATTTGCATGGAACAGTTTCAGTTCCTTAGAGCAGTTTGTAGTGGATTAAATAAAAATCTTTCAAAGTCCCTTAAAATCTTTCTCATGGCCCATGATTTTTCACACACTTAAATTTTCTCCTTAATCAAGTGTTTGGTATTAATGAGGATGTGATATCCAAACCAAATACTTTGGTAGAAGGAGCCAGCCTTATACCCTTGACAAACAATATTTTCACTTCTTTGTAAGAGCATTTTCTGGTAGTTGATGTTTTCTAGCCTCTTCAGCCTGTCTGCTCTTAGTAAAATGGAGTACAAAATCAAATTATAGACAATGTCTAAGCACCAGAACTTACACTCTACCCAATTAACGTCTGATTTATTGAGAGAGCTTAGGCACCTCTCAGTAGAAATGGCTATCCCAGGTGATTTTCTACATAGTGAAGAAATTTAGTGTAATATAAAGCCAACCATTAGCACAACAGGAGAGTGTCTGTTACCTCTGTATGGAATTTGGATTTCTTGAGTTCCTAGAGAAGGATAACTGGTTTTTTTCCCCCACAGAAAATTAGCTTAGCCCTGGCTGGTGTAGCTCAGTGGACTGAGCGTGGACTTCGAACCAAAGGATCGCTGGTTCATTCCCAGTCAGGGTGCATGCCTGGGTTGCAGGCCAGACTCCAAATGGGGGACTCATGAGAGGCAACCACACACTGATGTTTCTCTCCCTCTCTTTCTCCTTCCCTTCTCCTCTCTCTCTAAAAAATAAATAAATAAATAAATAAATAATAAAATACAATCAATAAGGAAAAAAAAAGAAAATTAGCTTAGGTTCTGCAGTGTACTACTACCTAAATCATTTCAAAACTGTTTTTTTGCTACCAAGTCATATTTGAAAAGAAAATGAAAGCAATTTCATTTCAGTATAGGAAGAAAAATATTAGGAACTAGGGAGGCAAAGATAGAAGAAAATATTACAATAGATTATGTTGTTCCCAAGCCAGGAAACTGGGTCAAGTTCTCAACATTTTAGATTCTTATTGAGGCCACAAGGGAGAAAGAAACTTTTCTGAGACTGTGAGACTCAACTTCATTTCACATGAAGCAGAAATTCTTGAGTTACTGAAAGTCTGTTCCTCTTCTGTTTCACCAAGATGTTATAAACATTAATTTATGATTACAGATATTTTTATTTCCCTCTAAAAGTTTGTTTTAATTCAATTTGACAAACTCTTCTGAGAGACTCCTGTGAGTAAAGATCTGTGCATGGCGTGGTGAGAGACACAAAGATGAATCTAACCAGGTTGCTCCCACCTTCAGGGGGTACACAGAAAGCACTTGAACTTGAAGTCTTGCTTCCATCCAACCTCCACCACTACCTAGTTGGGTAACTTTGGGACAGTTGGCTGCCCTTCTGGAGCATCTGTTTTCTCATGTCTAAAATGCAAATAACAGTATCTACTTTCTCAAGTGTTTGGGGGAATTAGAGGAATTGACATATGTAAAGTGCCCCATGTAGTGTCCAGCACGGGGTATGCACTCAAGAAATTGTAGGCTTTCTCTTTCCTTTCATCTCAAGAGTCTCTAACTATTGAGAGATGCATAAAAACTACCTATAATACAAGGTGAACTGAAGTAACAAGTAAAAAAAAGACAGTTATACCCTCCAGGAGGAAGGCAACATTATCATCAAGAAGGAGAATTAGGGAAGATTCTATTTCAGAGGAGATTTTGAGTCTGGGCTGTGACAGGTGACTTGGGGAGGAGTATGGAAAGTCTGTGTGTGGGGTGGGGGGGCATGGTCTGGTTGGAAGGGAGAGGAGGTGGCAGTGCTAGGGGAGGTTGTGGGTGAAGAGACTCAAGTCCTCCCATCCCGTCCCACCCCAGCCTAACTTGTAATGTGACTGTGTATAGGACGTTCGGACTGATGCGTGTGTGTAATGAGAATGCAAAACTGCTTGGGAGCAGTGTGTGTGGGACCTCAAATGCCTAAGACTTTGAACTTTAGGGCATAGCTTATGAGGACCACTGAAGGTGTTTGAATAAGAGATGGATGTGTTATGGCCCATGAGACATTTTTTACAAAATCTCTAGAGCAGTGTAAAGGATTGAGAGGATAATTATAAAAATTTGAACTCATCTAAATACCCAAGATTATCCCCAGGCTCATATTCCATGTAGAGGCTGCCAGTGAGGGAGATAAAAATAACGGTAACAACAATAATGATAAACACTTGCTTAGCACTTCCTATGTGCCAGGCATTATTACAAGCACTTTACTCACGCCAACTTCTCACTACTCCGTAGGGCTCTATGAAGTAGGTGGCGTCATTACCTCATTTTACAGGTAAGGAAACCGAGGTTTCCATGACTTGTCCAAGGTCGTGGCAGAACTGGGTTTTGAACGTACTCCACTGATTCCAGACTTGTAACCACTACACCGTGGTGCCTCTATGGACCTGTCTGGGGTTCACCGGAGGTCTAGTGCTGTCGGTGTGGGAAAAGGACAAATACTGGCATGGAAAAATACAGAAAGGACAGGGCAATTCAGATGGAGAACACAGGAGAAAACCAGCAACTGCCCGGGGGAGGAAGCATGAGAGGTCCTGCAGTGGTAACGCCCGGTTCCACCCGGTGCCGCCTCTGCCATGAGTGCGGCCCATGTAGAAGAAGGCTTAGGCTTTCTGAATTCAGTTCATTGTCTAAGGGAAGATGTAAGGAATGTTTCTTTTTTTAAAAGACTTTATTTATTTATTTTTAGAGAAAGAAGAAGGGAGGGAGCGAGGGAGAGAAGCATTGACCAGTTGCCTCTCACACACCCACAAATGGGGACCTGGCTCGCAACCCAGACCTGTGCCCTGGCTGGGAATCGAACCAGCGGCTTTTCAGTTCACAGGCTGGCACTCAATCCACTGAGCCACACCAGCCAGGGCAGGAATGTTTCTGATACAAGTAAATAATCAGAAATAGCTTAGCTTGCCAGACACATTGTATAATGCATCACTTTGAAAAACTAACAATTTTAAAAAGTGAAATGGAGCATGAAAATAATTTAGTGGACTGAGTGTCCTGTTTTGAAGGAAGAACTCTAAATTATTTAAGGTACTTCATGATCAGTTCCAGCTTCTCTCTTCCTCCTCCCTTCCAGGGCAATTACACAAAACTGTTTCCAAATCCTCTCTGCCTTCCCATAGTGTCTACATGCCCAAATTCCATTTTGAAGACACAGGACTTGTCCTGAGTTTGCTTTTTCAAGAGCTTTCTGCCCATCTCCAGCTCGCCCTCCCCCAGGAAGCTGACCTATATAGCAGAGGGCAACAGGCTCCGGTCCTTTGGCTTCTGGTTGGGTTCAGGCTGTGGGGGCCCCAGCAGGCAGGCAGACAGACAGGAAGAAGCGAGTTCAGGACACACTTCCCCCTTAGTGTCTTCCCTGTGAAGCCCCCCGGGCTGGCTGTCTGTCTTGACTAAAGCTCCTTGCCCTTCATAAGGTAGCATTCTCTCAGAACTCTCATGGGTTTTAAAACCACTCTTTCTCCTTGGCTCTTTGGGCCTAGAGGTGGTAACAGCCCTGCTGCTAAAAACCTTGGGTGATTGAGTCATCAACTGTAGTTTCCCTATATCTCTTCCCCTCCTTTAAATGGACGCTTTGTTAAACTGCCCTCAAATTATCCTCATGTGATTGTGTTACCACTTTCCTTTTGGGACGCTGATATATTTTCCCATTATGAAGCCCTTTCTTCTCCGAACCCTCACAAAACTTGATTTTTGTTCCTTTGACAGTACTGTTCTTTTCCTGATTACATTATTTGCATAGATGTTATAAATCTGTGCCTTCCTGAAATCGCTCAGTGAATCTCAATGAAGGTTAAAAAATGGCTGAATGGCAAGGACACAAACAAGAGTATTATTGCATCATTTCAGTTTCTTTTAAACTTGTGACTTTATTACTGTTATTTTAACATTAAAACTTAAGTTCTTTCACATTAGGGGGAAAAGTCTACTTTACTCAGGAATCGCTGAATTACAGTGTCAGGACTGAGCCATCTCCAGATGTAGCACTGGTGTATCTGCTCCTCCTCCCCTCACACGGGTCAGGACAGTGTCCTGATGGTGTGTCTCACACGTATTGCAGGCCGTTCTCTGTAGAGCCATCTGTCGGAAGTCTTAGTGTGGGAGAGTCCATGCAGCTGGAAGTGAATTTCGAGCCACAGACCGTGGGCAATCACAGCAAACGGCTTATTGTGTATTACGACACAGGTATGCACTATTCTTTATTAAAAGTTCCATGTTAAGAAAAGTCAGATGGAAAATATGATGAAGCAAAGTAGGAAATGGTTATTTTGGCTACTTTAGAGTAAGCTAAGAGCCACAAGGTAAAGAAAAAAAGAATGTTGAGGCAGATATAAATCCCACCTGACTGGTTTCGCCAATGCTTTAAAAGCCTGAGAAATACGGGCTCAGGAAGGAACCTATTCCCAGATGTCGCATTAGTAGACTGAGGTTATTTATATGTAAATGGTTGGAAGGTAACTTAATACCCCATGTGTTTTCCATTTGATTTATTGCTTCATTTACCTAACATTTTGAAAATGTAAAACCCCAGTTCAGAGTGGTCTTGTGTGTGCTCACTAGCCCATGTTTTAATAAGTGTTTCATTAATACTTAACTGAAAATATTTTAGAATTTCTATTTTTTTACCTCTTCTTTGACCCACTGGGCTATTTAGCAGTGTGTTCAAACATTTGGGAATTTTCTAGTTTTCTTTTTTAAAAAATAGATTTATAGTTGACTTCCACCAGTGATAGAAAACCAATTCTATATGACTTCTGTTCTTGAAATTAGTTGAGACTTATGTTATGGTTCAGAATACATTCCATTTTGGTAAATGAGCCCCATGCACTTGGAAAGGATACAAGTTCCATGCATAGGAGGTCAAGTTAATCACGTTGTTCAATCTCTATCTCTACTAATTTTTTCTCCTCATTTTATTAGTTATTGGAAAGTGTTATTAAAATCCACAGCTTTGATGGTAGATTTGGTATTTCTCTTTTTCGGTGCTATCAGTTTTCATTTTATATATTCTGAGGCTGTGAAGCTTAGTGTGTACACATTTAAAATTATTATAACTTCCTGTCAAGTTAACTGTCCTGTCATTATGAAATGTCTCTGATTGTTAGTAAGGTTTCCAACGCTAAAATCTACTTGGTCTGATATATGTATAAGATGGCAGCTTCCTTTTGCTTAGTGTGTAGACAGTATATTGTGTTTGTGCATTTTCTTTCAACTTCTCTGTGTCCTCTTATTTAAAGTATAACATTTGGAAGCGTCACCAGGTTGTTGTGTTTTGATTTAGTCTGAGAATCCTTGTCTTTTAATTGTACAATTGTGTCTTTTTATGTTGAATGCAATTACTGGTTTGGCTGGAATCTTCTGTTTGTGAAGTAATTCTTACCACTATGGGGAAATTATTAGCTGAATTTCAACAAAAGCCTTTGTGTTGTTAGTGTTGATATTAGATAAAAGTGAAAAAAATGTGAGTGTTAATAAACTCAATTTTCTACATTTCTTCCATCTGGATCTTCATATCATTGTGAGGCACTGTTTTGTTTTTGATATGTTTTGTATTTATTTATGTTTTGTTTGTGTCAGCTCCTATAATTAAGTACTGAACAAAACGTGGCCCTAGAAGTGCCTTTGGATCACTGCATCCATCACAAGGTTTTGAACCAGGCGTTTAAAAAAGAATGAAGTGCAGTCGATCTTTTGGCTTTCATCAATGTAATTGATTGTTGGTAAACATATCAAGTAAATTATCTTTAAATATTGTTTATCTTTATCTTATCCTTGTTAATATTTTGGGTTGTATTTTTAACACACTTGACATATGAGTACTCTAGTATATGTATATAATTTATAGAGAAACAAGTCTATATATGCTGGGTGTATAATTTCAAAAAACTTTACTTGAGTTTTGAGACCAACAGGTCTTAAAAGTGTGTACAGACCAACAGAACTAAAACTTGAGATGAGATTTCAGTGATAATGCAAGCCAGTCCTGCAGTTTTACAGATGAAAAAACTGAAGCCCTAAGAAGTGACTTGGCTTGCTCAAGGTCATGTAACTAGTCAGAGGAACATCTGGAACCCAGACTCAGCCCCGGTGCAGTGCTTTGTCCGCCTTGGGGGTCATCCCATAACCTCTTTGTAACTCCCTTTGCATTTTCACTCCCTTAATCCACTGACTTGGAAATGCAGCTGCATTCTCCCAGTGGCCCCGGATCTGGATTTTTATGTAAGTATTTGGATTGATAGCATACTTACGTTTATACTCCTGTGCTAAAGAAAATGAATATTTGTATATTAAAAGTTAATCACTCACGGAGAAGTTGATTTCTGTACCCTGAGGTTCTGGTGTCAACTTTGGTTCATGGATAAAGTCATTTTTTAAAGATTGCAGACAGGAGTAAACTATCATGTAGCAATTTTCCCTTACATAAAATAAACTGCTGATAAGAATATGCTTTCATCTTTATTACGGGTTATTAATGACCAGAGCCCTTCATGAGAGGAAAACATAATGACTGCCTAAGCACCATCACGCAGCTTTTCCAAGCAGCGGTGATCATCGGCCTCTCATCTCCCTAAATAAGCATCTGATTGAACTTTCTGCAGCTGTTCGAAGCACGCACGGGTGTGAGAAGGGCAGTTCACCACGGGCTTTTCTTCACACGTCCTCAGGCGGTGCTCCTCGAGGAGGGGCGTCGGCATCCTCTGCCGGAAGCGCTCAGTCAGGTTTCTGAAGCAGCTGTGCTCGCGCCGTGTCCTCCACGGGACGTCATCGTCATTACAGGCAACCAGGAGAACTCGCTCTCTCAACACCCAGAGTTGGAACCAGTGTGCCAGCAATTACTAGGAGTTTGGGCATACATTTCACCAACATCTAATACTGCATTAATGCTTTCCTGAGCTAGAACTCTCCCTCCTTTCGTGCTGTGTTTCCCTCCAGCAATGGAATCAAGTTCGTTCGCACAATTGATTTTACCCTGGAGATGACTTACTTACCTTTTTATTTACCTTTACCTTACTTACTTTTTTACTTACCTTTCAATTCGTTCTCCAAACCTGAGAAAAAACTGAAGTGACTTTATACCTGTGAAAAAGAAATCCTCCAGATAAGGTTAATACAATTACTCAAGGCTACATTGGTAACAACAAAACAAAACAAAACAAAACAAAACAAAACAGATAATGAATAAACTAGTTTAGTCATTTCAATAAAACTGAGAAGTAAAGATATTAGTTGACTATTAAGAGATAAGCAAATGGCTAATTGCTTAAGTTTTGACTTTTTCTACTGGGTATTGAGAAACAATGGAGCTAAGAGTTCCAAGAGACACTAGTATTCTGAACAGGCTTTAGAAGGAAACATTCTTATTGAAGCTCTGGATGCTTGAATGAGCACTAGAAGTAGAAGCCCCGGTGGTTTCCACCTGTGCCTGCTCAGGCCGCTGTCAGCTTAGAGATGACATTAAGGACTGGCAGTCATCAGGATATAGAGCTGATGCATTTTAAACTCATTTAAATGCTAATTCAGCATGTTAGAAAGTATTATGTCTCTTACTGAAGCAGAAATATTTCAATTCAGATGTTGGGAAGTCGGCTTTTTCCCCAAAGGTATGACGATGTATTATTATTAAATATATAAGCGATGTAATACTAGTATTTCACAGGGAAACTTTATGGTCATTTACATATTTTACTCTAATGAGCCATAAATAAATTCCTTTTTTCCTTTTAAAAGCCAATAAAGGGATACCAAAATATAACATAGTAAGTAACTGAGAGAGATATATCTTGCAGTTGAAACTGCTGATACATGGCTGAATATACCTCTGTGGACTTACCTACATGAACTTTGTTTCAATTATGTGATTATTACATTAGAAATGTGTGCTGTTGTAGTTAGAAACTCTAACAAGACAGAGTTATTATTAAAGGAGCAAATGTTTTAACATGGCTTAGAGGCAATGGGAATATTCCTTGATCCAGTTTCCTCCCCCAACCCCCTTTGGTTCGTATTCCATAGCTTAAGGTAGGAGGAGCAGAAGTTAGGACGTACAGATGGTTAGGGATTGTTTAGGGAAGTGGAGTGAGAGTTTCATAAATTGCACAGGAAGTACTCTCAAGTCATTAGATGTTAGTATTTAAAGGGACATTAGAAGACGTCTCTTTAACTCTCTTTATTCTAGAGATCAGAAACTGAGGCCCAAAGACATTTAATGACTGTATGTCTAATTAAAGCTGGAACTTGAACCCAGGTCTTTGGCAATATCTGAGACCAGAGCCTTTTCTATAATCCTACACTGCTTTGCATGCAGATCAGACATACCAATGTTGGCATTGCCACTGGTGTGCTGGGTGAGCTCAGTCAAGTCCAATAATTTGTTTCTCAAACCCTTCAAAGAAAGAGCACTTCCAAAGAAGTTTGATTCAGCAATTCACTTAACTGGTGAACCTGACCCTACTGAGACCAAGAGATAATAAACACTCTATCCATCAACGTGTTAGTTCCCTAGAGAATCTAGAGCCCCACTCATATATATATTTTTTACTGTCCTCTGCTGTCTGAAAGTACTGAAACCACAGCATGAAATGTATTGCCTATATAGCTGGCTTCACATTTTTCGGTAAAATTAGTTTTGTTCATATTTGTTTTTGCTAGATTGATAGTAGTAAAACTGGCATGAGGTAATGAGACCTTCCACAACATACATCTTTACTAGCACATAATAAATGACGGTGTCTAATCGCATCTACGGTGGTTGCAGCATTCCACCCCGGAAACCCAAAAGGAGCAGGCACTCCAAGGACACAGAAATGCTGAGGCACAACAACCTTATCCATTCTTGTAGGCTAACACCTCCATCCTATCATGCTTCTAAGCAGCTGGGCGCTGGGGACCCTTTTTAAGGTTGTCTTCATGAAGGAGGGTATAAAAAGCAAGTACTTCAACAGCTGCATGGATAAGACAAACGTTTTTGTTTCCTTTGTGGATCTGATGATTTTTGGAAATAGTGGTAAAAAATGAATATGAGATGGTTCTTGAAGAAAAAAAGTAGTGGCTCTTGCTGTATTTCTGGGAAGGAACAGTTTTGCAGCAAGCAGCTCAAATTGATGACAGTCTCTCTAACACCCTAGATTTATGTGATCTAAGTAAATCCTTGGATCTTTTCCCTGATTAGTTTTTCAAACAATGAAATACAGAGTGGGCAAAAGTAGGCTTATGGTTAGGTATGCAAAACACAGGTAATTATTGTTTATTCTTACATTCTTGTATAGTTGGGTATGCACAACACAGGTATGTATTATTATTCTTGTATTATATATTTTTATTTTTTTAAGATTTATTTATTTATTTTTAGAGAGGGAAGGGAGGGAGAAAGAGAGAGAGAGAAACATCAACGCGTGGTTGCTGGGGGCCGTGGCCTGCAACCCAGGTATGTGCCCTGGCTGGGAATCAAACCTGTGATGCTTTGGTTTGCAGCCCGCACTCAACCCACTGAGCTACGCCAGCCAGGGGTATTATATATTTTTCCATATAAACAACTGTAAACCTAATTTTGCCCACCCCTGTATTTCAAATAACCACAGAAGCACAGACACTGATATAATCCACAACTGCTGTACTTGGCACATCTCAGCATTTTGCTGTACACATTTCTTTCAGATGTTTTATTTTACAGGTAAGTGAAATGATTATAGATTTGAAGTCACCTTGTTACTCTCTCCTGATCTAATTTCACATGCCTCAATCATCAGAGGAGCTGTACTGAGTGCATTTTTATGCTGTTCCAATGTATTTACTTATCTATAAACAATATATACTATTGTCTCGAGTCGTTTTAAACTTCACATAAATGGTATTATACTGTATGTACCATTTTCTAATTTAACTTTTTGTTCAACATTGTTTTAAAGATTTGAACATATAGATACATATAGCTCTGATTTATTTTAACTAGTGCCACATAGTGCAGCATGTAAACTATATTTATTTACCTATTGAATATTAGGGTGTTTCTAGTTTTTTTTTTGCTATTACAAACAGTGCTGCAGGGAGTTGTGTATGTCTTCTTGTGCAGCTGTGTGAGATGGTCCCTAGAGATAAATGTCTAGAAGTACAGTCAGTAAGTTATAGAGCAAATTAATCTCAAGCTTTACTGGATTCTAAAGTGATTAATCAAGTGGTTGTACCAATGTGTATTTCTGTCAGCTGTCTATGAAAATTCTTGTTTTTCCACATCCTTGCCAATGTATTGCCAAAACAACATTATCAAAGTGTTTGATTTTTGTTAATCTGATAGTTATGAAATGGTATTTTTATTTTATTCTCATTACTAATGCTATCTAGAAGTTTTACAGTTTTCCTGGGGCCCTATAATCCCTTTGTACACTGAAGTATTGGATAAGCAATGTATTCATATATTGAAAAACTAAACCAGTATTTAAAAGTATATGTTGAAAAGTGTTATTTCCCCCTATCTTATTCACCCTAACTTGCTCTTATTTTATTGCTACCTTGTATAACCTTTCTGTGTTAGTGTTTTGCAAATGGATGCGAACACAAATGCATACTTACATTCTGCACTTATACAAAATAACATGCTATATAAATTGCTCTAAACCTTGCTTTTTCTACTTAATAGTATACCCTGGAGATCTGTCCCTACCACAGAGTACTATTCCATGCCTGTGCAGTATTCCACTTTGAGGTGCAGCGCAGATTATTTAACTGGCCTTCTATTGATGGGTGTACTTGGGCTGTTTCCACTCTATTGTATTAGGAACAATGCTGTAATGAATACCTTTGATCTTGTTGACTCATTTACAGGATACATTCCTAGAAGTGGGCCAGAGGATTCGTAGTTTTATCGTTTTACTAGACCTTTCAATCTGCGTTACCAAGTGGACTCCATGCAGAATGGCACCACTTTGCAGTCTCGCAGCAGTGTGGGGGAGGGCCTTCTCCCCTTCGTCCTGGCGACAAACTATGTTCTCAGATTTTCGTTTTGTTTGGCCAGTTTGATGGGGGGAGATGGGATATAAATATATCTTTAGTTGTATTTCTTTTATTGTGAGTGAAGTTGAGATCTGATAATACATGTAGGGGACCTTTGTATTTCTTTTTTTGTAATTCTATCCCATTCTTCTGGATCATCTTAATGACTTCTAAGAGCTATTTAGATATCTGGGGATTTAATCCCTTTGTATCAGACACAGTTGCAAATATTTACCTGGATTTTCTTTTGCTCTTGCATATGAATATTTGTGGCGTGCAGATTTTTTTTTCATTTTTATGTAATCACTCTTCTAATCTTTTTTAGATAGATCTGGATTTTGAATCAAAGTTAGAAAAATATCCTGCTAAAATTATCAAAAGTTTTCCTATATATTATTCTAGTTTTATGGTTTCATATTGAACATTTAAATATTTGATTCATTTGGCTTTTATTCTGAGGCTGCTTTCTACATGGCTACTAAGTTGTCCAAATAGCCCTTTTCTTTTTCACAGAGGTTATCATTACACCAGTGGTTTGAGTTGCTGTCGTTATAATACAGTAAATTTCAATATGTATTTGGGTTTGTTTTGACTTTTTATTCTGTTCCACCCCTTGTCATGTCTCTTCATGCTCTTTTAATTACTGAGACTTTATACTATGTTTTAATTCTATCAGTTCTTATTTTATTGAATTTTTAAGTTAAAAATGTGTTTTGAATTTTGTTAGATTCTTTTTTAGCATCAGTGGAGAATAAATAAGTTTCTCCTTGGATCTATTCTATATTAACAGATATTTTAATAGTGAGCCATCTTTGCATTCCTGAAAAAAACTCCACTTGGTTACAAAGTATCACTCTTTTAATGTGCTGATGAATTATGATTACTAATTTTTTGTTTAAGATTTTACATTAATATTCAGAAGTGTAATCAATCTATATATTGGCCTACTTGTTTTATCATTGTCAGGTTATACTAACAATGATATTCTGAAAATATAATGTTGGAAATTAAGAATTAATTAGGTTAGTTTACCAATAGAATGGATACAGCAGGAGACAGGATTAGTGAACCTGAATACAGGTCAGTAGAAAATACCCAGCCTGAATCACAGAGAGAAACAAAAAAGAATGAGGGAAAAAAGAACAGAAAGCAAAGGCCATGTAGATGTGACACACAGTCAAAATGTCACTATATATGTAATTGGAGTCTTAGAAGTAGAGGAAAGAATGGGACAAAAATATTTTAAGAGATAGTGTCTGTGAATTTTCTGAAAATGATGAACGACATTAATCCAAGGTTCACAAAGCTCAGAAAACTCTTGGCGGTACAAATACTACTGAAAACCAAAGCCAAGAGAATATTATAAAACTAGTCAGGAAAAGGACACAGTGCCTAAAAGGCACACTAATAATACTAGTGGCAAACTTATCAATTGAAATTATGGAGGCCAAAAGACAATAAAATGGCATTATTCAAGAGCTGAAATTAAAAAAAAAACACCAAAAACAGACTAATTTAGAATCTTTTACCCACTGAAAATATCTTTAAAAAGTGAAGACAAAACAAAGACATTTTTGAGGGAAAAAAGCTGAAAAATTATAGAATTCTTTGTTGGCATTGTTTCTCCATATTATGTTGAAGAAGTTCTTTCATTGTTTTGTCATCTCCATTATTTTAATTGAAAAGTTAGCTGTAATTCTAACCATGGATCCTCTGAAGATATCTTTTTCCCTCTGCCTACTTTTAGGATATATTCTTTGCCTTTGATTTTTTTTCAAGTCTCACTGCAATATATTTATGTATGAATTTCTTTTAAATTTTTAAAATTGTTGTTCAAGTACAGTTTTCTGCCTCCCCCCCACCCCAACCCTCCCCACCTCCCTCCCCTGTTTCCACCCCCTCTATTACTGTCCATGTGTCCTTTATAATTGTTTCTTGAATTTCTTTTAATTTATCCTACTTGTCATTCATTGGGCTTTTTGAATTGTGAACTGATGCCTTTAATCAATCCTTGAAAACTTACCCATATTTCTTGAAATACTGTCTTTGCTTCATTATCTTTTTCCTCTTCTGAGTTTCCAATTACACACTTTTACACCATCCCACTTCATCTGTCTAGGCTTTTACCCATTCATTGTGCACTTTCCACGTATTTTTAGACAGAGGGGGAAAAATATATATATATATCTCCAATTAATACATGAAAAGATGTTCACTTTCACATATAATTAAGAATATGCAAGTTACAGTAACAATGAGTTAAATTTAACTCAAAACTTTAAAAGTTGACAAAAGTGCATATCTTTATTTGGGAAGGAAGTACATGAAAATATTAACAGCTGTTACCTCTAAAAAGTAGGCCTATGATTGAGTGAAGGGAAGAAAGACATTTTATTTTCATGATATATACTTTTATACCACTTGAAAATTTTAATTAACATGTACATTATTAAATAAAAATTTAAAATTTAGAGCCACGTCCCTAGATGCTTACGTTTTCTTTAAAGTTTGGGAAAAGTTTGCTATGTTCAAATTAACATATTTTGCCTGAAGAACATTCACAATGTATATTGTCAATTTACTCACTAGCTGCTTGGCTCATACAGTTGTGAATGGAGCAAAAACGTTTGCTAGAAAACGAAGTGCACATGCCTATGCTTTCTGGATGCTGACTAAAGCTTTCACAGCACAGATCAACAGAACATTCTTGGTATCTAAGTATTTTCTTTTTCTATCACTTCCCGTGACATGCAGAGGACAGATAGAGTATAGTTTGTCTTCTTAGAAGAGGGGCCCTCATTTATATACCTAGAATTAAGACAATTAGTGCATCCTGAATGAAGTCTGGAATAAATTACTATGTTGAATAAAGGTGTTCTTAACATTTAAAAAATTTAGGCCCTGGCCGGGTAGCTCATCTAGTTTAGAGTGTGGTCCCTGTACGCCAAGGCTGTGTGTTTGATCCCTACTCAGGGCACATACAAGAATCGACCAGTGAATGCACAACTGAGTGGAATAACAAACTGATGTCTCTCTCTTCCTTTCTCTTTGTAAGATCAATAAGTTAAAACATTTCAGTGATAATCATAGCTTTTGTCTTTCTATTTTTATAGCATTGTGTTTCATTTTGTTTTGTTTTAATCGCTGTTGTTTAGGGATGTGGCTTCTTTTAAACAGTCTGTTTTCTATTAATGAAATGACTGACTCTTCCTTCCTGGTCCCATTTGATTGGACTTAGATCTTGCCTGTTGAGCAGCTCTCCCTGCATATATTTGATGCAGTTATTTTAAGAATCAGAAATCCAGCCCACGCTTGAGACAGAGATGAGGTGGATGGTTATGGTTCTAGAACTCAGGTGCCTTCGTGGTTGGCCTGTAGGATTTAAAACTATTACAAAGAAGAAAAAGTCATGCAGCACCCACCACAACAACTCATAGTTGATGTATTTTTTACAGTGACCCAGCAAGATAGTTTGATTCTCTGTAATTGCTCTAAACATTATTTAAGTTTCTGATCATATTTGACCTCTGGATTGATGGGGAAAAAAGAATGAAATGTGTAAAGCTTGTGCAATATTCCTAACTTCACCTTGGGGAAAGAATAGCCTAGTACTATCATTCTAGAATAAATCTCAACGTGTGTTTACTTTGTTAATTTCCAGGTGAAAGAATGTTTGTATCCCTGTATGGAGCTGCCATAGACATGAATATAAGGCTGGACAAGAATTCTTTGATCATTGAGAAAACCTATATATCTCTGGCCAATCAGCGAACTGTGACTATTCACAACCGCAGTAACATCATTGCCCACTTCCAGTGGAAGATATTTGCTACTCAGGAAGAGGAAGACAGAGAAAAGCATAGGTTTGTAGGAAAAATCACCTTGATGCTGTAATTTGGGTGGAACACAATACTCAGTTACTACTAAAAATCAATGACTTTTGTGGTAAGTTTTTAAGGTACTCAACAATATTCACAATTTTTAAATTGGTTCCAGTGTATGGTGCTCCTTTTCCATTGAAAGAACTTGAGTTGAGGTATGTGGGGTTGTCCGTTCTCAGTTCATCATAGCCTGGTTACAATTTATCAGGATCAAACTACCAGATTTTAAAGACCATCTGTATCATTTTCCACTATTTCCTCCAGACTAATCTACACATCTGTATTTCATTACATAGCCCTGAACAAATTGATCAGAATTCATATAGGATTTATAAAAATGATCTGTTTTGGGTTGGGATGATCAATGTGGAATTTTTTTTTTTTCAGTAAAAAGTTATTTCCAGAAAATGAGATGAGGAAAAAGAAGGGCTTGGATATAATAGATCTTATAGTCCCAGTTTTAGTTGCTGAATCCCTACTAACCAAATAATTTAATAATGATTTCTTGTTGGTACCTAGAGAAAGTTAATAAGATGGAAAACCTAAATATTTTAACTAATCTCTTCACGGTTAAATTTTTGATATTTCTTTTTTACTGAATCTGCTCTTGCCTCTTTTAAACTCCTTCCATCCTCCCTGAATTAGCACTTTTGCTGCTTGCACTGGAATTTGTTTCAGCCTTTTTTCTTTGCCTCTCCAATTTCATTAAAGATGAGCCCTGGGAAGCTTCAAAGCTTTGTTTAAAACCAAGTTAGCATGTGATAAAAATAAAAAGTCTTAGGTCCATGCAGCAATCCCCCACTGCGCCACCCCGACTTGAATCAGAAGGAGCCTTGACAATGAGAGGGCACAATGGAGCCAGGAGCTCCGTCATTCAGCCGGTGAGCTTTAATCACTGGATTGCCACTGTGCCATCTTTAAAAAAGTGAGCGAAGAAAAGCCTTTCCTGCCTAAAATCTTTAGTTGGCCTCATGGTATAGAAATACTGGTAGTTGAAAAAGGCAAGAGGACACTGCTCATCCACTGCTCCGTTTGTCCCAATTCCCCAGCCAACGTGTGTACCAGGCAGGTTTGAAGGTGAAATGAGAAAGCAGGGACAAACAAAGGCACAGCAGTAAATGGAGGGTTTGAATATCCTGCTCGCCCTGCAGCATAATCCCTGGGGGACAATGAATGTACACGCTCAGAGGGGAAGGCTGCTCAGAGGGGAAGGCCGCTGTAAATTCAACTGTGTGTTTTTGACTGTATGTAAAGGACGTGATTGATGCCTTGCCTATGTCCAAAAAATCCTTAAGGACATTAATTTCAACAGTGAAACTCAAGAAGAATTCAAACCAATTGCTGTCGGAGATGCTAAGGCATAGAGTATGTAGTTTCAACCACATGTGGATAGATATATTTTTTCTCCCCCTTCTAACCTCCCCCAACACTCACACCCTTATCTCTAATATTATCTCTGAGTTTTATTCCTTTTCTCTTGTATTGTCTTTACTATCTCTCTTACCCTTTATGTTATTTCTTCTAGGAAGTTTTTGGTAGCAAGGGAATAATATGGGATAACATTTTCATAACCATGATTAGAAGCTTAATTTTATTATCTAGGATCATGCCCTTCCCTTAAAGAATGAACTTGAAAAGTGGCTTCAGATGGCTAAATAAGAATACCTCCATTTTCACTTTGGGTGGCACATGGCAGCATAACTCACCTTTCTCCAGACTGGGTTGATTAAGAGTTTATTGAATGCGCTGCCCCTTACCTTCTCCCTCCCCCTCTCCTAGGGCTGGATGCCTGGGGCAAGAAGGGAAATTGATTTAGAGGGGAACTAGGCCATTTATGCCTAATATCTTATTTGACCAGATTGTGTCTTCTCTCTCATCTCTCCCTTGTTCCTTAATATATCCCCAAGCATGTCACAACTTACACTGTTAGTCATGGGTTCTTGTCCTGGACATAACCAGCCATGAGTTGCCCATCCTCTGAAAAAGCAAGGCAATCACAGAGAGGTTTGTCCTTTCCTGAACACTTAGTTCCTGTCTCTGGATAGCCGCCCCTCTCTGTAGGAGGCAGTGCTCTTGCTGTGGATATGGGCCCCCTTCTCCTCTAAGTCACAAATCCTCAAGTTGTATCTCAAGGCTCACGTCAGTGGCAGATAATGAGGCTTGCTCATCCGTGAGAAGTAGCAGTCAGATCTTTAACTAATAGCATAAGTCTTCTCTTGAGTTCCCCAGTGAGGCCAGTGCAGGCATCCCTGGGATAATCCTCCTTATGTTTGACTCTCCTGCTCTTGATGGTGAGCGACCCATCCCTTTTCTTCCTTCAGCAGCCACTGTAGTAAAAAAATGTAAAGAGGAAGTTCAACTTTGATCCTGAACTTGGAACAGAGAGGATCTATTCTAAATGGTCTCATGCATACTTGTCCTGAGGGATTATAAAACATCCCACTGTACTCATACTCACTTTCTTTCATATTCATTCTCGTCATAGCTTATTATATTCAGACTCAGCATGAGCTTTTGAGGATTTCGGTTCCTCATCTCTCTATAAAGGTCATGGCCATTGTCTCAGTAGCATCGGGCTCTAATTCTAGATTCGCTCTGTAGAAACTACCAGTATCTTCAGTGGACTCCCACGAAGTGGTCAGCATGGGTTTGTTCCATCACATTCAGGAAGAGGAGAAGAGCTTTTTCTCTAGCTAGATCAGTTTTAATTGGGTTTGGGGCCTGCCACCCAGGTAGAAATAAATTTAATCTTAAGTGGTATTTGGTAAACAGGAAGAGGACCTCTAGTTTTCAGCTTATCACAGTCATCACAGAGTTGCTCAGTGACCAGGGTCCCACGGTCCATTTGAAGGTGGATGACTCTATCCTTTCCATGCCAAATGTGGACATGGGAGTATTCCTCCCAGCTGTGAAGGCCATTGCTTTTAGTTCTTATTCTCCTTAGCATGTAGTTACCACTTTTTGGTCATGCTGCAAAGGAGCAGTGTCTCTAGCACCTGAAGAGGAGAAAGCATTACTGGTTCAGTGCTGCCATACCTGAGACACCAGTCTTACCCATCGACTCTAGTTCGTAGGCCGGACTATACTTGATGCCTGGAGGTGCTGGGTGTTGGTGGCTACCAGACCATTTGGAAAATAGGTTAAATCCATGGTTTAACTGAGAGAGAAGGCTGGTGTGTTGTTAAGCTCTCTAATGAGAGGTGTCACTCATCTGTAGGACAGAACCACCTCTGACACAGGAGACCGCAAATATCATCAGGGAAAAAAAGCCTAGTCATAGATTGGGGTATATAGAAGCCCTCGTTGGAGTCAGCCCAGCTCAAGTGTTGTTGCATGTTGCCTTCTTACTCAGTCATGGCTCCAGTTCTCCATCAGAGGGCAAAGAGGAAGACAGCCGGTACCTGCCTCCACCCACCCACTTTGCATTATACAGCTGTTACTAATTTAAGAGTCCCAACAGATGGGAGAAGAGGAGTACTTGGGAATTTTCTGTTTTCTTTTGTTTTCTGACTCAGGGGTTGAATCGATCATACTGCTCAGTTCATGGAGCATTATCATCCTTGGTCCATACGAGGCCTTTTATCCCCACACTCCACTCCCATTAAACCTCCAAGTAAACGTAATGTTTATGACCCCCATTATGTGCTTCACCAATCCTTCAATGTCTTACATAAAATTTACCTGCTTTTTTTGTATTATTGCTAGCACTTTGATGAACATCTCTGTAGCTGTGGTTTTACTTATATCTGTGATTATTTCTATAGGATTTATTTCTAAAGGTAAGTGTGATAACTTTCACTTACAAGAATGAATGATTTCCTTTCTTTCTGCGGACTGAGCTCTTTACTTTGCGCTGCTCTGCCTGGGAGTGTAGAGGGGCAGCTGCTGTCATTCCCCAAGACACTGCTTCCCAAACAGCAATCAAAGGGAAGCACACAATGCTTTTTTCCTCGGAACCAGGACACACTGAACCCATTTTTTGACACCATTACGCTGTGTCGCCCAAGGAATCTGAACACTGAAGTTATGAAAAAGAGCTCTTTGACATCACTAAGCATGTGCTCGCATGAAGTCATTTAGAAAATACTAATAGCTGAAGCTGAGACAGGAATTTGGTGACCCTAGGCTCTCAACGAGAAAGCTAAATAGCTTGTCTCTCATTATTGGTAATACCACCAAAATGTTGAGAAAATGGTCATATGCCCTGGGAAGAGATAAAATTCAGTTGCCAAAAATTCAGGTGAAATAAGTGATACCAGGAGTGATGTGAACACGTCTGCAGTGAGGGCCCTGCGTGAGGGTTGGGGAAGGCTGCTTCTCTGATTTATGACAAGGGATGTGAAGAGCTAGAGAGAGAGAGAGAATGTAATTTTAGATGTAGTTTGAGCATTTTATAAGCTTGACAGCTTGGTAGCTGCCTGTGGTTGACACAGGGAGAAAACTGGTATTTATTGAGTACCTGCTTTGTGCCCGTATACTAGGTCATTGATCACATTTAATCCTCAGCACGTCTTTATGATGGAGAGCTCCTGTTTTATAGGTAAAGGCACTGAGGCAAAGAGGAATTCAGTAACTCCCAAAGCCACAGAGCTAGTAAATAGACAGTCGAATCCATATCCAAACCTCATCCTCACCAGTTCTTGATCCTGTTCTCCAGGTAACTGAACAGCCAAGAAAGAACTAAAGCTAGGCAAGTTTAAAAGAAACAAAATTGCCTTTGCAGTATGAGAGGTGGAGTAGAAGTTAAGTGTTTAAAAATCAACCTGGGAAATGCCATTAGCTAAAATAAAATATTTGTTCAAATATTCCTAGGGGCACAGGAGTAAGTGAGTGGAGGGCAGGCAGCCCAGGAGGACTTCTTGAAGGAAGTGACTGAAGAGCAAACTGAGGCTCTTGAGAAGTTAAAGTATCAGGTCACTCAGATAGCATGTTACAGAGTCAGGGCAAGGAGGGACCACGCCAGGGTGATGGGTGAGGTCATCCCCAGGATGCTGGACTGGAGGGGGCCCTTCGCAATGGTCTTCACGGGAGTCCCAAAACGAATCTCACATTTGCTGTTTTCCTTCAGGGTCTGTAGCAGTCTGATCAAAGAAGAAAAGAATGAGACTGATGACTTTCTTGAAGAGTGTATTATTGATCCTTCACTGCGAGAACGCCTTTCCATTCTCTCCCGCACCTTTGAGAATCAGAGAAGTCTGGTTCAGGAAGACAGCATGCTCTTCTTGAACAAGGTTTTCGTTACTGAGCCTCTGGTGAGCACATATATATATACTCTGACCATACAGTAAACATACGTGGGAGCGCAAGGCTCATTTTGATGTGGGTACTCACTCTGGGACTGATGGAGTAAGTTCTGAGAGCATCTCAAGACTCCATCTGAAGAGCCTCATCATCGTGAGGAGACAGTGAATGCAGGTTAATGGTGTGAATGCTCATAGGTCGCGTTTATAGTCACACTTTCTACGCACCAATCACTGTTGAACACTTTGTATGCATTACTCAGTTTATTGTATTTGTATATATATTATATCAGTTACAGTCAGTCTCTTATTCTACAGATGAAGAAATTGACACTTAGAGAAATGTGATAACTTACTCAAGGCCAAGCAGTTACTAGTTAGTAGGATTTCTAGTAGGAAACTAGTTAGTAGGATTTCTCAACCTCTGCATTATTGGCATTTGGGGCTGGATAATTCTTTGCCCTGTCGATTGTAGGATCTTCAGTAGCAACTTGGATCTTTACCCACCAGATGCAAGTTGTGACAACCAAAACTGTCTCCGGATGTTGTCATATGTCTCCTGCTAGGCAAAATTGCTTGATTGGAAACGACTTTGTCCTTAATTCACCCAAGAAATACTTATTGACTGCATGTTCTGTACCAGGCACTCCGTGTGTACCAGACATTGATGAACGAAACAGACACAGTCCTCGATCTCACTATCTAGTGAGAGCAGAACCAGAGTCCGAACATAGTCTGTCTGATTCCACCGGCAAGCTTTTGACCACTCTGCCCTGTGGTCTCAAAATGAAAGTAGCTGACGTCTTCTGTATTTACCGTGTTCCAGGCAGTGTGTTACCTCACACTTAGCAATCAGAGAGTGATCTGAGTATAGTGACAGCAATAGGAACTGAGAAAGCCCACAGCTGGTTAGAGCTGCTGGGTCGTTGCCTTTCACACCAGTTGGAGAGAAGACCTGCCACAAGGGCACGTTAGGATGCAAGGTCACTTGTGGGAAATACCACTGGCTTGTGTAGACCTGTTTTCCTTATGTCTGCACTTCCAAGTTTTTATTAAAGGATATAACATGGAAAAGGGATGCTGTGGCTAAATAGGTTTCAGAAAAAAATGGGTTCAGTATTGTTTGACATTTACTGAAAGAAATCTAGAAGTCTTTAATACAATAATATGCATTGTAATCTCCGAGAGGGAGCCTGCCCCTTGGAAAGCGCTGTTGTTTTGTGAGGCCTGCTGCAGGACTCACTCGTGAAGACAGTTGGCACACTAGTTCAGAGGCCGAGGTGATGATCGGAATAAGAAGCTAGAGAAAGCTCCTTGAGAGCACAGCTTTGAGCCGGATCTTACAGGGCGGGGCTTTTGGAGAACAAAATTGGGGATGTGCATGGCCTGGCTCATTTAAGGGCCCAGGAATGGATCAGGTTGTTTGAAGTAAAAGGTTCACATAGGAAAATAAGGTTGGAAAAGTGGGGTTGAAGCTGAATCCTCTTGCATATCAGAAGACTGTCCACTATTTAATTGAGCAAAGGAATCTTCAGACATGATGGATTAAACCAGCGAGAGGTTAAATAGAGATGAACATACAGTCTTGGAAGGACAAGACAGATACCAGTTAAAATAAGTCAAGCCCAAAGATGTTGAAGAGATAAGGAAGGCATTGTAGGTCCAAAAGCAAGCAAATGGCTGGGCAGAATGGAGGCGGGAGGAGCAAACAGTCATGTCAATCTTACACATGCCAGGAGGTCTAGAACCTGGACAGTCCAGGAGTTTTTTCAGCTGGTGCTAGAGATCTGAGCTGATGAGGACTGTTCTATTTCTCAGATCCTTCTGGGAGCAGGTGGCTCAGGGATGGCAAACATGGGTGGTCAGGAGGAAGTGGGAGGCCCGTGGGTGGGTCTTGTACGTATATTTCCAGGGCAGAAGTAGAAAGATCAGAGTTCCCTCAGATTTTCTTCTCCTCAAGCTCACTTCCATAACCAACCCAAGGCTTCTTGATGGAGACACATGTGTATCAAAAGAGGGCATTTAATTATGATTGCTTTTGAACTCTAGATAGGAACTGAATTGGCCGTTATCACAAGGCATCTTTTTACCACGAGGATGAAAAACATTGTTTAAAAGAGTGATACACAGAAATGGTACCTTTTAAGTGAGACTAATTTTGATTATATTGTGTGGGGGAAAAATCACTAGAAACAGGAAAGGGAGATAAGGATAATGGTGTTTATAGCAACTGTAATGATTTTGTCTTTTCTGTACACTATTGAGGCTTCCTTCTCACACTAGTATTTATTAGGTGGTTCTTAGCAATTTTCTGCAAAATGGAAATGAAGGTGTGAAACTCTCCTAGTGCCTTTATAAAGTTATTCTGGTCGAAACAGCAGAACTAAATGTCAGTTCCAGTGAATTATTTATTGATATTAAATCTTTTTCCTCTCCTACTTAAAGATCCTGCAAGTTTTATAGAAATTCAGTTCTTGTGAGTGTAATATAATCTTACCTTGTAAATACAGTTCTTGTGAGTGTAATATAATCTTACCTTGTAAATTACTTTTGAAGGTATTTGATGGGAAAGTTCGACCATATTATTACTTTTGACCATTTTATTACCTTCTTGACCCAAATGTGAATTATGAGTATTTTCCACTGTTGAGATTTTGGTTTTCCAATACAGATAAATTAATGCTATAATAGTTGGGATGAGAGAGTTTGGAAAGGATTTATAGAAAAGATGTGATATGAACTATATGTTAGAGGAAGGGGAAGGTTTAATTAAGTGGAGAGGAAGAAGGAGAATATTTCTAGTTGGGGAAATTATGAAAACAAAGAAAAGGGAATCTATTAGTTTCTTGGCATATTATATTACAATAAAATGACCAGTTTTTCTGGTGCAGGCGGTCCTGGAGAATATAAGTGGTAAGATCAGGAAGGAGCATAGAGAGATCTGGGTGGCCTGGGCAACCTGCTATGTGTAGCCTACAGTGCGTTTCTGCACACTCGGGGTCTAAAGGGTGGTAAAGTGTGTTCCTTGGAAAAGGAAGTTTTATGGTCAAATAAACTGGGGACATACTGGTTCAAGAGAAGATTTTTCTCCAAGCGGTAGAGTGTGAGCAGAGCTCCCCCGTGGTCAGAGCCCCGTTTTCCCACACAGGATGCCAAGGCCAAGGGTGTCCGAGACTCACTGTAAGGCTTAGTTAGGGCAGGAGCGTGATGGGTTCCAGGTGTTTTAGAAATACTGTCCCGGTAGCCACGTGTGGGTCAAATTGAAGGAGGATGGAGAGAGACTGGGAGGATGGATGCAGGTCAGGGAGGAGAAATGCGCTAAAGCTGGAGGGGTCAGGGAGACTGAACGTCACTGCCAGCAAATTCTAGGTGACGTGTGAGAGTGATGCTGACTGGGATGGTTGGAACACAAAGGAAATGGCAGATGTGAGAGTTTTTCAAAAGAAAGGCATTTAAATTAGGAAGTACAAATTGGTAGTTATAAAATAGTCATGGGGATATAAAACACAGCACAGGGAATATAGTCAATAATATTGTAATAACTGTGTGTGGTGCCAGGTGGGCACTAGACTTATCAGGGGTATTACTTCATAAATTATATAAACGTCTAAGCACTATGCTGTACACCTGAAACTAATACAAAATAATATTGAATGTCAACTGTAATTGACAAGTAAAAAAGAAAAGAAAGAAAAAAAGGTATTAAAGTACAACATGGCGAGGAATCATGTGTCTCCTCAGAATTTAAACTAGAGTAGCTGGAAGAATTACGATGCCTTTGATAGAAGTTAGCAAGTCAGGAGTCCTGGATTTACCTCCTAGCTTTGCCAGTAGCAAATGTGACCTTAAACAGGCCATTCGATCTTTCTTGGCTTCAGTTGCTTTGTACACAAAATAAGTTTTTTGGTTTTGTTTTGTTAAGGGTAGGTTACTGAGATCCAGTTTGGAAACAGACTCTGAGCTCCTTAAGGTTGGAAGTGCCTTGTCCTCATGGGTGCCCCAGGCATACCACAGGGCCCGTTAAAGGAGGAAGGAAAGAAGGAAAGGAGGGAGGGAGGGAGGGAAGGAGGACAGTAGATGACTATGAGTTTGGTTTTGAACACGTTGAATTTGAGATGACAATAAATAGTCAAGGAGTTTTGGAGATGCAGTACTAAATTTGTGGGAGGGCAATCAGGAGTGGAGTTAAGAGAGGTGAGAATCTTATACAGATACTCACTCAAGTCATGAAAAGCGGATGGAAATTCTAAGAGCAGACTGAACGAGGCAAATTGCAGAGGACCCAAGAGAGCCCTCGTGTACTGACCTTCAGAGACCCTACAAAGCAAGGAGAGGCTGTGAGTTCCCAGAGAAGGAAGGCTGAGAGGAGCACCTGCCCGCTGAGAGCCCGTCAGCCTGTTGTACTTGTCTTTCTGCCCTATTAGGGCTGGTTCATCACTGTTTTCTCCTGAAGGTCTCTTCTGAATCTTGCTCACGTATCAGATCAATTATGCTCAAGCCACTATTTAATTTCTGACAGTTAAGCTATGTATCAGCAATTACTTTTTTGCTATGAGAGTGTGATTTCTTTTAAATAGTTTCTTGATAGGAGTTGAGTTCACAGAAGTAGAGATTAAAATCACAGTGTCACCTACTGATCTAACAGTCAATCTTTAATTGATATCCTGTTCAAAAAAGAAAAATAAAATGTTGACCTAGTGGCTTAGAGACCACCTTGCTTTGTGTTGACCTCTTCGGCCTCCATGCCCACCAAAGAAGGACACTGTCTTCAAATGAGATAAACTTTAAAGGTGCAGGGGGTGGTGGGGGGACCCTGTTACCTTAGTGTCTGAAAAGAAACAAGAAACGATATGCTTATTTTATGCTTATTTTTATACCTAACTCTGTACTTATTTTTTATGTCTTCATATCTTAGTTTTTCAAATAACTCAGGTAAAACCAAGGCTAGTTTAGCCCTTATTGTGTTCCTCTGCATTTTGTATGTGTTTATGGGAACATTGCTCCTATGTTAGAGGTTCTTTCCATTTAAAGCAAGTATTCAAGATCAAGAAGTCAGTCACTGTCCCAAAAATGCCCAGAGGTGGTGATGGTTTTGCATTTAATCAAGTCATGTGAGAAGTAGTTTGACTCAATGCTGTAAGAATAACTGACCGAAGCTCTAGAGCTGAAAGTTCTTACGCTGTCCTAAAACCTCTTCACCACTTAGCCCCTGGTGAGTCCCATTGTCTCGGTTCACTCTCTTCTCATCATTCTCGTTGCATAACGTTGCCATAGAGTCTGTCATTCAAATCTTGAGGAGTTATGCTGGGGTGTCCTGGGTACCAACATGGTTGCAGAGTGCGAAGGTGGAGGTTCATGTTTGAGAGACCCCAGAGATGGTCATGGTGGACAAAGCGGGTAGGCAAGGACCCAGAGTGACCGCAAGACAGTCCTGGGCAGATACAGAACAGAGGTCTGGAGGTAATTTTTTTAGCTTTACTTGGTAATTTACTGATATTATAATAGTAATCATAATTGTTTTAGTTATTAAAACATGTGGTATATTATTACTATTTAAGTCAAGTTCCTCAAGTCAATTCTTTTGATAAAATCTTGGAGTATTAATGTAATTAGTGGAAAATTTTCTGTTTATTCCTTACCCCGGGAAGGTGCTGGGTCCTGTAGAATACTGATCATTCCTCAAGCCACCTGTTTCTGTATAAGTTTTCCCCCTTTGGAAAAGAAGTGTAAAATTGAGTCTATTATGCATGTTTTGTGCCTTCCAGAAAAGCAAGTGGAATTGACTACTTTCAGAAATATAATATTCTATTTTGCTAGATGGACTCTGGCTGCACAGAATTCTGACAATCTCATTTTGTTATATTCTCTGCGTAGGTCTCATGGGTACCTGAGTGAGAGAGATTCAAATACAAAAAGCACAATTCTGATAATTGAGAGGCAGAAGAGTATCACAGGGCCAAGAGAGAGAATGAGGCTTTTGATTTCCATTGGCATTTGGGGGCCCTCTGAGAAATCACAACACAGATGTGCTGGCCTTGCTCCTGAACTCTGGTTCTGCTGGCTCAGGTCACACTTTTAAGATGCCGCAGTTTTCTGAATGTTGAACACTTGATATTTTCTCAAAAAGAAGGGCCTGAGAAATTAAAGGTATTTGCCCAAACTGGTCCTGTCTGATAGGCTGACACTGATGAGCAGGGAAAACATTTCTGCTTCTGTTAGCAAGTGTCTTTGCCATCAGAGAAAAAGTCACCCAGGATCCCTAGGAAAGCTTCAGCTTAATTTAACTAAGCCTTACAAAGGGAACCTTAAAAGGGGTGGGGGGTGGGAAACTTGATAATTTCTTTATTACTATGTAAGTAATAGTAAACCATGCTTTGTTGTCACCCAAGCCTGCAGAAAATGTGGTTCAGCAATTCAGACTCTAAAAGCACAGCTCAAATTTAGTTTACTTTATTTTTTTCCCAAGCCGGCATAGCATGTGAGCTCAGCAGAACCAGGTTGGGTGGAAGCCCAGATGGCTACCAAAGAGGATAGAGCGTGCTTTTTACTGCACACTCCTTCCACCTCTTGTTCCATTAGCTGTAAGTCACATTGCAAACATGTGGGAGCTGACTCCTTGGAAATGGACACCAAAAAGGAGAGAGGAGGACAGGCATCTGCTGAGAGCAAACTGTCCTTGACAAGTCACAGCTCCCTCGTTAGTATGGTTTCCCCCTTCTTCAGCTTCCCTTTATTATTGTTTGGCTTCTCAGATCTCTGTGCTTGGCCAAACCTTTTCCTATTGTGCGGGTGCATTCCCTGTGGTATTGGAGAACCAGTGTAGGTGGAGGAAGGCCTAAGGAAGTCTTAGGTTCCTCATGGTTTATTAAGTTGCTACCATCCTGTTAGAAGAGATGCAGATCTGTTTTCTCCAAAGAAAGGAACAAACATCACATATAACTATTTCAGCTCTATAAAACCCCACTGGCATTTTTACCGTACATGGGTTATGCTATTTCATCCAAGAGAACACATGCCTTTTGTAAAACTTCCTCTGACAGCTGACCAAGTCTTATACTCCTCTTATAGAAACTTTTCTGGTCATATTTTGAGAATCAAAGCTTGGCTAAGTTTGGTTTCTTGTTCAAGGGGGTAAAATGCAGCAGAAAAATCTTGCATATCACGTGCCAATCAGATCTTTTATCTCAATAATAATTAGGATAGTTCACCTTCGATATTTTTTGCTTTCATTTGCTTTTCTATTTTTCTTTGAGACAACTTCTATTTGCCCGGATGATAAAGTGAGCCACGATTTGTCTCATTTTTCTGGAAAGTTCTAGAAGGGCAACTCTGGTTAGTGAAACATATTATTGTTTCTAATCAGTGCGCTTTTTTTTCTGATTGATTAATAGAAAGTTGACTTTAAGAGGATGTTTTTATTTCCCAAGAGAAATTCTTTAAATTTTCCTTAAATATGATAAGATAGCTAAAAACATTTATTAATATAGTTAAGAGTATTTCCATTTTCATGTAACATGATGGAATTCAGTACACATTATAGCTGCTCTTGAAGTCATTATTCACTGACCTTGTTATGAGCTGACCGAACCCTGGCCCAACCAGGAAAGTCTGGTGCAAATCTACCGCTACATTACTCCAGAGCTGCAAAATAACAATGCTAACTGTGCCATCCAAAAGGACGTCCTGTGAATCACCTTCCAAGATACCTGAATGCATGAGCATGCCAGGGTATCCTGTTATGTTTGCCAAACAGGAACACTGGGTCGTGCTGGCTTCATCTACCTCTGATTATCAATTGCAGTGGTTTAAAATTTCTTGTGGCTTTTTTTTTTTATGATGGAAGAAAGGTGAGGCCTGACCTTTTGTAACAATTGCAGTGGGGTTAAAGATGTTAAAGAAAAAAGTACAGAAACCCAGCTCTGCCACTTACCATTGGTGTGGCCTTCAGTGAGATACTTAACTTCTTTTTGCCTTGGTTTTCTCATCTTTAAAAAGGGGATACTACTACCTCACAAGGTTGTAAAGATAGAACCAGATAGCACAGTGCTGGGAACACGAGCTCTCAGTTTATGGCTGCAAATATTATGATTTGCACTTAGGTATGATTTAGTATCTTCTCAGGTTAGAGATGATTGGAAAGTAGAACATTTGAGTAGACAAACATTTGGATCACTATTCTAATTGTGAGTTGGAAATTAAAATGACTATTTTATATGATAAATATAGGTATCAAGTCATATTGTAAACTGCTTTCCAGATAAACCAAGTAACTTAAACATATTTCATTCTCTGTTCTTGCAGTTCGGGTTTTGATTTTACAAAATTTGCAAGAAATAACCCTTCATTGGAAGGAAGGGAGGAAGGAAGGAAGGAAAGAAATGGGTGATAGAGAAAGGGGAAGGAAGGTCATTTTTAAAATACTTTATTTTTTATTTAAGGATTTTCAAGGGGGAATTGTTTAAAAAGCCACTTTAATCATTGTCAATATAATTTTTTAAGGAGAGCATTTTTAAAGGACACCCTTCTCATGATTGTACTGATCACCGGTCATGAACCAGTGGCACTATGTTCATAGACAGCTTCCAGAACGTCTTGGAACTGTGTCTGTCAGGTCACTTGTTTCTTCTTCTTCCATAGGAAACATGAAGTTTCCTCTCCAGGGATATGTTTTTTTTTTTTTTTTACATTAAATATGGAGGTTTTTTCTTTTCTTTTTTAAAAATTGTTGTTCAGCCCTGGCTGGCATAGCTCAGTGGATTGAGCACAGGCTGCGAACCGGGCATCGCAGGTTCGATTCCCAGTCAGGGCACATGCCTAGGTTGCAGGCCATGACCCCCAGCTTCCGCACATTAATGTTTCTCTCTCTCTCTCCCTCTCCCTTCCCTCTCTAAAAATAAATTTAAAAAAAATTGTTGTTCAAGTATAGTTGTCTCCATTTTCACCCCACTTCCCCCCACCTCACCCACCCCCGCCTCCCACCCTCAATCCTACCCCCAATCCTACCCCTCTTTGGCTTTGTCCATGTGTCCTTTATACATGTTCTTTGACTTCCCTTCCCCTACATTCCCCCATCCCCCCCTTTCCTCTCCCTTCTGGTCACTGTCAGTTTGTTCTTTATTTCAATGTCTCTGGTTCTATTTTGCTTGCTTGTTTGTTTTGTTGATTAGGTTCCACTTATAGGTGATGTCATATCGTATTTGTCTTTCACCATCTGGCTTATTTCACTTAGCATAATGCTCTCCAGTTCCATCCATGCTGTCAGAAAGGGTAGGAGCTCCTTATTTTTTCTGCTGCATAGTGTTCCATTGTGTAAATGTACCAGAGAGATTTAATATTTGACCAAAGGCCACATTGTGAGAGTTAGTGTTAGATCTGAAAATTCAAAGTTAATTCCTTCTAGCAGGTCACTTGATTAATATGTGAAATACAGTTATGAATCTGAGAGAAAAACAGAACATTAAGCCCAAGAAGGAAGGTAGTTACAATATAACTGAAACCCATCTTGACAGTTATTTTCAATAAGCAAGGTGATAGTCACTTACTGTGTATATCCTGTGTACCCGTCTCTCAGGTGGAGCCAGGAAATGAACTGTGATGGGAGAGGGTCGTGTGTGGAAGGAAAGTAGCGTAGCAGGGGGTTCTGTGGGATGAGGCTGGTTTCGTAGACTGGAAAGAAAGGCTATCGATGTCAGAACCAGGACGGAAAATTCTGAATGTTTTGGTTTTCAGAAAGAAACTTTAGAACTGGGCAATAAAGAGAAAAATTCTTTTCAGAGATGTAAAATGACATGGAAGTTAATTTCAGAAGTGTTAGAGGAGTAATATGAATTTTTTCAAAGATATAAAAATGAAAGTAGGGTCGTTTTAGGCTGATCGCCTGTGTCTGGGGTTTGCTCTCTCAGATTTGCTAGAAAATGTTATATTGAGTTTTTGCTATAAAGAAATAGACATTATTTAATACTTATTTGAATCCCAACTGAAAAATAAGTGTCTTTGTACATCTTTCTAACTCCTTCAAATGACCTAATACTGAAAGCACCCCTCTGCAGGAGGAAACTGAATGGCCACGCTTCTGTTTTTACAGATACACACAGCCCTCTTAATGCGCATTGCCTGATACAAGCCCAAGAGAGGCTTTTAGAATAAGATTGTCCTTGAATTATGTCCCTGGGCTGAGTAAAACTGAAAGTTACCAGCAAATGTCACAAGCACAAAACAACTGCAGCCCAGGATAAGAAAACACTGAGCCTGAAGTCCCATTCGCTCAGTCTGAGCCCTGTGGACTCAGGTTCCCTTGCACTGGAGTCCCTCACCAAGCAGAAGGGCCTCCCAGCCTCCAGGGAGCCCCCACACCAGATGATCCTCTTCTGGGTCACACCCAGAGGTCAAGGCTTCCTTCTCTGGGGAGATTCCAATTGCCTCTCTAGAGCGTTTTTATCCTGCCTTTTTCCAGCCCACCAGTTCTGATGATCAGATTTCTTTGATGATGGGGGGTCCAAGAGTGCTTCTGGGAGAGAACTTAAGTGTGTTGTTCTCTTGTCTGCACGTGGACCCTGGATTCTCTTGCTGGGATAATGCTTTCGAAAGTGATCTGGCCCACCCAAAATCATAAAGCCCTTGAATTTGCCTGCATATACTAAGCTTATCTAACTTACAGTATCATTTTGGGAGGTATTTCCTACCATTCTGGTGAGACTTTTCTAGCAGTTTTTAGGGGTCCAAGGTGGCCCCTTTGATCAGTTAGCTTGGATAGGAAGAGGTTAGCTGCACCCAATCTATATTCCCAAACACAGCAGAGTCTAAACCCACCAGGCAATACATTTGTCTTATGGGTTGGGAGCAAATCCAGGTCTTCAAGTGTTCTGAGATGGAACGCCCACTGATACACCAGTGAACGGACGAGCCACCTCTCCTGCCTGGCCTCTCTGCCCATTCTAGTCATGAGTGTTCCTAGCACTCCATATCACTAAGACCCCCGATAATCAAAGGGGCCAGGTATTTTCAATTTATCACAAGGAGACAGACACTTTTCAAGGCTTGGAAAAGTGCCACAGTGAAATGCCTAAATAAGTGAAAGTGCTGAAGGATTTCCTGTTCCCTGCACGATCTCAAAGGTCCCTGCCAGCTCTAAATTGTAAGGCGTTCGTGCTTCCAGTTGCAGAGAAAATGGCAGAAGTAGGCTGCAAAGATGAATAGGCATCTGCTAATAACTGTACAGTGTGCAAAGTGAATGGATATAGTTGACTCAATAAATGCATTGAGCACTTAGAGGAGTCACCTCTGGCTTAGGTCTTGGGGATAGAACAGGGTCTTCACTCATGGAGCCTTCATTCTGTTGGGTTGGCCAAAACGTTCATTTGTTTTTTTCTGTACAATGGCTCTAATAGCACTTAGTTGTCTTTAACTTCATTCAAAACAATTGTGTTAGTTTGTATTGTGACAGCTGTCATATCAGCATGCATTTAAAAAAACTGATCAAAATTAGTGAATTTTTATGTAGCCATTTTAATACTGAAGATAGAAGAAAATAGCAACATTTTCAGCATATTATGCTTTATTATTTCAAGAAAGATAAAGACACACCTGAATGCAAAAAAAAAAAAAAATCTGTGCAGTGTATGGAGAAGGTGCTGTGACTGATCAAATGTGTCAAAAGTGGTTTGTGCATTTTTGTGCTGGAGATCTCTCACTGGACGATGCTCCACAGTCAGGTAGACCAGTTGAAGTAGATAGTGATCACATCGAGACATTAATTGAGAAAAACCAACATTATACCAAGCAGAAATAGCCAACCTGCTCAAAATATCCAAATCAATAAAGTTACTGGTAAAAATGAAAAACATGTATTTTATTTTATAGAAGAAAACCATACAAACTTTTTGGCCAACCCAATCACAACCTGATCTGGGAAAAGAAAGCTCCCAGGTCCCCCATGGCACTCACAGCCCCTCATTCTGCCCCTCGCAGGCTCTGTGCCCGCCCGCAGTCCTGGAGTCTGGGGGATGCTGCCTGGGAAGCACATTGGTCAGACCGTTTCCTTCATAGACAAACCTAAACTGGCTCTGAATTTCTCTCCTTGCCCCCGCCCCGTTGGATGCCTGCACTTCAGACCATTTTGTTCTCTGTTTGATTCTTTATTCCAGCACCATGTCCACGGGTAGCCAGCCTGGAAATGGAATATGCTCTGGGGACTGTCTGAAACTGGAGGCTGATTATTTATCATGTCGCCTTTCCTTCGTTTTCCTTTCCTTGTTAGGCTCCACCACCTAAGTAGATCTTTGGATGTGTTTATCACATATGCCCTACTTGGCTCTGTTTACAAAAACCATAGAAAAAATGCACACTTTTCTCCCCTAATTTTTCCAATACTTTCCTCTTAGTCTTCCCAAGTGGCATAAAAATGCATCCACTTTTACTGCCCCAGGAAGTTAATGAAGAGGCCTCAAGTTACATGTTTAGTACAAAGTATTTTTCAAGGGAGTTCTGATACACGGCGTGTGCATCACAAAATTTTTAAAACTTGGTTTCCTCATTACGAGTGGTTTGAATTAAAATGAGAAATAGCACACTGGAGCAGAACCACGGCTTGATCTGACCCTTGTTCTTCCCTCGGTCACTGCTCTGTTTTCATAGAATAAGGGTATTTCCTTATGTTGTCACCTCAGAAGTTAGGGATGTGGTCCCTCCACCAAGGGAGTTAGGTACTCCTTTCTCTGAGGCCCATCTGGACCTTATTTATATAGGCACAGCACTCAACATGTGTGTTATAAAATGTTTGTGTGCATATTTATCATCCATCTGGCATATGAGCTTGGACCTCACGCTTCTTCATCTCCAAAGCCCAGTGCCGGGCACACATCGGCATCCAATGAATGTTCATTGAATACACACATTTTTAAAATTCCTTAAATATCCTCATTATGAAGTAACATAACTGTTAGTTATATAAGCTTATTATATGTCCATGAACTCACTGAAACTGTTTTTGAAGCTTGTTTCCAACTGGTACCACCTTTTAACAAGTAGCATTAAGTTAACTCTGTTGAGTAAAATAGTGCTTTCTTTTATCTATTATAAAAATATTTCCTCCCAGTTTCCTGGAGTTTTAACATAATAGTAGTACCACTTAAAAGCAGCACCTTCCCTTCATCATACTGTTTTTTTAATGATTCTTTCTTGTTGTTCAGGAAGGTGATGTCTGGCCCAACTCATCAGCGGAAGTCACTGTGTACTTTAACCCTCTGGAAGCCAGGCTCTACCAAATGACTGTTTACTGTGACATTTCAGGTAAAGACTTCCTCTGCGGTGAAGGCAGTTACGAAGTGCCCAGAGCATAAAGTGGGGTGGCTCTGTGTGTGTGTGTGTGTGAGTGTGTGAGTGAGTGTTGGCTATGGGCAGTGCACGGTATCAGCAGAGGAATAATTGACTTAAGCTATGCGCTTCTTCACTCCTTTCTAGAAGAGATCAAACTTTGAAGTATATACTACAGCTGCAGTGTGGAAGGTCTGGGGATGGGAAACCATGCATCTGGGTTTCCTTTTGATTTTTAGAGCAGTGAGAACATTCCTTGAACAGAGTCTCACAATTTATATTTTTGGTATTTTCATAGTATTTGGCTACTTATTTTTTTCCTTTCTAAGTTTTTATAAAATAATGTATGCCAGGTGGGATGGGAGGGTAGTCTGGCAGTGGCTAGAGCCACAAGGAGAGTGTACAAGTAGGGTGGCAACCAGATGGATTCAGGAACTGTATATACAGAGAGGAGTTAAGCAAAGAGGTAAATATATTGAGAATACCAAGAGCCAGCATTTTTTGTTCTTGGGGAAGGGAACTAAAGATATGGAAAGGAGGACTAAGATGAGCCCTTTGGTCTTGGAATGGAGTTGGAGTTGCCATTATGAATGACAGTTGTTAATGTGCAGACTTATAGGAGAAAAATATACATGTATGCAAATGTGTGTATGTGCATACATATGCATGTTTCCTAGCCATGTCCATTGAGGTCCCAGAAGCTCTGAGACCCTAATAGCAATGAGCACACCTAGAACCCAAAGCTCAATTTCTAAATCCCGCTCCACTAAAAGGAACCTTAGAGAGTTAACTGGTTCTAGGACTGAAGCAGACAAAGAACCAGATGAACCTGGAACATCCTCTTGTGCTGGAAAGTAAGGGGACCTCAAAGAATGACAAAGAAATGTCAGAATGATGCAGAAACCAGCAGAGGGAATCCCACTGACCAAATTTGGAGCAAGTTGAGAACTAAAGTAAATAATGACCCAAATAGATTATAATCCATTGAATAAACAGGACTCTGAGAATCAACTCAGTAAATCTTGTTATCTGGCAACCATAGTAATCACCAATTCAGGTAAAAAGCATCAATGGATCTTAAAACTAATGGCTGAAAGTGGAATGTGGAATAGGATTTTTGTAGTTCCCCTTCAAAATACTTATCAATTATAAAGAAGAGAAAATTAACTTTACACTGAAGAAAGCTGGTAGATGTGATTTTATTTAATACTTGTAGTAACACAGGGGATTACCTTCTTAGACCACCTGCTAGAATGTAATGAGAACATGGCATCTCTCTCTTTTTTAAAAAGATTTTATGTATTTATTTTTAGAGAGGGGGAAAGGAGGGAGGGAGAAAGAGAGGGAGATGAACATCAATATGTGGTTGCTTCTTGAGTGCCCCTTACTGGGGACCTGGCCTGCAACCCAGGCATGTACCCTGACTGGGAATCAAACCAGTGACCCTTTGGTTCCCAGGCCAGTGCTCAATCCACTGAGCCGCACCAGCCAGGGCTGCACCTCTTCAATGTTATTAAAACCCAATACCTAACTTGGGTTTAATTATGAGGAAACATCAGACTAACCTGAACTGAAGAATAAAACAAAATCACCAACCTGTAATCTTCAAAGATATCAAGATCACGAAAGTCAAGAAAAGGCTAAAGAACTATTTCAGACAGAAGAGGCCCAGAGCGATACGATGTGTAGGGCAATGTGTGAGCCTGGATTGGATCTTTTGCCATAAAGATTATTGGGCTAACGATGTATAGAGGTTCTTTGCACTGCTCTGGGTCCTTTTCTGTGTTTTACAAATATTTCAGAATTCTAAACAATTGCTGATGCCAGTGAATAAGTAAAACATACAGATTATAAGATTACAAAGCTAAATAGCCATCCATGTTTAGCTGTTTTTTGGGGTGTAATTTTTCTTGCTAATTCTATTCTTATATTGTTATTTGTTAATTTATTAACCTCACACATTACTTTTGAGTCCCCAGTATGATAGATGAGCATTTAGTTCTTACATCTCCTCTACCTCTTCCTGGGCTCATTGAGTTATAATTTACAGGCAGTGAAATCACTCGACTGCGGGCATAATTCTGTGAACTTGTACAAACCGTAGCAGTCCTGTAACAACCGCCATGAAGTCCCCTCGTGCCCCTTTGCAGGCGGTCCCATCCCCCATCTCAGTCCCTGACAACCCAGTTACTTCAATGTATGTTCTTCATTTTGTGAATTTTATTGACACCCTTAATTAATATACTTAAAACTGTATTTTGTATTTTGTCAACCCTATAATATCTCTTGACTGGTAAGGATATTGAGACCCCTAACCTGCCCAACACCATTCCACCCTGTTTCTCCCTCTCACCTTCTGGGAGTCATTTTGCTTTTATATTATCATGATCAATAACTGTATTTGAGTCTTCTGTTTTGTCTACCTGAATTTTATACACTGAAGGGACAAATCGTATTCACAGATTGCATCTTATCTCCTGTAGGTCAGCTGTTCTAACTTTTAATCACTCAAAGGATAGTCCTAAGTCTGTATGAAGCACACTCTCTTTCTTTACCGTCCCTCGGTTTCTCACAGTTATGCCTCGTTTCAGCATACTTCATAATCGATTGGACTCTCTTGTACAGCTTTGGAGTTTTTCCCCTGTTGTTTCTAATTCCTCATTGCTTCCCTGCTATCTAATTTTAGAAGTCATTCTCTCCTCCTTGAAGGCATTTTTCTTAGAGCCCACCAGCTTCTTATTCTAATTCAGATGAGTCACCTCCTACACAGTTGTTATCCAGGATTTTAAAAAATTTCTGTGTGGAATCTAATGAACAAATAAACTGACGAACGAAACAGAAACAGAGGCACGGACACATGGAACGGACTAACAGCTGTCGGAGGGGATGGGGAGGGGGAGACCGGATGAAAGAAGGTGAAGGGATCAGCCAGAGGACATGTAAGTTTGGCGCAGAGACACGGACGACAGTGCGGTGGTGGCCCGAGGAAAGGGAGGCGCGGGGACGGGGTGGAGGTGAGCAAAGGGTGGGGGAGCAGTGGGGACACCTGTAATAGTAGTAACTATAGAAATAAAGTTAAAGAATAAAATTTCCAATGTGTGTTCCTTTACATCGTCTCTCTTTCACTTTGCCCAGGTAACCTCCTTAAAAGGGGAGTATGAAACAGAAACTTGGATCCTTGCATATCTGAAAATGTCTCATTATGCCTCCAAATTCACTTTAGGTAATTCTAGGTTTGAAAGAATTTCTCCTCAGAACTTTGAAGACATTGCATAAACTTTATTGTAAAAATGAAGAAACCTAAAGATCACCTAATTACCATTTCTTTATAGGTGGCCTATTATATCTCCCTCTGTGAAGCTTTGTCCAAAAATGGGTTTTTCTAATTGATCCTCCTCAGTTTTCTAGGGCCATTTGAGTTTGGTTACTCATATATCCTTCAGCTCTGGGAATTTTTTTTTTATTTTTACATACTTCCTTCCATTTTTTATTTTATTCTTTTGGAAATCTTAATAATCCAATGTTAGACCTACAGGGTTGATTATCTGTTGTTAAAGAACAAGATTTTAATCATCAAACATGAGTAATAAATAGCATTAAATACCACTCAAAGCTATTAAGTAAGGAAGCCCAGAGAAATACTGATATTCATTAGTTAGAAAATTCCAGAGTGCTGTGGGCATCATGCCATGCCTTCACAGGGTTCCTTCCAATGCCTCCAGTCCGTGGTTGTCTGTTTGTGTATAAGGATGAGAAAACAGGTTTGATTTTCAGGGGAGCTCGTACTACTTGCCTTCGCTGTTTCATGTGTAAATTTCCAGTGATTATGGCTGTGGTGACTATTTTAGACTTGGGAGGGGTTGGTAAGAGTGCACAATCCTTAGTGTTTTCAAGTGCAAAAATTCTACTTTTCTGCCGTCCCCAGAATGTTTTCAGTTACTATGTACACAGTCACTTTTCTCTGTGCATAGAGGGGCCGGGCAGTCTAAGAATAGTGCAGAAGGATGGGCTACCCTCCACCTCCCCCAGGGACATGTCCCTCCCTGATGATGTTTATCTCACCTTCCACCGATGTAACTATCACCTTGACTTTTATGATAGTCATTTTATTATTATTTTTAAAGATTTTATTTATTTATTTTTAGAGAGGGAAAGGAGGGAGATAGAGATAGATAGAGAGATAGACACACACACACACACACACACACACACACACACACACATCAATGTGCGGTTGCTGGGGGTTCTGGCCTGCAACCCAGGCATGTACCCTGGCTGGGAATCGAACCTGGGACACTTTGGTTCCCAGCCCTCGCTCAATCCACTGAGCTATGCCAGCCAAGGCGTCATTTTATTATTTTAACATATAATTTTATCACCTATGAATTCATCCCTAAGCCAAATAGTGTTTGCCTACTTTAAATATTTATATATTGAAATCATATTCCATGTCTTATGCTCTCAGCACCAGGAAGCTAAAGCCACTGAATAAATATTGATCAAATAAATGAAAAAAAAAAAAAAGAAGGAATGAGTGAATGAAGCTAAGTGTGATCTAGCCTTTCCTTGCCCAGGACTGTGGGACTCTCAGCACGGCCTCAGGATAAGCGCAGAACGCATGGGGGTTTCCGTGTTGACAGAAGTTTGTTTCTGCACTTCAGACCGGCATCGGACTGCCTTGTGGGTCTGAAGGAGATGTTGGTGCGTCAGTAGTCAGACACGGCTGGAAATGCTCCAGTGGCCCCCACGCCACAGGTGGTGGGATCTCCCTCCTCTCCGTGGCTCCCCTGGGCCATTGTGCTTGGCCAGATTCCAAGGGGGTTGGCTGCTCTCCAGGAGGTTCCCAAACATCACATAACCAGTTGTATCGATCTATTGTTCCATTTGCAATTCTGACTTCTGCCACAGGATTCACATCCTGGGTAAACTGAATAGTATAATTTTCCATCTGCATGACATTCTTCTTTATTCTGTTAGTGGTATTTTAAAAGACACGGTCTCTAGGGAAGGGTTTTGTTTACATAGTAATTCCATATTATCTTCCCTCTAAATTCCATGCAATTCTGTGTGTCTTTTCAAGGGCTGTCAATGATTCCTTGTTATTATCTTCAAAGGGTTGGTAAAACCTTTTGGTTTTAGGTCTCTAAGAAATACTTCTTAGGCAGATTGAAAAACTCCCATCCCACCCTTGCTTTATTTTATTTTCCTTTGCTTTTATTTTCCTATACGTTTTGAGAGATAGAAGCAAATGCATATAGATATGCTTCCCCTCACACCCTTTTCCATAAATGATAGCATAATTTATCTAATGGTTCTGTGATTGGTTTTTAAATATTTCCTAGAGATTCCATAACATTAAATTTAAAAGTGTCATTTTTTTCATGATTGGGTATGAATACTTTTTATTTACTTACCACAATTGAACTTTTAACCTTTTGTCACAGGGAAGTAGAACATAGATTCAGAACTATATATAATACATGCTATGGTGAGCAGAGTAATGGCCTCCCAATACGTCCATGTTCCCAGCACCTGTGAACACGTTACCTTACATGGCAAAGGGGAATTAGGGCAGAAAATGGAGTTTAGGTTCCTACTGAGCTGACCTTAAACTCAGGAGATTATACTGGATTATGTGAGGGGCTCAATGTAACCATGAGGGCCCTTAAGTGTCCAAGAGGGAAGCAGAAGTTACCAGTCTCAGTGTCAGAGTGATGTGATACGAGAAAGATTCTACCAGCTGTTTCTGGCTTTGAAGACGGAAAGAGCCAGGAGTTCAGGCAGCCCATCTAAGAACCTGGGAAAGGCAAAAAACGGGCTTTCTTCTGGAGCCCAAGAAAGCAGCCCTGTCAAGGCTGTGAATTTAGCCCCGTGAGCCCCATCTTTGACTTTTGACCTCCAGAACTTAAAAAAAAACTATAATTACAGTTGACATTCAATATTAAATTAGTTTCAGGTGTACGACACAGTGATTAAACAGGACTTGCAGAACTTTTAAGATAAGTTTGTACATTAAACTACAAAACTTGTAATGTGTTATAGATCAATAGGGAATTAATATACAAATATATAAATTATAACAAATAATTTTACTGCAAACATTATGTAATTGCCATGGAGATCAATAATGAAATATGTTCAGCCTGGGGAAGCCCCCTGGTGTGTTCCTTCCCACTCACACTCCACTCACCCCAGCCACGCCTCGAGATCATCACCATTCTGCCTTTGATGATCATAATTTCTTTGCTTTCATTTATAGTTTTTACCCCTTTGTGTGTACCCCTAAACAATACAACTTAGCACTGCCTGTTTGGGGAGTGTACATCATTGGAGTCGATCTGCATGTCTCATCCATGGTGTTGCTCGTAGCTCTAATCGAGTTTCCTTTTCGTTGTTGTATATGTGCCATTGTGTGAATGCACGCCCAGAGACAGGAAGTTGCAGGGAAGGCCAGTACCACTGGTCCTGAGGGAGGCCTCTCAGGATGCACAAAATTTAACCTGTAATCCCCAAATGCAACCCTCTTTCTTTCAAAAGCTTTATACCTAGGTACAGTTTGTACCCTCAGATAACACAGAAATGAGCAGGGGTAATACCCACAGACCAACAGCTACATTGCAATGCCCCGCAGTGAGTGACTAGGTAATGGAAGAGGGTATAGAACACACAGCTGAGTCTTAGGGTTTTCAAGGAAGGCTCCTCAGAGAAAGTGATCCTTGAAGTATTTGTTAGTGAAGTAAAAACTGGAGGGGTTGTGGCTGGGCATCTCCGGCAGGGATATACTTTGAAAACATGTAATAAGAGCATGAAGTGGCAAAGAATCACACATTCTTAGGGTGTGGCTGCCAGAGAGAAAGACAGAGATCGAGAGAGACAGAGACACTTGGGAGGGGGTCAGTGGGGGCAGGAATTGACGCTAGAGGCTGGAGTAGCAGGTAGGATCTAGTTCACGGAAGGCTGCCCTCGAATGCCAGACTGAGAACCGTGGACTTCATCCACTCCATCCCCAGTGCAGTGGGGAGTCGCCGAGGGCGGTGAAGCAGGGGAGTGACCTGCCAAGCAAGATGTGATGATGGCAAATGTAACATCATTACGATCTTTTCATTTAATCTAAGATTGAAGTTTTTTTTCATTTAAAGGTTTCAGGTTTTCTTAGAATTAGTTAGACCTGCATATTAGGCATTTTAAAGACTTGCTGATGGTTTGATCTAAGGTCTTGAAACTGATCTTTCATCTATCTTGACTTTTCAATGGAATGTTGAAATTCTGAATTTAATCACGAAGATTACCTTTTAAAAATTTTCAAAAGGAAACAGCATATATTTGGTTTGGATCACCATATGGGAACTTCAAAGGAAGCAACACTTTCTCATTTAAACTGTGAAATGTAGATAGCATCGTTAATGGGTGCTTCAGAGTCAAATGCAGAACATCAGCATGGTGGAAATGATTCCAAATATACCTGCTCCCTTTAAAGAGCCAATTAAGATGAAACCTAATTGTCCATTTTTATTGTGCATACCATAGGAGAGAAGCATCTAAGTTTTTAGCACAGTTTAAGGCTTTTTATTCTTATCCTAATTAAACTAAAGAATGGAGATTTAATTAGATTTAGTGAACAGAAAGCTAAATCACCCCAATCATTAAAAACACTTTTGGGTTTTCAGCAATAAGTGAGTAGTACTGTTCATGTATATAGCTTTTCTTCCTCAAAACCCATCCAACTGCAACCGCATAATAATATAAGTTTTCTGAGTCCTATGAGTAAGAAATTATTTTCTTGATCAACTACTTTTTAAATTATATTTTCAGTTATCAGCTACTTCAAGCATAAATAAAAATATAGGGAATAATATAAAATATGTATATATGTAGAAAATATGCATGTAGAATTCAAGAAAACTTGAATAAATAGAAATGTATACCTATGTTTTTAGTCAGGAAGATCAACATCATAGCTAGGTCACTTCTCCCTATAAATGTAATGTGATTCCAGTGATAATATCAATAAGGTTTTTTTTTAAAGTCCATTTCAAAGTTTTTATGAAGGAAATAAATAAACTAGGGTTGCCTAGAAAATTCAGTAACACAAGAATAATGTTGAAGGACTAGCCCCACCATGTGTTAAAAGTTATTTTAAAAGCTGTATCAATAAAAAAGGATCGGAAGAAAGAAAGAAAGAAAGAAAGAAAGAAAGAAAGAAAGAAAGAAAGAAAGAAAGAAAGAAAGAAAGGAGGGAGGGAGGGAGGGAGGGAGGGAGGGAGGGAGGGAGGGAGGAAGGAAGGCAAACATAAAGCTGTAACAACTGTAATTGCATGGTTCTGGAACATGAAGGAAAGTAGCTACCCTATCAACATTCATTCCTTCCATCCTCACCAGCAACAACAACCAGCATGCCCAAATCTCCTAAACCCTCCCCTCCCCCAAATCCACACTTCCCCATATGCTTGTCCTGTGAACAGAATAAAAGTCCTTATTTGTTTAATCCACTCTGTTTCATTTATCTTTTGCTGTATAGCAAACTACCCTACATTTAGTGGCTTTAAACAACTAGCAGTCATTTATTTTGCTCACAGATCTGAAATTTGTTCAGGATTCATGAAGGATAGCTCCTCTTTGCTCCACATGGAGACAACTAGAAAAGCTTGAAGGTAGAGGAGGCTGATACCATTTTATGGCTCATCCATCTTACATGTCTGGCAGTAGATCCCTGGCTGTTGGCAGGAACCTCGCTAGGTTCTGTTTGCTGGAATCCCTATCCGTGGCCTCCCCTTGTGCCCACTTGCTTCCTCATGGCATGGGCAATGCACCAAATTGTCGATGGGGGAAATCTATTGCAGTCAAATTGTCATTTCTTAGGTTACCTATCTTTCTGTCAAAATGATATTAATAATTATTTTATGTTTGGTGTTCTACAGTTTCATTGTGATGATTTGCCTTTATCCTACTCAGTACTTGATACACTTATTCAATCTAAGAACCTTTTGTTGATTCTGGAATATTCTCCAAATTATTTTTTCAATGTTGTTTTCATCTCACTATCTCAATTTTCTTCTTCTGGAAATTCTTTTAGATATATGTTTTCCCCATGGAATTGCCATATCTTTTAACTTCTTTTTTTTTTAAAGATTTTATTTATTTATTTTTAGAGAGGGAAGGGAGGGGGGAGAGAGAGAGAGAGAGAGAGAGACAGAGAGAGAGACATCAATGTGCGGTTACTGGGGGTCATGGCCTGCAACCCAGGCATGTACCCTGACTGGGAATCGAACCTGCAACACTTTGGTTCGCAGACTGCGCTCAATCCACTGAGCTATACCAGCCAGGGCTTATAACTTCTTTATATTTCTGATTTCTTTTTTTCTATGATACATTCTGGGTATTATTCCAAGATGTTCCTTCCAGTTGACTAATTCTTTCTGTAGCTATGTCTACTTCTTGGTGTGTTCATCTATTCAGTTTTTCTTTTCATCAACTTAATTTTTTTAGTTTTAGAAACTATGGTTTTAACATTTTCATTTTCCCCTTTATTGTGGTTTTTATTTCTTTATTTACCTCTTTAAAGAGTTTAAGAATGCTATGTTAGATTTTATTTAAGAGTTTTCTGTTATCTCAAACTCTTGGGGTACTAATTTGCATGTTAGTGGTAACCACTGACTTTCCTCACTGGCTTGTTTCTTCAGATGGTTTGGAGTGTTTATACTGTGAGGTCATCTTTATTATGTGCTATGGGCTAAATGTCTATGTCACCACCCCCCCAGTTCATGTGTTGACAACCTAATCCTCAGTGCAGTGGTATTTGTAGCTGATGAGGTGATGTGGTGCAGCCCTCATGAATGGGATTGTGTCCTTACAGAAGGGACCTCACCCCTTTCTCCATGTGAGGACACAGTGAGAAGACAGCATCCATGAGCCAAGAGGTGAGCTCTCATCAGACACTGAATGTCCCAGTGCCTCAGTCTTGGACTTCTCAGCATCCAGAATTGTGAGAAATAAACTTTTGTTATTTAAGTCATGTAGTCTATGGTATTGTTGTTACTGCAGCCCAACCAAACAGACTAAGGCAGCATGAGGACTGGATTGTGGAAGAATTCCTTCAGAGCAGTCTTTTGTTTCTTTTGACAAGGACCCTGTAACTTATTTCCTCAGCTTCTGATTCTTTCACCTATACTATAGTGTAAATTTGGATCCCCTACCTGTGCTTAGAACTTTGATTTCTCATAGGAGCCTCTTTCCACTCTCAGAGTGACAGGTAGAGGACACGCTTCATCACTGCTTCCCTACACCAATAGGCAGGATTTCTCTAGTTTCCTTTTTGGGAAGAGGCATCCTTTTGAAAGACCTGGGTTTATGTGAGAATCTAAGTTCAACGCTCACCCCCAGATGGGAACGAAACCTTATGTCCTGTTTCTTTGAGTTTCAGTTAAGACTGAAGACCACGGAAGCCACTAGGCTGCAAGGCCAGGCCTGTATGTACTTTATAAACCTCTAAATTTCCTTTTCTAGCACCTGGTATTCCCTTTTTTCTTTCTTTTGAGCTTGGATAAGTATTAAAATGTATATTTTCCTACTTTTAATAAGCTTTATTTATGTATTTATTTACCTTTAAAAATGTATTTTTATTGTTGTTCAGTTACAGTTGTCCCTCCTTTTTCCCCATTGCTCTCCCCTGCCCCATGTCCCCATCCACAGTCAATCCCCCCATTGTCCATGCCCACAAGTCCTCTATTTGTGTTAACTTTGCTTGCCCCTTCCTCTTCTATCCCCCATTATCCCTCTCGCCCACCCCCTGTGGTTACTGTCAGTTTGTTCTTTATTTCAGGGTCTCTGGTTCTACTTTGCTCATTTGTTTGTTTTGTTAAGTTCCACTTATAGATGAGATCATATGGTATTTTTCTTTCACTGCCTGGCTTATTTCACTTAGCATAATGCTCTCCAGTTCCATCCATGCTATTGCAAAGGGTAGGAGTTCTTTCCTTCTGTTGTGTGGTATTCCATCATGTAAATGTACCAGTTTTTTGATGCACTCATTTACTGATGGACACTTAGGCTGTTTCCAGCACTTGGCTATATTGTAAACTGTGCTGCTGTGAACATTGAGGTGCACAGGTTCTTTTGAATTGTTTCAGGATTCTTAGGGTATAGTCCCAGCAGTGGGATTGCTGTATCGAAAGGCAGTTCCATCTTTAGTTTCTTGAGGAAAGTCCATACTGTTTTCCACAGTTCCTACAGCAGTCTGCATTCCCACCGACAGTGCACCAGGGTTTTGTATTTAAAGTTGAAGGATGGACAGAGACAGCTAACTCTGACGTGTTGTCATAAGTTAACACAGCTAACACTGTTTGTATGTTTCTTGAGATGATGTCCTTAAAGAATCCACTTATTAAAAATATAGATTTTGGGGTTTCATCTGTACTTTACTGAATCAAAATATTTGCAGGTAGGCCTAGAGAATATTTTAAATAAGCACTGAAAAGTATATAGCAAGGTTGCATGATACAAAATCTATGTGGAGAGAAATCAGTTTTATTACTCTACAATGAGCAGTAGAAAATAGAAATTTATGAAAGCAATATCACTTACAATAACACTAAGAAGTAGGAAATACTTAGAGATAAATTTGACAAAAGACGTGTAAGACCTATACACTGAACTACAAAACATTGTTAAGAGAAATTAAAGACTTAAACCCTACCCTATACCCTGTTAATAAGTAAGTAAATTCAATATAATTAAGATGTTATTTATCCCTCAAATTCATCTCTAGATTGAGTACAATCCAAATTGAACTCCCAGTTGCTTTTTTGTAGAAATTGACATACTGACTCTAAAATTCATATGGAAATGCAAAGAACTCGGAATAGCCAAAACAATTTTGGAAAAAGAGGAATAAAATTAGACTACTACTACCTGATTTCAAGACACTTACAGTTATCAATAATCCAGGATAATATCTCCATCTCAAAATTCTTAATTTAGTCACATCTTTTGCCATATAAGATAATATTCTCCCTTTTGCCATCTCTGGTAATATTTATATGTTCCAGGAACTAGCATGTGGATATCTTTGGGGGCTGTTATTCATCTAACCACAGATCCCATATGGGTGCCCAATTGTTTGAGCTATTTAAAGTGTATAGTCCCTCTTTCCTTAATGATATCCAATGCCTGCTCTGTCATAAATCACATTTACATATATGTGTGCATTTATTCTGAGTTCTACATTCTTTTTCCTTAGTCATTTTTGCACTCTCCCCAACACTAAATTATCTTTATTATAGTAGCTTTATAATAGCTTTTAATATATGAAAGGCCAAACCCCTCAATTTATTCTTCTTTAAGAATCTCTTGATTGTTATTGGCCCTTTGTTTTACATTTAAATTTTATGATCAACCACCAAATTTCACCAAATTTTACCTGCTAGCATTTTGTCTATTAAAGCATTAAAATTATAGATCAGTTGGAGGAAAATTGACAAGTTTATGATGTTGAGTCTTCCTTATCAAGGACATAGCCTAGTTCTCCACTTACCTAGGTCTTTGTTAGTATCTTTCAATAAAGTTTTACATTTTTTATTGAAGGTCTTAAGTATATTTTATTAGATTTATTTCTAGGTACTTTATTTTTGTTTCTGTTATAGATGGTATCTTGAGAATTCATTTTTCTGATTATTGCTGGGTATAGAAATGTAGCTAACTTTTGCATATTGATTGATTTGATAACCATCCATTTTACTCTCTCTTACTTATTCTAAAAGATTATTTCTAGATTCTTTAGGATATTCCAGGTAGATAGTCCTAAAATATGTGATAATGGCAGTTTGTTCTTCCCATTTATAACCCACCTTTCTTTTCTTGTCTTATTGCACAGGAATAGAACTCAAGTACATCTAAGATTGGACATCTAAGATATTTTAGATGGCAAGTGTTTGAAAGCTCATGGTTACATTTTTCTGGTATTTAATGCAGTGCAATCTACTGCATTCAGGGATTTCAGGGCTGTTCAAATTTTTCTACTTCTGTGTGAAAACAAGGTGTTAATGTAATCAGAGGTGAGAAACTGCCCTATTTTAAAAAAACATTTAAATAGTTTGCTCTTCTAATAAGGAATCTGTCCTTTTAGCTTACTAGTCCCTTAGGCTTGTTCCTAAAATTTAGGCTAACTCTTGTAAATGCAAGGCTGGGTATTTCTTGTACTCTCATTTCATTCTGAGTGAGGGAAGGGGCTAGGTACAAATAAGACAGATTCCTTTGAAGTAGTTAATAACTCCCAAAGAAACATTGGCTCACTGCTTTATTACAACACATCTCCTTTTTTAAAATTTATTTGTTTAGGAAGGCAGTCAAGGTAACAGATGGGGAAAGCTTTAAGCCTGACAGTTATAAATAGTCTTGCAGTTTGTTCCACAATATATTGCAGTTCCCTTTCTTTGACATTCCAGAAGTTGGATCTCTGTCAGAATACTTTGTTCTTGACCAAGGAGAACAAATCATCACCAATAGATTTAAACACTAAAATAATGGAGTAGGGTGGCAAGGTTTGGGCTCTCTGAAAATTTTACTTATGTCCTAGAGTACTGCAAACACTAATACCTTATCTTTAGAGAAACCTTTTTTCCAGGATTCAGATGGATTGGGGAACCCTTTGAAGAAATCAGCTGTTCCGAATGTTACTAGGATTGCTTTTGTTTCTTAGAATCAAAGTGATACTTGCCTAATGACCCCTGTGTTTCCATAAACTAGAGAGGCACAGAATAGGTAGCCCTGGCTTTAAAAGGACAGTCGTGGAGCAAAGGCAGTTAAGATACAGAAGCTAAATAGCCCCAGAAGGCAGCAGAACATAAAATGTCACAAGGTATTATAATAATGATAATAAATTAGGAATATCATTTGGTTGTTCAAAGTGTATTTGCTGTAACACTGAAAAATACATCGAAAAGAGCATCAAAAGTATTTTGCAGGTTCAGAATATCACACACAAAGCAGACACATAATTTTTTTCTTCAATAACTGAAATTCAAGTGATGCAAATTTAAGAAAAACCTGTCAAATTATCAAAGATTTTTAAAAGTGGTGATGTATCTACTGCCAAGGAGGACGTGGAGAGACAGGAGCCGCACAATACCGTTGCTGTTTGTGTGTAAATGTGTGTGATGGTCCTGGAGGGCAGTATGCCCATAGCTGTCAGAACGTCAGATGTGCCTCTCTCTGTCCTGGCAGTTCTGTTTCCAGTAATGGTGAGTTCGGTAATTCGTATCAACTCTCTCTCTCAGAACAGCTAGAAGAGCAAGGGGAAGTATTTTTTAAAACCTGTTTAGAAGATGAAACAGATCTACTAGAACAGTGAAGAATTGTGGGTCCAACATCCAGGTGAAGAAAGAACCAAGACCATTAAACTGTTGGGGGAGGGACTCTTTATTTTTAGCAAAACTGACTTTTGGGCCCATACTGCAGACAGGCTGAAAGTTAAGCTGCATTAGGGAAGAAAACACAGGCTTATTTGGATGCCCAAGGAGAACGGGCCCTGGTAGTCCCCCAGGCCGGAGGACAGGACCCAGTGAAGCAGTGCCTGGAAAAGGACCAGTCCTCACAATGACTCAGTTTTGAATTGGTTTTCAGATGTCAACTTGATTAAGGCAGTTCTGCACTGGGGTTCCAAGAGATAATTAATCACTAATGTCATAAGGCATCTATTGTATATGAGGAATTAACTTCTCTTTTATATCTAGGATAGTACTAGCTACATCCCCTTCTTAGGAGAATAGAGAAAATAGCCACTCAAAAGATTTGCCGCAGGGCTTACTTCTCTCACAGACTAAACTACAAAGGATTAGATTAGGTCATCTGGGATTGCTGATGCTCCCTAGTCACTGGCCAGAACCTGGAGAAAGATATCATCTTAGGGCGTAATTATCGCTTCAGTTTTTTATATACACTGATCAGACTCAATCAAAACAACCATGCATGTGAGGAGGTAATAACTGGGTGGAACATTAGATAAACAATAGAAACAAACCTGTAGGGAGCCAGATACTAGAATTATCAGATACAGATTTTAAAAATAGTCTTAGTAGAGGCAAGATGAGCAGAGACCTGGAAACTATAGAATATCTAAAGGGAAGTCTAGAACTGGAAAGTTACAATGACAAATTAAGAACTCAGTAGAAGGATTTAGTAGCCTATTTGGTGCAGCCAGAGATAGATTTTATAAACTGGAAATTAAATAAATCAAAAGAAAATATTCACACTAAAATATGTAGAGATAAAATACAGAAAAGAGCCTGAGGCAAGTGGAATGTGGCAGAAAGTTCATATATATTTCCATTATATATTCTATTATAAATATATAAATATTGTGTTTACATGCATATAAGGAAATAAATGAGAAAATGGAGCATAAGCAATATTTGAAGAGATAATGACTAAAAAATTTCCAAACACTGATGAAAGGCATTCATCCACAGATTCCAGAAGTGTCACAAATTCCAAGAAGGAAAAATACAAACTACACCCGGGAATACTATATAGCAGTAGGGCTGCTGAAAACCAAAGACAAAAAGAAAATCTTTTTTTTTTTTTAGTTGGAAGAAATTATTTCATTTTTATTTCTTTTTTCCTTTTTTTAAATTTTATTTTAATCTTTGTTCAAGTACAGTTTTCTCCCTTTTCCCCCCATTCCAGCCCACCTACACAACCCTCCCCACTTCCCTCCCATTACCACCCTCCACCTAGTTTTTGTCCATGTGTCCTTTAAATTTGTTCCTGTAAATCCTACCCATTCTCCCCTGAAATTCCCTCTTCTCTCCTCTCTGGTCACTATCAGCCTGTCCTCTATTTCAGTGACTTTGGTTATATTTTGCTTGTTTCTTTGTTTTGTTGTTTAGGATCCTGTTAAAGGTGAGATCATATGGTATTTGTCTTTCACTGCCTGGCTTATTTCGCTTAGCATAATGCTTTCCAGCTCCATCCAAGCTGTTGCAAAGGGTAGGAGCTCCTTCTTTCTTTCTGCTGCATAGGATTCCATTGTGTAAATGTACCATAGTTTTTTGATCCATTCATTGACTGATGGGCATCTAGGTTGCTTCCAGCACCTAGCTATTGTAAATTGTGCTGCTATGAACATTGGGGTGCAAAGGTTCTTTTGTATTGGTGTTTTAGTGTTCTTAGGATACAAAAAGAAAATCTTAAAGCAGTAAGAAGAAAAGACACATTAACTCAAATGAGTAGTGAGACAATAAGCTGAATTCTCAGCAGAAATGGTGGAAGACAGGACACAACAGGATGATATATTCAAAGTGTTTAAAGAGATCAGAGGAAAATTGGCCATACGTATGTTTGAGAGTATTGATTAAATTATAACTTGTTACAGTGGAAGATTGGAAGCCCCAAAAGAGACTGGCTACGGATATTCACCTCTCCCTTATGTGTGATGTGTTAGAATGTCCCAGATTTATTGTAAATGAAAAGGCAGGTTATAAAATAATATACAGCATATGCTCTCATTTACATTAACAGTATTTAAGTGTGATTAAGTATGGAAGGATCAGCTCCAAAATGCTAGCAATAGTTATATTTGGGTGGTGGAATTATGAGAGAATTTCTACTTTATAATATTTTTATAGTGATTATGTATTATCAAGTGGAGATTTTCCCATTTTTTAAAAAAGCAAACAAAACCAATCAGTACTTTATTAAAAAAAAGTTTAAAAAAACAACCCGTCAGTACTTTAAAGAAGGGGTTTCCAAACCTTTGGTGACTCTGGGTCATACTGAAAGAAGAATTGTCTTGGGCCACACATTAAATACATTGTAACATGTAATCACAAAAAAATCTCATAATGTTTTAAGTAAATTTAGAATATTGCGTTGGTCCGCATTCACCGCCATCCTGAGCTGCATTCAGCCCGTGGCCGCAGGTTGGACACCCCTGCAAGGCTTGCTGTCTGTATGGACCCTGGGTCCACTGTGGGCGTGTGACAAGGGTACTGCTTAGTGGGTTCCATTAGGTCTACAGGAAAGGAGCTGCAAAGTAAGAAAAGACTCCCAGACTCAGTTTCCTTAATGCCTTGGCTGTTCCTAAATCTGTGTGAGCAGCGTCCCTTGGAGCTGCATGGTGACCCCTTTTATGGTGAGCATCAGTCAGTGATCACTGTTCTCGTATTTAGAGAAATTCCTTTATAAGAAACCAAAGGGTACAGTTAAGATTGACTTAAAATTTTTAAATTGTTTCTTCCTGCTAAAATGTCAGCCTAAATTACAGTATTAGCTGTTCCCTAAAGATTAAAAAAACTACCAGTATTCCTGTTTCTTTAAACTGAATCTTCAGCCTTGGCTGAACTGCAGTTCCTCCTGTTCAGTGCAGGGAGCAGGTGCAATAACCCAGAGTCCTCCACTGGCAACAAGTTGTGGACTATTTGGAGTAATAAAGAATCACTTGGGTAATAAAGTTTGAATTGTTTTTACAGGCCGAGAGATCCGTCTGCCCCTTCGAATCAAAGGGGAAGGAATGGGACCGAAGATTCACTTCAACTTTGAATTGCTGGATATTGGAAAAGTTTTTGTCGGATCTGTGCATTGTTATGAGGTAAACACTAGAGTTGTTCACTGAGGGTCCAGCAGTGTGTAGCTGCTTTATTTCGTGTGTGTTTTTATTGATGGAAAATATGTGCAGTCACCTCCATTTGCCACCATCCACGCTTTATTCAGACCCCAGCGCGATCTGCCTCTTTCTGCCCTCTCCCGGCCTTGTCGAGTGGGGCGGCTCCTTCCCCCTCTTCAGCCCCTCTCGCTTCACTGAAAACAGCAAAGCCATAACTTCATTGGTTTTATCCTCATCATTTTGTGGATTATAAAGAGGAACTCCATAAATACATCTTCCCATCTGTTTAATGCTTGTTCTCCGATAACATAAATCCTGCAGATCAGAGGATAGAGAACCTACATTTTCCAGAATGTCCTAAAGAGGATAGCTTTTTTCACAGCTCAGAATTTTCTCTGAGTGCACTAGTCTCCAACCCATGATTTAAAAACCAATCATTATGGTTTCTGTCCAATTAAATAGAAAATGATACTTTTTAAAATATGTTCTAATGGGTTTATAAGGATCAAAGTTACTTCAAGTGCCACCTCATCATGAATTTGTGTCTAGGACACTTTTTTTTTACAGCATCAAACTATAACCATTGGAATTTTATTTTAGAAAGATTCCAAATTATAAGTGTTTATCTTTCTATAGAGGTAATAATGGAAGTTATTATTTGGTGAGTGCTTGAGGTTTAATCAATGTATCAGGTCCATGCTTTATGATGCATGCATGTCAATTTATAAATGTGTAGTTCCCAATCCTTACAAAACTGGGAAAGGTAGGTTTTATTGTACCTACAGAACAAAGAAGAAATAGGCAGAAAGTGGCTATTTCTATCTCAACGTCACCCTGCATGCATGTTGAGCACACATATATCATTCGGTTATGTAGTCCTAACACAACCCCTGTGGAGTAGCTACCGTGACTGTACCCACTTTATAGATGGGGACACTGGGGCTTAGAGAAGCTTTCCTAGTTAAGGTAATTAATGTTAGATACTATAACAAACAAATCTAAAAACATATTCTCTCAACATAGACAAAAGTCTATTTTGTTGCTAATATCAAGTCCCAGACAAGGTTGCTAATCAGCAGGTGGCTCTCCTCCAGCAGAGAATGAGGATCCCAGGCTCCTTACATGTTGTGGCTCTGTGGCCTCATATGAACCTCACTGGCAGGAGAAAGCAAGGAGGGTTGCCTAGGAGAGATGTGTACTGGAGGTGGCATATGTCATATTGTTCACATCTCATTGGCTGTCCATAACTGCAAGGGTGGCTGGGAAATGTAGTCAAGCTGTAAGCAAAGGAAGGAGAGGATAGGGATTCCATGAACAGCGAACTTGACTCTATCACATTTGTTAAGTCACTGGCAAGGTCACACCGCGTGTAAATGTTAGTGAGCAGTGGGTTTCAGGGCCCCCTGTCTTCTGGACCAGACTGCTGGCCTTTCACCCTCAGACTCTCATCAAGTGCAAATCCAGTCTACAGCCAGCTTAGCTCTCAGCCCAGCCTGGCCTCACAGGGGAGGTAAATGTGACAGTTTTCTACAGTGTCACTTACCCCCACATTCCCTAGAGTAATTGTGTCCTAAGTGGGATGATGCGAAAGGTAAACAGAGATATTAATGTCATGATGAAATGGAATATACATGAGAGAACAATTTAAAGAAATCAGTCACGTGACCATCATAAAATGAAAAGAGGCACAGCTACTGTGTTGCATTGTCCTGTGTTGAAAAACAAACATCACTTAGGGACGGAAATAAAAAGGTGCAATAGTTGTTACTGAATTGATGTTCTGTCTGTCATTCATCCAGTGTGAACTTCCCTTATGTCTTAGTGACTGTGTCCCATGGATGCCACATCAGAAAAGAACTCTTAGTTCTGGTACAAAATGGATAGGGTTTTCCTGAAGGTAATAATAGTTTCTTGCAGATTTAACACAAATGTCCTTTAGGCCACCACTTCTCACCCCCTCAGATCTGAACAGTAAAGCAAACCGCAGCCAGCTAAATGAGTGTTAAATGAGGGGCAGCGTCAGATTGGACAGTTGGGAGAGCCGTGCCCTGGCAGAGAAGGGCATGGTAAGGTGCTTCTGGTGGGAATATTTTGCACTCTCTGCATATTTATTGCTGATGCCTCATTACATCTCTCTTTCAATTTATTACGTTACCTTCTTGAGACAAATTTGAATAACTACCTATTGCCCTTAGCCATTGCTGAGCTTAGCAGATCCACAAAGAATAAACCAGAAACCCATGGGTATACACGCTTCCCCAGTGTGATTAGAAGGAAAACAAATGAGAGGGGAAGTTCTCTTATCAACTTTCTCCTCTCCGAGGAGTCGGACTGTGTGGTAAGGGTATTACCGGTAATCATGTGGTCTCAGAACTGTGACCCAAACAGTTTGGCAGATTCTGTACACATAAGTAGGTGCTCCTTTGTCAGGGGGAGAAGAATGGCATGCATAGTTTTGAAAAGGAAGGAGCTGGCACCTTATAGAAAATCTGTGGGAAACATTGCTGTTAACCAGAAAAATAAAAAAGGCAATTGTGCATCTTCCCAGAGAGAAGATCAAGGGTCCTCTGAGTTACCATAAAGCTTTTGAATTGCCTTTGAGTTCCCACTAGGGCATGTAAATTTCTTCTTAAGCTCGGGTAAATTTTAAACCCATTCTGATTAGCACTGGGGCTATAAATAGCAATCACTGTCTTTTAAGCATTCTTTGCCAGGCACTATTCTAAAAGTTACATAAATTAATAAATTTCATCTTCACAACAAGCAAAGAAGTTAGTAGCGCTTACATTTTACAGATGGGGAAACGTGCACAGAGAAGCAAAGCAGGTTCCAAGGTCACACAGCTAGTCAGTCAGTGGCAAAGCTGACTCACTATATACTAGTCACCACACACACACGGGCGCACACGGGCATGCGCGCACACACACACACACACGCACAGTTTCCTCCACCTTACCCTCCTACAGCTTTGCCACCCCTAGTCTCACTTTCCACCACTAATCTCAAAGCGTAATCTAGAATACTCAACCACCATTTCCTCCGCACCCACTCTCTCTGCAAACATTTGTACTCTGGATTCTACAATCACATTCTATTGGAATTCTTTCTTCTTCAAGGACAGGGATGACCTCTAATTAAAAATTAGAAATATGGGCCCCAACCAGTGTGGTTCAGTTGGTTGAAGCATCATTCCATAACTGCAGGGTGGTGGGTTCAATTCCCAGTCAGGCACATACGTAGATTGCGGGTTCAATCCCTGGTCCAGGAGCACGTGTGCGACCACCAGTTTGCCTATGATCCCAGGTCCTAATGGGAGGCAACCAATCAAGGCTTTTCTCTTGCATCAATGTTTTTCTCTCTCCCTTTCCCTCTCTCTAAAAGCAATGAATAAAATGCCCTCAGGTGAAGGTAAAATTTTTTTTCAAAGTAAAAAAATTAAAAATCTGTAAGATTCTCTCAGAACTTATTCTTTCTCACCTCTGTCCACATTTTGACCCTTTCTGGAAGTTCTCCTCCCTTGGCTTCTAGGTTCCTGACACAGAATGTGGGTTCCACATACCTTTCCACATGCCTTTCTCAGTGTTTCTTCACAACCGCCTGTGGCTCGTTCCTCCAGCACTTTCAGTGTGCATTGAGGACAGCTCCTGCATAAATAGGATGTGCTGCTCATAGGTATAGGTGTAAGCATTGGCAAGAAAGAGATTGTCTCTTGGAAGCTCAGGAATAGAACTGTGTGGCTCTCATGCAGGTTCAGGGAGAGGAATGGTGGGAAGTGGGAGTGGTGGATTCAGCCAGCTGTGGAGGACTCTGATGGCCAGGCGTGAGTTTTTCACACATACCGAGTGTGCTGTCAGATACCGACAATGACATGGTTCCACAACACTAGTATATAGACTATAAAACTAGTATATAAATCGTTTCTGTAGTAAAATGATTGCTTGCATAAGCATACCCAATAGACTCTGAGATAGAAATATTCCAATAGAATGAAATCTAATGCCACAGCAAAGACAATCCTTGCAATCTGGAATCCACAACGATGTCATATTTATACTCATCAAACTGCATTATAAACACAGGCATAAGTAGCTCTTGCTCCTCTATTCTGACTTGCTTTTTATTTTTTAGTAGGCCACTTAGTCTCAGCTTCCTCGTGCATGTGAGAGAAATTCCTGCCTTCCCTTGGTTACCTTATAGAGAGTATTAAAAAACAGTATTTTCGAGGGCTGCGAACCAAAGTGTCACAGGTTCGATTCCCAGTCAGGGTACATGCCTAGGTTGCAGGCCATGACCCCCAGCAACCGCACATTGATGTTTCTCTCTTTCTTTCTCCCTCCCTTCCCTCTCTAAAAATAAATAAATAAAATCTTTTAAAAAACAGTATTTTAAGGCTCTTCTTCAGTAGATGTGATTATGACCAGCCCTTAGAGCATGACTATAGTATATATGACTAACTTAATTTTAAAGATGAGACAAAAACACAAAATTACTTTTTGGCTTGGAGCTCCCATCTTTAAACATTCAAGAGAGAAGACTGTTCATTTCTCCCCTGGAGTTTTCCTTTGGCCCTAATTCCTGCCACTGTCTCTGTGTTGCTATTAAGTAATACAGCCACCTGCTTACGTGAAAGTAAGTCAGAGGCCCATTGTCTGCCCTTTCATTCTTGCCTTTTTACTGACACAGACAATCCTGTCCAACAAAGGCAGCATTGACGCGCTCTTCAACGTGATCCCTGCCACTTCCGCCCTGGGGGCCTGCTTTGTTTTCAGTCCCAAGGAAGGCATCATCGAACCAGCCGGGGTCCAGGCTATCCAGATTACCTTCAGTTCTGCCATCCTGGGCCACTTCGAAGAAGAGTTCCTGGTCAGTGTCAATGGGTCACCGGAGCCTGTGAAACTGACTATTAGGTAAGATGCATCTATAACTAATGTGGCAACTAGCTGAACTTTTTACCTACTGCTTTCTTAAACTTGAGAACTAGGTCATGTCTTAAATATCCATAACCGTCTTTGTTGATATAAACACATCAACTTAATGGGGTGTTTTAAATTTCCACCAGTGCTTCTGTACTAAATATGTAACTTACTATTGTAACATGGATACAGATGCTATTTTGGTATCTAGTTTTTTTTCCATAAGCTATAACCTTATAAAAGAAGGGCTTAATTATTAAATTAGTTTGTAGTAACTCTCTGTTTTAGGGTGTTTAGGAAAAATAAGTTACTAACACCTGGATAAAATCATCTCTTGGTTATCACAGTTTCACCAAACCTTCACCTTTTGTTTTTCTTTTAATAAAATTCTTTAAATGCTCTTATGTATAATGCCTACAGGTATTACAAAAGAGTCTACTAATAGTGTCAGCCAGCCAAGGCTAGACACTTGCAGCTTTTGTGCTAGGATTCTTTTCATGGCTTCTCCAGCTGCTTGTGATCATGGGAAGTCGTTAATAGCAGAGTTTGTCCTCCAGTTTTAAAAAGTTCTCTGTGACCAACCCATTGTAAAGACCTATGACTTTGGTCCCCAGGGCTTAGAGAGAGAATATTTTTCAGAACATCTTGCAGATTCTGTTTGGATTCCCACAGCAGCAGGTTGCTGGTTCCCAGGGGGGTCCCTCTCATCACGGTTCCTGCCCTCAGGGCCTCCCTCCATCTGTGGCTGAGGTTTCCTCAGGGTCTGAAGGTAACAGGGAAAAGAGACAGACACATACGGCCTGAAGGATCCTAGGAAACTCACTGATCTTCAGATACCCACTGGAAATTCAAAATCTCAAGATTAGTTCAAGAGTTAGTAGCATTTCTTCTCCGGTCTTTCTTCCACCTGAGTATCCTGTGACGGGGTGAACCGCATCCTCCCGAAATTCGTATGTTAGAGTCCTACCACTCAGCACCTCAGAATGTGACTGCACCTGGAGATAGAACTTTTAAAAAGTAGTTAAGGGAAAGTGAAGTCACTTGGGTCGGCCCCAGTCCATTCTGACCGGTGTCTGTAAGAAGAGGACATTAGGACAAATACACAACTGGGAGAAGACCGTGGGAAGACACAGAGGGAGGGCAACCATCTACAAGCCGGTGGAGGAGTGGCTCAGAAGAATCCAGTCCTGCCAGTACATTGATCTTGGACTTCAAGCCTACGGAACTGTAAGGAAGTCAATGTCTGTTGTTTAAGCTACCTAATCTGTGGTATTTTGTTACGGCTGTCCCAGCAAACCAATACAAACCCTAAAAAGTAAGGAGAATGAATAGGTTTATGCCTCAATGGTTCTGGGCCATAGTTTAGATAGCCTGCTACAGTCATAAACTGTTTTTTAAAGATTTTATTTACTTATTTATTTTTAGAGAGAGGGGAAGGGAAGGAGAAAGAGAGGGAGAGAAACAGCAATGCATAGTTGTCTCTTGCACACTCCCTACGGGGGACCTGGCCTGAAACCCAGGCATATGCCCTGCCTGGGGATCAAACTGGTGACCCTTTGGTTTACACGCCAGCATTCCATCCACTGAGCCACACTAGCCAGGGTGTGAGTTGTTTATCTAAATTCAGATTGTCATTGCCCATTCCCTAAACTATTTCCTAAACTAACTAAAAACATTAGTGAAATAAAAATGAGCAAATTAAAAGGCTACACTAGACAAACCCATTTAACACAAAGGAGGGTGATGATGGAGGGATAGAGAAACAAAGAATACACTACAACTTATAAAAAACAAGTAGTAAAATGAAAGACATGAATCTTATCAATAATTACATTAAGTGCAAATATATTAAATACTTCAATTAAAAGGTAGAGATTAGCAGAATGGATTTTTAAAAATCCCCACAAAACATGATCCAACTACATGCTGTCTACAAGAGACATACTTCAGATCTGAAAGTATGAACAGACTGAAACTTAAACAGGTGGAGGAAGATAGATCATGCAAACAGTAACCAAAGAAACCTGGAGTAGGTATACTACTATCAGGCAGAATAGACTTTAAAATAAAGGTTGTCACTGGAGACAAGGAAAGACATTTTACAATAATAAAAGTCAATTCATCAAGAAGCTGTAACAATTATAAACATATGTGTACCTACCAGCAGAGCCCTGAAATACATGAAGCCATAAGCTGACAGAACTAAAGGGAGAATAGGTAATTCAACAATAATAATTGGCGATTTCAACAATTGCTAGAACCACTGGGCAGAAGATGACGAAGGAAAGAAGGCAGTTGAACAGCACCGCAAACCAGCCCGACCCAACAGACAGACACCCGTGGAACACTCCACCCAACACGTGCCCTTGGAGCCTTTTCCAGGGCAGTATGTTAAGCCATCGAATAAATCTCAGTAAACTTTAAGTGATTTCAATCATATAGAATGAGTTCTCCAACCACAAAGAAATGAAATTAAAAATCAAGAAGAAGAAATTTAGGGAATTCACAAGTATGTGAAAACTAAACACACTCCTGTATGACCAATGGGTCAAAGAAGAAATCACAACAGAAATTTTAAAATACTTTGAAATAAATGAAGACGAAACAGAAGATGTTAAGCTTTTGAGGTGTAGTGAAAGTAGTGTTTATAAGAAATTGGTAGCTGTAAGTGCTTATTTTTAAAATGAAGAAAGATCTCAAATAACTAATAATATGAATTTACATTTTAAAAACTTGAAGGAGCCAAATAAATCCAAAACAAGCACAAGAAGGGAAACAATAAAGGTTAGACTGAAGTGAATAGAATAAAAAGCAAAAACAATAGAGATAATTAATTAAACTGAAAGTTTGTTCTTTGAAAAAGTCAACAAATTGACAAAGTTCAGTGAAAATGACCAAGAAAAAAAGTGGAGAAAAGCCTCAAATTACTAAAACCAGGATTTAAAGAGGGGCATTAATATCAACCTTATAGAAATAAAAAGGATTATTAGGGAATATTACGAACAATTGGATGCCAACAAATTAGATCGTCTAGGTAAAATGGACATGTTCCTAGAAAGACACAAACTATGAAAACTAACTCAAAAGTAATAAAAAGTGTGAATAAACCTATAATAGCTGAGGGAGATGGAAACAGAACCACCATCACTACCACCCACCCCTGCCCACTACACACACGCACAGCCCAGCAGCAGATGGCTTCCCTGCAGAATTCTACTGAACGTTTAATGAAGAATTAATATCAATTCTCCACAAAATAGTATCTCCCCCTGAAAGAAAAGAATTGTAAACACTCTCCAAATCATACTAAAACTATAACATTTTCCATCGTGAATAACAGGGTTTAAGAATCTCCCAGGAACCTGCTCACAGGGAAACTTGGACTAGTTAATACGCCAGGTGCTCTGTGGAGGTTAAATCTCTCATTTCATCAACCTGGGCGTCACCATTTTCCCAAACTTCTATGCCCCTTCCTTATTTTAGATGTTTATTCTTGTTTTCTTTCAAGAAAGAAAGAAAGAGTCAGGAGAACCTGACTCTGAAAGTATGTTTATATTCATCCTAAAACTAATCACAAATTGCCCAGAGAAATGATCTCATCTAAATTGCATGTGTCCAAAAGTGTTCCAGCACTTCAAACCGTGAACAATAATTCTGAAAACTGGGTAACTGTCAGGTGTCGTGAAGAAGTGTCCGATGATGAAGAGAGAAATACACGTGTAATGCATTATACTTCTCCAGCTCCTCATTTCAATACTGACTTCACTGGCAGCACTGTCTTGGGTCTTGTGGCCCAGGAAATCTCTGTAAAATTAATATTGTGAATTCTGGATTTTGTTTTCTATTCTTTTATCACCAGGTATCCTCTGTCTTCAACATTCCATAATTTTGGCTAGCAGGCCTTGAAAGATCAGAGCAGTTACACTTTTGCTGTGTCTTTTTCCTCTTCAACTACATGACCGAGTATTTTAAGTGGTTGGATAACCACTGTAACATTGATTTAATGAATGATGATTAAAAAAAATTACCCATGTGCAGGTTTTTCCGTCAGTCTTTTACATCTATGATTTTATAACTTTTAACCAGAGCACAGATGTTTTGTTTTCAAAACACTTCACTTAGCATGTCAAAATGATTCAGTCATTCTAACTCGGAGTCTTCATGATTTAACAGACCACTGTGTTGATGGAGCACCCAGTCTTGGCAGAGACTGTCCTAAATTCAGAACCCAATGGAATGAATGTGACCCTCTCTAAGTCTGTGTGGTTACCAATGGGGACTAATTCAGCCACAATTCCCTTAGTTATATGTGCCTTTGAACAAATGTGATTTAACTCTGGTTCTTTCTACTTCACTGATTAAATGGCTGCTTTGTGCAAATTTGTGGCCTTCTTTTTTGCTTTCTTTAGTCTTTTGTGCCTTTCAGACACTTTTGATCTGCTATTTTGCATCCCCTGAGCCCCCACAAAAAACTTCTTTTACAAGTCAATGTCTAACCGTAGGCTGGTTTGACTTCATTCTCAGCAGGATGCTAACTCCTTGCTGAGTACCACCAGCCATCTCTTTTGAAACCTCTTGGGATCATTAGCATGAAATATAATAGATGGTCATGAGAAAGGCGTTTAGAATTGGAGCTGGCTGCACTGAGTCTTTGCTGTCATGGCTCTTCCCACACTGGCTGCAGCCTCTCGCCACATCATAGTCAGGTCTGTAGCAGCCGGAAGTATGGCTAGGGCACCGGTGCATTCAGCGTGGTATGACACACCCACGTCACCAATATCTGGAGCTGGGTGAGTAAGGATACTCATACTTATGCTTAGTGTGTTTGCTGGTGATCTAGAGGCTATAGGATCTACTATAGGCATACCTCATTTTATTGCTCTTTGCTTTATTACACTTCAAGATATTGCATTTTTTGTTTGCTTGCTTACAAGTTGAAAACAAGACCCTCCACCCGCAAAAAGATTACAACTCTCTTTATTGTGATACTTGTTTTATTATGATGGTCTGGAACTGAACCCACAATATCTCCGAGGTCAGCCTGTATTTATTTTAAACTAGAGCATCACTCCAAGATCACGGGGCCTTGCATTGAGAGAGAAGTAGACCCACGTTTAGAGTAAAGAGTCCTTAAAAGTCATCTATTTCAGTCCTGTCTTGTATACCCGAGGAAAAGAAACTAAAGCCTGTAGAGGTAAAGCGATTGGCCCAGATCACACTGAGTTGGTGGCAGGAACTGTTCAACACTGTGATAGACCGAAATCTCTTAGTTCTTTTTCGTGGTGGTGGTTGTTAAGTCCTGGATTCTATAATTGATTTAATGACAAATTACAGTCACCAGTACTGACCAGTTGCTGACTGTTGCCTTGCATTCCCTGGACCCTGTCCCCACTCCCCGCTTTGTACTCCTATTTCCAGAGGCTGTGTCATCGGACCCACCTTCCACTTTAACATTCCTGCTCTGCACTTCGGCGATGTTTCCTATGGTGAGTATTCTTCTGCTTCAAATTAGAACCAGAGAAGAATGACTTTTCTCTACGTGGGAGGAGGAAGGTTTACAAAGAATCTTTCTTATCGTTTATTTTTTTTTTATGGGCAGTAGCTAAGAGGGTCTACAATAGTGCTTCCTCTGCGGCAGTGGCACCCTGCTGTCGCTTCGCAGTTTTCTGTGTGTGAGTCGTGACTGTGTGCTGGGCGCTGGCCGCTGTCAGGCCGTGTCCGCTCCCCCTTTCCAGCCATGGAACAGCAGAAAGCCGTGTGCTTCGTTCCACCATCTAAACCTGAGGAACATTCCATCTGTATGAAGAATCTGATTTGCCAGCCTGGCTACAAGCAACCCTTTCACAGAGATGCTCTTGAGTTCAAAGTAAACTCAGTGGTGGTTTGATTCAGGTGTCTTGTCACTCCAGATTGAAGACTTTTCTGTATTTTTGTGTTATCTTCTCACTCAGTTACTTCTCTGAGTTATTTTTTTCCATCTAAACCCAAAATAAAAATTATAACAATAGCAGCAGAAGTTCCCATTTGTTGGTTCTTCCATCTATTCCAATCACTGCTAAGTGGGTTATGTGCAGCACTACATTTAAACCTTGTAGCAGTCCTGTGGGGAAGTCCTACTTAAGACCCCCATTTTAGAGATGGAGGACTTGGGCACTGAACAGTTAAATAACTCCCTGCAGTCCCACAGCCGTGGCTGGGTTAGTGTTTCAACTGAGGTGTATTTAAATCACTACTGTCAGAACCAGTGATAGTGCCCCAAAGAGGCAAAAAATTGGTTCTTGGTGGATGAAAAACGACTTAAATATGACAATGGTGTGTGGTCCTCACAAGTTCAACCCTACCCAACAGAATCTTATTCCTTAGTATTTAACTGGATATTAAATAGAATTTAAATCATATTAAGTAAAATTGATTTGATTTGATTTAAAATTAATTTATCACAGTGGTTCTTTTTAGAGGTGGTCATTTTTAAAGGTTCAGAACCCCTAGTCTAAATCCATACTGTACAATCCTTTCCATTTTGCTCTGTTGCCTCCCATTTTGACTTTTAGTTCTTTGCTTCTACTTGGGGAAAATAGTTCTTTAGAAAAAACTGATTAGTATTGCCTTCATCAGTTGCTTTAAGATGTGGGGGTTATGATGGTTTTATTTATTAGGGACATATTTATTTATACAGTGTCCCCCATCTACATTATATGGAAAAGGCACACACTATAGGAAATTCTATATAAATGAAGTTGAATATCTGTTTGTTACTATAGAATATGAAAATGGCTGGAGAGATTTTTACAAATTGGTAGGGCATGTTTGAGTGATAGGCTCTTTTGAAGGAAAATAGAAGTGACCTTCAACTAGAAAATCATCTGGAGGCCAACTAAGAGAGGCACACTCAAGGGCGACTGTGACAGATGCACAGTGAGAAGTGAATTAGTGTACCCCGACCCATGCACTCACCCTCCAAACTGTCCAAACGGAGTCCACTGCGAGGTCTGGCGACTGATGCACGACAACAGCAGGTCCTTCCATAGCCATTTAGGTACCAAGCCCAGCACAAGGACATCTGGGAGAAGTGCCCTGTGTCACATTACTCTGGAGGGGAAAAAACAAAGTGCAAATAAGCACCACAAGTCGATTACTACAAGAAATTTCACCCGGATTCATTATCTGGAATCTGCTCTATCACTCAGCTCTGCAATGCTAATGTAAAGGCTGTACCAATGATAAGCCAATAGCTCTTTGTCATACTTGGTCCAGCAAGAAGTTTTGGTAACTAGTTCAGGTGGAAATCAGAAACAGCTTATTTTTGTTTTCATATATAATGTCTTATTGAACCATTGGGTGATACAGCAGCTAGACAAGAGGCTAGAGCATACTACAGAGCCATGACCCGAGATTCCCCAAGTCTGAGACCTGAAATTGTATCCCTTCTAAGCCCACTTTCAAAACCCAAGTTGCTTTTTATTTTAGTTTGCATACCAATTCCTTTGTTTTCTCTAAAGGGGCAGGAAATGTTAGCAAAAACATACCTTTTCTGTTTGCCAACAGGAGATTGAGGGTTATTTGGTTTTCAAAACTACTTGGGTCAATTAATTCAAGCTACTTTGCTATATGTTTCTAGATTTTGCATTGTAACAACCAAAATTAGAAATAACTTTTGATACCCTTTCACAATTATTTTATGATATTTTCAAATCCAAAAGTGGGTACTGGAGTCCTCATAACTTCAACACAAAGTCTCATTATTTTTCCAGGTTGTTTGACCTCCCATCACAAAGAAACATAGTCTGTTGGACAGTTATTTATTGGAAACTTTTAATTATTACCATGTATGTGCAAGTAAGGCATTGATGAGGCAGATAAAAAGTAAGCATGTCACTGGCTCGGGAATGAAAGACCAATAGGGGGAATATAGTTCCAGATGCAAAAGAGAAATGAATTGTTATAAGAGTGAGCCAGGAGTCGAAGGAATTTTTTTCAGTTATTGCAGGATGGCAAGCGTATTATGTGGCATTAAACAAGGTTTGCTTTTGAGCTTGGGCGTACGTGAAACTAACTAAAGGCGGTAATATTGTCCCTGTGTGGATACGGATGCCCCTTCCTGAAGAGGTGTCTGTTACAGGTCAGTGTTAGAGATGAAGACCCAGATGTGGCATCAGGGCCTGTTGGGATTGAAGTGGTGAGGATATTACAAACACCGTAAAGTTGATTGGTATCTAAGATGCTTGAAGTATGACTATAAAGATTTGGATGATAGGGTTAGAAGTTGGATGACATATCTAATAATTAATCAGGCTGCTAAAGCTGCAATCGCAGGAGAGAGTCAGACTGTAGAATTTGGGTGGCAGTTGTCCCTGAAGGAACATTGAGGCTCTGCTAAACCCTTGGACTGGGGAAAGAATAAAATGGACGTTGCTGCAGCCGATATGCCAGGTGGTAGATGGAAGGGGCAGGAAGTATCTGTGAAGTCACTATTTTTCAGGAGGCACAGAATGTGTGGGATTGGGAATAGGGAGTCTAGAAGCCTGCGGGCACTCAGTGTAGTTGACAATTCGATGGTTTAGACTGAGAAGTTAGGGTTCAAGGGCAGAGTTATTGGGGTACAGATAAGCATTAAAGAAAATGAATGATAGTGGTCTCTTCCATGGTCCGGGTATGAACTGTCACTGTTTTACTCAATTACTTAAATGGACTTCAGGGGAGTGTAAAAGAGGGAGTCAAGGCAAAGCTTAATTGTAATGATCATAAAAAGATCTTAGAAAGGTTGGTAGAAGAGGTTATAGTAGGCACGAGCAAAGCCCAGACCCAAGCAACTTATCATTAATAAGAGAGACATAACAAAGGATATCATGAGTATATACCTTGAAGATAGTAAATAGAGACTGAAATGGCCAGTTGATAAAGAAGGAAAGTGTGAGAATCAGTAATGTCAGACTTCTAGCAAAATCTCATTCCACAAATCTTGGGCAAAACCTTCGTGGAACGATTGCTCGTTCTGAGGGGCTGGGGATAGCGGTCTGTTCCTGTGGGTTGTCCGTGTCTGGAAGGTTTGTTAGCAGACTCCCACCGAAGTTCTCCAGTAAGTGTTTTCTGCAGGTCTTCAGCCAACAATAACTCAGTCTCTTTGGGCATCTTTTTACCAAAGGTCCGCTTTATAGTCAACCGCAGGGTCAGTAAAGCCTCCAAAGACTGAAGACCGTTGGTGTATTTTTTTCAGAGACTCCTTGTTGAGGTTGAAAGAAGGGAGAACTCGCGAGGGTGAGTTTTCAGGGAAGGCTTCTAGAACTGGTAGATGGGTTGGTTCTTGACAACATTTGGTTATGTCTGCATGAAGCAAGCTTGATTCGGACTGACGAAAGATGTAGTTACATGGATTTTCTAGTTTTTATTTTCCAAGGTGAACAGTCTGTGAGTTTCTGGGGAAGTTAACTGGGTCTGATGGACATTAGAACTAAAGGTAAAACTCTTCATCAAAGAATTCCAAGAGCCTCAGAGAGCTTGGACAATTTCAGATAGGTTTTTGCCACTGTTTTTTGTGTTCTACATTTCCCAGGGATTGTGGATTATGAAATTTTTGATCAAACGGTTAACACTGTAAGCTTCTCAATAATTCTTCTGTGTAAGGCTGCTATTCCCCAGGGAGGAAAGTTATAGCGTACAACTTTTTAGTCATATTTATGGCAGCAGCCTTTCTGTAGAGAGAGGCTCAAATCCATCTAAAGAGTTTGTAGACAATTCCAAGAACGGATTCTTAAATATATCATTTGGGCACAGCCCATTTTTATTTCAGAGGTTTTCTGCAGTATGATTTAGACTGCCCAGTTTTTCTGGAATATGATGCCCAGCTACAGAGGAGAAACGTTTCCATCACCTCTTGCTCGGAGATGATCTTATCTCTTGTATGATGGGAACTGTGACCTTTGTCAGAGGCCAGCTCAGACCTTGGGGCACATCACAGATGGTTTGCCGAAGACCACTGAGGTGGACAGAGGATCCTGATTTTAGGAAATGATTTTTTTCTGAGTCTGAGACTGAGTTTTTGTGTCCAAACTAGCTTGTGTGGATGTGTTCATTGATCTCCCATTCTCTGATGTATTTCTATAGATAACTACAGAAGTATCACCTGTTTTGCATAATGATCTGCCAACACATTTCCCTTTGCTTTGTGGAGATTTTTATTTTACTAGAAAAATTAGGAATCCATTGTCTAAAATATCCCATGTGTTCCCCCCCAAATCTATGAACTGTAATTTAATTTTTGGTCCTGAGTATTGCTGAAATAATTTAACACTCCCCTGAGCTTAGGTCCATTCTCCAGTAGAACAGTCATGTTCTAAATAATGTACCCTCTTTTGTCGGAATCTGAACTTTTCCTTTGTAGCCTGATGATCTTTTGCTCCTAGTTTCTTTAAATCTTCTTAGGGGCTCTCTAGGTCAGGTGAAGATATGTGTATTAAGTGAGAATCACATCTCTTGAGAATATTGTCTTTCAAGCCAAATTTAAGTACCGGGAGAGGAATAAGGGCACCTCTGCGAACCCTTGAGGCATTCAGGCCAAGCATGTTGTTCATTATGCCAAGAAAAGTTGAAAAATTTTATACTACTTTTTATATACTTTTATTTCCCACCTCATAGATGCTGAGAAAGGGAGAATAGAGGTATACCCTGTGCACTTGCATTCAGATGAAGCTACAGGTAGAATAGTATTAGGATTCACTGCTACCAAACACCTAGGAACAACATTCATATTAATGAGCCTTTAGTCTTCAATAGTATCCCTTTCCTTTGGGCTTCTTGACAAGCAATATTACAGGTAACAGCACAGGAGTTGTTCCAGCTAGGAGGTTATAATTGGCTTTATTCTCAGAAAAACTAGTAGCTTCAGGGAAGTAGTCTGAGCAATGGTTTGGAAGAACCCATCTGAGTCTCTATAGGACCCCACTCCATAATATGCACACCCTACAGTAGAAGAGTGCTTATCCCATAAAGGGTCAGGTCGGATCAGGGCAAGGAACCTGCAGTTTCAAGAGTCAATGTTGGGAAAGTTCAGAAAAGTCAAATGCAGCAACTACATGACTGTAGAACTGACTTCCTAGCAGTTCCTCTGCAATTTCCAAGAATAATCCTTTAAACGCACGTAATCACATCATTCTTCTTCCATTAAAGCATTCTTCCAAGTAGATTGGCAGGAGAGATATCACAAAGGAGATGTGAACAAGTTTCCTCTATAGTCCTATTATATAGACAAAGGCTCAGACATGGGGAGAGAAGCAGATCAGTTCAAAATACCTTCTGCAGTTCTGCAGTAATTACTGTAGGACCAATTGTTTAATATTGCAATAAGGTTCAAAATAGAAAGAGTACTGTTTGCATCCAGTAAAATATGCACATTTGTTCTCTTATGGTTATAGATAATTCTTGTTCTGAAAGTGGTAGCAGATACGATGGCCACTTAGGGAATCCAAAATCAGAACTCAGTTTATTGCTTACCAGGCAAGGAGGACCCACAACTCTTGGGAAACATGAATCTCACTGAAATGTAGGAGGGCTAGATACCACATGAAAAAGCAGCTTTATCTAAGGGAGGGAAAAGCTGGTGTGTTAGTCTCCGGCTGCCTCAGAAACAGATCTCAAAGCCTCTCTCAGCAGAGGCTATTACTCGGTTTTATGTCCTCGACCCTCAGGGCATGAGCTTCAGACAGGTCCAGAATGAGTTATGTAATGTCTGGGCAGGCTCTGGGTCACACAGCGGGCAAAACCTCGCAGGCTTCTCCCTTCACACACAGGCAGATAAAAAGAGCAAACATTATTCTACTTGGGGGGAAATTTTGTATTGCTATGCAAAAATTAAATGTGAAATATACCTCTAGAAGACTACTCAGCAAATTGGGAATAGTGGCCGCCCCTTGGGAGGGACCAGGATGATGATTTTATGTCTGTTGTTGCTACATAGTAAATGCATGATAAGTATTCTTTGAATGAATGGATGGTGAATAAAGGAATAAAATGTATTTATTGATTTACAATTAAAATAGCATCAGAAAGAGTTAGAATTAAGCAAATAATGCTGAGTTGCACAGATGATTTATTTAAGAGGTTTAGCAGTGCTGGGGGAGGGTGAAGTTAAAGGGAGGCCATTGTGGGGGTTTTATTTCTCACCTCATGCTTCGTTTTTCAGGGTTCCCTCATACCTTGATATGTTCCCTCAATAACACCTCCTTGGTCCCGATGACCTTCAAACTGCGTATCCCTGGGGATGGCGTTTCCAGTTGTCAGGCTTATTCGGACCACCAAGGATCCTCTTGGAACAAGGATGAAATACCCATAACGAAACCCAAAGAATTCACCATCACCCCCAGCTGTGGCACCATTCGCTCCCAAGGATTTGCTGCTATCAGGGTAAAGTGACAGCCCTCCAGCACACAAGGCCAAGCAGCTGAACTCCCAGATAGCCAGCTGTTGGGACCACATCTAGGGCATGCTCGGTGCTGCCAGGGTCAGTGGGAAGGAGTGCCTCCCGTTCACACGGGAAGGTGAACCCGTGAGGAGGTGAACCACTGTGGCGAAAGGAGCCGGGTATAAATATATTGGGCAAAAGAGCGAACACCACTCCAGTGGATTTCCATCAATCCTGATGTGTTGCCTTCCCCCAGAGCAGTGGGTTGTAGTGATTTCTAGCGAAACCACTGCTCTGTATGGATAGCACACCCATCAGTACAGATATAAACCAACTGAAGGACTCACTGGTAATTAGGTCCTCCTTTCCTAATTTAGACTCACATGGTTTGTACCAATAAATGTCCACATGTGTGCCCCAGATGACATCCAGTTTATCCAGATGTTTAATCTGAATCTGGGCTTCGTGGCCAATGTGGATGTGACGTTCCTAACAGCACTTCACATTCGGGTCCACAGGCCTGATGCTTTGGCTGTGGCTCTGCAGTGCCTCCAGCAGAATTAGTTCATGGCCAGCTGAGAACGGTTTCACTGTCTTCCCTCACTTACGTTTTCTTCTCCAAACAGTTAGGTCTAGCAACATCGAAGGCTGCTAAAGTGAAATGATTTCATCTTTTCTGGGGAAGAAAAAAAGATAAGACTTAATAACTAAGGTGGTTAATTTTCTCTTTAGTCATTGTCTGTGAATATTTAATTCAGCTGTGGTTTCATCCCTCAAAATTATTTTAAATGCTTCATAATATCTCCCATATTATCCACTCATCCTAGATCTTTTCTGGAAGTTCTTAGCTCTTTCAAGGGCTTCTCCATGGGTCCAATGAGGTTTGATATCATATATCATTATCCTTTCTCAAGGTTGCTGTCTCGGTCTGTTTTGGCTGCTCTGATAAAATTCCAGAAACTGGGTGGCTTATAAACAACAGAAATGTATTTCTTACAACCTGGAGGCAGGAAGTCGAGATCAGGGGGCCAGCATGGTTGGGTTCTGGTGAAGGTATTCCTGCAGCTTGCAGACTGCTGAGTCCTTACATTCTCACACAGTGGAAGGGGCTAGGGAGCTCTGTGGGCCCTGTTACATAAGGGCACTGATACTGTGCACGGGGGTGGCACCCTCATGAGGCAGTCACCTCCCAATGGCCCCACCTCCTAATACCATCACGCTGGGGGCTAGGATTCAACAGAGGAATTTGTGGGGATGCAACCATTAAAAAATCATAACAGTTGCTTGCTGAGTTTCCCAAGGAGAAGTGTTGCTGCATTGAATTTGTTTATTTATTTATTTTATTTATTAAACTCTCAGCCTACATGTTAGCTAACTTTCCTTCCTTCCTTCCTTTTTTTTTTTTTTTTTTTGCTTCTCCCATATAGTGCAGAAGGATTTGAGAAGACATAGATCTACCTAGCAGTCTTCTGCCAGAACCACTCGTTCTTCTGCCTTCTAACCACAGGCCGGGTTCTGGTGAAGGGTTACGTCTCAGAGACGTAAACACGGGTTAGAGTCACTGTAGGAATCTACACGCCAGGGCAGCTGCTTCTCTCCAAATCTGATGTGTTTTCTTCCCAAATCAAAGACCCCATCTTCACTTTATTTTTTCCTTTGTATTTGGCCAAGCGTTCTCCACGCTTCAATTTTTTTTCATGATCTGCACCCCAGCCACGTCTGTGTGGACCCAAATTTGCATCCAGAAATTCCCTTTGCACCCAAAAAATTTAATTAGTACCTGATACATAATTTATAGCTAGAAAAGCCTTAACTTGTGCCAGAAGCTGTTTTCTAGACTTTCAAGTATCTCTTCCAGTACAAGTCATTGTAAAGCAATTAAAAATTGTAACAAGGCTTCAAAAGCTTAAATGTACTGTTTCACAACAGTAAGTAAAAACACAGGGTGAAATTTACTGGCCAGATATTGTCCTTGGGCGGACCTTTCTTTGGAGCTTCCTCTTTTCTGCTCTAATACTGAATGTAGGGACGGGGGACAAGATTTTGGTAAAAAAAAAAAAAAAAGACTAGTTGATTTCTTACGGCATTCTCTGCAATAGACATGGTTATGTCATTTATTTTGCTATAAGAGAAATTTAGCTGTAGTGCTTTATTGGTGTATTGAATTTTCATAATTTGTATAGCCCAGAGGTGTAGGGAATGATTTAAATTGCAATAATTAAGGTTCGTTTGATACTGCTCATCCTTCCGGGCCATTTTCCCCCTTATGGAGGCATACAGTTTCTTTGATAAAAACATCCTCAGAAATGAGCAAACCTATTGTATTAAAGCCATTGGGCTTCTCACCTGGCCTTTGAAAAAACTCAGCATGCCCTGACCCTGATATGTGACTTGTTCCACTGAAAATATAAAACGCCATATCCCATCATAAAGCACTCAGAAGCCTCACTCATCAGTGTGGCTGTCCCCTGGCTCCTTTCTCCGCTCTGCAGAGGGAGAGCTGGACTTTCAGAAGGGCAGCCTTTCACCTTTTTCTTTCCAGGTGACCTTATGCTCCAACACTGCGCAGAAATATGAGCTGGCCCTGGTGGTGGACGTGGAGGGCATTGGGGAGGAAGTGCTGGCGCTCCTCATCACAGCGAGGTATCACACTCACCTGCTCCTCTCTTCCCAGTCTCCCCTGAGCTGCCCGTGTGGGCTGCCTCTTGTCCTGCTTTCCTGGGAAGGGAGACTGAATCTGATTCCGATAACAAAGGTTTAAAACAGCAGGTGCACCTTTGGCAGAGATAAGAGCAGGGATGTGTGTGTTTTGCCGCATGAAGAATCATAGTGCTCTCTATTTTTGACTTTCTGACTTTGAAGGTATAGAACTAAAAAGGGTTTAGCAGAAAGATGTGAACAGTTGCTGTTTTTTATTTTTATCTTTAAATACAGTACTCCAGAGTCATGCCGCAGGAAGAGTGGTGCTCACAGTTCTGCAGTGTAAGATCCGTTTAGCTAGACGGTCCTGTTCCAGGCTGCAAGTGGGCCCTCGGCGAGGCCGTCTCTAACCATATAAGCTACTCAGAACCAGCGCCAACTTCTCTTCTTTTGAAGAGACAGCCGTGGGCTCTGGGAGGAGGTTAAGATCCTGACTTTTCCAGTGGACTGTGTCTCCTTGACCAAGTTACAGTCTTTCCAAGGCTGGTGTGTCACCAGTGATGATGACAGTGATCCTAATCATGGGCCACACACTTGTCACAGTAAACAGGTCTCCAGATCTAGGACTTTAGAGTGTGTATCTGCCATCTAAAGGAAATAGAGAAAATTTCTGGTAATATATCAATTCCTAGGATTTAGGCCTGTAGTGAATCTTAGGAACGGGCACCTTAAAGAAGGCACAGACATGCTACTTGGTGGGGCCATTACAACAGGCACCACTGCATGTGCCTTGGGCTTGAGTGAAGTCAGAGAGCAGCCCGCAAAGAACTTCAAGGTCAAGGCTTTGTCGTGATCTACTTGCTTAGTATTGCCTCTGAAGACCTAATTACTTTTTTTTTGTTTGGTTAAAAAATGCACAGTCTTTCATCTGGTCCTCTCTATACCCAAGTTTACCTTTTTGTCTAGTCTTGCATTTTTCTGTGTGGATGTATTCTAATACTTTCCAGGCTCTTTTCCCTGCAGCTATCCTGATTATTTTTTTAAAAAGGTCCTAAGAGGCTATGAGTTTCCAACCACATATATATATACTCTGTGTCCCAAGTCAAGTACTATGAACCCTCTCAGCCACAGTGTTTCAGGTAGTAAAGGATTAGCTTTAGGAAAGTCATTGGGTCAAATGACAACTTCCATTTTAGCTGAAAAATGAGCACCTGTTCCATGCAAAATCCTAAGCTCTGGGATTAACAAGACTGTCTTTCATGTCACTGCTTTAGTGTAATCTGTAGGAGCTGCTCAGAGACTCTCAACAGAAGAATTGCTTTTCGAACTTGCTCCCTGAGTGGTTTTCCCAGAGAGGCAGCAGCATTGGCTTGCCACACCCCCACCGCACAGTCAGCATCCCTTACTGAGCCCTTCCGTGGCACCGCGCTATGCCCTTCCTGCACATTATCTCCTGTGTTTCCCGCAATGCCCCAAGAAGAGCTAATGATGCAAATGCCAACCCCTAGAATCGCCTTCATTTTACTTGTAAGCAAATTGGGCCTCTAGGAGGGAAAAGAACTTGTTCAAGGTTGTACTTGGTAAGGTCAGTATTGAACCTGGCCCAGGCTGATTCAGATGCCATGCTCCTCACCATTGCATTACGTTGTGACAGTGCAGCAGGGCAGGGCAGACACTGAGATTCACAGGTAAAAAAATAAAACCCAAGTCACCTATTGATAGACCTAGTGCACAGGCAGGGCTTCAGTCGTTCCCTCGTCAGCACATAACTCCCTCCCCAACACTTCCTGTTGTCACAGCGCCAGGTCTGGGTCCAGTAGCTGCCTGAGCCCATTGATCCAAGCAAGACAGCTGTTCTGCATAGGAATTAGAGTTATCACTATTATTTAGATGGTGTTAGTAGTCCTCAGGGGACTCTGGTCCTAAGTGTCACAGCTAGATAGGACTCCTTGCTGGTGGCCTTGCCTGTTTGTCATGGAAACAGACCCACTACCTTAAGTAACTTGTACTGAGGGGGCCCCTTGCCAAAGGAAGGCCAAATATGAAAAATAGTGGAAATGTTAGTCATTACCCATGGGAAACAGCTGTTTGAGTCCCGCTTGTAGCCCTTTTTTGATTAAAAAATGGTGGCTGGGGGCTGAGGAAGAGAAAAATGGCAGGAGAGATCTGAAAATGATTAATGTAGTTATTAAAGAAAAATACTATATGACAGTAACAGATGCGTTTAACTTGGCACTCTGCACTTCTGTATGTAAACAAGCTTTCTATCCATTAAATTTTTTAATGGGCTCCTTCCTTTGGGCAGGTGTATTGTACCTTCCATCCGCCTGGTTAGTACAGAGGTGGACTTTGGACGCTGCTTCCTGAAGTACCCGTATGCAAAAACCATCCAGCTTGTCAATCACGATGACCTCCCAGGATGCTATGAGGTCTTGCCTCAGGTGAGTTACTTTATCCTTGTTTTAGTGTAGACTTTTCTTCAGTTGGACTCCCTCAGTAGGAAAGAGAAATCCTTCTTAAGAGCTATATTCCTGAATTGCACATGACCTTCTATAATTCTGATTTTTAGCCCTGGGATAATCTAGGGGTTGGGTAATAAAGCCACAGCTGGATGGCCACCTGCATGAGTGAGCAGCTGCAGGTGTAAATAGTTGCTAATTTCCCTGGAAAATTGCCTTTGATAAAGAAAGAAAGGGTCAATTAAGCCAACACGCAGAAGTTGCACCTGCAAATAATTGCCTTTGGGTGAACCATGCACGGAAGTGAGGGAGAGCTGGGAGTTTTCATGTTTCTATGAGTGGCTGTGACTTGAACAGCTTCACTAACTTATAGTGATGCAATACTTATAAATGGACTTGTTGGACTAGAAGGCTAGAGATAATACAAGAATGGAAAAGGAGAAATTGCTTGTTTTTCCGCTGCCCCCTTCCCGGCCAGGAAATTGCTTCTTAATGTTTTATGAAATAGCTCTGTCCACATGCCATTCCACCTAGCTAGGTGGGAAACTAAGCAATCAAACATATAGGACTAAAGACTTTAAAAGATCTGTACAGCCTGGAGTAGTGGAAGTTTCCTAAGGAGATGCAGTTTACCAAGAATGCATGTGGGTTTACACTCAGTTCTGTAAGTATAGTCCTCTGATAGAAATTCATGCAAACAAAATCAAATGGGGATTTTACATGGCTACAAGTTCAAAATGAGCTCAAAGGCCAGTATGGGGACCACAGAACCAACGCAGGGTTAGGCCACATTAGAGAAACATAGTGTTCAGCCAGAGAAAGGAGATTGCTACTGATCAGCACAGCATCAGAATTTTGTCTTCAGATCTTGGCATTGCACTTTTGTAATAGAAACTTAGAAAAAGAATGAATCATGTTCAGAGTAACCAGAATGGCAAACTATGTCATCTGAAAATCCAAGTCATATGAGTAGAAAACGTAGCATTTAATCTGGAACAGACAATACTTAACCAGGCCAAAAAGCTATCCTTCAATTAGTCGAAGGGCTGTTATGTAAAAGAGGGAATTACAGTTATTCTGTGGGCTTCTCTGAGACAGAACCAGAAGCCAAGGGTGAGGGGTGACAGGAGACAATTTTTCCGACTTTCAGACACTTAGTAGCACAGCAGGGGATCCCCGCACAGTGCACGCTTATCTCGAGGACTCAGGGCAGAGCCTGCACCTGGAGCGATGGGGGAGCTATTTCCACACAACTGGGCTGGGAAAAGGGTGAGGCACTTGCCTCAAGCACGAAATTGAAGGGAGAGCCAGAAAAACTCAGTGTTCAAGATAAATAACACACTCATGCTACACTTTAAGAGATCAAACTCAATGGTGAACAAAATATCAAACTTTACCTAAAAACAGAATCAGTTTTACTGACTTTCCTTTTGCCTCAGGCAGGACAGTGCACTGCTGCAGAGGGACGGGGAGGTAGACGAGGCCACATTAGACCCGACCAGGCGTGGGAAGACCAGGGTGGGGGGTGCTCCAGGTGGGTGAAGACTGCATGCGCTGTCCTTCTCTTGAGGAGCTGAAGTTCCGAAGAGTGTTCCCCAGAATTACCTAAACTTATTTGGCCATGGGACTTTTAAGGTTTTATTTGTCATTGCATGAAAGCTGGTGATGGCCTGCAGAACAGGTTCTGTGCAACGTCCACTGGGAGACACTGGATGGCATTCATTCATTCATTCGCCCGCCTTTTCCCCCATTTATCAAACAAGTAATGAGCATCTGTTTGGGGCCAGAAAGTGTACATGTATTGAGAAGAGGCCCAGGTCATGCCCTAATAAGTTTCTGGCCCATGGCGACCACAGACACATAGATGGTGCATGCCGTGGGAAAGGACTGCAAGGTGCTCCCTGGGGAGAGCGGAAAGCGCTGACTCTAGAGCACTGGGGACACCTGGGGATATCCAGGATGAGTGTGCGAGCAGGGAGCGGGCATTCAGGGAGAGGAGACACGTGCAGAGTTGGAGGTAGGTAGCAGGATCATGTGTTTAGGAAATACCAGTGGCCTCTGTTGATGGAGCACAAAAGGACAAAGCGGTAGGGAGCAAAACATGGAGGCGTGGAGGGCCAGGTTAAGGAAGGTGGCCACGGGCAGCTGTTGTCTTGAACTAATTCACACTGTGGATGATTTCTGCATCTTGCTGGGTTGTACGCTTTGGATTTGGGGCCTTATGCACATCCCACTTAGCCAAACTTCCTTTTGACAGGATGGGGGTGCTCATCCCTGCATACTTGCTTGAATGAGGAGACATTTCTAAAGAACCTCTGTGGGCGCAGGACAACATTTGTTTCATAATATGCTATTGGTTTTACACCCCACCAGTGGCATGCTTATCCCCCTCACTCGTCTCTTTCACCAGGTGCGCGAGGACTCGCCCGCTGTGTTGTACTCTTGCCCCAGCCCCCGTGGAATCATCTCTCCCCAGAGCACCGTTCACATCCCCCTGACCTTGGAGACCCAGGTCCCTGGGAAACACACGTCCCCACTCTACATCTCAATCTTCGGGAGCCAGGACCCCCCTGTGGTGAGAGCCAGTTTTTAGAATTGCAGTTAAAATTGCTGTACTTTTTACCAAACTTCCAAGCCTCTCTTTTTAAGGCATATGTCATATTTGCATATTCTCCAGTTGTTTGTAGTTCGAGAGTTCTGCATTTTCACTCCTTACTGGTAAGAAACTAGCAATACATTACTTCAGGAATCTATTTGCAGATAACTCCAAAAGTAGTGGTGTTTTGTAGCACTTGTTCTTAAACGCCTTTCGGGAGTTTTTCATGTGCTGAGACATGGCTGGCCCTTTTCCGGGCCTATTAAGTCCAACTCTCGGAGGGGAGAGCATACGTGGGTTTAACACCCTCCTCAGCTGCTCCTGTGCGAGGCTTGGTTTGGGCATCGCCAGCTCGCCGCGCGTGGGCTCTGAGATAAGTCTCGCTCGCAGCTCGGCAGATCTCTTCCTGTGTACTGACCGGACTCCTTGCCCAAAGTGAGCTGCCTTCGCTGTTAAGATAAGTAGCCTCTCTCCAGCTGTGGGAAGAGGGAGGCCTGGAAAGCTCTCTGATGCTTGAGGTGAATCAAAGGATGAATCTTGAACCTGAAAGGAAATTGCCCAGCAGGCTATGAACCCCTAGGCATTTGGTTTACTTGAGTGCTGGGTGACACCAGCGTACATTTGTTCAAACAGGTTCTGATTGCTTAGCTAGGAGGATAAACTAGGATTTTGCTTCTCTCTCTTCTGTGTAGGATGCTATAGATAAGCCACCTGACTTACACAGCAGCATCATGAGGTGCTGCTGCTCCCGTTCCCCTGCCTGCCTGCACTGGGCCCACTGTGCACCGATGCAGCTCATAAGAGGGTCATTTGCTGAGCCACCAGCACTTAATGAAAGGAAAAGACCCCTTTCCCAGCTGAGGGCACGGGGTGAGGGGAGCAGAATAAAGTGGATCGCAGCCCCGCACAGCTGTGTGCAGTAGACGGCCCTGTGTGCCGCTAGAAAAGCAACACAAGGGGGCTCAGTGCAGCCCCTTCCGATTCTTAGCTGCCAGTTCTTAGGCCTATGCAAAGTGTCCTTGAGGCGGGCTGCTGGGCGGTGTAGAGAGGACCATTGCTGTGGTTTCCCCTCGGCGCACAGTTCTGGGCTGACCCAGGGAAGCAGGTCACCCTGGAGGAACTTCAGACTGGATTCAGAGTTCTGAGCAGCGTGGCACTCTCTTTGTCCCTCTGACCCCGGAGTACCAAGGGGGAGGGATGTCAATTCTATTAAGCATTGTTTCATGCCACTTCTTTTTATTAGAGAGGTGGCTGTTTGAATCGATTGTAAAGGCCAGCCATTTTCAGCTATTCCATGTTCTTTCTCTCGCTGGGAACACAGGTGTGTCACATAAGGAGCATTGGTGAAGGCCCAGTTATCCACATACATCCCGTTCAACTTGATTTTGGCAAAATCTACGTCTTAAAGGAGTCCTCCAGGACTCTCAACCTCTCCAACCAGTCCTTCATCCCTGGACTGTTTAAGGCACACATGGTGAGTAGGTTGTGGGCTGTCATGTGATTAAAGTACGGTTTTGCCCAAGTCTTACAGGCAGTGGCCCTGTCTTTGCAACGCCCCTTTGGAAATGATCGCCAGAAGCAGAGATTCACATGGTTGAACTGCATTAAAGTGTGTTATTCTCATCCTCAATTCCTCCTTGTTATAATCGTTGTGTTGACGAAGCAACACATGTAGTGTGGAACACAAGCAAATATAGTCACTGTAATCTCAGTTCAGGAAGATGCTCCAGAGATTTCCCACTGAGCTGTACCTAAGCCCAGCCCATATCTCAAGAAAACACCTTTTAAATGTCTTTTGAACAGAGATAACATGTTCTTTTTTGCAGAATTTAGGTCTTTCTAATGCAGTGATTGATTGATTTTGGAAGATATTTTCTAAATTTAAATATAAAATTTAAAATAGTATAGCCCTTCTATCCACAAATTATTGACATTTGAATGAATGCTAACAGTTGGTTTTATCATTTGTCAGTTATTTCTGAAAAATCAAAATTATTAATTTTATAAAAGTCACTATCAGAATGAATAGAATTCTAGTTTTCTGCTAACTTCAATCACAGCTCCTCAGAGTCATTGGTCCCAATTAGCAGCCACTTACTATTATCATTATTCATTTTTATCATCATTTGTCTTTACTCCTTGTAAAGGCAGCCAACTCCCACACAGTCACTGCTCTTTTTAACATGAGGTTCAGATATTGTGTAAAGAATAACGTCTAACGAGAAATTCTACAGAAAAGACGCCTTTGCTAGTCTTTATCCGATCAATTGATGTGTTTGGTGGAAGGCGTGGGAGGTGATGGGTCTGGTGAATTGCTTAGGACGTGTTGCTTCCAGTCCAGTTTTGTACGTGCAGCGTTTAGGGTAGGGGAGGGAGCGAAAGAGTCGGCTGAAAAGTTTAGGGCAGTGAGAGGTGGGCACTGGCGGGTCCTTCTGTTATCGCAGAGGAACAAGGGGCAGAGACCCCAGAGTGCTTAGGTACAAATACCGTAACTATTCCCTTTCTCACGCCTCCCCTTTCCTTCTCAGATATCTCCAGATTTCACTATTGATGGCAATTTTTGGTACATTTCAAGAGCAAAAAGCACATCAAGGATCTATTGGGGTTGTCTGTTTGTTTTGCTGATATAGTATACGTATTGAATGACACAACTAGTTGTTAAAATGGGACTTTTATTTCCCACAAAGGTTTCACGATTCCATCTTTTGATTCTTTAATATCATCCTAAATCAGCCAGCTCCAGTTCCTAGGAGCCGAATGTGTGCTGTGGGTGATCTGCTGTGGGGGTGTTTCCCCTCAGTCCTCCCTCGGAACACTGGTGCTCACTGAGTTGATTGCCCTGTTGGCATCAAAGTCATTTAAACTGTAATTGTTATAGGTGAAAATTAAACTCTTCATATTTCGACTGGAATTTTTGATGGATTTCCTAGAAATACTATATGTGTTAATGTTATAGAAACTGGATTATACTAACTCAGAAGTTAGCTACAGTGGGAAGAAATAGAAAACCATTTTATTAAATTTCAACTTAGTATACAGTACTAAAACTGCCAGTTCATGCTTACAGAGTTTACTAAGCATTAGGAAATAGTTTTCATTAATAGTCGTCTGTTCCCTAACTAAGCCGACAGCTCAGAACCCAGGTAAATGATGGTCAAATATTTACTGCACTTGATTTCTAGCTCACTGAGGAGTAAGCAGGGTCAAGGGCATGCTGTTCATTTCTTCCGCTATGACTATGAAGTCAGGTTTGGAATTCCCGTTGACGTCCTGACGGGAGGGGTCATTCTCTCTCCTCTTCTGGCTGCCAGTGGATGTCAGCCCTCCCTCCCAAGATGTGGTGCCTGCTGACAGCCGCCTGTCAGCCTCTGGTCCTGCTCAGCCCAGTGCACAACATGCACGTCCCGGCAAACACTGTCCCTTAGCCAGAAACATCTGTTTGTTATCGGCTGGAGGGTCTTGGAGAAGGGAAGCTGGAAGCCCACTGTCACTGTGATGCTGGGGAGATAAATGACACTGAGAACAATTATAAATTTCTGAGATATTAATGATGTACAAAAAATGACTTTTTTAAAAAAAAAACTGAAACCTCCTAGTATAATATGTGTGAAGAAGCAGTGAAGATCATACTCTTTTCTGTTCCTTTAAAGCTTAACTGATCCTGAGAGTAAAAAAAAAAAAAAACAACTGATTAGTAAAAGAAGAAGCTGCGTGACCTACAGCAGTAAGGTGTTTGCGTTGGAATGCCTGAAATACCAACCTCCCTAAAGGATTCCAATTGCAGACTTACTTGGATTAAGCTGAAGGACTCAAAACAATAGAGCAAGTCACCTCTGGTTTGGAAGGGTGAAAAAATATCAGGATGTGAGAACAGAGCACAAAAGGCCCTTCTGGCAAGACTGTGGGCGCTGCGTGTACACACGGTGCTCCTTCAGGAAGACAGATGTCATCCCTCTGGTGACAGCAGAAATGAGGGTGGGAATATGGTAGTTTCCCCCCCAGCGCTGGGACCTGCAGCCCGGCTGGAAGACAGCTGCCTTGTTTGCATGGGCGCCCCTTGCTAGGTAGAGCAAGTGCATTGCTCTGCACTCGGTTGGAAGCATCTGGAATCCTTTTCCTTTTCCCTTGGCTGTAATTCAGCCTCGGGTACTGTTAATTTGAGAACGTGTATACAAATGTCAGTGACACCTTGGGATTCGGCTGGCACCGAAACATCGTCACAGCGGCCATCTGCCTCTGTGATCTGCGGGAGGGGCCACTGTAGTTAGATTAAACTTCAGAGTTTTCAGGATCCAGGAAACAGGAATTCCGATGCCTCATTCAAGTGTGGTTCTTTTTAAACTTTCCTTTTCTTGGTGTCTTGCCAAAGCCACGCACAGTGGCACGGCATCAAGGGCATCATTGGGCTTTTCCTTCAGATCCTAAGCCCCTGGGCTATTTTTTCATTTAAATGGGGGTCCCCTGTCTACATTTACCTGTTTGTATGCCTGACTCCTTCAAATGACAAGAGCCTCTGCTTTGAATTCCCAGCACCTAGCAGCAGGGTTGAAGATGACTGTGCAATGGATGACATTAATTTTGACCCATGTTTATTTAGTCCTGTTTGCAACTTGTATGCAGTATTTCGTTTACTAGGACTCCATGGGAGAAACACTATTATAATGCCCATCTTAACGAGGTAGAAATAGAGGTGCAGACAAGTTAGGCAAATTGCCATAACTACCGAGTGGCAGAGCCCGGTTCTGACGCCTAGTGGTCCAATTTCAGACCCATGCGCTTTTATCCACGATGCTGCCGTGCTGCCACCTCGGCCCGCTCACTGGTTGTTGAAATGCACTCAGACACGGTGAAAGGATTTGGGCTTTCTGTTCACAGAAGGCCCTTAGAGATAGACATCTAAAAGAGCAGGTTTTGCCGAAAGCAAGAAATTAAGGGGCATTTCTGAAATGGACAGAAGGATCAAGTATTCTTCATTTTATTCAGAGATGTGTTAAAATGTATATATGCAAATAATCTCCATGACGTTATTTTCAATCAACCATAATTCCTCCAAGTATATATCTGAAATAATGACACCGTTTACTGTCCTGCCTTTTTTGATCCTTTGTGACATAGTATGACAGAACATTCAGTTCTCGTATGTAAATGTGTGTAAAAATTCTTCACTACTATAGTTCTTAGAAGAGGTTAAATACAAAAAGTTATGGCCTATTTTAACCAAGTTAATAGACCAATCCAAAAGCAGATTGGCACGCATTTTGCATCCAGTGAGATTTTGGGTGGTTTTGGTGCTGGAGCCTGTCCATTTTCAGAGCGAGTGAACTGTAGGCATTCTGGACAGGTGTGTGTGTGTGTTTGTTGTGTGGCAGCTGCTTTGTGGAAATCTGTAGCTACACTTCATACACTGCACTATCCCTACATACCTTTGAAGCTCACACTAGAGATCTGGGACTCAGTTCTTCTGTTACTCCATTGAGGTATTGGTGCTAGGGAAATCTCTAATGGACAAGCAGTAATTCTCTAAGGCTTTTTGATAGATGCTCTTATTAAGATATTAGACCCCATAATGTGTGTGAAGAGAGGGTAGAACGAGCTGTTTCCCTGCCCTCAGTGGATAGATTAGCTCTGTCCTCGGAATGAACCATTACCTCAATGGAAGGAAACAGGTAAGAAAAAAGAGATGTTAGCGAAAATGAAAGAAATGGGCCTGAATCAGAGACCAAATGCGGTTGTTTCACCTCTTTGTATTGTTTTTTGTTGTCGTGGTTTCTGAGGGTTTTACAAAGTAGTAGCTTTGTGTATAAAACGTACACTTACAATGTAACCTTTGGGTTTTAGCTCATCGTTAAGCTCTCATGTTGACTGCGGTTTGTGTAGTAGTACTTTCTGTGTCATCTCCATGCCCTTTAGGTTTGCAGTGTTCTCTTTGTAAAAACTTTTTCATCTACTGGCGTTTATTTATTCTTCTGAAAAACATATTTTATTGTTTATGCTATTACAGTTGCCCCAATTTTTCCTTTTGCCCCACTCCACCCAGACCCTCCCCCGCTCCGCTCTCAGGCAGCTCCTCACAGAGCAGATGACCCAGGCTGTGTCAGCTGAGAGAGCTGCCCCGGTGACACCGGCCGGCAGCTCCTCTGCGGGAAGAAATGCAGTCGGCCCTTCCCTTTCCCTGCAGAAACGTCTGACTGCAGAGGTCAGTGTGTAGTTACCATAGTTTAATACAGGAAAAATCAAGAGATACACTTGACACTCAAATCTGATTCACGTTAACCTTTCTCACATTTACCTTAAATCCTTTATTTGGAAAAAATAAAATATTAAAATTGGAGTTTTATGTGTTCTCCTTGCCAGTCCCATTTTCTTCTTTCCCCAGAGGCCACCTTAACATGAATTTGATGTATATCCAAGCCATTTTTCTATTTCTCATTACAGGTAAATATGTATTCATAATTACTAGGTAGTGGCATTTTGTTGCTTTAAAATGTATATAAGTTTTATCACTGCATGTAACATCATGCAGATTGTTTTTCCGACTCAAGATTATGCTTCCAACATTTATCTGTGTCAATACATATACATCTATTTAATTCATTTTAGCTGTTGTGTATACTCCACTTACCAATAGTATGTTTATCTCTTTGCCTATTGGTTGATAGTCACGTTATTATAACAATGCTGTAGTAAACAAAATATACGTCTCTTTTTGTACGTATGCAAGATACCATGTACTTTTGAGTGTATGTGTATATATAAGGTATATACCTAGCAGTGGGACTGTTGGATCTTAAGATAGATGTATTATCAACTTCATTAGATATTACCAAATTACCCTGTAAAGTGATTGTATCAATGTGTCCTTCCAGGAGTTTGAGATATCTGTGTCTCTAGTAGGCTAAGACTTGGTATGGTCAGACAGTTTTTGCTACTCTGAAAGTGAAATACAATTTAATTTATACTTCCTTTGTTACTATTGAGGTTGAAAATATTTTCAGCTGGGTATCCTCTTCTGTCAATTATCTATTATCAATTATCTGTTTGCAAATGTTCTTTATATATTGTGGATACTAACGTTTTGCTTATAATGGAGTTTTGGATTTTTTAATATACTTTAAATTTTAATGTCAACTTTATGAATCTTTTACTTTCTTGTGTCTGTTTTTTATTTGTGGTTTAAGAAATGTATTTCTGCTCTTCTGTTTGGATCATTTTAGACTATCTCAGGTCTTTAATCCAGTTAAGTTTATTTTTATATGGAATGTGAGTGAAGTCTATTTTTTTTTTCATAAAGAAAGCCAGTTGTCCTGTCACCAGTTACAACATTTAACAGCCCTTTCATTTTCCATTGATTTGTAATGCTTTCTCTATTGTACACCAGATCTGATTTGTACCTGGGTGTGTTTCTCAGCTTTTCATAGTATTCCACTTATCTACCCCAGTATTATTACCCTCACTGTCTTAACTGGTACAATTTAATGGTAATAATAATAATAGCTAAACACCTAGTATGTATCAACCTCTATTCTGAGTCTTTTGTGTGTATTATTTAATGTAATCCTCAACAGCTTGATTAGGTGAGTTTTATTATTATCTCTATTTTACTGGTGAGGGAAATGACTCACAGGGATGGTGAATAAGTTAGTCCAAATTCACACACCTAGAAAATGAACAGTAGAACTGTACTGCTATAATTAGTCTGAATACCTCCTAGGCCTTTTTCTGCCCTTTAGTAAAGTCTTACACATCCCTGGTCATCTCTTCAGAGTTCCTTCCAATAAATGGTACCTTATTTCCATTGCATTTCCTAATTATATATTAATCATGTACAGGAACACTACTGATTTTTGTGTAATCCATCTATCTGTATCAGCCTTCAGTCTTGCCACTCGTCTCTTAATTTGTTCTAATTGTGGGCAAACTCTCATCTGCAGGCATCCTTCCCAGTCTTTATACTTCTTACTCTTGACTCATTGCATTGGATAGAATCTTCAGTGTAATACTGAATAGTGGAGTAAGTTAGAGTGAACATCTCTGTCTTATTTCTGACCTTAATGAATGAGCTTCAAATGTTTTACTTTGACATCTCCTGCAGATTTTTGGTAAATACCTACTTCACATTAAGGAATTCTTGTCTGTTCCTACTTTGTTATCATGAATATGTACTGAAATTTAATGTATTCTTTATATCTAGTCAGATGATATGATTTTTCTGCTCTAAAATACATTTAATGTATTCTCCATAACTAGTCAGATGATACAGCTTTTTTGCTGTTAATATGGTGAATTAAATTAATAGATTTTCTGGTGTGAATTACCTTTATATATTGGGATGAATCCAAACCATTATATTATTATTTGAGTACACTACTGATGTCACTTCTATCATATTATTTAGATCCTTGCACCCATTTGTTTACATTTTTATTTTACATTGTGCTTTTCTGGTTTGCATATCAAGAAATTGCATTTTTATGAGTTACCTCTACCTCTTTTTCAGTCCTTGAAAAGATCTTTATATAATCTATACAGAGTAGGATCAATTCCTTGATGATAAATCCATTTAGTCACAGGATCTTGGTCTGCTGATTGAGGGTGGGAAGTGTGTAGGAGTAGTAAGAAGTTTTATCTAATGACTTTTTTCTAAAATGATTATTTAGATTTAAATTTTTCTAGAAAATGTTCATTTTATCTAAATTTGCAAATGTATTTGCATAAAATTATTCCACATATTGTCTTACGATCTAATATGTTTAATTTCTGCTCTTAGTTTTACCATTTTTCCTGTTGACTTTCTGTATAATTACTTTGTTCTCTTTTAAGCACCTTAATTTGAATGTTTAGCTTTTATATTTTGAATCTTAGTTAAATAGTATGTTTAAAGTTTATAAATATTTTCTTTATGCAACACTTTAGCTGCATAGCACACATTTTTGTTTGTAACTCTTTTTATTGCTATAAATATTTTATCATATCTACTGTGATTTTCTCTTTAATGTGTGAGTTATAGATGGGTATATATTTTTAATAATTAACATTTTCCCTTTTTATAGAATTTTATTAATTAACTTTTCATTTAACTATAATGAAGTTGAAACACATGGTTTATATGATCTTTGGCCTTCAAATTTGTGTTTTGGGGACATAGTTATCACTGGTTTTTATAAACATTTTATATGACCTTAAAAAAAGAATATAGATTCTCTAGTGATTAAGTATAACAGACTAACCATCTATCTGTCTGTAGGTTCATGTTAGATGACGCTTATTGATTGTATTGTTCAAATCTTTTACAGCCTTACTAGTTATTTGTATAATAGTTTCTGATAGAATTTTATCAAAATTTTACTTTTCCAATTTTCCTTATAATTATGTCAATTTTTGCTTTATATATCTCATGACTTTTATTTCTCCCTGGTATATTATTTCTTTTTATGTAATATATTGTCTGTTTTATCCCTATTTATGCTTTCTGACCTTAAATCCTATTTTGCCTCATTGTAATGTTACAACATCAACTTTGTTTTAGTTTGTGTTTGCCTGGTATATCCTTTCATTTCTTTGCTCTCAGATTTGTGTGTGTTGCTTTAAGAGCTTAAATCTTTTAAAGAGTTTAAACCTTTTAAACATATGACTGGATTTTTAAAAATCTAATGATAGACTCTGTCTTTTCATTAAGTATATTAGTTTTCTATTGCTGCTATAACAAATTTATTATCTTATGGTTCTGAAGGTCACTAGTCTGAAACATGCATATGAGAGTGTGGACCTTTTTGAGACTCTGGAGGAGAGTTGATTTCCTTGCCTTCTCAGGCCTCTGGAGTCCACCTGCATTCCGGGGCTCGTGGCCTCTTCCTCCGTCTTCAAAGCCAGCAGCATAGCATCGTCTCTGCTCTCGGACCTCTGCTTTAATCCTTACATCTTCTCTGACTCTCACCCTCTTGCCACCTTCTTATAAGGACCTTTGGATTACACTGGGCCTACACCGATAATCCAGGATAATTTCTTCATCTGAAGATTCTTAATCTCATTTTATTGTCTTTGACAAGCAAGATAATATATTCACAGCTATCAGGGATTAGAACACAGACATCTTTGGAAAGTCATTCAATCTATCATACCAATACGAATCCTTTAAAGTTTATTGTGATTATGGATATGTACAGACTAACTTCTGCCATGTCATTTTCTATATACGATGCCGTTTTCTTCCTTCGTTATTTTTCCCCCTTTCTGCCTTGTACAGAATAGGTTTCTCTAAGCCCTTGTCCAAACACTGCTACCTCACATAAAATTTTCCTGTTTGAAAGCTATAGATTATATTTATTTTATTTCTTTAATTTAAGTAGCTCAACTTACATTGTTAAAAAATAATTTATATCTTTTTCTAACAAAACTGAAAGAATGGAGTGTTTGGTTCTCCTGAAATATAAGACAAGGATCTTAGCACACACTTACTATCCCTTAACTTTTTCCTATTTTGATCATTTTTTTCATTATTGTGTAGAATTTTTGACCTCTTCTTTACCATAAAGTTGTTGATTTTCGTCAGTCAGTAATAAACTACTCAGTATTTTACCAAAAATACTTTGCTGAGTTTTCTTTGTTCTTTTCTTATTTTGTTTATCTCCCTGCTTCCTTCTTGATTTGTATTTCTTTTTGCTAAATTATATCCTAAATTCTTGGCTAGAGGTCTCATAATTTATGTATGTTAAACTATATCTTGACTTCATCTTTACTCTTGCATGATAGTTTAGCTGAGTATAACATTCTATTTGACTATTTTGTTTTTTTCTTTGAAATTGATCTCTGGCATCAGTTGTTGCTGGTAAAATTATACTGTTAGTGTGATTATTATGCCTTTATAAGTAATTTTTCTTTCTTACTAGTTTCTATTAAGACTGTATTTTTTTATTCTTGACTTTCTTAATTTCCCTTTAATATATCAGAGGATTTAACCCTAAAATACTAGAGAGTTTTGGGGATTATCTCTTCAAATGTTTTTTTCTTTGCCATTACTTCTATTTTCTGCTTTGAGAAACACACATCCATATGTGTGTATATATGTACATATATGTATACATGTTATACACATGTTTCTATGCAATTCTGCATGTCTTTTTATTTCTCATTCTTATTTATTTTTATTGACTTTATTGGGGTAATATTGATTAATAAAATTATGTAGATTTCAAGTATACAATTCTATAATATATCATCTGTATATTATGTAGTATATTCACCGTCCAAAGTCTAGTCTCCTTCCATCATCATTTATCCCTCTTTTACCTGCTGTTGCCTACCCCCACCCACTGTTCCTCTTGTGATCACCATACTGTTCATGTCGATGAGGGTTTTTCACTTAACCCCTTCACCTTTTTTATCCAGCCTCCCAACCCTCTCTCCTCTGACGGCTGTCAATCTATTTTATGTATCTGTGAGTCTGTTTCTATTTTGTTTGTTTGTTTTACTCATTAGATTCTACATATAAGTGAAATCATATAATATGTGCCTTTCTCTGTCTGTCTTATTTCACATAGCACAATATCTCTGGGTCCATCCATGCTGTCACAAAAGTTAAGATTTCCTTCTTTTTTATGGCTGAGCAGTATTCCATTGTGCATATGTACCACAGCTTTTCTATCCACTCATCTACTGATGGACAGTTGGGCTGCTTCTAAATCTCTGCTATTTGTTTTTCATTTATATCTTTCATGTCTTCAAGTCTCTGTGCTGCCTCCTCAGGGACATGCTCCAATTTATAAATTCTGTCTTTGATTCTGGCAAGTCTAGAGTTTATATTACCTCCTTTTCATTTTTATTTTTCAATTACAGTTGACATTCAATGTTATTTTATATTAGTTTTAGATATGTAGAATAGAGGTTAGACATTTATATAATTTATGAAGTGATCCCCTCAATAAGTTTTGTACTTACCTGGCGCTATACATATCTATTTACTTTGTAAGTTTCATTTCAGTGACTACTTTTTTCAATTCCAAGATATATAATTGGCTATTCACAGCCACAATTCTCAATTTATATCTTCATGTTTTTGTTTCATAATCTTTGTTTTATATATGTTATCTCTTTCAGGTTCCCAGGCAAATTTTTAAATCAATTTTATCTAGCTCTATTGACTGCACAAGAATGGAAAGGGAACAAGGGACATCTGTAATAATGGCAGCAATCAAAACAAAAGAAGGAATTCATTAGCTGATGTTTGCAGCTCTCCTTATTAGCATTTGGAAGTTTAAATGATAAACTGGTGTGGGATATGCTTTTTTCTCATTCTCAGTATTTTTTCCCTGTCTAGCATTTTTTTATATTTGCCTTCACCCTGGACAAATATCACTAGTCCAGAATCAAGTGTTGAGCCTTTTCCCCATGGAGATATTAGAGCAATCACAGATTCATTCTGCTGCACAGTGGGGCTGGCCCAGGGTCTGTTTGCATGGCAGTCTCTGCTCACCACCGTTGCGTCTGCCACCCCTGGCCCAAGTCTGTGTCTGGGATGCAGCCTAACAGGCGCCACAGCTTTGTTCAGTCTGCTCTGAATGCAGGGCAGCACTCTTGGCTGGGAACCTGGGTCCTTATCCGTAGCTTCCTGCAGGATCGCTCTGGTTTCCATTTTTCTCCCTTGAGCCCCCTGTTCTGGTTTCAGGACTTAGAGCCCAGGAAGTCTGTGGCTTTTTGGTTCTGTTCCACTTTCTGGTCCACACAATGTTTATCTTGTTTTAAGTACAACTATGCCCGGTTCTTCATTTTTGTCAAATATTTATCTCTTTTTTCTGTGTGCTAAGAGTGGAAGGCATACTTTAAAGCTTAAACTCATTACATTATAGTCAGTCCTCTTGACTGTTTTTTATAGTCCCTTATACAGGGTGGAGCAAAAATAGGTTTATAGTTGAGTACCCCAACCAGAGTTTTTCTTGTATTATTATTTATTAATTATTATGTTATTAATAATACACATTTACCATACACATAACTGTACACTTTTTTGCCCCACCCTGTGTATTACCAGTGAACACTTACAAAAGAATGGCAAAATGTGTCTTCACTTGGCGTAAGAGCAGAGTTATGTCTCCGCCTTAATTGTAAGACCTATAAAATAAACTCACGGGAGTAAGGAATTACAAAGAGAACACTGTAGTCTATCATGGTCGGCACCTCTTCTTTTACCACACGGAAGTCATAGCCACTCCAAGTGGATTGTGCTTTTCCTGACTCACATCAGGTGACTCATTCAGTAACAAGAGGACACCAGTGGCAGTAAAATCAAGAAACTTCCAGAAGCCGAGATTTGTGCCCGCCAACAAGCTGTGAGCCTTCCGCCTCTACCCTCATTTGAGACCCCTTTTACTTGGGCAAAGCTAAATGTGAAACCCAGAAGACAGATTGCAGCAGGTCGTATCGATTATAAACTACACTGAGAAGGAAAGCAGGTGATTGAGTGTTAGATAATGTGATTGGTCAGCACCTGCCCGGAATTTAGAGTGACAGCTCTGCTGATTGAATGTGATTAGTCTGAGTATAAGCTAAAGCCAAAATGTAAGGAGGAGGTTTGGTACCTTGTCACTAATGAGCTATCCAGAAAATAAAAGAAAAATATATTGGCTTCCTGCATGCTTTGCAAGCCTTTTCATCTTTATTCTGCTTGTTCTAGCTTTTAATTAGCTTTGGCAAATTGTTTTTTTTCTAATTAATTATTATTCAGGCATACAGTTAATACTTGTCACCACAAAGGGAGATTAAGGTAAAGCTCTTTTATATGGATCAAATGTGTTCTTTTTTCAAATCCCCTCTTCCCTTTGCCATAAAAATGTCTAACTTCTCCATTACTAGCATCATCGTGAACCCAACTGTTACAGACTAAATATTTGTGTCCCCCCCAAATTCATATAATGAAACCTAATGCCCAGTGTGATAGTGGAAGGAAGTGAGGCCTTGGGAGGTAATTGGGTCAGGAGGGGGGAGTCCTCACGAGTGGGATGAGGGTCCTCACAGAAGACGCCCCAGAGGGCTCCCCTGCCCGGTGAAGCCGCAGTGAGAGAACCTGGCTGTGTGCGACCAGCCAGGTTCTCTCAAAACCTGAGCATGCTGACACTCCGAACCCAGACTTCCACCCTCCAGAACTGTGAAAAATGAATTTCTGTTGTTTGTGAACCACCCAGTCCACGGTGTTGTGTGAGAGCAGGCCACATTGATGAAGATATCAACTCATGTCTCTCGTAAGGGATGGCTGTCATTGTCATCATCAGCTAAAGAGTCTATTCTGCCTATTTATGCACTGACAGTAGACAGTCATGTTTATGGATAAGCTGGTACAAGATGAGATACAACACTTTTCTATAATGAACAAAGACAGGAAGAGATGCACTAAGTAGCATTAATGCTGCATCCCCAGGATGCTGGCCCAATCCCAGGCCCAGAGCGTAGCCCATCCAGATAGGAGGTGCAGTAGATGGCTCCAGGAGAGGGTTGTTTCCACAAGACGGAATCAACTGCTAGAGAATCTCATGTTGTGGAAAGCACTGAGAGGAGATTTACCTGTTTGAGGGTTTGAGATTGAATCCATGAGAGATGCATTAAAAATGAAAAACAAAAACAATAATTCCTAGGGAAATGGAAGTTACACAAGAAAGGAAATGGAGAGTTCAGCCGTGAATGGTATTTGCATGCTCATAATGGTATACATGCAAAGGTTTATCTCATCAGAAAATAAAATGTAACTATATTGGGAGGAGGAGGGGAAGAAAGTTAAAGAGAGAAAGAAGTATGGAGAGAGGGAGAGAAAAAAGCTACCACTGTCTCCCATAGAGGCACATAGAGCTCAAACCGAAGACTTAGGGAGTGGCAGCATTTTACCAGGAATACGGAGGCGAACACCGAAAGAAAACACTAAATTGACGGTGGTTCCCTCTGTTAATGGGCAAGGGTAGGAATAATGTGGAAGGGCAGGAGAGTTTTTCGCAATATGCTTTTTCTAGAACCATCAGACCCTGTAAATTGTGTGTATGTATACATTTCATAAGAATATTTAAACCATGCTACAGGACAGTATATATAAATATGCTACCGTTTATGTAAGAACAAGTATATATGCAAATATGCTTTTTCTTTTAAGTTGTACAGTGTCTCTGGAAAGATATGCAGAAAACCACTAACAGTGGTGGCTTCTGGAGTTGGTATCTAGTGGCCTTGAGGAGGCGCGAGAGAAAGAAAGACTCCACCCTTAAAACCATTCGGGTTTTACACTGTGTATGTGTTATTTATTTTTAAAGGAAAAGCTTCTAGGACACAAACCAGGAATTATGCTGAAGCAAGAGAGCAGATAGAGTTAAAATTAAATGGACTCTAAAGAGAAAGAGGGATCATATCCTTTCAGGATGAGTTATTTATTCAATAAATATAGTGTGTCTTGTTACACAAATAACACTGTCTTTATAAACCAAAAGGAAGCTAAGGGGAAAAAATCACTCCTGGCACCACTCTGCAGGGAACCACTATTGAGTTTTTGGTGCACACCTTTCGAAACTTCCCCATGTGTTTCCCCATGTGTTTTATCTGTGTACTCTTGCCCTCTTCCACTGGGTAATACTATTCTATTAACAGCTGTTCTTACTCACCAATATCCTGTCGTCACTCTGACATGAATTATTAAGGAATATTTCTGTGCAGATCCCTTTCAGTGACTGACTTTATCACATCACTTGGCTCCACCACAGTTGATTTAACAAATTTCCTACCCGTGGAGCATGTCCAGTTTCTCTCTGCCGTAAACAGTGCTCCTGCTCACATCCCCGTGTCCTTGGACTAAATTTCTAAAAATTTAGTCACTGCATCAAGTGGCATGAACATAACTAAAAGTCTTGATACATCTTAGGAAATTATCACCCAAAACATTTGTACAGCTTTACATCCTGCCCCTAGCAGAGCTGAAGACTGTCACCCTTGCCAACATTTTATTTTTGCCAAATCTGGCAGATGAAAAAATGTTATATTGTTGGTTAAGTTTGTGTTTCTTTGGCTTTCTGGTGATGCTGAACATTTTTTGTATTTTTATTGACAAAAAAAAAATAAATACTTTTTGAGCATCTTCCCCCTGCCTGGTACTAACAGTGCTAACTGTACTTAGTGACTGGAATGAGAGACATAAAAACAAATAAGGTGGCCTCTTTCTTCAAAGAGTTTACAGTCTCAAAAAAGGAATGAACACACGAACAATACAGTATTAAAGTGTGCTATGTTATATATAAGCACAGAGGGCAGTGTGATTAATTCTTTTATGAAATTTGAAATGTACATAAGTAGGAACATTTGAGTGGAGACTTGAAGGACAAGGAGGAAGAGGACGGGGAAATGGGATGCACATTTCCAGGGAGCAGCAGAGCTAAATGCAGTGCTGGTGTACAGCGCACGGGAAGGATGAATGACCTGGTGTGGCTGGCGCCAAGGGTGCGTGTTGGAAACTGACAGTGCCTAACCAGTGAGCTTGGAAAGGAGCACTGGGTCCCACTTAGGAAGAATTTGGGATAGATCCTCCAGACCAGAGGCTCCTGTCTGGCATAGCAGTCTTGTTTTGTGGGCTGTCGTGATTCAAACAGACAAATATCTGCCATATTTGGGGCCCACGAACCCTGGGAATTGTATGTAAAGTTCGGAGTATGTGTTTGGGGAGGGTCATATGTGCTCATTCTCTATCGAGGGGGTTCCATAGCTGCCCCAGAGGGAGTAGAAGATTCAGCAGCACTGGTTCAGACACTGGAGAGCCTTCAGGTGTCTTCAGCAGAACAGGAGCAGGACCAGGTCTCGGGAAGAGAATCCTGACAACAGGGTAGATTGGGGAGAGCGCAAGCAGGAAGGAGAACCGGATGTAAAGATTTGAAAGATGACAATAATCACCACTTATTGATTATTTGCTTGTGGGAGAGACAGTGCTAGATGCTCGCCACCCATTTTATTTCATCTTCAAGTAGCACATTTGACAGATGAGGAAACTGAAATCTAAATTCTCAAATTTGTCTGAGGTTGCTGGACTACAAATGGAAGAGTCCACAGTTGACCACTGGTCATGTGACCGACTCTAAAACCCACTCTTTCATTACGACCCTCTCCGCATGGCTGTAAAGCTCCAGCACCGTTCTTTTGTATTTCATCTCCTAACTCTCAGTTCATTGTTTTAAGCAGCAAAGTGACTCACTTCACAGCAGAAGCCGTGAGTAGAGGTGCCATTTAGAAGCCAAAAGGAAAGGTCTCAGTGACTGTTTATTGTCCTTGTTCCACAAAGAATGGGTTATCTGCTGAGATAAGAGTACAACCCTAAAGAAATCCCTCACTCCACACATTGGTTCCTGTTGTGACTGTGTCCTCTCATTCCATGGAAGGAAATTCTTACAGATTTCAACTGGTAAACAAGTCATTTTGAAGAGAGGTGCAGATTGCTCTTTCCTTCAAGCTTCATAGTCATTAACACCCCAGAACAGGAGGTCTGCCTGCCTGCTCCCACTCTCATTTATTGCAGAAATGACATGTGCAAACAATAGCCTTCACTTCCATCTTTCATGGCAAATATTAAATACTGCTAAGGAGGCTTATAAAAGCTCTGACTATTCTACCTTGGGAGCTGGGTGCTGCCTAAGAAGCGTGCTGCTGCCCTATCGTCAAATAAAAAGCAAATGTTATCTCTAGATCTGTGAAACGTCAGGGAGAGGGCTTAAAACACATTGCCAGCAGGCATGAAATTCTGGATTGCGGAAGATCACAATTTCTCCTGCTTTCACACACACACACACAAACCTTCTGTTCGTGTTGTTTATGGGCTGCTCTAATGACTGTGGCTCCCTCACCCCAGTTCTCTCTCTCTCTCTCTCTCTCTCACACACACACACACACACACACACACACACGGGAAGCTGTTACTGAAGTTTTGGTGGAAGACTTAGGAAAACTCATTTTTAGCATCTTTGGGACAAACGTATGAAACCCTATATTAGCTTTCTTTAAAATATTCTTTTCAATTACAGTTTATATTCAGCATTTTTATATTAGTTTCAGGTGTACTGGATAGTAGTTAGACAATCATATACTTTACAGAGTTTCCCCCCTGGTATCTCCAGTACCCAACTGCCACCTTACGTAGTTATTGCAGTATTGACTGTGGCTATTGCACCCCCTGTCTGTACTTCTCAATCCCTCCACCTTTTCCACCTGTATCAGCTTTCTGCTGCTGAGTAACAAACTACCACAAGCTTAGTGGCTCGAAACCACACAAATTCATCTGTTTTCATGGGCCAGAAGTCCAGGCATGACTTGGCTGGGTCCTCTCCTTAGGAATCTCAAAAGGCCGAAATCAAGGTGTTGGCTGTGCTGCATTCCTTAGATGAGGCTGGACTGGAGAAAGGTCCTCTTCCGGACCCACATCAGGGTGTTGACAGAGTTTGTTTTCCTGCAGCTGAATGATGGAGAACCCCACTCTCCTGCTCGCTGTCCTGCTGCTGTGGAGCCACCCCCAGTTCCTCCCATTTGGCCTCATCCATGCAAGCCCCCCACCCTGGGGACCTCTTCACAGGGAGGAGCCCAGACTCTCCCAAGGGCTTGCCTGATCAAGTCGGGCTCACCAGGATGGTCTCCTCCCCTTAAAGTCGGCTGGTTTAGGGCTTTAACTACATCTGCAAAAAAAGCAAACTGATGGTTGCCAGATGGGAGGGGAGTTGAAGGACTAGATGAAAAAGGCAGAGGGATTAGGAAGTACAAATTGGTAGTTATGAAATAGTCACGGGGATGCAAAATACAGCAACATAGGAAATATAGTCAATATGTTATAATATCTATGTCTGGTGGCAGGGGGGTACTAGACTTACCAGGGGGACCACTTCGTGAATTATATAGATGTCTAACCACTATGCTGTGCACCTAAAAAAGAAGAACAGAACTCTCTTTCCAGCCACAGCTAGATTAGCATTTGACTAAATAACTGGGAGAAGATAATTGTACACCGGGAGATGGAGATCTTGTGGGCCATCTTACAATTCTACCGACCATAAACCCTGTCAGGTGCTTCTCTTCTGGCAAGAGTATTGTATGTTAAATGCTTCCTTAGCATTTTGTAATCTATTTTTTTAGTAAACACTACTGAGTCCATAATCATGTGTCATGTGGGGTATTTCTGCTTTTGGGAAAGTGATGACAATAGATGTCATTTTTATGAGGACTTAACTGTATGCCAGACATTATTGTGAGTTTTACATGCATTGCCTCATTCAGCCATCACCACAACTCCATGCAAAAGGTGCGGTCAGTGTCAAGAGCTATAGAAGAGGAAACTGAGGCTGGGCATGCTCAGTGACATGCCCCATGTTCAATAGCTAGAAAGCGGCAGATCTGGGGCTCAACCGCATACCTCTTTTCCTTCAGAGCCCTCCTTCCTACCCGTTTTCCACCAGCTGTTGTCTTGCTGTATCGTGGTTTTGAAAAGGCTGCTGAATGTCCTCCACAGCTATGATGATTATCATTCATCCATTCCTTGGTTAGTCAAATTTGCCATCTGATAACAGAAAATGTCACACAGACCAAATCCTGCCTGAAAACAAAGGACATCCCTAAAAGTCAAATACCAAAGAGACACAGGATGTCAGGAAGATTTGGAGCCTGACTTTTGGTAAGGATAATCCAGGATGTTAGCAGCTGGCATTTTAATGTGCCTTGTTCTTGGATTCTGTGATGCACTTTGCTGCCTGGTTTTATGCCAAACAGTGATTAATAAACTTCATCAAAAAGAAGACTCGCCAATTCAGCCCCAGAGACCAACTTCAGGTCTTCTTTTGGGAGCAGCCAGTCTGCGTCAGCAGGAATCAGAACAGAAATGGCATATGCATCTTTCGGAAACAAGTGCCCCTTGGCTTGAAATAGCACTTAGGCAGGTGACACCCTGTCCTCGTAACAGAGGACTGACCTGTGCCCCTGTCTAGAGGAAAGAAGATAAATAGTTAGAATGGGAAAGATGACATTGACAGTACCCTCCTCTGAAAGGCATTTATTTGCTTTTTGATAAAAAGACAAAAATGGCATTGATTTATGTTTTAACTGTAAGCTGAGTCTCATAAGGAGCAAAACTATATAGAGTGTCTGAGGCCACAAATTTCGGAAAAGGGCCAACAGTGTGAGGTCATCTTGCCTAGAACATTCTTATTTTCTCTTCTAGCTGCCCCTTTATTTGTTCTAACAGCAGATGCATATGAACTTCAGCCCTAAAGTTCCCACAGGAGCTGAAATACCAAGTTGTGCTCCCACTTCTGTGTTCTGTTGGAGTGAACCCTTCACCTTTTGAGACCTGAGACCCAGAGGCGTTCGGGAGGACCTGAGGGTATGGCAGTCGACGGACCCAGCCAGGCAGCTTTGGCAGAGCAGCTAGCAGTTCACCATGCCCACCTCCCTTTACCCTTGGACCCAGAGCAGACGTTTCCCAGATTCCGTTGCAGCGAGGTGTGTCTGCATGCTGAATTCCGGACTGTGGTCGTGGGAAGAAGTGTCGCGTACCACTTGCAGGCTTGGTGCATAAAATCTTAGCATGTGATCCCCCATTTTCTTCCTTTTCTTGTTGGCCAACTGAGTGTCAATGTCTAGAGTGGCTTAGAAACCACGAGTGGAACATGTCGGGAGGTGTTGAGCTGGGGTCCTTGAATGACTGAATGGAACCGAAACCCATTCTCATGCCTGCCAGCACTTGGAATTCATGTGAACCAGAAATAAGTTTTTGTTGTATTAAGCCATGAGTATCAGGTTTTTGTTGTTCTTTTTGTTGTTACAGCAGTATTACTTTATCTAAAATAGCAGCCTAGAATCTAAAAACTGAAAGTAAGAAAGACGAGTAGTTCTAAGTAAGGAGGTGGGCAGGTTACTTAAGCATGAGAAATCTATTTCCATGTACTGCTTTATTGTGTAGGTCAGACTGAAAATAATGTAAGTCCAAAAATCCTATCTAAGAAAAATGCTGATGAAATAAAGCTACATTGATTCATCTTAAAATATCTGCAGGAAATTTAATTCGCATTTACAGCTATTTTAGGACTCATTTTTGTGTGGTTTTCTATAATTAATATGTCAGAAGATTTTAAGGTTTTCACTTTGGGATCATGCCTTAGTGCAGGCAGCTCTAACAAAGCACCACAGACTGGGTGGCTCATAAACAACGGTAAGTTATTTCCCACAGTTCCCGAGGCTGGAAGTCGAGGTCAAGGTCCCCGAATGGTTGAGTGCTGGCTATATTCCTCTTCTGAATTGAAGATTGTATTTTGCATGTGAGAAGAACATGAATTTAGGGGGCTGAATGTGAATGTTATAGATGAAATGATTGTGTTCCCCAAACTTCATATGTTAAAACCCTACCCCACAATGGCATTAGGTGGGAAGGCCCTAGGGAGGTGATTAGGGTTAGATGAGGTCATGAGGGGGGAGCCCTTGTGAATGTGATTTTGAGAGTCTTCCTAAGAGAGCTTTCCTCCTCTGCTCTGCTCTGCTCTGCTCTTCCCCGAGTAAGAGTACAAGGGGAGTTGGCAGTCCTCCACCCAGAGGAGGGCTCTCACCAGGACTCGATGGTGCTGGCCCCCTGATCTTAGACTGCCAGCCTCAGGAACAGAAAGTGAGTTTCTGTTGTTTATAAACCATTCAGTCGATGGCATTTTGTTTTCACAGCCCAGACTAATGCAGAAACTGGTACTGAGAGTGGGGTGCTGCTGTAACGCCTAAAAATGTGGAAGTGGCCTTGGGCTGGGTCCCGGGCAGAAGTTGCGAGAGTTGTGAAGTGCGTGGTAGGAAAGGCCTACATCGCTGCGAATGGATGAAGACAGACTATTAAAAAAATTGGGGTGTGGATAAATTAAGAATACACATTAGAGATTATTTCTTGAACTTAAATACGAGCAGAATATAGTGACATTCAATCCTTGTAGTTTCCCTTGCCAATAATAATCTATAATCCTGAAAATGAAATTTATGAGGATTATTATCTTTTTTGTTAATAATATTTTAAGATAAAATTTAAATGCAGGATAACATTCTGGAAAGACAGGCTTTGCTTACTGTTTCCTTAGTATTTTAGTACTTTACTAGGGCTAATTTACTATAAGTAGAAGGTTAGAGAGAAAATTTATGAAAAACAGTTTGAATTGTGCAAAAATCAGCATATTTTCCACAAATATTTTTGAAAAAGACAATTATCGTATGAATATCCCATCTCAGCCCTAGTTTATCTATATAGTAATTAATATTTGTTTAATGTCTATGTCTCTAAAGATGTCTCTTAAGAGATCAGGAGTAATAATAGGACTTTTGACATAGAATTAAATCTTATCTTTTCTGTTAATACCAAAATTAAAATAAAATTTCACCTACATCCTTCTTATAAACAATTTATCATGTTGAGAACTGTTCTCCTTCGCTTTATTTAACTTCTTTAAATTTTTAAATGTAGTTTATTTATTTCCATATAGACTTGCAAACCAGGATGAAATGTAACTAGCATTCTGGTCTGTCCTCAACTGTTAGTTGGGAAATTGGCATTTGGTTTTAAATGTTAGATTCTCTTTATTAAATAGCTGTGAACACATTCCTGAGAGAGTGACCATTCAGAACCAAATCCAGTTTCTGAATCTATAATGGGGCCAGACCTGGATTTTAGTGGCGTTCCAAGACACTGCCGCCCTAGAAGCTTCCGCCCGGCTAACATTCCTAACTCTTGCCTAAAAATTACAGTGTACATTCTTCTTACTTACAGTGATCATCAGTGCGGCACTCTTCCAAACCCACCCTGCACTTGTCGAGAAGTTTTCGACTCATAGCCTTACATTGTCCCTATGCACCCATAGAGCTGTATGTATTTTACATTTCTTTCTTTTTCCTTTTGCTAGGAGAAGTACACCATAGAAATTAAAGGAAGAAAGGAAAGTTTTGGACTGGGATGTCCTCTTAAATCCAGCACACAAAGTATATTTTACATTTGCTTTTAAATACATTGTTTTCCCCTGCGTGCTTTTCTTTAGAGGGTTCCCTCTGGATGAGTGTGAGAAGCCAAGGAGGATTCATGAGGGGACAATCACACTCTGCCCCCATGAACGGGAGGGTTTAGCTTTGCCTCTCAGTTATTGTCCTGGAAGGTTCAGAATGATCACACATCTCTTCTTTTTTCAGCCTTTTCCCAAGTGCATTGTTGGTAATCACTAAATATTTTCTGTAAATATGAATCCATATATGTAATTCTGAGTAGTTTCTTTCCCAAAATAAAACAACACCATCAAAATTGATTGAGATGGCATAGTAATCAAAATAAGGATGTACTTTTTGTTGATTTTGAGATCATTGCTTCTATATGAAATTAGAATAGAGTAAATTTGAATGTTTTAAAATCAATACATAATACAATTAAGAATCATCCTACCTGATAATTAAGCCCAGTGTCACAACAGGAGGGAAAATAAACTGCGCCTGGTATGTTTGTCGTGTAATAAAAGCGTTTCAACATTGTCTGTTCTGGAAAAGCATCCTGGGTTTTAGGTTTCCCTGAAGCACTTTCACCCCTGCCTTGCGTTTCTGACTCACGTTTCTGTTGTTTACCTGTTGGAGTCCTGCATGTCATTACCGTCAGCTCCTCGGAGGCCAGGAATCGTCTTTGGGCATTTTTGTGTCTCCTACAACATCGGGACCTCGAGCCATTGAATATGTATTTACTATATTTAGTTGAAAAGTTTCAAAAACAATTTGCTTATCAAGTTTTCACATGACTAGGAGTAGCTAATAAATCAAATATCATCATCAGAGCTTCAAAAGATCTGAATAGCCTGAAAAATATATATAAAGAAAGATAAATAATAAGGCCTGCTTTCAGAAATAAATACAAACAACAAAATTAGGGACTCGATAGGTGTATTTAACAGTGAATTACACCCAGCTGAAGAAAGAATTAGTGAACTAGAAGACAGCTGAGAAGAAGTCATCCAAAAGAAAGCACAGAGAGCAAAAGATTGGAAAATGAGCACTCGAGGCTAAGACAGAGAGGATACATTAGGAAAGTCATGCACATGTATAATTGGAGTAACACAAGGAAAGGAGAAGGAGAATGAGGCAGGAAGAACGTTTATAATGGCTGAGAATTTTCCAGAAATAAAAGATAGCAAACCACAGATTTTAGAAGGGTAGCAAATTCCAAGTAGGTTGTCTAAATAAACCCATAACTAGGCATATTATGGTGACCCTGCACTATAATCAAAGATAAGGAGAAAATCATAAAAGCAGCCTGAGAAAATAGATCACCAACGAAGAAGCAGAATTTCTATTTTTAGATTAAATGAGATGCTTATAGCATGAGTCATTTTCTTATAGCCTGAGTCATTGTTTATGACTGAACACCTCAACCAAATTTTCAATTTACCTTGGAGCTTGATTGTGCCATATGAGGTTTCTTCTAAAGCTGGGATACAGGATGTGAAGGACTATTAATCAAAAGAGGGAGAGATTCAATTTATTCTTTTTAGCTCCAAGGGAGTAGACCAAATACCAGCATATGGAAGGTCCAAAAAAAAAAACCAACAAAAAATAAAAACAAAAACTCAGCATATTTCTACTTAATTTAAGAAGAGCTATCAAGAGTTTGAGTTCCCTGGGATAAGTTACCTTACAGGAGAAATAAGTTCTCTAACATCAGAGGGTTTGATCAAAAAGCAGATACATTCTTTCATGTGCCAAATGTTTATTAAGCACCTACTGGGTGACAGGCATAGGTGCTAGGGCTGTATCATTCAACAACACCAGCAAGAACAAAAATGGCAAAAACCCCTTCTGTGGAGAGTTTATATTCCAGAGCAAGGGCACAGGCAAGCATGATCAGTAAGTCAATTGTGCACGAGTAGGAAGATGGTAAGTGCTGCAGGGAAAATAAAGCTGGGTAAAGGGGATCAGGAGTCCTGGGGAAGGTTTTCAGTTTAGAAGGTGACAAGCACAGCAGGTGAGGTATTGTTTGGCCAAATTTCTTAAGGAGCAGAGGGGGTGAGCTGAGAGGATCTAATCAGTTAAAGGGAACGGATTCATGGGAGTCGATTTCACCTCTATAATTTTCACCTCCTATCATATATTTCAGAATAAGTTTGGAATTTTAGCAGATGAAATTCTCTTTACTATTATGGAATAATAGAATAAACACAGTAATATATTGTGTTTAGCAAAAGCTGTTTATACTCACTAATAACACTGTAGAAACTTTGCACTTGAAAAACCTGTCTTTGGAAAATTCCAAATTTCAGAAAGGATGTTATACCTTCTGCTGGTATCTCAGAATTTGGTGATTAAAGCAGATAATTAGTAGCAGCTTGTTAGAGAACTGGACTGTCATCTAGAGAAAGAGATGTAAAGCATCTTCACAGAGCATTCAAAAGTAGAATTGTACTCTCCAGAATCAGATTGCTTTTTGAAAAAAGGAAGCCAACAAATACCCCGCCACTTTGGTTTGAAAAAAATGATGCTTGTCTCTGATACTGAGCTCCGCAGTGCCAGCCATTTGAAGTATAAAGGGCTTTGACATGTGCAGAAGAAAAAGCCAAGAATATCTTCACTGCTAACTTGTAGTCTTGTATTGCAGGCACACAGAAATTCCCTTTGGACAGTCGAACCCAACGAAGGTGTCGTTCCGCCAGAAAATGAGGTTCAGCTGACACTGACCGCCAACCTGAATGACATAGTGACATTCAAAGACACGGTCATTTTGGAAATTAAAAATAGCAACACCTATCGGATTCCAGTCCAGGCTTCGGGAATTGGTTCCACCATTGTTTCAGATAAGCCCTTCGCTCCAGAAATCAATTTGGGAGCATATTTTAGGTAGGGAAATATTATGGGTGAATTTTCATAGATATGTATGTTATATAAGCTGAGCATCAGCTCTACTTCAGAAAATTACTTTTAAGTAAATAGCACTGAACTCCTTAGTCCTTTCCCTGTCCTCTCTCCATTTCCCCCTCCAGATGGATGCATCAGCCATGAGAAGGTATGTCCTAGTCACAGCTTGGTTATATTCTTCAAGCTGTGTCCCTCTACGCTAGAGAAGAGACAGTCCACAGGAAGTGCATTTTCTCTCAAACTTACAGTGACTTCCTGGTGACGAACCTAGAATCTCAACCATGAGTCTCCTCTTTGATTCCAATACACTGTTAATCCCTCTCCATGTATGTAGAAAATACAAGTGCATGTTAGTGGTAATCTGAGTATAACTAGGAAGGAAAACATTTATTGCAAATGTTTCTTATCAGGAGCTGCAAAGTCAGTAACTGTTTTGGTATTATGTGCTCTGCTTGCCTCCCGACTATAGCACTAACAACCGAGATGCCTGCAACTGGCTCTCCTTGATCACTCAGAAAAAAAACAGAGCATCTAAATATTTAAACAAAAGGTGACAGAGCATACACACCTCTCAAGCAGAATGATCTAAACGTGGCTTTAAAAATGTACGAGGTCTGAATGCTAACAGGCAAGGATGTGTGTGGGGATTTATTCATGGTTCCCCAGAGGGGTCACGCAGCTGTGGGGGCCAGCTGAGTGTATACCTGTGCATCGCATTATGGTGACCAGATCTCAAAGGGCCACTCCTGCCTTCTGGTCTGGCAGGCCCTGAAACCAAGACGGACACACTGTGCTTAGAGAAGATGCTCCGAATCAAAACCAGTCAGGGCCCTCCCCACAAACCCACCCACAGACCGTGACACTGGACTGCAAATACCACAAATCACCATGAATTCTGTTTTCAGAAAAGCCTCCATTACGGTTTCTATGTCAACCAGATATAAAATGCTCCTCCTTGCCTGCCTGTCGGCCATAAGCAGGAGCACTTTGTCAATGCATTCCATGCTTCTATTTCCAAATTTCCTCAAGTATACACAAACATGATTACAGAAACAAAGTACTGTCACCCAGACTTCATTACACATTCTCTGTAGTCTACAAAGAGTGTCAAATAGCCCCAAAGGATATTCTGTCACTCGCATGGAATTGGGAGGTTTAGCCTATAATTTTCTATGAATATGGAAGCAAACTGTGAATTTTTAGCTGCAATTTCCCCTCTGCCTAAATCTCATCATTCTTTTTGACATAAAATCATGATGCCAGCAATCTCCAAAAGGATCCTCAAAAGTAGAGGTGGGCAACTGCAGCCCACTGTTTCTGTAAATAAAGTTTTATTGAAATACAGCATGCCTATTTGTATGCATACATTTTCTATGGCTGTTTTCACCCCATAGTGGGCGATTGAATAGTTGTGACAGTGACCATGTGGCCCAAAAAGTCCAAAATATTTATTATTCAGCCCTTTACAGAAACGTTTGCCCATGGGGAGACATGCCGGTCAAAAAAAAATCCATAGGCTACCTCTTTTGATTGCATGTTTTTGGACAGCTCCCTTAAATTTTCAAAACTTCTATTTCTTCATCTATCAAATAAGAGGAAGTATGCTTATTATTACTGGGTTGCTGCGATGTCCAAAAGATACACTGTAAATCAGTTGCAGAGACCCTGCTAACTTGATGAACAGTGTGTGTTGTGTGTTGTTTTCTCCAAAGCCTCCTCGTAGCCATGAAGACAAACTACTGACTGAAGACCCCACTGAGCATGCCCTGTGGACACATATCTAGAATGAAATTATTACACCTGACAACTGGCAAATACTCATTTATCTGATGCTGCAAATTACTCATTAGACATGGTATCATTTCCTAGGGAGGAACAGATGGTATAAACTTTGAAAGCCTAATAAAAAAATTTTTAATTTAATTAAATCCTGAGCTGAGTTTTCTCCCTGAAAAAAAAATGTATTTTCAAAGTTTATAAATTGGTCAAAGAAAATTCCAAACAAAAATACATTTGAACAACCTCCAAGGTCTCAGAAATCCCCGTGTTTAACAGTGAGCTGAACAATCTCGCGGTCCTTAGTAACGCTCAGGGAATGGATGAATGAGGAAGCGAGATAGCAGCATCTTTAAAGCAAGCTGGTCTGAGAAAAACGACCATTCCAGCAGGTATTCTGGGCTGTTACACTTCGCTTGAGCTTTGGTAAGGCTTAGAGGGTATGTGCCATTTCTCCCTGAAGTTCCCTGCAAATTGAGCCCATCACAAGACATTTCACTCCGTCAGTAGAAATCTGCTCGACACAATTTGAAATATGTTTGTCCTCCAGTAGGTATTTTGCTTTTCCGTTTACTCTTCAGAGCCATTTCTCGTGAATGAGAGTGGCTTTCACATGACCTGTGTCTGTCTGTTGTGTGGCTTGCTTGACCTGCTGGGAAAGACTAAGCCACAGTCTTTCTGTGGGATCAGTCTTTCCCATGGTCCCTTCCCTGGTGATGACAACTCAGGAGCCAAACTCCAGTGTCTGGCTTTAGTTCATGGACCCCATGATTAGATGCTACTTTGTCCCTTTGCTGTGGTAGCTCCTAGTAGCACTCTGGTGGAGTCTTCCTACATTAAAAATTTTGTCTATTTCCCTGTTCACTTTTAAATTACTTCTCGGGGGGTAAATCCCAAGGGTGTAGAGCTGAACAGAACATGCCAAAGTTGAGTTCTCTCAATACTTGCCTCCTCTTTTCCAGCCTGAACATGTGTTATTACAACTTCAAGTTGACCAACAAGGGCCGTCGCGTCCAACAGTTGTACTGGATGAACGAACATCCCTGTCTCCAGAACAAGCCAAGCAAGAGAGGACCTGCCAACAGCCTCCCACCGTGCCATGGCTCTCAGGCACCCAGGGACCCCCAGAGCCCTGTGTTTCAGCTTCATCCCGTCAGGATGGAGTTGCAGCCAGAGCAGACGATCGATGTGGTACTTGAAGGCTATTCTGCTACTCCCAGGGTAAGAGGACAGCACGCTTAGAACCTGCTTTTCTCCTGAATAAATCTTTGCTGTATTTCTCAGGCGAGTTCCTTGACATTTATCTGAAGAAACGATGTGGTTTCTGAAGGCCTGTGCGTAGCCCCAAGTTACCATGGCAGCACGCATTGCTTTTACAGTTCAGCTCTGCTCAGTTTTATGTTTGTTTCTACAGCTACCATGAACCCAACCTTCAAATGCTAATTAAAGCAGGTTCTCATTCCCAGAGGCAGCAGTGACCAGCCAGCGAGTCTCTGGGAGAGGGATATCCAGCCTTCAGCCAAAGCTAAGCCCCCAGTGAACGCTTAGCAGTATTCATATTATTCCAAAAGGCTGTTTTAATGGACTCTCTGGGCTTTTCAGTCCAGGTATTGCGACATCCCCAGCTCCTTTCCTCTCGGTATGACATTCACAGCATCACATTTATAACCATTATCTTTTTATGTATTAATAAAAGAGTTGCATTTATCTTCAGCAACCGTGATGATCTGTTCTTATTTACATCATCACCATTCTGCTTAAACATGTATGCAGATCCAAAACATGCCTGTTTATTCCCGTCCCCTCGTGGGGACTGGAAACCATCAGAAACCTAAAAGGAACATTTGCGATCACTTGTGAGCCTCTTCTACCTCACAAGTGCAGACTTTGTGAGTGAGAACTGGCGCTTGCTTCTGCCCCTCCTGGTGTTGCCGAGTTAGGAGGTGCTGCTGAACTTTCTCCTCGGGAAATAGGAAACAATGAGAAATTTATCTTCCAGGAGACAAGACAGCAAAGCTATTTCATCGCTTCACTGTGGAGTGAGTATACTAGGTGGTTTTTCTCTCTGTTACTTGGGAATTCAGCCAGCTTCTACGGAGTATGTGCCATGTGATAAACAGTTTGCGAGGCACTAAGGATGCAAAGACGAAGGCAGCCCTCATTTCCGGAAGCTGACAGCCTGTTGCAGGAGCACACTTACAATGGCACAATTGAGAGCTGGCCATATTTTTAAAGGCATCGCATCCGAGCTGCCAGGGTTCTAAATTCAGTTTCAGCTTTACTAAAGGCTTCCCTGAACATTCTTCCAAATTATGCTACATAATTGAAAAGAGACTTGAATTCATTAACATCTGATCCCTGAGCACTCTTCAATACAAGCTAATCATGATATAAATTCACTCTGCGTCCTTCCTAATTTATATAAATCAGGACCTCAGGGTGGGGGTGGGGAAAGGGGGGCAAAGAAATATTCATTTCTATAGCACGATTTTTAAATATTCAAATATGAAAGACAAAAATTTTTCCCAGACAGTTTCTGACTAGCTTGATAAATAGAACTGTCATCGAACTATAAACCCACAAGGATTTCATCTACCTCGCCATCACTGTTTGGTATGTCCAGTGCCTAATAGTCCTGATGACTGTTAACCTGTGGTCCTAATGCACCTTCTATATGTATATTTATCGATCTGACAGTCAATTGATTGTGTCCTCAGAGGCAGTCAGAAATGGATGCAGGTTCCATCCAGGACATATTTAATGAGGTACTAATTGTGCGACAGAGAGTGATACCTGAAATGCACTATTCAAAAAATGTGCCCTTCCCCGGTGTCCCCAGACAGGTAGTTGAGAACCCCTTTGCCGACTGTGGAGAATTAAGTTTTCTGAGCTGTGGCTGTTCTCAGAATGCTGGTGTGTCTCATCTGCAGATAGTCGAAGAGAAGCTCGTGTGCCACGCCGTTATTGGGAGACAGAAGAGGAAGAGCATGGTGATAACCGTGAACATCATCTGCGAGTTTATAGAGCCGCTCATCCAGCTCTCCACCAAGCAGCTCTTATACCGACTGGAGAAGGTCAGCGGGCGTGCCGGGGAGGGCTGGCTGCCCCCTCTGGGGTCAGTGTGTCCATATCTTCATTAGAGAAGCCAAATTAATGGGAAGTCTGATGTACCCACACCCAGCCTGTGCTTTTTTAAGCTTCAGAGGCCTGTACCCCTTCAACTAAAAATTCTGAATCGAAACCTACATTTCTTTGAAATGTAAATTGTTACAGAAACTCTACATCCATCATTCCTGATGTTAGTGCACTGAAAATATACTGTAGTCGATCATTTTTCTCTAACTAGATAAAATAAACATCACAGTTATAGACAGGGTTGGACGATTATTGATAATCATAATAATCAGTAAGAATTGCTGCAGTGTATTGATCGGTTTGTGCTAGGCACTGAGCCATGTTCATCACATGCATTTGCCCTGTTGTCTCCACCACGATCTACACTACAGGTTCTGCTGTCATTCCCATGGGACCCGTGGGGCAACCGAGATACAAGTTAAGCTAATATGTAGATCACCAACACTGAGAATAATCAACTTAAACTGTTTGATTCACATTCTTAAACTATATGGCTACACATATCCATGACTTTATATGGCCATTAAGGGCAAGCAGCAGGGGACAGGGGAGAGATGGGAATGACTGCTTCTAGGGCAAGGGGTCAGGATAGTGAGGAGGCGCAGGAGCTATCACAGTAGAACTTGACCTACTCCTCAACAGACTTCCATCTAACATTCAAAACAGAGACATGTGGAATGCCTCTTCTGCACCAGTAGTGTACTGGTGCTGACAATCTGGTGGACCAGTGAGGCGTACTTAAAGCCAAGAGATTGATTGAGGCTACAGCTGTAAACAAAGTATTAAAGTTCAATTGTTTAAATTACAATTCGAAACAGTGCTATGAAGAAGAAGTGTAAGTTACTATGAGACCGCATATCAGGAGAGTGGCTTTATTTGTACCTGTGGTGACAGATGGCTTCCGTGAGCAAGTGCCTCAGGCTGAGACTTGAAGAAAAAGTGGAGGCAGTCTTGTGACAAGAGACGGGGAGAGAATTTTCGGCAGAAGGAACAGCACACACAAAGGGCCTGGGCTAGGAAAGCGCTTGGCGAGCACAGAGACCTGGGAAGCCTCTTCAGATGGAGAACATGTCGGCAGTGGCATGAGGTCCATCTGGAAGAGTGGGCAAGGGCCAGTGAGTGTGGCATGTCTCAGGGGCATGTCTGGGTGGCCACTGGTGGGCTTCAGAGAGGGGAGTGACACGGTCAGATGTATTCATTGAAACAGTCACTCTGGCTGCTGAGTGGAATGCTTATTAAGGCCTACCACGTGCCAAGCACTGTGTTGGGTGCTAGCGGTACAACAGTGAGTATAATCCCTCCCTGATGAACCTCGAAGCTGACCAGGAAGACCAAGCATTAAGTAAGTCATTGTCCCACGGTGCTATCTCTGCTGTCATACAAAAGGCTGGGGTGCGGCAGTGCCTAATCAGTTAGGGTGGGAATCAGCCAGGGCTCCTTTCATTACCTGGAGGCTTGCAGGAGAATTTATGCTGGTAGCGGGTTCCCTCATATTTTGTGTGTGTTAAATAAATATCTCCTGAGCACCTGCCTTGGGCATGGTGCTGCTAGGAGATGACTAAGGGGCATATAGCCGAGGAGAGGAGGGGAGATGTACAAGTTCAAATCAACAGGTAACTCTTGAGCACTCACCGTGTATGAGGCAGCGAAGGCACAGCAAAGTCCCAGGCTTAACAGACTCCTGGGGGAAGTAGACAATGAAGAAGCAGAATAAGGGTTTCCGCTACAGGACGTTAAACTAACCGTGACAGGCTCCATGAGACATATAAAAAGAAAATACTACAAGAGTTCTTACAACAGTTATTGAGCTTTCACTGCTCTGTTTTAGATTCTTTCTAAGTGATCAGGACAGATACTTACTGGTGGTAGCTGCACCAAGTTTGGTGGCATCATATTTTCTCTAAACGTAACTACACAGAGAAAAATCAGCATATTTACTGAATAATTATTCAATGTAAGAAATTATAGTGTATGTTAAATATGTAACTTTGTTTCTTATTAGATTTTTTTCTAAGCCTGTAAACATTCATAAAAATGTGTGGGTTGTATTCTTTTTCTTCTCTTTAAATCCTTTAGCCTTGTGTTTTTTTAAAGCATTTTCTTGTTTAAGGTATTTTTTACTCTATCACTAGAATAAAATAGCAAATATTTTAATATAGCAGTGACTTATTGAATTAAAAAATGAATTGAGTCACAGCTTCCCATGTGATTTTACCCTTCTCTCCCTGCTAAATATCACCAGTCGGAAACCTGTCCAGCTACAGTTATTTTTCATTGTTCATTTCCTGCTCACATTTAATCCATAGCAGGGACAGTGAAGAATTGCAACTTCATTACCCAGTATGTGCAAGAGACCTGGTAGGTCTCGGTATTCATATTTACTTATGTAACACCCAATTATCTATTCTGTCTCCTTATTTTCAGCTCAAGGCAGTGTATCTGATTTAGTGCACTAGACTATAATGACACCAACACTGCCTGTGGGGAGAATTTTTCTGTGACCATTTCCTCAGATTTGATCTGCTTTATAACTATTGTACCATTCATAAGCCACAGAGATGAAACCACATCTTTGTGGACTTTGAAAAGGTCAATTGAAACCAGCAGCCAGTTTGCTTCATGAAGTCCAGGAGCAAATCCTATCTCCTGATATTTGGGGAGACAAATAACCCAGAGGGAAAGGGGTCATTTTAAAATAGAACAGATTCTCTGCATCGACTCTTTCTCATCACTAACCTCTAAATGGCCTCTTGCCAGACCAGCCAAATGTGGCTTCTTCGCTTCAAAACTACCTGCAGTGACACAGCAGCCTCGGGGAAGGTCACTGGGGGGACAGTTCTCCATATGGCCTTTGACAGTCCTACAGTGCCGCTTTATCCTCCCCCAAACTGTAGGGTATAGTCTGCAAATGCAAGCTGAGTCCAGTCCTTGTGCTACCATGTTGGAGGGAGGGAAACAATGGTTGGCATCTCCTGGTGAGGGTCGGACCAAACCCCTGTGCAGGGGCTGGTGGAGCACATCCGAGGCAGGAGATTCAAGCCAGCTGTTTGACTGAATGGCTGTGTGTCTCCTCAGATTTAAATACTGAAGCTCTAATCCCCAATGTGGTGATGTTGGAGGGAGAGCCTGTGGGAGGTGATGAGGTCGTGAAGGTGGGGCTTGCATGAGTGGGATAAGAAGAGACAAGAGAGATAATGTCTCTCTAGTTACATAAGGACACAGTGAGAAGACGGCCATCTACAAGCCAGGAAGCAGGCCCCCAGACACCAGACCCAGGCACCCTGACCTGGGACTGCCCAGTCTCCAGAGCTGTGAGACCTAAACGTCTTTGTTTACACCACCTGTCTATACTGTTACTATAGCAGCCCCAACTAAGGCACAAAGGACGCTGGTCCCATGAGCTCACCCAGAGCCAGGGCATCCAAGAACTGCAGTGGAAAGAAGACCGTGCTGGATTAAAAAAGCAGAGACAGGGTCAGATGAAAATGTGGAATCAGGGGGATTTAACTGAAATCTGAATAAGGAGAAAAAGCAAACCAAAGCAAAGAGCCCGAGAAAAACAGGCTAGAGTTGTTGGAGGAGCCAGGGAATGATTGGAAGCAGATTCTCTTTGGAGGCCACGGATTGAGGCTTCACATCGACTCCTGCTGACACTCAAGGACCCAGGGCTTGCGGGAAACCACGCGGATCCCAGCACAGAACGAGGAAGATCAGTCTGACCAGAAACGTGTGGCTCAGGATCTGTTTCCAATGCCTTCTCCTTCTCCAGTTGAAAAATTAAGTCTGATGTTTAACAGAGTAAAAAAATGCTTCTAAATAGTCTATCCCAGTGTCACCAGGAAAAATTTAGAGGAAATTGAGCACTTGTCAAATTAACAAGAAAAGTATACTGGCAATTTGAGTATTTTGAGCATGGAAAAAATACTATAGAAGAAAAAAATGTTTTATTCATTATATTGATACAGGGGTTCTTCCACAGATACCACTAAATTATTAGAGTTTGTTTTATGACATTATGGAAACTTCTGTAGTAATAGTTCTATCTAGGGCCATGGCTTGTCTAGGTTTTTTGTGGGGTTTAGTTTAGTTTTGTTTTGTTTTGTTTTAACCAGGCAACAGCAGAGTAAGAAATCTAATCTGTTTTCTCACTTAGGTAGTTTCACCTCTCATAGTCCACCATACATCCCAAATTACTTATCTAAATCTGTACAAGAGAAAAAAAGGCATGTGCTTATACATATGGGGGGGTGTGTATGTGTGTGTATATGCACATTATACACACACACACACACACACACACACACATATATGAGACTTTTGTTCCTAAAGCCTTACTATATCTATCATAACTTGGCTTGTTTCTTCCTTTCTCTTTTTTTGCAGAAACCAAACACTGTCTTGAAACCTGATTACCAGCCCTTGGTCATGAAGAACATTTCCACCCTGCCCGTGAACGTGTTGCTTTCAACGAGCAAACCCTTCTTCATCTGTGAGACTGATAAGTCTCTGCTGCCCTTGCCTCCTGAGGTAACCTGACAGAGGACTGTCCTAACAAGCTCCTTGTTGGGGTGGGGAGGGGGCAGTTTGTGTATGTGAGAAAGGAAGAGAATAATGTGAGTCCCCTACCTAATTTCAGTCCAGAAAAAATATAATGAGAAAAGAATGCAGAAAATTTTAAATGGGTCCTAAATAAATTTCAGGATCAATCAGTAGAAAAAATATTATTGATGATGTACGAACTTCTGGCTCATTATGATGAGCTTCATTATAATAAAACTAATCTTTAGAAAGCAGTGACTTCACTAATAATAGTAAAGATCTTTTAATTCCCCTCCTTCAAGTTCAATTAAAACGCCATACTCAAGGAAACGAGGAAGTAGCCAAAACCCAGTCTTTCAAACAGCCAGCTCATCTCCAGATACTGAGAAAATCTGAGCGGGCGGAGGGAGGAGGCAGGAGCTCCCTGGCCCCCAGTCTGGGGCAGGAGGCAGTGTTCTCTGCACATCCCTGTAAGATCATCCCTGTGCTCCTTTGCTGGGCATGAGGACACCCGAACAGCTGGGCCATGGGCCACGTGTCATGGCAGAGTTGTAGGAAAGGAGGACTGAACAGAAACCAGAGCCACGTACCATCCTCCAGCAGAGAAGTGCTGTAAAGGAGGAAGGCAGGAGCTCAGAAGAGGGAGCCTGTAACTTAAGATCTGCTGTGAGCCGCTCTCAGGGAGATGGCTCTTTGGGCGGGGGGGGGTGGGGGGGGGGGGGGGGGGGTGGGCTCAGAGCTGCTTGGTGAGAGGGTGGTGCAGACAGAACGTGGCTTGTGGCTGTAAACTGCACTGCTGCCCTCCGCTCCCCCTCGTCACAATTCTTTAGTGGGTCTCATTCAAGCATGAGCTGGGAACAAACCAGCCAAGATCTTGAAACAGAAATAAAAGGAAGAAATGATCATAAGCAAGAAGCAGATGAAAATCTACTGCAAGGAGACCAAGGTAAGGAAGAAGACGGAAAGTATAAACATGGGCTCTCTCCAGTCTCAAAGAAATTCCAGATGATATGGTCTGTGTTTGAGAAGAGCCCAAGGATGAGAGATGAAGTGTTCAGAGAGATGAGGAGTGAACTCACAGAGCTGAGGAAAACCAGTGGATGAGAAAATGAGAATTCAGACATAAGCAGCTTTCTCGGTCTGGGTGGTCGATTAGACCCACTCTTATCCTCCTGAAATCTTAATAAGGTAAAAGTAGAAATGTTCAAAAGGAAAGGAGCCCAGAGCAATAAAATAAAGGGGGAAGAGAATGGTGTGACCAAATATTGAGAGATTTAAACAAATCCTCGACTCCAGAAGGAGGTTGGAGTGGGTTGACAAAAAGGCATGAAACCTGCAGCCTAGAAAATTCTCCAGCGAGGCTGCAAACATGTGGGAGTCAGTTAGCCCAAGTCACCTGGGCTCAGAGGCAACAAGTGTGGCAGAGCATTGAAAACAGAGGGATTCTATGTGCACCAGACAACTGTCCCACCCGACCACACACAAAAGACACGGGCAGCTGGCTTTTATCCCAAGACATAAAGTACGTGCTCTCTGCCAGGGAAATCCATCAGAGTGTTTGGGGAAAGTTAATGTTTCTAGTGTCAGTGTCCGCACCCCAGAGTAATGCCACCTGGGGAGTGTCCACCACCCGATCATTCCCTCTCTGCCCCAAGCCGGGGCAGAGCCCAGTCCTATTACAGGAATTGAGAAATGGCGGCCTCCGGATTGTTGGGATGCAGGGGGGTCAGGAACTACTGTTTCTTGTAATGGCTCTTGTAGAGCAGTTTGACCTTTTATATCATTTGCATGCATAACTATAATACAAATATACATATAATTTTAAAAAATAAAGAGCTTCCATAAATCAACAAGAAAAATACCATAACCCAATAGAAAAATAGGCAAAGGAAATGAACAGAATTCACAAAAAGAAAAATAAAATTGCTCTTAAGTATTTGAAAATATGCTCAATTTTTAATTATATTAGAAGAAATGCAAATTAAAATTACTACAAAAAATCCTTATCAGATTGGCAAAGAGCAAAGCTGGGATAGTGCTCCATATCAGGAAGGGCACACAGACACGTGGATTCCCCCACGGTGCTGGTGAGGCGTGCACTGGAAGACGGTATGGCCATGGCGATCGAAATTTTAAATGCCCATACCATGGACGCTGCTATTCCACTCTGAGGAGCGGGTCCTACAGACACAGTCACAAGGACTTACAGACAAGGGTACTGACTGCAGCCCTGATCGTTAGAGTAGAAGACTGGGGGCCAACGTCCCTCAAAAGGAGATCAGTTCAATCAGTCATGGCAGAATTATATGACGGAATAAAATGCAGCTGCTAAAAAGAATGAGGCAGCTCCATATGCACTGATGAGTGATCCCCCTGCCAAAAAAACACGCAGATACAAATGTGATTTTATTTGCATACAATAGTTCCACAAGGACAGGGAAAACACAACCGTGGTTACTTCAGGGGAGGGGAATAGCTTGGGTAAGAGGAAAATAGGCACAGTTACTTGCTTTTCATTGTTCTATCTATTTGAAAATACAAGTGAAGTATTTTTTAAAGATTTCAAAAATAAGGCCATACCTTGTCCTGGGACAGAATGGTACAGAATATTCAACAGTGAGACATATCTTAGTTAAGTGACTGGTCTCACTGATAACCGGAGAATCCCAAGGCATCAGAGCAGAAAAGAAGAGACACCCCCCGCTCACCCTTAGGGGAAGATTTTAGACTAACCTGGGACTTCCCAACAATAACACTCAATGGCGGATCGCAGTGGGGCAATGCTGCAGAGTTTTGAGAGAAAGAAAGCGTGATCCAAGAATTTTATAACCAAATTGTCCTTTGGATACAAACATAACACACAGACACTCTCAGAACACAAGGACTGAATGAATTCAGCGCTCACACACCCTTGTTGAAAAACTGATTGGCCAATGAAATACAGTCGTTCAGAAGAACCAAGTAAGGTACTCAAAAAAAAAAATGAGAACGAGACTGGCAGGAGGACTGAGTGCATCAACAACTGAGACCCAGCAACTTTGGCAATTATGATTTCAGAACAGAGTGTTGTATGCCTTGGCTTCTAAAAATTAACACTACAACCAGTAACATCTGGGAGATGGGGCAAGCATAAACACGCAACTTCATCCCCTTTACACCTGGGTGTCAGTAAGATGCTGCCTAAAGATGAAGCTGCTTCACATTGAAACATCTTTTTTCTTGATGAGAAGGGGATAATAGTAATAATTGATATTTCTATACCATAAGCACTACTCTGAAGACATCATATGTATATTAACTCATTTCATCCTCTTAAAAAATAGGCCCTGTTATTGGCCCTATTTTACAGATGGAGAAGCTGAGGGCTAGGCAAAGGACTCCTTGACACGGACGACAGTGTGGTGATTGCTGGGGGTAGGGTGGTATAAGGGGACTAAAGGGTGATGGAAAAAGTACAAGAAAGATTAAATTAAAACAATGAAGAGGAAGAGACTGAGGGCAGGAAACCGACTAACTTTGCCCAGATCCACAGAGCTACTAACCGGAAGTCCAGGATTCGAGCCCCATCATTCCAGCTCCAGAGTCCGTGATTTCAGGGTTAATAGCTCTTGTATAAGAGGAGGGTTTTTTTCAGGTTTTTTTCCGAGAAAAATTTCAGACATGATATTTGAAAATAAATTAGTCTAACTCTATTTTTGTAAAATTTTATTTAGCCATCCATCATGTCTGGACTAAAGTGTATCAAAAGTGAACTCTGAGAAATAATATATGGTGACATTCTAGATAAGTTTCTAATTTCTTCTTTGTACTGTTATATATAATGTAAAATTTTGTAGGTATGTATTTTTTTCTACAAAACGAAAAATTCCTTCTCTGGGGAAAAAGTGTTTGAGTCAATCTTCAAAGACTTTGAACACCAAGCACTGTGGTCCCAAGGGCTGAGGATGCCGTGGTCTACAAGAGCGGGCTCCCAGTGGAGCCCGGACAGCCATGCCGAGTGGCCCGCCGGGCTTTCAGGTGGGGTTAGCCCACTGAAGAGGCATCGCCCTTTCTGACTCTCGAATCAGGTGATGGGCTCCGTCCGCTGAAACCGTCTAATATACGGCACTCCCACGCGCAGTTACATATCTGAACCCTCAAAGTCAGCCGACGGGGGAGTGCTCTGTCAACAGACTGGGCCTTGTGTGCGTTCCTCCCGCTGCCTCCGGGCGCCTTCTGCGGAACCAGGAGGTGGCTTTTGTGCCAGTTAAATGTGGGAATTGAGCAAATCCTTTAAAAACAACAACAACAACAAAAAAAATCCCTCCTAGCTAGGCTTTCTATAGGAAGATGTTACTGTGGCCTTGGCATCGAGGAACACATGGGGATTTGAATCAAAGAGAAAAAGAACAAACAAAATCTACCCAACAAACTCAGTACAGCTCTGGAGTGTCATTTTAAGTTGAATAGAAAACAGCGGAAAGTAGACAACGCCGTGCTGGAGAGAGAATCACAGACGTTAGAGAAGAAATTAAATCACCTAAGCCATCCCCTTCTGGGTCGTCCTCCACAGAGACTCCCCACCCCACGTGCTTTAGAAAGCCTTTTTGAAATTCCTTAAATAAAGAACTTTTCCCACTTGTCTAGGAAGAGCATTTTACAGTCTCATTTACTTTCAGTTAAGAGTATTTTTATAATAGCTCTTCATTGTAGACTTTCCTTTGTACAACTCCTCAATCTTTATCATCTCACAGCTCTTAAAAATCCCTTCCTCCAAATAATTCCCCTGCAGAATTTTCTTACTTTCATTTTCAACTGGTAAAATGTACATGTGCAAATATAGAAACATCCGTAATATCAATAAATATGGGTAGTTATAGATATGCCAGCTATTATGTGTGCGTGTGGCTACCTAATTCTGGACAAAGCATGGTATATATGTATTTCATAGTACTATGTGTGTGTGTACACATCTGTGTGTGTACATAAGTATGCTGAAATAACGTTGACTGTTTCCTGTATCAGGTTGGAAACCCATAGTACAAAAGTTGGTCATTTCCCTTCATCTTGTTTTCAGCCTGTTAAACTGGAGATCGGGGAAGAAAAGAGCCTGCTGATCAAATTCGACCCTTTCTACAGACACGATCTGAACAACTGGGTGGCAGAAGAAACTCTAGCAATCAAGTACCTGGAGCACCCTCAGGTAGACAGCCTGAAGCTGCGTGGGGAAGTGCACTTCCCCAACCTCAGCTTTGAGACCATGGAACTGGACTTCGGCTGCATTCTCAACGACACCGAGGTGATCCGCCACATGACAGTCGCCAACTGCAGTCCCCTGGTTGTGAAGTTCCGCTGGTTCTTCAAGGCGAACAGCGAGGAAAATCAAATAAGGTACCACCGGCGCAGCCATCCTGCAGAGCTCTCCTCTGCTGCTCATTGGTTCTCTCCTTCAGGCTTTGCACTGGGTTCCTAGAGTCTGTGCACTGGTCTTTCACGAATACTTGTGGTTCTGACAACTGATTATTGACAAAGATAACAAAGAGCCTGCACTCACGGTCCCTCCTTGATTGCACGGCAAGAAAAGCAGATAAAACATCTTTGAAAGTCCCAGTTGCCTCTAAATTAATGGAGCAATATCCATGAGCCTGCTTTAATTTTGAGTCTAGTTGATTAGATCATTGTACATTTTTCACTAAAAAATAAGGCCTTTGAACAGTTTTCTTAATAACCATTCCGAACCCGAAGAACGAGCTGCCTAGCACCGTATGTTGAAGATGTGCTGCACAGAGCTCCAGGTGCCGCCCGTCTCAGTGGGTTTCATTGTGGCTCACATGCAGGTACCCAGGCCAGGTACAGAACAGCAGGAGTGATGAATGCCGAGAGGGAAAAGCTACTTTCACAATGTTTGTGTTTAGGGTGTCTTTCCTGTTCGATGAAATTTAAGTGCAGTTAGAAACTAAATCCATATAAAGAGCCTGTTCTAGTCAGGCCTCAGGGACATATTCGTCTGGGCCAAGCCTCCCCGGCACCCAGGACCGGTGGGCTTCTGCATGTTTCTTTATTGGGTGTTTTGGCTGCTCGGTGTCCAGCACCGAATGTCGAGTGGCCATGCTTAACTGAGGAAGCCTCCCGTTTCCTTGGCTTGTCGGTGCTTTCTGCACGCAGCCCCCGTCTTATACGTGACAGCCAGACTTTCCTTTTCAGCACGTGTTACCATGGTAACGGTGGCCGCTCTGGATGTTGTCTTTAGACAATAAGGGTGACCGGACATAGCGCTAAAGCCAGGCTGGGGCCTGAGCAACGGAACCTGGTCTTTAGGTGTCGAGGGCTGTTCAGGTTTGGAGTGAAATTCTATAGAAGATGAACATTTAAATTAATTATGGGAAAACCAGCCAACCTGACCTAACGAGCTCTGAATACCAGATTCTGTGAAGTTATTCTGATGTAACACAACTAAATGAGTTCATTCTATCTGGGAGCAAGGGATACGCTTTATTTATTTTTTATTGTTCAGAGGCCATTTCCATAATTAAAATAATGACATTTTGAAAATGTACTTGACCAATACTGGACATGATAACTCAATTTTTTTTACTGGTTTAAGCGTTCATTTAACCCTTCTTTTACTTGCTTCAGTATCTGCCTATGTGTTGATATTGAGCCTCTGCCTATGATTCATTTTTTATTCATTCATCCATTCATTCATTCATTCATTCATTCAGAGAGTCACTGAGAAAACATTTGATAAGTGATTCTTATGCACCAGATAATGTGTGAGACATCCAGGGTACAGAGTGAGTACGGCACGATGACCTCTGGCCAGAGGCTGTTGGGAGCCACATGTGTAAACCACGGTGAACAGGTGGTCATGCCGGGCTCTGGGGGACGACAGAGGGGGTGACCGCTCAGAGGAGCCGCAGAAGGCTGCACATAGAAGCACAGTTATGTGTTCCAGATGGATAAGCAGGGACGCATCTCAGTAACAAGAAGAGTACGTTTATATTAGTTAGGAGGCATGGATACAATTCTGTGCAAGTGGCAGGAAACCTGACCCTAAGCAAAAATAAAAAGGAAAGGACACTCATTGGCTCCCATGACTCGAAAGTCCAGATTCATTCTGGCTTCTGGCCTGGCTTAACACAAGGACTCAAACAGTGTCACCAAAGCTGGGGTCTCCACTCTCTTCCACATGTCAGCCACGCTCTCAGATCAGCTCTACTCCCGTGGCCCCCGAGTGGCTGCCTTAGCTCCTGGGCTGTGGCCTTGCGGATTCTGATCTACCAGAAAGGAAAGTGAGCCTTTGTCCCAGAACTTCCATGAGATTTGCTCTGAGCCCACCAACTGAATCAGGTTACCTGTCCCCTCCCTCAACCAGTCACTGTTAGGGGAGATCAAAGTGCTTATCAGCATTGTCCTGGCCACACGCCCTACACTGAGGGCTGCAGTGGTGACCCTAGAACCCCATGGACTGAAGGGCATGGGAGTGGGGCAGACCTCCCAACAAAAACTGACATTTGAGAAGATGACTCCCAGAGAGGCGAACGACACCACCTACCAGCGTGGACGGGGCCATGTCAGCAAGGCTACAACGCAGACTCAGTGGCAGAGGAGATGTCAGGGACACGAGCCTGGGAGGCGGAGTGGCAGTGCAGTGGGAGAGGCCTGGTATGTCACGACAAGGAGTTTAGACTCTTTCTTGGAGACAGCGGTGAGTTAAAATCAAGAGAGTGACGGGAGTCTTTTTCAGAAAGATAACCCTTGGCAGCATTCAACGCAGTTGCTCCATCCCTCCTTCCTAAGACATGTTCTTTCTCGGCCTGAATAACACCCCACTCTCCTGTTTCTCCCTCACCTCCCAGCTCTGGGCCAGCAAGAACTCCACTGGGCTAGAGGGCGCGGGGCTCCCTCCTGGCCCTGTGCTCCTCCTGACAGTAGCACTCGCCCCACAGCTTCACCTAGTCCCTGCTGCTCAGGCTCACATGCCTCTCTCCACCCACACCCCTCTGCTGAGTCCCCATTGCATCGCCTTCTTGACCCCTCCTCCAGGATGTCTCCCAGGTGCCTCACATCCATTGTGCCCCGCACTGAACTCAGGCTCCGCCCTTGTCTCCTCCCTGCCTCTCCTCTAGGGCCCCGATCCAGCAATGACATCACTGTCCTGGGAGCCATCCAGCTTCCTTCCTCTCCCTTACCCCACCCACTTCGTCACATCCATCCCCAAATTCTACCTATCCCATCTTCTAGAAACCTCTTTTTCCCACTTCCACAGCATTGCTGTAGTTCATGTCACCATTGTCTCTTGCCTGGACCATTGGTGACAGCCCCTCACTGGGCTCTCTGCTTTCATTCACGCACCATAGTCCATCACCCACTCAGTAGCCAAGTGACAAGCATGGTCCTGCCTCGGCTTGCAGCCTTCAGTGACACCCATGCTCCTTAGGGTAACGCACCCAATACTTTCTGTGCTCTGCGGGGCTCGGCCAGCCTCAGCCCCTGCCTTTCCTTCCAGCTTCTTCCCACCTGACTCTGCCCTCTCCACACTGGCCTCCCACGCTGGCCTCTCTCCTGCTCGGGGCTGTCCCTGGCTAACTGTTCTCTCTCTGCTAGAAACCCTTCCCCCTCTTCGCCTAGCTAGCCCTGCTTCCCCTATCATGTCTCCCTTAAACGTCCTTCCCCAGAGAAGCCTTCTCAGAGACCCTCTCCTGGACGAGAGCCCCGTCACAGACTCGGGTGGCCCGTCTCTACCCATGGTGGCCCATTGGTGGTCTTGGAGACTTGCGCATCTTTAGTAATGGCTCACTGTCAACATCCCAGCTGGCTCCTCATGCCCATGCGGCCAGAGAGCACGCCTGTCCTCTTTCTTGTCTACGGGCCCCAGAGCCCAGCACGGTCGTCAGCAGAGTCATCCCTCACAGGGTGTTTTTAGTCAACTGCTCCCCTGCTCCCATCACTGTTTGTACTGAGAAGAGAATCATTTCATAACTGGTGCAAGATTCTTTTCTGTCAGCTTGCTGGCACCTGCCAAATGGAAAGGTTCAAGGTGTAATGTCACCTTGAATAGCAAAAAAAAAAAAAAATGCCACTTACCATCCAGATAGGCTCTCTCTGTGCAAGCCGTCAGAAAAACACGAAGCACTCATTGGCTAAAGGTCACTTTTATCAGATGTACCAATACTGACCTTTTTCCAATTAGAATTCTTCTAAGCCTTGCAGTTAGCAAAAGAAACAAAAGGATAAAAGAAGCTTTTCTTTTTCTTTTACTAGGCAGGACATGAGAATGCCTAGACACTCAACATCCCTTCTTGTCACACTCCATACATCTGCTGTGTGTGTGCACGTGCACGCATGTGTGTGGGAGCCCACGTGTGCATGTGGGAGTGAGTGCATGTGTACGTGTGTGATTTTGTGGGCAGTTCTGACTCATGCATTTAAAGAAACAAGAATACTTGTTTGAGTATTTTTTCCCCAAGCTGGCCCTCATATCACATGTAAGAACAGAAACAGAAGTAAAACAGACGAGTGGGCTAACTGAGCATTCTGTAAGAGGGAAGGCCAGTTACTGGCTTAGAAACGTGCTTGCGCCCTGGCTGGCATAGCTCAGTGGATTGAGCATGGCCTGCGAACCAAAGTGTCGCATTTTTGATTCCCAGTCAGGGTACATGCCTGGGTCGCAGGCCATGACCCCCAGCAACCACACATCGATGTTTCTCTCTCTCTGTCTTTCTCCCTCCATTCCCTCTCTAAAAATAAATAAATAAAAGCTTTAAAAAAAAAAAAAAAAAGAAACGTGCTTGCCCATGTGAGTCCATGTGCGTGAGAATGTTCTAGACGGACTTCGGTGCATGACAGCCTGTGCCACTCACACGTACACAGGTAACGAGGAAGCTGAGATGAAACATGAGGGCTGAGTATCCACGCTGGCATGGCCAGCACGTGGCCCCTTATTGGCTGTCTCTGCAGCCTGTCTGGTCAGCTGCATGAGACCACGGTGCTTCGTGGCCTCTGTATAGAAGAGGAGCACGAGGAAGCCCACACTCGAACCAGCCTTTACTTCTAGGAGGCCAACGAGAGTCAGGCAGACACTGGCTGGCTCGGCTGGCGTCTCTGCTCAGGCCCAGGGCCGCAGAGCCGAGGCAGTGCTAGAACGTAGAGCGCATGAGCCAAGTGGTCTCCAAGGACATCTTTGCCTTTTTATTTCCAAATCAGATTATAAATAAATCTAATATGAGGGCCTGAGGGAGCTCAGCCCTGGAGCAAAGGAACACGTGTTGTTCTCACATTGATTTCTCTGTGATGAGCATAAGTTGTCCAATATTGTGATTAGAAGAGAAGGAGGGAAGGGCTGGGAGGTGGGTGGAGGAAGCCTCGTTTTCTGGATGCTTCTATCTGTCTCCTCATCATCCCTCAATTTCTTTGAGAGTGAAACTTTTCTAGGACATAACGCATTCATGGTAGTTGAGGTCCCAGGCTGTGGTTTAAAATCCAGGCTCTGTCCCCCGGTGCCTGAGTTTCCTCAGCTGTGAAAGGGAGACCATGGAGAGACCTAAAAGAGTTGTCGTGAAGATTAAATGAGAGATGTCTATGAAGCACACATGTCTCCGAGATAGGGAGGAAAGTCTGGAGTTAGTTCCCTGGGGGCGCCTTCCTCTCCTTCAAACCAAGTGCTGCTAAGTGAAGCGCTCCCCAAGATCCTAGAGTGTTACAGCTCTAGGGTCCTTAGACACCTAGATGGTGGACCCAGACCCCCTTTCCTTCTGGTCAAGGGTAGAAAATCCTTTTCCTGTACCAGGCTGTATTAGTCAAGGCTGAAGCCAGGCCTTAGCAGGCGACAGCCCACGTGTGGCTCTGGAGGGCCAGGCCTGGAGCACCCGCCTCCCTCTCTTCCCCACTCCTCCTCCCTGCAGACAGGTAAGCCCAGACCTGTGATCAGGGCAGGCCCTTGCTTTGCCCAAGGGTCCAATTCTTTTTAAGTAAATATTTAGGGAACACATGCTTCTTTATTTTTCTTTCAAAACAAAAATAGCTTTATTGAATACCACGAGGCAGGCCCTTGCACCCAGCTGTCCCGGGCTGCTCAGTGTGCAGGTTAAGAGCCTGTCTGAGGCAGGATCATGCTCAGCTGCCTGCCCCACGTGACCTGCGCTTTGGCTCTCTCGTCTGAAGTGAGGGGGTGATAAGGGCACCTCCCACATACAGAGGTGGTAAGGACTGAATCAGCTCCTACCTGCAGAGCTCTTGGAACCGGGCCTGTCACACCATCCATGCTCAGTAGATGCCAGCTGTTATGGCTACTCCTTTATCGAGGAAATTGAGTGGATTGGCACCTGTGTGGAGTTAATACCGGGCCACGTGTGAGAGGCAACATCCCAGAGGCAGCTTTGAGGCCCTTTCTCCTGAAGTCAGTCTGAAGCCAGTTCAGGACACCGGGAGGCCTCACAGGGCCTGAGGGCCGCAGGTGCCTCTCGCTGGCCTAAGCTTTGGTCCTAGCCATAAATATCCTTCTCTCTTCACTATAGGCCTACGCCTTCCAGAACCCTGTAAGCTTCTGCACTTCTTTCTTTCCCACCTCCCAGAGAAGTCTGGATCAGAGACAAAAGCACTCATGGAGCCCTGGGGCTAGAAGGAGAGGAGCTGTGATGAGGGAGCAACAGGGGCCAGAAGAGGAGGTCCCACAGATAAAGTTCCAGTGAGCACTCGAGTTTGTATTATTAGCTAGGGCTGCCGTAGCAAAGTGTCACCGACCGGGAGGCTTACTCTCTCACAGTCGGGAAGCTACAAACCAGAGACCAAGACGTGGGCAGGGCTGGTTTCTGCTGGGGGCCAAGAGGGAGGAACCTGTTCCAAGCTTCTTCCCTGGCCTACACATGACCCTCTTCTCCCCGTGTCTCCCTTCTATCCTTGTCTGTGACCAAATTGCCTCTTCTTAGAAGGACACCGGTCGTGCTGGCTTAGGGCCCACCCTGATGACCTCAGTTGAACTTAATTACATCTGAAGAACCCATCTCAAACGTGGTCGTTTTCTGTACTACTAGGGTTTAGGACTTCAACATATATATATTGAGAGAAACCAATTTGGCCCATTTCAGTATTTATTTAAAAAATCAAACCAGTAAATTCGTGAGGACACATTAGAGAGGTAAAAGGCCCTGGTAACAGAAGCCTGAAAATTGGGAACAACTGATACCCAGTGAAGAAATTGAATAAATAATTTCAGAACTTTCTATAATAAAACACTAAGTCCTGATAGTTACAGGCAAGTTCTTCCAAGCATTCAGGGAACAAGTAATTTCAAACTTACACAAGCTCTTTCCAGAGAAAAATAAAAGAAAATATTACCCAGCTCATTTTGTGAGGCCAATTTATTCTTCATAACGAAACCCATTAAGCCAGGTCAGAGACATAAATATTTCAGGCCATTCTCACTCATTAATTCAAAATATAACTGCAAAATATTCATCAGAATATTAGCAAACTTAATCTAGCAAAGGATAAAAGGATGACCTATCATGACCAAATTAGGTTTATTCCAGGAATGCAAAGTTAGTTCCACATTAGAAAAACTAATGATTTCATTTATCACATTACCACAGTAAAGAAGGAAAACCATATGGCCATCTCAACAGATTAAGGAAAAAACATCCAATAAAGCCAAACACTTGTTCATGGGAAAAAAATCCTTAACGTGATCAAGGATAATTTGAGAAAACAATAAAATGTTAAAATCATTTAAGGGAAATATGAAAATAAATAAAAGGGACTAGATTTGGAAAGAAAGACATAAAACTCATAATTATCTACATAGAAACTCAAAATAATCTACAGGCAAATTATTAGACTTAACAAAAGCATTTAATGAGGGTGATGGATAGATATAAATTTGAAAGTCAACTTTTTAGATTTGAAAAAAATGTAGGACAGTGCTTTCATGATATCTGAGCAAGGGAGAATTTCTTTTTTTTTTTTAATTGAATGTATTTATTTTTAGAGAGAAAGGAAGGGGAAAAGAAAGAGACAGAGAGAAACATCAAGGCCTGGCTGCCTCTCACGGGCCCCCCACTGGGGGCCTGGCCCACAACCCAGGCCTGTGCCCTGACTGGGAAACAACCGGCGACCCTTTGGTTCACAGGCTGGTGCTCAGTCTACTGAGCCACACCAGCCAAGGCAAGGGAGAATTTCTTAAACAAGATACAAAAAGCACAAAACCTTACTGAAACTATTCTTAATTTCTGCATTAAATGTGAGAACTTTTAGTCATTAAAACACACCATAAAAATAATTAAAAGAGAAGTCACAAACTGATAGACGGCTCTAGCACACTTATTACCTTCAAATTATAAGTGTATGTAATATATAAAGTATGTCTTTGAAGGAAAAACATGTAATTCAGTTTAAAACTGGGAGATCGTGGGCAGTTATTTCACAGGAGGAAATATGAATGGCTGATATAGAAAGATATTCCACCTCATTAGTAATTTTGAAAGTGGTGATTAAAACAGCATTGCATACCCACAAACTTGCACAAAGTTGAATATGACCATACGAAGTACAGTGGTTGAGGATATGGAGGAACAGAAGCTCAGACATTGCCAACAAGAGTGTTGTTGATGCAGTCACTTTAGAAAGCCATTTGTCATTCCCTGGTAAAGCTGATCAGGAACATTCCCAAGGCTCCGCCCAACCTTGTAACCTGTCTGGCTTTGTGTCATCTCTCCTCCTCATTCACCTTCCCTCCTCAGTACCCGGGTAGGAGCACATTCCCCCAGTTTTTCCTCAGAAGTTTCTCCTGGGCCCACCCTTCCTTTCAGTGCTCCTAGCTGTCCCTGTACTCGGGCGTACCTCCCCCACCCTCTTTCCCACCTCGCTCTACCACAAGGCTGCATCCTCTTGGTTTCCCCGGCCTGCACCACCCAATACTTTTCTTCAGGCTACACTCTTTCATCATCTCCTTCCTTCCTTCCTTCCCATGTCGCTTGCTGTGCAAGCTAGAACTTTCTGCCAGTGTTCCTCTCCATCAGTTATCACCTCTCTTTCTGATTCAGGCTCCCTGCAGCTTTGCCTCCGAGCAAGTGCTCCACATCTTAGCCCTTTGCTAAATCCTCTTGTTGCATTAAACACCAGCCCTGCAGAAGGCAACGTAGGAAAACGATACACTCGTCTCCCTCATTCACCCCGGAGGCCTGTTTCAGCTGGCTTTTGGCCCCTCACTTAACTGCAGCTGCCTCACTGGAAGATCAGAAACAACTTCATCACGCCACATCCACTCTTTATTGTGAAATTGCATCATGCATGCAAAAGTGTATATAACATACATACATAGTTTAAGAATAATAAAAAAAATGAACATCTGTGTTGTGTTACCCCCATTATAAATATGGCATTGTTAGTAAATGTGAAGCCCCTTGTGAAAGAGAACGGTGTGAGGTCCACCTCCAGCAGGACTGCTTATACCCTATGCTGAGGCCCTGTAATCCTCCCATAGCCCATCCCTCTAGGATCCGGCCCCCTGCTGGGAGGGGCCAGCTAATTTACCCATTAGCCTCTGGGACCAAAACGAGGGCTGTAAGCCTTCTCTCAAGTCTGAGTTTCCAGACACAAGCTCCTGCCTTTGTAGTTAGCCTGCAAGTGACCTTTCACTCGCCTCCTGTTTAACCCACAAGTGCTCTCCGCATTAGGGATCAGATACTCTGCTTCCATTAGCAGGTCAGTTTAGCCCAATCTCCTGATGTTCCATATCTGTTACCACATAGAGAAATGAGTTGGGCTGTTTTTTATGTCAGTTTTGAGTGTTACAAAACTTTGTGTACAGCTTTTATTGTTTTTATAGAAGAACTCGAGTTACCTTACTACAGATTCATTCTTTTTAAGGCACCTACCCAATGTCTCTGATATTGGCAGAGGGCATCAGCCTGTTAGACACTCAGTGAGAGCTAAACTGGCTTCTCGAGACAAGAGTGGAAGGTATCAGTGTATATCGGGACCTGAGTTAAAGTCATGTCCGCTTGGCTCAGTTAGTGACCTGATTCTTAAAAAGAGTGCAGTTGATTTATCTGTGTGTTCATATTCATTAAAATCCCCCAAAGCTAGCTACATCTACTGAAGACCAGGCATTAAAAGGAATTGACTTTAAAAAAACTTCCTGTTTTGAAAAGATTTCTAAAGAGCTTTGAAGCTGATAATAAGGGCGATTTTACAGCCCACATGTTCGGCTGCCTTTCTAAGAGCATGTAGCAGTGGGGACACCTTCTGGAGCTTTTAGAGAAATGGCCACTGCACGCAGAAATCCCTCCAGAAAGCTTCACGCTCGATTCTGGGCACATTTCTCCACTTCTCATCTCACAGCAAAACTCACTGTGGGAAGTCTTTTCAAGAGCAAGATCAATTGTCTCTTGCTTTTCCTTATCTAGATACAATCAGAATGGGTCCCTCTTATTAAAAAAAATGGTTCTAGAAAATACACTGTATCTTCTCTATGTGATGGATTTCCATTACCTTGAAAATGGAAAAGACTACTTCATGAGTCACTGCCATGAGCATAGCATGGCATGATGAAGGAGCCCTCCCCTGCCCAGCAAAGTTGTTAAGAGAGTAAGCTTTGGGGCCAGGCTAACTTAGCTCAGCCACCTGCTCTGTGGGCCTCAGGTTTGTCCTCTGAAGGCGGAGGACCATGCTAGGACCTACCTCATCGAGCTGTTGTGAAGATTTAATTAGGCAGTCCTTATGAAGTGCTTGAGGTTATACCTGGTAGGGAGTCAGTGATGAATAACTATTGGATGCAGTTACTTAATTAGAGCGCATCTCAGTCCACCTGGGCTGCTGTAACAAAATACCAGCTCCTGGGGCGCCTATAAACAACAAGCAGTTTTCTCTTACAGTTCTGAAGGCTGGGAAGTCTGCAGTCGTGGCTCCGACAGATGCAGTGTCTGCAGAGGGCCCACACTTCCTGGTTCGCAGATGGCACCTTTCTCCTGTGGATTACATGGCAAAAGGGACAAGCTGGCTTTCTGAGGTCTTTTTTATAAAGGCCCTCATCCCAGGTGGGAGGGCTCCGCCATCCCGACCCGATCACCTCCCAAGGCCCCACCTCCAGATACTGTCCCCTTCGGGTTAGGATCTCAACATATGAAATTTGAAGGGCACAAGCAGTCAGACCACAGTAGGGCTCTCATTTTATCACCATTCTCAGTGATCCGCTTGCCTCCATTGTGTAGGTCAGTGATTCTCAGCCTTGAGTGCACATTAGAATCATCCTGGAACCTTTCAATATCCAAGTAAATCATAACTCTTCAGTTGGGGGTCAGGTTCCTAAAGTTCCGCAGGTGATTCCAGTGGACAGCTGCAGTGAGAAGGAACTCCTTTTGAGAACCTTGAAAAATACAATTTTCATTCCCTAAGACCTGAATAACTGAGTTTTAGCAACTTAGTGATGTCCCACCAATGTCCACCTTAGCACAAGTGGCCAGTGGCAGCATTCTGGGACATCATAAAGTCAGAAGCGCAAGCAGGCCCCTCTCTACAGTGGCCGTGTATCTGCAGTTCACTTCCCCTTCTCACGTGGCGGAGCCAGGCCGAGCTGGTGGGGAAGGCGCTGAGCCAGCCCCATCTGTTTCCATCTGTCATCCGCTTCCCATTGTAGGAGGTGCAGCAAGTGTAAGACCACAAAGCCAGGCAGTAAATGTAGAAATGTGGTTGGGTCCTCATGTGTATGCCCAGAGAGGCTTAGGAATGTGCCCACTTTCAACACGATGTAAAGCCATGATTATAATCTGCTCCCTTTATAAGCAGGAATCAGGGGCCTATCCAATCCGGAGCAGGTTTGCGATGTGTGGTCAGAGGAAGGGAGGGAGGGGAAAAGGGAGAGAGGGAGGGTTTTAAGAAAGTGAGAGAAGCAGAAGTTAGATAGCTGAGAAGAAGAATGGGAATATAAAAAAAAAACACCTGATAAGATCTAACATGTAAAGATGAGGGGTTTGCTTAACATGAGCCATAGATTACAAGTCAAAGGCATGGAAATATGGTGTATAGCTGTAGAGAAAATACCTCAGCAGTGAAATCAGTTACGCCGAATAGCACACATTCATATTCTTGGATTGTTGAAAACGCACTGGACCTCTGAACCATGCTAGGAGCTGGCTGCTATGGGTCATTTGCTCCTTTTGGTATCAAAATTGGGGGTAGGAGGTCTTGACCATGGAGGAGGGTCTTCTAAGCCTCATTAAGGAGTCTGCTTTATCCTCGGGAAAATGGAGAGTCTTCCGAAAGGTTTTAAAATGGGGACATGAAATGATCAGAAAGTACACTTGGACCAAGCTCTTGGGCTCAGGATCCCATCCTGATAGACCACAGCCCAACTCTCTTCCCACGACGGCCTCCTCACCGCCTGCCCATGAGCAAGGCTGAGGGGCTGGCTGGGCAGAAGGGACAGAAAGAAGAGAGTAGTGGAGGAGCCAGTGAGGGCCACCACATCAGAACCGTTGGCCACCTGTGTTCCCCCTACATTTGCTGTTTGTGCTTCACAGCCTCCTCCGCCCAGTGCCAGGAGGAAGAGGTGTGTGAGAACAGGGAAAATAAAGTGGCAGGAGGAGGACCGCTCCTGTCCCCATGGCTGCCATCCCCCCTCCATCATGACTGCCTCCAGTGCTGGCCATCACTGACTCTCACTTACTGCTAGTCTTCATCATCATCATTGTCATCATCAGCATCCTCCTCCTCCTCCTCCTTGGCTTCCTCCTCCTTGGCTCCTCCTCCTACTGGGATCTACATGCATCCTCCATCTACAACAAACTTCTCACTTGTCCCTGGAGAATCCAGGGGCTCTCAATCCTTTTTCCTCAGACAGCATGTCCTTTCCACTCTTCACTGGGAAAGGACCACTCTTCCTTCCAGGTGCAGTTAGACTAGCTCCTCCTCCTTGAAGACTCCCCCACACATCCAGGGAAAGCCGGTCTCTCCCTCTTCTGAACTCCAACAGACTCTTCTCTCATCTAAATCTCAAAAATGATGGCAATCGCCTCCACTCCAGCACAAGAGCAGCTCATGCACATTGATTCTTGGTGATTCCTGGGCAGCTCATGCACATTGGACACTCACCGTGACCCAGGCACCCTGCTGAGTTTGTTACCTCACCGCAAACAAGGAGGAAGGTTCCACCACTAACACAGCTCCCAAGCACACGGTGCATAAATCAGGAAGCCAGAATTCAAACCCAAGCCGGCTGGCCCCACAGCCTTTGCTGCTTTGCACACCTTGCTGCTGGACCCCTCGTACCCATCCCTAAGTCTCTGACTCTGACTCCCTGGCCTCTGAGTCCCTTGAAGCAAGAACTGGCTTCTTCATGTTTGGAATCACACACTGCTACACTGGGTCCCTAGAAGCACAGCTTGAAATGGTGATGCTTGGGCAGGTGATCTATCGAGGGAGAGCTCTTGGCAGAAATTATAGAAGAGTAAAAAAAAAGAAAAAAAAAGAAAACACTATAGGGTGGAGGGGAACACTAGGGGAAGGTGTGACTTCAGAAGCCTTGCCTCTGCCTGACCCCACAGGAGCCCTGGAGTGTGAATTGCATCAGAATTTGTCCCACCCGGAGACAACAAGGCTGCACTCTCATGGTCCTCTCCCTCATCAAACAATCCTTGCCTAGTGCTCACACCCTAACGGGTGGAAGGACATAACCTCCCAGGCAGCTCCACCAAGCCAGGGCAATGCCCAGAGAAAGGTGCAGCCAACACACACAGCACCCGAGGGATGGGTGCGCCATTCTAGTAAAGGCAATGTAGACATTGTGCCAATAGCATCTGCTACAGTCGTAACTGAAAAAAATATTAAATAGCATATCAGCCAAACAAAACACGCCTGCAGGACCTTTTTATCCAGCCCGTGGCTGCCTTCACCCTCTGTAGTGGACATACCTAGAACCCAGGTCTAGTGAATCGGTGAATTAGAAGTCATGGCGTCCGCTGCAAGACTTTTGAGACGTCGTCTGCACAGCCCGGACTGCAGTGGGTATCCGACATACACTGTTCCATCCCCAAGTATTGTCTGCGCTGCAGCACGAAACACCAACTGAAGCACAGGCACGTTCATCGGGGTTTTATTTTGCTGGACTGCCACTTCCCGTAAAGGGAGAACAGGAACTAAGGGTGGTGGGCATTTTTTAATTTGCAGCGCAAAAGTTTATATTGATCCCAAGTTACCAAATATCGCAAATAAACTATGAAGAGGGAAACGGCTGAGCCGAAACCCGTGTGGCTGACTGGCAGTGCGTCTGGTGTTTACGTGGTTCTGTTGCATCTAAAGGGAGGGTTTCTTTCCCGGCTGCTCCAGTGAGTCTGATGTGGGCAGCTCTGGAATTGGAGCAGTATTGATTTTGGGGTTTTGTGTGGTTTTTTGCTTGTTTGCTGCGCACTCTCTTTTAAAAATAACCGAATCTAATCCTGCTTGGGTCGGCATAACAGGGAAGTAATCATCTATTCCTGAGGGTAAAATGAGATCCGATCCAAAAAAACGCTACCGACATTCTATTTCCGTGTTTTGGAGCAGGTTTTCGGCTTTAATGATAAGCGGGAGCCTTCGTTAAGACAAAGGTTTTGCCGTCCCCTGTGGCTCCGTCTGTTGTCAGCAGGGCTGCCGGACTGGGCTCCTCTGTTTGTTTCCAGAGAGACCGCTTGCTTCCCGGCTGTCCAGGCATCACTGTCCACTGAGGCATTGTTTTTTCCTCAGGTCTGTGGGTACTCTGCAGCTCTGGGTTTTCCCTTCACAGACATTCCCATGTGATTTTTTTTCTCACTCAGCACACCACCCTGGGGGGTGAAAATGTTGGATAGGAGAGTGCCATTGCGTGGGCCCATGATCTGGCAGAGTCTCCCAGGCATCTCTGCTGGCCTGGGTGATTTGATCAGTGCTCCAAGTCACCCTGTGCTGATCTCACTGTCCCTAGCTGGCAGGGCTCAGCGATAGTCCCACATTAACCATCAGCTCCAGTCCTTGGCTGTCATGCTGCCATTTCTCCCCATGGTAGGTCCTAAATCTGACTACACATTAGAATGACCCGGGAAGACTGTTAAATACCTAACTTCTGGGCCCCACCTGTGATCTGCCGAATCAGAATGCACCCAAGGGTGAGGTTCAGGAACATTTTAATGAGCTTCTCAGCACCCAGCCCAACATGGACCCTCTGCCCAGAATAGTGTGGTCTTCACCTAAGGTAGTGTCAACTAGGGACGTCAGGCCTGGAGTAAGCCAAGTGGAAGGTCACAGGAGAAGACGAAAAGAGCTTTTCCGTTCTTCTCCAAGGCCATGGGGGCGGGGGGGGGAGGGGAGGGACAGGTTGAAAGTGGACGTGAAAAATAGCCAAATTATCCTGCACCATGCTACTTACCTGTTCTCGTTCAACCATCCATACACCCATCCATCTGTCCATCTCTCCATCTGTCCATTCCGTCAGACACAGATTGAGCTCATGCTGTAGGTATAAGACCCTGGGCGCCGGGGGCTGTAAAGAGGGGAGAGCCTGGGTCCTGCCCTCCAAGAGCTCACAGCGCTACTGCTCACTGAGGGTTTTCCCCAGGGGAAGCTGCACTGATCTCTCTTCTTAAAAAGGACAAGCAGGGCCCTGCTCAGAGCCTTCATCAAGCTAGAAAATAAGAACATTTTTTCCCATCATATTTACCTTTTGAATATAGTAGATAAAACTGGTTCTCAGTTTATAGCAATTATATACATTTGTTCCTTTGAAATAAGCCTATTCATGAACACCACAGTGTGCTATCACTATATACTCATTTGAATGATTAAAAGTAAAAGGACTGAGTACCAGGTTGGGTGAGGATGCGGACCGACTGGCGCCCCAATGCCCTGTGGGTGGTAGTGTGAAATGGGGCAAAGCCACTTTGGAACACTGTTTGGCAGTTGCCCGCGATGTTGAACACACATACAGCATACAAGCCAACAGTTCCCTTCCTAGAAATTTACCGAAGAGGAATAAAAACATATGTCCACAAAAAGGCTTCCAGCAACTTTATTCACAGTATTAAAAGCTACAAACAGCCATGGTGTCCATCGACAAGAAGACGGATAAACACACTGTCTTCTGTCCTGAGGAATACTGCTGAGTGATTAAAAGAACAGACAACTGCTCCCTGCAAAAACATATGTGAATCTGAAAACATTCTGCTGAGCAAAAGAAGTCAAGTACAAAAGAGTACACATTAATAATTCCATTTATGTGGGACTGTCAGCATGTCTGCTTTTTACTGATGCAGAGCCAAGGGGAGTCTGGGGCCAGAGAGAATGGGTGATAGGAATGTTCTGTGTATTAATATGATAATGGTTTTGCTGATATATATATATATATATATATGTGTGTGTGTGTGTGTGTGTGTGTGTGTGTGTAAAAACTCATCAAACTATATGCTTATTGAGTGCTCACTCATCATGTATGTAAATTATACCTCAATGAAAATTGATTTATTAAATGACATTCAATAAGGCAGAAACCATGAAGCTGGCAGAGGAATGCCCGAAGCTTAGGACACGGCCCCCAGGTGCATGCTAGAGAGGGATCAGCGCCCTAAAAGAAGTGCAGGTGAAATGCTCTGAAACTTAAGAGGGAGGAAAAATTCCTTCCAATGGCAAGATGGAACAGTGTTGGTGCTCCATCCAATAAGTGACATTTCTGCTGAGCCTCTGAGAAAAAGTAGAGTGTGTATGGGGCCAGAATGAATATGTAAGTGACAGTGGGTTGAAATTAATATCAAAGGCCTGAGATGTGGGAGAGGAAGAGCCCCTAAAAAGCCACATGCATCCTGAGGGGAGCAGGCAGAGTGGGGCGACCCCACCACTCTGGCCCTTGTGACATCCTAAGACCTGTCCCATCCATGAGACCTGGACATAAGGGCTTCCGTAGCAGCTGGCGCCGTCTTTTATTGTGCCCCAGAGAACTCGAGTGGCAGTAGAGCAAACTGGCAGGGCCAGGACCAGGGTGGAGCACTGAGGCCCCAGAGCAAGCATGTAGGAGGCGGGTCATGCGCAGGCTGAGCTGCACCTGCAGGGCCAGAAAGCAAGTGCCTCACATTCCTCACCCTAGTCCTGGCCCTGCTTTCTGGCTCTCTGGGAGCAGGATCTCGGCACGCATCCATTCATAGCCATGCCTGAGTGCCTGCTTCGTCTCAGGCACTGTATTATGACAGAGTAGATACAGTGTCTTCAGCAAGCTCACAGTCTAGCAGAGACGGGAGATAGGAGTGTGAGAGGGGAACCCTGGGGGCTGTGGGTACTCAGAGAAGAGACACTAGACCCAGACTACGAGGGCATGGTCAGCAAACTTTTAGGAGAAAGTAAAATCTCAATTAAGATTTGAGCATGGGAGGGTGTACAGCAGTCCCTTCTAGACCTGTCTGGTCTAGGATTTGGCACGTGGCCTTAGAAACCAAGAGCCCACCTAGGCACTGACTTGCAACACCTGTGTCTTCCCCATGTGTCTGTAGATTTGTAACGTGGCTACGGAAGCCCGACAGTGCCCTCCTGTCCCAGCTGGAGTCCATCCTGGGGACCTCAGCCTCCACCAGCTCAGGAGCAGTCTCAGCAATACAGTCCCCTGAGATTGCTCTAAGTGGTTTTGTTAAGTGCAAAGCCTTAATGGACTTTTTCTTAAATGGCGTTCTTCTCTCTGCATTGACTTACATTCTCAAACTCATCCCTTATTTATTCATCCAACCACTCACCAGTCAACGATTTAATGAGAACCTTCTCTGTATTAGGCCCTGGACTAGGCGTCTGGGATATGGAGTTGAAAGTCATCGGGGACTGAGCCTTTCCTACCATGTTGCCCTCTCCACCTTCCCAAGGTCTATAGCCAGGGTCAGGTCAAGGATAGCCAGCAGAAGAGGATATGACTATTGGTCAGACATTATATCCTCACAATAAAATGCTCCAGTAAATGATGTGACTTAACATTGAGCATCGGAGACATGTCCAAATTGTCTGAAGAATTGCCAGAGCTTCTCAGAACTTTTGTAAGTTGGACATGGGTTTGATCGGCCAGGAAAGAAGGGTTGGGCTACAGAGAATTGCTCAGTGTGATGCCCTGAACTACTTGTTTGGGGGGCAGGAGGTAAGAGCACCGATCAGCTGACCTCTTGAGGAGGCGTCCTGTGAGTGAGAGCCCTGCTTGTTCTGTGGGGCACAGGAGTGGAGGGACGAAGACAGGGTCGCTGTGTTGGAGACTGTGCCCTGACAGCTGACAAATGAGTGATTCTTTGTACTTCATTGAACTCCCCAGGATTGTCCCTGCGGATGAAGATTTTGGGTCTAAAGGAAGAGGACGCAAAAAATCAGAAGAGCCTGACCTGCACATCTCAGATGTATGTTTGTTTGTTTGTTTGTTTTTGCCTGGGGTGGGTTGACAAGTTGAGGGTCCTTTCCACAAAACAGAGGCAGAGGCAGACCTGGGAGCGGAGTAGCAAGGGCAACGCTGGGACTTGGCTGTGATGGGTCTTCGAAACTTCACCCGGGTCACATCACAACCAAACACCCACCGAGCCAGCACCTCAGGGAGACCCCAGACGCCTCAGCAAATAGATTTTCTCTTTAGTGGAAAAACTAGTTACCTCTAAACCTTAGAGATCTCGTGCTCTCCCCAGCCCCTTAGAGAGTGGTTACAAAAGGAGAAATATTTTCCTCAGTGATTTCACAGTAAAAACAAAGAGGAAATCAAGAATGTACAGATTCATACCCTTAAATTCTCCTGGAATGATGGCTTGAGCAGATCATTGGAGATGCATGATTTGCTTACAAAGATGTCTGTTACAACACTTAGACATAGCAAAAAAAAAAAGGAAAAATAAATGATTGCGTGTCCATGAGGACAGATTATCTGCAGTAGCAAAGCGGGGGCAAGCAAACAGTGTTCCCCTTTGTAGACAGGAGTATGAGCTGGCACAGCCTCTGTAATGTACAATTTGGCAGCTGTATCAGAACTTAACATGCACGCTTCCTGTGCTGGGACGTCATTCTACAGGTGTGCATTTACATTTACATCGAGTCATGTAACTATGCTTGCACACTGCAGCTTTGTTGGTGAAAGCCAGAAAAATCAGGAACAACTCCACCAACAGGACAGCAGCTGAATAAACGAAGTTACATCTGCACAAGACCTGCACTGTGCACTTCTCTGCAGAGAATGAGAAAGTGCTTTACATGCTGACTTAGAGCAACCTCTGATACATTGAGTAAAAAAATACTATGTGTTCTATTTTTTTAAGTACTTTAAATGATGCTTGTGAAGAATAGTCACAAGGGAAAGCAGTTCATGTTGTGATGTTGACTGGAAAATCAGAACATAAATGCATATACATATACGTATACACATGTATCCATATATCTACAGTATAATCTCAGGGTTGACTTGTTTTCTCCATTTGAATCTTTCTGTGCTTTCTAATGTTTTTAGAATGAGTATGTGTAGGTATAGAAAACACTTGTCTTTGAAATGTTAATTTTTTCTATTTTCAAAAATGTCATAGAATACTCAAGAATACAGAAACATGAAAGCAAAAATCCTCAAAATCCTGTCATTTATAGAATAATAATGCTGAAAGCTTCGCCCAAAACCCCCACTCTGAATTAACTTGCACATGCTCCCATCCTCGAGTGTGATACGAGCAAAACTGCTTCCTCACTCAGTAATCTGCCGGGCACCTCACTTCTAGTCCCTGAGTACACGTGACCTCGTCCTCCGTGGGCAGAGCACCACAAACACCTCATTTAAAGCGATCCCTGACTGAGAGGCATTTAGCTGGTTTCCAAAATGTTGCTGTTATAAATAACACTATAGTAAACATCCTTGTACACGCATGTTGGCCAATTGGCCAGTTATCTCCATGGGAAAAAACGTAGTACAGGCGTACCCCAGAGACCTGGCAGTTCATTTGCAGACGACCACAGTAAAGTAGATACTGCCATGGAGTGAGTCACCTGAATTTTTTGGTCTTCCCAGAAGAGTTGTGTTTCCACTATCCTGTAGTCTATTTAGTGTGCGATGTACACTAAACAGTGTACATATCTTAATTTAAAAAAAGCTTTATTGCTAAAAAAGTGTTAACTTCTCTGAGCCTTCAAGGAATCATAATCTTTTTGCTGGTGGAGGGTCTTACCTTCCATGTGTGGGGAAAAAAAAAAGAAGCAAGCAATATCTGTAAAGCATAGTGAAGCAAAGCACAATAAACAAGGTATGCCTGATTTTTAAAATATGTGCAACATAGTCCATTCTTCTTTCAGTGATGGGGAGGAGCACATTGATGACCCCATTGTAAATGCTTGCTAGCTTTTCCTCACACCTCTGGTTTCAGCGGATTTAAAGGGAACTCTGCTGAAATAGAAAGAATAGACCCAAACCAGAGCCTGGTGGAGTTTCTGGAATCCCTATGGGTCTCTGAATGGGATGAAATGCTTCCCGTGGCATAGAAGAAACAACACCCCCTGGGCCCTAAAGCCACCTGGTACTAACTCTTCTTACTCTGGCCTGCCCCCAGTTAGAAATTTAAATCTTTCACTGCAACTGCCATGGCTATGGTATACTTTCAGGGCCAGTCCCCACGCATGGAATCAAACAAGTTAAAGTCAGGAATTTATCTGCAAATCGACTGAACTTGAACTTACCTTTTGCAGGCCCTTCTTCATTCCGACTGATGCCCTCATACAGAATGACTTTCTCTGCAGGTGTTTGATATTTTGCCCCTCTATGGAGAGCTGCGGCCACACAGTAGCCACCAGGTGGCTTTCACCTTCTATGGACACTGTGACATCATTGCACAGGCTAAAGCTCTGTGCGAAGTGGAAGGAGGGCCCACCTATGAGATGATACTGAAGGGAGAGGCATCCGTGGTCAGCTATTCCTTTGACGCCAAGGACATTGACTACGGATTACAGGTACGCCACCCATCGGGGGCTTTTCTGCTTTCGCCTTAAACGTCAGCCATCGTCTCTGTGCTCTCATCTCTCCTGGAGTCCCTGATCACGGTAGTCCCACCAGCACCCCTGTCCTTGACCCCTCCTCTGCCTTCCTGACCCTGATCATCCTCCCACTGCCAACTGTTTGCCCAGGGTCCTCACTTGCTTTCCTCACTGCCTCCCAAAATGCAGCATGTTAGATGACACACTTTGCCTCTTTCCCTCTCAGTCCAGAAGCCCATTCCAACCTCTCTGTTTCTCTCAATAACACGACGACCTTCTCAGTCCCTTCAGGGTACCATCTCCACGGCATTTCCCCCTCCACTCTCTCCTTCACCTCCCCGTATCCGTACAGCCCCCGCGGTCTGCTGATTGATCCATCAGAACTCCTCCGAGTCGGTTTTCCCTTCCCATCGCCACTGTGGTTATCACACTGCAGGGTCTCACACCTAAATTACTACAGTTTTTCTCAAACTGATGTGCATGTGAACTGCCTAGGAATCTTGTTCACGTGCAGTTTCTAACCCTGTAGATCCAGGCCAGAGCCTGAGAATCTGCATTTCCAACAGACTCCTAAGCGATGCCTATGCTGCTGGTCCACAGACCCCGTGGAAGCAAAGGATTACGATGCATTCTTAGCTCCTACTGCTAACCCATCTTCACATCACTGCCAGATACATTTTTCCCAAATCGCATTTTTATCCCAGCAGTCACTATACAGTTAACCCAGTAGCATTTGGGAAGGCCACATGTGGAATAGCACTGAGGAAAGAATACGGTTTTGTAGCAGAAGAACTGGGATGTTACCCCGGTTTTACATCCCACTGACTGTGCCACCTTGGGCTCTTCGCCTGACCTCTCCAAGCCTCAGTATCTGTCATCTGCAGAATGGGAACAGGGTAGCAGTGCCTGTCTCACCAGGTGGTTGTGGTTACTGAAGGGACTGGGCAGTACTGTGCCTGGGACAGAGAAGGCCTTCGATCCAGAGTCCTTTTCTCTGTCTCCCTTCAGATCATAGCCGGGTACCTCCATCTCGGAGAGGGTATCCTAAGCCCCTCTATTAACTGATGCTCCTTACATTAAACTTTGTTTTGTATGATTCCCCATAATAGCTCATTCATTCATTTGTGGCCAAGCTGTTTTACCTCTTGGCCCTAATGCACCCCAGCCCTTCCTGCCTGCAGGAAATTATTGTCCTACCAACCCAAGCCTGCACGTATGGTAAGACCCAGCTTGGCTCCATCCCTCACTTGTCTTTCTCCTACTTTATATTTGCCTGGCACTTAAGTATAGTCTTTGCTGTAATATAAGGTACCTTCTAATTTTTGCTTTGGAATAATTGCTAGTTAACTCTACATCTTTACATATTCTCTTCCCAATTAGATTTTGTGTTATGTACTCAGAGACCATATTTCCTATCAACTTATAATGAGGATTAGATTTCATAATGTAGCTACTGAAGCTATAATTATGGAATTGTGTGTGTGCATGTGTGTGGGTATCTATAGGTTAGAGATTGTGGCTAAAATCAAATTTACCCAGCATCTATTGAGACCTTTTTTTATTGCCCTGACCAAATAGAATTCTCTTTCATTCATTATCTCCAGGGTCCTCTGGGCAGTTGGTTCTGGATCAGCTCAGGGTGTACATTTTAAACCAGCTGGTCCTTGCCCTAGCTTGTCCTAAAAGCTCTAAAGTGGCCTTAGTTTGTGGTTATTGGACCTGCTGGTTAGTAAAACCTCATAAAAAGACATGTCTGGCCTATTATTTCCATGTCTTCACCATGTAAATAGAAAGATTCATTCTAGAAAATTCTGAACTCAAATCTCAGGGGGCTTTTTTAATTAAAAAAAAAGCAAATCTTCCTGGTGTGGAAAAGGTAAGTAATCCTCTAATAGGAGTTCTTTGTGGTGAAGAAACTGAAGTCTGTGAGGGGAGATGCTCACCACACAGCCACCCTGAACACAAGAATTGTTAGAAGAACTAAGACCGAGCCAGGTGTCCGGGGTCTGTTGCCCCTCCCACCCCAGCCAGCACCTTTTTGCATACTACAATGAGGATAGGTAGCATCTACATCCTGAAACACCCAGCCATCCCTGAGAGGCATGTTTGTCTAGCTGCCCTGGTTGGGATGATGGCAGCATCCCCCAGGGTGGTGACAGAGGAACCACTGGTTTCCTCCTTCTCCTCAAGCTGTTTGACCACGTCACAGAGAATGAAATCACAGTGAAGAATACCGGGAAAGTCGGCTTCCAGTTCAAGGTGTTGACTGACCACCAGTCTTCACGAGACAACCTTATGCCCGGCGTGCCGCTGACCCTGCCGCTCTCAGTAAGTAGCCCCCCCGCCCGTGAGGGCTGCAAGACGATGGGCAAGGAGCCCAGACTCACACCTACAGGCCATACCCCGCAGACACATCACAGCGCACTAAACATCCTCTGCCCGGGTTATGGGTGTGACTTGTGGGGTGGGTTGTGATAGCTTTAAAGTTAAAACTAAAGAGCTCTCAGCAGCCAGAAAACTAAATAAATCCAAGCACTTAGTAACTCATTTATTAAATATTTACTGTGTCCCGCATTTACCAGGCACTGTCCAAGCACCAGGGGTCCCCTAGTGGACAAGGCAATATTACCACGTGGATTTTCTCCATGGTTAGAAGACAGTTTATTTCCACCTGTGTCCTCACACTGCCTCTGTGACTCCATGAAGCCGAGAGCCCCTGTCCACTGACCACAACAAACAAGAGCAGTTTTCCGCTAGCAGGTGTGAAAACGCCAGTAGACGGCAGTGAGCCAATTGGTTTTAAAAGCAAATAGAGGAAGTAGGTTCTCATACATGGTGTATGAATCTATCAGTTTTAAGGAACTTATGCTGAATTTTTCTCATTATGAAAATGATTTTTTCATCATGAACATACATCTGGAAGGAGGGATACAAGGGGGACCGCCCAGCACGATGGGCCCTTGGGGTTGTCTGGCCCACCAAAGTGCCAAAGCAGGAGTCCGTCGTCAGTTTTAGAGTTCTCTCTGGTCTTTCTGCTGCGTAGGGTTTCGTCGGTTCACTTCAAGAGCAGGTGTTGAAGGTTTACTACTTGCCTGGAGTACCTGGGGTCTTTCAAAGAAGTTTCCAGATACAGATCGCCCACCTGGACCCAGAAAACATCACACTGAGTGGAGAGGGAATCTTTCCCCGAATCTGCCTCGACCTCCCCAGAAACCTCAAAGGTAACACTACCCACTACCGTGTTTCCCCACAGGGGACAGAAGAAGCATCTTAGCTTTGCTCGCGTGAAGGTTGACAGCTCCTCGCATTATCTTCCTGTCAGTCCTTACTGGTTCCCTTCGGTGTTACTCCTCAACCACAAAAAAGTCGAGAGTTGAAAGTGACTGGTGAGCTGAGTTTGGTGGGACAGGACCTGGCCACGACAGTCCCAGATCAAGGCCCCGACCAATTTTGCCGTCACGGACTCACTCACAGAAGCGTCAGGAAATGGCACTTCCAAGGCCTTTTTTCCAGTACAGGGTCCTTCCAGCTGTAGCCTCCCCCCGAGTTGTCCTTCCCGCCGGCACACTCCCAGATGCACCTCGAGGACGTGAGGGCTGACCCTGCTGCAGAGAGCGCTGTTCTCAGAATGTAAACTGTGCTGAAGGGCAACCAGGTTCCAACCCCATATTGACCTTACCCCGGTCAGAGGCTAATTCACACTGTCGTCATCTACCCGCACAGCCAGCCAGGGCTTTCCTGGTGGCATCTGGCCTCCAGAGCTATTCCTCTGTGCAGAATATTTCAGTCTTGGTAGAGCCCGAAGCTCAGCTGAGTAGCGCTTTGAGCCACAGGCTCTCTGTGGTTCTTTCTTGCTGGATCAAAGGTCAGAGAAATTTCTCACTCTTCTTCGTAAATCACTCTTCAAGCTCCTTGAAATCTATACTCCCTAAACAGCTTCCGACTAAACCCTCATACCTCAGCCTTTCTCCTGCCCCAGTCCCCAAAATCACTGTCTCACTGGTTGATAACCATCTGTTAAATCCTAATTGTTGGCTCCCTGAAAATATGAACACAAACACAAATACATCCGAAGACCCTGTCACACCTTAGCCTCTCAACAGACAGAAGTTAGTGCAGCTCCACAGATAATGGTCAGGGAGGAAGGCCTTTGCCACACAATGGAAAACTAGCTGACTCTTACAGGGGACACGGGCTGGTCGGTGCAGGGCTGTTCCATAACTGAAGTCTGAATGCCGCTGGTGGGGCCTTCTGTGCTCCAGTTCCCCACAGTCCAGGGCTTCCCCCTAAAGGCACAGGGATCATGGCACTGTGCCCACCTTGCCCCTCAAGTATGTGAATTTGCACCACTTTGGTGGGCTTGGGTGTCTGAAATCTCTCCACTGATTGCCTACCCTCCCTGATTTGGGGGGTTGTAGCTTATTTAGTTGTCATTGAAGCAACTTGACCTGAATATATTCTTGTTTGTTCACGGAGAGTTAATAAACATAAAGACTAATCGAAAGGGTGACCAGCCGCCTGGGTATGTCAGTGCCAGAACTCGGAAAGTCCCAAGTGAGCTGGGATCTAGCTGGGTCACCCTAAGAGTGATTTAGGGTGTGACTGCCATCAGCTTCCCCAGAACCAGCAGGTAACTCACTAAAGCATAATCTCATGAAACGCAGTGAGGTCTCTGATACAGATTCATCCCACTCACAAATTACTTCATCTTCTAAGGCAGAGAATACATGGCAAGGGAGATACCAGAAAGTTCCTTCCCCTTCTCACTTTATTTACCCTGAGCTAAGAGTCTGTGTTTGGGGCATAATTCATATATTTCTAACGACCCTGATGTTCTTTTCCTTCCAACCCCCACAGGAAATGAAAAATATGAAACCTTCCTGAATCAGGCCAGAAAAAAACTAGAAAAAGAGTTCCACAAATATGAAACATTTAATCACTTAGAGACAACTGAGGAAATACCTGAGGATGAATCTTCCGAGGTAACAGTAGCCTCACTTTGCGCAGAATGTGTGTGGTAGAAGGATGGCATGTGCAAAGGCCCTGGGGTGAGCACATGGCATCTCTGAGAAATGGAAAGGAGAAAAAGGTATGGTGTAGCTAAAGCAAAGAAGTGGGGCGGCGGGGCGAGTAGGGGAACCAAGATGAGCCTGAAGAGGTGAGCAGCCCTAGTGAACCTATTAAGGGTTTTGAACTTTAGCCTGAGGGCAACACGAAGTCACTAAGTGTTTCAACTGAGGCCTTATTTTATGTCTTTTATTTTAAAAGCTGATAGAGTAATTCTAGATGAGAGACGCTAGCAGTGTCAGTGAAAGTGATAACCGAGAAAGTAGGGAGAGCTGGGTGAATTCAGGAAATATTTTGGTGGTGGACTTTTCAGGGTTTGCTTGGGTGTGGGGTGAGGAGGAGGTGGCTTCCAAGTGGTTTGCTTAAATGACAAAGTAAGAAGGGGGCACTCCGACGAGAAACTCAAGGCCAGAAGCAAGTTTCAGGTGAAAGAGGCAGAAGGGAAGTGAGTCCAGATGGTCCATTACTGCACCTGAGGTTTCTGTGCATCATCCAAGTAGCATCATCCAGTGGGGAGCTGGAACCACTGTTGTGGATCTGGGGAGAGAGTGAGTTGGAGAAAGTGATTCGAGTCATCACACAGTGTTTGTAATCACAGGACTTGGTGAGCTTCCCAGGGAAGTGTACTGAGTGGTCAGGGAACAGGGTAAATTCCGAGTAGAGACCTCAGGCACCCAGCAAGGAAGTGGGAGAGATGACAGCCGACAGCCGAGGGTCCTGGAACGATCAGGAGTGTGTGGTGCCTCGCACAGCTTGTAAGCAAAGGTTGACCCGCAGTGGGAGAGGAAGGCAAAAACTTCCCTGAAGTTTCTCTCTGAACAGTCTGTTCCTGAGCATGAAGGCTGCTGTCTCCCTGTGCTTTCCTTTTAAAGTGCAAATGTACGTGGCAATACCATCCTAAGGAAGAATTACATATACAGCTAAGGGAGCTGTCAGATTGGTTGTGAAGGGTGCTAAAAGGGGGAATAGCGATGGCAGTGGGGAGACGGGGAGCCCCACAGGCCAGCAGTGATTGCTTACGGTCCAGATACTGAAAGTGAACCTTAGCTCCAAGATAATCATAATTAATAACAACAGCTACCATTTATTGAACTCTTATACTACTGACCATGCTACTGACCTGCATTATTATTTCATTAAATCCTCCCACAGTGGGGAGGGGGAGTAAGGTGCCACTATTATCTTAACTTTATAGTCTTATAGCACTCACGGAAGTGAAGCACTTTTCCCAAGGTAAGCAGCGGAGCTAGAATTTGCATCCAGGCCTGTCCAACTCCCAACACCATGGTCTTCGCCTCTGCCCTCTCCAGCCAGACCCCCAGCCGTCCACGAGGGGCAGCAGTGCATCTCCTCCACCTGCTCACTGCCTTCCCAGGCGGCTCCTCATCAGCCCCTTAGCACAGCTGTGTCTGGCGGTCCCTGCAGACCTGGGGTAATGGCAGGAGAATGCAATGGCAGGAGCAGAGTGAGCTAGTCCTCCTGCGTAAGCCAGCGGCCACCTGACCACTAAGTGGTTCAGGAGCCAAGCACAGGGCTGGCTTTGCTGTTCTAGAATCAAGACGACTGGGGCTGCCTATGGATGAGGCAGGCGCCTGTCCCACTTGGTCACAGCTCCCACCTCGCCTGTTGTTTCATTGCAGACCACCCCGCGTGTTAACCTTTCCCTCTTGGCCCTGGGCTGCAGGCTGGGACCTTCTCGGGCAGCATCTCCCAGCCTCTGTCACCCCCAGTCCCCCCCAAGACATCTTTCATCTAATACCCCGTCAAATACACTTCGTGTGTGTACAATAGATCTCTTCGAATAGTTTGATATCACATTTTTCAATTTGTATTTTGAGATAATTATCATTCAGAGAAAACTGTGAAAGTGTTTTCCTCGATGGCCCCGTCTTACATGACTAGGCTGCGGCGGTATCAAGATCAGGACACTGCCAGCGGCACAAGCTGCGGAGCTTCCTCAGAGTCCGTCAGCTTCCTGTGCACTGGGTGTGGGTGTGGGTGTGCGTGGGGGCGCTTCCTGCGTGGATCTGTGTAACCACCACCACAGTTAGGGTGTAGAACTGTTCCAACACCACACGGATCCTGTGCTTGTTGGAGTAGAATTAAAACAAAATCCCCTTCCAACCCAGAAAAATCTCTCCACCAAGGTAGACGAGAAAGAAAAAAAAATGTGATCATTAAATAATTATTAAACCGGAATGACAGCTGTGTCACAGGCCGTCCGCAAAGAGATTGCAGAGACAGAGAGAAGTGGCAGCCCTTTACGTATAGCCGAGCAGACGCGGCCCTTGACATACGTGTTGTCAAATTGAACAGTAACTGACCCCGAAGAACCATAACTAGTCCTCAAATTAGAGGACTTGGCAGCGCCGCCTGTCACACACAGCTCATCCCAAACTCACACGGTAACTGGGGTGGCCATCTGGGTTAGCTAATTGGCTGTATCCAAGGGAAACCAAACTTCTCCTGCTTTTGTGACAGGGCCCCCTGACGGCAGGCTCCCACCCTCCCACAGACACAGGCGGTAGGGGCGCCGCCTTCCTTGGTGATTGCCTCAGGGGCCTGTCCCCAGGTCCTTGAGAGGGACACTGGAATTGCATAGCTGACAAGAGCCTTATGCAGCCTTTAAAAGGATTTACATGCATTTCAAAGAGAGAGAGAAAGAATTTACATAGGAGTTTTCTAAAGCAAATGCTCTAAGAAAAGGGAGTGAGGAGAAGTCTCTTCCCTTATTTTCAACAGGGAGAATTAAACCTCTTAATTTTAATTTGTATTTGCCCTGACAGGCTACTCCTGTATAGCCCCCTCCAACCCCCAATCTCCCCATCCCTTGCCCCTAGCAACCATGAATCTGTTCATTATCTCTACATTTTTGTCGTTTGGAGAATGTCACATAAATGGACTCATACAGTGTGTTTGAGACTGGCTCGTTTCTCTCACGTGATGCCCTCGAGAGCCATCGGTATCAATAGTTCATTCCTATTCATTCCTGAGACTACTCCTGCTGTAAATGTGCCGGTTTGCTCACCGCCCCACCCCCATGAAACTATCAGCATCACAAACACACTGTCTGTCTGCTTCTGAACTGCGCCTCTTCGGAGGGTCACGAACTACTGTGATAGCTGAGATTTTTGGCCCCCTCCCAGAACCAATTTTCTCCCCCTTAAGGGGCGATATTGCCCACATGGAGAGTACCTGTTCTAGAAGGATTTGCTTACGTGCTCTTCTCTCTTGCTCCAGTTAAATGCTCAGCTCCAGATGGAAGTAGAGCGACTCCTAGTCCAAAACTACGCCATAGAACATCAGAAAACAGTTGTCCCCGACCCCTCGGATAATGTCAGCCACTGGAGTCGCCTCAGAATGACCAAGTGAGTGCCCTTCCGCGTTGCGTCCATCTCAGAGTGTAGTGGAGCAAGCACTGTGCCCACCAGAGTGCTCCCTGCACTGAGGGCTGATTGTCTAGGAATGCAGTCCACTTGCTCCGTGGGTCCGCTGTCCCTTAGCATCCCGGTCACCAGGCCTGTTGACATCAGACACCTCGGGCTTTGTCTGATGGGCAGGCCCGCTTTCAGGTTCACGGGGGCCCGTGCTGAAGGTATTCTGAGATAATGGCCAGAACAGCGGTGTGGGCCTCTAAAGGAAGAAGTACCTTGTTCCTAGTCTCTATTCCAGGGTGCGTTACTTGTTCTCAGCTTCAGAGAATAGCACTGTGCACAGGAAATAGAAGAGGGCCTCACACTCCCTCAAATCTGGACGAGTGAGCGGTAAGGAGCGCTTGTTAACCATTCCAGAATCCAGCTGCCAGAGTATATCCTGGACTTCGGCCACATCATCCTTGGAGACGTCCGAACACACATCATCAAGATCACCAACACCAGTCAGATCCCAGTGTCCTTCCACGCAGAAAAGCGTGTCCTTCACGACACAGGTAACCAGGCCTGAGAGACCCTTTCCTACTGCACCTGGTCATTTCTAACAAAGCCAGCCATGCCGTCTTTCTGGAGTAGAGTGCATGTTTCTTCTGGGACCAGCTGAAAGAATTGTTCGGCCGCTCACTGATTCTTTGAAGGGTTATCCTGCCCAAGAGGGGCTCCATCTAAAGCAACTCTTATTTCCTATTTCTCTTTCCCACAAAGAAATTTTGTTTGTCTTGGTCCAGGCTTTAGTACTGACTTAGACCGTGTAAAGAATCTGCCTTACTGCGAAACAGAAACATTTGAAGTAAGATTTGACCCACATGGGACCAACCTTTCCGTTGGCAACAAAGAGGTCATTCTGCCCATCAAGGTAAGCCATGCTGCTGTGCCCAGCTGGCCCTCCCCAGCGTCTGGCTCTGCTGGTCGATCCCCCCGGCGTGACCCAGTTACTATTTCAGAGCCACACTTCTTCCCCCAGCCCTGTGCCACCTCCTAACAACAGTTTCATGCCCACTCTAGGTGGTTGGGGGGCCAACAATTCACATCTGCCTGCAAGCCAAGGTGACCATTCCCACTATGACTCTGTCTTGTGAGAAAGTGGAGTTTGCCACGATCCAGTGTGGACACTGCCTTGTGGAAACTGTTCAGCTTTTCAATAATCTTCAAGTTCCTTGTGAATGGTTTGTCCACAGCCATAAGCTATGTAACAAGGTAGGTGAGTGTGGCCCATTGGTCCCCTTTTTTCCATCTCCATTTCAGTCATATTTGTAATCCTAGGCATCCACTCTCATCATTTTCCTCTCCTACTCAGATGTTCATTGATTACCATTGCCACCTGAATAAATGTAGTCCCTTAGCCCAGCATTTGAGGACCTGTGAGGCCATGCTGTCTGGTGAACGTCTTGTTCATCTTTGTTCCCCTGGTATCTACACATTCCCTGACACCCGGGAGGTACTCAGTAAGTGTAGGTTGAATGAGTAGAGGATGGAATAAGTCCATTATCCGTAGGTAACGATCTGATTGTCTCATATTTATTAACCAGCTGGAGAAACACATGCCAAAGTACTTAAGACAGAAACTATATGCTGAACTAAAACCAAAGACACGGATCTTTGAGATCCAACCTACTTCTGGAGTCTTGGATCCTGGTGAGAGATTCAACGTGCAAGTGAAATTCATGCCTAAAGAAGAGGTAAGCTGAAAAGAAGTGTGATTCCATTTGGACTGCCCGAATCTCTTTGAACTTTCATTGGGCCTCCAGGGAAGCTTAGAGTGGCCTGCGCCTCCGTATTCTGAGCACGACACCTCCAGTGGCTCCTGGTTCTCACTGGAGCTGTGTGGCCTGGTGGCGAAGGACACCACCAGCTCCGGAATCAGCCCACCTACATAGCGGTCATGTGGCTTTGAGCAAATTACTTAGCCCTGCTCAACTACACTTTGTTCGTAGATAAAACGAAAAATAATAATATTACATGTCAAAAAATCCTCATTGCAATTCTGAAATCCAATAAGCTCCAAAAACTGCCAACAAATTTCAGACCCAAACTCATTTGGCAGAGAAACTTCATCTGAACCGAAACGAGATTATTTAACCTTTCATTACCCCACTTAGCCTGCAGAGCCGGACACTGCATCTACAGAACTGTTATATATGTGATTCCAGGGGGCCTGCCCAGACCCTGCCGAGGCTGTTAGGTACGTAGGGCATTTGAGCTCTGTTTACCTGTTAAAAAATCTGAATTTGAACACATCTGGCCCCCAGAGTTCCAGGTAAGATGTTATCAACTGCAGCAGCTACCTCCAGGGTCATGTTGGAGATGAGCTGAATTAATGTGAATAAAATGCACAGCGTACTGCTCTATATGCAGTAAGTGTCTCAATAGTTATTAGCTGTTATCATTAGTAGTTTTGATAATGATAATTACTTCCTGGAAGACATACTCCCCAGGCCTCACAAACATTTCTTTTGTGACTACATCAGCACAAAGCTACTTTTGATAAAAAAAACATAGTAGAAGTAATAAAAACTTAGAACCAGAGAGGATCTCAAAAGATTACACTTAAATAGACTTTTGCTCAAAGCTTAAGGCATTTAGGAGACTTTTTTCTTTAATCTTTTAAAAGAAAAAAGATGCAAGTTTTTAGATTACCTATGATTTTGCTGGTAATGGCTTTGAGGAAATGCTTAAGAATCTACAGTGGGAAGGAAGAAAAGTGAATGACTTCATGTTGATTCTAAAATAAACTCTCTGGCCCTGGCTGGTGTAGCTCAGTGGATTGAGCACAGGCTGCAAACCAAAGGGTCGCCAGTTCGATTCCTAGTCAGGGCACATGCCTGGGTTGCCGGCCAGATCCCCAGTACAGGGTGCTCTAGAGGCAACCACACACTGATCTTTCTCTCCCTCTCTTTGTCCTTCTTTTCCCATTTGTCTAAAAGTGATTAAATAAAATCTTTAAAAAATAAATAAAATAAAATAAACTCTCTGGTTCTATTATCATAAAAACATCCCCAGCCTTTTTTGGAATAAACTATAGAAATGACCCCTGAAAGTATAGTCTTCCTTTTAAAAGAAAATAGAATTACTGTGTTTTTCATTTTTAGAGAATCTTAAAGACATTTCATCATGACTTTGGGTGTTTTACTGAATGAGGGGCATATCAGTAAATATAGTTTTTTAAGAATGTATTTGTTCAGGCAGTTTCATAAAGGTTGAGTTGGAATTGGTCAAAGTTTTAAAAAAGCTTCCACCATCTTCGAGAGGAGTTTGTTGGCTCTACATGAGGAACTCGTTAGCCCTGCAGCCCATACAGTCCATGCCTGTATCTCCATCAGCGGCAGAGAAATCACCAATGTCCACTCACACAGCTCCTAGACATTGTAACCTGTGTTTGAAATATTCCATGTTAGAAAACAAGGAAATGAATAAAATGTTCTAGCAATATTTCCATAAAAAGCAATTAAAATGTAGAAGTTTGGATCATAAGGTACTGCTTCCAGCAGTAGGTATTTTTATGTACGTGTGCATCCATCTGATTTCCCCCCTTGAGCCAAGACAGTTAGGAGCTCCTCAAATCATGCAGCCAATCACGGCCTCCCAGCCCAAGCCAGGAGCTCAACTGTATCAGAACAACCAAGGAACCTGGTTAAAAATGAAGAGTCCCCAGCCTTACCCTGCCCCTATCAAGTCAAGATCTCTAGGGATGGCACCTAGGGACCCGCCTCTTTAAATAGGTTCTCCAGTGAAACCAGAGTAGAATAATTGCCATCACCAGCTACCAGACTTGGGTCATAACTGTATCAGATGAAGTAAATACTGGAATGGATTATATAGGACTTAACTGTATCTTAAAAATATTGAAATATGTTCATTCAGATTCTCCAAGAAACAAGCCTGGGGAAATTTTTGAATGCAAATAGATTGTTGGAGAAATGCATGGAATACTGATGGAAACATAGAAAGAAGATGATAAGGGAAAAGAAAGAAGCTAATAGGGTGTATGAGTAAGCCAGCTCTCCTGGAGACTGAAGCTTAATCCCACTGGAAACTCTTAGACAATACACAAAATGCATGCTTCAGAATTACCCCTCCCCAGGAGGGAGGGAGCTGGGGTCTTCATACAGTAATGACTCAGAGTCATTGACTGAGGACCAACCACTACCAGCAGATGTTACTTCTTGGGCACTCTGCTCTGCCCTGCCCCACTCTGCCCATAGGTAGCAGGGCCCATGAAATGAGAGCCCAGGGGTGCAGGCCCAGAGGTACGAATAGTGGTAGTGGGATGTTCCCGTACATTGGAGGCCGAGGGATACGAGCAAGGCTCTTGAAGGGCCTTCTACAAGTGACAAAGCATTAATACAGTGCCCAGCATGCTCTAACAGATAAGTGGTATTGATGCTGTCATAGAAATTGCTCTCATGCAATTTTATAAGAAAAGGTTTCTCTCTTAGCCTAAATAGGATCAATCATCCCACCCTGGCAGTGGCTTTCACTTTTACCTGGTGTGTAACAGAAAAATATTCAGATGCTTGTTTTGTTTTTATGTTTTCCAGAGATTCTACAGCCAAACCCAGACATTCCAGATTGCGCGTGGTACTCAGAAGCTTACGCTGCTGACACAGGGGCAAGGTTTGGAGCCACGCTTGGAATTCAGTCCTTCCGTTCTGGAGCTGGGGCCACTGCTGCCCTACGCACCCGGAGACGAGGCCGAGGTGGTGGTGAAGAACCCCTGTGACTTTCCCATTGAGTTTTACTCCTTGGAATTTGACCAGCAGTATCTCATCGAAGAGAAGGTGAGCAGGGGCCACAGCCAGGCCCCACGTGGTGTGCACTCGTGCTCTTCTCCGCCAGGACAGCTGCCCCCTGACCTCTGCACCTCCTACCCTTTGAACCCTGCCTTGTCCATTCAGAGATCACTTTGTAGCCTTTTCCAGCCTACTTCCCTTGCCCTGAGCAGAATCCATTGCCTCTTTTGTGATCTCATTATATATTTTAACCAACCAATTAAAAAATTAATGCATGCTAATGATTAAAATTTAAACAATGAGGAACGTACACAGTATTCATTACATTTGAAGTCAGTTTCTTGTAGACAGCATATAATTGAGTCTTTTAAAAAAATATTTAATTTATTTATTTTTAGAGAGAGGAAGGGAGGGAGAAAGGGAGAGAAACATGGATGTGCAAGAGACACATCAGTGGGTTGTCTCTCACACGTCCCCAACCAGGGACCAAACCTGCAACTGAGGCACATGCCCTGACTGGCAGTTGAACCAGCGACTTTTCGCTTTGTGGGACAATGCCCACTCCTCTGAGCCACCCCAGTCAGGGCTAACTGAGTCTTTTTTAAAATACACTCTGGCAGTCTCTGTCTTTAATTGGTATATTTAGACCATTTACATTTAATGCAATTATATTGGGGCTTAAATTTGCCTTTCTTTTTTTTTCCTATTTGTTCTGGGCTGTGTATTTTCCAGTTGCTCCTTCATCTTTATTTTTTTAACTCCATATTTTAGAGCGGTTTTAGGCTCACAGCACACCTGAGGGGATGGTACTGAGACTGGGGTATACCCCCTGTTCCCATACGTCAGAGCCTCCCTCGTTAGCAGTGTCCCTTTCTAGAACAGCGCACACGCTACAACTGATGAACCTACACTGACACATCGTAGAGTTCACTGTCGATGTTCCATGTTCCATGGATTTGGACAAACATATGACATGTACCCCTCACTACAGCACCATACAGGGTACTTTCACTGCCCTAAAAATCCTCTGGACTCAGCCTATTAATCCCCTCCTCCTCCCAGCACCTAGTAACCACTGATTTTTGACTGTGGTCTTTTCCAAGATGTCATATAATCGTAAGCATATAGTATGTAGCCTTTTCAGATTGGCTTTTTTCACTTACTAATTGGCATTTACATTTCTTTCATGTCAGTTTGTGACTTGGTAGCTGATTTCTTTTGAGCCCTGAATAATATCCCATTGTCTGTCAGTACCACAATTTATTTATCCATTCCCCTACTGAAGAGCATCTTGGTTACTTCCAAGTTTTGGCAAATTATGAGTAAAGCTGCTATAAACACCCATGCACAGGGTTTTGTGTGGACATAAGTTTTTTACTTCTTTGGTAAACACCAAGAGGCTTGATTGCTGGGTTGTATGGTAAGAGTATGTTTAGTCTTGTAAGAAGGCACCAGCCTATCTTCCAGAGTGGTCATCCCATTCGCATTCCCATCAGCGGTAACTGAGAGTTTCTGTCGCTCCTCATCCCCACCAGCATTTGATGCTGTCAGTGTTTTGGATTTTAGCCGTTCTGATAGATGTGTAGTAGCATCTCGTTGTTTGTTAATGTGCATTTCACTGATGACATTAGATGTGGAGCTTCTGTCCATGTGCTTGTTTGCCACCTGTATATATTTTCTTTTGGTGAGGTGTCTATTAATATCTTTGGCCTACTTTTTAATCAGGTTTTTTGTTCTCTTATTGTTGAATTTTAAGAGGTTTTTATTTTTTTAGATATTTTGAATGATAGTCCTTTGTCAGATGTGTCTTTTGCAAATGTTTTCTCCCCGTCTGTGGTTTGTCTTCTCATTCTCTTAATCATGTCTCTCCATCAACCAGCCTTCGAAATATTCCTTCCTTTCCACACTGACCTCTGCTCTGTATCCAGTCTTCATGTGTAAACGGGCCCGTCCTAAGCTCTCGTCTATCTCATGGGTCGACATCGGTGCCACCCTCTTTATCACTCTTGCCTCGCAAGCCCTGGTGTCTGATGGGGCAGTCCTCTGCTTTACTCTTCCTCTTCAGTGTTTTAACTATGCTTAGCCCTTTGTTCTTCCATATGTATTTTAGAATGACCTTATTAAGAGTGGTTTTCAAACAACTGAAAATGGCGATCCTAGAGAAGGGTTGTCTAACAAAACAGATTTTTCATATCAGTGGAGCCCGGTATCCCTACCAGCACCGGCCAGCTGCAATAAATAGGGTCGTATCAGACGTTTTGTACTGTGTTTTATAAATATACATACACACTAGGGTTGCTACATTCAGTAGAAAGAAAAACAGTTTGCCTAGATAAATTTGAATTTCAGATAAGCAACATTGGGCATATTTATACTAAAAAATTATTCATTACTTGTCTGGAACACGGATTTAACTGGGCATCTCATATTTCACCTGACAGCCCTATTGCACATTTTATTCTACCTCTCCTCTCTCTCTCATACACATGCACACATACTTAATACCATTTCACTAACCACCATATTTTATAAGAATGTGTCACTCAGAGTAGACAATGGAGTTATATATTTTTGTCATTGGAAAACAAACCAAAAAATTACTGTAAGTAATTTTTGAAACAAGCAGAAATTTCTCTTCCACGTTAACCGCCCCAGCTCAAACGGAGCAAAATAAAGATCCTGTCACCCCAGGCTCAGGGCTCAGCCTTTCCTTTAGACCCTCCAGTGGACCCTGCCCTTTGCGCGCACCCAGCCTCAAACAGGTGCAGGGGCTCTGCACGAGGAATGAGCAGACCCACCGAGGGCTGTGGGGAGGAGCAGAGGCTTCCGGCGAGCGCAACAGCAGTTCCTGTTCCCCTCGAGCAGATCCTGCGGACGCTGAAGGGCTATGATTCCTACAACACCCTGCTGCTGCCACCCCGCATCCCTGGGGAGAAGCTGCCCACAGAAATGTACGAGTACTTCAATGAGATGAAGCAGTCAAAAGAGGAGCAGCTAAAGGTGAAATACCTGGAGGCTCTGGTGCAGGATAACGGTGAGAACTCATCTTAGGGACCTGGCTCCTGCCTCTGCCCTGCTTCTTTGAACTGTCCCTGGTGCCAAGCAAGTGCAAGGTGCCTTATGCATTTTATTTCTAACCCTTACAAAATGCTCCTGTTGTCCCCGTTGCATGGATGCACAGAGAGGGATGCATTCTTCTCTCACTGGGATCTAGTGGGGAGTTAAGACAGCAACTGCTAATATAGATCTAGGACACTAGCTAGATACCAAGCCCTGCGCCCAAGGGTCTCACAGGCACAGATGAGAAACTGAAGCACTGGCAGACAAGGTCCACAGTTTAAGTGGCAGAATCAGGATTCAAGCCCCGGTCTCGCTGACTCCAGAGTCCACGGCAGTAACCGCTCAGCTCCACGGTTTCTGTGTGTGTATCTGGGTAATGCAAGGGAACACATCACATATAGTAGAAATCAGTGCCCTCAGAGAGGTAGGAGTTCCCATGAGGAAGAGGTCAGCCCTCCATGGTCCTCAAGCCAAACCCCAGTCTCAAAGCTGGACTGTGCACTCCTAATCTGACCCTTTCTGGCCAGCTGAGTGGTCCCATCATCACCCAGGGGCTCCCTTGTGTGTACTTGAGCATCAGCATTCCTGGAGACCTGTAGGATCCTGTGACTTGTCATGATATATTTCTGCCTGCTTTTCCGTGCCCTCTTCCTGGACACGTACCTCCCTGCTCTTCCTTGCTCCCTTCTTCTGTGTAACAGTCATGTGTGTAATTGTTTTATTCTTGCTCTCTTCTGTATAACAGTCATCACGTGTATAATTATTTTCTTCATACCTGTCTCCACCCCCAGACAAGAAGCCTCCATTAAGGCAGTGGTCACATATTTCCCACTCGTAAGCCCATTGCCTGGAGACGTACCTGATAGGTCCTAGTGCCCAATAAATATGAATGAATGAGTTGAATGGAGTCCCTTTCTCCTGCCCTTGGGCCTGTCTTGTCTCTCCAGGAAGCTAGTCAGAGAACAACACTAGTTTGCCCTAAAAGGAGATGAGAGATGAAGGCTGCCTCCTCCACCCAATCTCTGGGTCATATTCACTGAGCACTATTAGTTTGCTAGAACTTTCACACTGGGTCGCTTAACCAACAGAAATTTATTTTCTCACCATTCTGGAGATTAGAAGTCCAAGATCACGATGTCAGCAGGGTCGTGTTCTTCTGTACCTCCCTCTAAGGCTGTCTTCGCCCTGTGTTCACATGGCCTCCCCTCTCTGAGTGTCTGTGTCGTAACCTCTTCCTATATGAACACCAGTCATACTGGATTATGAATGGATTAGGACATCCATATGACCTTGTTTTAACTTAATTACCTCTTTAAAGGCCCCATCTTCAACTACAGTCACACTCAGGGGTACTGGGGAGTTAGGACTTCAACACGTGAATTTTAGGGAAACCAGTTAAGTCCAGAACAAGCACCCACTATGTTCCAAGCGCTGAGCTGGAGTGCTGGGGGTGGGGGGAAAGATCGATGGGACAAGCCCCGACCTTTGAGAGATCACAGTCAGGAAGGCGGTGGCGGGAAAGACATGTCAACTCAGAACGGCCAAGTGGCCAAGGTGGAGAACGGTGAGCGGCTGTGGCCTACGAAGGACGGAGGACGTCCTGAAGTCGGGGAAGGGCCCTGTCGCTCTTGCCCTCATTACACACTGCAGCTGCGTGTTCCTGTTGCCATTTGACCAATTAAACAATGGCCTAGACGTAGGGGTGTCCAACCTCTAGGTGTCTCTGGGCCCCACTGGAAGAAGAAGAGTTGTCTTGGGTCACATATTAAATACATAGCAACACATAATCACAAAAAAAATCTCATGATGTTTTAAGTAAATTTACGATTTTGTGTTGGGCTGCATTCATAGCCATCCCGGGCCACATGCAGCCCGCGGGCTGTGGGTTGGACACCCCGCCAAAGCCAAGACCCGGGGGTTCCAGGGGGAGCCCAGGAAGGTGGACAGTCTGCTCCCCCAGGCATCTGCACACCCTGCGCTCTCCTGCTGCCGACTGTCCCTCTCCTCTTGCCATTCCACGCCCAGAAGGCCACGGTCCCAAGCCACATCGCCACCTTCACAAGACAGCTGCAGCCTCTCCGGCTCAAATACAAATCCTCAACAAAGAGGATGTCTTGGCCCTGGGGTGGGGGTGGGGGGTAATTTACACAATCACAGCCCTTCTACACACCCAGCGAAACTCTGCAGGACAGGGGCAGTGAGGAGGGTGCCGGGCAGACGAAAGGGTAGATGTGCTTAACAATAACACGCAGAAGTGTTCGTGATAAACTAAGAGGGAAAGCAGGCTACAAATTGGTACGTACAAGTTTGGTTTTGAAAAATTAAAAATTCAAAATATGAGAGGTGTCTACCTCTCCTGTACTGGTATCATAAAATTAAGTTACAATTCCTCTGTCACCATTTCTTTGTCTATCTATATCTCCCTTGGCACTTGAATTTTATAATTTATAGCTCTTCTAAATATTCCAAATTTTCTGGAACAATAATTTTGGATTTTTTTTATGTTGAAAGGTAGAAACTCTCTGAGCAGAGAAATCCACTGCAGTTCTTGTTTGAGTTGGGTAGTCCAGAGTGATGGTAACCAGCTCAGTGATTCTCCTCTTTGTTTCTCTTTCCTTTTCTGCCCCCAACCTCCCTTGCCCCACCCCCAACTCTCATCTGTGTTTTTCTCCTTGCCCTCTGGCAGAAGACGAAGAAATATCCCCGTTGGATCAGGGAGCCTCCAACAGCCTGAAGAGGCCCTCACTTAACCACGGGATCTCTGTCATATCTGACCTGACAGACCAGAATGAGTTCAAGAACAACCTGTATGAAGAGGACGATGATGACAGCCTGGAAAAAATAGTGTTTCAAAGTAACCAAGCATTGTAATGTTTTGGTGCCAGTTTTCTCTGAGCCAAAGTGGGAGGAGTGTTCAGTGCCTTTTCATTGTGCTCCATGAAATACATCTTCCAAACCTTCCAGCACAACTGTGTGTTAATTCTGAAACATGAATATGTCATCATTTATTTAGCCATTTCTCTTAACGTTGCAAACTCTGCTAGCTTCCCACGTAATTTTTCAGATGATTCACTCAAATGGGATTAAGAGTCAAAGAGTATCTGTATTTGCAATCCTAGTAGCTGTGGGCAAATATTAGCCAAAAAGGGCACTTTCAGACAATACAAGGCGGGTGCGGGGTGCAGAAGACTGTGTGTGTCATTTTCAGTCGACGTTTAAACAGAAAGTCGTTCCCATTCCCGTCAGAACCCCTGTGAACCCTGTGTGTCCACAGATGCACATGTGCACACACACACACACACACATTCTTACTTTGCAGCGGACAAGGTACAGAGCACTGACAGCCACTCCTCAGAGGAAGTCGGAGAAATAGAGAACAACCCTGTGAGCAAGGTCATCTCTCGCTACCTGGGCATTGATGTCTCCACAGAAAGCAACGTGACCAACAACCAGAAGGGCATCGCCATCATCATCCACGGGACACCCCTGTCAGGTACGCCACAGCCCCGCGGGGTCGCCCCTTCTGCGTTTACGACGAAACTCGCACGCGTGACTTTCAGGCCACGAGGCTTTTTTGTTTGCAATTTATAGATCAGAGGGTTATCCCCAAACTGTTAAAGTGCCAACCTCAGAGATACAGGACTAGAGAAAGAGCAGGGATACCTCATTTTTAATACATCTGTGAATTATTTGAGCTTGTATTCTTTCTATTATATTATTTAAAAACAAAGGGGGGAAATAAGTACAAACCCTTTGACCCAGCAATGTTGTTTCTAAAACTTTATCTTAGAAAATTAATTAACGATGTGGACAAAGATGAACAACGTGAATGTTCACTGCAACATGATTCACCGTAATAAAAAATCAGGAGCAGCTGAAGCAGTCGTTATGGGGGACTGGTCAGTTAAGCCGTGGCACATTCAGACACTGAATCGCCGTCGCCATTAAAAACAACGTCTTGTACACCCAGGTTCATAGCAGCGTTACTAACAATAGACAAAAGGGAGAAGCAGCCCAAATGCCCATTGACAAATGACTAGATAAACTAAATGTGGTACAGTGGAGTAGTATTCAGCCTGAAAAGGGAAGAAAATTCTGATACACACTACCTGAGTGAGCCTTGAAGACACTGTGCTAAGTGGAACAAGCCATGCGCAGAAGGACCATAACTGTGTCAGTCCAGTTACGTGAGGAACCTGGAGCAGTCAAATTCTGAGAAGCGGAAAGTGGAGTGGCGGTTTCCAAGGACTGGGGGAGGGGCATTATTCTTTAATGGATACAGAGTTTCCATTTGGGAAGGAGAAGAAGTGCGGGTGGTAGTTACACAACAGTGTGAGTACATTTATGCAACCGAACCGTACATTCAAAAATGGTTAAACTGGGGCTCTGGCTGCTGTGGCTCAGTGGATTGAGCACTGGCCTGGGAACCAAAGGGTCACCAATTTGATTCCCAGTCAGGGCACAGGCCTGGGTTGCAGGCCAGGTTCTAGCATGGGGCACATGAGAGACAACCACACATTGCTGTTTCTCTCTGTCTCTTTCTCCCTCCCTTCCCCTCTCTAAAAATAAATAAATAAAATACAATAAATGGTTAAAATGGTAAATTTTGTACATATATTACCACAATTTAAAAAAAATAGTGCCATAGAAGTATACTGAATGAATAGAAAGATGTTCATGATACATTGTTTTAAGTGAGAAAAAATGTCATACTTATTATTTGGAATCTGTGTTAGTTTGCTGTCACTACTGTGAGAGCCACAAACTCAGTGGAGGTCAGAAGTCTAAACCGGGCCAACCTGGGCGGCTTTCCTTCTGGAGGCTATCGTGAAGCATCCATTCCCCTTAGCTCCCCTCGCTTCTGGAAGTGTTCCCTCCAGTCCTTGGCTCGTGGCCTCGTGCTCCGTCTTCGCAGCCAGCACGGCAGCGAGCATCTTCCAGCCTCTCTCCCCTTGCTTTCATCGTCACATCACCTGCTCTGCCTCTGACCCTCCTGCTTCTCTCTTGTAAGGACCCTTATGATGACACTGGGCCCACCCAGGTGACCCAGGAGGATCTCCCCATAGCAAGAGGCATAACATCATCGCACCTGCAGAGTCCCTCCACTGTACGAGGTAGCATGTGCCCAAGTTCCAGGGGTAGGGTGTGGACATCATCAAGGAGTTATTATTCAGCCTGCCATATAACCCATTTCTTTTTTTATACGTAATATAAATAAGATAATTACATGCACATACTTAATAGCCATATGCAAAATTCCCTCTGGATCAGCAAATTATGGGTTTTTTTTTTTCATTTCTCCTATCCATTATTTCTGAATTTTCTGCTTTATTTTCAATGAGCAGGTATTTTGAAATGAGAAAAAAAATCAACACGAGTTATTCTTTAAGCCAAAAGTGTCTTTCTGTTAGAATCAGAGACCATAAGAGCTACAAGACTTCTGAAGACCAACTGAGAGAATCACTCTCTAGGCCGAGGAGAAAACCCAGAGAGGGTGCGTGTTGCCGTACGTAGCACACAGCCCGTCGGTGGCAGAATTAGGGCAGAACCACGGTCCCGGCTCACGCCGCAGGCCTCCCTTCTCTTCTGCTGCCGCCTCTGAGCACACGAGAGCCTTGGAGGCGGGGCACTGGGAAAGATCACTGTACGGGGGCCTCTGCTTTCGAAGTTTCTGGCTAGAACACTGAGCACACGAAAGCCCTGAAATTCAGCCCCCTTTCCTCTACAGGAAAGTCCGCCACGGCAGCCAGCGTGGCCAAGCACTACAACGCAGCCTGCCTGAGCATCGACTCCGTCGTGCTGGAAGCCATCTCCGAGGGCAGCATCGCAGGGCTGCGGGTCCGAGAGCTGTGCATCAAGGCCGCCATAGAGCAGTCCATGCGGGAAGGAGAGGAGCCTGGTAAGGGCCGTCTCCCCTGACCTTCTGCAGCCAAGTGGCCGGCACCCCACTGCTAACACCCCTCCTCTCTCTTTCCCCCACTAAGCTTTTCTCCCACAGCTCGGTTGAAGTCTGATTGATAACATGCCGCTAGCTTAGTAGCCCGGAGAAAAATTCTCTTCGCCCGGTATCTGCGGCTGTCCTGGCCACCCAATACTGGCACTCACGTGGCACTTCGGGGAGCAGGACAGTGGGTAACACGTGGCCCGTACCTTTGGGGGCATGACACCCAGAGAGGAGCAGACATGTGCGCATTCAGAGTGGAGGAAAAGAACACAACAGAAGTGCTGGCTCTGTGAGCTTGGGGTGGCTGGGTGCCAACAAGTGTGGTTTGGGGACGTATTCCTGGAAGTGGCCTTTGAGGGAGCCCAACAGTATCGATAGGCAAAGACAAAAACAGGGACATTCCCAACAGAGAAAGTGGGGGAGCTGACTAGAAGTGGGAAGGCAGCTTGAGGCCAATTGCAATTGACCTTGATGCCAAAATTAGGAATTTGGATTTTATTTTGAAGGAAAAGTGTTGTGTAGTTTCCATCTTTGGGGAAAATGGTTGGAAAGTAGCTCCTGCAGTGTCTGGTGGAGGAAGCCAGCGATGGACAGGCCTGGGCAGGCCGCCCCGGCTGCCTCTAATGCAGCAGGGACTTGAAGCAGTGGGAGGCATCCAGGGTGGTCACACCAAGATCGCCGCCCTCAGACACCGGGAAAAGTGACATCGTTTACCAAGACAGGGAAGGTGGGAGGAGGAGAAAGTTTGCTGGAGAGGAAAAGTAATTGGGTTTTTGAACCCATAGTAGTGAGGCCTGGTCGAAACTCAGACCTGCCAGAGGTCAAAAATCCTGGGTGCACCAGGTCATCTGAAGGCCTCCGGGCCAGGAGAATGGCGGCTCAGTTGGAAATATGCTGAAGCAGAGTGCCTGCTGAGAGCCGAATTATTTTTATAGAAGTACTCATAACGCGACACCATCCCCAACAGTGTATGAGGCCTGCCAGTTGATGAAACTGGCTGGGGCTTTCGGGCATGCCCCCTCCTCTCAACACCTCTTCCTGGGGAGCTCAGGGGAAGGACTCTGCTCAGAAGATAAGAGAAATAGCTCTGTAGTTATATAGGGAGGAAAAACAATTCTCCCTCTGCCCTTCTGAGTTCTCAGCTGAGACCCCTGTGATTAAAGAAAAACAGATTAACAAGAGGAAACAAAGTTCCTTAACACGTGTACTTCACGTACACATGGGAGACACTCAGGGGAACATGAGCGACTCCAAGTTGGCTTTAGAATTCAGAATGAAATACCAGCGTGAAGGGAAGGGAGAGGAGGCACGCAGTCCTCCCAAGGGGCCAATGACTGTGAGGACCAATGAATGGACCTCAGGGAACTGGGGGGAGGGGCGGCAGCCTGCCCAGGTGCTGGTGACGCCAGCCCTCCCCTGGGATAAGAGCCCGGCTTCTTTGGTTGATGAAACTCCCAGAAAGGGGCTTTGTGGCCGTCTGAGTTCCTTTTGCAAGGCTGTCTTTAGGCAGATCAGGGAAGTTCAGAGGAAGCCCCCTGTGCATTTGCTGCCTTTACAGCTCGAAATAATCAGTATTCCCAAGCCGTGTCCAGGAACTCCAGAGCCCTATTTCTGGGTGGCATATTCTGCTACCCTTCATGCTGAACTATAGCTGGACTATAATCCTGATTCTCCTAGACTTTTGTTTCCTTTTCTGTCAAACTACATGTCACCGAGGTCTTTGGAGATGTGTTGGTCTCCTGTGACAAATCGTGAGTTCAAGCCCCCTGCCTGAGAACGTACTGGCAATCTGCAGGCAGAACTGGGGGAGTCTTCCTCAGCAAAGTGACAGGTGCGGCTGCCAGAGGAGAGGAAGTCAGCCCAGAAGGTTCCAGAAGGAGAGGGGTGGGATGGACAGGGCAGGATGGGACCTTGGGGACACTTCCAGTGTAGGAGGAGGTTGTGGAGGGGAAGCCGGGGCGTGGAGGCCGAGAGGCAGAGCAGAGGCCAGAGGGGCGGGCAAGCAGGAGCACAGGTAGCGGGAAGCCCAGGCCGCAGCAGAGAGCGGGACGAGAAGGGCTTTCGGGTCTCTCTGTGGGTGCGGGCACCGTCTCAGCTTCGTTTTCCTGGTAGCTCTTATCACTAGTGAGCGTGCTATTTCATTTACTCGTTTTATCACCTCTCTCCCCCAGCTAGAGTGTAAGCTCCTGGGGGCAGAAATGTGTGTTCGTTTTCTTCACTACTGTATACCCAGCACCCAGAATGGTGTCTGGCACATAGTAGATACAGAGTAAAGATTAAAGATTTATTTTTAAAAATGTATTGAGTCACTAAAAGAACACAATTGGAGATTGCTGGAAATTCCAGTAGAATGAACCCTGAGAAGAGGGCTACTGTAGTTCACAGTGCAGAGGTCACTGGTGACTTTGAAGAAAACCCTTTTAAGAGAGGGTGAAGCCCGAACGCACATCCGCAGTTTGCTGTGGAATCAGCAGGCTGTGGCAGGCAGGAAGTGGGGCGGCAGGAGGCTGGGGTGCCGTTGCCAAAGCCGAGCCTGGAGGGACAGGGGTGATGGGGCCCAGACGCACACAGGACCATGTGGGTCTGTACCTGGAGCAGAACTTGGGCACAGCTACTCCCCTGATGTCATCGGACACTTTGCCCACCCTACCCCCAGTCCTCCCAGGCGCTGTGCGAAGTGCTTGTACCTATAATCAGGGACCAGGGAGGGGAGGAGGGAGCCACTGGAAAAGATAAAGCAAAGCAAAGTATAGTGAGAGCTCGCAAGGGCTTATCAGGGGAGAATCCCCCAAAAAACAGAGTTCTCTTCTGGAAGGCATGCCCCTTATAATACAAGCTTTCCCCAGTAGGTGAGTGTTCTAGGAACCCATCTGTATCAGTGAACTAGCTGGCATTGTTGTGAGAGGCTGCGTTCAGCTTCAGCGAATTTGTTTTTGGAGACTCTTTCAACATGTTTGCCCATGTCATGATGGGTGATTTACGAGGGCACCTGCCCACACTGCACTGAGTGTTCAGCAGTTTTTGACCAAATCAGCATGACCCCTGTGCCCACCCTCCCTATTCACCTGATCTCACCCTGAGCAACATTTTTTTTGTTTCACCTGATGAAAAAAGTTCTAAAAGGGAAATGTTTTGCCCATGTGGAAGACGTGAAACAAAAACCAGCAGAAGCACTAAAAGGCATCAAAATCGACAAGTTCAAAAACTGTTTTGACCAGTGGAAAAAACATCTTGATAGGTGTACTGCATCAAATGGGGAGTACTTTGAAGGTGACTGAAGTTTAAACATACAGGAATAAATACACAATTTTTTATAAATAAACTCCAGGTTTGGGGAGGTCAACAAGGAGCAATAACCTGAGTAACAAGTCTGCCCAAGAGCTACAGAAGCATAGAAGTGGCCAAGCCTACGGCCTTATCACCATGTCTCAGGCCCCAACAGCGTCTGCTGGACCCCCTTGCTCCTCCGGGCACAGGCAGTCTGTCCTTGTAGAGCCGGGGCCCAGAGGGCACCGTGAGACAGGACTTGCCATTGCGGATGGGAGGCTGGGAGGGGCAGGAGTCTGTCCTCAAGGCCCAACGCAGTCTAACAGGAGTTTTTCTGAACAGCCGTCATGGAAACCTATAAATAATTACATCAGCCACTGATTCTGAAGGGGAACTTCTCAGTGGGCGAGGGTCCTTAGGAGTGATGATCTGATTGGAAGGAAGGCCAAAGGTGTCACGAAGAAATTAACATGAAAGCCAGGTTTGCCAACAGGCACACTATTATTAATTAGCCTGTTTGTTCATTTGGGCAGCTCTGCTGTGGAAGCAAGAATGAATGCCCTACCCAAGCTACCCACTGGCGTCCCCACGGCCTGGAACCACAAAAGGTCAAGGGTTAGATTCTGAGGGCAGGGCTGTAGTGTACTGCAGTTCCAGAAATGATTGCCCTCTGGGCTGGAAGAGAAAGTGAGGCAGATTCATGTGAGATCTGAGCAGTGAAGAGCCCTGGACTCCAGGCCAGGCTCTCCACGGGGCCATCATCATCGGGTCCTCAGTGGACAGAGCCTCTTCTCTCAGCTCCGCTCCCCATCCCCCCTGTTATTTCCTTATCATCCTATGGTGACCTTTAATATAAACCCACTCTCTCTGTGTAGCCCAGGAGCCTGCTTTGGCCCAAATTTCCATTGGACCCCTACAACTGAGCACCGAGACCCTGGGCAAGTTAACCTCAGAACCCACCCTGGTAACTCCAGAAACAAAAGGCGCAAAGCCTGTGCGCGGGAGCTTGCTGATTGGCAAAAGCAAGGCAGAGAGCCACGCCTCTGGGTCTCAGAAGCAACAGCATCAGCACCCGCCTGAAACACCACAGGTACAAATCAGGGCCCCCCGGAAAGAGGTTTGGGATCCTTCCTTCTCCCCATCTTCCTTAGCACCCTGCAGCTGGGTCAGCACAACTTCATTCCTATGGGTGCCCTCCCCAGGCAGGTCTGAGCGCTGTCCCCAAGCCACACCCCCCGAAGGGAGGTTCTCCCAGCAGGTGTCTAGCAAGTGACTGTCACAGTACATGCACTGGGGCACTGGGTCGGGTGCTGGCAACATGAAGGTAAATCCAATTCTCTGCACTCGAGCTGCACGGAGCGTCTGCTGAAGCACATGACCACACCTTAACACATTTGCAATAAAATGAGATTGGTAACAAATGGGTATGTAAAAATAATTAGGTTAAACCATAAGTCATGTTTAAAAAGCCATAGAGAAGGTCAGAGAGTTTGAGCCACATACCCAGAGACTTTGAGAACAATCTTGGCAGAACAGCAGGTGCTGAAGCCAAAGACAGCGGACGGACAGCCTTACCCTCCCACCGCCAAACCTACCCGACAGCCCTCTGGCCAGCCCCGTGCCCTGCCTTCCTTGCAGCTGGGCCCCATCCCTTCTCTTTCACTCAAGACCTAAATTCCTGCAATTGTCTCCTCTCTCTACACTTGTTTTCTTCCCCCATTAGTTGTTGGATTCTTCCCATCAGCATCTAGGCATGCTTTATGACCCCCGATCTTTAAAAACTAGGTTCCTGTGACCCCAGGTTCCCCGCCACTATTGCCTCATCTCTCACCTTCTCTCCAAAGAATTGCTGCATGATCGCCTCCTGGTCCTCAGCATCGTTCTCCCTTCACCCGCTCCGACCAGGCCTTCGTCCTCCCCACTTCACCCGTCACTCTCCTCAAGCTCACGGGCATTCATCTGGCTAAATCCATTGGCCGGTTTTTTGTCCCCATCTCCCATGATCTCTTGGCAGCTGATAACCCCTCCTTCTAGAAAGGCTTTCCTCACTTCGCTTTCAGAATGGCACACTTCTCCACTTTCCCTCTGTGTCCTGGATGACTCCCGCGCCATCCCCCCAGTGCCTCCCTCACCTTACTAGTAGTGCCTTCGCAAACTAGTTTTTCAGAGTAGGCTAGGACTGAGTCAGCTGGCCTTCTCTTTGGTATCTGCCTTTTCTTTATCGGCAATCTAATCCAGTTCATTAAATACTTAAATATTTTCTTCATATACTTCCATGTTGTCTTAAATATTCAAATAAAATATTAAAATACCTCAGTATTTTCATTATGCTTATAGCCCTCAAATTTGTATGTCCAGCCCTAGTTTCTCCCCAAGCTTGGGTTCACTTGCTCAAATGATATTCAGTATCTCTATCAGATGGCTTAGAGACATTTCAAGATTTACATGTCCAAAAAGTGGTTTTGCTCCCTCCCCCCGCAAAACAAAACAATACCAGAAGTTGTTCTTTCCTCCATCTTTCCTTTCTTAATAAATAACTTCACCCTCTTTCAGTTTGCTCAGTTCAAAACTCAAGGAGTCATTCCAGAAGCCTCTTCTCCTTTCACCTCCACCTCAGACCCTATTGGCTGCACTTCCGAAATCCGTCCCTTATCAGCCGCATCTCATCACCCTCGCTCGCGCCCACCCCAGACCCTGCTGCCATCATTTCCCACCTTGGCCACCAAGATACCTAGCTCACTAGTCTTCCTGCTGCCACTCTTGTTCCCTCATGCGGCAGGTAGAATGCTCTCTTAAACAATCCAAGTCCCATCCTCTGTCTGCCTAAAACATGCCAACAACTACCTATAATGCTTGGAATAAAATCTAGACTCCTTACTGTGGCCGGCAAGCCCACAAATTCTGGCCTGACCAGGTCTTTACTGTGAAGCCTGCCCAGCATTCCCATTGCTCACTCAGTTCCCATCACACTGGGCTCCCACGTGCTCCCCAAACACCCACAAGTCCACTCAAGTTGTGGGAGCTTGCTCTTCCCTCTCAGAAAGACTCTTCTGTCAGGATTCTGCCTCCTTCTTTCACCTTATGCAGGTAATGTGACAACCCTTTCTTTTTATTTTTTGTGACAATTCTTTCTAAATAGCCATTGTCCAGCTCTGTCATTGCTCTTTGTCCCCTCACCTGGACATTTTCTCCCTGGCACTCATTACTGTCTGAGATTGTATTATTGATTTGCATATTTATCTGTCCCTCTTCTGTCTCCCCCACTTGAATGTAAGGACCACACTGGCAGCAACATTGTGAGACTTGTGTGTTGTTGTGTCCCCAGCACTAGAGGGGACCTTGGCGCATAGTAGCTGCTCAATGAATATTTGTTGAATGAATGAACAAATGGGTGCTTTCAGTATATACATAAAGCACCTTGTACAGAGCTCCCTCTTGAAGCCTATAGCAATTCTTTAAGAAAGACAGGAATATTCCACTTTATACTGCAACCCCCATTTTACAGATGGGGAAATGGGGTCCAGAGAGAGTATATGGTTTTCCCGAGGTCACATGGCATGTATGTGTAGGAGCTGTTGGGGAACCAAGCTGGATTCTAACTCCCGGTCCTTCTCCCACCAAGGTTTCCTCCAGTCCCCTCCCCTCGGGGCCAACGCCGCGCAGGCTCAGTGTCAGCCCCAGTGTCGGAGGGGACACCGGGCTCCTGAGCTGTGTGCTGCCTGAGGAGCTGCTCACCCAGATCCTGACTGAACGTATACAGGTGCGTCCACACCCATCCTCGTGAGCTGCAGGGCTCACACACCTTCCCCCGCTGTGCTGGGGCTCTGAGCCATCCCCCACCCACAGCGGCTGGGAACCCAGGGGCCTCGGGGAGGAAAGACGGGTTTCCTCACCCTCACCAGTCATTTATTTGTCCTTGTGACAGCCTGTGTTTGTCCCCCTGCCGACCCTGGCTAGTCTGCTGCCAGAAGCTACTCACCTTAAAGGGCCAGTGAGCAGAGGTTAGGCATTCAAAAAAAAAAAAAAAAAAAAAAAAAAACAGAAACAGAGTCAAGGCACAGACTACAGCAGTGTTTTTAAAACTATAAGGTGGAGCCATTATGAGTTAGAGTTTGAAGACATCTTAATTGCAGTAAAAAAATGTTTTAATATGTCATTAAGTGAGAAAAGATTATGTGCTATATGATTTCACTTGCATGTGGGTCTAAAGAATTAAATACACAAACCAAACAAAACAGACTCACAGAAATAGAAAGCAAACTGATGGTTGCCCGTGGGAGGGCAGTTGCGCGCTGTGGGGGAAGAAGGGGGGGAATTAAGAGGTTCAGATTGGCAGTTACAGAGCAGTCACGGGGATGCGAAGCACAGCTCGGGGAGTACAGTCCATAGTATCGGAATGAGTGTGCACGGCGCCAAGTGGGTGCTGCAGCTACAGGGAGAGCACCGTGTAAAGTAGATAAACATCTAACCCCTGTGCCGTGCACTGGAAACGAATACAAATAATACTGCATGTCAACTGTAACTGAAAACCTAAAAAAGAAAGAAAAGCAGACTATGAAATAGTACGTAAAGCACAATTACGTTTCTATAAAAAATGTATGAATGTGTATTATGCCCATAATAAAAGCTCAAAGCACTTGTAAACTGTAGTTGTCTTTAGATAATTACAGGTTTTTAGTCTTCATTTCTGAATTACTATACAATGACATATTGCTTTTAAAGTCAGAAACTCAATAGCTGCTTTCATTTTTTAAAATTCGTATGTGTCACACAGTCACAGAAAAGACCAGCAGGGTTGGGAGGGCACCACCTAAGCCTGTTGGCTGCTCGTGGTTTACAGGGAGCTGAACTGCCCAGCAGGCCCCACAGCTGTGTTTGCTTTGGTTTTTGCAAACTGGGACACAATATTAATTGCATATTTAATATAATAAAATTGGACTTGAGATTCCCAAAGAGGAGGAATGTCACCACTGGAAATGACTTACGTAAAGTTTGGACTGCTCCTGCCTTCAAGGCGCCATGACTCGCAACTGATCTGAGCAAGGTGGCCCAGTCAGTGTGCAGGTGTGTCGGGAACCCGGGTGAAAGGCCAAGAGTCCCTGGAAAAGCCCGAAGGAAGCCAGGAGAGCTGCGCCACTCAGAGCGCTGGTCTGCCTTGAGAGAGGGAGCTTGCACTGCCTCCTGCATCTGCAGTGTTTTGCTACAAAGAAAAGGGCAGAACTGAACTAGGCAGCGTATTTAGTGATGTAGTTGACTCGCGTTCTGGCACAGGGCTCTTGTCCTCTCAGGCCCTGGCAGGAGTCAATTCCCGGCACGTGATGGCCGCTCTGCACCACACTCTGAGGGACAGTGTAGCGCAGCAGGGACTGTTCTTCAGTGGTTAGTGCGTGTCTCAGAATCCTTATACTCCAAGGCAGTGACGCCACTAAGAAAGACAGAAATGGCCCTCTGCTACCTCCGTCTCTGCTGCTCTCGCCCTGTGCATGAGGACATCTTCCCTCTGCCTCTTTCTTCCCTGTATCTCCTGCATCTTCCCAGACCCTCACTTGTAACATTTAGTTCCTTTTCCTTATTTTTATAAAAGCAGAGCAAATCTTCCATGACTGATTAAATATTTTTGTTTTTCTTCTTTATAATGACACCTTGAATTGAGCAGGTAGATTAATGGTGTTTTCATGGGGGCTTGGCAGGTCTGTAGAACCAACTGCAGCACCGGTAAAAGCACCAACAACAGACCAAGCCTCCGTAAAGAGAACAGATGGTCCCGTGGCCATGGTAACTGCCTTTGCTCTCTCTGGTTTCAGCTGAGTGACTGCTACCAAGGGGTGGTGTTTGATGGCCTCGAGACACTCTTTGCTCGGAACGGGGCTGCTGCCCTCCTCTGCCTCCTGAAGGCCTTTGGCAACCGGGACCACATCTACGTCCTCAACATCGCCCAGGATTACGCGACCATGAAGGCCCAGGAGAAAGCCAAAAAGGAGCAAGAAGGCAAGGCCCCATACCCTCCTGGACTGTTCTGCACAGGCCCTACCAGGTCTTCCCTTTAAACGTGGCTTTTGCCTTTTAAAAATGCTTCCCTGCCATGGTAACGCGTTGAGCTTCAATGACACTCTTACCTTTGCCATCCCCTCGGGGCCCCACCTCTGCCCCGGGCGGTGGCTGGGAGTTCCTACTTTCTTTGACTTCGAGTGTGAGGGAACTGAGACAGGAGGGTCCTGCTGAGAGATCGCAGGACGGAGGGTGAGCCTAGCTCTTCTTGGCAGCAGACACATTCCTCTGTCCCCCAGTAGCTCAGTGTTCACAGTCTTCTCTGGAATCACAGCTGACCTAAGGGCACATGTCACAGGGCCCAGCTTGAGGCAGGTGGCAGATGGGCGTGTTGGTTTTGTTCAAGGCAACTGTGAACGCCCTGTAAAACTAGAGGTGCTGCTAAACTTTTCAAAACGACTTCTGCATTTTAGCCCTCTGTATACTGCAGCTGACCTTCTGTACACTGTATTTTTTCTATATATTTTATTGATTATGCTATTACAGTTGTCCCATTTCCCCCACTTTACTCCCCTCCACCCTCCACATCCCCTCCCACCCGCATTCCCCCCCTTTAGTTCATGTCCATGGGTCATAAATATAAGTTCTGTGGCTCCTACATTTCCCATACTATTCTTGCCCTCCCCCCTGTCTATTTTCTACCTACCATCTATGCTACTTATTCTCTGTACCTTTTCCCCCTCTCTCCCCCTCCCACTCCCCTGTTGCTAACCCTCCATGTCATCTCCATTTCTGCAATTCTGTTCCTGTTCTGGTTGTTTGCTTAGTTTGCTTTTGTTTTTGTTTTAGGTGTGGTTGTTAATAACTGTGAATTTGCTGTCATTTTACTGTTCATATTTTTACCTTCTTTTTCTTAGATAAGTCCCTTTAACATTTCATATAATAAGGGCTTGGTGATGAGGAACTCCTTTAATTTGACCTTATCTGAGAAGCACTTTATCTGTACACTTTAGATGTCTGTGAGTGGTGCATTGCCCCCATTCCACAGACGAGGAAAATGAGGTCAGAGATACCGAAAGTCTTAATTAAGATCACTTGGCAAATTAGTAAGGTCGGTGTAACTCTAAGGCCTTTGCTCCCCCCCACCCCCCGTCATTACACCAGTGGCCTGGAAAACTTTTTCACTGATTTGGAAAATAGATGCACATAGAGTATTATTAAATAATAAATTCCCAGTTTAGTCAGAAGCAGACCTAGCAAATATTGGCCCCCAAGAGAGAAGACGACGCGGTGCCCGGGAGGCAGAGCCTCGTCTGACCTGCGCTGTCCACATGGCCGCCCTCCTCACTTGGCCTTCCCTGCTCTTCCAGGGCACGCTACACCAATCATAATGCTTTCCCAGCAAGGGGAATTCTTATAACACGGAGCTCTCTTCGTTCTTAAACAGAACTCCAAGGCTGTTTCCTTATATTCTCATCCAGAGAAAAATCATTAGGAAGAATGTCCCGGCAGTATCTCCAGCAGTATTTCAGCCTCCGGGTTCCTAGTGTTCCAATAAGCTCAATTCCCCGTAATGATCAGCTTGAAAGAAAGTCTCTTTTCATTTTCTCAATTATCTGTGGATTGAAGTTTTTCACAGTTGCAAATAGGCTCATCTCCCCTGAATCATCTGCATTTTGAAAAAGCCCAGAGAGAGCGTGCAGTGACAATATTATTGTATTAAAATCTAATTTTTATTGAACATTTGTACATGTGCCAGGTGCTGGGCTTTACATGACTGCTCATTCATTCCATCCCCACAGCAGCCCTGTGAAGGAAGGTTCTTGTTGGTGTCTGTTACTTTCCTGTGGTAAATGCTGGGGAAAGGACTCAGTGGGCTCAGGTCTCTGAGCCCAAAGCAGAAACAAGAATGGGAGGTGAGAGCGCTGTGCCGTGAGGTGTGGACGAGGAGCGAGTGCATTTGTGCTGAGTGTGAACCGCACTTCGGGGTGTGGAATATGCCGCGTGTGGGAGACAACCCCTGAGCTCTGTCACCCTGAGCTCTCTGGTGGTGGACACCCACTGCAGGTCAGGTCCTCAGTGGTAAACAGACCACCTGTCACTGTGGTGACACAGCACCACCAACGTGGTGACTTGAAACAATTCAGACAGTGTCTCATGGTTCCAGAGCTCCGAAGTCCTGAAATCCAGGCATCGGCAGGGCTGCACTCCTGTGGAGGCTCTAGTGGCAACCCCCCACCCTTCCCTTTTCCACTTTCTAGGGGCCTCCTGCCTCCTTGGCCCGTGGCCCCTACCCCGCCACCCTCCAGCGTTGGCTGCTGTTGTCACATCTTCCCTTCCTCTGTGTCATCGCCACGTCACCACCTCCGACTGTTGGAGGTTATATTGGGGCCACTCAGATAATCCGAGAAAATCTCTCCAACGCAAGGTCCTTGACTTCATCACACCTGCAAAATCCTTTCAGCCACACAGGGTAGCATAGTCACAGGTGCTGGGATTAGGACATGGGCACATTGGGGCCACGATTCAGCCTGCCGCAGGTGGAGGCCCGTGGTGGGCCTGTGTGGGTGCAGGAAGTCCCACCGCAGGTGAGGGGTGCTGCCGCCACACCAGCCACCTCTCACCGTCACAGACCCGGCGCAGCCTGTCTAGGCTCAGAGCTAAGCCATGGCCGGTTCCCCCAGCCAAAGCTTGTGAGTGGCTTTTCCTCACCTCCCTGTCTCTGTTCCCCCCGTAGAGAACAAACGCAGGGAAGCGCTTGAGAAAGAGAAGCAGCGTCTCCAAAACATGGACGAGGAAGAATACGATGCCCTGACAGAGGAAGAGAAGCTCACGTTCAACCGGGAAATTCAGCAGGCCCTCTGGGAGAGGAAGAAAAGGTGGGAATCAGGGGCTGCCCCCAGCAGAAGCAGTGCCCTCAGGAGCAACTTCTACTGGGCACACAGCCCACACTGGAGGCCAGGGTCCTCCTCCAGGAAGGCAGCCATGGCCACGGGAGACCCAGGATGGCCAGCTGAGAGCAGGAAAACATCTTGTCCGTCCGGGGTGCTGGTTGCTGCAGCCTTTCAGGGCTTCCCCAGTTCTCCTCTCCTTCCTTCTCTCTGGGGGCCGTTTGGGACAAGGGGAAGGACTGTGCAGTGTAATGGGGGAGGGACTTTGGCCCCAGTGCTATCCTGGAGCTTCCACCAGCTTCCCCTGACAACTGTCCCCTAGGTGTGGCTCTTCTGCCTCTGTGTTCAAGTGTCTACCCAGGGGCCACACTCTTCACGTGGGTATGATGGTTGCTCCCCAGAACTCAGCCATTTCTCCTCCTTCCCTGGCCACCACCTCGGCCTTTGGTGGTGCTGTCCATCCCCTGAGGTCTGGCTGCTTCTCCGACTTGATTCTCGGCCTCAGCAGTTCACCAGAGTCCTTGAGCCAGCCCCAAAGCCAGCACTGTCAGCCACCTTCTGGGCCCATCATTGGGAGCACACAGGAATGCCTGGGTCCCCTCCACACCACCTAGGGCCCGGGAGTCCCCAGGGCTGCTATCTCAGGCTGTCAGATATAGTGGCAGTGGGACATATGTCCTTGTTGCTTTCAAATGTGCTGGGGGGCAGGGGGTTCTATTTCCTACCGCCCCCCCCCAGGCTTCCAACATTGGGTAGGACAGAGCCAAGATACCTGCCTACAATTTAACCTCTTTCTGCCTTCTTCTGTCTCTAGACTCCCTCCCACTAAGCCCAAAGAGCCCTTATGTCCTCTCTGCCCCTGCAGTATACCCTCAGTTCTTCTCCTGCTTGGTCCATTATAAAGTGCCCAGTTCTCCAGAGGTATGAAAAGCCTGGCTTTGGGATTTCAAAGGAATCTCTTTTTTCTCATGCAGGCCATCGCCTCTAGGCATGCATCTCATGGTGGACTTAGAAAATGCAAATCTGATCTTCAGGGCTCAGCAATGACTTGTGTGTGCTCCCCGCACACGCACTTGAAGCAATGAAATCATGATGAGTCAGCTTCAGTGGGTGGAGTGTCACAGCAACAGGGAACAGCCAGGGATTCCTGGAGAGGAAAATAGATGGGTTTTGTGTTCTCAGAGATGCCCAGCCTTGGTGCCCTCGCTGCCATTAGCAACAGGGCAGGCCCAGCTGAATCCATAGCAGGAAGGGGAGGAAAGAGAGAGGAGGAGAGGACTGTGGCTCTCAAATCCAGCGCCGTGGTTCCAAGCTAGCGATGGTAGAGACTGCTGTTCAAAACATCATGTCTTGTTGCCTGACCATCGAACACCAGTGTAGGAAGCTGGGCCTCCTCTTTACTGATATAAGAACAGTCTTTGAAAGCTGCTTTTAAAATGTGCCAGCATCAAGCTTATTTTCAGCTTTGGCCTTGCTCTCCTTGGAAAAGAGGTTGGAGTAGAAATACAGATTAATTGAGAACTCTTAGTTGAGCTTCAGTTCGTCAGTTTTACTGAAAGACCATTCAAAGATAGATGTGAGCCTCCCTTCCCCTCCCTTCCCTTCCCTTCCCCTTCCTTCCCCTTCCTTCCTTCCTTCCTTCTTTCCTCTTTTCCTTCCTTCCAAATTACCCAGCTTTCTTTTGTTCCTTCTTCTCGTGCCCAAAGCTCTGCCCTAGGTCTCCCAACCAGGCAGGGAGGGGCTCAGGCAGCAGGCCTCTCAACTCCCTCTTCTTTGCCTGGTTTAATAAAGGGAGCTGGAGAGATTGGCAAGGGAGATGCAAGAAAAGAAGCTACAACAGGAGCTTGAGCGGCAAAAAGAAGAAGATGAGCAAAAAAGGAAGGTCAGAAAACCAAAGCTAGGACCAGTGAAGGAGGACTCGCCCCTGAAGAAATCCCAGACGGCAAGCCGGCAGGTAGCAGCCTTCGCTTGCTCTTTACCAAGAGGCAAGAGCGGAGGGACCAGCCGTTGTAGCCAAGCCCTCAATCCAGCACACTTCCCCTCCAGAACATTGACCTAATACTACTGGTTGGATTTACAATGGAGCAGATGGTAGGAGGACGGGGACCAACGTCTGGTGAACACTGACTGTGGGCTAAGTCCTGGGCTTATGCTTCATGTCATCCTGTCATTTTTGGCATCCCACCCACCCTGTGAGACAAAGACAGGAACTTTGCCCGAGGCTTAGAGAGATGAAGTCGCAGTTCCAGGATTTCATCTAGTTACGTCTTCTGACCACAGCCCTTGCTCTTTCTACTGCCCACTGCAGTCCCCCGGACAGTGCTAAATAAGCTAGTGGTAAAGATTTGCCCCCAGTAAGCTACAAAGTTAACGAAGCCCCTGTGTTCAACCAGGAGCTTATCCTTAACAACAGTCAGGGAAGACTCTCAGCATAAGCTCATCCTTGCAGACAGGTACCAACCAGTGTATCCACCTGCCAGGTTTAGGGATCAGATCCCTGTCCACAGTGATGGAGAAGGGGCAGAACAGCCAGAGCAACCCCCGGCAGGGGGCCGTCCTGGCTGAGGGGTGCAGCTGTCTGCTGTGCATGGGGGCCGCTTCAGCACTGTGAGCTGTGACAGTGAAGCTAAAGCCAGACTGCCAGACAAGGTGCAGACTGGTCCCGGCAGGGGAGCAAGACACAGTGACCACAACGTCCTTTGTCCTCTCCCAAGCCGCCTGAAAGCAGGCGTAGAGCAATCACGTTCGGTGATCTTTTCCTATGGGTCCTGCAGAATGCCGGCTCTCAAACAAGAGTGGACAGCAAAGTCACCGTGTACCATTTCCAAATTTACAGACCTGCCCCAGCCAGACCTGTAATGAGGAAGGACCACAGAATGGGTATTTCAATAAAGGTCCCCACGGTGACTCGCCGGCACAGCCCTAGACATGGGTCCTGGAGTCCTGTGAGGGCTTCGTACAAAACAAAATGTCCTCTTGTTCTTTTTAATGTAATTTGCTCTCCCTTAAAGAACTGTTTTAAGTGTATTTTATTTGTTTTGCCTCCTAGACTCTTACTTTTTCCAAACTAGATGTCAAGATGGACTCAATAGAAAGAAAAGTGTCCGAGAGGGATCCAGTAGCGTCTGAGAAGGAAGAACTGGCCAAGAAGAAAAAGAACCAACTGGCAGATAACCTTCTGGGGGTCCCTCTTGCCCAGGAGCAAGAAGACAGTGAAGCGGACCTCCTGAAGGAAGCCGACAAGCCTTTGGCCCAAAAGTTTAAGATCTACGAGTTGACTCTGAAGGATATCCAGAGCATCCTCGCTTACTGGGACCGGAAGCAAGGAGTTCAAGTGCATCACACTGGGGCCGATGACCTGGCCCACGAGGCCAATGACCAGCGCCAGGTTCCATCCACGGGGCGCAGAGGCCGCAAGGACCGGGAGCGGGAGCGCGCGGAGAAGGAGCGGGCTGAGAGGGAGCGCCTGGAGCGGGAAAAGGCCGAGAAGGAGCGTCTGGAGAAACTCCGGGCCCTGGAGGAGCAGAGCTCTGGAGGAGAGGGGGACAAGGAGGAGGACCATGAAGGAAAGAGGGACCTGGGGGTGCCATTCATAAATATCCATATACCCGACCTGGAAGGCTCCAGCTGGAAGCAGGCCCTGGAGACTGACAGGCTTCCCAAAGTGGATCAGGTGCATACCCTTCTCTGGGGTGGGGGTGTAAGAGACCAGTGAGCAGGGACTGTGCTCATCATCATAGAGGGGTTCTTTCTACCTAAAACCCGTATCCCCTAATTCCATTAACCTCTGGTGCCCCCTTGCACAAGACACGAATGGCTCAAAGAGCCTTTTTGTGCATGGTGAAAATCCATAGAAAGTTCCACAGATCCAAATTATTGCACCTAACCTCATAAAAAGCCACTTGGAGGGCTGATGGTACGGTGCTGCATGCTGGCAAGGCTGGTGTACTCCGGGGTAAAGCGAGGGGCTCAACCACTCTAAAACCCTTTCCCACAGGCCTCCCTCCATAACAAACTGTGCCATTAGATCAGTCTCCTGTCCCTAAAGACAGAAGGTTTTGCATAACCAAAAGCCACCTTTGGCGGTGGTTTGCAGGGCGCGGTTATGATAGCCTTTTGTCCAAGGACAAGCTTTTTCTATAAAACACCAGAAAGCAGATGTTTTAGGCTACAGATTATACAGTCTCTGTGGCAACCACCAACAATATGCAAATGAATGGGCATGGCTATGTTTTCTTTCCAAAAACAGATGGCAGGGCAGATTTGACCAGGGGGCAGTTTGCTGACCTCTGGTTTAGTTTATCAAAAACTAGATGCAACCTTAAGAAGTAGAAAAAGAGCCTGTGAGGGATACCAAGCAGGTAAGGTTAGCTGAGAGGATAAGGATAGTGCAGGAGAGCGCCCCAACGTGACCTGGCCGTGCAGAGTCTGGCCCAGGTGGTGCAGGTGGGCCACGGGGCAGAAGATCCCCCGCGGACACCTGACACCAACTCTGCCCTTTCACAGTTGTACCTCAGGGCAGCCTGGGGTTAGGAATTGTCCTCCCCGCCCCCCCCCCCCCCCCGCCCGCAGAAGTAGTTGGGTTTTTTTTAAGGACATCTCATCTTGGTTTGTACTTTGTAACTACAGCCAAGATTATCTTTTTGTCTTGTTTTATGCTCTCCACCTTCCAAGCCATAGGCAGGTTAGACTGTCACTTAAAGAACTCCCGGCTTGATTAACTTATTCATCCCTCCCCCCGCCCCTGGACATTCTGAATCCTGGGAGCTGGCTGCAGTTACACATTAGTCAGGGCATAGCTTTACCTGCCTGACCCACTGGATTAGAAATGTGGGGTTACATGAAGGGAGTTACCTGCGAGGCCTAATAGCCCATTTGATCCACAGAATGGACACTCAGATGGGCTAGGACATGTACACTTAGCATCCTTGTTCTGAGGGTTCTACGTGCTGAGAAGGAAGTTGCTACTAAATTTTCAAGCCCTCTGCTCTGGGGCACACTTGTTCATTCTATGTCAGATCTGAGTGGGAGAATAAAATAGGAATTAGTTCTCTCGAGTTTCTTTTCGACTTCTCTCTTCACTCCCAAAACCTTTGCTTTTTTCCTTTGCTGTGTTTGACCTGCTGCAATCTGAGCTTCCTTTCACCTTTGAAGGAAAGAACATTTAAAGATAAAAGGAAAATTAGCATGGAATCTGAAAATAGAATAACTATCAATATCAAAATCTTAACAGCTGGTCTCTTTAAACAGAAACTCATCGAGTGTCTGCTGTGTGCTAGGCTATGGGCTGTGTTGACCTGGTTCCTGTCCCAATGCAGTGTACAGTCCATTTGCAGCACTAATCAAACAGTCAACAACAGAGTGACAAGTGCCCAGTCTGGGGGCGTGGAGTCTGGAAAGGCCAGAAGAGCTGCGTCAGAGGCCCTTCACGCCCTCCCCCCAACACGTGCCCACCGCAGGGGCATCTGCTGAGAACGTTGAGGGAAAGTGGGGGGCCTGCGCCGCCCTGTGCTTGCTGGGAGGAGGTCGGAGGAAACTGACAGTGGCCTTTTTCCTTTAGATCCTAGACGCCTTGGGCCTGGGCACCTCTGGACTGCCCATCCCGCCTCCTGTCTTGTTCTCGGTCATCTCCTACCCTGTGAAGCGGCTGCCCTTGGCCTTAACGGAAACCCTGGAGCACTTTGTGTTTGTGACTCCTCCATCCGAAGACCTGTCCCTGATGGAGGACAGAAGAGACGAGTCAGAAGAAGATCTTTCGAACACCACCACCGCGAGCTCTCTGAAGGTAAAGAGTGAGCAGCTCGTCCTGACCTTAGTGGGACATCAGAGATAGGTGGGGGGAGAGTGTCTCCCTCCACGCGGCCGAACATTGAGTGTGGTGCTGGGTGTCATGTTCATTCAGGTGCTTGCCCTCCCCTCGCTGGGGGTCCTGCCTGAGCACCCTGCGCCAGCCTCCCCAAGCGGCACCTTCCCCAGCTCCTACTTCCCAAGAGGAAACCGGGAGTGACCGCTTCTCATCTTCCACCTTTACCAGTTCCCCTGGGAATGGTCTAGAGAACTTGTCAAATTACTCTGAAGCTCATCTGTGAGAAGGAAAATAAGCAAAACTAGCTCTTCCAAAAAGATAGTATAATGTATGTGTGAAGCTGAGTAATTTACACAGTGCATAAGGAATACAAAAGTCAGCAGGCACAGGCTGAGGGAATATATACCCGGAGAGAAAGGACAGACTATGGGAGAAATTGTGACAGGAACATTGGGTACTTTGGGAAGTCCTTTTGTATCTCTCCACCTGACACATTGCAGTAAAATCAATGCCAACTGCATTAAAAATATAAGCAATCGAGCCCTGGCTGGCATAGCTCAGTGGATGGAGCGCGGGCTGGGAACCAAAGTGTCCCAGGTTCGATTCCCAGCCAGGGTACATGCCTGGGTTGCAGGCCATAACCCCCAGCAACCGCACATTGATGTTTCTCTCTCTCTCTCTATCTCTCTCCCTTCCCTCTCTAAAAATAAGTAAATAAAATCTTAAAAAAAAAAAAATCTAAAAAAAAAAAAATATATATATATATATATAAGCAATCGAAATGATGTAAAAGCAGAAGAAAACATATAGACAATTACTAGAATAAACTACAAAAGTAGATTAAAAATGATAGAGGAGCTTTTTATTCCCAGAAGAATATGGTGGCCCACAATTTGAATCTCTCCACACGGCCACCTACAAACCGTGCACATCAGCGAAGAATGAATAAAACCAGTAGCAAATACAATCACCTGCAGACGCCGCCTGCAGTTCAGTTAGGTGACAATGAATGACCGACCTTCAGTGTACAAGCAAGCAGGAAATCAGCCTCTCAGTAAGCAGCCTCTGTGGGCAGACCTCACTAGAGCAGAGCCCAAATGAAAAAGATAAAAAAAAAAATAAATTCCAACATCACAGGTAACTGCTACTCTTTTCTGAAAATTGGCCAGTACCAGGAAAGAGTTAAGCATTCTCTTTTTTTTTTTCTCTAGCCATTTTAGGAGAAATTCTAGTTTATCCCAGTTGATGAAGGAAAAGCTCTTAGTTTGAGAAGAATGACAGCTGATATTATAGAAAGAATTGTAGAATTAGAAAAAATATTGTTCTCTTAACCCCAGTGGGGCGGGAAGTGATTAAGGAGCGCTGATGGATACAAAAAGCGGTGGTTTGTTGGGGAACCAGGTGCTCGCTGGGGCTGGAGCATCACCTGCAGGCAGGCGACCAGCCGGCTGAGGGGGGAGGAGTTTACTTCAGCTGGCCACGCCCGGCGGGCACCGCTTCAGCCACATGAGCACACTTTGTATCTGTAATCACGGGCCAGCCTGACACTCTTGGTCCCCCTTTGTGGTGGAGTGTGTTGTACATAGCATCCTCTGCAAATCTAACCAAACTTTTAAGCCTGATTTTCAGTTTATGGGAAATACAAGGAATAGAGGAGTAAGTTAGGTGTCACTCTGAGAATGGTCAGAAAATTTCAGACTATGGAATACTCTACAAGAAAACAAAACTCATCTCTCCAAAAGGTATGATTGGGAGGCGGTGTGCCCCACACCCCACTACATCAGGGATGTCAAACTCATTTTCACCAGGGACCACACCAGCCTTGAGGTTGCCGTGAGGTTGCCTTCAAAGGACCAAATGTCATTTTAGGACTATGTAAATGTAACTACTCCTTAGGGGCAAGGAGCGGTGCGCTGCTGCTGCCACCGGGTGGAAACAAGGTGGAGGGCCAGATTCAGCCCTCGGGCCTTGTGTTTGCCACCTGTGGTCTGCATTAACAGATACCGAAGAAGCGCAACAACAAAATGCAAGATAGGAACACAGTCCCTGCCAACATCAAGCTTTCTTGAAGATCTTAGCCTCCTTCTCAGGGAATGGGATACCAGGGAAAGCTCTAGACTTCTACTTGCTTCCCTTCTACTCCAGGGCAGGAGGCTAGGCCCTACTCGGCCCTAGGCAGCCACGGACACCCTGAGCCTGCGTCAGGGTCGCCCTGAACTGCAGATGCGTTGTAGACATCCGTGTCTTCTGTTCACATGTTTATAAGACGAGTATTTCAGACCTTGTGCTCCTCTTTCATTGAAACCCAGGAGGAGCTGACCGTGTTATCTAAGGGGAGCAAACAGAAGCTGAAAGAAAAACTAGAACAGGTTCGAGAGACTCCGAAGGACAAACGCCCCGTGGCCGGCAACAGGAAGAGCGTTTCTGCAGGAACTTCTGGAGCCATTGCCTCGCCGTCAGAACTAGACTCCGACAACTTGTCTGAGCAGCTCTCCCAGGAGAAATTCATCAGGTGGGCCTCCGGGCAGCCCCGGGAGAGAGATGCCGAGGCCCCACACTGAGGGTGCAGCTGTCACGGCAGCACCTGGGAGCAGGGCTGTTCTGCCTGGGGCCCTACGGACCGCCGTGCCTGACCCCAGCAGGGTAGGACTCCCCCCAGGCAGCAAGCCTGTCTTCTCTTGGCCCAAAGGAAGCTTTCTCGCTTGAGAAGCCCATGTGGTCATTTGCAGGCTGAATTATTTCCGGTGGATCGTGCCACCCAACGGCGAGGTGACGCTGCGAGTGCAGTTCTCTGCCAGCGATCTCGGGAACTTCGACCAGACGTTCAACTTCGAGATCCTCGGGACGTGCCGCCAGTACCAGTTGTATTGCCGGGGCGTCTGCACTTTCCCGTATATCTGCCAAGACCCAAGGTAAGTGCTTTCCATTTTGAAAGTAAAAGTTGTCAAATGTATTTTAGCTCCCCCCACCACGCTATTTTGAACACGGTGGTTCTTAATGCTCACGTGGGTCTGGGACAGCCTCCCTGACCCCCTTGTGCTGGGCTCCAGTGTCTCGGACACTGGCCGAGTCACAGGGATGACGTGATACCACGAGACTGAGATGGAGTTCGTACTTGGCAAGTTAGTCTGTCTACTCAACTATCACACAAACTTAAACAGATTTTATATTTACTGTAGGACCCTTTGTGCGACAATATGAATATATTTGTGAATGTCCACAGGTGAGCTGTTTTCTGAGCTACCAAGCACCATTGTGCCCCCGGGGCACCACATGAAGGCACCTGGCTGAACAATCTGGTGGGCAAGCCCCCTCCCCCCTGCCCCGGGGAAGGGACTTTTTATAGCTTTTCCAGCCAAGAAGAGTTCTTTTGCAATTCTAAGGAGTCACATTGGATAAGGAACTCAGAAACTAGTTAATATCTACCAGAACTAGTTTTCCATAGGCATTCTTGGGAATTTTTCTAGCTGGGCACATGAGAACAGGAACTTCAACTCAGCTCTACCATCAGCCCTTCATTATGAAAGACAAGAGTGGCATCTTTTTCTCACTGTACTATTTTCACTCAGGGCCAGGGGGAGGGAAGGAACAGGAATAAAGCCTCAACAAAGGTCTTCAAAATAAGAGTCATTCTGTCTCCGGGCACCTGGACGCTTTGCTGTACAGGGAGTGTTGGGTTTGTGTAAACATCAAATGTTGGCACTGAACTTCCCTTCAGGCAGCCTCTCCTCTTCCTTTCCTCCCCTGTGTTCAGAGTGGTATTCCCTCACCGGAAGGTGGACATGAAAGCAGATGAGATCGTCTTTAAGAAGTATGTTGCCAGCATGGAGAGGTTTTACTTCGGGCCACTGCTCTGTGGAAAATCAAGAGATAAGTAAGTGTTCTGTTATCTCAAAGCAGGTTTTCGACCCCTGGGTTGGGCTCATGAATGGTACCAGCAGAGTTTCTATGTAGACATAGCTTTTATTACTGTTGCCTCAATCCCTGAACCTCAAATTAGGAGAGCTGGATTCTTTTTTTTTTTAATCCTCATCCAGGGACATGCTTATTGATTTTAGAGAAGGGAGGGCAAGAGAAAAGGAGAGAAACATGGATGCAAGGAAGAAATATCTATTGGTTGCCTCCTGTACATGCCCCGACTGGCACTAAACCCACAACCCAGACATGTGCCCTGACCAAGAATCAAACTTGCAACCCACTGGTTCATGGGACAACACTCCAACCCACGGAGCCACACCAGCCAGGGCAAGAACTGGATTCTTGTACCCCAGGTTTCTGCTAAGCACCCAGATGAGTGGGGGTGCCACTTTCCCAGATGGAAAGTCTGGAAGAGGGTTAGGTTTTGCTGGGGAAGGATAGGACCAGGAGTTCACTTTGGAATATGTTAAGTTTGAGAGGCTTAGAAGATATACCTACTAGCCACATAAAGCAGGCAATAGGCTACAAAGTTTTGGTTCTCAGAGGAGAGGGACCTGTCTTCAAGACAACAAAAGCTATGAGCATGGATAAGATTGCCTAAGAAGACAGGATACAGTAAGGAGAGAAGGACCAGAAATGGAACCCTGAAGAATTTGACACTCATAAGGGTTGAAGCCAGGCTCCAGCTGGTGTGGCTCAGTGGATTGAGTGCAGGCCTACGAACCAATGGGTCACTGGTTTGATTCCTAGTCAGGGCACGTGCCTGGGTTGCAGGCCAGGTCTCCAGTTGGGGGCACTCTAGAGGCAACCACATATTGATGTTTCTCTCCCTCTCTTTCTCCCTCCCTTCCACTCTCTCAAATAAATAAATAAAATCTTAAAAAGAAAAAGAAAACAGAATTGAAGCCAGCAGGGGAGATGAGAAAGAGGGTCAGAGCTATTGGTGGAAACCAGAAAAGGGTGTTGTCGTGGAGCCAGAAGAAGAGGGTGTAGTCAGCTACTGACCACAGTTGAATGCTGTAAAGATGATAAAGAGATGAGGACCTCAATGTCCATAGGGTCCAACACCATGGAGGTCACTAGGGGCCTTAGCAAGAGCCCTTTTAGGGGAAATTCTGAGAAGTAGCCTGGGTGCACAGACTTGAGGAATCAGTAGGAGGTGAGAAAATGAAGGCTGGGTGTGAAGATAGCTCACTGGAAAACCTTGGTTGTGAAGGGAGTTGGAGAGAGTTGAGAGTGGGAGGGAGACACAGAGTCCAGGGAAGGCTGTTCGTACAGTGTTGTTCTCACAATGTTCGGAGGCCAAGGGGAAGTAGGGAGGGGGAGACTGGAGTTTAAGGGGAAAGTACGGCCCATCAGTTTCCTGAGACAACACAGCCGAATGAGTAGATGTCAGTCTTTGCCAGGAAGAGGGCCCATCATCTCATACAAAAAGGGACAAAGGCGAGAGAGCTTCAGGTGCAGGTATGTATACAGGTTTGGTTGGAGCCGTGAGAAGGTCCCCGTGCCACTGTGTGTTTTCTCCATGACGAGTGATGCTAGGAATCCCCCAACAGTGAGGGAAGTGGAGGGAAATTTAAAATGGTAAGAAATGGAGAAGGTGTGAAACCCTTTTTACAGAGCGTGGGAGAGGGACAATGTTAGAGAAATAGGTCAAGATTACCAGGCAAAACAGAAGGCTCAGGTGAGGCGGATGATTACACCTTTTCAGAGCGTGGGAGAGGGACAATGTTAGAGAAATAGGTCAAGGTTACCAGGCAAAACAGAAGGCTCAGGTGAGGCAGATGATTACACATTTTCAGCGATCCTAGTCTCTTCCGTTACATACAAATTTCTTATGTAGGCAGGGAGGTGAGACACAAACTAGAACCGAGGTCCCAACATGTCAGCACTCAATCTCGCATGTACCGTGATAAGTAGAGAGGGTTTATTTCTCTGCTTACTTGGCAGAACTAATGAGTCATCTTTCTTTCTCCTTTCCCTTAATACCTCCAATCTGTTTTCTGTGCTGCTGGACTAGAAAGTGAAGGTGGAGAGGGATATGGGGCAGGTTGATGGACATGAGGTACAGAGAAGCCTGGGGGTGGGAGTTGAGTGAAAGATGGTCATTCAGAGAGGCATGTGTTCAAGACAGCACTGGTCCAGGAGGAGGACAATTACAGTGGCCCAGAAACAAGGACCAATGCAACTAGGTGTAATGCATTTAGTCTTTAAAACCTTACTGAGCCATAGTGTGCTAATCTGCAAAGTGGGAAAATAGTAGCACCCACCTCACAGATTTGTGAAAAGTGCACTGGATAACACACAGGAAACTTTTAGCACAGTGTCGGGGTGTAGGTATGAAGGCCACCACCCCTTTGGCAGTCAGTCACACAGCGCGCTCTGTCTCTCCGACTCTGATTTAGTCTCTGCCATGCACTCTCCTCCCGTCCCCCATCAGAGCCTGTCCAGAAAGCTTTTCGGACTGTTTCTGGGCACCAGTGGGTACTATGGCACCTTACTCTCCTGACCTATGCTATGATCTCTGAAGACGTGCATCTTCACCAGCATTTCTTGTGCTTTCCATGGCTCCTTTCTTATTTGGTACCATTAACTGAGCAGCTTTTAGTGCCCAGGCTGCTTGACTCTGTGGCTCTCTCCCTAAGGTACCAGGAAACAGCCTTGTAACAGGAAACTATGCCAAACGAATCCATGGAGGAACAGTAACTTCCCATGTGGGTGTAGGAGGCAGTGAGTGAGGTCATCTCTAAGACAGATGTGAAATAAATTACTCAGATGATCATCTCCTCTAAGAATATAAGCATTGGGAATGATAGAGCTGTGTAATTCTCAGAACTCTTTGCAATAATAACTTCCATTTGTTGGACATTTGATACCTGCAGCTGTCTTAAGAACACTGGGTACACTATTTCATTTAATGCCCACAGAAATCCTAAGGGGTTCATCATCCTGTTTCAGAGATGAGGAGGCCAAGGTCCGGGGCAGGGCAGAGCGGCAAGCCTTTGCAACTTCAAAGCTTGTGTTGTCAGCCACCGTGCCTCTGCCGCAGTGTGACCGCAGTGTCGTTTGGAATCATCTTGAACCTCACAGTTTCCTTTTCCACCTGAGCTCTTAGTCAGTCCTCACATGCACACCCATAATTTATGGCTGATTTTTGTTCATTTCCAGGTACAAGTCTTCCACGTTCCCAGGCAACATGGTGACACTGACAATCCTGAACAATTCCCCAATGGTCACAGAGCTGTTCTTCTGTTTCCAGCACGATATCAAAGCAAACACCTACTTTCTGGAACCTGTGAACATGATTCTAAAACCCAGTGAAAAGCAGGTACAGCCCCGTGGGAACCAGTCCACCACGGCAAGGCTTTCTGGAGATTTGAGGCCTCGGCATCCTGAGTGTAAATGCACTTTGTCTTGACTCTTCCACTAGGAACTGACTGTGTGGGCCTACCCCACTGCAGTTGGTGTCTTTGAAGACAGCATTGTCTGCTGCATCAAGGACAACCCAGAGCCAGCCATCTTCAAGTTAAGCTGCCTGGGAGTCCGCCCAGAACTGGAAGTGGAGCCCAGGCAGTTGCATTTCGAACGGCTTCTGCTGCACAGGTCAGGTTCTCGATGACACCAGGACAGTATTTAAAGAATACTTCGTTCTAGGCTGACCAACTCCTCCTGACTTACTCAGGGCTGCATTAGGTCCCGTGTTATGGGAAACGTCTGGTCCTGTGCAAATCGGGATGGTTAGTGACCCTGCTGGGTGCACGTGGGTTCAGCGGCTGGACTTCAGCAGGGTCCATGCTCCCCCGCCCCCGGTCAGCTGCCAAAGTGGGTGCATGTTTGTTTTTCTCTCAGAAGGAGGACTAGCTTCTTCCAGATTCTCAGATCCACCCACTACCCTAAAAGGTTAAGAATCTTTAGCCTAGAAATTAGAGTATGAACAGAAAACACTAGACTAAAACTAGAACTTACCGTATTTTACCATTTATAATACGTACTTTTTTGCCCCAATTTTTGAGGGAGGAAAAAGGATGCTCATTATACATGGGTAGTGCCTGAAATACCTTGTATCTGTTCTTGTGTTTTGTAATTATTTGTTACATAAATTTTTTGTACTATAGGTTCAAAAATAATGCTCAAATTCCTTTGTAATACAAAAACCAAGTATCTAAGTATAAATAAATAAAAAATTGAATTAAAACAAGAGATTTTTTTCCTGAAAGTTTGGACCAAAAACGTGGCTGCGCACTGTACACAGGAGCACACGGCAAAAATATGGTAATGTTTATTCACTGGAATCTATGATTCTGAATAAAGAACTTCTATTTCTGGGGATGCTGGGACAGAATATTGTTACAATATGGATCCTGCACTCTTTGATCAATACCATCAGGCCCATTCCCTGATGAATATAGATTAGTGAACTAAGTAATAGCTGAAATAACCAGAAGTACATTTTCTGAACTGCCATAATAAATGAATGGACAAAATGTCTTTTGGTCTCTGCAGAAAAGAATCCAAAGTAGTTCTTCTCCGCAACGTCACAGCCCTGCCCGTGGCCTGGCGCATCACCAGCCTGGAGCACCTGGGCGAGGACTTCTCCGTGTCCATGATGCAGGGCACCATCCCCGCCAAGGCCGAGTACAGCCTGCAACTGCACTTCCAGCCCTCCAAACCCATCACCATGAAGAAGGCGATTCGGTTAGAGGTGAGGCTTCACCCATCTTCAGACTTGGTCATCAAAATGTGTACACATTGGGTTCTCTGACACACACACACACACACATTACCAACACACACACACACTAAGCCAGGTCTTCCTGTTACAGGAAGTGTTACACACTCCCATCTAGTTCCCATCTGACAACCCCCAACCTACAATATGTTGGAGCATCATTCCACAAAGCAAAAGGTTGCTGGTTCAATTCCCGGTCAGGGTACATGCCTGGGTTGCCAGTTCACTCCCAGGTCAGGGAGAGTACAAGAGGCAACCAATTAATGTTTCTCTTTCACATCAACGTTTCTCTCTCTCTCTTCCTCCCTCCCTTCCCCTCTCTCTAAAAATTAAATCAATAAATAAAATTTTAAAAAATTAGTAGAGCAAGGATGATTAAAAATATACAAGTTTTCCATTTCTGCTATCAGAAGAATTTTTATGTTTATTTTATTTAAAAGTTCTAAAGAACACTTTTCTGTAATGTGTTCAGCACAAACTTCAGCAATGTCACAACAACCATGAAAATAATTGAAACCCAGTAACTGGACAAGATAGAAAATGCAGTCTCTTCTCCCCATTCTTACATTGACAGTCTACTCCAGCATCCCCCGAAGGCTGTTACGAAGAACACTAACATTGCCAAATGCTTAGTAAAGACAAAAGTTAAATACATTTGGAAAATATCCCTCTCACACCGCATGGAAACACTGTGTGTTGTGTAGTTCAGGCTCTGCACACCTGGCGGGCCCTGCTTCTACTGAAGACTCTCCCCCCGACAGGTGTTGGACACGGACAACCTCGTGGGTGTTGTTCAGATTGAAAACATCCTGGTCCTTGCAGAATCCTATGACATCGCCTTGGACATCACTTTCCCCAAAGGTCTGTGGGCCCCTTCTCGGAGAGGGTGTTTAGAAGTCACAGCTTTTAGTGCAGTGTAGCTCTTGTGAAGGGAAAGTTGCAGGGGTGACCAGCCCTCGGCCCAGCGCAAAATTGTAAATGTACTTAAAACCTTCTTTTTTGCTCATTGGTTTTCTTTATTGTTTGTGTATTTAACTGGGTGGCCCAGATACTTCTTCTTCTTCCAGTGTGGCCCAGAGACACCAAAAGGTTGGACACCCATAGAGGGATTTGGGGGGGATGGGTAGAATTTCAGTAAATAATAACGCAAGCCCCAGAGTGGTGTTAACAACATTACTACGAATCTCCATTTCTCCAACTGGAAACGACAGCAGGGAGGGGTGATGAATGTGAAATTTGCAGCGCTCTTTTCTGACCAGTCATCCGAGAGTGAGCACCTGTCCTCCTGCCTGTGTTTGTTGTTTCCTAAAACGGCTATAACAAATCACCACAAACTTCGTGGCTTAAAACAATGGAAACTTTGTCTTACAGTTCTGCAGATCAGACATCCAAACTGGGTGTGACTGGACTAAAGTCAAGGTGTTGGCAGGGCTGTATTCCTTCCTGGAAACTCTGGGCTGGAATCCATTTCCTTGCCTTTTCCAGCTTCTAGAAGCTACTCATATTCCTTGGGTCATGTGCCTCCACCTTCAAAACCAGGGATGTTGGGTCAAGCCCTTCTCTGGTTCTCCCTCTTTTGTCTCCCTCTTTTATTTTTAAGGATCCTTAAGATTACACTCAGCAATTCCAGGAGTCCAGGACAATCGCTTTATGTTAAAGTCAGAAGATAAACAACATTAGTTCCCCACTGCCATGCAAACTAGCATACTCACAGGTTCCAGGACTTGGCATGCGCCTATCCTTGGGGAGGGTGGTGGTACTCTGCCCACCGCACTGCCCTGTCACCCAGGTTAGATCCCTCCCTTAAACATGCGCTTTGCCATCATCCCTCCTTTCTCTGAGAGACATCCTTCTCAGCAAGACTCACGGGCTGTTAGAGCTAATGTTTGCCCAGATATCATCAGTGTTATGTACAGAGATATTTATTACAACATTATTTATAGTAATGGAAGATTGGAAATAGCCTAATTGTCTATCAATAATGGAATATTATTATTGTAGAAATAACATTATGAACTATGGGACAGCCACATCATGATATATTCTGCAACCATTAATATCACATCGATGAGTTTTTAATTATGTGTGGAAGTACTTATGAGGTAATCCTAAGTGAAGCAATAAAAATTTATATGTAATATCCCAACTCTATATAGTACACACTTGGTCTGAATTTTTTTTTTTAATACTGAAAATTTTAGGTCCCAGGGTAGAAGCCAGAAGGGGCTGCCCTGTTGAACTGGGTGCCAGAGCGGTGTCTGTTGTTTGCTAAAACAGAATAACAACAGGTTTTTCTAGCCGCAGTGTTTTCAGAAAACAAATTCTCTGAGGCTGTAATCATGGATTTTCCATGTGAACTTCAATAGGAAATTCCCCTGCTTCTCACTCCCGTGTCCACTCACCCCTCCCCACCCCTGGCCCCGGCCTCTGCAGGAGCTGAAGGAGGCCTCGATTTTGGGATTGTGAGGGTCTTGGAGGAGATGAAGCAGCCCCTGCAACTGAAGAACCGTGGGAAATACGAAATCATGTTCAGGTAACCCGGACACCATGGGGCATGTGTTTGTCTGTGTCCACTCATGGAGAGAAGAATGTGTCTGGGAGATTTAAAAAAAAAAAAAACATTGAGGAAATCCTAAGAACCATCTCCATTTTTAGCCTCTTCCTGGTTTCAGCGAATGGAATTCCAGCTGCCAAGAGAATAGAGATTCTCACAGTGCTCTCAACTCTGTGACTTTGTAGAGACCTTTTCGGGCCCTCTGCGTGCACCTGGAGTCGCAGGGGCCTGGGGTGGGAAAGAGCCCGAGATGGAGAGGTTGTGAGGAGGAGATACGGGGTGAGGGGAGGTCCTGGGGTGGAGGGAGAGACCGAACATGGGGGACCTGGCCTCAAGCTGCCCTGCCCTCCTTTCGGCTTCTCTGTGTCATAAGTTGGCATTCTACGTAAGAGTTCATGTGAAGAAGAGATGTTCCAGCTTTCTTGTTTAACTTTAAGAACCACTGTATTGTACATTCTAAATGGCAGCCTGGTGGCATGGAGGTCCAGCTCGTGCTCATCTCTTGTGATTAAAAATGAAACACTAAATAAGGGAGTTTCCTCAGAGAGGAAAGGGTGGTGCTGGGTGGAGAGAGGGAGGAGGTCACTCAGGTGGGGTCACAACCTTCAGTGGCAGTGCCAGCGCCCATGGCCAGTCTGTCCCTAGGAGAGATCATAACTTCCCCCAGAAGAATTCCGAGTTGATCAAGCGACATCCCCTCGCAGACTTGAAAGAAATTCAGTGTATTCATAATAGTGTTCCTTCAGCTCAGAGAATGCTAAAGTTAGAGAGGTCCCACCTCCGTAAGACCATTAGTTGGAATGGTGCATTGATATAAATACAGATAAAAGCTTAAGAAACCTAGAAGAAAGCTACTGGCACTTAGGAATTAATGCCGAATGTAATTGCGCCTGTTTGTGAGCATCGTTTCAGATTATGGCAGGGTGTTAGCTCTGCTCTTTTAGGTCGCAGGGAACAGAGTCACCCTCAGGTTGGAGCAAGTGATGAGGGGTTTCTGCAGGGAGGTAAGAAAGTGCAGGCACCTTTGCATGCAACAATAGAGTGACCAGGACTCCTGGGGCTTGGGGATGACACTTGGGTTCCCACAGCAACTCCAGGTATTCCACCTCAGCTTAAGTTCCTCGCTCCTTCTCCAGTGCCCCTGCCATTCTCATGAGTCAGCTTATCCCTGTGGTATCTCACCTCACCCCTGCTGGGCCATGACCACCCTTCCCGAGTGCCTCTGTTGCATAGCCTCTGTCCCTGCTTTCTCTTCTGCCTTAGATCCCCTGTCTCTGCATCACTGTTCTCCTGTGTGTGCTGCATTCAGCCTCAGAGAGAGGAGGGAGGGAAGGAGGAAGGGAGGTGAATTAATGTTGTTGATTCTTATCCAGCATCAAGTGTCCCTGTTGGACAGAGATCTCCTGCAAGGGCACCACCTGACCACAGGCTGATAGCTGTCTTTGCCTCAAGCCCGGTCCATCCCTGGCCCAGTCAATCCTGTCTAAGAAGGGGTGGTCACACAGTACAATGCACAGGGAACACTGCTAGGAAGAGTAAACAGGGTCAGAGACATGGCACTTAACAGTCTAGAGTCTCCTCTCTAGTATCTCGGGTTCCAGGATAATAATGTATACCGACTTGTATTCTTGTCTTTCAGCTTCTCTGTGGACTCCATAGGGATTCCTGTGACCAATTTAAATTCTATGATTTTATTCCAACCCAAGAAGGGTTCACTGTCCCCAACAGAAAAGCCCACAAATGTCCAGGTGTTCTTTCATTCAAAAAAGGAAGTGAAGATAGAGCACCAGCCAATCCTGCGCTGTCAGGTAAGAGAGCTCAAAGGGAGGATTCAGTGGCAGGGTTGCAGGACTCATTGAAAAGAAGAGTTCATGGGCCCTAGCTGGGTAGCTCAGTTGGCTAGAGAGTCATCCTGACACGCCAAGATCGTGGGTTCAATCCCCAGTCAGGGCATGTATAAGCGCCAACCAGTTAATGCATAAATAAGTGAAATAGCAAATTTTCTCTCTCTCTCTCTCTCCCTCTCTCTCTCTCTCTCTCTCTCTCCCTCTCTCTCTCTCTCTCTCTCCCTCTCTCCCTCTCTCCCTCTCTCTCTCTCTCTCTCTCTCTCTCTCTCTTTCTCTCCCCCCCACCCCAAATCAATAAATTGAAAAAGAACAAGAGTCCATGGTCAAACTCACACTGCAATGGGGGAAGGGGAGGTTGGCCTAGGTGGCAACCAGAGAGGATGTACCAGGGTTTGGTCCCCAGCTAGCAGACGCAGGAAGGCCAGCTGGGAGGTATACAAAACAAAGTCATCAGAAACTGAGAGTGCCAGAAAGGAAATGTGGACCCTGGTCTTTGGTGAGCACCTGAGACAAGGAAGCTGAATTCAGTCATTAAGTGCAAAGGAAGAGTGCAGCAGTGAAAACAGAAGGCCAAGTTGATCTATGTCAGTGATTTTTAATTGGTGTGCCACAGCACACTGGTGTGCCGCAAGAATTTTTAAAATGTGCAGCAACTGACTATTTAGTCAGAGAAACTGACCTCTTTTCCCTTAAATCGTCAAATTAAAAAATGACAATAGCCATTTGATGTGGATGAATCAAAATTATACTTATTTTTTGAGAAATCAGCAAAAAATATTTTTGGTGTGCTGCGGAATTTTAGTAATTAGTTTATGTGTGCCATGAGATGAAAAAGGTCAAAAATTTGCTGGTCTGTGTTGGTCCATGACTAGTACCTAGTACATTGTATGTTAGTATTTGCTAATATTGCTGATGCAATAATGTAAAGAGAATGAAATGAACTTGGCTTCATGTCAATGACAAAAACAGGAATGAATTAGACAGCCATTGGAATTCTGGAGCTATGCCGGTGCTGATGTCTTTCTAATCCTTCTCGCCTTTCTAGATCATTGAGCCTAATATCGCAGAAGGAGGTGAAATCATCGCCAGCATCCCAATTAAGTTTTCTGTGAATGCCGTGTTCTCTAAGTACAGCATCACCCCCTCCTCCGTCATCAACTTCGGGGCTTTGATCTGTGGCACTCGTAAGACCACCACCTTCACCATAGAAAACCAAGGTGTTACTGACTTCAGGTTTGGCCTTTATAGGATGACGGGGGTGAGCTCCATTCATCAAAAGAAAGTGTAAGACAAGTATTTGCTTAACTCACGCCATTCCCTGGTTAACTAGTGCTTTATACTGTACAAAGAGCTTCCATATGTTTTATCTGAATTCACCAAATTCCCTGTTGTGTGGTGGATGAGGTCGTGAAGAAACGACTCATCCGAGATTGTGCAAGAAATCACCAGTAGATCTCAGTTCTGAACCCGCATCTCTGACTCCACATTTTACATACTATCGAATTAATTGAATTTTAATTAAGTAAAATTATTTTATTAATTAGAAATTGACTTTCTAATAAATTGTTTTAAATCAGATAAAACAGCTTTACATTGTTTATAATTGTTTTATATTTTTATGAATCTCCTCTTTCATTTTGGCAAAGTTTCAATGTATTAAGAGATTTTTGGCTAAACTGTCTAAAGTCTCTTGTTTCCAAATTTAATTTCAATATAATTTTTATTTATTTTATAGTAATTTAATAATGTTTACTTATAGGTAATATATTTTGTGTCTTACTTTAAATTATTTAAAATTTATTTTTCAATTTAGCATGTACAAATTCATGCAACACACTCAAAAGAGTATAGAACTTAAGTTGTTCTGGTCACTAAGCAAGTGAACGCTCAAATATATAAATCTCTCAAAAGTTTAAGATTGCACCTCAAATGCATTTGAATATTTTAGGGAAACTAACCTCTAGGCAAACTAATTATTGGGTAAACTGGCTTCAAGTGAAGTGGACAGTTACCCAAAACCTGTGTTTGTGCTATTGCTTAAACTAAGCCTCAGAAACACCATGACTACAAATGTTAAGAAAAGGGACAGAATTTAATCCATTTGCCATTTCATTTTTTAAGTGAAATCAGGTAAAAGATTTGATGTCTACAAATAATTTCTACACACTGCTTTCCAATGAACTCAATTAAACATTTAAAAATTATTATTCTCTTGCAGTCATGTTCAGTGTCCTTATGAACCACACAATCCATACAATTACTGCATCATTTTCTCACAATTGTTGAATGAGTTTGGCTAATGATGAATGCTGACTATGCTACCCTGGGGCCCTCTTGGGCAAAGAAGGGTCATGCCCCATTCCTAGGGGAAGGTACCTTGCAAGCAGACCGACAGGTGGTGTTTAATGTCACCACCCCAATGTAAGGGTGTACTTACTCTTGCTTCTTTCACCAGAGCCAGCCATATTAGGCATGCAAGGTCCCGGGAAAGCGAGAACTTCTACAAGTCTGGCTCTTCAAAAATAACCAAGTTCTCCGAGTCTGTTCAGAAAGAACTAAACATCTCCAACCAGGTAAGCACCCTTTCCCTTGTTCACAGAAACCCTGTGAGGCCACCTTCCAACTAGTTCTTGCAGCGTTACCTTCACAGAATAGCAGAATTTGAATCTACTATGGTGGGAATATTAAGTAGTATATTGAAATATCACTTTTAAGACTTTTAATGTAGTTATTCTATTTTGCTTTAACACTTTCATTGGCTCCTCACTGCCTTAAAATTAAATTTCAGCTCTTTATATATTCTAATTAACAACCTTTTGTTTATAAGAAACAGAAGGTCATTTAGACTGGCGTAAATAAAAGGAGATGTGGAGACTTCTGCTTCTGGTAAGATGGAGTAGATACATTTTTTCCTATTCTTCCCAACCAAATACAACTAAAAACCCTAGACATTATGCATAAAACAGATGGAGAGAAAAACAATCAGACCAGCTAGGGTCCTTAGGACCCAGTGAACAGCACAGTGGTGAGTTCCCTGAGTTTTCTCTTTGCCTCATCTATCTCATCTGGGCACGGAAGGAACCAGCAGCCCAGAAACATCACCAGGCAGAGACCCAAAAAAGGTCCCAATGGAAGCCTGCTCCCTCTAGCCAAAGGGCCAGGAATAGAGCAGCCTAGCAAGACAGAACATTTCAGAAAAAAAACTGTTCTAGTATGGTTGAACATGACAGAAAATCTATGATCCTACCCCACCAGTGCTAGCAAAGGACAGCGGGAAGACTTTCGCCCTATCCAGGCTCCAATGAGATATCCCAGCCCCTTGCCAGAGTGGTGCCCCGAGAACTCCGAGTGGGTAGCCAGGAGTTTATTAGTTCCCACCACCTCCACCGTGGTTAGTGCAGACACTACATGGGAGCCTTGAGTTTCACCCAACCCAGTAGTAATGAGATGTTCCTCCCCTGCCCAGCCCCCCACCCTGGCCCAGGGGACCTCCCTACCCCATGGCATCAACAGAACAGTAAGGAAGCTCCTCTCCCCTCCTTGCCAACTGAGGTATCAGTTGAGGACTAGTGGGGAGCCGGCACTCCCACCCTGATCTGGGAGTAATGAGAAGTCTGAGCGGGGAATCTGGACCACCACCCCTGCCTGGAGGTCATGAGACAGTGTCCCCACTCCCTTCCCCCGACAGAGTGGTGTCAGAGAAAGCCAGTCGACGGGAAGGTTTAAATAAGATCCAGGGTCTCATAATACAACACTCAAAATGTCCAGGTTTCAACGGAAAATTGCTCATCGCCCCAAGAACCAGGAAGATCTCAAACTGAATGCAAGGAGACAATCAATAGATGCCAACACTGAGATGACAGGGATGGAAGGGCTGACAGGGATGGACGGGCTCTCTGACAGGGATGGATGGGCTCTCTGACAGGGATGGACGGGCTCTCTGACAGGGATGGACGGGCTCTCTGACAGGGATGGTAGGACAATCTGACGGGGATGGACGGGCTCTCTGACAGGAATGGCGGGGCAGCCAACATGAAAGTGCTTCACAGAGCAATTACAAACACGCAGAGAACAGATGAAAACATGGTCTCAGCAGAGAAAGAGGGGCTGTAAAGAAGAACCAAGTAGAAATTTTGAAATGAAGAAAATAACCAAAATTTAACATTTAATAAAGGGGTTCAACGACAGAGTAGAGGGGCGAGTCCCACCTGGATAAGTGTCATGCGATACGGAACATGTCTGTCCCCCGAAACCCTCAGTCACAACTGGTCAGAGCAACGGGTTCTCCCTGGGCTTCATCTGAGACCTTGCTGGGAAGGAAGCACTGAGAGAGTCCATCCCTGAGGCCCTCCCCTCCTCTAGGAGGAAAGAGCTGGGGCCCAGGGAAAGCCTCTGGGGGAGCCCCCACCAGTCCCTCTTGGCACCATCCCACTGCTCTGGTAGAAGGGCTCAGATCCTGCCACCCACGCTGCCTGCAGCCCTCCCACCATCCCACTGTCTCCTGCAGGCTCGCTTCACCCACGGCATGTTCACCGTGTACCCTGGGTTTGGCACCATCCCCCCCGGAGGAACACAGACCGTCAATGTGGACTGCGTGGCTGACCCTGTGGGCAAGTGTGAGGAGTTCATAGCTATTGATATCTCTGACCGAGACCCAAGAGACCATCCTGCTGGCATTCCTTACAGCCTGTTGGTGGAAGCCTGTATCCCAGGTACTGAGCACTCAGATGGGACAGCACCCCCTAAAAGACCTTCCTCTGTAACATCTCTGCCCAGGCACATGTCTAGCAAACATGGCTGGGCTGCTGCTACCTTTGGGATCTGAGAACTTCTAATATTTTTGGCCATATTTTTCCTTAAAGGTTTATAAGGCATGCACACCTAGAAGAGGGTGTGCAGCTCTAAACTCCTAGTGTTCCTGAGTTTGGTTGCGGATTCTCAGATGGCTGGTGTTCTCTGGGAATCATGAGGTGGTGGGGTATAGCACAAGCCCCAGAAACACGGAATCCTGCTCACCACCAGGTCCCCCCCTGTGGACAACATACGCACAGAGAGCAATGGTCAGTGGCGGCGCATGCAATGATTTCAACCCAGCAAGATCTCAGATAAAGCACAGAGAACTTTTGCTTTGACCATAGGCACCCTGTAGCCTCGCACCAAAGTGAGCCAAATGCCTCCTTCCTTAAGCCAACCACAGACCCTAAGCTCACCCTCCTTACCATTGGGGCCTGATGACCCCCAAGAGCAGTAAAAGGGAGAGAATAGAACGTGCCCCATCACATACACCTGAGCTCTCCCCTGTGACCGTCTTCTGTTGGAATCCACACCTCCAAATGAGGGATTAGATCAGTGGGGATCAGCCTATCGGGCTTCATCTCACAGTCTCCCCTCCACTCCCCAGGCTTCGTGACTGACAACAATGCCTTGATATTTGAGGAGCACCAGATCTGCAGCAGTGCCAACCTGCACAGCATGCTGCAGACCACGGAGACCCGGGGGCTGTTTGTGGAGGATGAAAACAAGTTCATCTTCAGCAGCGTCCTGGTAGGCCACCAGGCCAAGGCTCGATTCAAGATCAGCAACGTGGGAAAGATCGCCTGTGATGTGAGCATTGTAGTTAAGCCTGTCTCCAGCAAGGTAAGCAGCTCCACTGGGCCCCTGCCCATCATGGTTGGCAGAAAGCCAGGGAGTGAACTCTTCAAAACCCTGCTCTGAATCCTCTGTACCCGAGCAGGGATTATCTGGCACTCAGGCCCTGCCGAAAGTTACAGGAGGGAGCTGGGCAGTCTCCCCTAGGCCAAGAGCCATGTGTTTGACCCACTGGGTGTCTCCTGTGGGTCCTTGTGTGATACACTAGTACACAGGAGTGAGGAACTCAGTCAGCCACCAAACACTCACTGTGCCTACATTAGGCACCGTATTGTAGGACAGCCAAGACAAGGGCCAGCTCAGACAGGCTGCCTCGGATCACATCCTCAGCAGGTGAAGGACATTTGAGGGATATCAGATTTTAAGGATGATGTGAAATGATGAGCATTTATTGAGCCCCTGCTGTATGCTAGGCACTGTGCTCAATCATCTACATCTGTTGGCCTCATTTTATCCTCACAAATTTGTGTCATGATTTTGTATTATTGTCCCCATTTTTTAGTTAGAGAAATTGAGGCTCAGAAACGCTAAATTCTTTCCCTAGGTCCCAGAGTCTAGGGATATAGGGCTAGATTTAAAGCCAAGCTTCATTTGCATACAAGGTAAGTAAGGGCCCGTCTCCGGGTCTGCCAGACTTGAAACTGTGTTCCCCTCTGGGTGAGACCACCAGAGATCCTTCCTCCTCACAGTGGAATAGAAAATTCAGGAAGCCAAGAGAGGGCCGAGTCAGTAGGTGTCATTCGCCCTCAGTTTCCAATCAGATGCTGCCTAGTCTTATCTCAGCCGCTCAGCTCTCTGCCAGAAGTGGAATTTTGACCCAGGTGGTCCTTGTGCCCCAGAGCTGTCATTGTTCACAGGGCTGCTGGTGGTGGGGAGACCACCCAGAGCAGTGGCCTAGCCTAGAGCCAAGAACAGAGTTGCGTTCCCGGGGAACTGCCACCCACACGGAGAGGCAAGGCGGGGTGGAGAGGCCATCTGATTTCTTCAATGACTTCCCTCAGGCCCTGGTAACACCCGGTCATTACTCTCTGACCTTATTTGGGACAAAGAGGAATAACTTTCTTCCTATTTTGTACTAAAAACATAAAAAAGTGAGGAAGCCTGATTTCTAAACAAAGATAGATCTCTAACAGGGGGTTTGCAGACACTATATGTTCTCCCCCACCCTAATGTGTAGACTATCCATTGGAAAGAAAAAGAAAACTCAGTGCCCTCAAGTTTAGAATGAGAGGAAAGAGTCAGTCTCAAATCCCACCTGCCTTCCATGAGAACAAAAAATCCATCTGTGGCCGTGCCAGGGGTTCCTATAGTCTTCCCAAAACACTGCCACAGGATGGGGACAGACCAAGTGCTGTGGGAGGCTGTTCTAGGTAACACTCTTGGGGTTACAAGGAGCAGGAACTTGCTCAGGACAGCCCAAACAAAGGTTTGTTCCAGTCAGCCAGAGACCTCAGACCAGGGCAGGACACACCATGCAGCCAGAGTTCTGCGGGCCTAGGGCTGTTGCCTGAAATCCCACTTCCAGACCCATAGAGGCTCTGCCCATCCTTCAAGGGCCACAGGCTTTTCACTCATGCCGTCCCTGTTGTTCCCTTCTCTAGTCTGGCTTCCATTCTGGCTCCACATCAGTAGCCCCCAGAGGCCTGTGGGCATCTTAATTTAGTTCAGAGAAACTGAGAGACAGAAATTGATGTCAGACTAAGATCTGGCTTAGTTCTTGCGTTTGAGTCAGAGATCACAGGTCTAGCCAAGTCCAGCCAACTATTGCTGATGGATGGGTCCCAGAGTATCTAGACTGCTCCGGGGGCGTGATCGTGCAGGCAACAGAACAGGTTTACTGCAGAGCTTAGAGGAGGGAGATTTCCCTGGAGGGACACAGAGATAAGCAGCATGCCCTGTGTTAATGCCCAGTAGCTAACACACATGCCGCCCCTGCCGCCCCCCCACTAGATCACTGCCCGCATCGTCGACATCTTTGAAGTGGAACCCAGCAAGATGTGTATTGCCAGTCGCTCACATGCCTTTGTCACAGTGTCCTTCACCCCCCAGACCATGCAGACCTACCAGTGTATCTTTGAGGCCACCTTGGACGGCTTGCCCAGGTACCAGCTCCCCGGCAACCCCTCCTGCACCAGGGCTGCAGGCCACACTCCACGGAATGTCATTTTTGCCTTGCCAGGCTGACAGGCCTCCATCTCCCTATTCCCTGCAGCAACCTGACCAAGAACCGAAACCTCGTGTTTGATATCGTGGGAGAGGGGAACCTCCCTCGAGTGAGCGTGGTGCGACCAATTCTCCATAACCAGCATGGAAACCCCTTGCTCCTCTTTAAGAGGCTTCTTCTGGGTCATTCAGAGAAACTACCTCTCATCTTCAAGAACAATGGCACTATCCCTGCCAAGGTACTCTAGAGGGTGAAGAAGCATGGGGTGGAAAAGGAGAAGCATCATTTGGAAGTAAGACTTCTGACATCAGGGTCTCTGCCATCCCTAATTTATGAGGACTTCTTTGATGTTCCTCATACATTAGCCTTGGTAAGCCATGGGACATGCAGTGGGAAGTCAAGCCTGGTCTCTACCCTCAAGGTATGCCTGTAAGCAGGTGACATAGTGCACTACTAATTACTGTGTGAAGCAATGTACAATGACACACACCAAGTTCAGTGAGTGGGAGGGATTATGGGTGTTCTTAGTGTCTCCTTTATTTTTTCCGTAATGAACATTGTATTTCTATTAAGGAAAAACAAAAGAAACCTCATTAGGGGTGAGAGATGTAATATCTGTAGAGACTTCTGATTCAGCAATTAAATTATATTTTTATTTTACAAAAAAGTGTGAAATTTAGTAAGGGTTATGTGAAGGACTATAGGACTTTTGAAAATGACCTTGATCCCATTAAGGATATCAGGGAAATTTCACTCTAAAATGACGTTTGAGCGGCATTGAAGGTAGCTGGGTTTTCACTGGTGGGCCTGGCAGTGAATGCATCCCAGGTAGAGAAAGAAAACTGCAAAGACAAATGCTCAGAAGCAAAAAATTGTAAGATGCAAACAGGACCTAGTAAGCACCAGGTTCATGGAGCACAGTGTACAAGCAGAAGAGCAGTGGGAGACAAAAATACAGGGTAGATAGAGTAGAGGAACAACTTGTGAAGGGCTTTGGATTCTATATATGTATTTTTAAATCATTCAGTATGTTATTACTATTGTTGTTGTTGTTTATACAGTTAAGACTCATTTAGTTCTACCCACATGGTTATCATTTTTATTGCTTTTCATTCCCACATCTCCAGCTTTCCACTGAAACCTTTTTCCTGCCTATTGAAGAATACTCTTTAGTATTAACTGAGTGCATGTCTGCTGGTGGTGAATTTTCTATTTTTATTTGAAAATCTCCATTTTTCCTTCATTTTAAATGTAATTTCACTGGCTATTGCAGTCTGGGTTAGCAGTTGTTTTCTTTCAGCACACGGGAGCTATTATTCCAGTGTGTTCTGGTTTCCATTGTTGCTGAGATGCCGGCCTCAAGTCTAAAATGTTCTTTTAGGATAGTATTTTCCACCCTGGCTGGTGTGATTCAGTGGACTGAGCACTGGCCTGTGAACCAGAGGGTTGCAGGTTCAATTCCCAGTCAGGGCACATGCCTGAGTTGCGGGCCAGGTCCCCAGTTGGGGGTGTGCGAGAGGCAACTACACATTGACGTTTCTCTCCCACTTTCTCCCTCCCACCCCCTCTCTAAAAATAAATAAATAAAATATATTTTTTTTAAAAAAGAAGATAGTCTTTTCCCTCTGACTGTGTTTAACCTTTTCACTCTGTATTTGTTTTCCGTTGTTTCAGTATTATGTGTCTAGGTAGGGATTTCTTGTAACGTATCCTTCTTGAATTCACTGAGCTTCTTGACTCAGCAGTGGATGTCTTAAATCAGTTTTGGAAAATTCCTAGACCTGTCTTCAAATATTGCTTTTGTTCCATTCTGTCACATCTCTCTTTCTGGGAAGCCGGTTAAACATGCGGCAGACCATCTCCGTATGTCCTCTGTCTCACAACCTCATTGTATTTTCCATTCATTTTCCCTGAGTTTCATTGTGCATAACTTCTTTGGACTTGTCTTCAGTGTATTAACTTTCCCTTTACTATATGTAATCTACTAGTAAACCTTCCAATCTACTAGTAAGTTCTTGAGTTGTTATATTTTCAGTTCCAGAATTTCTATAAGATTGTTTTCCAAATCCGCGTAATCAGTTTTTATAATTTCCAGTTTCATGCTGAAATTGTCAGACTTAGTTTTGATTTCTTGAACACAGTCTTCACAGCTGTTTTGCAGTCGATACCAGGTAGTTCCAAAATCTGAAGTCTCCGTGGGTCTGTTTCTGCTCTTTCTGCTTATCCCCCCGCCGCCACGTTGTTATAGCTCCTCCTGTGCCGGGTTATCTTTGATCATGTGTTGGGTATTTTATTTGAAAAGTTATTTTAAAATAATTGGAGGAAGGACGATGTTATTTTTCTCCAGAGACAATTTGCATTCACTTCTACCTGGCATTAGAAACTCGGAACCACCTTCCACTGGTTCCAGGGCTCGAGATTTTCTGGATCAGAGAGATGACCCGGAGCGGGATTGCTCCCCGTAAGGGGGCTGGTGTAGGTCCAGCCTACCTTTGCCTTACTGTGCAGACCCTTGGGTCCGAGTCTAGAGCAAATAAAGCGCTCTTGTCCTTCACAGGACATTTGCCCTCTTAGCACCAAGAGACCATCGAGAACACAGTTCACTCTCCCACCTACCCCCTACAGATGGCAAATGCCCCAGGTCAGAAACAGTCCGGAATGCTAAGCTGCAGACTGTGGATTTCCACATTCTCCCAGATCTGGGTCTGCTTACTCTTCGTTATATTAGCTCTGTGATGCTTTTAGAATGGTGGTGTTCCTGTGGTAGTCTGCATTTCTTGTTGTTGTCTTAAGTCCAAGTATACCATTTCCCTGTGTTCTTTCAATTATCATGTTATTGTAAATGTTCTGTCATGGAGTTCAGTGAATTCCTGCCCACCCACTCCCCATTCTTCTAACTCTTCTTAATAAGTTTTGCATATCGAGTCTCTCAGATTAACTTCACACATCATTTTACAATGTTCTGCAAAAATTTCATTGGGAATCCTATTAATTATTTGGGAAGAACTTGTACTTTTAGAGTATTTAGGCTCTCCACAGGAATAACATTTAGGATTCCCACCCTTTTATTTAGCTCTTTCATGTCAATATTTTTCCATATAGTTCCTGCATATAGTTTCTTATTGAAGTTATTTCTGAATATGTAATTTTTTATCACAGAAGCTTCCTCTATGATGTCACTGTTCCTCCCTCCTTTGTGCCTCACCTTTAATATTATCTTATCTTCTTCATGGTGTTCACGATGGTGCCAGCATGACTGTCTTCTGAAAATGTTTGCTGATATCTCACACCTAGCATCAGTTACATGATGTCAGTTTTTAAGTCATACACATGGCTCCCAGTGGGCTGAAAACATCCTTTTCCTCCAAGTAGGTCAGATGCCCACCTTGCTTCTTCTCTTATCTTGGTAGGACACTCAACATGGCACTGTCAGGCAACTAAGGCCCTAGCACCTAGGGGGTACTGCTTTATGGAGACTCATTTTTCACACAGTCCCTTGCAGAATCACAAGTATTCATCTCCATTTGATTAGCCTAGAGAATGTTTTACAGCTATCTCTGTCCATAACAGTGGCCTTGGCAACCCCACTTTGACACTGCTTAACGGGGTGATCTGGAAAGTCACCTGTACCCCCTGGGCCCCGGTTTCTCACTTGGCTAACGAGAGCTGAACTACATTTTCTTTTTTCCTCTCTAGGTCTAATATTTATTCTATCTCCCTCTTAGTAAGAAACAAAGCATTGGGCACTAGGCCCGATGGCTTGGCGGGGGCAGGGTGATGTCACACACTGCACAGTATCTCACCATAGACTCAAAACCCACGAGCAGCCTGCAGGTGTAACACTCGGTCCTGCTTTCCTTCTGCCAGCTGCACATTGACCTGCAGGACCAGCTGGAAGTCTTCTCCCTGAAAGGGAGGCCCACCACCTCCTATATCTACATCATAGAGGAAAATACAGCCCAGGCAAAAGGTAAGTTGAGGAAGAATAGCTTCCAGAGGATGACGGGACCCAGTTAACTGTTTTGTTAGGGGACTAATCGGGCCACAGACAGAGCAGAATGGCCAGTCTCGTCACCCATGGCCACTCTCAACAATGCTCATTCCCACACTAGGGCTGCTTTCCCTTGAGTCAAGGTCTTTATGGATGCATCTTCCTTTACACTGATTCTAAGTCATTCTCTCTTCTCTTTGCAGCAAAGAAGGCTCACACAGCCTCCCTGATCATTCTTCCTGGAGACACAGCTGAATTCGATGTTGTTTTTCACTCCCAAAAGGTTGGGAGGTTGACGGGCAACATCCACTTGTCAGTGGTCAACAATCAGTATGAGGACACGAACATCCACATGGTGGCAGAAGGCTACGAGGATGACATCACCTTGGACAACATCCACGGGCTGGTGGCTTCCGCCAGCCAGGAGGTCTTAGATAGCTCTGAGGTCACCGTGGAAACAACCATGGAAGACTTGGTGGAAGGTGGGAGACGAAGCCGTGAGGTGTTGACAGCTGTTGGCTCTTGGATCAACAGTGAAATTTAAATAACATCAGCTCGCTTCCTGGGAATTTAGGGCTGAATCTCCTCTCCATCACTGTACGCTCTTTTGTGCCTGGCTCTGGCACTGCCTTCTTTCATGTGTCCCCTCAAGGAACATTTATGGAGCATCACTGTGCTCCTGCCAGGCACTACACTGAGCCCCGGAGTTCCAGAGTAATAGGAATCCCTGCCCTTAGAGGGATTGTAGTTTGAGCTCAAATTCAAATCTAGTCAATAAGCAAAATTCAAAATTCAAACTCCAGATTAGCTAAGAAGTGAACACACATCTCTCTGTAGTTTTCCCTGTTTCTATCTACTAGCTGGCTTGCATCGACATTGTCTGCTTCATCTGAGCCATGCATCCTACACATTCCAAGAGAGCTTCTGGGCTTGTTTAATGAGGTGGGGTGTGGGCTTGTGCCTTCTCTAGAGCATCATTCTCCACAGTCTGTCTACTCAATGCACTGAGAACCAACAGCATCAGCGTCACCTGGGAGCTTCTTACCAATGGGAATTTCAGACACTAGCCAGCACCTCAGACACGCTGAATCAGAACCTGCCTTTTAACAAGATCATTAGGTGATTTGTGTGCATAGCAAAGTTTAAGCCACCCTGCTCCGCAGTCTATCAAGTTCTCCAGCTTCATTGAGTTGACTATACTCTGGGGCAGGAGAAAATTTATAATACTTCATCATTATTCTCAAAAAGCATTTGCTAAGCACCATAATTTTGTGCCTAATTGCTATGAAGTGAGTTATAAATATAGTTTCACAGTTGTTCTAGGAGCTTAATTGTCATTCTGGAAGGTAGCATTGCGCAGTCTATGTAACATGGGTAAAAATCAACATGCCTCGCCCCTGTTCGTGGCTACAGGTTGGTGTCTCTCTTATCAGGAGTCAAACAGGAGCCAGCAGCGAACCCTAGTTCAGAAATCAAATTTCATACTTCTGATAGGCTTGCCAGATTTAGAAAATCGGAATATAGGAGTCCCCATTAAATATGAATTTCAGATATGTGATGAATTATTTTTTTAGTTTAAGTGTGTCCCAAAATATTGCATGGGACATATTTATACTGAAAATTACTCATAGTTTATGTAATTCAAATTTAACAGGGACTCCTGTATTTTATCTGGCCACCCTAACCCTTAGGAGGCCAAGATGGACAGATGGACAGACAGATAAACAAATGGATGGATGCATGCATGCATGCATGCATGTATAAGTAGATTCCCCAAGGCAGGAAAGCTTACTGCTCAGGACTGCAGGTTTTTCAATAGAAGCATCCAGGGGGGAGGAGTTGCATGAGGGTGAGGTGAAGTGTCTTGCAGGTGCTGCCGTCTCTGGGTAGGAGCCCCCTACAGGAGGAGGCCAGGGAGGACTCACCAGCCCTCTGCTTGTATCCTTAGCTGCCCTGGTGGACCACATTCAGTTTGGGGACTGCCACGTTGGAAACAGCTATAACGTGAGCTTCACAGTCACTAACCACAGCCAAGTGAATGTAATACGGTTTGAGTGGCCTGTTTTAGCTACAGTTTCCTTTTCCCCACAGGTAAGTGAAAGCCCTTTGCTGTTTTCTGGGCTCCCTTAGGCCCTAACCCAACTTGATTGTCAGTCCACTTCCATGGACACAAAGGATGGGATGGACCTCACTTGGACCTAGGGTTGGAGGACCCTGTCCATGTGCCCCACCCCCCAATCTAAGAGCAGAGAATGAGGTTTGCCAAGGCAGATGTTGATTGAGGAATTCCTTGGAAACCTGTGTGAGTGGAACAGGTCCCAGTCTTCCCAGCCCGGAGCGTAGACGTGTGTCCCCCCCACCCCCGGCACGTGTTCCCTAAGCACCGGTCCTGCAGAAGCGGGTCACTGAAAGATAAAATGGGGTGATGGTTTCTGTGGACAACTGAGGTTTAGAAAATGTTTCAAGTTACATCTTTCTCTTAAAGGCCCCCAGTGCCCTTCAGCAGACTATAGTAAAACCTAGTTCACTGTGCTTCACTGGGATTTGCTAACCCCTTCCTTTAGCAGCTCACAGCACACACTTTATGAATTGCTGACCAAGGTCCAGACCAGTGGAAGCAGGTTCTAGCCTCTGGCCAGCAGCTGCTTTGCATAGATAGTTGATTTCTGAGTTCCCAGGACACTGGATTCACACAGATGCATCCACCGCCTCCTGCTCTGTTTCAGCCACCACGTCTGCAAACACAGAACTCCAGGGGTACAAAGCAGGGAGGGTTGGGGACCCCACCTTTAAATCTCTGAGTGCTATCGGGAGGAAGTTTTGCTTCCCAGAGGGATATGAATAGTTACTCAAAGGAGGCAGAGATAAGCTCCTTGCAGGCCATTTACCTACACTCACATGCGCACCCTCCCCCACGAGACACACACACACACACACACACACACACACACACACACACATATGCATCTGTGGCCTTGGGAAGCACAGAGCTTTCTTCTCCCTTCACTTTCCAGAGGAGGCAGAGTTTCAAAAACATGAAAGGACTGTGATATATATCATATATACATGGTATATCTGTGGGCTTTTCATGTGTGTGTTTAGGTATGCAAAATCATACATGGTTTTATTCTACAGCCCAAATTGGATGTCCCATGTATCTGGTATGCTTCAGCGAATCTCGGCCTTTCTGGTCTCCACACTCCTTTACGCCCTTAAACATTACTGAGGAGCCTGCAAAGAGCTTTTGTTTATGTGGGTTAGATCTATCAGTGTTTACCATATTCATATTAGAAATTAAAACTGAGAATGTCTAAAAACATGCATTTATTCATCCATTTTAAAATATCATAACAAACCCATTACATGGCAATATAAAAGTAATAGTTTTATGAAAATGTCTGTATTTTCAAAAATAAAAAAAATTGTGTGAGAATAGTGGCATCATCTTACATTTTTATAAATCTTGTTAATATTTGACCTGAGAGAAGAGAGCTGATTCTCATGTTTGCTTCTGCATTCAGCATAATGCTGCATCATCCGTCACTCCATCGTATAGGCAGGAGGAAGTAAGAATGAAAAGGTCAACATCTTAATACGTAGTAGGATGAAAACGGTTTTGGCCTCATGGACTCCTGGAAAGGCCTTAGGGACCCTGGGGGTCACCAGACCACACTCCGAGAACCACCCGTGTGCTGTGTATATCGGTCCAGTCCATAATTTGTATAGGCTGCATTGATTGAGAAGCACAGGCGGTGAAGAGTGTGGCATCTGGGCCTGGGTCTGAATCCAGCTCTTCCACTGTCAATGGTATAACCTTGAGCAAGTTGCAGTTTTCCTTGTCCGTAAAGCAGGGGTCACAGCCATGCATCTTACAGAGTGGTTGTGGGAACTGGTGGAATTGCATGCCGGTTTAAATACCGGATTAAATAGTGCCCAAAGTGACAGTGTGATAGATACTAGCTGCTCTTGTTTTTATGATTATATTTCTATATAAGAAGGTTTTGTACATTTTTTAAGATTTTATTTATTTATTTATTTATTTATTTTTTACAGAGAGGGAAAGGGAGGGAGAGAGAGAGGGAGAGAAACATCAATATATGGCTGTGTTTGGCTGCCCCCAACCAGAGACCAGGTCCACAACCCAGGCATGTGCCCTGACTGGGAACTGACCCTTTGGTTTGCAGGCCAGCACTCAACCCATGGAGCCACACCAGCAAGGGCGGCTTTTGTACATTTTTAAGACAATCCATATATCAGGCTTAAATGATGCATCTTGTTTTTGTTTTTGTTTTTGCCAAAATCTACCTCTCCTCTAAAGTGACACAATTAGGTGAGTATTTTGAATTCCGAAAAATACTGACACCAAGCTCTTCCCCAGATAGGGCACCTCCACCCTGGGTGTGCCAAGGACATAGTGGTAACCATGAAGTCAGATGTGCCCATCAGCCTGAAGAATATGGAGATCAAGTGCAAGCTGTCCAAGATCATGTTCCAGCAACCTGCGGACCAGGTGCCTGACTGGGACGACCGTATGCACACCGTCAAGTGGGTGGACATGCCCAGAAGCACCCCCGGGACTTTCACCACGAAACGAAAAGTGAGTAGGGACTTCAGTCACAAGCCTAGGGAGGCCGCCCGGGCCTGGATGCCTAGTGCTCTCACGTGTGACGTCTCAGATTTCCTTCTTTCATGGAAAAAAGAAAAACTTCCCATTCCACTTGACTCAGATTTTTAAAGTGACAAAGTAAACTTCCAGGCATGCCGCCTGCCATGCACACTACATGTACCACGTGGACCACGTGTCTTCACGAGCAGAGTTTTAGATCCTCTTGATGTCTCATTGAGCAAGTCCTCCCACCTTTTTCTTCTTCCAAAATGCCATGGCTGGTCTTTTAGTTGTTTCCTGTTTCCTTCAGGTGTCCAGAATTATTGCATATTAGTTACAGACAGAATCTCATCTTTGGTTCATACATGCCCCTCTTTTAATTATTGCTTCATTGGTTTCCTTATGATGATGTAAACAAAGGTGAACCCACACACGGATTTCCTATGCGGTTCTCAGCCGTTCCATCGCCCTGCCTCCCTCCTGGAGGAAACCACTGTCCTGAATCTTGTTTGCTCATTCCCTTGACTTTTGTCTTTTGTTTCTTCTTTTAACCCATGCATTCTAAAAGGCAGAACATGTAGTTGTAGTTTTAGCTTTATTTTTTAAACACTGTGGTATGTGCTTCTCCATATTGTCACATGTGACTCTAGTACACCCATTTCCCTGCTCTGTAAAATCCCATTGTTATTTTTTTTAGCAACTAACAACATTTACTGAGTACTTAGTATTAGCAAGAAAGTGTATTTTTCTTTTTTTCCAATCACAGTTGACATACATTATTATATTAGTTTCAGGTGTACACCCCAGTGATTAGACATTATATAACTAACTAGGTGATCATCCCGATAAATCTCACACCCATCTGGCACCTTATGTTGTTAGAATAGTATTGACCACCATTCAATACTATGACAACATTCCCTGTGCTGTGCATTCCATCCCCATGACAGTTCTCTGACTACCAGTTTTTACTCCTTCATCCCTTCATTACCGTCATTCCTATTTTGAAAGTTATTTGGGGTCTTACTACTTTGGACAGCGTTTCTGTGAGCATTACTGTTCGGATCACACGCATTCACTGGCGAGGGTGTTTATTTGTAGAAGTGGAATTGCTGAATCATAGGGTATGTGAATGTTCAGCTTCCCGGGATAACTCCCCGATGTTTTCCAAGTGCTTTGCCAATTTATGCTCCAACTAGCAAAGAAATCTTATTGCTCTGCGTTCTCTCTAACACTCAGAATTGTCAGACTTTGTGATTTTTATCACTGAAGTGAATAGGAAATACTTTCATTTGGGGGCCTACTTTGCATTTCCCTGATCTCTAAATAAAGTTGAATATTTCATAAATGCCTTTTGCCCATTTTTTAAATTATGATGCCTGTCCTTTGTATGAGTTGTTTTATTTTTTTATAAACTCCACAGTTCCTATTATTTATCTATAAATGCCTTCACCAAATTTTAGCCTATCTTTTCATTTTCCTTAATGTAGCTTTTCATGAACAAAGACATTCATCTCTCCTTTTATAATTATTTGTGTGTGTGTCTTGTTTTTAAAACCCTTCCCTAACAGGGAAGAAAAAGATTCACTGATTTTTTTATATTTAAGAGGTTTGCTTTGATATTTATGCCCACGGCCCACCTGGATTTTATGGTATGAGGCAAGAATCCAATTTGATATTTTCCCATCTAGATAACCAATCTTGCCAAATCCCCCTTTTGTTGGGCCCTTCTGTTGTGATCCACCATTACTCCCTTGACATCTAAATTTTATATGTGCCTGGAGTATTTCTTGTCTCTCTAGTCTATTTTACTGCCAATTCTCCTATCCCTCTGCCAGTTGTACACCACTTTAATTTCATAATTGGCCTTGATATCTGGAAGGGAAGTCCCTCCCTGGGACTGTTTTGTTCTGAAATGCTTTAGTTTTTCTTGGCCCTATATTTTTCTGTATAATTTTGGAATCCGTTTATCATGTACAGTTGACCCTTGAACAACACGGGTTTGAATTATGTGGGTCCACTCACAGCGGGTTTTTTTTTCAATAAATACTGTTAATGGATTTTCTTTTTTCTGGCTTACTTTATTGTAAGAATCCAGTATATAATAGATATAACATACAAAATATGAGTTAATTGACTGTTAATATTATCAATAAGGCTTCTGGTAAGCAGCAGCCTACTAATAGTTAAATTTGGAGGGAGTCAAGTGACACAGGGAGTTTTGACCGCACGGGGCTCAGTGGCCCTGACTCCCACGTGTCCACGGGGCAGCTGCACTGGGAAACCCTGGTGGAGGACTGACTGGAATGGGGTTGCCTCTGTGAGTCAGTTCAGGAAGAATTGACAGTTTTATACTATTCATCTGTCCTTTCCATCAACGACGTATATTACTCTCTTTATTTAGGTCTTTAAGATTTTAAGATTATTTTTACTATCATTTGTTTTCTTTAATAGTCTTAGGACTCTTCAGGGTTATCATTTTTTCTTCTTGAGTCAATTTTATTAAATCATTTTTCTAGGGATTTACTCTTCAACTAAATTTTCATATGTATTTTCATAAAACTATTCATAATATTTCCTTATTATATGTTTAAATCTGTGAGATCAATGATAATGTCCCCGGTTTTCATTTCTGGTACTGCTTCTTTGTTTTTATTTCCTTGATCAGTCTCAGCAAAGGTTTTTAAGATCTTTTCTAGTAACTTCTGGCTTTGTTGGTCTTTTCTGTTTTAGATTTATTTTCTATTTTATTCATATCCATGCCTCTCTTTATAACTTTCTTTCTCCTACCTTGTCTGGGGTCCATCTGACCCCAAACTCATGTTTGTGCAGTCCTGATACCCTCGGTAATTTTTTGTTTTCTTTTCCATTTATGAGTCATTTTAGGTTTGCCTTAATCCTTTGTTCTGGAACTTGGGTTTATGAGTTGGTGTTAATTCGCATCCGTAGAATAGTGTACTGCGATGCCCCCCACCCTCCCCGGCCCAAGTGCCTGTGGGACAGCTGGCTCTGCATCACTGAGGACACGCTGCCTTTGTTACAGGTGGTGGAGACGGACCCCGAGCCTGCGCACTCGGTACTGGAAGAAAACTACCGGGAACTGCAGCTTCAGATCAGCGCCAATGTGAATTTCGCCTCGTACAAGTGCCAAACGGGCGACGTGCGCTTTAAGGAAACGCTAGTTTACCAGACCCGAGTGTTTGAGTGAGTCATCAAAAGCCTCCCAGCACTCATCAAAGTTCTTTCATTCCGTCATTCGCTCACTCATTCACCCAACATTTATCCAGTGGGTACAGCAACATATACCAGGTGTCGTCTGTAGCATGCACCAGCGTCTGCCTGGGCCCAGTGAAACATTCAGACTCACAAAGCAATTGAAGTTTACCCTTGAAATCAAGATATAGGCCAGGAAACTGGCATTGGGTGATCAGCTCCAGTGGAAATAGTCCCTGCAGCAATCCACACCAGCACCCAGGAACTACCCTTGTTGGCCAACCAGGTGACAGCTCAGACAATATCCACACTAGTGGGCATAGGGTCCAGCCTGGTCAGGAAGCCCCATGACCAACAGAAGCCAACATTTCTCATGACCACTCCATAGGTACAGTTCCCAGGGTCTCTGCAGGGGACATGCCCTGTTATGAGAGTCGCTAAGAGAACCCCAACGCTACAGCTTCCCTCCAGATAATCACAATTCCACACTGGATGCAACTTACCAAACAGGGGCCATATTTACTATAAACAATGTTGCCTATAACGCAACTGACGTTCTTCCTCTATTTTCTAGGGAAACTGAGCTAGAAAGTTAATTCAAAGTCAAAATTGTCCTTAGAAGGAGAAAGGGTTATTTTAACTCCCGCCCACACTCAGATGCAGGGATACAAGGATGCCATGGGCCCTGCTCTCCAAGAGCTCATGGTCTTGAGCTGGAGGTAGCAGAGTAGATGCAAACGGGTGAACTGATGGCACAGCACAATGTCCTAGGGAGGCAGGAAGAGTACCTGACGTGGACCAAGATAGGGGCGTGATAGAGTGTCGGGGGAGGCTTCCCAGACAAAGTGGTGGCCCAGCTGAATTTTAGAGAACAAAGAGGAGGTAGCCCAGTGAGAAAAGTGAGAAAAGAAGTAAGAAAAAAATGGCCTTCTAGGCAGAAAGAGCAACATACACAAAGAGAGAAAGCCTGTGACTAATCTTTGAGAATTTCAAAAACAAAAATGTAAACCACTGACATTTCCACTTTGTAAAAAGTAGTCATCGACTTGTTCGACTCATTTTGCATTTGTTGCACTTAAAGTGTCCCCTCAAGTTATTAGAGAACCAAAAGACATAAGGAAAGAAGTGGGATCTGCTGATGCCCATGACACCAAAGCAGGGATCGGTAAACTATGGCCAGACCCAGCCAGCCACCTGTTTTGGTGAACAGGCTTGTAGGCAACAGCCACACCCGTTCGTTTCTGTGTTGTCGGGGCTGTGTTCGCACCACCACAGCAGAGTGAGTGGTTGCTGCAGAGGCCGACTGCATGCAAACCCAAAAAATCCTACCGTCTGGCCCTTCCCTACACCAAGGCTTGTTTTTCTGAAGACTATTCTATGCCGCTAAGATTTCTCCACTTTTTAAAAGTTTCCTTTAGGATGAAGACCACTACTCACAAGTTCACACAATAAATATAAGCCCCTGAGGTCAAAGCACTTGGCTTCGGGCCTGTCCACACGGTCTGCCCAGATGGGATAACGGAGATCTAACCTCTGCACCCACCCTAGATGCACCCCCTCCAAACTCCCACCTCCCCCTACTCCCCTAACACCAGGAGAGCGTGTGTGCCTCTTTCTCTTACACGATCATCTCCTTGTATCAAGTCCTCGCTCTCCTGCTGTCACTGTGATCAAGTTGAACAGTGATTCCAGAAAAAGCTTCTATCTGCCAGTTCTTGTCATAGAGCAGGGAACCTTGAAGCAAGAAGAGTCTCCACCAATTCCGAATCTGAGACAAGTCTGTGTCTCAGCCAGTGAAAGCATCTCGGGAAGAGGTCAGATGGTTTCTGAGGACAGGGACTTTGTTTCTGGGGGTGGGAAGTGATTCAGGAAGGGAAGGGGCTATGAAATTTGCACCCCAGGAAGGTACTGTCATGTGAGATAGATTCTTGTTTCCTCTCTCATGGGAATTTCTCAGGACCTCCATGATGCATGCCAAGAGTTCACTGCATAGTTGCCAGCAGTATGCCGGAGGATTTTCAACGCTAAACATTTGGATATTTTTGCTTTTAAGAGTTATGTATATATTTTGTGGTTTGTAAGGAAATATAATTGGTACATCAAATGCCTGATTTCAAATAAATTGCTTAAACTCGCCTTTTGAAGAAATATTTAAAACACAAAGTGAGTTGACTGAAAGACAAAAGCGACAGTGTAGATGATGGGTGTGCAGACAGGACAAAGATCATTGGCAGCACATTCCTCAAACCCATTCCCTGATCTGTGTGCAGGCTGGAACTGACTAATACAGGAAGTGTGCAGCTGGAATTCAGCTGGACCTCCGAAGAGACAGCCAAGTCCGTCAGCTTCGCAATGCCAGATAACCAAGGTAAGTGCAATGACTGGTAAGAACCCAGGGTTTGGACTGAGTCCCCAATTAGTGTAAGAGCCTCATTCATGGAAAAGTGAGCTCTGCTCCCACAGCCCGCCACGTAGCTATGAAGAAGCAAAGCAGAGGCCTCCTGAGGTCTGCAGAGCCAAAATGGGCCCGAGAAACAACAGCTGACCTCTGCCCTCCTGGAGTGTGAACTCTGGCCCCCACAGAGGCCAGCATCCCCTCTCAGATCCCTAGGAATCTTTTCTCTTAGACCTTAACCTTCTAGGACATTACAGACCCTTGGAGAAAATGATGAAACTATGAGCTGTTCCCCAGGAAATTACATACCATGCCCAATTTGCAGCTGGTTCACGGGGAGCACTTGATAAAGGGGCCCAGCACTCAGTAGGCAGGTATCCATTCCTACTGCTGCAGTTTCGCAGATTCTCAGACCTTACAAGTGGGCCCCAGACTGTGAACTCCTGCTCAGACACAGTGATTCTCCAGAAATGATGTTCACAGCCCAATGTTTTTGAGGCAGAAGACCCACAGACATCTACTTGACCCACTCCCTTGAGCCAAAAGAAAACAAATTTGAAAACTTGATGGACTTAATGGCAGTCTTTTTCACGGATCACCTGTGAGAACTATGAGTCAGTTCCTTACCCCTAGTGACCAAAGTATATCTGCTGGGAGAGGCGAACTCACAGACCCCACAGAGGGTCCCTAAGGACCTGTGAGTGGGTTGCCTTCACCTTGTCCTCCCACTGCAAATGCAGAGTATCACTGATTTTCCATCTGCCCCCAGGTTCCTCTCAAAAAGATCAGCTGAGCCAGGTCACACTGCCCACGGGCAGCAGTCTGGACAGCGCTGTGGACCACGGGAATGGAGCTCCCCCACTGGCCTTCTCTGTGGTACCCACCTCAGGCACTGTGGCTGTGGGGAAGTCTGAGAAGATCAACGTGAAATTCTCCCCACTGGAGGTTGGAGACTTCGAGAGCACTCTTACCTGCCAGTAAGGAAGTCTCCCCAGAACAAGCTCTGCAGCTCCTCTCCCTCCTCCCTCCCACCGCTACCATACTCTTTCCAACCCAAGACCCCGCCGTGGCCCCAGATCACCACATTTCACTTTGGAAAGATTCAAAGGAGTTAGCCTTTGGAGAACAAGGAGGCTTTAGTCTTTTGGGTTGCTCATCAACTATCTCTAGACTCTCCCTCTGACCCACCTCTCCCTTCCTGGCCACGTTCAAAAGTCCACTGGCCAACCAAATAATTGGCAGCCAGGTAGGTTCCAGTCCTGGAGCAAGCATGAACTTGGGAAGGCTTTTTAGTGCCTTCATTGATACTAGGTTTCATTAACTGTAAAGTGCAAATAACAATACACACCTTGCAGATTTGTCGTTAAAACTGAGTGAGGCACTTTGGTGAAGCTTAAAACACTGCCTGGCACACATTAAGCACAACGAACATTAGGTGGCGGTGATGGTAGAGGTGGTTGACTTAGTGCATAGTAAGCAAGGAAGAGATGGGGACCAGACCCAGTTAGAGAAAAGCCAACCCGATAACCCCTGGCCATGAAAGTCCCTGATATGGCACGCACTCCCAGGAAAGCTCCACAGAGGACGCCCACCCTGCAAAGGAATTCCATGAACCATGGCTGAGTGTGGCAGAGACCTCTGTGAGCCACAGGAGCTTCCTAGAAACACTGCAGTCACTACAGGGACCCTCCTGCACCTGGGCCACCTAAACTTGAACCTGGAGCGGGGAGTCTGCTCACATCCAGTTCACTTTCTCCTAAGAGCTCAGGATACTTTTTTAGCATTTCTCCATCACTTTTCATATCCCACTAGCTGTCTTTGAGAGAGCCCAAAGGGTAAGCCTCTATGTCCATTTGACAGCCAGGAGATTTTCTCACCGCTGATGGAGGAAGTAACGTGAGGCCATATTTGGACGCACAGGAAGGACCAGAATTCAGGCTCCTCATACTCAGCCCATTCATGCACTCATCCACTCAACCATTAATTAATGGACACCTACTATGTGTCATGTACTGTTCAAGGTGCTGAGGTTGTGTTGTTGACAAAGATGGACCCAGCCTCTGTTCCCATGGAGCTCACATTTTAATAGATATAATATTCATTTACAACCTACTAAGACAGCAACAATTGATTAAAGCTTAAATAAATACGTTCATACAACCTTATCCTCTCAGGATTCCCAACCTGCCACCTGGAGAACAAGGTCCAGTTGTGTCAGCAAAAGGGCGGAGCCTCCTGCCAGTCTGTCATTTTGAGCTGAAAGACTCAGATTACATCAGTGGTCACCGGCGAAACCCAGATCTCCGGGGGCCTGGTGGTGGGGTCCTGGATCCAAACACCCGGGTGATCGAGTTCATCAGTGTGGGCATAGGAGGGAAGAATCTCCGGTGAGTCGCTTAAGTTTGCATCCATTGAGTCCGTATCAGTCAGTCCTTCTAAAGAACTGAGAGGGAGAATTCAGAGAATCGAGCTAGATGGGTTCCTAGAAGTCGGCTTGATGTCCTGGGGTTGGACTTGAGACAGCTGCTACAGTAAGAAAGTGAATCCTGTCTCCTTAGTTTGGACACTGTGGGAAATTCAGAAGGCATAATAATACAGTCCCTGACCACTACCTTGACCACAGAGGATGACGGGGACAGAAGGGCCTTTGGCATCATTATTACTCCAAAGTCCAGAGCTCCAGCTCTACGTTGGGCCCCCACGTGAGATGTAGTTTTCCTTTCTGCAGGGACAAAGTGTCTGAAACAGTTCTAATTCCCACACCGGGGGACTGTGGTAGGGCAGGTGCTAAGAAAGTTTCTCTTAATCCTCAACCCCCTCTCTCACGCTCTGCTATCAATCCTTCCCTCTCCGCCAGGACTTTTACAATCCTCAACCCAACCACTAGCACCTACTCCTTCTGCTGGACCTCTGAAGAAATTGAAAGTCTCCAGAACCCTCCAGCCTTCACGTGCCTTACAGACAAGGGCTTCATCCACCCAGAAAAGAAAGCTGAGGTGAGTGCGTGTACAACTGAGGGCCACTCGACCAGGGCTTGAATCACTCCATCCCTCTCTGCACCACAGGTGTGCCATAGAGACAGTTAGGGGGAACAGTCTCAGGGTGCATCCATCAACGCGTATTTCTTGAGTGGCAACTATATACGTCAGGCAATCCTCATCGACAAGACAGGCCTAAGCTCTACTGGTTGGCCGTGGAGAAGCAGATTTCTAGTATTTCGAGTTTTAAAAAACTGAGATTATTAAAGCAGGAAAGGGGAGCTGGATACCCAACAGTGCCCAGACACTATAGGACAGTGTTATTTTTTGTCCAAGAGACTGGCGATTGGCAACAGTGAAAGGACACAGATATGTTTTCACTTGGTCAGGTCAAAGGGCAAAACAGAAAATTGGAGCCATGTCCCACGCCTTAATCCTACTGTTTCCACAGTCATCTGGGCTAGAGGGTCTGGCTCAAAGCAACATGAACTCGCCAAAATAGATCTGTGGGCCCCATGTCTTTCTTATAAGTCCTGCAGAGAATCCTGGCAGCAGAAATAAATCTGTGAAACAGAACTTACAAATTCAGATGCCTTCAGGAAGGTCATACAAGTGAACAAAGCCAGCCAAGGGGACCATGATAGGGAATGCTGGGCACCAGAGCCAGCTGGCCATGGTGCTTCTCCGGAGATGACCACCACACAGACAAGTGGGCCCAGGGTTGCCAAGTCTCCAAGACTTTTGGGGGAAAGTCAAAATTCCAAATTTCCCTCTGAATCTCTCCATTTGTACATGCCATACCAAAGACCTGGTGTGAAATATGGCAGCCTAGCCAGCAGAGGCTGTGATGGTGAGGACCCCCCTTAGAAAGACCTGTGGGCAAACAGGGCAAACAGACATTGATGTGGCTGGCATAACCAGATGCACATGCACTTCAGAGAGGGCAGAAAGGCAGTGGTGACCTCGTAACGTCAGCCATAGCAACCCCAGTGCTGACAAGCCTCCCAGGGCACATGGAGTAAATAAATTGAAGTGCCACTTACCACTGTGTCCCAAACTCTCTTCATAGATTGTCTTCCAGTACACGCCTTTCCATCTGAACATCACAGAAGCATTCTGGACTTTCTCCATCCCTGAACACAACATCACAGTCCCTTTCCTGCTGGTAGGCAAAGCCTCTGACCCTCTCATCAATCTGGATAAGTCCCACCTCAACTTCAGTTGTCTCCTCATTGGTAAGGCTGCCTCTTGGTTTACATTTGGAGTTTACAGGGGCGGGAAGTGGGACCAACCCAGCAATGAGCTCCAGGAGCAGGCTTGGGTGGGCACTTTTCCTGGTACCTTCCAGGAGCGTGTGTGAGGGCCTTTCTCACTGTGCCAGCCCCATCCTCCTTGTGTGTGCCCCAGATTATGGGCTGTACTTGTTTGCTTCTTGGTGTGTATGCAGGATTTCTCTGCCATCCTTTTGTGCATTTATATGGTTCCAAAATACTATTGAGCCTTGTAGGACCTAGGCACTCTTCTATAAGCTGGGAATACAATGCATAAAACCAAAGTTCCTACCCTCATGATGGTTATAGTCTAGGAATAGGGAGCAGACTACCAACAAATAAAAAAGCAAAATATGAAGTCTGTCCAGAAGGTATCCAGCCATGTAATATGAAAAATAGAGACATTTATTGAAGAAGATACAAGAAATATTGTACATAGGACAATGACACCTCAGTCCCCTTCAAAGTAGGCACTTTGGGAACTCACACAGTTCTCCCAATTGCCATTAGCTGCCCCATCATATTTTCCTGAATCTCACTGACAGTCTGAAACCTCTTTCCTTTCAAAGGTGATTTTAGTTTTGGGAAAAGCCAGAAGTCTCAGGGTGCCAAATCTGGGCTACAGGGGGTCTGAGTCACCTGGGTGATTTGATATTTTACCAAAAAAACTCTGCATGAGATATGATGCATGAGCAGGCCTGTTGTCATGATGAAGCTTCCAATCACCAGTTGCTCATAGCTTCAGCCTTCTGAATCATCCCAATAGTTTCCATGGAAGAATGTTCAAGGTTAATGCAAAATATGATGCACATTTGATGCTCCCCTCATTTGCTCAGTCATTTTGAATGTGATGGCCACACAGTACACATGGTCACTCAACAGCATTTACGACATCTACTGACTAGTACAGTGAAGTCATTATTGTTCACACATGTGCATTCCAGTCCACTCCCCTTGGCTGCCAGGTTACACCAATGTCATGCAAACCATTCTCAGTTATATTAACAGTGGCTGAACTCTTTCTAGACAGACCTCATAGATACCATGTCAAATGTTGATAAGGGTTCTAGAGAAGAATAAAGCAGGCTAGAGAGAATGAAGAATGCCAGCTGGCAATGGGAAGATGACATTTGAGCAGAGACCGGAAAGAAATAATGGAAGTGATTACCAGGTCCCTTATAACCCTAGGAATCTATCCCATGGATGTGTTAAGTGTGTGTGTGTGTGTGTGTGTGTGTGTGTAAAATACAATTAAAGCCAGAGGGTTTTTTTAGTAATTCAATTTTTATTTATAAAAGTAATAATCCAATCAATGTAGTATTATATAAGGAAAAATTTCATAACCTCTCCCCACCCATCATATCTCATCCTTCCCTTTCCATCAGAGAAAACCAGTGTTAACAGTTTGATGTGTGATATTTCCCTATTCTTCTTATACTGACACATATAAGTAAGCAGGAGGGAATCATGGTATTTAGTAAGGTTTTCAAAAATAAGTGAGTAATATAAGAATAATAACAGCAAGACAAACAATTTAATCTCAGAAGGCAAGGGTCATGCATTTTGATATAATCATTACATTAACAGTTTAAAGAAGAACAGCCACATGATCATATTACTACAAGCTGAAAGTCATTGCTAAAATTCAGCAGACATTCTGAACAAAAACTCTAATAGGAAAACAGGAATAGAGGAGAACACTTGAATGAAGAAGATTAGCCAAAATCAAGAGGCAAATGTTATCTCATAGTAAACCACATCAGCTCAAATCAGGAATTAGGCAGGGCTGCTCATTATCGCCATTATTACTGAACCCTTTCTTAGTGACTTTAGTAAATACAATAAATACGAGAAAAATAATTAGCATAAACATTGGGGAAAAAAGATACAAAACCATCCCATTTTGCTGTGGCTCATTATTTCAGACATAGAGAACTTCAGGAGGCTCTAGAAAAAAAAACAAAACAAATACTAAATCAACAAGATAATTTACTAAGTGGCTGGATGCAAGACAAGTATGCAAAAATCCATAGTTTCTCTTTCTGTCAGCAGTAAGCTCCTAGGAACAGAAACAAAAAATTCTTTTTAGTATTGACAACACCTATACAGTGTTTACAGGTCAACATAACAAGAAAAGCACAGGAGCTATATGAAGAAAATCATAACATCTTATCAAAATGTCCCCAAACAAAATCTGAATATTTGTCAATTCTGCCAAAAGTAAATGCAAATTTAATCAAGTTTCCATTAGAATTGCAGCTAGAGAGGCTGGGGAAAATACAGACACATAGTTAAATTTGAATTTCAGATAACAGCAAATAAATTTTAGTATGTCAGCATAAGTATGCCCCATACAAGATTTGGGACATACTTATACTGAAAAGTTATTTGCTGAATCTGATAACCTTAATCCCAAAGGCTTGCACAGGTGGGGAGAGAGCTGGATACAATGGTTCGAAAGTTCATGTGGAAAAACAAATGCTCTACGATAGTCCAGGAAAGTAAGAAAAAGCACACCAATGCTAGCAGATGGGTTAACCAGCACTGTCAGAACTCTTAGGACACATGGGAGGTCTAATTTAAAGAGCTCCATGCAGTGGTGCTTTACAAAGCTACGAGCAGAGCTAAGGCACCTGCCAGGGAAGGTGCAGCCACCATTAACACAGGAAGGAAGGCATCAGGTCTGAAGAAACAAGAAGGGGAAAAAGAACAGTGTCACCTGGATCCCAGGAGAGCTGTGACTGAGGCAGAGGAGCCACCTAGCAGGAGCAGGCACTGGGTGGGTCAAGCTCTAGAGTGAGAGCTGGAACCCCTCCAGGGGCGGAGGGTCTCATGTAGAGCTGGAGGATGAGAGGCAGCCTGGGCTGAGGAGCTTGGAAGAGGGAAGAAAAGAAGCAGAGCAGTCTCTGCTGAGACGCTTCCGGAGCAGGCCTGAGGCCTCGCCTGAGGGCTGGTGTTCCCTCCTCAGGCCGAGAAGCCAGGGAGACCGTGCACATCATCAACAGGGAGGAGCAGGGGTTCAGTTTTGCCTTCCTGGAAAACTCCCGATACTCGGAAGGGTTCAGCGACAGTCTGGTCGTCTCCCCCATGGAAGGCTGGCTCTCACCGCTGTCCAGGTAAGGAAGTAGGAAGGCCCCCAGGGCTTCACCCTCCCTGACACGGCAGGAGTCCCAGGCCGGCCAACCAAGAGAATGAATCCGTTTCCCTTAGAGGCCCCGTCTGCAGTACAGTCTTCCACCTCTGACATGTAGGTGTTAGCAATTCCACTCTGTCCTACTTAGTCCCTGCTGTTCATTTCCCTGCTCAGTTGTGGAGCAGTGAGAATTTTAAGCCCTTGTTTTCAATATTTTCCTTATACGTGTTCTTTTCCTCACCATCTACTCTATCTGTGAATCCATAAAGCAATGTCCTGCCTTGCCTGGAAAACCTTCCAAATTCATCATAATTTGGAGTTATAATGCTTTTTACTCATAGTGTACCAGGTAACTCACTGAGCTCATATTCTTGAGCAGATCTTCACAGGGGGCCTAGTCAGCTAATCTGTCGTCTTCTTCCCCAACCAGGCTACCAGTTGATATTTTCTTCACACCAAAGCAGGAAGGAGATGTGAACTTTAATTTGATCTGCAATGTAAAAAATAAAGCCCACCCTTTGACCTTAAATGTCAAGGCTGAGGGCTACACTATGAATGCAAACGTCAAGTGCAAAGACAGGACTGGTTCATCCACTCTCTTGACTCCCAATCAGACTATGGTTGTCAACTTCTATGAGGTAAAGGTGGGAGAGGGCTTTGCTTTCTCTGGGTTTTGACACTGGCTGGGAAAAGCAGGCAGTACCAGTGAACAGTAGCAGAATCTCTCTGTTCAAAATGCCAGGGAGATCAGGAGAACAGAAATATACCAGGAGCAGCTCCTTCCCCAGACTGTGTATGGTTTTGATGTGAACACTTTTCTTATTTTACTTTTCAGTGGGTGGAGAGATGGTAGGGAAGGGGAAGAATGCTTGTATTAAACATACAGGAAGGACGCTTGGCTACCAAGGGAGGTCTAAGAATTAAATTGCCATCTTACTCTTCAAAGTGTGGGGGGCCCCAACACTTGGTAGGTCTTGCTGAAGTAACTGGCTACAATTTGTTCTCAACAAACTGTATTGTTCTCAACTCACTCACATCATCTTCCATTCCTATTTCTCAAAAGATATTTCCCCCCAAATTGTAACATATCCTTACCCCAGAGGAGTGAGCCATGGTTTGCATTCACTCAACATACTCTGTTCTCTCTCAGGTGGAGCTGAATGAATGTGTCCAGTGTGAATTCACCTTCATCAACACTGGGAAGTTCAACTTCAACTTCCAGGCAGAGCTCTCTGGCCCCAAAGCCCTGCTGCAGTACTTGGAGTTTTCACCCACTGAGGGCAAAGTGGACGTGGGGCAGAGTGCCCCTGCCTTCCTGTCTTTCCAACCATTTAAGAAATGTGTCCTGAAAGGCCTGGAACTCAGAATCAAGGTGAGACCATCTAACATTGCCCGACACTGAAAGCGCTCACAGCATTCTGCCTTGGGAGATTACTTCTGAGCGTTTCTGGGTCTCTCCACCCCGGAGTGTGGATATGTTGGAGGTAATCTCCATAGTTTCTATTAATGGTAATAACCGAGGCGCATAGTGAGTAAGTGTGAATTGAACAGCAGGCGAGCATCCATGCATTGGTATATCATGCAGCCATTAAATTAACACATTGTTTACGGGTAGTTTTTATCATGCGCTCTACTACCAGTCAATGTAAAACGTATAAATACGTTTTCCGCATACAATGTGTTAAGGAAGCTAGACGGGAGGTGGAGAGCGTGAGAGAGAAAGAATACGTACATATTTTCCATGATAAGTTATCAAGTGAAAAACCAAGGAACTGTGATGTCAGCAGGGATGGCAGAGAAGGACCTCTGAAAAGCTGCTCTTCTACAGCAATGAGAACACTAGCACAAACTATCAAAATCTGCTTTTTCAGAACTCCTGAAATCACCCTTGGCATATTGGCCTTTGACCTCCTGGTCACAAGATGACAGTCCCTCCTGCAGCCCTATCTATGTCTGCATTCCTGAGTGGAAGAAAATAAGGGGTAGAACGTGAAGGCAAAATACTTTCCCAGCAAGACTTTGACTCTTTATTCAAAATAGTTTACATCCTGATGACCAAAACTGTGACGGCCACCATTAGCTGCAAGGAGGAGGAGAAATCATGTAGTTCTTGTCCTTTTCCACCTGACTTACTCCACTTCGCATAACACACTCCAGATCCATCCACGTGGTTGCAAATGGCAACATTTCATCTATTTATGGCTGAGTAGTATCCCCTTGTGTCTGTGTACCGCCTCTTCTCTATCCAATCACCCACTGAAGCACAGCTAGGTACCGTACGATTTCACTCATATGTGGGACCCAAAACAAAAAGCAAGAAATGAACAAACAAAACAAACAAAAATAGACTTACAGACACAGACAACAGAATGACGGTTACCAGACGGGAAGGGGGTGGAAAGAGGACAAAGAGGGTGAAGGGGGTCAAGTACAAGGTGATGGAAGGAGGCTCAACTTCAGGTGGGAAACGCACAACAGAATACACAGATGTCCTATTATAAAGTTGTGCACCTGAAGTTTATATAATGCTGTTATGTAATGTTACCTCAATTTATTTAACTTTTAACATGTTTTGAAGATGGGAAATCAAGTATTTTCACCTGAGTACATTGCCAACCAATCCGAGTCCTGCAAATGAGGAAGCCTTGGGAGTTAAATGTTGGGTAGTAACTAAGTCTGTCACACCCCTCTGCCTTCAAGATAAATCATCGCTTCAGGAGCAAAGCAAGGACCAGCGCAGGGTCTGACTGCAGAGTGGCCCACCTTGCTTCTCTTAAATAAACAAACTTCTAACCAATGAGTCAGAATCATTGCAGAGGGAACCCTGGGACCTGTATTTTTTAAAAACACCAGACTGCCTCCCTCCTTCACCTGAGAACTGAAAGGCCCTTTCCTCCCACTTCTCCTAATCACACTCCACCTGCCTTTTTCCTCCCTGCAGATAAGCCACGGTCCAACATTTATGTGCAGCATCTCAGGCTGTGCTGTGAGCCCTGCTATCCATTTCTCCTTCACCAGCCACAACTTTGGGACCTGCTTCATCTACCAAGCCGGGATGCCCCCATACAAACAAACTCTGGTCATCACCAACAAGGAGGAAACAGCTATGAGGTAAGCAGACTTCCCAGAGCCTCCAGAGGATGATCCTGCAGCTCCTTCTGGGACCTACAGCTTCCACCCTGTGAGGTCTGGCCATGACCGGAAAAGGATTATGGGAATGAGTCAAACACAGGTGGCCATGAATCCAGAGTTTCCTTTCCCCACCACTAAAACCGATAGTTGGATAGCCATGAGCTTCCCTGCTGAAAAGCCTCTTCTGGAGTGAGGAAGGCCATGCCAAATGACCCGATGACAGGCTTAATGGCTTCCATTTATTTTCCCCATGCAACAGACGTGGAAACTGAGGTTAAGAGAGTTAAAAAGTGAATTTCTCAGGTCGGTGATCTCATAGACAATAGTAGATCTCTGCTGAGCCTGAGTCTTCTGATTCAGATCCATTCTGCACCATCCTGTGTAGAATGTTCCAGTCCAGGTTTCTGGGCCCTGTTACAGACCGAACAAAACAGAATCTCCAGAAACTGGCCAAGGGACCTGTGTTTGTCCAAAGCTCTCTTGATGAGTTCTATGCCATAGAACTTTCTTTGATGACAAAAGTGTTATAGATCTGCCCTGTCTATTGTGGCTACATGTAGCTATGGAACACTTGAAATGTGGCTAGTGAAACTGAGGAACTGAATATTTATTTTAATTAATTTTAATTTAAACAGCCACAGCCCTGGCTGGTGTGGCTCAGTAGATGGAGCACCAGACTGTGAAGCAAAGGGTCGCTGGTTTGATTCCCAATCAGGGAATGTGCCTGGGTTGTGGGCCAGGTCCCCAATAAGGGGCACATGAGATGCAACCACACATTGATGTTTCTTTCCCTCTCTTTCTCCCTCTCTCCCCCCCTCTAAAAATAAATAAAATCTTTAAAAAATAAAAACAAAAATTAAACTGCTGCATTGAGTAGCACAGGTCTAGGTTCAAATCTGAGCTCTTCCCCAGCTATGTGACCTTGGGCAAATTTTTTAAACTCTGTGCCTCTGTCTCATTGCCCCAAGTAGGAGATAATAGTACTTCCCTTGTAGGGCTAGTAGGAGATCTAGAGATAGTACTTAGGACAGTGCCTGGAACACAAGAAATGCTCAATTATTATATGTTGTCACAGTGGTGGTTGTGGTTATCCTGAATATTAAGTTACGAAAGTGCCACTTATTAAACATCATTTCTACTTGCACTCTTTCTTGCATGATTTAATTTAACGAGCCTTACCTTGTTCACAGCATCTAGCTCTATTTACCGGCCTAGCTGTTCTCTAAGCACTGTAAGGCAGAAAGGAGATGCTGTAATGGAAAGGTCTAGGTGCCTTCCCACCCACAGGTGGAGCAGGCTGGGCATGATCTTTGAAGGTCCTTGCAGTTGAGCAATCAATCAGAATAATAGCTAGCCATTATGGCGTGTTTCTTCTGTGGACTGTGTAGTGACTGCTTTAGTCGCTTTATCCCATGTAATCCTCACAACCACCCCATTCTACAGATACAGAAACTGAGACCCAAATGGGCTAAGTAGCTTCTCTGAGGTCACATAGCTAGTTAGTGATAGAGCCTGGATCCAAACCCTGTCCATCTGACCCCAGACCGCGTGCTCCTCCCCACCGTCTTTGCCACCCAGTTACTTCAGGGAGCACTTCCTTCTTAGGAAAGGTCCAAAACCTGAACTGCATTATCAAGAAACAGGATGAATAGAGTGAGAAGAGCACTGGGCAAAGGGCCATGGGGCTTTGAGCTTGAGACCTGGTTCTGCCAAGATCTCAGGGTGTGATCTGAGGCAAGTGACTTGACTATGCTCCGGAGAATGTGGGCTGGATCGTTGCTGGGGTCGCTCTCAGCCCTTAAATTCTATGGCTGTAGGACTGCAGGGCAGGAAATCCATCAGGACTGAGGTCCGAGCGATAGGGGGACCAGATCAGTGCCTTGGAGCTTACGCACCCCCCTCCTGATTTTCCCCAGCATAGACTGTTTGTACACCAACACCAACTACCTTGAGGTGAACTTCCGTGTCGATGTGATAAAGCCAGGAAAGACGATGGAGGTTCCCATCACCTTTTATCCTCGAGAAAGTATCAGTTATCGAGAACTCATCCCCTTTGAAATCAACGGGCTCTCACAACAAGTAGTTGAAATCAAAGGGAAAGGCACCGAAATGAAGGTAAGAGGAGTTTGGGAGGTCTTTGGACTGGTGCCCCCCTCCTTGCCCTTCCCAGCCACGCTGGCCCAGCGGAGCCCACACCCCGCCTCCCCCTCCACATCTCCTGCCCCTTAGCCACTCTGCCAGAGGTCAGCAGTCCCAACTGAGCGGTGAATTGTCAGATCAGACTCAGGTGAATCATAGATCTTACTCAACACCCAACTGTACTATAGCAAAGGATGTAGGCAGTGAGCACAGGCAGTGAGAAACTTTCTTTTTCTTGGGAAGTTTGAGACTCCCAGATGCTGGATCCTAAGCATGTCCTTTTTCTCCCATATGAGGGCATGTTTTATTTTTGGATCTAACAGGCAAGATTTGTTTTAAGCAATGTATGCAGATATGTCTCAGTCATGGAACATCTTTCCTTAACACCATGGTGATTAACATTCTCCAGCCAACCACGGGTCCCAGGATTAGATTTCACCAAGGGCGCTGCTTCTTACCAGGAGCTCCTACTAGAAAGGGAAGGGTGCAGTCCTCCTGCTGATCCCTGTCTTCCCAGGGTCTGGTAAACATTTCAGTGTCTGTCTGGTGGGAGTATTTGCATTTAATGGGTGTTTTGGAAGACTGAAGATCTTCCAAGTTTCTCAGGAATGCACAGGACACTTTAGCAACCAAGAGAAAATGGGAAGGGTGTATTCCTGGCTGCCTTCCCATCAAGCAAAGGAGCAGCAGGACCATGCCACCTGCTGTGCCTGTGCCCAAGCCAGTGACAGGGTCCCTTATGATGTCACTGATTCATTCATTTGTTCATTCTTTCTTTCACTCATTCAACAACCATTACATATTAGGTACTTTGGGCAAGTCCAGAGGTGACTTAAATATGTTCTCTGACTTCTAGGAGCTCACAGGCTGCTGCGGACAACTCACCTTTTAAACAAAATGGAAACATGCGGGCTGGATATGTAGTTGGAGGGGGACAGTGCAGTTTAGTGACTAATTAAATGACAGTGACCAGTGGGCGCTGCTCACTGTGGTCAGCCCGACCTTCACCTGATCCAGGCCGACATTGTGTCCAGCACTTTAGATGAGGACTTAGAAATTCATTTATTTACCTTTCTACCTCTGCTGCCACCATTCTAGTTCAAGTCACCATCCTCTCCCACACCTCAAGGCTTTCTCTCATGCCCTCTTCCAGCCCGTCTGCACAGAGGACCGGGCCGAGCTCTCTCATGGAACACACACTCGACTGGGTCACTCCGTGCTTCACTGGCTTCCCACCCGCTCCAGATTACAGCCCAAGCACTCCCCACACTCAGTCTTCTCAAGTCTCCCTGGGCTCCTAGCCACAGGCTCAGACCGAGCCAGTCCCTGCAGCTCAGGGCCCCACTCCTCCCTGAGATATTCTCCCACCTCACACCCACCCTGACTCACGCCGATCAGACCCTGCCCTTCCTTTACCTCTCAGTGTAAACATGCCTCGGGGCCTTGGGGGTCTCCAGAGCCCCAGTCTATCTCAGCCCCCTCCAGTGTGCTCTCAGGTACCGGAGCTTTCCCTTCACATCTCTTACCTGGCTGTAATTACGTAATTGCTGTGTAGTGGGCACCTTATGCACAAACATGCTCGGTGAGTGAGTGAATGCGCACCTCATGTGAAGAGTGCGGGGCACCGACAGGGAGGGACCTCCGGAGGCTCACCACGGCGGGCGTGTGATGTTTATTTTTCCCATTAACTGACAAACCCTCCCTCCCCGTTGTCTGTCTTGTCCCACAGATTTTAGTCCTAGATCCAGCCAATAGGATTGTGAAGTTAGGAGCTGTCCTGCCAGGACAGGTTGTGAAAAAAACAGTCTCTGTCATGAACAACAGCCAAGCCCAGCTCACGTTTAGCCAGTCAGTCCTGTTCTCGACTCCAGAACTCCAGGAACCTAAGGTTGGTGCTCGGGACTCCCGGGGGCCTCTCCATGCTTCCTGGTGCCGTAAATGACCTTGCTAACAGCACTGACAGCTCACGGGTCTCCTGCACCTGCAGTGCGCCAACACACTCAAGCGGCTGTTCATGCACCTCCTGCGTTCATCTCCACAGAAACGGTCTGGTGTTCATGCTTTTATCACTCTCGTTTTACAGATAAGGAAAGCAAGGCTCAGGGAGGCCACATTCCTCTAAAGAGCAGCAGAGTGAAACAGAAAGAGAGCTGGACTGGACAATGCAAGTCCGTGGCTGCTAGTGAATAGGCACAGGTCCCCAGTGCAGAACAGGTGAAAACTGTGGAAAACCGTAAAGCAAAACAATTTTGGCCAGACTCTCAAACCCAGAAATAATCACTTAACATTTTGGTGCCTATCTTTCCAGTTTTTTCCCTATGCATTTTTTTTACAAAAACAAAATGACAGTGTTCACACTGTTTTGAATCATCGAGCAGTAGATCGTGGACATTTTCTGTGTCCTTGGGGACACGTGTTTGTCCCCGCCTCCGCTGTGTAGGGAGGCCGGCTGTCCGTTTCTGCTCACTCCAGGTGGCCCTGATGTTTTACATCAGAAACCACCATGTAAAGCGATGCGGCCGAGGCTTTCTTTGTGTGCATCCTCGGCTCTATGCCTAAGACAGGTTCCTGGAGGAGGGCTCGTTGGATCAAGAAGAAGAGTACATTTCAGTGTGCATCACCAATCTGCCCCCTTCCCACCTCCATGAGCTGTGTGAAGACTCACGCTTGCTCCCTGGACAGAGAAGCCACCAGGCCCAGGCGCCTGCTCCCCGTCTCACAGGCAGCAGCGTCTGGGCGGCCCCTGTACACAGGCCAAGTGTGCTTCATTCCCAGGGTGAACTTATCCATCCCCTCAGTCAATTCATTCTTATACTCACTCAGTAAACGGGTGCTAGGTGCTAAAAATGTAAAGATGTGTCTTAGTCAGCTTGGGCTGCCCTAACAAAATGCCATAGCCTGGGGGGCTTATACAGAGGACATTTGTTTTCTCACAGCTCTGGAAGCTGGCAGTCTGAGAGCAGAGGGCCAGCCTGGTCTGTTTCTGGCGAGGGGGCTCCTCCTGCCTCGGAGATGGGCACCTTCTTGCAGGCTGTGCACACTGCAGAGAGCAAGCAAGACTGAGCTGTCTGGTGTCTCCACTCCCATCACGAGGGTCTGTCTGTTGTGACCTCATCGAAGCCTAATTACATCCCGTAGGATCAGGAGGGAGCTGCTCAAAGGAGGGTCGGGGGCCATGGGAGGCCTCACAGTGGAGAGAGGTCCCCGCTGAGCATCGTGGGGCGAGGAGGTGTGCCCAGGCACACAGACTGGGGACGGTGTTTCTGGCAGGCACAGGTGTACAGCCTGGAAAGAGTCAGTGCTTTTGGAAAGCCATATGTGATTCAGTGTGACAGGAACACTGTGGACCATCTGGAAAGGCAGGATACAGAGAAATGGGCTGTGGGAGGCCAGCCAAATCAAGAGACCCGGTGGGTACCTCAGCCCAGGACCCCCTGTTGCTCACTTTGCCATTTGGAGGACAAACTTGTTGCTTCCCATCCCTCATTAATCCAAATGAAACTCCTCAGCCCCAGTGGGTCAGGGCCCCTAATGGTCTGGCCATACCCATTCTGCTTCTTTGGTTGGTCAGACTCAACTTCAAGCTGCCACAGTGACCTCTGCTGACACCCTCACCTGGGGTTTGGCTCCTGGCATCACTGTGTTGTGAGGAATCTCCAGGAGCACTCTGCTATTGCCCCTCTCGGCCCATTACCTCACCCCCTGCTGCCTCAGCCCACTTTCTGGCCACTGCTCAGAACTCTGTACCAAAGGGAGCTCAGGGCTGAAAAGGGGTTTGGCTTCTTTAAAGCTGATTTTGATTTGCCTTTACTGGGACAAAGTGGGGAGAGAAGACCATACAAATTCAAATGGTGGTTCTCCTCCTTTAGAACGCACAGGTCTCCCAGAGCACTTTGAAAACACAGATTCCAAGCCCCTCCAAGGACACTGATCCAGTCGGCCTGGGGCGGCGGGACCCGGGGATCTACAGTGTGACCCTCGCACCGGAAAGTGCGACATAGAGACCCTGGGGAGTGCTCCTCAAAAAACCCCCAAGCACTGAGGGTTTTTATTTCCTCTTGCTATTTCCTCCACCAGAGAGTAGGGGTTATTGGCAAGAGGTTGGAAAGAGAATTAATGTTTATTGAGTGCCTACTCTACGCCACACGTGTTATACAGATGATCTGAGTTCAGTAACTTGTCAAAGGTGACACGCTGCTAAGAGGCAGCAGGAGCGAGATCTGCCCCCTGGGCTGCTGCAGCCCCAGCAGCAAGGCCTCCAGGAGGGGACACCTCAGAAACCCCTGTCCTCAGCTGCTGAGTCTCGCTGTCGTTTCGCCCAGGTCATCACCTTGGTTCCATTCCACAACATCACTCTGAAGCCCAAGGAAGTCTGTAAGCTGGAAATCATCTTTGCCCCGAAGAAGCGTGTCCCCCCCTTCTCCGAGGAAGTGTTCATGGAAAGCATGGGGCTCCTGCGCCCCCTCTTCCTCCTCAGCGGCTGCTGCCAGGCTCTGGAGATCTCCCTGGACCAGCAGCACATTCCCTTCGGACCAGTCGTGTTCCAGACGAAAGCCACACGTCGCATCCTCATGTTGAACACGGGCGACGTGGGTGCAAGGTAGGAGCTGGAGCAGGGAGCTGCAGCAGAGTGCAGGATCAGATCAGATGCTTGTTTTACAAGTGTGGCCACTTTGGCTCTCTTCCCCCTCCCTTTCCCATCTCCTTCCTTCCCTCAAAATGTGACAGCGGTGGCCTCTCCAGGGGGATCCTGCTCCTGTGATTACCAAAACTAATATGATAGAGAATTTTGCTCGGTGCCTGTTATATGCCCTTTACATGGCTCCTGTCCTCTAACCTCAACAATTCCATGAGACCAGTGCTATGATGGATCCATTTCACAGACGAGATAACTGAGGTACAAAGAGACCAAGTAATTTTCCCAAAATCCTGCATTTAGCAAGAACTTAACCAGGCACAGGTGCAAAGCTGGGCATTAGTACATAGAAGATCCCATTTGATTACCCCAGAACCCTCTAAGATAGGTACTATATTGTCCCCTTTTCACAGATGAATTTGAGGCCCAAAGCGGTCAGGCTGCTTGCCTGGGGTTACACAGCCAGGAAGTGAGAAAGATGGGATTGGAATCCAGGTGTACCCATGGCCACTCGCCTTTCCAGGCCCTTCCCTCTTGCTAGCGGGTGCCTACCCGTCATGCCACCAAAGCTGTGCAGGCTGTGCACCACACACCTGCAGGGCTGCCCTTCACACAGACTCAGTGTGAAGCACCCTTAGGGTGCAGTGGGGCAGGCCTGGCAATGGACGTACATTGGTCTGCACCATCCACCCTCGGTCTCCTGCCTGGACCAAATGCCCAACCACAGAAGAATGACCCCACAGGGCCATCAGATCCCAGTGCCACCAAGAGCAGATGCAACTCTCACATGAAGAGATCGTCTCCACCCTCCTGGATTCGACCTAAGAGGCACTGCAGGGAGTGGTTAAGTCCACAGTCTGGGGAGGGTTTTAGTCCTAGCTTGGCCGCTTCCGTTACGACCTTGAGCACACATGTGTAAGCATGTTCATGTGTATGCCCTGATGTGTCACTGTGGGCAGTAAGATAAGACGCAGCCCCTTCCCACCTGCTCAGCTCTCAGAGGGAGCCAAGTCAGTGTACACAAGAGTGGCCGTGGCCTACGTCCCCACCTGCTTCTGCTCGGCTTCGAAAGGGAGCTGAGTTATCTCACCCAGGAGTGACTTGGCCCTGTCCCCGCCTGCCTCTGCTTCACCAAGCAGTCTCTCCTCTCTGGTCCCATGGAGTGCATGAGGGGACGAACCTCCAGTGTCTCATTCTCAGCAGCACTGAGGACAACCCCAGACACTAGTCAACTACCTTCCCTGTCTCCTTTTGTTTTGGAAAAGGTTTAAATGGGATACCAAAAAATTCGAGCCTCATTTCTCCATCAAACCGGAAGAAGGCTATATCACTACAGGCATGGAGGTTTCTTTTGAAGTCACCTACCACCCCACGGAGGTGGGCAAGGAGAGTTTCTACAAAAATTTGCCCTGCTTCATCCAGGGAGGCAGTCCTCTGAGCCTAACCCTGTCTGGAGTCTGCGTAGGACCACCTGCAGTAAAAGAGGTCAGTCAGTGCTGCCCACAGGTGGGCCAGTGGCCAGGGTGGGCCTAGCAAGCCACGCAAGTGAACTCAGCCAGGCCTTCCAGAAACAGACGGCTCTGTTCAAACAGTCCTCACTGCCCACACCAAAGAGTCAGACCTGCTGCCTCTCCACACAGGGCCTTCGCACATGCTGTTCCCACTGCTGGAATATTCATTTTCCCCTCTTCATTTAACTCCTATTCATTCTTCAGCTCTCAACTCCAGCATCACATTCTTGAAGAGGCTTGCATTGGCATCTCTGACTAGATCAAATTCTGTTACAAGTTGTGAGTAAAGGGTGAATTTAAAAAACGATAGTCTTGGGTTAATCCTGTGCTAGCTCTACAGCCAGAAACCTAACCATGCACGCCAGCTGTGTTCCTGGCAACATGGCTTATGGCAAAATGACACCTGACCCTCCTCTCTGTAGTTGTGTTGATTCAAGAACAGTATGGAAGTAGAATCATACAGTATGCTATAAACACATGTGTACAAATCTTGGCAAGAACTTATGCTTTTATTTTCTCAGGGAAATATTTAGCAGTGGATTGTCTGGGTCATACGGTGGGTGTACATCTACCTTCCTAAGAACCTAGCAAACTGTTTTTACAAAGTGGTTGTGTCGTCTTACATTCCCACTAGTAATGTCTGTCATTTTTACTTGCATCACATCCTTCTCAACCCTTGGTTGGTCTTTTGGGGTTTTTTTAACGTTAGCCATTCTAATAGGTATGTAGTGGTATTTCATTGTGGCTTTTAATTTGCATTTCCCTACCAACTAATGATGTTGAGCACCTTCTCGGGGACTTATTTGCTATCCATCTATATTCTTGGGTAAAATATCTGTTTAAATCTTCTTTTTTAATTGTTTTTTATTTTCTTATTATTGAGTCTTCAGGGCTCTGTATATATTCAGGACACAGAGTTGACATTTAGATGTTCAATCTGTTTAAAGTTCATTTTTTTATGCAGTGGAAGACGTGGATCAAAATTCTTCTTTGTGTGTGGTTAGCTAATGATCCCAGCACCATTTGTTTAAAAGATTATCCTTTCCCCACTGAATTGCCTTTTCACTTCGATGACAAATTAATCGATCATGTATGTGTGGTCCCATTGTTGAGCTCCATTCTTATCCATCGGTCTATTTGGCCCCCTGTACACCAATGCCACATTGGTCCATGCTGCTACGTTCAATAGCCAGTTCTCACCCCTCATCTCACTCGACCTGCTGGTGGCATTTGGCACCTTGAACAAGCACCTCCTCCTTCGGACAGTCCTTCACAGGGCTCCCAGGAGACCACTCCCCATGGCTCTCCTCCTCTCTGCTTAGCTGCTCCTTCTCTCTCCTTTTCCAATTCTTCTTAACATTGGAGTGTGCCGGTCAGGTATTAGACCTTAAATTGCTTTTTTTTTTCTCTAAATACATTTACTTCTTGATAATCTCATCCAGTTTCTTGCCTTAAAAAAAATCACTAAACTGACTACTCCCAATGTGTATCTGCAGCCTGAACCTTGCTTTGAACTCCAGATTTGTAAATTCCACTGCCTGTACAAGGGGCCTCTTTTCTTCCAGGTGGTAAATTTTACCTGCCAGGTGCGCTCCAAGCACACACAAACCATCATGCTTTCTAATCGCACCAACCAGACCTGGAATCTGCACCCCATCTTTGAGGGTGAGCACTGGGAAGGGTCTGAGTTCATCACCCTGGAGCCCCATCAGCAAAACAAGCCCTATGAGATTACCTACAGGCCGCGTACCATGAACTTGGAGAACCGCAAACATCAGGTAGGATATGCACCCCATCAGTTTCCTAGCACAACTAGAGGAGGAGGAGTGTGAGAGAGGTTAAGAGACAGAGTTTGGCAGTTCAGAGAATGTTAGAGAACAAAAGTCGACCCCACCTTCTAGAACCTCCCCTCCCAATCCTGTTGAGATATAGCCTTGGTTGCCATCATAACGGACCCAATTTTTCATTCTGTTTATCTTCACATTACATCATATCATGAGAATTTTTCTATTTAATTAAGTAGTCTTCATGATAATCATTTTTAATGATTGCCTAATATTTCATGGAATGAGGGTTCCATAATTTATTTAACATTCCCCAGTTGTTGAGTGTGTAAGTTATCTCCAAATTTTTGTATTATAAATGGTTCTAATACATACACATGTGTATGTACGTAACTTTTTCTGCTGGAGGGATTTTTCTTCAGTAAGTTCCTTTGTCTGTGATTCCTGGTTCAAATGTGTGAATGTCTTCATGACTCCTGAAACAAGCTGCTTTCCAAAAGTGTTATGCTCATTTACGGAGCCTCCATTAATCCTGTGACTGCCATGCCTGAGGGGTACCTAATAAAGCCCCCTCTGTATCACTCTGACCACATTTCTTCCTCTCTTTAGGGCACCCTCTTCTTCCCCCTGCCAGATGGGACCGGCTGGCTGTATGCACTGCATGGCACTACTGAGCTCCCCAAACCCGTGGCCAATATCTACCGAGAAGTACCATGTAAGACGCCCTACACTGAGCTCCTGCCAATCACCAACTGGCTGAACAAGCCCCAGAGGTGAGGGGGTGGGGCAAGGGCTTGGAGGGGAGGAGACAGAGAGAGGAATTCCCCTGTCTCCCCTTGGTCAGGGTCTCTAGAGGACACTGGCCAAAAGGGTCAGAGGAAAAGCTCCCTGATGTGGCCAGGCACTGCTGGAACTCTGAGCCTCCAGAGAGAGTCTTCTGCTCAGTGCTGTCTGTGAATAGCTGATGACTCGGACATCCCTCACCACAGTGCCCGGCACAACATAAGTGCTCAGTAGATGTTATTTATTCCTCTTATTACTGGTACTGATGATATCATAACAATGACCATGATTGTTATTTTGGAGTGCTCAGTCTCAACACCTAAGCCACTGGCCAGAGAAGGACATCGCTTGGACCTTGTACTTGCAGTGGGAGTAGAGTAGAACGCAAGGACTAGAGGAGCTTGAGGTCAACCAGCCCAGTCCCTTCCTTTGTAGTGAAGGAACGGAGGGTTGGGAGAAGAGTCCACCTGCTTAGTGTCATGGGTGAAGGCCCCAAGTCAGAATCCCAGTTCTGCCAATAACCAGTCGTCTTACCTGAGCATGTTATCTTCCTTCTCATGACCTCATTTCCTCACCAGTGAAATGCAGATGGTAATGGTATGCGCCTCCTGCAGGCATCACAGGGATGAAATGCCTGTAACACACGCAGAGCACCGACTCAGTAGCTGGCATGTAATCGGTGCTCAGTAAATGGTAGTCACTGTCATTGCCAGTGACAGAGTGAAGACTAGAACCCTGGGCCCTTGTGTTGTACAGGCATTCAAGAGTAGAGATAGCACCCTGCCTTTTTTCTTTGGGCAAAGTTCACATTTTCTCTACTCTCTCTTATCACTCTCCCTGCTCCCCCAGATTCCGGGTCATTGTGGAAATCCTGAAACCAGAGAGGCTAGACCTGAGTGTCACCCTAAAGGGCCTCGACTACATCGATGTGCTGTCTGGATCCAAGAAAGACTACAAGCTGAACTTCTTTTCCCACAAGGAGGGGCTCTACAGTGCAAAGGTACCCACACGTCAAAGGCGCTGCTCTGAAACCCGGGAGGTCTGTCCCTGAGGCTGACGGTCCTGGTGTTAGGGAGTGACGGTGTCCTCCATAGCCAGCCTGTCCTTATCCTGTTGGGCAGTTTAGAGTGACCTGGCAAAGGCACTCAGGATTCCCAGTCTCTTGAAGATGACACCAGATTGCAAGGCTAGCCAGCCATCCTGAGTAGGCCCATGCTGAGTTTTCAGGGCAGGAGAATCATGGAAACCTTTATGCACTAGGTAACACCGGACCGGCAACTACCAGGCCAACAATAATATGTGTCCTGTTTTCTGAGTGCTTATGGGGTGTCCAGCCTCGTGCTGAGCACTCAACACACATAGCGAGTGACGTCAGAGCCAGGGTTCAACTCAGAGTCACCTACTCCAAGACACCACGGGGTCTTTCACCTATGAACTGGTTTTCCTGATTCATTCATTAGTTCAGTTAATACCCATCGAGTATATATGTCACATACCAGTGCTGGTAACACGGCAGTCGCCAGAATGAGGCACAGTCCCTGTTCTCACGGAGCACACAGTCTGGTGAAGGGGCATGGACATTAACCGCACGGCTGCACGATGACTGTGCTGTTATGGAACGGGGTACGTGCTTGAAGAGCAGCAGCACACACAGCTCAGTAGCTCTCAGGAGAGGTCAGGGCTCAAGATAATGTATGGAAATTACCCTTTTATCAGTGGTATTTGCAGCTATGTGGAGAATGGAATTACCTAGGGAAAGATTTTGAAGTGAAAAAATAGAAACCAGGAACTCATCTCACCCCTCAAGAAGAGATACTGGCAAAGCCCACCTGGCAGCACATTTGCGCCCCTCCCACAGTCACCGAGGGGGCTGCTCCCCTCGGATCACAGCCACAGACAGGCTCACACCGAAGAATCGGAAAGCACCTGAGGGGGGGAAGCCACCACACAATAGAAATACCAGCTCAACAAATAAGAACTCCTGAGATAAGAATTATTAAAGCAAACAGGAGACTTTTAGTAAATATTATAAATATACTCAAGGGAATGAAGGGAGAAAATCATATCCATAAAATAAGAACAGACTATTGTGGGAGAGAAGTCCCACAACTGGAGACCTTGGACATGAAAAATAGGATATTTGGAGTAGAAAACCATAGAGGACAGCTGAAGAGTATAATGGACTCTGAGGAAGAGGTTACTTCTCAGAAGAGCTGAGGACTATCACCAGACTTCAGCACATGAGCACGAAGAACTGGCAAGATGAAAGGAAATAGAAGCAGAGGTTGGAGAGGGTGTGGAGAAACTGGGTCCATCGATGTGAGAGGATAATACCGCAGCCACCTGGGAAACAGGCTGGCAGTTCTTCCAATGCCTAAACATGGACTTACCGTACAGGTCAGCCGTTTCATTCCTAGGTACATGCACAAGATAAATGAAAACATGTGTCCGCACAAAAACCCGTGCATAAATGTTCATAGCAGCATTAGGTATAAAAGCCAAACATGGAAACGACCAAAATGTCCATCAACGGATGAATGGATAAACACAGTGGGAGGTTACCTGGCAGTAACGAAGTGGAGGTGAAGTGCTGATTCGTGGAACACATGGGCAAGCCTTGAAAACAAACATGCCAAGTGAACAAAGCCACTCACAAATGACCACATACCTACGATTTCATGTCCATGAAGAGTCCGGAACAGGCACGTATTTAGAAACAGAAAGTAGATCAGTGACAGACCCGGGCGTGGGGGGCGTGAGGAGGAGATGAGGAATGGCTGTTAATGGATGTGGGGCTTCTTTCTGGGGAAATGAAAATGCTCTAAATCAAATAATAGGATTATGACTGTGTAATTACAAATGAGATAAGTGTTTTGTGAATATACTCCAAGTTATTAAATTGTACCATTTAAATGGGTGGATTGTATGGAATGTGAATTATATTTCAATAGAGTCTTTTTTTAAATGATAGGAAATATGAGACATAATATATGTCAAGAAGTTGTAATATCCACCTAAGAGGAGCTCTTGAAACAGAAAAACAAGATAATAGAAGGAAGAAAATACCCTACAACAATAATTGGATAAAAATTTCCAAGGCTATTGGAGAAAGAGAGCCTTCTAGTTGAAAGGACCCACCAAATCGCCAAACAGGTTAAATGAAAGAAAGGCTCGCATCTAAATACATGAGAACAAAATTTCAGAGGACTTGGATAAAAAGAGAAAGTCCTAACTTATTCTAGAAAAATGAAAAGGAAATAGTAACCACAGTAACATCAGATTTCTCAAGGCAACACTGAATACAAGGAGCCGTGGAGGAAGCTATTCAAACTACTTAGAATAGTTTTAACCTAGAGCTCAAAACTATCATGAGGGCAAAACAAACACATTTTTAAACACTCAAGGACTCAAGTAACCCACCCATGTACACAATCTCTACAAAATTAAAACCTTAAATTAACAAACATTTTAAAATAAGTAAATGAATCGAAGAGGAAAGTACAAGGATACATTGAACAATGAATCTAAACTAAATTGATAGGTAATTTCAAATAATTGTTGAGAAACAATCTGAAATACTTCTTGTGACCTCAGGATAGGAAATAGCAAGGGTAGGAATAAGATAAGGCAATGAAAAATATGTTCTCATTCTGTTGGAAGCAAATGGGGAACTATTTCCTGTTCACAGAGAAGGGCAGGGAGAGAAGAGAGATACTCACAAACTGCAGATGTGAACAGGAAGATAAATACAGGGGCTGTATTAACACCCCCTCAATGACCCTGGAAACCCAGCTGAAACACGAGAAAGGCCACAAGAAGGACCATGCCTTTAATAAGCATAAATAGCACCCCCTTTTTATGAGCTGCTAACCTACACCAAATCTTTTATTGCAAAATCATAAACATGTAATTCTGTAACATAACAGTGTCACACTCCAGCACACCATAGGACATTTTAGGTGAAATGTTCCAATTGCTGTCCATCTCGTGCGAGACATTCACACACCCTACCAACCACACTCATGGCGTTACGTCTGCCAGACACTGTATATGTATTAAAATGGAAGCATAAAGACATCTGTGTAAAAATGACAATGAACCCAGGTCACAAACTCTCTTTACAATAATACGGATTAAAATTAACAGTAACAACAAAAAAGTTTTTAAAAAGCAAAAGCACTTTTGGTTATGATGGAGTAACTAGTCCTCACACTACGAAAAAACCATAAAACTGGACAAAATATCCGAGGCAAGCCTTCTGAGTCATTGGAGGACAGGCAGAACAATACCGCAATTCATCAGAAAGAAGGAGATTTATGAGATGAGTCCCCGTGACTGCCCTGGCTCTCTGCCCAGAGACAATTTCCTGACCTCAGTGCAGTGCACCTGAGTCTCAGCGAAGTGCAGCAGCCCCAGTGAACTGAGGGGGCAGAAGTCAGAGTGCGGAGCAGCTGAAATAGCTGGTCTCTACAGGGTGAGGCACCAGAGAGGACGCAGCGGGACATGGAGCAAGTGGGAAGATGAAAGTCTGCATGGGGTGTCTGCTCGGCGTCCGTGGCTGAAGTTGGACTGCACGTGCAGAGGGCGAGACTACATGAGGTTTACCAGAGAGCAGCTGCTACGTGGGTGAGAAGGAATAAAGGCACACGACACTGACTGGTGCTGGGGAACACTGGAGGTCTGGCCCAGTGCAGGGGCTGTATTAACACCCCCTCAATGACCCTGGAAACCCAGCTGAAACACGAGAAAGGCCACAAGAAGGACCATGCCTTTAGTATAAGACCTTCTGCGGACCAGCCTGGGAAAGCCTAAAACTAGGCACGTACAAGATCAACAAGGAAGACAAAATTTGGAGATTGAATCCCACCACGTTGGAAGGTTTTTAGGAACACCTTGGGTTTTCCACATATCTGCTCTAACAAAGTATAAAACCAAATCTACACAAGTTTAAGGTGTTAGTGATTGAACTGTCTCCTAGAATAAATTCAATACTCTTATAAGGAAGATAACAGAATCCAGAATCCCTATAATGATCATCAACAGTGTCCAGTACACAGACAAAAATTACTACACTTGCGGAGAAGCCGGAAACTGTGACCCAAGCCCAGGAGATAGCAGTCAAGGGAAACGGACTCAAAGATGGACCAGATATTGGATTTAGCAGGCAAGGCTTCAAAGAAGCTAACATAAACATGTTCAAGAACTAAAAGAAAATGTTGTAAATAATTAAATAAAAGATGGTCTCAATGAGTGGACAGATAAGGAATCTCAGCAGAGAAATATAAACTATAAATAGAACCAAGTGGATATTTTAGAACTGAAAAGTACAGCAAACTGAAATGAAAAATTCATTGGATGTGCTTAACAGCTGATTAGAGACCTGAGAAGATTCACGGAACTTGAAACAAATCAATAGAACATTTCCAGTCTGAAGGACAGAGAGAAAGAAGATTGAGGAAAAACGACCAGAGCCCCCGGAACCTTTAAGAAAATATAAAATGGTCTAATACACCAGTAATGTAAGCCAGCAGAGAAGAAAGTGAGAATGGGATGGAAAATTATTTGAAAAAATAATGGCTGAAATTTCCCTGATTTGATTTTAGTTTAATGACTTATAGATCCAAGAAACTTGGCAAACCTCAAGCAGGAAAAATACAAAGAAAACCATACCTTGTGCACATCGTAATAAAACTGTTGAAAACCACAGATAAAAAGAAAGGCTTCCAACAACCAGATTTAAAGGATCTATGACATACAGGGGACAAAAATAAAAAGAAGCACTGCCTTCTCCTCAGAAATAATGGGATCCATCTGCAAAGTACTGAGAGAAACAAAATATCAATTTAAAATTCTCTACTCACTGACAATATCCTTTAAAACCGAGGGTGACACAGGCATTTTCAGATAAAAGAACACGGGAGAATTCGTTGCCGGCAGCCTGGCAGCACTGAATGCATCAGCATTATTAGAATGCAAATAGGTGTTGTTCAGTCTGAAGGGAAATGATACCAGATGGAGACTTGGGTCTGCTGGAAGGAAAGAAAAGCACTAAAAATGGTAAATAAGTAGATAAATATTAAAATGTTTCTCTTCTCATAATTTTATTTAAAACACAACTAATAGTTTATCAAAAATACAACACTGTAAAGTGGATGCTCTTATATCCATAGAAGTAAAAGATACAAAGACAAAAATGTAAAAGATGGATGGATAGGTGCATGCGATTATACTTCAGTAAGGTTATCACATCTGTGAGCTGGGAAGTGTGAGGCAGGAAGCATGAAGAGTCAGTTGTAAAGTAGGAAGTAATAAAATACTCTAAATTTGGACAAGTTAAAACTTCATGTTATCAGCTCTACTGTAACCACTAAAAATCTGCTATATAGCTAAGAAGCCATTAAAGGAAATACATTCCAAAAAATTACACATTGATCCAACAGAATGCAGGAAAGTAGCAACAGACAAATGACAAAATGAGACCGACATAAAAAAAATAGCATGAGGTCAGACTTCAACCCAAACATGTAAATAATTATTTTAAGTATAAAAGACATCCCAATGAAAAGACAAAGGAGGAAGCACCCTAAATCTAAAGACAGAAAGAGGTTGAAAGCAAAAAGCCAGGTATGTTAGGAACTGTTACCCCCTAATAATAAGATAAACAACCAAAAGTATTAAAAAGGGCAAAACACTAGAACAGACTCTGTTTCACAAAGTAGATATGTGAATGACCGATAAGCATCTGAGAAAATGCTCAACATCATCAGTCATCTGGGAAGAGAACTCAAACAGGTGAGCACTTTGCCAATAACAAGTCAGCCGCAGGGGTGAAGGGACAATAATACACTGCAGTTCCAAATGTGAGCGCTGGAATCAGTCCAACCCGGGTTCAAATCCTGGTTCTGACGCATCTCAACATTAAGTCAAGGTACTTAATATTGCTAAGCCTCATTTTCCTCATCCTTAAAAAAAAACAGTGAGGGAACAATAACGTCACTTACAAATTGTGTGACTATAACATAGGTGCCTGGCACACAGTAATCATACAGTGTTAGATGCTATCATCATCATCATCATCATCATCATCATCAAGGTATTCCAGCAACAACAGGAATGGGAGTGAAACCCACTACGACATCAACCTCTCGAGGTCTTGCTTGTTCTCCAGGGCCAGTCGGCTCCCCACGGGGCAACCTGCACGGGCAGCACTAGACGGGGCTGTTCTGGCCTCTCCCCAGCAAACCCAGGCTACGTAACTCTCAGCGGGGAAGAGCCTGCGAGACCCTCTAAGAAAAAGGCGCGCTGGCAGGGATTCCGAGTGTCAGCCTGGGACCCTGCTCCAATGTGCCAGGCATGGCTCAGGGAGACAGGGACCCAGCTAACCCCTCTTCTCTGCCCTGTTTCCTCCCACCCTCCCATGAACTCAGGTGATCTTCAAAAATGAGGTGACCAGCGAGTTCTTATACTACATGGTGAGTTTCAGGGTCATCCCCTCAGGCGTCATCAGAACCATCGAGATGGTGAGCCCCGTGCGGCAGAGCACCTCGTCCTCAGTCAAGGTGGAGAACCCCCTGCCCTACTCGGTGACCTTCGCCGTGGAATGCAGGGTGCCCGACATCAACCTGCCCTCCCAGTTTGTGGTGCCTGCCAACTCTGAGGTACGGGACTGGCTGCCAGGGGCCCCGACAGCTGTGCCAGAGGCTCTGCCCTTGGGGCTCCAGATCCGTGGTGCGCATCCCGGAGGCGGGGCCAGCCCCAGCAGTGGTCTCTGATGTGCTTCCGGAGAGGACCCAGTACCTACTTTTAGATTCAGAGAGATTCCAGCTCTAGAAATACCTAGAACAGGGGAAGCTAGGGTACAGGGGAGGAGAAGTGGGCCAGCTTGGACAGAGGTTCCCTGGGTTCAGGATCAGTGGGAGCATTCGCTGCTGAAGCGCCATTTCTGCGTCCAATCTGCTCTGAGGTCACAGGGTGGCAGGGGATCAGGGGGACCTTCAGCATCACATGAGGCCTCTGTGTCCCCTTGCAGGGCACATTCTCCTTTGAATTCCAGCCCCTGCGAGCTGGAGAAACCTTCGGGAGACTAGTTCTGCACAACAGTGACTTGGGTTACTACCAGTATGAGCTCAACTTGAAGGCTACGCCAGCACTGCCTGAAAAGCCCATCCACTTCCAGGCTGTTCTTGGCAGCGGCCAGAACCTCTTTGCCAAGATCATCAATTACACCCGGCAGAAGACAGAATACTACTGCAGGGTGAGCGGCCCCACCCCACCTGCGTGCCCTGCCCCTCCCTTCCCAGAAGTCCGACCTCAAAAATAATGGGAGGAGGACATAGGGGGTGCAGAAATATGAAACTCAGGACCATTGGGGGCTTTATCTAGCCTGGAAACTCCCAGTGAGAAGTACGTAGTACAAGGCCTGAGTTCTTCCTTAAAGACTTTCTATCTTAACAAGCTGGGTGCAGGGGTGGGGTTTTGCTTCCCACTGCGTGTTCAGTAATCAGTAAAGGGAGACAGTGGAGCTTCATGGTCATGCATATAGGCGTGCAAGCCAGCAGACCTGGATTTGAATCCTGGCTCCACCATGTACTCTTTGTGTGACTAATTTACTGAAGCTTTCTAAGCTTACCTACAAAGGGTGACAATACCCTGGCCTCACAGGATTGCCATGAGGATTTTAAAATATGTGCATAAAACCATTTTCATAGAGCCTAATGCATAGAAAATACTCCATATATGTTACCTATTATATAAGTTGGAATATAGGTTTAACTACTGAAACAAAAACCCAAAATGACAACAAAATAGAAGTTTATTCCTTTCTCAAACAACTGTGGGCCTAAGCAGTCTGGGCTGGAATGGTAGCCCCATGACATCCGGCCCGCAGATGCCTGTCCTGACGCTCTTCCCGCTGGAGAGAGTCGCTTTGGCCCACATGGACCAAGACCACTTCCCACGACACCCACATGCTAGCCAGCTACCAGGGAGAAGGGCTGGCTGCAGAAACACAGTCCTCTCACGCTGCATTGACCGAAACTGCACAGGACCACACGTAGCCATAAGGGGAGCTAGGAAGTGCAGCCTGCGTGGCCGTGTGCCCGGTTAATGTCGGGCTACAGTCAGAGGCACAGGCTCCTGATCACACAGGTCAGTCAGGAAAAGTTAGGTTACACTGCAGTAACAAAGAGCCTCGATACCTCCGTGGCTTAAAAGCACAAAGGTTTGTGTCTCGTTTGCACTGAATCCAGTGAAGCTCAGCAGGGGACTCTGCGCATCACAGCCACTCAGGGATCCAGGCTGAGGGGCAACCACCATCTCACCTTTTCCCAGTCAGAGTACCGGAGGGGTGGGAAGACCCCGCAGGGACTTGCCCTGGTGACTGGATGCTCTGGTGTGGAAGTGACACCTGTCACTTCTCGCAACTAACAGTCCAGAAGCAGCCACACCCACCCATGAGGATCTAGAATGTTCAGTCTTATATGTGCCTGGAGGAAAGAAGGGCTGGGTGTGGGGAGCAGCACCAGTGACTGCCGCGCCGCACAGTCCAGCCCTCTGTCTTCGGGCAAGTCATCTGATGTCTCTTGGGCTCGGTTTCTTTGTAGTAAAATGGGGATAACAGTCAGCGGCACCTCTCTTCAGGAGAGTGATAAGGACATGGCTTTTTTCTAACCTGCCCGGCTGAGAGTGGAGGGGCGGGGGATGCACCTGAGCTTCTGCTATAACCTTCAGGATCCCACGTGAGCCGAATGTATGTATTCCCTTTTCAGACCGACTGTCTCGACTTCCACACGGAGAAGGTCGTTAGTGCGGCCCCGGGGGCTCAGGGAGGCACGGAGGTCAGTGTGGAGGTCTACTTTGAGCCCAGCCACCTGGGCGAGACCAAGGGCATCCTGAGCCTCTCGTCACTGGCAGGCGGGGAGTATACCATCCCCCTCTTCGGAATGGCCCTGCCCCCCAAGCCACAAGGTCCCTTCCTGATCCGAGCCGGATACAACATAGTCATCCCCTTCAAGAATGTGTTCTACCAAACGGTCACCTTCTCCTTCATCGTGGAGAACCCGGCCTTCTCCATCCGGGCCGTAGACACGGTGCGGCCCAAGAAGATCAACAACATCACAGTCTACTTCGACGGAAACCCGTCGGGCAGCAAAACACCCATCACCAGCAAGCTGATTGTGGTGTGCCCTCCCGGTGAGGGCAGAGAAACAAGAATTAAATGGGTTTATTATCTGAAGGGGATCACCCCTTAGTGGTAACCAGAGCCAGCTGCACCAAGAAAGAGCCCTCCCCTCAGCCTTAATGTCTATGTACTGTGCTGGCTCGGTGAACAGAGAAAACAATCAGAATTCTAAAGGTACTGTTTTCCCTCTTCAATTACAGGGGCACTTATTTCCATATCAAATGTGTTCCAAATTATATGCATGATAAACATATTCCATATTAAATGTGATAGCTATACAAAACAAAGCTATATTTTTCTTTGCAAGGGCAAGTCTCTGATTTGGTTTCTTAACACGCCCCCAAAGCTCAAGCACTGTGTAAATAACCCCCATTTGAACACGACGACACAGGCGTCGCACTCGTGACCTCTGGTCGAACAGCACTTAGCAGGGCACGACACATGACGCAGTTTCTTTTTAAAAATCCATGACAGCTTAAAGAGCCCCTAGATGTGACTCAATTTTGATAGGGGGGATTTTATTCTGCTTTCACATAAAAGCTGAAGAAGTCACTATTTTCAAAGCAACTAACAGATACAGGCACTCACTGCAGGGCCAGGGGCCGGGTGCTCCCTCCACCGCTGAATCCCACACCTGCTCCCCACAGCAGGCTCTGGCTGAAGGCTGGGCCCTGGGAAAACGCTAATTGAGTCCCCAGTCCCCCATCCCCAGCCCTGTGCACAGCAGTCAGCCTGGAGAGCGGGGATTCTCCACCCATCGGCACATCAGAATCGCCTGACGCTGGTCCAGACCCCCTGCCCAAAATCTGCTCTAATTGATCTGGAGGTTGAGAGGACTAGGGCATCTGTTTTGTTTTGATTTTTCAGTCTGTACAGCAGAGTTGAGAACCAGCACTAGGGATCAAAAGACCCACCTGGCCGTCAGTGCTGCAACTGAGTCAGGCATCTGTCCACTTCCAGGGAAGGACCCCACCGCAATTCGATATGGCTAAGCTGCAGCCCTTTGTAAGCAGGTAGAGGGTGTCTTCTAAGTGCCTTTCTTCCCAGGGAGAACCCTACAGAGGCTCCACCTCCAAGGAGGAGTGAGGCCATCCCCCTCTTCCCCTGGGGCCTACAGTGTTGAAATAAAGATGATAAACGACTGGCTTTCCTTTTTGGACCAATTGATAAACTCTTCAATGCCCCTAAAACTGGAAAGAAAAAGAGTGGCCTCAGCGTGGATTCGCTTCAGGGCATGCGCACACTCCCAGGCCTGAGGGTTCCTCTGCCTCCGCCTCCTCCCCACCCCCCACAATCCCAGACACCGGCTGCTACAGAAACTGGCCACTTGCCAGAGTCACGCAGGCAAAATGGTGCCTTCAGGTGGCCAGGGGTGACTCCCCTACCTTGGTCTGCTCCAGCTCTCCCCAAGCCATTGAGTCTAGAGCCCAAAGCCTTGCAGGCCCAGAGCAAGGAAGCCGTCCGTTCTCCCTGGGACCAAGAGCCCAACTCCAGACTCTGCCGGACGATTTGAGATGGGTACATACATCTCTTCCCTTGGGCTTGTTCTCATGCTCCCTTGGCCTCAAAAAGACAATAACAAAATCATTTCATACTGGCAAGTTTGGAATGGCGAAGTAGCTCAACAGGGGGCAGAGGAAAGGCTTGGTGAAAACTAGCATTCTGACAGAAGCTAGTCGAGAGAATACATACTCAGCAAAGCAGACCAGGAGACTCCTCATTGGGGGAGGGGGGGTGGAGAAAACATCGGGGCCACCAGGTGCCACACCAGCACGGAGCACTGTGCACAGAATATGATGAGAACAGAGGCCCTGGTGAGAGTGACATCTGAAGTGCAACCACTTCTTTGGGGGAGACATGCCTCAGGTTGTAGGTGATGATATTGTGACGTCATGAGGACCTGCCAGACCTCAAGAAATCCCGAGCATGGGACTTCCCAAACCTCTTATACTCTCATGTTTGCCCTGAAACTCCACCAAAATTACATTGCTGTTGGAGAAACTGCTTTGCACAGTTCAAGATTTGGGTACAATTTCTTGCAGTGTCACCAGCACCCTCTTGCTACAATATCTGTAAGTGGTGTAACAACAACCAGGCATCACACAGATGCAAATGAGTTACATCTGTGGACGGTGGCCAGTGTGCAACCGGGAGCATCGGTTATCCACTAGTCTGGAAGCGTCTGAGTATGGCGGGCCTGGGCAGGGCTGGCCCCCAAGTCAGAAGAGAAGTGAGTGCATAGAGAAGGCAATGGTGGACGCCGGGCTTTATTCTTAGAACCCCTGCCAGTGTAATTATGCATAAATAACCTCATTTAGTTGACATTTTCTAAAATAGAGAAAAGAAACCACTTCTTTCCAGGAACTTCTGAACTAAAGGTAGGACAAAGCATTTCTGGGGGCTTGAGTAAGAAACTGGTTTCTTAGCAACCTAGTCCACCATGTGATCTCAGGAGAAAAGAATTCCTTTTGGTAAAAAAGCATTTCCTTACTGTTTCAATTATTAAAAACTATATCACATTATGACCCTGGGGGAATTTGGTTCACCTTTAAGAAAAAGTCAAAGCAGCAAAAGAAAGAGATGAGATATTATATTAGCTATGGGTCCAGTGGAAATGAGTACACACTGGAGAAATAGATCCAAACCATTCCCACTGATTTGATTTTTTCATTGTTTTGTATCAGCCATCAAAATCTTAAAGACATAAACCTTACAAGACATTTGGAAATGTCCTCATTATTGCTACTTGATATCAGGGTAAGAGATGGAAACCATTAAGTGATACATTTTCTCTGCAGATGAATCTTCATTCATTGGACTTTATTGGCAAAGGTTTTAAAAGTTGTGAAAACTCACTAGTAAAAAAAAGAACATTTTCACAGATTTCTCTAGACATGATTCCTCCATGACTTACTGAGGTTGGCTTAGCTCCTGTATTTGTTTTCAATGGCCGCACAACAGATTGCCACAAACGAAGCATCTTAAAGCAACACCATTTCTTATCTCAGTTTCCATAGGTCAGGGATGGACTCAATTGGTTCCTGGCTTAGGGTTCCCAGACAGAAATCAAGATGCCGGCCAGCTGCATCCTCATCTGGAGGTTCAACTAGGGAAACACTCACTTCCCAGCTCCCCCAGTATGCTGACAACATTCATTTATTTGTAGTCATATAACTGAAGTCCCCATTTTCTTGACAACTGACAACAGGGGATTACTGTTAGCAACTACAGACCACCCTAAGGTCCTTACCACATGGCCCATTACAGGAAGTTCACTGTCATTACTGTTTACCCTTCAAGGCCACAAAGAGACTCTCTCTCTCACTTTAAATCTCTTCTAACTTCTTTTAAGGCCTCACCTGATTAGGTCAGACCCACCCTGGATAATTCTCCTTTTAATCAACTCGAAGTCAGCTGATTAGGGACCTTAATTACATCTGTAAAATACCTTCTGCTACAGAACATAATATAATAATTGTTAGCGTGACAGCCCACTATACTTACAAATCTGGGCCACACCCAAGGGGAAGAGATTACACAGGGCATGTACACAAAGTAGTGGGAGTCTTGGGAGCCATCTTAGAATTCTGCCTACCATGGCCCCTCACTTGTGTCCCATAGATTCTAATCTACGGATTGAGGATAATACTCCATTCTCAAGATGGTTACAAGCTTTACAGGTGTACCTTTCACTCGGAGAAAGGTACCACCTCATGTTATGTTCACATTGAATACTCACTGGGCTCTCCTGTGGTCTAGCCCATGTGCTAAGTTCCTGTTCACTGTAGGTTACGATAAGGAACTCGGATGCCTCTCCCTGTTCCTGCATCTTTAGCCACACTGGGTCCATAAAGTGCTTTTAAAAAATTTCCACATAGCATAGCTTCAATTTCTGTTCCACCCTTTAGCGTGACACTCACAGCACTTGGAGAGGCTGCCTTATAGTGGCTCCATCTGGGGACCCTCCCCCAACAGACAGGGCTTCTGCTGTCTGTAACCTAGTCCTTCCAGGAATCAGATCATTGTAAACGCACTCCGAGTCCCAGATGGTGGGGTGACAGCCACCCTTGGCACAGGAGACTTTAGGTGGTGGACAGGTAGTACTGTTTTTAATTGAGAATTTATTTTGATGTTTTAGAAAAATATACAACTATTCAAACTCATGATTTTAGGGAATAAACAAGGATAAAGTAGGAATTGAAGATTTTAAGTGAGTTGGTTTGAGAAAATATTTTTAAATAATAGAAGTTACTAGGATATGGCAAAAATCAAAATGGTGTCACTACAATTTGGGAAACGTTGGCATATGAGAAATTGATGACTAAGTTGTGAATGAACGGGTGGGCTCATTAAGTATTGAATAAATTATTCTCAGTCATGCTCCAAGAGCCCCTTCCTTCTCACGAACGCCTGCAGAAGCCCACTACGTCCACACGTACCTCGTGCGGGCAGTTGAGCGACAAGGATACCCAGCCCATGGAGCATACCTCAAACCGGACTCTGGCAATGGGGGACCAAAGGCCTGAGTGTGAGAAGAGGAGGTGGAGCTTTGTGGGCGTGGCCAACCCACAATCTGCCTTCGTAAGGGGGTGTGTCCTCGAGGCGGAAGGCGGAAGGTGCTGCGGTGTCACGTGACCGAGTAACATGGCCGTTGCCCGGTGAGCACGGCTGGTTGCCGGGCTGGAGCTAGTCGCGTGAATCGTTAGGCACCAGCGTGCGGGGGCGGGGTCCAGGCCCGGGTTCCGAGGCGGCGCGCGGCGGCGGAGCGAGGCAGGTGGGCCGGGGCTGGCGTGGTCCATGAGCGGGCGCCAGAGGCAGCGCCGAGCCGCAGACTCCCCTAGACCCCGGCGCGGCCGGGGCAGTCTCGGGCTGAGGAGTCGCGGGGCTCTGGGGGACACTCTGAGTTGTCACCATGAACCCCGAGAAGGACTTCGCGCCGCTCACGCCCAACATCGTGCGCGCCCTCAATGACAAGCTCTACGAAAAGCGGAAGGTAGCAGCGCTGGAGATCGAGAAGTAAGAGCCGCGGGCATCCACGGTTGGGCGTAGGGAGCGGAGGCGGAACCCCGCCCTGGCTATCTATGCTGGGGTCCGGCTCCCTGGGGGCACAACTTACGCGTTTCCAGCCAGTGTTGCTGCACCAGGTTTAGCCTTCAGTGCAGTGTTTAAGAGGAGGAGTTTGGGTATCCCAGCTTTGCTTCTTCTGACTGGCCTTTCCAGCCAGTGTTGCTGCCCCAGGTTTAGCCTTCAGTGCAGTGTTTAAGAGCAGGAGTTTGGGAATCCCAGCTTTGCTTCTGACTGGGCCAAGTTATTTAACCTCCCTGGTGCCTAAAAGGCTGCCGTGGGAATGAAGTGACAATGTGTGTGTAGTGCTTAGGGTGCAGTGACAATGAAGCTACATGATGTTTGCTTAGCGCTTAGCACAGTGCCTGGCGCACGGTGCGTCTTCGGTGTGGTCTCCATCAAAACCAGCACATCTGAGAGTGGCCTCTGTGATGGGAGAGAGGTGGGAAGCATGAGATTTGCTAAAGAGCTGGCCTGCCTCATTTCTTACTCAGTTTCTGAGAAGTGAAAGGGACTGTTAGGTGACCAAGGGGAGAAATCAAGTTCAAAACCTCAAGATCTCAAAGTTCAGAGGGGTGATATGATCTCTGTCATATCACCCTTCCCCGCAAGGGGAAGTAGGAATAATTTCTCCTTTCTCGCTTCTGCAGTCATTACATGTAGGCGTACATGTCACCAATGTGACACTATGCTTTATTTCTCAATGTACAGAAACAGGGTGTTTAACTGGGAATGTTTCATTAAGATTTTTCTTCTAGTGTTTTACATTTGTATTTTTTTTTCCCAGATCTTTGTGATACAGTCAGGTGGGTAGGTGATTTCAGAAGAATACAACTGAGAGAACACCAGTGTGGAATTTAGGAAATACGGATTGTGTTTCTGCCCTGTCCAATAGGGTAGCCACTAGCCACGTGTGGCCATTCACATTTAAATGATTAAAGATAAGATTTTTAAAATGTAATCCAGTTCCTCAGTCACACTACCTGTATTTCAAATACTCAGTAGCCACATGCAGCTGTTGGCTACCGTAATGGATGGTGCAGATTTTAAAACACTTCCTTCTCCGTAGAATGCTGTTGGACAGCTCTACTCTAGTCCATCCTGCGACACTCATTCTTTGACCTTGGCAGATTCCTTAACTCACTGTTTCTTAACTTCAGCACGACTGACATTTCAGGTCAGATAATTCTTGGCAATGGTGGGTTGTCCCGTGTATGGTAGGAATTTTGGTAGCATTCCTGATCTCTACCAGCCAGACAGCAGGAGCACTCCATTGCTTGTAACAACCACAGATGTCTCCAGACACTGCCATATGTGTCCCCGGGGGTGTGACATTGCCCAGGTTGAGAGCTACTGCATCCTTTGCTTTGGGTTTTTGTTCCCTCCTCAACTAAAGAGTTTGCTAAGAGGACCCTCCTATTCTGCAATAACATCAGAATGTCCAAAAGCACCTAGCTTCTTCTCTCATCAGGACTACTTTCTTACCTGCTCTCTTTTCATACTGCTTCTTGTTTATACCCTGGCTCTCACTAAGGCTGGCAAGTCTCCGTGATGAGCATTGCCATGCTGAGGAAGAAAGCAGAGGTGATGTGTGGACATGTCTGTTTTATTGGCTTTGAAGATACATTGATGCCCAGTGGCGCCCATCACTCTGCTTCTCAGGATTGTCGGGTTTTACCATAGATTGAATCATCTGTTGAGCCCTTGAATAGAGGTATTTATGTCAGCATTATTGTTGCCTCCAGCACAACCCATATAAGTGCTTTCACTCTGCAAGCTGTCTTGTAAGGTCTTTGTCTTCAATTGGGTTCAATTTGTATTTGACATTGCCCTTGTTCTGTAGAATTCAGAGAAAGCCTCTAAGACTTTAACTGGGCTAGGAACTCCTTAAGAGTAAAGACCCTATTGTATTTATCCTCAGCACTTAACACAGTGCCTGGTGACCTTTGACAGTTGGTGTCTAAGTGAATGGATGACCATACATTTTCAGTGGGGGAATAACATTGCAGTCTAAGGGCTTTGCTACTCAAAAGCATAGCCCACAGCCCTGGCTGGTGTAGCTCAGTGGATTGAGTGCTGGCCTGCAAACCAGAAGGCCGTTGGTTTGATTCCCAGTTAGGGTACATGCCTGAGTTGCAGGCCAGGTCCCCAGTAGGGGGGCGTGGAAAAGGCAACCACACACTGATGTTTCGCTCTCTCCCTCCCTTCCCTTCTCTCTAAAAATAAAAAATTTAAAAAAATAATAAAATCTTTTAAAAGGAAAAAAAAAGGTATAGCCCATAGACCAGCAATATTAGGCTCACCTGGGAGCTTGTTGGAACGAGAGTCTCCAGCCTTACCCCAAACCTGTGAATCAGAATGTGCATTTTCACAAGATCCCTGGGTGATTTGTGTGCTTAAAGTTGGAGAAGCACTGGCCCAGCAGACCCTACAATCGGTTTCTAGCCTTCTTCAGCCATATTTGGGGTGAAGTGTGTCCTGTTTGGTAGGTCCCTTAGAGTGCAATAGCCCTGCTTTATCCACAGGGGGTGCGTTACAAGACCTCCAGTGGATGTCTGCAGCTGCGGAGAGTGCCAACTCCTGTATGTACTGAGTTTTTTCCTGTACGTACCTGCGATGACGTTTAATTTATAAATTAGGCACAGTAAGAAATTAACTAATGGGTCTAATAATAAAATAGACCCATTATAGTAATATACTGTATAAAGTTATGTGAATGTGGTCTCTCTCAAAGTATCTTTTTATACTACACATGTAACTTGTATTCACTGGACAAAGGGATGAACCATGTCCCCAGCCAGACAGCACAGAGTTGTATCACACTACTCAGAACAGCACGCAATATAAAACTTACAAACTGCTTATTTCTGGGATTTTCCATTTACTGTATTTTGCCATGTATAATGTGCACCTTTTTGCCCAAATTTTTTAGGGAAAAATAAGGGTACCCATTGTACATGGGTATAATGATGACATACGTGGGTATAATAATGGGCATGATCTCATGTATAATGTACACAGAAACTCGGGCACGCGTTACACACGACCAAGCACAGTGGTGTTTTCAGGGCCCAGTTCACCACAGGTAACTGAGACTGCGGGATGCGAAACCAAGGGTACGGGACCACCTCACAGTTGTGGGACTTAGGACTTCAACATGCAAATTTGGGGGGAGATAATTCAGTCCCTGACAGTGGTTTTTTAAAAAGTGATCACATGTAAAGTGCTCTTTGCCTGGTTTGTGGGGAGGAGGAGAGAGAAGCTTCCTTTTGTTGGGCCATTGTACACCCCTCATCTCATTTAGTTTGCATGACTGCCCTCCCAGCTGGGTAGTGCTACCCTAGTTCACACGTTTGGAAACAGTGGCTTCTTGAGGTTTCACAGCTAGACCCTACGTAAAAAACCCAGGTTTCACCTGTCTCAAAAGGCTTCCCTCTCACAATGAGTAGTTTTCTCTACCAGAAAGGGGAGCCACCTCCCTGCAGAGCCTAAGGACAACCATGTGATGGGGCCAGTGGGTGAGAGCCGGGGTGGAGTGAGATGCAGACACAGAGGCAGGCAGGGCTTCCGAAGCAGGTGAGGACCCTGGGCTTCAGGCCCACTGCAGCTGGAAGCAGGTGAGGACCCCGGGCTTTATTCTCACTGCAGCTGAAAGCCAGCAGAGCACGTTAGGATGGAGAATGGCTAACATTTTCACGATCTCTCTGGACACTTGGGGGGAATGTGGAGAGGGAAACCAGTTAGGAAGCCTCCTCTGTAGAAGTCCAGGTGAGAGACAGGCAGGAGGCCTGGGGGTCTGGGCGAGGGTGGCGGGGGCAGTGTAGACAGAGAAGTGCATGGGCAGAGACACGCTAGGAGATGGAGTTGACAAGACGTGTTGGAGGACTAGGGTGGAGGGGAGGCCGTCAGGAAAAGGGGGGAATCGAGGGTGATTCTTAGGAATCTGCGGGAGTAGCTGGGTGGAGGGTGACATTTCCTGAGCTAGGAATCTGAGGAGTGACTGAGTTTGGGGAGTGAAATCAGGAATCTGATGCTCACCTGGGATAGCAACATCATTCATTCATTTATTCATTCACTTTCTTGTTCACTCTGTGTTGAGTTCTCTATTCTTTTTTTCAAAATTATTTTTTAAAAGATTTTATTTATTTATTTTTAGAGAGGGAAGGGAGGGAGAGAGAGAGAGAAACATCAATGTGCGGTTGCTAGGGGTCATGGCCTGCAACCCAGGCATGTACCCTGACTGGGAATCGAACCTGCGACACTTTGGTTCACAGCCGGCACCCAATCCACTGAGCTACGCCAGCCAGGGCTAGAGTTCTCTATTCTTAGCACTAGGAAACCAGCTATAAATGAGACTGCCTTTAGGGAGCTTACAGTGTATGCAGAGCAACGTATTGTGTTAGCAACATAATAGAGGCTACCCTATTTGGGGGTTGTCAGATGGAGACTAGATGGGAGCGTGTAACAGGAAGACCTGGCTTAGTGTGTATGTGTGTGTTGGTAGTATGCTTGTGCGTAGTTTGTATAGTGTATGTCTTGGTAGTGTGTGTATGTTGGTAGTGTATGTGTGGTGTGTGTAGTGTGTATAGTGTATGTATTGGTAGTGTGTGTGTTGGTAGTATGTATGTGTGTGTGGTGTGTGTGTATAGTTTATTTGTTGGCAGTGTGTGTGTGGTGTGTGTAGTGTGTGTTGGTGGTATGTGTGTGTAGTGTGTGGTGTGTGTATAGTATATATGTTGGTAGTGTGTGTGTTGGTAGTGTGTGTGTGTGTGTGTGTGTGTCAGGGAACCCAGTGTGCATATATTTTGATGACCAAGTCTGAAGATGGGTGAAGCCTCACCTCTAATTGAATCGCCTTCTTGATGGTGATGGGTTTGGAGGGTTGGAAGTGCACTTGCAGGTTGCACTTGACTGTGGCGGGGATGATGCCCTGCATCATGGACACGGAGAAATCCTCGCCCAGGTGCTCCAGGCTGGTGATGCACCAGTCCACGGGCAGGGCTGTGACATTGGGGAGAAGAACTATTTTGGATTCTTTTCTGCAGAGAGCAAAACCATTTTGTCGGTTTCAAATGATTTTGATTTATAATGGCAGTTCAGAAATTGTACTTCTGGTTATTTCAGCTATTAGTTCACTAATCAGTATTTATCAGGGAATGGGCCTGATGGTATTGATCAAAAAGGGGACATATATTTAATTTTTAAAATTTCACACTCGAACATCTCCATGGTTGTCTTAAATGCCACTTTTAGTTTTCCAAAGTCCATCTGCCCAGGTGACGGAGCCAATAATGCATACAGTGTTCCACATATGGTGTTCCAATGAGGGATTAAAATTCCTAGTAAGAAAGGGCGTTTTATCTTGATGGCAGACCTCTCAGACACTAAAAACGCAGAGAGATGGATGCTCGGCTCAGCTGAAGGAGCCCTGGACTCTGAATCTTGAGATGAGACTGTGTAACGTGACCAGGATCAGGAGGCGAAATGTGTGAGCCTGTCGTGGGTAGTCCGGAGAGCTTTCACCCCCGCAGGCCTGCTCTGACATGCTCCACACACTTTTCTAAAGGACAGGAGCTTAGGTCAAGATTTTAAAATGGCTCGTTCAGGTTTTGTGGGCTCTTGGTGTCAGGGAACATAGTCTGATCGGTCCTGACGAAAAGGTTGGTAAGACCCCAGGCTGTGTTCCCCAGGAGAGTCTAGTGTGGGAGGAACGCTGCAGGCACCCTGATAAATGGGGCGGTGCGTGCTGTGGTGGGGGTGCCTCTTGCTCTGCCTGGGGGTACCGTGTCCCACACGGAGGTGGCAGGGCCCCCCACTGCAGCCTGGGAGAGATGCTGCCCTTCAGGTAACCAGGAACGGGCTTAGTGCCAAGCCCGTAGTGTTCCTGAACTTTGAGTTCCAAAAGCCAGCAAATGTAGGTACCCAGGCCGTGCCCAGGCCGTTCCCTTCGAGAACCCTGAAGCCCAAGAGTCAGTGTGTGGGTTCTTGCCTGCTGGGAAGGGGGCAGGTGGGGTGGGCAGGGGTCCCTAGGACTCTGAGATCAGACAAAGGTTGAACTGTTGAGTTTGACCTGGCTCTTTGGAGCCCACCACCTCTGTTGGGAGACATTTATTACTAACTGGCTTAAGGCAGTTTTGGGAGCATGGGTCAGAATTCCACCCAGCTCAGCTCTTTATGAGCCGTGGAACTCTCAGCAAATTGCTTAACTCAGGGTCACAGACTGGCAGCCATGGCTATGTCCTGCCAGCAGACCTGTTTGATTTGGCCTGGATCACAGGGTATTTTAAATTGACAAGTTTCTCCATGTGGCTCTATGGGACCCATGTTCCCACACAGCAGATCCAGGACCCTTTCCAGCCAGGACATGGGCTCTCCAGATTGCTTCCGATGTGGTCAGGTTTACCGCAGCCTGTCTTAGGCCCCTTGGCATTCTCACTTGTATCTCCTGCCTGGCCCCTGCCACCATTTGGGTTTGTGACCTCTGTTTTAACCTTTCTGGTCTTCAGTTTCCTGCTCTTAAAAACATGCACCTTGAAAACATTATGCCAAATGAAAGAAGCCAGTCACAAAAGGCCATGTATTGTATGGTTTCATTTATATGAAATATCTAGAATAGGCAGACCCATAGACACAGAGGAGAATAGTGGTTGCCTAGGGCTCAGGAAAGGGGTTGGGGGGAATGAGGAGTGCCTAGTAATGGGTACAGGGTTTCTTTTTAGGGTGATAAAAATTGTTCTAAAATTTGTCGGGGTGATAGTTGCCCAACTTTGTTGTGAACAGACTAAAAACCACTGAATTGTACACAGTAAAAGGGTGAATTTAAGGTGTGTCAATTATACCTCAGTTTTAAAAAAATAAGAATTCCTGTAGCGTTTTGCTAAAGCGTGAGGGCAGCCCTTGGTAGGGGGTCCCAGTTATCACCACCTGAAATTCGAACGGGACTCCTGCTTCCTCTGACTCTGTTCTCCTTCCCAGTTGGTCCACTGCTTCTCCCCGGGGCATGCTCAGTATACTTGGTCTTAGGCCTTCCCTCAGAGGCGGGCGTTCTGCTCTTCCCGGTCAATTAGGGGAGACTAGTGAGCAAATGGAAACCAGATCACTTGACTACTCAGCAGATGGAGGAGATGTTTGCCTGGCCCTCTCTGGGAAGCGCTGCCTGGATTCACCCTGAGTGCCGCATATTACGTAGAGAAGTGGGGTGGATAATCGGACTTGCCAGGGAGGGGAAAAGCGGCTCCAAAGCCGCGCTGTAAGTTACAGCACAGCTCTGGTTTTACTGTTTTCTGTTCTTTCTGGAGCCAGGAGCATAGCAGGCTCTCGGTCCACATTAAGTGCATGAACCCAACCTTGTGCAGTGTATGTTTGTCTCCCTGAGTCTGGCTTCGCACTAATACTGACATGTGAGCATGCACAATGCAGAGCCTATTGCGTGCATTATCTCATTTCATTCTCTCAAGACAGAAGAAGCCATTGAACTCACTAGCCCCGCCTTATGGCCAAGGATGTCCCCTCTGAAGACATAGGAAATGAGTGCAGTGCCTAAAATCTCTGCCACCTACAGGCTGGGACATTTGGACATCAGCAAGTGAAGCGGAGTTGGGGTTAATGAACTAATAAACATGAAAGTGCCTGGCATCCAGGAGGCATCAGCAGATGGTAGCTCAGATATTTGAGGAGGGGGATAGCATCACCTAGTGGGTAAGATTTTAGACCTCGGAGTCAGAAAAACCCAGGTTTGATTGCCATACCTGCCATCTACAGGTTGTGTGACTCCAAGTGTTTCTGAATCTCTGTGAGCCCTAGTTTCCCCAACTGTAAAATGGGTGCTATGGTACTAATTCATTGGGTGGTGGAAAGTTTAAATTAGGTAATACAGTAATGTAATGCATCTAGCACATTACCTGGCATAGAGTAAGTGCTCAGCAAATGGTAACCTATTTCCTGCCTTCACAGTAGAAGCCCAGCTCTAGAGCTTCATGTCAAAACATTTCGAGTAAGCGCCTCCCCCGTACTCCCTGAACAGTGTGGGGAAAGCTGCGTCTCGCTTGGGGCCTCAGAGCTACCCAAGGGAAGTCTCCTCTGTAATTGGGCGTGCTTACTGTGCAGCTGGCGTGGTTTAAGAAGACGGGAGAGAGGAACTGGCCTGCAGCTGAAAGGGCATGGGCTTTGCAGGAGTACGGGGACTTCAGACCCTCCTTGACCTTAGGAAAGGGACTCGGTTCCCGAGGCTGTGGTTCAAATCTGAAAGATGGGATAACAGTAACTGCAGAAGGAGATTGCCTCGAGGAATAACTGAAATACTTAGCATAGCTTGTGTTAGCAGGTAGTCAGCTCACCAGCCCTTGTGTGACCTGTGATTGTCCCTGCGCTGTGTCACAGAGGCCAGGGGGACCAGGGAGGGACCACGGTTGTGTTGCTGAGACTGTAGCCCCATGCTGCCCTTTGGCTGATGACGATTCTAAGGCTGTCTTACACTGCCTGTGGCTTCTCTTCTCCTGTCAGGGAGGGGGTGGTTGGTGTGGCCCTTTGCAGCATGGTGTTGGGGCAGTGTCACAGGCTTGAAGTGCGCCAGCATCGGGGTTGTGCCTTCTGGGGAAGGGTGGGTTCTGCCATCCTGCAGCACCTCCAACCAGTTGAGAATGGAGGCTCCTGACCTATAGAGCAGGGGTGTCCAGCCTTTTGGAGTCTGTAGGCCACACTGGAAGAAGAGTTGTCTTGGGCCACACATTAAATACACAAACACTAATGAAAACTGGTGAGCAAAAAAGAAGGTTTGGAGTAAATTTATGATTTTGTGTTGGGCTGCATGCAGCCCGCGGGCCGCGGGATAGAGGGCCCTTTGTCAGCCAGGGTTTTCAGACTTGAGAGGGAGCCATGCAAAAAGCATGTTCTCTCCTCTGACACATAAAACCGTGGAGTCGGTGACCCTTGCATTAATGAAGGTCCCAGGGATTTGTGAGCAGGAGAGTTTCTGAGCCAAATATTAACTTCAAAACTAGTTCAGCTTCAGACCCCCCACCTGTGGCTCGCAACCTGGAGATGAAAGAGGGGACAGTGTCGTCTTTGGAAAGGAGACTGGGCCTGGCACTGGGGCGCTGGATTTCAGACGTGACTTATGCTGCCACGCTTTGTAGTTGTGCTTTTCCCTCTGCACGTCCCCTGCGAGGCAGGCAGGCCGGCCAGCCAAGCCCTGCTGACTAGTGCTGCTTTGCAGCATGTGGAGAGGGGTCAGAGCACGCCTTCGCCCCTTGGCAGACGCCCCTCAGCTCCGGTGACCTGAGCTGTTCTCAATGTGCATTTGTAATCCCAGTAAAAGTAACCTGAATTATAACACTAAAAGCTTAGGATCACCTAAAATGATATTGATTAACCAATAGGTTAGGTTTAGCTTAGCAGACCCTCCCTCCTCCCCACCCTGGGTCACCGATATGGCAGCAGGGGCTTTGCCTGTGTCTGCCCTACAACTTGTGCCGTCTGTCGGCCTGCTGGCCTTCCCAGATCCGTGCCCAGGTGGACAGTTGTGATTTCTCACTCACTGTGTGCAGAACACTAGACTCAGCGAGGGGGCTAGTGCTAGAGATGCAAGGAATCATGGTTCCGGTCTGTCCTCAAGGACTTTACCAAGGAGCTGTGTAGATGGAAATGTGCACGTGAGAAGGGATTGGTGACTTCGCCAGTGCCTTGCTGGGCACAGAATGAGGGGTCACTGAGTCCTTCAGTGTTCAAAGGAGTGATCGCTTCCTGGGGTGGTCAGGAAAAGCAGGGGGTGGGACTTGAGCTGGACTTTGAAGGCTGAACAGGACGTGGGGCAGACGGGAAGTGTATAAGGAGTGGAGTGAGCTGGGCCCAGGGAGAGGGCGGGTCTGGCTGGAGTGGCAAGTTATGCTGGGCAGCTGGGCAGCGAGACTAGAGAGGTCAGCCTGGCCCTGTTTGAGTTGCCCCAAGTGCCAGGTAAGGTGTGGGCTCGATTCATGGTACAGTCTTCCCGCCGTGGCCCAGGCATTGGCGCAAAGCGCCAGGCCCAGTGCTCTCCGAGCTGACAGTACTGGTGAGAACAAGTTCTTGTGTTTCCCCCTCCAGAGGGGCCATTGTTTCTTTGTTTGCCTTGTTTTCCTGGACACAAAGACTATTCTGCCCCTAAGTACAGGGGTGCAGAGAGAGAGACTTGGGGTGCTAAGACCTCAGGAATTGAGCAGCCATCATTTCGTAGCAGCCTGGGGTGTCCTGAGTAAGCCCTGGTAGGATTTGGGGTTGGGGAGGCCTTCCAGCTGGTGTGGGGCCAATAAGAAAGGTGCTGCTGGGCTGCAGAGTCAGAGGATGTTGAGCACAAAGATCCCCCTTTCCCATGCCCTTCCTTCCAGAGACCCTGTTACCCTGACAAGCTGTCACCCAGCATTAGAGCCCTGTTCCTCGTACTCGTTCACCGTTCAGTCTCTGTAAGACTTGGTAGTCCTCAAAGCTCCCTAAACGCCATTCAGATCCACACCACCCACCATTGCAGATCACTCTGACCCTCCGTGGCTCCTTCCTGCCACCAGAATGCAGTGCTGGTTCCTCTGTCCAGCACGTGGCTGGGAGCAGCTTCTCCAGCCCTGTCCCCACCTCTCCTCCACCTGCGTCCTTTCCTCGGCCACACCAAATGCCTCCTCCATCCTCTGAGCCTTAGTTCATGCTGTTCCTCTCTCTGGGCTGCTTCATCCTGAGCAGCTCCAGAACGAACACCTACTCATCCCTCAGAACCCCTCCCAAATGCTGACCCTCATGAAGCCGTACCTGATTCCTGCCGCTCCAGAGATACTAGTCATTTTGTCTCCTGCCTGCTCCCACTTCACCTTGCACTCTTCACGCCAGAGTCTGGGTTTTTTTTCTGCTTTGCATGAAAGTTCTCTTGTACTTTCGTTTCTTCTCCCTTCACCCCACCCCAGCAGAGAGCCCCCTCTAGGATGGGGAGTGCACCCCACAGGTTGGCTGTAAATCAGGGAAGAGTACCCTTTCCAGTTGCTCATTTGTGACCTGAAACAAGGCGGCAGGCAAAGGGTGATTCCAGGATGGCTTGTGCACTGCTAGTGGGGTTGACTCTTCTTCGGGTCCCGTGCTGACGCCTGGTGGATATCCTCACTCCCACTCCTGGCGCTGCTCTAACCCGTGTGGAGCAGAAACGTGGCCTGGCCTCCTCGGGAGCGCTGTTGGCAGCCAGAGTGCTGGCTGTCGGGTCAGGAGTGGGAGGCACAGCTGCTTCCAGTGGCCGTGGTGATTCCCCCATCCAGAACTCCTCAAAAATAAGGAGACACAGGTAGAGACCTTTGAGGAACACAAGTCATTCTCAGTTCTCAGACTATTCACAAACTCTTTAGGTAGTATAAAATCTCAAATCCAGTCTCTTAGAATTTAAAAAGAGTTTATTGCTGCATTGGCCGGGAATCGAACCCGGGCCTCCCGCGTGGCAGGCGAGAATTCTACCACTGAACCACCAATGCTGCAGATGTCAACAGCTGTGTGAGCACCTCCTTTTAATTTCAGTCCTGAATCTCCTTGTATATATACTGACTCAAAATGTAAGGTCAGGCTCTAATGCTGTCACATCAGCACAGCTGCAAGAACAGAAAGCTTATGTGAAGGCAGGAGGCAGAATGTGAGAGAGGAAGTGTGTGTGTGTGTGTGTGTGTGTGTGTGTGATATGCCTTCAGACCTCAGGGCAAAACCTAGTGCTGAAAGTCCTTCATTCTCAGTAGCAAAAATCACAGTGAGGACTTCAGGTGACTTTCTCCCCTGTGATGTCTCTGATGTGTGGGTCCTCCCATTCCGTGTTCACGTGTGTGTTGAGCTGTTTTACAGTTCTCAGGTTCCATCCAAGCTTCCCACTGGAGACTGGCTAAGGCCAAGGGGTACGGCAGGAGTCCCCTCACTGGTGAAGGGCATAAAGACCTTGGTACCACAGCTAGTAATGCCTCCCTGGAGAGCTAATCTGCTGTCCACACACTCACTGAGCAGGGAAGTGTGGTTAGAGATTTACAGTGCCTTTGGCTGCTGCAGGCCTGGCATGGTTGAGGAGACTGGCTCCTCCAACTGGATCTCTGTGTGAGAAGGAAACCTGCCAGGGAGGGCCAAAAAAAAGAAAAAGAAAACAAAAACAGCATTGCATTGGCCGGGAATCGAACCCGGGCCTCCCGCGTGGCAGGCGAGAATTCTACCACTGAACCACCAATGCTCCAGCTGTTTACTCATACATCATTAGGGATTTTCTCAAGGGGCTGCTGCAGGCTTGGCATGGTGGAGGAGGCTGGCTCAGAGGAGTTCTGGCAGATGGCCTCACCTGGCTGGTTTGTCCAGTTTGGAAAACCAGACTGGTTTATATACAACCGTCCTTGCTGGGCCTTACTGAACTGCTTTGGGAGTAGGGGCCTGTGAAACTGACATTGAGCTTCCAGAAGGAGGCCCTTGGTTCATCTGTAACCCTCAGCCCCTGGGGTGGGCTGGGTGAAATCTCGTCCTATAAAGATAAGAGGAAGAGGCCATTTGTGGAGCCCCTTCCTCACATACTGGGCCCCACTCTCCGCCAGGCCAGTTTTCTTCACCTGTTTGCAGAGTGCCCGGCACAGAATAGGTGCCCCACATAGCTTGCTGTATTAAGGCTTTATCAAACCCTACCCAAGCCCTCATTGAACAACATTTTTGCAGGAGTGGTCACTGTGTCATAAAATAGCACATTTACCTTTGAACAGCTCTAATTACTAGCAGGTTCCTCACCCTGAACTGGAACCACATGGACTAACTGATACCTTTTGGACTTGACTGTCTTTAAATTCTTTGAGCAAACAGGAGAACCCCACTTCATGCCACAGGCGAGCAGTGTACCTGCCATGATGGACCAAAGTGATTAGATAGCGAGTCTAGGCGGCTGCTTTGAAAAGTCTGTAATCTCTAGACTGCCCTCATCATACCTTCATCTGCTACACTGGCGCCGGTCCCTTGTGCCTGGGCAATGGGATGTCTGCCCTCCCCATCCATCTCTGGGCTTCTTACGACATGCTTTGTGAAGGGCACAGTGTCTCGGCCTTTGTGACCACTGGGCTCTGAAAACAGAGACTGGTCCCTGGTGGGCCTGGGCCTCCCTCTGCTCTTTTCCACTATGGGTGGGGCCTGTTGTGGGAGCACCCCTGGGGGACCACAGGTGCCACCCCCTCAGGCCGCCTTCCTCCCTGTTCATCACTCCCCCGGTAGACACCTCAGAGCCACATCTGCACTTCCCTTCCTCTCCCGTACTATATGGGCTTCTAATGCTTTCTGTTCAATTGAAAGCAGTCCCTCCCTCCCTGTACTTTCCCATAGCCTCAGCCATCCCTCAGCCTCCACTTCCTGCCCCTGCTAGCTGTGGTGGTCTCCTGTGGGCATTTTTCAGTCTCTTTCCAGGCTGCCCCAGAAGTACCTAATTAAAACACAGATTTGAGCGTGTCACCCCATTGCCGGAAAATTCACTGCCTCGTCGTCTCTGGCAGCTCCTTCCACGCGCCAGACTCCTCGTCCCTCCCTGAATATGCTTGTCTTTTCAGAACTCCTTGCCTTTGGCCAGGCTCTTCCCTGGGCCAGAGGTGCCCTGCCTGCCTTCCCTTTCTCTGTGCCTGGAAGATGCCTGTTGATCCCAAGGTCTGACACAAATGGCACCTCCTAGGCAGCACAAGAAAGTTAGCCCGTGGCATTTTTCTTGCTTCTGTGGTGTCGTTTTTGCCACACTGCTGCAGCTCCGTTCTTGTTTGTGTGTGGGTCTTATGCATTGGACTGGGACCTGATTCTGCACCATCCCCGGAAATAATGACTCGGACCCAGAGAACCTCTGTGGGCGCCTGAAGGGAGGATTGAGCAAGTGTTAAATGAAGATGGTTGATCAGCTGATATTACTTTGCAGTTTTTGTTCTCCAGCAAGACGTTCACTTGCATTCTGCCAGGTCCCAGAAGTGAGGTAGCTCCACTGTTCCTCGTTCTGTTGTACTCGAAGGGACACAGACCCAGAATAGGGAAACGACTGTGACCCAGTCAGCAGCAGAGCTGGGAAAGGCCTGCTCTGAGATGCCTGATCCTGACTCCTCTTCTAAACAGGTCACCTCTCTCCCTCCTCCCTGCCCCAGGCCCTGAAGCCAGCAGCAGGGGAGGTCTGATTGCACTGGTCCTGCAGCCCCTCTTCCCTCTCTCTCCAGGCTGGTCCGGGAGTTCGTGGCCCAGAACAACACCGTGCAAATCAAGCATGTGATCCAGACCCTGTCTCAGGAGTTTGCCCTGTCTCAGCACCCCCACAGTCGGAAAGGGGGTCTCATCGGCCTGGCTGCCTGCTCTATTGCACTGGGCAAGGTGGGCCTTTCTCCTGGAGGGACAGACACACCAGTCACGGCCTTGACTCTGATCCCAGACCCAACAGGACTTTGCAGACCTGTATCTTATTGTCACGGTCTTGCAGCCTTATTTCCTGGCACCACCCCATCCTGGAAGACCAGCCTACAAAGGGTGTTTAAGTGCAGCCCCACGCAAAGGCCCGAGCATTTCCAAGGGAGCTGGGATGTCAGCTGGGGCTGGGGGCTGGCCCCTTTTGAGCTGTTTCTCTTCCTCCCCACCACAGGACTCAGGGCTCTACCTGAAGGAGTTGATCGAGCCCGTGCTGACCTGCTTCAACGACGCAGACAGCAGGCTGCGCTACTACGCCTGTGAGGCACTCTACAACATCGTCAAGGTGGCCCGGGGCGCCGTGCTGCCCCACTTCAACGTGCTCTTTGACGGGCTGAGTAAGGTGACCGCTCCTCACTCCGGCTGGGCTGAGCACGCTCTACCTGCCTAACTTGACCTTCTGGGACCTTGAACGCTTGGGTCCCTTTTCCCAGACGTGGGCAAAGCAGATAAACACATGGCCGCCAGGGATACTTGTCGGTTCAGTCTCCTCATTTTTTTCTTAAATGGGCTTGTATTTACATTTTTTTCCGTGTCTCTGTTAACTTATCCTTAGTGAATTTAATGAAATATGAGTTCACCACAAACTGGAAGGAAAAAACCTGAGAGTTTGAAAAGCACTAAGCTCCCCTATCGAAGGTGAAGATGGTGCATCTGAATCCAGACCCTACTTCCCCTGCGAGGAGAGCACTAGCCCATAAGCACTAGACACAGCTCCACTTAGAAAGGTGCTGGAGTCCCTAATGCCTCCTCAGCTCCGCTCTCGGCTTCATGGAGCACCCTGACCCCAGGCACCGCACGTCCTGAAGCTCTGCTGCCCTGCCCACTGCACAGTCGTTTCCAGAGTGTCGGCCTCACAGCTGCCTTGGTCCCCTCCAGGAGTGGATAGAGGACCCAGCAAGTTAAGATCCAAAACCCTGAGGGAGGCTGACAGAAAGCGACCACCTGACCCCGAGGCAGCAGGTCGTGCAGCCTCTGACAGGCCCCAGAGACCCTGCACAGAATGGGGGTGCCCCGCATCTCACCTCCTTAGTGGGGTTCCATTTCGCCCACTCCCACTTCCCTGACTGCCTCACTGAAAGAGATGCCCGTTCAGTGTTCCGAGCTGCGCCAGGGCCTCGGTCGTGGTTTCCAGTGGGTATCTTGACCTTCGCCGTCGCTCTCCTGTCTTGTAGCTGGCTGCTGACCCAGACCCCAATGTGAAAAGCGGATCTGAGCTCCTGGACCGCCTGTTAAAGGTATCTGGACTTGGTTTCCACTTCGCGGTTGAGAATCTGTTTCTTGCATCTGTCTGTACAGCTTATAAATTCTATCACTGGGAACACTCTTCCTAATTTACTTAAACACAGTAAAATTGGCCCTGATGTACAGTTCGATGGTGAGTGTGTAGACTTATGTCACCAGTGCAGTCAGGATGCGGAGCTGTTCTATCCCCTGTTTCCCCCTGTGGCTGCCTGACCCCACAGCCAGCCCTGGGCCAGTACCTCAGCCAGGTCAGGCAGCCCCTGGCTCTGGCTGTCACTCAGCAGCTCACGTGCCTTTGACCCACAGGACATCGTGACGGAGAGCAACAAGTTCGACCTGGTGGGCTTCATCCCCTTGCTGCGGGAGCGGATTTACTCCAACAACCAGTACGCCCGGCAGTTCATCATCTCCTGGGTAAGGGTGGCCCCATGACACTTCCTCGGGCCATGACGAGCCTCTGGTCAGTCACACCTGTCTCTGGCACGCCCTGGGCAGCCCCGCAACAGCTTCACATCATCCTTGCCATAGGCAGTGACACCAGGTGATCTGAAAGCACACATCTGTTCAGCTCTTCCCCCAAAGCCCATCCTGGTTGCCCCTGACGAGGACGCAGTTCTTCTTTTTTTCTGGCAAACCCTGGTTTCCCTTTGAAGCCAGTAATGCTGCTTCTGGCAGTCACACCTCTCCTTGCTCTGTCTATCCTTTCCCATGGACTTCCTTCTGCCTGTGGCGTCTAAATTTCCTTGCAGTTACATTACTGTGCCCCTGCACTTGTAACCAAAGCAATAGCTGCTAGCACCCCTCCCCCCCACGGGACACCTGCAGTGCCATGAAACGCTGCCTCGGCGGGGCCCCTGTCGCCGCCCAGGCCCAGCAGACTGGGGAGGAGGCGGCGCGGGTTCTCGGGCTGGCCGATGTAACTGTCCCTCCCGGTTTCTTCCCCTGGGTCAGATCCTGGTTCTGGAGTCCGTGCCAGACATCAACCTGCTGGATTATTTGCCAGAGATCCTGGATGGACTCTTTCAGATTCTGGGCGACAACGGCAAAGAGATTCGGAAAATGTGAGTGGAGGGAGGGGCAGACAGCCGCCCCGTCCTGGGCCCCTGGGTGGGTGCACACAGCCCACACCAGCAGACGGGCGGCAGCCGCAGAGCAGGGAGTTCCCTCTTTTCTTCCCGGCTTGTGTGCTTCCCACCACGGAGAGCTAAGAGCTCATCGACCTCCAGCCCCTGAAAAACATCCATCTGACAAGTTCAAAGTATAGTCCCCTTTGTGTGGAAGCTCCCTCAGCCCTGGCTGCTATGTCCCTTCTCCTCCTCTCATTGGCAGGTGTGAAGTGGTCCTTGGAGAATTCTTGAAAGAAATTAAGAAGAACCCCTCCAGCGTTAAGTTTGCGGAGATGGCCAACATCCTGGTGATCCACTGCCAGACCACGGGTGAGTACGTGAAGGCCCCACGGCCACTGCTGCCTCCTCAGAAGCAGCTTTCCCTCTCACCGTCTGGGGAAGAGTCCTGGCAGGGGTGTGAACCAGTACGGCACTGGGTCCCAGAGCGCTGGAGCGCTGGGTCCTTGTGAGATGGAAAGTCAGGTTCCCTGTTAACATGGATGCCCTTTCGCTTGGTCTGACCCTGGAGGCCTCTTGGTGGCAAGCTCAGCCTTAGCACCATGAATGAAATTACTTGGAGGTTAGGATTGTGTTTCTGTTAGCTTCTGCTGAGCATCAAACCACCACAAAAGGTAATTGCTCAACACAGCAGTCATTTATTAGTGGTCATGGGTCCGAGAGTCCTGGGCGGCTCAGCTCACCTGGGTGAGGTGTAGCTGGCCTTGGTCATGCACCCACAGTCAGCTGGAGGGTAGCTGGGGCCAGGTGGGCAAGGATGGCCTCACTCATGTCTGGCAGTTGTCTGGCTGTCACCTAGGGCAACAGGGACAACTGGTCCACGTGTCATCATCCCGCAGGCCAGCCCAAGTGCACTCATGTGGCGTCAGCGAGGTCCCAGAGAGGTGGTAGAAGTGAGCAAGGCCTCTGGAGGCCTAGGCTCGAACCAGGCACACCATTGCTTCCACTACCTTCTTGTTGTCCAAAGTGGCAGGGCCAGCCCAGGGTTAAGGAATGTGCAAGCTCCCACTTGAGGAGGGAAGCTGCAGAGCCCCATCGTGGGGGGGCACGGACACAGAGGGGGCTAGAGAATCATGGCTACTCTGGCAATCTGCCACAGCCTCTTCCATTCCATTCTGACACTGCGTGTATCTTTGGGAGGCAAGAAGCAAGGGCGAGGAAGTATCGGTGAGGCCAGCAGCAGTGCAAGCCCTCAGGTGCCCCCGTCGCATCCTGTGGGCATGGTCAGTGGGAGGGAGCACTCCAGCTGCTCACGCTGATCCTCCTAGAACCTGCCCCTCCCCCTTCCAGATGACCTGATCCAGCTGACAGCCATGTGCTGGATGAGGGAGTTCATCCAGCTGGCCGGCCGCGTGATGCTGCCCTACTCCTCCGGGATCCTGACCGCCGTCTTGCCCTGCCTGGCCTACGATGACCGCAAGAAAAGTATCCTTTGCTCTGGAGAAAGGACACAGGACTAGCCCCAAAGGGGCCTGTGAAGTTACGGGACCCTGGAGTGGGGGGTGGGGCTCCCTTAGGATGCAGTATCTCCACGTAGTTCCTGGGATTAAGGGAACAAGAGGCATTGCTGAACATGGACTGGGAGAGCCAAGACAGTGCCAGGGACACGGAACAAATGCCACTGTCCCCAAAGTGCACCTGGTTTCTTACAGATCTGGAGCAGCTCTCCTGGGCCCCACAGTTCCAACCCCCGAGCTCACACTGCCCAGCCCTGGGTGGGGGGAAGCCTGTCGGTGGGAGGTCCACTAAGAAGGAGCCCTACAGGAAGACACAGGAGCGTCATGAGGGGACAGCAGTGTGGCAGGAGGACGTGGACTCTGTTCAGACCACCTGTCTGCCCACTAGCACGCCTCTGAGGAGTACCGAGCCCTGATCAATGCCAGGGACCTGGGTTTCGGGAAAACCCCGGATGGACTGCTCCTTACATCAGTGCCCTCAGACATCAAGGAGGCAGCCAACGTGTGCAACCAGAGCCTGATGAAGCTGGTCACCCCTGAGGATGACGAGCCTGACGAGCCAAAGCCAGTGGTGCAGAGGCAGGCAGACCCCAACCCCGACGACTCTGTGGCCAAGCAGGAGGGGACAGGCAGTGGTGAGTAGGCTCTGCCTCCTGTCCCTCGCCTCCCAGGGAGAGCACCATGGAGCCAGAGATCATGGTTGACATTGACTCAAGTTGGAGCCTCACTAAACTACTTTCCATATGTTATCTCATGACAACCCAATAAGGTAGGAACTGCTACTATCCCCATTCTACAGATGGACACAGGGAAGACAGATGACAGGACCAGGATCTGGCATCTTCTAAGTAGCAGAGTTGGGATTTGAACCCTGGCAGTCTGTCTACAGAACCCACACTCTTAACCCTACTTCTTCAAAGACCATTACTCTTTTCCTTAATTTTTTTCTGGGCTCAGCTACAGAAATAGTTGTTTTCAGTACGGGAAGGTTTGGAGCGTGGCAGGAATGCACGTTACAGGGTCACTTGAATCTTTAAGGCTAACAGACGGAAGTCTGGAACTTTCCCCAGGAGCCAAAAGAATTGCTAAGGCCGTTCTCCCATTGTGAATCTCAGGCCTCTGTTTAGAGATCTGAGGAGAATTTCAGGCACGCGTGCCTCATGGGCCTCCTCCCAGGGGTTTGGCATGCTGAGTTGTTCAGGTGTCAGGTTACAGCTGTGACTTGGCCACTGGGAGCCACAGTAGCAAAACAGCTGGAGGCAGAGCAGCACCCAGCTGGAGCATTGGTGGTTCAGTGGTAGAATTCTCGCCTGCCACGCGGGAGGCCCGGGTTCGATTCCCGGCCAATGCAGCAGCTGGAGACTTTTTGGCAGCTCCTTAAGAGAAAAACTTGGGGAGTTAAGTTAGTATGGGCCTCCTAAGGCAGGAGCTTTCTTACTGAGCGATATAGAAGAATCTCAGGCATAGGTATATTTTATGAGCTTTCACTGATCTATGAGTATTTTTTATCTTTCCATTTTTTTATTCTCATTTTAGCAAAATTTGAAAGTAGGAGAAAATATAAAGAAGCAGGACTGTTCTCACTAAGAGGCAGTCAGTATTAAAATTTTGGCATTTTTTTGTCCATTGTATATATTTGAGATCATACAACTTACACAGGGTGGGGCAAAAGTAGGTTTACAGTATTCATGTGGAAAAGAATACAATAATTAATATAAGAATAAACTCTGTTTCATGTACTCACAACTGTAAACCTACTGGCACCCTACCCTGTGTGATTCCACATCCTCCTTTTTTGTTTGGGTGGTAGGTTTGGGGTGGGGCTGTTTGGCTTTGTTTTGTTTTTTGCGTGACAAGTCACAACATGCAGAAGTTTGGACTACTTTATACTGATTTTAAAAGTTTGTGCCCTTTAATCCATAGAGTTAGAAAATAGAATAATGGCTGCTGAGCCTGAGCTGGGGAAGCGGGAAGTGGGACTGAATGCTAACAGACACCTGGTTCCTTTTGGGGGTGACAGAGATGTTCTGGAATTAAACAGTGGTGATGTTTGCACAGCTTTGTGGATGTAGGAAAAATTACCAGTTGTACACCTTAATATGATAAACCTTTGTCAAGGAATTTTATGATATATGAATTACACCTCATTCATTTAAAAAAAAAGTTAGCACCTCTTCCCCCAAAGTGGAAGCCAGCAGCTCCTGCCCCACTCTTTCTGCTTATGTGGCACCAAGTCAAGCCCTCAGGACAGGAACCACTGCGTCCTGCCACTCGTGGCCGCTGCTGAGGAACCAACTGGAGCAGTAGTGGCTCCGTGCTAGGGCTCTTGCCTCACACACGAGAGGCCCGGGTTCCATTCCTGGCCAGGGTGGCTTATTTCTTTAACTTCATAGATGGTTTTCCTTAGCTTTCTTCAAACAGCTCCCTGCTTGGGAGGATCTTACCCTAAACCAAGATGCATGCAGGCAGCTTGGCTTCAGATTTTACTGCCCCATAAACAGCATTTCAGCAGGCACAGAGCTCACTTTACAGTAGTTCCCAGAGATGGCAACAGCTGCTTTGGGGCTCTGCATCCACTCCAGACCTGCTCAGCTTGTAACAAACCAGCACTTTCCCAAGGTGCCAGGAGAAGGTGCCAGCAAGCCAGAAGAGTGGTGATTAGACTAGTCACATCCATTCCAGCCTCTCCCACTTCCTCTTACTATTCTGGTCCACTCTTCCCACCCGGGTCCTCCTGGAGAAGGCAGGAGCCTCCTGCCTGGTCCCCTCACCTACTGTCTCCCTCCCCAACCGGCCTGTGTTGCTGCATCCCACATCGCACCACATTTTGCACCATGCACCTCTACACCAGACCCACGGCCTGGCCGTCTGTGCAGGAGCACGTACTCTCACACACGGTGCTTCGGCCTCGCCTCTCCCCACATGCTCCAGTGAGGGCAGGCTCACATCTGTGCCATGCTGCTCCCAGCCCTCTTCACATGCTCTGCTCCCCCTCAGCCCCAGCGCTCATGGGGGTCCACAGCGCGGTGTTCCTCTCTGACTCGGGGTTTCTGTGGCACTTGATTATGTCCTCTCTGTTCCCCTCCGAGACGTTCCCTAATTGATTCATGTGCTGCAGATTCTGGGGCCAGAACCACCTGCCGTGTGTCCTGGCTCTGTCAACTTCCTGTCTGCCGCCCTTGGGCAAGTCACATGGTCTCAGATTCTAAGCCTCAGATTCCTTGTTTGTTAAATAGGGCAACGATAATAACACCTAGCCTGTAGTGTGATGGTGAGTTTCAAACAAGATTTTTGCATGTAAAACTCTTAGCACACAGCCCAACACTCTCAATTACAGTGCTTTAGTGTCTAGGTGTCGTAGTGCATCTTTATAACAGACCCGCCTACTTAGCAAGGTTCTCAGGGGTGTTCTCCCTTGTCTTTTGTCACCAGCATTGCCCAGGTGGTAAGGAGCCCCTGGGGGCCCCTAAGTGAGGGATCAGAGAGGATCAGGGATTGCAGTTCATGTGGCAGGTGAGGAGCAGAGCTGTAAGTAGGGTTTCCAGTGGTGGGCTGGTGGCTTCTGTGGGACAACATTCCGCTCCAAAGTGTGGATGGGACTGGGTGTATCAGCACCTTCTGTGGGCACTGCAGATGCAGGTGAACCAGACCTAGGACTCGCCTGCCGGGAGCTCAGGGCCAGATCTGCAGATGAGTAGTTGTGTGACTCTGGCCGTGGTCCCGGAGGACTGGGGCCACCTGGCCAGGCTGCGTGGAGGTTATTTCAACTGGATCTTTTCTTTCTCTTTAGCTTCCACTCTCCCCCAGCCTCACCCCCGTTTTTTACTCTACTAATAAAGGAAATATATGTCTCCTGCAGAGATTTGGGGGAGAAACAGATGTTCCTAGTGGGGGGAGGCAAAAGGTAAGCAAGCTAAATATAATCATCTGGCAAATACATTTAGCATCATGTTTCAAAAGCTTTTAAACACCGAACAAACAGTAGCTCGTTTATTGTCATAGCAAGCCTGTGATGTCGGCACTGTCGTTACCCCGGTATACGGGTGAGACAGTAGAGGTGAAGTCTAGGAACCTGACCCAGGGTCGCACAGCCAGTAAGCAGGGGAGTCAGGGCTCGCACCCAGGCCCGAGGGCCCTGGAGTCTCTGCCCATAGCAATGTTCACCCTGCGGTTCTCTGAAGAGGAAGTTCATACAAAAGGGCAACCAGAGATGCTCGACCTGGCTGGGAGTCCAGGGGTTGCAAAGGAAAACAATGTATGATTTTTATTCAGCCTGGCAAACATTGAAAAGATTGCTGATATCCCTGCGTGGGGATGATGACTTCGTTCTTGAGTACCATATATTGATAGAACCTTCCAGAAGGGCCACTTGGCAACGTCTGTTGAAGTGTCAGAGGCCTGACCCCCAGCAGCCCCCATGGACGCGGATGCTGGAGAAATACTTCCAGTTGTGCACGAGGAAGCACGGGAGAGCTGAAAATGGAATTAGGAAACAGTTGAAATTAATTTGGAGCCAGTTTCTGACGACACATCATTCATCTGCAAGTACGTGTGTTTCTGGAAGACCAGAACAGGGAGGCCACCGGGGCCCCAGCTGCTCACCCAGGCTGCTGGTGTGGGCCGGCCTGCCCAGTGTTCCCCACATGCCCCCTCCCTTTCCCTGGGGCTGATGAGCAGGCCCAGCTGTGCCCACAGCCCTTCCTGCCCCCACCAAGTTGTGCCACATCCCCCAAAGCTTCTCTGGGACTCGGGACAAGGAACAACTCAGAGATTTTCTGGTTAAGGTGGAAATAAAGGTCCCCTCAGTAGGGGCCTGGGGGTAGTAGCTTCAGTCCACACCATAGCACTGCTCCAAGATAGTACAAAGTGAAAAAGGCAGATTACAAAAGACATTCTCTGCTTCTGTGTATGTTTACTAAATAAAAAGTAGGATTAGCAAAAAATGAGAGGTTGCTTGCCTGACTGGTAAAGTAGTAATTTACCTGCATGGAAACTGGAGGTCAAAGGTTAGGGAGGAAAAGTGGCTTTGCTTTGTTTTTGATATTTTCAGAATGAGAAGATATTTTACTTGTATAATTTAAAACTTTGAAGAGGCCAAGACTGGCACCATTTTAACAACAGTATAAATAAAAATAGTTTTAATTTGTAACCCACAGAGTAAGATAAATATCTGGGGATCCATAATGATATGAGTGGGTGGGTGGATGGATGAATAAATGGTGGAGCAGGGACCGCTCTGCCCTGTAGAAGAGTTCCAGTTAATAAATGTAGAGGGAAAGAGGAAAACAGAATATCACTATTAGGCAAACTCCACAGTAGTAATTGTTGTGGGTGAGATCCACTAATGGATGTTACAAATCAGTGGGATAATGTTTGAAGGGGAAAAAAAACGATTATTTGTCTAATCTCAACTATCTTCCCCAAGATAATTACTAATTACAAAAAGGAAAACAGTAACTTTATAGGGGAGAAACCCAGAAGACTCTACCATAATCAGGTGGAGAGGCTAGCCTCACCGGTAATGAAACAAATAGATTCCCTGAGATGATGCACTGAGGGCGGTCACTTACCCCGAACCTATTCGCGGGAGAGTGTGAGAGAACAACCCCAGACCACAAGACATTCTGCTGACACAAAGTAACTGCCCAGGGCTTCAGAAGTATCCAGTTCAGGAAAGATACAGAAAGATAAGGAACTGCCGCAGATTGGAGGGGACTAAGGAGATGGGACAACTGGATGCAGTGTGGGGTCTCGGGTTCCATCCTGGAACGGAGGACGTGAGCAGACAAACTGGGCAGATGCACACTAGGTGTGTAGTTCAGTTAGGAACGTTGTATCAGTGCTCCTTTCCTGGTTTGATAGTGAAACGACAGTGTGTGTAATGTTACCATTAGGGCAGCTGGGTGGAGGGTGTACAGGGAATTATGTGTTGCTTTTGCAACTTTTCTATGAATCTAAAGTTATTTCAAAATAAAAAGTTGTTTGATTTTTTTTTAATTTAAGAACTAGCTGACACTGTTCTCCCACCCCTCTAGCCTTTGGCAACCTCTAACCGACTCTCTGTCTGCAGATCTGCCTCTTCTGGACATTTCGTATGAGTGGAATCATACAGCGTGGGGCCCTTTGTGATTGGTTTCCTTCCTTTAGGGTGACGTTTTCCAGGTCCGTCCGTGTGGAAGCAGGTGTCCGCGCTCCATTCCTTCTTACGATCACGTAGTCGTGCGTTGTACGGCTCTGACACACTTGGTTCGTCCATTCTTCAGTCAGTAGGATTTGGATCGCGTACAGTTTCTGGCTGTCTGAAATAATGCCGCTGTGAACGTGCTGCACAAGTTTTGGTGTGGACGTAGTTTTCCTTTCTCTCGGGAAAACGCCTAGGGGTAGACTTGCCTGCAACGGGTTTCATCTTTTCAGGAACCGCCAGGCCGTTTTCCGAAGCAGCGGTGCCGTTTCCCGCTCCCACCAGCAGGGTCTGAGGCTTCCAGTTCCTCCGCACCCTCACCACCCCTTGTGCTCATCTCTCTTTTTTATTTGAGCCCTCCCAGTGGGCGTGAAGTGACATCTCGCTGCAGTTTTGATGTACACTTACCTGATGGCTAATGACGATGAGTGTCCCACACGTCCTTCGCCACATCCATTGTCCTCAGGCCAGCAGACCCTGCTGAGGTTTCCCAGACGTGTTCGGCGTTTGCGTCCCTCTTCTTGTGAGGCCGCTTTGCTGACGTCTCGCAGGCCTGGGCCCTGCCCCAAAAGCTCAGGGGAGCGAGTAGGCTTGGGGCCTCAGGGCTCCGGGGCCGTTTCCTCTTCAAGGGCCAGAAGCAAGGTGTGGGGGACCAGAGAGTCTGTGTGTTTTTATAACAGGGATCTTGTTCATTCAAAAGACCCCAGCAGCCTTTAGCATGACCATTATCCCTTACCCTCCCCAGGAGGTCCCGATGGTTCTTGCGACTCCAGCTTCAGCAGCGGCCTCTCTTCAGTCAGGTAAGTGGTTTGTCCCCGCCAGGGGTGGTCATGGGATGCGAGCAGCCCAGATCTCTCCTGGGGCAGGGACTGCAGTAAACACCCAAGGCGAGCTCTGCTTGGGGCCACTGCTCATGGGGCACAGGAGGTGCCTGAGGAGGGAATGTGAGGGACCCTGGGCAAGCCCAACCCACCCAGTTCTGATGGACAGATGGCCTGGGGGGTGGGGATTAGAGGCTCCTGGAGGTCTCTATAAATACAAGTTATGAAAGTATACAATAAATACACAGTGACTACAGTGAGACACAGACACCTTTGCCCAGCACCGTTTGCACATCCAGGATAAGTGGGGCAGACAAGACTGACCTTCTGGATTACGGTCAGTGATTGATAGAATCTAAGAGTGCATGGGCCACGCGGGCATCAGGAACTGTCCTCTGCTGGGCTCCTGGGCGAGCAGTAATAGCTCAGCCTTCCACGTGGGGGCAGTGCAGGCCAAGCGTGGAGATAATTCCCTTCCTTGCCAACCCCCTGCACACTGCAGGGTGATGGCATCCCCCTAGGGAAGGAATGCTCTCGTGCTGTCTCCTTGTCTCAGTCCCCTGGCCCATCTCACTTTTTCTTTGGTCAGAATTGGCGCTAGTGGGGCTGGAATGGGTGGCACTTCTCCTGCAGTGGGTTTCTTCCCTTGGAACTCGGCCCTGGGCAGCGCCACTTACGGAGGGAAAATGGGCATTCAACCCGGGAGGCGCTGTTCTCCCCAGACCTTCGGTATCTCTCCTCCTTTTGTATCAGTTTAAGACCCTTCTGACCTAAGGGCCCTGTGCAGGTTGTCAAAGGAGGCAGCACCGATTACAAACACGCTCTCCTCCTAGGGCCGCTCGCCGACTGTGGGAGCAAGCCGGTCGGCCTTCCCCCATTCGTTTGTTCTCAGTTAGTTGTCGCACGCCCCAGAGCACCTGCCCGTGTCCAACCCTCCAGGTTCCAAGATAGAGAGATGGCCCTGAACAGCCCCTGACCTTGAGGCGGTCTGCGGGGAGGCAGGGAAACAACCGGGAAATTGCCAGAAAGGGCAGGGATGGCTGTGGCGGGGGGCTGGGAGGGTGCTGGGGGCCAGGGCTGAGGCTGGAGCAGTGGCTGACTGCAGTGAACGCTCGGGGGTGAGTGCTGCCAGGCCCTTGCTGTGCCGGGCACTTCGACTCACGTGATTAGATTTTGCTAATGTTGATATCCCACGGGGTCAGCAGTAGTGTCTCCATTATAGGGCTGAGGGGGACCGGAGATCGGGAGCCACTGTGTGGAGAACAGAAGTAGGAAGGACTCGGGCGGGTGCGGCCTGGTTTGGAGGGTAGAGGCTCTGACTGAGGAGGTGGCAAAATAAGGAGGAAGTTGTATAGATTTGAGATGTGTTTTGAAGGTAAAACTGACAGAATTTGCTAATGGGAGAGAGTGAAAGGAGAAAAATGAGAGAAAGAATAACTTATAGGTTTTTGGCTTGAGCCATTTCAGGGTACCCTGGTGTCACTTCCCACGCTGGAAGGAGGGACAGGTGTGTGAGTGGGCCAGTCAGGAGCTCTGTCCAGGGTGGCTCTGAGCAACCCCACGGGCAGGTTTGGGTAGTGGGCTCTGGAACTCGGGAGAGGTCTGCGTGGAGACGCGGGGAGACTGGTGCGTCCCGCAGAGGAGACGTGCTCCTGTTCTGAAGGCCGTGGGAGTCCGCAGCACAGGCGGGAGTGAGGGAGCACGCCTGTGACTAAGAAGGCCCTCTGGCAGCCCCGCGAGGGTAGGTGAGGGAACGGGACCAAACTGGCTGTGGAAAGGCCTGTCGCAGTACCCTGGGCTCGAGGGGAGTGTCCTGCCCCACGGGGGACAGTCGGTCTCGGTCTCTCTCTTTCATGCTTATATGCACCACGCAGGGTCCTAGCTGTCATGAACCCTCTGGGTAGTGGAGTCCCACTTTCAGGACGCACATCCTGCCTCCTCTGTGCCTGGCGGGGCGGCCCTGGGCAAGTAGCTTAACCCCTCCCTGCCTCAGCTCACTGCTCTGTAAACTGGGTGTGAGGCTGGTACCGACTTTGTAGAGGTCTGGGGCTGAAGGACCTGAACTAGGAAAAGAGCATAGAGCGGGGTCTGGCACACTGAAAGCACTGTCCACGTTCTAGCTACGGTTGTGATTACAAGAACCTCATTATTACCCCATTTTACAGGTGAGAAAGCAGGCCCAGGGAGGTAAACTTGGCCAAAGTCATTCAGCTAATGAATGGCCAAGTTGGACTTCAGGCTTGGTCTGTCTGACTCGAAAGCCCACGCATTTAACCTTATTACTCATAGCTGGAGAGCTGCAGGGCGTTTCGACCAGCCTCTCTAGCTCACCTGACACGGGAGCCCCAGGCAGGCGCTGCCCTGCGAGCAGGCCTCCGCCCCGCTGCTGCGGGCCATGGCGTCACCGCGGACACTCCGTGCGTGTCTCCTGGTGAAGCTGGTGGCCCCGCACAGGAGGCAGGCAGATAGGGCTAGAGGTCAGTGCTCCCCAACTTCCTGCATCTGCCGACTGAAAAAGTTATGATAGTCTCTTATAAGAAAACAAATTCGAAGTCAGAAACAACGTGTTTTTAATTTGTCTTCCTTTTACTTTGATGAGAGCTGTGACATGTGAGCACTATGAAGAGTTAGACATCACGGAAGTAAGGGGCTGCTTCCCTGAGGGGGGAGCCACTGGGGTTGGTCATTATTTATCAGCAGTATCAGAAGCACTGTTCAGTGCATAGGTATTTTAATAGCCACAGTAGCGCCTTGCATTTGGAAATTGCAGCACCTGTACGAGTAAGACATTTGTTATGAGATGCTGTATGAAAAAAATGCTCACTGGAAATGGGGTTTTGTAGACACCTTGAAATAACTCAGAAGCCCCAAGAGTGACTAGTCTAGACTGTCTGGAACCCAAGCAGAAATGCATTTTAAATTGTGAATGAGCTCCCTTCTGTTCTCTTCGAGTAAGGTGAAGCAGGGCTGAGGGAGCGCCATCTCAGGCCCCGGACCACAGCTCAGGAGCTGAGCGGCCAAGCAGCACGCATTCTCAGCAGGGCCCAGGCTTCCAGGGTCCTAGCTCCCCGTGGGCATGCTCAGAGCCTGCCCCGCCTGGTGGAGCAGCCCAGAGCTGCTTCCTGGGAGGCAGATGGGATCATCAGTCCTCCCTTTCCTGGGAGCTGAGATCAGCCTCCCTGGTGTGTGCCTGCTTCCCTTGCCCTTCACCTCCAGCCAATCAAGGGAAGCAAGACCCAGGGAGAGTGTCTCCAGCTGAGAAATGAGTTCTTTGTGTGTGATCTCACAGCCTTGGATGATCTACACCATCTCTCCACCTCAGTGTCCTCACCTGTGCATTGAAGGGTCAGGTTACATGAGCCACAAGGTCCTTTCGGTTAATAGTTGTGGTTGACACCAGCCCCACCAGCAGTCTGAAGGTGCCCATGTCTGGAAGTGTGGTGCCGCTGGCATTTGCGGGGGTAAATCAGAGATTCTTCGTCCACAAAATACTGCCAGTTCACACACCAACTCCTTGAAATCCTTCCTCGTTATTTGGCCCTGACACAGTGCCACCTGAGGAAGGTGCCACCGTGGGCTGGCCCTTGCCTTCTGCCCTCAGAGACACTGAGCCGGCCAGATGCACCTCAGGACCACTGTGAACTAAAGAGCCTGGCTGGCCAAGGGCCATCTGGCCCGGCATCTTTGGGCCACTAGGTTTGCAGTGCCCCCCACAGAGCAGAAACACGCACTAGGCTTCCCTGGTGTCCTCTCTCCCTAATGGAGACTTTGCCTTCCTGACAAGAAAATGCACCACACGGGGCTGCCATTCTGCTGGCCCAGCCGCCAGGGGACAGTTGGAAGTGATGCCACCATGGACCCCCCTGAGCCTGGCCCTTTAGGAGGCAGGGCCATGAGGTCAGTGAGGCCAGTCTGGACTCAGACTGACTGCTCAGATTCAAGTTGCCAGCCCCACCATTTCCCAGCTAGGTAACCTTGGGCTGGTTACTTAACAACGTCCGTGTGCTTCAATTCCCTCACCTCCAGAATGGGAACAACACTGTCATTGGCCTCTGAGGAACGTCAGTGAAGCCCTGTAGGTACAGGGCTCAGAGTGGTGCCCGACACAGGTTATCTGCCCCAGAAACGTGAGCTGTCGTTTCCGGTACCTCTATCATCATCACTGTTTTCGGAACCCTGCATCTCCCCTCGCCCCTTTGCCCCCTCACCCCCAGCCCCAGGTCAGACACACCACCAGGCCTGATGCGGGGAGTGAAGAGAGGGGAGCTGGGCTTGGCCCCGCCTTCCCCCCCACCAGCAGCTCAGGACGGGCCAGTGCTAGATCAGTGCGGCCCTGAGTCCCGGGAAAGTGAGAACAGGGCCCTCCTCCCAGGAGGGTCATTTTAACTTAACAATGTGGCAGTGGCCCCTCAGGGGGGCTGTTTAACCAAGAATGTGGCAGTGACTACCCGGCACAGGGTGCTCCTTCATGGCTGGGGTGCCCTGTCGCTCCTGCGGGGCAAAGGGACTTGCCGAGACCTGACCTCAGGTCAGGCTCAGGGAGCCGGGAGAGAGCAGGCAGCGGTGGGTCTCTGTTCGCTGCCCAGTGCCTCTGAGCTCCAGCTTTGGCAAGGCCTCGGCTGTAGGAGGCTGCTCGAGCCCCTTCAGCCCCAGGATCCCTCTGGCCCAGGGAGAGGCCAACAGGATGGGGAAAGTGGGATTGGCGATAAGACAGTAAGTAGATCCTGGCAGGGAGAGGGAATGACTGGGAAACTGTCAGAGGGCCCTCGCACGTAGCTCCCCGGCACGGGCCACGTGGCCGGTCTGCACTGAGCTGCACTGTCAGCGTGAAGTGCATGCTGGGTTTTAAAGACTAGGGCACCAGGGGAAAATATCTTACTAGTGATCTTAATATTGATTTTATACCAGTTATATGTTAAAATGACCATATTTGGGGTATGTTAGGTTAATTAAAGTGTATCGTTAAAAATAATTTCCCATTTCTTTTTACTTTTTAATATAAAACCAGAACACGTAAAATTCCATATGTGGCCCACATTCTAGTCCCTCGGCGGTGAGCGTGAGGGAGGCCGAGGGGACGGTGGTGGCAGCCCATGTGTGCTGCCCGACTCGTCTGTCCATGCGGCACTTCCCTGTCTCAGGCTCCGAAGGGCTTACGTGGTGGATATCCTCGGCCGACCCCGGGACTTCCAGCCACGAGGCTCCCGTGGAAATCTCAGTGGCGGCCCTGGCCAGAGGCTCAGCCCTTTCCACCCTCGGAGGATAGAAGTACCCACTGTAGCCCCCGAAACGAGCACCGTGGGGAACCATCAGACCATATTAAGTAGCAGTTCCGTTTAGCACTTACAGAGCTCAGAATTATGCCCTTTAGGAATTCACATCAAATGAGCCTCAAAGAGGCTGCAGGCGAATTAGGAAAACACAGGCATGGAGTTCCTGATGCAAATGAATAATTGAGCAGCCTGGAAATACCACGAAAGACCATTTTGTACTGGCAGCAACCGAAGCGCCTGGCCCAGTCCTCAAAGAATTGCAGCCCCATCTGCACCAGCCGTGGCCCCTTTGCACGAATACTGTGCGATGCACTGCCAGGAGAGCAGCCCCTCCCTGGTATCCTCGGGTCTTCCGCCCATGCCGTCCCCATCCCCAGCAACTCCAGTCTCTGCTTGGGCTCCGAGCTTTGGGCAGAGGGTGGGGATCGGTGTCCCAGCAGCACCCTGCCCTCGGGGCTGCCCGGCAGGAGACTCTGCCTGGAGACCAGGAAGGCTTTGGTCGGTAAATCCAGAGCCTGTGCCCCCCTGGAGCAAAGCCCATTCTGAACAGCTCCACGTCTCAGAGGCAGAGGCCGACTTCCCCGGCTAACAAGAACTTTAGAACTTCCAAGGCCCCTCTCAAGGCTCCTCAGCCAGGCTGAACTCTGGGCTGAGCGCCCTGGAGTACAGCAGAGAAAAAGCCACAACCCCGGTTTTCACTTGAGAAATGTTTGTCAGGGGCCTTGGGAAGGCCCTGTGGATGGCAGGTGTGTCATCAGGTCCTTCCCGTGGACTTTGTGGACGTAGTGGTTTCATTTTATCACAAAGGGTCTGGACTGAATGGCCTTGCATCCCTGAGGTTTGCTGGGGCCCAGCTCAGTGACACTGGAGAGTTTTCTACTGTCAGAGCCAGGTAGTGCTGGTAAAGAAAAGGGAAGTGGGTAGGCCCCCAGCAGCCTGGCCCCCACCCCGCCACGTTATCACAGAGGGAGAGAAACAAGCCCTCTGGGAGGTCCTAGTGCAGGGCCAGGGTGGTGCTGGGTCCGGTGGGGAGGGCTCCAGTGGCTTCAACTCCTGGTCTTGCCCACAGCACGGAAAGGGCCCCAGTTGCCCTCCACCTCGATGGGATCGTGCAGGTCCTGAACTGCCACCTCAGTGACATGGCCATCGGGATGATGACCAGGATTGCCGTGCTGAAGTGGCTTTACCACCTCTACATCAAGACCCCCCGGAAGGTGAGCCCTCAGGTCCATGGGCCCAGTAGGTCCCTCCAAGCCAGGGGCCTTTTCCATTCCCACCTTGCATTTCAAGTGCCTGCCTGTGCTTGGGATTTGGATCATGGATGGAAATTCTGGGGAAACCATGATGTGCAGAGGGATGACAGGTGCTTGAGGAGCCCTTGGTGTCTGGGGGAGCAGGAGAAGGTGGTCCATGCAGGGGGCGCCGTCCGAGCTGAGTGCAGGCCTGGAACAAGGGAGAGCTCACGGGCGCCCTCCTCTCCGCTCTGCAGATGTTCCGGCACACGGACAGCCTCTTCCCCATCCTCCTGCAGACGCTATCGGACGAGTCCGATGAGGTAGGTCCACGACACCGCTTCCTGTGACAGTGGCTTCTTGGCCTCCCCTTTTGAATGACTGATGGGATCTCATAATGGAGAGGTGCTTGTTTGTTGTTCTCTTAAATCAGCACCCCAAAATTGCCCTGTTGCTTATACCTGGTGAAGTGCACCCTTTAGAGCAGGGGTCCCCAAACCTCCACGCTGCAGACCGGTACTGTCCGGGCTATTAGGAACCAGGTTGCACAGCAGGGGGTGAGCTTGAATGTAATGCACTTGAATCATCCTGACGCCATCCCTCCCACCCGACCCAGTCCATGGAAAAATTGTCTTCCATGAAACTGGTCCCTGGTTCCAAAAAAGTGGGGGGTGGCTGCTTTAAGGGGGAAAGCTGTGTTTGCTGCTCTTGGCTTTGGGAATGAGGACGCCTCTGTTGGCCCTTCTCAAGAGCACACTGGGGCAGAGCACCCGCCAGGCAGCCAGCCTGCACAGGCAACTCCTGGTCCCTGGAAGGCAGTGGAGACTGACAGTGGAGAGCCCCACTGTGGCTCAGGTGTGGGTACAAGGTCTGGCTTTGCTTCACTGCCTGAACTTGAGCAAGCCACTCCTTGACTCTGTGCCTCCTTTCTTCTGTGTTGAGTGGGGTAGTAACAGCACACGGGTTGTGAGAATGAAATGCTCCACGCAAGATGCTTCAATGCCATGCTGGGTGCACACTGAGCGCTCTGTGAGTGCTGGCTGTGTTGTTCATTTCAGCCAAACGCCATTTGATCTTGAGTCTGACATTGGACCCCTCAGCTTTGCTTTGTTGGGGTCACCAGAAGCTGGTGATGCAAAGGGGAGGAGCTGGCCCAGATCCCAGCAGCAGAGTAACCCTGAGCAGGAAACTGGCCAGGAAAGTTGGGGAGAGCTGGGACCTCAGTCCTTCTACCACCTGAGTCCTTCTACCATCTACTCCTCCAGCCACACACCACCTTTCTCCGCACCATTCCATGCAGCTCCCCATTCCATGGAGTTGGGGTAGGCGAGTTCTTTTTCAGGGGTAGGGTTTGCAGCTGAGCGTTGCCACTTGCCAGGGTGGCATCCCCTCTCTCTACCCATGCCAGCCCCTGCTGCACATCGGGTCCTGGCTGCTGCACCTGGACCCCGCTCCTCCCCTCTTCCAGGTTCTGGGCGACCGTGGGCTCCAGGCAGAGCTGTAGTCCTCAGTGGGCAGTGGGAATAGGGGGTGGACAAGGCCTGGAGGCTGGGGAAAGGAGAGGGGCATGGCCCACAACTTCCTGTGGAGTGAGGCACCATGGTCCGCCCTGGGCTTGGACCAGGCTTGTGTGGGGCCCGGGGAAGCTGCCCTGCAGCCTAAACCTGTGGTGAAAAGAGATGCGGACAAGCAGATGTCTGCCTCTGGTCCTCTAAGGTACTCGGCATTTCCAGAAAAATCCAAAACAGATGGTCTGGGAATCTGCCCTCGGCCTCTCCTGCCTGCCCACCATGTACACACACATACAAGCACACACATGCACGCACACACACACATGTGTGCGCACACCCCTCTCCCCCACCACCCACTGCAGCGAGAGGCCCGGGTGGACTCGGCCCAGTTCTGCCGGAGCTCAGAGTGGCTCACTGCACAGCCATAGCCCTCATTTCAGTACAAAAAGGAAGAGAACTTGGCTGATTGGTTCCTTCCCTAGGACTTCACTGGAAGCAGCTGAGTTTTCAATCCTTTAAATTGAGTTGTTTAATCCCATCCAACTCTCTTTGCTCTCGATTGGTTTTGTGTGCGTGTGCATTTAAAGGGAGGAGATGCAGTCCATTAAACAGCTCCGTTCAGGTCGAGGCTGTGCAGACTCCATTTGCTGGAGCTCCAAATGCTGTCTGGGCTTTGGGGCACATCTTGTGGGTCTCTGGTGCGGGTAGGACTGCAGCTGCTCCTGGGGACAGTCTCGGGGTGGGGGTGGGGGAGTGCTGCTGTAGCCGAGGTAAAGTCCCTGCTTTCCCATCTCCAGGGGAAGGGCTTGGGGACCTCGATAATCAGTGGGGAGTCCTGCCTCTGCCACATCCCGCCGCTTCACCAGAATCACATTCCTGAGTGTCCCCTGCCCAATCTCTTTGGCGACTTTGAGGGCTTACTGTGTACTTGGCAGTGGACAGACAGCCACACACAAGACAAAGTCCCTCTTCTCTTGCAGCTTCCTTTCTAGGATATCTAGAAAAAGCTCTCTGCTGAGTTTTCCCATTATTTCCAAACACAGCCCTGATATAAAATCAGAGCTCCCTGGGGTGCAAGACCCTGAAGGCCGTTCAATCAAATCAGACCACAGCCAAACGGGGGGTGGAGGGAGGCCCCCTCCTACTAAAGGCTTCACGGAGTCTAATGGATATAACAGCCCCTGCGAAGGTCCTTCCATCCGGCCTGGGGGCCTCGAGGCCCTGCTTACCCCACGTCTTGGATGGTTCTTTGCAACAGCTTACCCATGTGAAGTCGTTAGTGGGCCGGGGACTGAGCCTCGCCCTCACTCGCAGTGCTCAGAGAGGCCTCAGCCGTTCTGTGGGGAGTGCTTTTTCCCAGGCCTGGGGAGGTGCAGTAACTTGCGCACAGCTCGGAATGGAGCAAACTCCACACCAGACCTGTTTGAGCCCAAAGCCCATCCTTCCCATCACACGGCTCCCGTGCTGGTGTTTTCCCCTGTGTGCCTGGCTACCCCTGTCAGAACCAGCTGGGGAGATGGGGAGCTCCTGTCTAATTAAATCACTGTGCCATTTCTGGCCGCCTTCTCTTGTTCCACAGGCTCTTAGGAAGAGTTCTGTTTGGTGTGGAGAGGGGTGTGTTTCTGAAAAAGCTCTCCCTTCAGCCTCCAGACCTTTTTGTTCACCTTTCTTGTTGATTTCTAGAAACTCTTTATATTGGGGACAGAGTCATCATCTTGTTGCAAATGGTTTTCTCTCCCAGTGTGTTTGTGATAAACCCACGTTTCTCACCCTTGGTGAGAGCCACCGGCCTCGGGACAGAGTGTGCACAGGTGTTAATGATGCAAGAGCTGGGCGCAGGGAAGGGCAGGGCTTCAGAGACCAGGCTCCGCCCCTCTAGCATGTCCCACAGTCCCATTGACACGTGGCCTCGTAGGGATGTCTTGTCTGTCATTGTTCCTCAGTTCTATCCCGGTGACAGCTTGGCAGTCGACACCCTTCTGGCATCCTCGGTTGTCTCTCTCTGCCTTTCCGTTGTTCAGGATAAGTGGCAGTTTGCTTGGTACCGCCCGCCCCTTGCAGACTATGAAAATCCCTTTCGTCAGAAAGAATTTGCAGGTGTCAAATTGATATTCTTGGCACCAGAATAGAAATCCTTCCATTAGCTAAAGATCCAATTACTTGTTTTTAAGTGACAACACTCCCTGATTCAACAGCGTGGAATGCAGGGCGCATTCTCAGAGCGTCCTGCCGGACCCCGGGAGGGAGCTGGGACTGCCCCTTGCCCTGCCGGGAGGATGCGGACCCAAGAGGGGCCTCGGGTCAGTCCTCACCCCTCCCCCACTCTCAAGTGGCTTTATTTTTGAGAGCAGTTTTCTCCTTCCCAAGCAAAACTTCCTTCCGTCCCACACTGAACCTCCTCAGGGCGTAATGGTGGGCACAGGTCATTGTATGAATGCACTGAACGCACAGGGCGCACACCAGGAGTGACTCCGAACGTGAACGATGGCGGCGTCACTGTAGGTTCATCGGTTGTCACCACCATGGTGGGGGACGTGGATGGTGGCAGAGGCTGTGCAGGGGCGGGGGCGTGTGGGAACTCTGCGTGGCCCGTTCACTGTGGCCACTCACCCAAAACTGCTCTCAAAAATAAAGCCAGTTTAAAACAAACAAACAGAAATGTGGAACTTAAAAAAAAAAGAAGAAGAAGAAGAAAAGAATTCAGTCTTAGAAGGGACCTAGACCTGGAAGGAGTCCGGGAGCCAGGTTCTGCCCTTACTGAACGTAGCATCAGAGGGTTGGCCCTGCCCTGAGCTCGAAGCCACCCCTTCGCTCCAGGGACCTTGGGCAGGGAGTGCCGCCTCCCTGGTTGGAGAAATGGCTAGTAGAGTCTTAAGGTACTTGTGTAGGTCCTACTTGTTGTGAACTTCACTTTTGGTGTTTTGTGTTTTTGTTGTGGTTTGGAACAGCGCCCCTTTCTGGTAACATTTCCTCCCCAGTGGCCGTGCAGCCTGGGGGTGCAGAGCGGGGGCTTCGGGGTCAGGAAGTCCCCGAGTCCAGTCTCTAGCTCTGTTGCTAATTAGTTGGTTGGCCTTGAACAAGTGGCCTAGCCTCTCCGAGCCTAGCTTCCTTATTCGAAAACCAAAAGTAACAGTGGAACCACCCTCCCAGATTTGTGGTGAGGATCACAGGAGACTGTGAGTGTACCATGCTCCGCACGGGGCCCAGCACGCGCAAACGGGCAGTGAGTGTGGCCCCTCTGAGGCTGGTCATCTTGCTGTGAGAGGGCCTGGCAGCAGAGACACTGAAATCAGGAGATGGGCCCCGTGGTGCCCCAGGCCTCCCTGCCTCAGCTTCAGCAGCAAAACCCAGAGCAGAAGCTAGTCTGTCCTGTGTCCCCACCTGCCTTCAGGACCACCCAGGCCCCATGCAGATGGGCAGGGCGGGCAGGGTGTTTGGGGGCTCATCACCCACCTCCGAGCCTTAAACAAGACAAAGGAAGCGACAGTGGGCAGCAGGACCGGCGCCCTCCTCTGTACTTCCTCCCCTTCGCAGCCCACGCGCCTGGCCCCCAGCACCCCTGAGGTGGAGCTGCCCGTTGTCAGCAGTGGGTGTTGGTTGCATCGCAGGTGGGAGGGCTCCCAGCTAGCTGCCCCGAGGGCCAGGGGAAGGAGGGAAATGGCATCCTTGGCAGAGGACCTGCATCAGGGTCTGTCGCTGCCACAGACTGTTGCTCAGGAGCAAAACCTTCAGCTTCCATTGAGATCCAGAAGAGCTCCAGGAACAGCCTCCCCAGATTGTGCTCAGTGTCTCAGACCTGGGGCATCCTTAACACTTAGAGCAGGTGTTCCCCACCCAGAAGAAGCCCCCCTTTTTCTCCCTTAGTTTAAGAGTAGCCACAAAGGGAAATTGCCAATGGGAATTTGTAGTTAACGTGACTGGGGCAGAAGCAGGGGAAAGGGAATGAGGACCACCTTTCTAGAAAAGCTGGGAGGGTAGGATGTGAGGGCGTTGTTCACGGCAGTGCCTGCGTCTGTGGCTCAGGAGCCGGGGAACGGCACGGAGAGCACAGCCAAGGTCGCACCCAGTCTGTCGTGCAGCCGTGGCTCGGGAGGCCGGGTCACGGGGTGGGTCTGAGCAGTGATTTGGAGGCGCCCACAAAAGTCCTGAAAGTACACCGCAGGCAGGCGGAGTGACATACCCTGTCCTCAGGCCCGAGGTGCATCTGAGAAGGGCCCAGACCTGTAGGGCCTGAGCCCACGGGCTGCTCCAGCCTGTGCTGAGCCCCAAGGGAGGAGGGGTCGTGAGCTCTTTCTCCTCTTGGGTGTAAAACTGCCCGCCAACCCACTCTGTCTGCGGGCACTCAACCCCACCCCCACCCCCACCCAGCAGGGGGCTCTCCCATGGCTGCATCTGAGGGACAGTTGGCTTTGGGGGAGGGGGCTAGGACTTCATTTGTTTTCCTGGCCCAGGTCCCAGGAGAAAGGGTGCAGAACTGAAGAGGTTTTCAAACCTCTCAAAGGAGATGAGCTGATTGCCCAAAAGAGAGACAGGTTGAGACTCATGCGAGAGACGAGCAGGTCGGCCCTGGGGTCGTAGCTCCTGATCGGCCGTCCAAGCCCCACCCCCTGAGCAGACTGGGGTGAGCTGCCTTTGGCTTCCTGTCTCAGGGAGCAGAGCCCCACTGTCCCTCGTGTCCCCTGACTCTCCCCAGGGACGCTTGTCACTGGTCTGGTGGGTGGGTCAGCTGGGCCCAGAGACTCATCTCTCTGCTTTTAGGGGATTTCATTAGTGACAACAAGGACGTCAGCATGGCTCCCGCCTGGGGGAGGCTCTGAGTCCCCACGGGTTCGTCTTCTGATGCCTGGTCCAAGGTCAGCGGGGCCCCGGGAGGGAGGGCGTGCTGCTGGAAGTCAGCCACCCCTCCGTGTCTGCCCTAGAAATGAGGGTGCCCACTTCATCAGCGGTTCCTCCGTTTGAGGGAAGCTACGAGAGCCGATGACAGGCCATCCGATAGCCCCCCCGACACCCCCACTGCTGGCTTCACTCGGAAACCACAGCGGGCACTGTGTCGGACCCCACGTGTCTGTGGGAGGAGACCGGGAGGAGAGGGCGAAAACTGAAGTGTGTGCGGTGGCTGCGGCTGCGCTGTGCCGAGTGCTTTGCATCTATTGTCTTAGCGAGTCTGCCAGCACTCCTGCCGTGATTTTAATTGTCCCCAGTTTGACATAAAAGGAGATTTAGGCATGAGGAGAACTTGCCCAAGGTCACACCGGCAGGAGCCAGAATTGAGCATCGTGTCTTTCTGATTCCAGAACATCTAGAGCCCCGCACAAGGTCTGACCTCACTGCAGAGCAGGGGCCCAGTGGGTTGGGGCACAGCTTTGTCCAGGCCGGCCCCCGCCATGGTGTTGACAGCGTTTCGTCCTTGGCTGGGCCACGGTGCTCGATGCACCTTCTCTCTGGGCAGTTGGCCCTGACCTGCCCTGGAGGTCACCCTGGGCGGCGCACTGACCCAGCCCCAGCTCCCATCCGGCCCCTCCAGGAGGACAGGCCTCTGGTCCACGCGCCCTGCTCTGTGGGGCCAGCAAGTCCACGACGTCTCCTCACCTCAGTCTTCTTCCCTGAAATTCGTCGGACTGCATTGCGTCGGCCCCATCCGGCCCCAGCCTTGTGTGGTGCCAACTCCTCCCCCAGAAGACCACTGTCGCCTGCTCAGAAGTGGACGGCCTTCCATAAGAATGGGGCCTGTTTCTCCTTCTCATATCCTTGCCTCAGTTTTTATTTCATTCCAATGTTCATTCCATCCACTCTCCAAGACAAACCGAAACAACCCCTCCATTCCAAAGACTTCTTCACTGTCAGCTGGCGTGGTCGGGCCAGCTGCCAGCCCAGAGAGCCCAGGGGTGGATGTCAGGGCCCAGAGCTGGTGCTCCCTGCGACAGCTTATAACCCCAGGTGGGGAGACGAGCTGGGCCCCGCAGGAGCGTCCCAGAAGAGAGAGGCGTGGACCCTTCCCCTGCGGCTGCCCTCTGGGGGTCCTGCCAAGGACGCGGAACCCTTGTCCACTCAGCTCTCCCTGCAGCTGGCCTGCAGCAAGGGAGCGAGGAGGGACCCTGGTCACAGTCCCCAGAGACACCCGGGCCCCCAGAGCCCAGCAGAGGCGCTGGCAGTCACCGCCAGGGGCCCTGAGAGGACTGGTCTTCTGGAAAGAGCCCTGGCCGGGGAGGAGAGGGGTACAGCAGGGGCTCAGTCCCAGAGTCACACCCGGCAAGAGGGCCTCTGCCCTTGTCCTTCGTCTGTGGGTCCACACTGTTTTCCCTCCTCAGCCACCCTCGAGCAAAGGGAGGGCCCACAGTAACCGCGGTGGCCCAGCGGCATTCCACTCTGGGAAAGGCAGGTTTGTGTGCCGGGTGTGTTTCCGGTGTTTATCGCTGTCTGGACTCCTTCCAGGGATGAGCAAGTAAGGACCCGGGGCCAGCTCAGTAACTGGCGTCAGTGGATTGAGCTGGGGGTGGGGGTGCCTGCTGCCTGGCCCACCTGGTCCCACCTGATGAAGATGGAGGTGGGACCAAGCGGGGTGAGCAAAGGGAGGCTCGCTTCCCCAAGTAGGGCCCGTCAGCACAAGAGCGATTCCACCCAGGGCGGCTGGGCAGAGCCCTCCAGCAGGGCTGGCCCAACCAGGGCTGCCGTCAGAGTCCTCTGGAGCTTCTGAAAATGCAGCCGTGTGGGCCTCAGCCCCCACCCCCTGGGCTGTTCCCTCGGACAGGGCCTTGTTGCCTGGGTGCTGGTGCTTTCCACGAGCTCCCAGGTGATGTTCTCGCCCATCTCTGGCTGAGAACCACAGGCAGGGACCAGTGTTAATGTCCTGCTGGAATCCTAGGGCCCTGCCCCAGCTCTCAACCCCGCTGTCCTCCCTCCAGAGGCCGCGGGGTGACAGCCCGACCAGAACCCCTGTTCTTACCCCTCCCCCTACTCAGTGTTCATGGCATCTTCAGAACTAAAATTTCTCCCAAGATTTATGTCGATTTTTCTCCTCTGGCAATGCCACAGCTGAACAAGCTGACTTCCCCTGACAACGTCCTGCTGACAGTCCCCAAGGCCATGTGGGGGCAGGTTTGGTGAGCTCAGAGATGCTGAGGTCGGGTCATCCCCACTGCTGACAGGAATACCTACCGCCCAGCGCCCGCTTCTTCCCTGCCGGGTCCCACTCTGGGTGTCACTGAACGTGCACAGCCTCAGTTCACCTGCACACGCCTTCCAGGGCGGTTCTCCCCCAGGAGGAAGCCGAGACTCAGAGAGGTGAGGGCAGCTTGGTCAAGAGCTCAGCTTCGATACTCCAGGAAACACTGTTTGTCACACACCCCCACATTCCTGCACATCAAGGCTCACCGGTCCCCATCCGTGTCGGTAGTCCCTGTGCCCTTGTCACACTCTGTGGGGACGGAGGCTTTGTCCAGCACATAGCAGGCACTCAGAAACATTTTAGGAGAAAGTGAACAAATAGGAGGTTGGGGGGGGGATGGAGAGCTGATCCCACCAGGCCTGCCCCACGCTCCTGGGTCTTCCCCTGCTGGGCCTGGCCCTGCGGAACAGACAAGGAGCCAGGCCTGGAGGAGAGCCTGCCTTCTCGGCCAGGGCTCCATGTAGCCTACAAACGCCCTGGGAGTAAGTGGGGACCTGGAGGCAGGCAGGAGACCAGGGAGCCTGTGCTGTTCTCCTGGTTGCCAGGGATGGGTGCCCTGGAGACAGCTGGCCCCTTGGCTCATCGCCTGGTAACCGAGCTATAACGGTGTGGTGCTGCTCTGCTCCGGCGCTGCCCCAGCACCTGCCCTTCCCCGTTCCCTGCCTTGCCCGTAGGGAGCATTCGTAACAGAGTGCACACTCATGGTATGATGCAAACGAGCAGTGGCTGGCTTCCGTGGAAGGACACCCTGTGGGGTGGGAGGGAAGGGGAGGAGTGGAGTCGGGGGAAGGGGAAGGACTGGAGGGGTCAGGAAACCAAGTTGTCTTGCCCCAGGCTGGCGGCTGGCTTCCAAGAGAATGCAGCTGAATGTTTTAAACTGCCAGAACCCAAGCTGTTATCACCTTAGTGGAACTTAAGAGTAAGCATTAAGTGCAGGCCTTTTGCGTGTTTTTTGCATATATGGCACAGAACTAGGCACTCAGCGAAGAATTTCAGATCGTATTAAAAATTTAAAAAACAGGGAGGCAGGGAGGGAACAATCCTGATCCCTGAAGACATGTGCTCCAAGTCCAGCCGCCCAAACCCAGGTATAATTCTTTTTCTTTTTTTTTTTTTTAATTGTTTTTGCTCTACTAAAACAAAAGGTTTTGAGTCAGGGTGGTTTTTCCAGTGGGAAGTGAGCAGGTCCACGCCTAAGCCACCCTCTCCCACCCTGGAGGTGAGTGTTTTGGCGGTGCTTTCCTTGCTGCTGGCAGGAGGCAGTGCGGGGGGCCCTCCCCCCACATGGGGGAGATGCTGGGCACAGCCTGCTCCACCCTGTTGTCACCAAAAGGTTGTCTGAGAGTGCCACCTGTTCCCAGGCCGGGACTTCCAGCCCTGGTGCCTGCCTCCAGTCCTCCACGGGTGACCCCTCCTGGGGCAGCAGCCTGGCTTCCAAGGGTCTGTCCTGTGGCCAGTCCCACCAGTCACGGGCGCCATGCTGTATGTGGCTGTGGACTCAGGAGGCTCCTTGTGAAGGAAGCCGAGGGCCCCACACTTCTGTGCCTCTGCCCTTCCACTCAGCTCCACGTCCCAGGGTCAGGAGCACCTGACCGGACCCAGATCTCAGGCACTGCCGCCCCACTGCTCTGGTAGGCAGTGGCTGCACGGGCCGCACCTCGGCCTCCAGGGCCCTTGCCCTGAATTCCCCTCCCTGCCAGCACCCAGCGTGTCCCTTGGAAGCACTCTTGCAGCTTCCTCTTGGCCGGGACCAGAGAGGGCCCCGCTCAGGGACTTCCTTCACTCCTCACAGGGCTGGAAGGCTGAGCCAGAGGACATCTGGGGCATAATCAGCTGACCAATGGCCTGCCCAAACTTTTGACAAAAGTTTCTTAGAGATAAATGAGGAGAGAGAAGTGGGCGGCGGCTGCATCCATCCCCTTGGCAGAAGCTATTCGGAACCATCCATCTTCCATTTCCTGCCCGGCACTGCAGGTCAGCAAGTGTTCATCCAACATCTGCCCACGCTCGGCCCGGACTTCACGGTCAGGAGTCCTGGTGCGAGGCAAGGATGGGTCTCCCGGCCAAGGGACTTGGCCAGCACACCGTGGGTCTCCAGCCGTTCCCAGGTAGTGAAGGAGCAGCCAGGAGCACCTAGGGGACCAGGAGAAGGGGCCTCTCTCACAAGGGGTTTTCCAGGGCTGGTCTGTGGACGAGGTGTTGGGACAGGGAGTGCCTGTGTACAGACCACTAAGAGGAGGAAGGGAGACAGCCACCGTCCCAGAGAGACTGTCCCTGACTTGGTGGAATGCAGTGTGGTGACAGCCTGCAGTGGCCCCGGCCAGATGACTCCCCTCTCGCACGGAAAGTGCTCTTCGCTGGTGTCAAGGCACCTCCTACGAGAAAGGGCTTCCTTGTTTTTGCTCCCCAAGCCATAGAGGGGATGAAGCCCCCCACCACCACCCCTGCGGCCTTCCCTGAGAGTCGCTCTATCACATGTTTTCCAGACCCTGTTACCATTGACCCTTTCCTTCTGGGGTGGCCAGCTCTACTGCAGGATGAGGGGCCAGCTGATGTGGCTTCCCCACCCCCCCACCCCGCCCGTTGCCATGGTAACAGCATGCCCTCCTGTTCCTGCAGAATATTGCTTTCTTGTAACCTTCCTCCCTCCCTCTCTTTCCTCCTCCTTTTTCTCACACAAAAAGAAAGCACAAGTGTTTTATATTCATTTTGCAAAATGCTGTGTAGTGCATACTAATTGGTGTGGCTTCCTCCTGTTTTGAGCCCTTCCCGTTCTCGGAGGCAGGATTCCAGGCCAGCACAGGCATGGGCCCAGCCGGCCTACTCCCTGGGAGGAAGGCTAGCTCCATTTCTGGAGGCCAAGCGACACGTCTCCGGCTCAGGGCCTTTCTTCAGGCCTGCACCAGGTGCCTCGCAAGCAAGGCTGCCGAGATCACCTTGTCCTTGTCCTGAAGCTTCCTTTCCACAGACCACGGGCTATGGGGTCCCCAGGGGCTGGAGCAGCAAAACCCTGGCCCCCCACAGAGACTCAGCGCTGTGTCCAGTGGGAGGGTGGCCCCTCTGGTGCCCAGGCTCCCTGTTGACATTGCCTCCCAGGGCCGTTCCCCCACAGGGGCCTCTTCTGGCTGCTGAGGCAGAGTGCTGGCCTAGGCCTGCATCAGGAGTGTTGATCTGAAGCCTCAAGTTCAACTCCTGGGCTGTGTGGGGTCTGCCGGTCACCTGGGAGAAGGTCTGTGAGCCTCGATGTCAAGCATCCTGAAGCCCCAGAGTGGCACTCCGCAGACTCCCGACTCCCCTCTTCAAGGTGCCCCTTGTCCTCCATTGTGACAGCCCCTTCCCCTTCTGGCCAGTAGGAGGCCAAAGGGCATGGTGGTGCTGGTCTCCGGCACTCACTCTAAAAGACTGGAAGGGCTGTGTGTGTGCCTGTGTGCGCATGCACGCACACACACACACACACACACACCGAGTGCAAGTGGTGTCGCCCCTGGTGGGACTCTCTGTGGCCTTTTTGCCAGCCCCTGGGGACCACAGAAACACCTTTTAATGTGCAAGCACAAGGGAAGTGGCTGGGATTGCCCAGAACCTGTAGGCAACATTTCTGACTTTAATTGTGCAACTGAAGTGTAATTTGCACTCATTTGCCATTTGGTATTAAACTTCCTAAAATAAGAATTTTTAAAATGTAAAATACGCAGCTTTGCTGGCTACACTCTCTAGTGGGACAGAGGAGGTGGCACAGAGAGACATGATGGAGATCCTCTCTGGTGGGGAAGTCAAATCTGAAGTTCTCCATGCGTGTGCCACTGTCCCAACCCAGTCCCTAAGCCAGGGCTACCAGCCTTGTCTGGCTGTGCCACCAACAGCCCCGTAACAGAAGTGGTGCGTGAAGGATCTGCTCCAACCAGCACAGGCCCCTGACTGCAGCTGGCACTCGGTAGATGCTGGGGGAGGGGGCTGGGGGAGTGGAGCTGACTGGTGCTCCAGTTTGGGGACCAGAGCTGAGTGTGAAGTGGACTCCCCGTCACCTTGAGCACGTGACCACATGTAAAGTGAGACTGAGGACAAGCGAGGCGTGAGTGCTAGCTGGCTGAGAGCAAAGACAGCTTCCTCCTCTGGCCTCTCCCCATTCTCTTGCAGTCTGGCCGTGGGGCCAGAGTGTGGAGACATCTTACAGGAGGAGCGAGGCCTCTCGGGGGCTGCTGCTAAACATCTTTCCTGACGGGGAAGTCGGCATGTGTCGTTAGCGTGGTATGGGTCAGCGTGGCCCTCCTGGGGTCGGGATCTCACCTGAGCGCCGGCCTGGCCCCAGCTGCCTCGTGCTCTTCTCACTTGCTGCATTTGCACACCCCAGCCGGCTGCCTGGAGGAGGAGGGCCTCTACACTGCATAGCAAGGCCTGGGAGGAGGGGCTGGCGGGCACCAAGAGCTGAAAGACACGCAGGTTGCCTCCTTGACCCTCTTCTACTCTCCTGTGAGTCTGAACCAGGCATGAGATCGTTGGGGGGTCAGTGAGGGTCCCCCACCTCGGGTCGTGGGCAGAGCAAGAACAGATTGCTCAGCAAGTACCATTGGATTGGGAACTAGGGTGTCAATTTGGGGTTTTGACTTGATGGGGTGTTTTGTTGTGATAGAATCCACATACCATAAAGTTCACCCTTTTAAAGAATACTTTGCAAATGAGGCTGTGCAGCCATCACCACTATCTAATTCTAGAACATGTCCGTCGCCCCCAGAAGAAACCCTGTACCCGTTAGCAGTCACCCCCTGTGTCCGCCCCTCCAGCCTCCAGTAGCCACTGATCTACTCGCGTCCCTATGGACCTGCCTGTGCTGGACGTTTCACGGAAATGGGATTGCCGGGCCTTGCGTGGCTCGTGCGTCTGGCTCCTCTCACTCAGCAGGGTTCGAGGCCCCCTGCATTGCAGCGTACATCAGAGCTTCATTCCCAGGCATCGCCGGGTAGCCTTCCCGGGCATGAGTGTGCCACGTTCTATCAGCGGTTTAGCAGTTGGTGGGCGTTTGGGTGGTTTCCACTTTCTGGCTCTGATGCCTGATGCCGCCATGCACGCTCCTGTGGAGGTTCGCGTGTGGGTGTGTTTTCAGTGGTGGCTCTCTGTTTAACTTTTTGAGGCACAGTCAGCCGGCATCCTGCCTCGCTGTTTATTTTGGACAAGTCACTCCCCCATCTGGACTCTCTGGTCTCCTTCACCTCCCCAACCTTTAGACGGTGATTTGCTTGGAAGATCGAGAATGCAGAGCGCACATCCTGCGAACCAGGGCTCAGGCTGCTCCCTCGAGTAGCAAGCCTGGCACTGTCACTGCCCTGCGGTCTGTCCCCACGGCCACCCTCTAGGTCCTTTCTGCCATTGTGGAAGCGAAAGCCTTCTGGGAGCCTCCTTTGATGGCAGCCAAGGCCTGGGCCTTCCTGCATTTGAACCTAGGCCTGCACAGGCCTCCAGCCCTTCGCCTGGACCAGGCAGCCTTGCTCCTGCCATCCACCTAGACTGCTGCTTAGTAGCGACACTCTGCAGCCAGCACAGATGCCTTCCCTGCAGGCCTGAGGGTCTGAATGTCCCAGGTGCACGAGAGGGCAGGGGCGTAGAGGTCTGCCTCCAGGCCGTGGGCTAGGGCGAGTCTGACTCAACTGCAGCCCCAGCCCCCCAGCATGGCACCTGGCAAAGCACACAGGGGAGAGACAAGGGAAGGACGAGGCCGGACAGCCAGGAGGTGGCATCTGTATGTGAATGCCATGTCCAGCCTGGGTGCGGCTGGAGTGTGGCAGGGCGAGGAGTGAAGTGACTGTCTCTTGGGGAAATTTCGTCCCAAACACACCAGGCTGCTGGGAGAAGACCGTGGGGCAGGACAGGCCAGCAGGCAGGGAGCTCGGCTGCGTGTGCCAGGCTGCAGCGGGGACCCCGGAAGGGGAGGGACAGCTGGGGCAGGTAGGATGGGGTGCTGGCACATTCGTTACCTAGAGGCAGGAACTGTTCTCAAGCTTTGAGGAGAGGTTAGTGGCTTTCATTTCTTTTGAGGTAAAATTCTCCCCTTTAAATTATACGACGCAGGGATTTTAGCACATTGACAAGGTGGTGTACCCATCACCACTCTCTAACTCCAGGACCCTTTCAGCATCCCGCAGAGCGCCCTGGAGCAGTTTGACCTTGACCGTAGTCAGCACATTGCTCTGGCTGGCTGTGGTGCCTGGGCCACCTGGAGCTCTGTGTCACTTCCACCGCTCCAGGGCTTCCTGCATCGCAGGGGCAGCCTTGGGGCAGTGTGTGACAAGGCGCTGACCTGAGCCTGCACTTCGGACTGTTCTCTGTGCTCAACTCTGCATCCTCCTTGGGAGAGCTTGGCGGGCAGGGGTCAGGTTCAGGGGCCTCGCTCCACTGGCTTCTGTGTATGCACGTCTGGAAGTTAGGAAGTCTTCCGTCCTGGAGCCCAGAACCACACCCCAGGTGTGGAGGGTCCTTTGGGACGTGCTGTGGCCTGGTGTCACCTCCGCAGAAGGATCTGTGTCCTAGAGAGCACTGCTGGGTCATCGCTCGGGCACGGGGCGTGAGATGTATGCTGCGCAGACTGTGCCCTGGTGCCTGCGTCCCGCACACCCTGGGGTCCCCTCGCATCCTCACTCCAGGGACCAGAGGGGAGTGTCATGGCAGAGCTGACTTCCAGGCCTCAGATTCCAGCTTTCTTCCTCTGGCTGCTCCTGTCCACTGCCTCTCTGTCCCCTTCAGTTTGGCCCTTTGTGGAACTTTCTGAGCACTGTTGTAGCCACAGTCTCACCAGCCTGTCGCCCTCTGCAGACCCCTCCCACCTCCTGGAGGAGGCTCTCTGTCTCCAGCCGTAGCTGCCTGTGGGGGTCCTTGTTCCTCATCCTCTGCCTTTCTCCCCCAGGTTATCCTGAAGGATCTAGAAGTGTTGGCAGAAATTGCATCCTCCCCTGCGGGCCAGACAGAGGACCCAGGCCCCCTCGATGGCCCTGACCTCCGGGTCAGCCACTCAGAGCTTCAGGTGCCCGCGCCTGGCAGAGCCGGCCTGCTGACCGCTCCCAGTAAGTATCCCCTGCTGCTTCCAGCCTTGGGGACCTGGGACCACTAGTGCTCCATCTCGTCCTGGATGGGGCCGTCCTCGGGGTTGTCACTCCCCAGCCCTGGAGTTCTGCCAGGGTGTGAGGGGTCAGGGATGGCCACCTTCCAAGAGGTAGGCAGACCTTGCCGCCGTGCCGCCTCCTGGCTCACACCCCAGCGGCCCCCTCACCCCCGTAAGAGACGCTCATGTCCCTCTTTCCTCGTCTTCCTGCACCTTTCATCATCTCGAGCCAGTGGCTAAATGTAAAACCATCTGAGTCAGCTATCGTCTCTTTCCCTGGGGTGGCATCTCCCCAGTCAGGAATCCGGGGGCCTTGGCGTCGGGGCTCACAGGTGGAAGATGAGGCAGCCATTTCCTTCCTCACCGAGAAGCTAAAAATAGCCCTGAACATGGCAGGCAGCCCAGACAAGAGACAGCGTAGTTCAGACATGTTTCCAGGCAGTCCTTGGCCGTGAAGGTGGCTGTGCCGTTCCTGGGGCTCACCTTCGAGCTCCTTCGAGACATCAGGCGGCCCTTCTCCCAGACCAGTGCGACTCCCCACACCCCCCTCCCAGGCGGACACCAGTTCCGCCCGTGACCTCATCTGGGAAATGCCCAGGGAGGCAAGTCAGCAGGAAAGTACCAGCGAGTCTTCGGTGTTTGCCTGGGGTGTGTCTTTGTCCCCTGAGCGGCGCTTGCATTCAAGCACGAGGTCCTGAACAGCCCCTCCTCTGACGCAGAAGCCAAGTGTCAGATAAACGTGGGGCCCCTCAGCAGCAGCTTGCCTCCTGCAGCGCCCCGAGGCTGGCCCTGGAGGACGCCTGGGCACACTGCTCAGCAGAGCCACGGAAGCCCTGCAGGCCCGGCCACACCCAGGGCTGCTTGGCTGCCACAGAAGGCTGTTCACTGGAGACGTCCGAAGTCCAGCCCCACTCCTGCCCTTGCAGCGGGTACCACATAGGCCCCCAGGCTTTAGGGCACCACTGCTGCCCACGCTGTCCTGCAGCTGGCCCCCAGCTTCCCGCTGTTTCTGACTGAAGTAAGGAAGGAGCAAGGGGGCTCCCGTGGCAACTCGGCTTCCTCCTCTTGTTTCCCCAGGATGCAGTGGCTTCCTCCAGGCAGGCAGAGGCCGTCGTTAGGGAGGCTCTCACATCCTGACGCAGGGCCCGTGCTAAGGTTCCCACCCTCTGTGCCACAGCCCCGGACTCCATTCTTCATCCTGGGTCCCCAGGTCAGCACTTGAGGGTCAACCCAAAGTCCCAGGACAGACGGCAGGAATGCCACAGGTTGAGTGTGAGGGCCAAGGCTTAGTGTGTGGGGAGGGCCCTCCATGACAGGGTGAGGAGCGGAAGGCTCTTTGTGGGAGAGGAAGGGCCTGGAGGGCAGGGACGGGGTGGCAGTGATGCCCCTGGAGGAGGGGGCAGCGGCCAAGAGAAGGTACCAGCAAGGCTCAGGCCAGCCTTCAGGTCCCCTCATCAGCGCATCCTCTGTCCTCAGTGGGAGAAGCAGAAAGCTGCGGCATCACAGCCCCGGGCAGAGGGGACACCTTGGCCTCCCGGAACTCTGTGCTCCATCTGTAAGGTGGCTCTTCTCTTCCTCGGGGGCACGGAGAAGTGCCGCTGGAGCCCTGCTTGCCTAACTGCACCCCAGGGCCTGCCGAGGGGGTTCGTCGTGACTGAAATGCTGACTTGCTTGTGGATGGGCCACAGAAATGGCTGTGGGTAGCCCAGGTCTGCTGGAGAGGGTGGGGTGCACCCTCAGCCAGAGGGCCCGACCCAGGGAATCCCAGGAGGGGCCCTGTGGCAACAAGCCCTTTCGGCTGCTCAGGAGCAGGGCTGCGGGTGCTTGGGTGGCAAACACTGAACCCCAGCTCCTGGACCCACCAAGATGGATGGGCCACCAGCGAGGCTGAGTCAGTCAAGACTTGCCCCAGCTCTCCAAGGCTGTCAGACTGGCTCAGCCCAGCCAGGGCTCACCCTGAATTCATAGAAGAACAACCAGCTGTGCCAGCTGGGAAGAAATTCCATCCTGGAAAGAACACCAAGAAAGTACCTGCAGCCGTAATGTTTCTCGCTTCAAGGACTCACAGCACCGAGGGCCACATGCTCTTAGCTTAAGACTCGTGCACACGTGCATGTGCTGGCCCCGCAGTTCTCAAATGGGTCCCTGATTTTAAAAGGTCAAGATCAAGTTCATACCAGAAGCAGAAGAGCATGCAAAGCCAGACCTGGACCCCGGCTACCCTAGGGAGGGCATGCACCAGTCACCAAGGCTGCTGAGGGTGGCTCTGAGGGCAGAAAGCACACAGGAAGTTCACACTCGTTCCTCTGCAGGCTACTTGTTGTCTCGTGGCTTTTAAGGCACGCGGGAAGGGGGGTCGTTCTGTCTGCTTCTCTCTGGCCGCGCACGTGGACAGTGGCCACAAGGCCAGACCCCCTTCCTGTTTGGATTCTGCTTTCCCCGGGCTCTGCCTGGCGCTGCTCTGAGAACTCGCAGACTGCAGTGCTGCGTCCCTTCAGGGTAGGTTGCCCCACCCTGTGAAGGAACTTCCTGGAAAGCCAAGGAGGCGAGGAACCTAGCAAAGACGCCATCAGTGGTGTGCGTAGGGAATCACATGGCGCTGCCTATGTGTTGGGTCTGGAAGCTCAAATGGCACGGACTGAATCAGTGGTGAGGAAGCAAGGCCCATTATACGCAAGGTAGTTGCTGTGTTGGCCTAAATGCGCGACAGCAGTGGTCCCCGGGGCCCGCCAGGCAGAGCGGGATTTTCCTCTCTCCTGCCCCAGCTAAACATCCTCCTGGAAGGCAGAGCTGTGTGGGCTGGGGCGGTGCCGTCATTCCTCCCCTGCTCCCCTTCACGCCTGATCTGTGCGGAGCCCCAGGCAGGGAAGAGGGCCACCTCCGGGGCGGTCGGGAGGAGAGCAGCCTGGGAGGGAGACGCCACGTTTCCCTGTCTCCCTAGACAGAGATGGAGGGAAAGGAAAGAAAACAAATGATTGGGTCGCCTGTGACTTGGCAGCTTTTGGCTTTCTCTGCCCATCGCTACTTGGGGGATGTCAGCTGAGGCTGTGCCAGGCTCTGGGAAGAGGAGACCATGAGCTCCCCTCGTGCAGATCTGAAGGGCCCCGGCCTGAGCCTGCGAAGAAGGCTGGGCAGGCACAGGAGGCCTCTGGGACCGTTCCCCTGGCAGAGACGTGCCTGGCCCACAGGGGGCTTGGCCAACCACAGCAGCAGTGTGGCACTCTGGGGGCAAAGGTCTCGCCAGGACTGATGTTTGCCCCTAAAACCCCATCTTCCTGTCCTCCCCTTCTGGCCCCAGGCCCATTCTTGGTGGGATGACACTGCTCACATTCCCCTCTCTGGCCCAAGGGGGAGTGTGACCCCAGCTCTGAAAACACAGACAGAAGTGAACTGTTCTGATTCTGTTTTGTTCCTTACAGCCCAGACTGGCATGGCCAAAGCAGAATGAAGTTCTAGAAAAAAACCTAGAAAGCGATCCTTGGGCATTTTCCCCAGTGCTCACAGCGACTGTAGCATGTGGGGCTCTTGTCAGGGCCAGGCCCTGCTCTGAGCACTCGCCACAGGTCAGCTCCCGGGAGCGCACTGCGGATGAGCTCGGGACACCTCTGAGAGGAGTGCGCCGTTGTCGTCCCCACCTGGCACGGGGACTGTGACCAGCGAGGGTGCTGACCCAGGAGCCTGGCTGGAGAGCCTGCTCTCTTCACCCCCACACTCAGGAGCACGGGGGAGCCCCAGCCTTGCCCAGCACTGGAAGCCCCCACTGCCTGAGGGGAGGTGCAGAACAGTGGTAGCCAGGCCTATGGTCTCCTCTGGGTGCTGGCTTCTGAACCCCACCCCTGGGCCAGATTGCTCTCCCACCCCTGTCCCGCCTGTCCGTCATGATGTGCACGGGTGCTGGGTTCACGTGTGCTTCCCTCCTGGCCCTGACCTTTTAGACCCTGCTTCTCAAGGTGCAGGTTGTGCAGCCTCGGCGTCACCTGGAATGTCGTCAGAAATACGGACACTTGGCCCCACCCCAGACTCAGAATCTCATCTTGTCACAATCCCCAGGTGACTTGTGTGCCCCTCACAGATTGAGAAGCGCCAGCTCAGACTGCAGGGGCTTCACCGTGCTAACAGGAAGAGGGGGGACCAGAGCCGGCCACCCCATCCCCAGTGCTGGGTCTGAGGCTCACCTAGCACCACCGCCCAGGCCTTCTGGTCACCAGATGGAGGAGAGCCTGCAGCCACCTCCAACCCAGGCCCATGGCTGTTGATCAGCCTGAGGGTTCCTCCCCCTTTCCCTCTCTCCAGAGCTGCCTGTGGCCCCAGGCTGCTTGATCCAACAGCCGCCAGAGCTGTCTCCTGGTGCAGCCCCTCTCCACTGTCATGGCAGTGCCAAGTTCCTCTGGGACGCAACTGGGGCCCATGAGCTCTGACCCAGACAGCTGGAAACCTCCCGCATTTGGGTGGCTTCCCCAGGGCAGAAGCTCCCGGCCTCAGCTGGGCTGACCCATAGAAAAGAAAGTGACCACCTTTTGGATCAGTTCCACCTTTGGATACTGTTGCTACAACATCTTAGCCACCCTTTTGTCCACGCAGCTGTGGGGTTTGGGCTCTCTGATTCCCCAGACTCCACCCCCGCCCCCCGCCCCAGACACCCTTTCACAAGAGCCAGATTCCTCTCTCCCAGGACAGCGAGCCCCTCCCCACCTGTCCCCTTTGATTCCAAACCAGCCTCCCAATCACTCAGCCCCTCCTCTGAGCACATCCTGTGCCAGAACTCGCTAAGCTCCTTATCCCTGTGAGGCTCCCAGACTGAACCACGCTACCTGGAGAAGGTGTCACTTCCTCAAGACTATCCTGCCAATTAGCGACAGGACCTGGATCTCATCTGGGTCCTGCGGCCCTTCCCCCGCACTCCCAGGGCAGTGGATCCAGAGAGATACCCACTGGAGGGGCCAGCAGGGAGGTAGACGGAGGGTGGGAGTGAGCGGGGACCCCGCTGGGCCTGGGCTGGGCGGCTAATGTTTTCCCATCTGGTTCTGTTGAACTGTAACTCGCGTTGTGTATTAAGGCCAGAGCTATTTTTATCCTGACATGTGAGGCTCCTTCACGTCATAGCCACAAAACTCAATCCAAAACATCCCAGGGAAGGTTGTTTGTGAGACGTTCTGCAGATTCTCATGTTGCCACATCAGGTTTCACTTAGCAACATCTGCGGGGCTGGCTCCCCGGCTGCCCACCCCACCGGCCTGGTTTTATGTGCCGAGAGCTCCCGACAGCATCTGTCTGCCCTGGGCCAGCGGCGGTCACGTGCACTTCCTGCCAGAGCCGCTTCTCCAAACCAGAAATGCGAGGCAAGCAACATTCAGCTGCCGGACTGGTCCTCAGCAGGATCGGGGACTGAAACTCCTGCTCCTCTCAGCCCCTCAAAGGGCACCTCGCTCCTCAGACCCGTGGCCAGGTGGTTCTCCTCTCCTCCCCACTTCCTGGGCCCCAGCCAGCCAGCTCGCCCACTGTCTCTGGGCCTGGAAGACTGTGCTGGCGGTGTTGCCCGAGTAAAAGCCTTCGTCCTCAGCAGCCCCTCAGCACGGTATGAATCGGGACGCACCACCCAATCCTGATGGACCAGCAGCACCCAGCCCAGGGCCCCACGGGCCGACGGGAGAGCTCAGCAGAACTGGCTTCTATCATAGCTCCTGAGAAAGGAGGCCCGTTCGCCGCCATGCTTGTGAAATGTGCAGACCAGCAGGAGCCGGGAGTGGGCGAAGTACCCTGTGGAGGGAGGTGCTGTGAGCTCCCCCCAGGGAGGCTGCCGTTGAGCAGATGTTAGTTCAGCGGAGAGAGGCCTGTCGTTCCCTGTAGTAGCTCCTGGAGTGGGTTTGTTTTCCTCTACTCCATCTTCTCCTCCTGTACCTGCAGCCCTGCCTGAGAACACCTCTCACTTCCATCTTGAGCCAGCTGAGCCCAGGGGCTAGTGAGATCAGAAAAGTGGCTAGGAGGCCGAGGCTAGGGCAGATAGAGCCTGTGCCCCAGACGAGCTGAGCACTGAGACAGGCCCAGCTCCCACCAGCCCACCCAGAAAGTGCTCCCCTCCCACCGCCTCAGGGGGACGCTGCCCTGCCCAGGCATGTTTCCTCCCAACAGTTGGGATGGGATCTCACTGAGCTTTACAAGGCTCCAGGCTCTCTGCTTTGGAGGCTTCTGTCCTCCAGGGCAGTGGCCCTGACCAGAGTGCCCTTGGCATGTGGGAGCCTGGAGGGCAAAAAGCTCCACCCCCATAGCCAGGCCCAGACAGCTCCCCAAGAGCTCCCACCACACTCTGGCCTCCCGCCAGCCAAGTCTCAGGGAAGGTGCCGCCTGCTGCTCTTTGTAGTCTTTCAGTGGTGGGAGGGCTGGGCTGCCGGGGCTTCCCAGCAACCGCTGTCTGGAGAATGCGAGTCACTTGCCGTGGCTTCTTGCAGATATGACTCAGCCCTCCTCCCACCTCCCCCCAGGGCTGAGGCCCTGGGGGCCAGCATGCAGGCCTGGACTTTGAGAGTTGCTTGTGTGGCCCAGAGGGGAGCTGTGGTTCAGGAAACTGGGAGTGTGTCCAGAGCAACCCCACGCCTTCTCTTCTGCCTTCTTTGGCCAGACTGCCTGCTGCGAGGTAGAAGGTCTTTCTCCCTGAATATGGGGTTGATGGGGTTTCAGGTCACCCACTCTTCTCCTTGCAGCCTCCCTACCTCCCAGATCTGAAGTCTGCCCACTCAGACATTCCAGACTATCCTCTGTCACTCATTCGTTCTGAGACTCAGAATGGGAAGTTTTCAGTGGGTCAGGTTGTGGCATGTTTGCACGTAGCAGCCTCCACTTACTGAGCATGGACTATGTGGCAGGCCCCAGCAACATGTTTTGTCTCGTTTAATGGGGCTTCTTATTGCCCCCACTCTACAGATGAGGAAACTTAGGCTTTGACTGGGCCATGGTTGCATAGTGGTGGCGTGAAGAACCCAGGTCTGATGGACGCCCAAGCTGGGCTCTTAAACACCATGCTCAGAGCTTCCCACTGTGCCTCAGAGGCCAGAACACCCCAGCACCTCCCGATTGCCTGCCCAAGACACCCAGGCCCCTGGGGAGTAGAGACTGTAGCCCCAGTTAAGGAGGATTTCTTTATGGTCATCGTCTGTGTTGGTCCCTTTGTTCTTTGAAGTACTTCGGAGCCCAAATGGCACGAGGACTAGAAATGGGTAGAACAGTGTGCACATGCAGAAGCTAGAAGGGGACAGGGACCCAAGGAGCCGTCACTAACAAGCACCCAGTGAGCTGGGTTCCAGTCCACATGCGCCTCCAGTGGGTGTGTAGGCATGGCCTCTGTCCTCCAGCCAGGCCACCATGGGGCAGCCCCATCGGGAGGGGGACAGTGAAGGGGGTGGAGTGGGCTGCCTCAACAGATGTATCTGCAGCCACCTCTTGGAGATCAACTCCAGCTGGGCCTGGGGTAACACGATCTGTAAGAATGTGACACTTGATTCTGCAAACAGCCCTGCTGGGCCAGGGAGCAGAGACTGTTTGCCATTCCAGAGTCACTCGGGATCTCCCAGGCCGGGCTGTCCTGGGCAGGACCCCAGAACGATGCACTGCAAACAGGTTCAGTGAGGCCCACCCCGGGCTTCTCACTTGAGACTCAGCCCCTGCATGGGGCGTGGGAGCTGACTAGGAGGTCCTCAGGAGAGAGGGCAGTGGTTTGAAGGTGTGGCTCCTAATGAGGATTCCTCGCAGAGTAATTCACAGCCCCCTTTGCCACTTCGCACCCACTTCCCCAGGACAGTGAGAGGGCATACAGGAAGCCTGAGTTCAGCAAAAAGACAGCTGCTGGGAGCTGCCTGGCCACTGGCATTTGATGAAGTCAGCCCATAGGAGCTCCTCTGTAGACTTGCTGCTAGTACTCTGATGGTTCTTGTTTCGTGGTTCAGGCTGATGCTTCTGGGAGCTATGGCACCTCGTACAGCCAAGCTAGATTCCCAGAGACCCCACCCACATCGCCCCTGTTTCATGCCCGTGTGTGGCCATCCCCTCCCTGGTCTGAGGAGGAAGTCTCGACTGGGCCAGAGAGGGGGCCAGCCTGGAATGTAATGGCCCCGGATGCCCCTGTTGGCCTCTCTGCTTCCTCCCATGTCCTCCCTGAGGTCCAGACTTCCAGTCAGAAGTGGAAGAAGTTCTGGGCACTCTAACCTCCATGTACAACGTGGTGGTTAGAGTTAATAACACTCTATTATGTACTTGAAAGTCACTGAGAGTAGATCATAAATGTTCTCACAAAAAAGAATAGTAATTATGTAAGGTGGTGGAGGTGTTAGCTAATGCCGTGGTTGTAAGCATTTTGTGATATATAAATGTATCAAATCGACAGGTTCACAGTAAACTTACACAGTGTTATATGTCAGTTACACCCCATTTCAGTAAAGCTGAAAAATGTAAAACAAATCAGCTACAAAATTTTTTTAAAATATAGGGCAACTGGATCTCCATTCACATGCAAAAACATTGTTTGGACTCCTTTACACCATATACCAAAATTTTGAATGACCAAAGACCTAAACATGAGAGCTTTAAAAAAAATGACAAATTCTTACAAGAAACCATATTGTAAAGCTTACTAACCTTGGATTAGGTAACAGTTTCTTAGATGTGACACCAAAAGCACAAGCAGCCAAAGAAAGGAATCGATATATTGGAGTTGATCAAAATTTAAAAAGTTGTGCTTCAAAAGACACCTCAAGAAAGTGAAAAGACAACCCACAGAATTGGAGAAAATATTTGCAAATTGTATATCTTGCAAATTGATAAGAGACTTGTATCTGATATATAAAGAACTCTTACAACTCAACAGGGAAAAGATAACCCAACTTAAAAATAGTGGATTTGAACAGAGATTTTTCCAAAGAAGACATAAATGGCCAATAAGCACATGAAAAGATGCTCAACATCACTAATCACTGGGGAAATGCAAACCGAACCCACTATGAGATGCCGCTTCCCGTCCGCTAGGAGGGCTACAGTCAAGGAGAGAGTGACCGGCGCTGGCGAGGGTGTGGAGAAGCCGGGACTCCTGCACAGGGCTGGTAGGACTGTAAAACAGTGCAGCCACCGTGGAAAACAGACTAGCAGCTCCTCTGGAGTTTAGAGGGTGACCATGTGACCCAGAAATTCCTCTCCTGGCTGTATAACCAAGAGAAATGAAAACATGTTCACATAAAACCTTATATATGAGTATTCATAGCAGCATTAGTCTTAACAGCCCAAAAGTAGAAACCACCAACTGATGAATGGATAGCTGTGATATGTCCATACAGTGGAATACTATTCAACCACAAAAACGAATACAGACTGATACCACAGCATGGATGAACCTTGAAAATATGCTAAGGAGCCACAAATCGAAGGATCCCATTTATGTGAGGTGCCCAGAACGGGCAAGGCCACAGGGGCAGTAGACGAATGGTGGCCGGGGGCTGGTGGGGGGTAATAGAGAATGGCAGCTAACTCACGGGTGTGGGTTCCTTTTAGGGGGTGATGACAGTGTTCTGGAATTAGTGGTGATAGGTGCGCAACTCTGACAGTACTGAAAACCACTGAATCGTACACCTTAGAACTTGATGGTATGTCAATTATATCGCAATTAGGCTGTTTTCTTTTTAATGCCCTGTTAATGTCTTGGGCAGGTGGAGTGAGGATTCCTACCTCCACTGACAGCACCTCTTTCCAGCAGTGCTGTTGATGCTGTTGAGGTCAGCCTGTGTTAGAAGGGAAAGAGGGTGTGTGAATACACACCAGGACTGCTTCAGGACTACCCACGCATTCCTTCAGCCCCGCCGTGGTCCCCAGCCTCCGTGCTGGGTGCCTTGCAGAGGGGCACATGGGGGCGGGGGTGCTGCGTCTGGCCCTCAGTGTGTCCTCAGCCAGAACACATCAGACGGAGACCTCCGGTGTGCTTCTGGCTGGTTCTAAAGCCAACACTGGGCTTTAAAAATCTTCAGAATACGACTCTAAATGAGCATCTTTGCCTGAAGATGAGGAAGAATGATTTCAAAACGTGGGGTGCAGATTGAAACACTGGTACCAGTTTGCCAGCGTGTGCTGTCTTTGATCCAGTGGGTGTGGGCATAATTTCCTTTCTCTTAAGTTGCACTGGGAAAGGACTGTGGCTTTTGTTGACCAGTGAGATTGTGGGCCCGCCTTTCCCCGTTTTTTCTCTTTGACTTGTCATTTGTCAAACTGGCCAAATAAAGGCCACGCATACTTATTGAGGTAATGATATAATGATACATTTTGTATATCATAGAAATGTACACTTGAAACAGTCTCATTAACCAGTGCTATCCCAATAAATTTAGTAAAAGTAAATTAATAAATTAATGAAATAAAAATTGCATAGCGCCTAGCAGAGTTTTACATGTAGGCAGGTTTCCCTAAGTGGTCAGGGGTTGGCTGGGGGGATGGGTGGGTAAGTGCGTGTGTTGTAGTGAGCAGAGTTGCATTTGCTTGTACATACTTGTGTAGTCCTTGCTTTTTTGCTGTCAACTGTGACCCCGATTGAAGATTTTTCCCTCACTGTTACGTGCAGACCCCCCCCCCCCGGCACGCACTCGCGCACACACACACACACACGCCACCCTTTTGGCCTTACAGCTGCTTACATCCTGGGGGTGGAGGGGTCCCATCACCCTGTGGACATATAGTCAGAATAAATCTCAGCTCCGTCCCTTTCTCTACAGGTACCAAAGGCTTGGAGTGTTCTCCTTCCACCCCCACCATGAACTCCTACTTTTACAAGTTCATGATCAACCTTCTCAAGAGGTTCAGCAGTGAACGGAAGCTCCTGGAGGTCAGAGGCGCCTTCATCATCAGGTCAGTGTTGGCATACTTCCCCCTCCTCCCACGGCCGCCATACGGGGTGTCTGGGCAGTCATTTTCTCCTGCATGTCACTGGTCGTCTTTCTTTGACATTTGTGTTTACAAAGGAGGTTCTCCCCTTCACCCCGGGTTGCTGGTGCTACTGACACGCGGCAGGTCAAGGTCACCATTTCTCAAACAAATGAATTCGTTTTTGCTTGTGAGACGAAGTTTTCCTTTGAGGTTGACTATCATTTCATTAAGTGCTCTTGTCGGAGACTTGGTGGGGCGGGGGCAGTAGGTAAACCAGTTGGCAGGTGGACCAGGGCTGCGCTCGGTGCCCACTGCCGGCACAGGGTTCAGCCAGGTTGCTGGCAGCAGCGGCTCTGGCGGAGCAGATGCTGGAGTCCTGGGCGGCACCTGAGCCCCAGCCCCTGTCACTTGACACCTCTGAAACTGTCATCACCAGTATCATGGCCAGGGTTACCGAAAGACTGACTTTCGGACCAACAAAATCTAGGTGGGACACAGATTTTCCCAGGCTCCTCAACAAAGCCAGGTGGAAGATTCCTCCAGAAGAGGCTGAGTGGCGGTGGTTCGCAGCTCTGGCTGTGTGTGAGGTCCCCAGGAAGGCTTAAGAAAGAATTGATGGCTGCCCCTCCCCCAATCAGTGAGATCAGAACCTCTGGGGTGATGAGGGCTATTAAAGCCACCCACGGGCCTGGGGAACAGGCTAGACTGGTGTGGCCCCAGGAGTCAAGGAGGCCTCTGAGGCTTGTGGCAGGACCAGGGAGTTGAAGGAGGGTTCCCAGCAGCGCGTCCAGCCTTTGCAGAGGCTTCAAGGCAGGAAGAAGCACGGAGAGTCCATTTGACTGAGAACCAGAAGGCAAAGGGCAGAGGAGCTCAGGCTTGTGGGCCACACTGAGGACTGGGGACCTGACCCAAGGGGTCACGGGGAGCCACTGAAAGGGCTTGAGCAGGGAAATGGTGTGACCAGACTTCTCTTTTTAAAGATCACCGTTCCACCTGGGGGCAACGGGTAGAGGGGCAGATGATCATGTGGAGGGCCGTTGTCCAAGTGAGGGACGGCGGCAGCTGCTGGGGGTGGAAAGGAACAGTGGGACTCAAGAACTCATAGGAAGCGTAATCGACTGCATGAGGGAATGAGGGGAGAGGCAGTTGGGAGTGACACGCAGGACTCAGGGGTGACAGTGGAGTAGGTAAGAGTGGCTGTCCCTGGAATGGGAGCACTGGAGGAGGAGCAGGGAGGGAAGGGGGCCCATATTTGAGTTTAAATTGCTTTGGGGACATTGAAAGACTGATGAAGAAGTAGTTTATTACACCTGCCTCTCAAAAAAGGGACGTAGGCCTGAGATAAAAATCTGGAAGTTGATGCCGTGGTCATTCATTCATTCGCTCATTCATTTATTCAACAGACATTGGCTGAATACTGATTCTGGGCAAGGTACTGTTCTGGATGGTGCGCTTGTGGCGTTTTCATTCGTAGGGAGGAAGGACAGTCAGTCGTAAGTGGGCAGAGAGGGAAGGGAAGGGAAGGAGCCTCGGCTGAGCCCTGAGGAGCCCCAGCGTGTGATGGTTGGGGAAAGAGGGAGAAGCCAGGAGCGGAGGCTGAGAAGACGGGCCCAGGAGGTAGGAAGAAGCAGAGGAAGGAGGGGCATGGCAAGAGGCAGTGAAGGGAGATGAAACCCCAAGAGGACCTCTTGGAGGGCACAGGGGAAGGAGCCACCGGCCCCGGCTCTAGGGCCGAGCAGGGAGTCGAGGGACGTGGAAGTTGAGCAGAAGGACTGAGTCAAAAGGAGGAGACAGGCTGGCCTAGCCAGAAGGACAAACAGCAGGACCCAGAGTCTCTGCCCACCAGGAGGAAGGGGCTTCTGATGGTCTGCACTACCCAAAGTGTCCTCTGGGGTGGGAGGGTGTCACCACACTGTGGTGTTGGGGATCTGGTCGTTCTCTGTGGTGGGTGTCCCATTCTGGGTAGGGTGTTGAGCAGCATTCCTGACCCCTGCCCACTGGGTGCCAGGAGCACCCCTCCCATCCAGTTGGGACATTCAAAAATGGCTTCAAACGGTTCTAAGTGTCCCCTTGGAGCAAAATTGCCCTGAATGAGAACCAAGGTTAAGAGGGATAGAAATGGCTTCTTAGCCTCCTAGGCCAAAGGGAAGATTTCCACAGTGTTTCATCACATCAAGTTGGACAGTCAGTCAGGGATTGAAGTCAGGGTTAGATGTGGTACAGAGATCCCCCACCAGGAAAATGCGGACTGTCCCACAGGAGGGACAGTTAACTTTGTGTGGGTTTCCAAACTGCAGAGGCATCAGCCCTGGAAGACTCTCAGGACGCCAGAGGGGAGAGAGAGGCCTTTGAAAAAGGCCTTCACAGCCAGTTTCCTCCCGGAGAACTGGGCTATAGTGGGTTCTTCTCCCCTCTCTCAGCCTCCCACGCCCCGTCAGGGTGTGGGGCGAGGGAGCCCGGGGGAGTAAGCACCCCCAGACAGCACCCAGCAGAAGTGCAGCGCGTGGGCGCTGGGGGGCTGGAGGCCCTGCCACCGCAGCGTTCCCACTTCCAGCCTGCAGGGCAGTGACGCTTCGCCTGCTCTGTCTGCAGTGTCTCCCAGGCCCCCAGGGCTGATGAGAACCCTCATTCTGCAGAAGGGAAATAAGAGGAAGCCATGTACCCACCCGTCCTGGTTGGAGCTGGGCTGCAGAGCCCCTCACTCTGCTGATTCCATAGCTACCGCCAGACCCTTCTGCGCCGGGTCAGGTGCCTTGAGAGGTCCTGTACCACCAAGAGCCAAGACCACGTGGGGCCCCACTCCTCAGGAGCTCCTCCCTCCTGGTCCCTGGGGGCTCAGCACGTCCAACATGGTGACAGCTCACCGTTCTGGGGCTCACACCCCTCGTGGGCCACTCTGGAACCTCATGGTGTCAAGCCCGGCCTCACTCCCACCCCCCAGCCCCAGAGTCTCCTAGCCCCTGGCACTCACACAGAGAGCCAGGGCTGGGACAAGGGAGCTTGTGGCTGGGCCCTCACACATGTTGTTCCCCGCAGTCCTTTGCTTCATTTGTCCAGCCTGTCATCACTCCGAGCAGCACCAGCACCTGTCAGTACGTGTTAAAGCCGACAGCCACCTGGCCCTGTGTCCTGTGGGCCACGCTGGTTCTGTGGACCAACTGCCTGTTAATCCAGCGTGCCCAGCCGTGGCTGGCCAGCCCGGGTCACAGTCCGGGCCATCATGGTGCTCACAGTGCAGTGTCTGATGTGGAGGCGGCCTTGAAAATGTGCTTTCCTCCTCCTTCCCACGGTCCAGGGCCGAGGCCCTTCAGCAGAGCTGGCTGGGGAAGAGCCCTCGGGAGTGTCTCCGGGCCTGCCTGCTCCTCATCTCATTTCCTTGTTTTCTGCTGAGAGCTTTAAGGAGGGGCATAATAACAGTGCATGCGGACTGCTGAGATGGAGCCTCAGGCTCCATAAGAAACACAGGGAATGATTTAACCCTCCAGGTGTTGTGCAAACTGTAAGTTGCCCCTCTCAACCCTCAAGACTGACCACTAAGGAAAAAAGGGAAGGAATTCTCTGGCAAACAATTTCTGCAGTAGTGTGTTCAGCTCAGGGTCCAGGAGCGGCTGCCGTCTCTAGGACAGAGGCATCTGGAGCTCTTGAAGACAGACATCTGGTGGGGGGTCTTGGCGCTGAGGAAGATGCCTGACTTCCCTCAGGACCCGGAGCGTTTCCTCTCCCCCACGGCTTTCCCAGGCTGCGGGGGCAGGGGGGGGGGGGGGCGCCAAACTCCAGCCGGGCCCCTGACTGTGTTGGACATCCTCTGTGGACCCAAATGGCCTTGTTATCTGGTGGGCGTAGCAGTGCAGACGCGTGTTGAGTTTGGGGATGCAAAACACTATCTCAGCCAGACTTGCCGGGACCTGCTCGCAAGCCCACGCCTAGAGGGAAGATGACAGGGTAGGGGCTGCTGAGAAGGGTCTGCTGCCAGGCGCCCCAGCCCTGCCCACACCCATACCCCTCTCCGCAGAACTCCACGGGCGAATGGCAGATGGGCCTCCCAAGGCACTCAGGGCAGGATTCAGAGGGGAGCTTCTCGAGGGACACAGACTGGGGTTCAAATCCCAGGTCTTCCAGTTGTTAACTGCGTGACTTGTTTCCAAGCCTGTTCTGCTTTGCCTGTAAGACAAAGATGATCGTGCTGCCTGCCGTTTGCAGAGAGGGTTACACACGACTTCGTGTCACAGCTCTGAGCACAGCTGGGTAAAGGGGAGCTGCTGTTCCGTCTCGTGATGCGGCCTCGGCCTCTCTCAGCGGTCTGTGTGGACGGGAAACCGGACTCGAGAGAGGGGAATAATTGACCTTCTGTGCCGACAGCTGGCTCCGGGGTGCCAGGCCTGCCGCCCCAGCACCCAGGGCACCCAGCAGCGCCTAGCCTGGCCCCACTAAAACAACTCGGCCCAGGGTGGGTGTCCGTGTGCACTCGTCTCCCTCTTCCAGCCTCTTCCCACCCTCCACGCCAGTACAGGCAGGACAAGCGCGGGCCTTGTTTTCCCATGAACTGGTCCCCTTATACTCGGGAGAAAAGGCGAGGAGAGAGAAGACGCAGCTTCTTTGATAAACTGTGATATGAACTCCAGCGTAATCCAACAGCTGGGATCTTTACAAGGCCTGCTTCTGTGCTGGGAAGGGAGCGGGCCTGAGGACGCCCCATGCTGCCGGCCAAGACAGCCCTCCGGCCAGCCATCCTTTGCCTTAATCAGCTGAGCCTTTCCCCCTCCTCTTCCTCTCTGCCGCCTTGAAAAGAGGACTGGCCAGAGAATGCTTTCTTTTTAACAAGCGACTGAGGCTCCAACCAGCCCAGCTGATGGTGGACCAGGTCCCAAGCGCCCTCCCCTAAGAAGAGGTGGGTGTTGGAAGAGCATGGGCTGGGGCCCTAGTGAGAGATGGGGGGCCAGTCACGAGGCCACTTCCTTGGGACCCTGGCCTCCCCCACACCACTGCCCTCCCCAGGGTTTGCATAAGAGCCCTGTGTTGGGGCGGGTGGAGTGGGGAATTGATTGGCCGCTGAGGTGGGTGGTGGGGCAGGGGAGCCAAGGCCGAGGAAGCCACTGGAAACTGGACTTGTTTTTAATTGCTGGGGCTGAGGGAGGGCCTCAAGAGAAGAAGCTCTCTTTCATGCTGCGATTGGGAAATCCCACTTTGCTGTCCTTGTGCACTGGCCTGGGAGACCAGCCCTTGGCGAGGGCTGAATGTCTCTGTGGCTGGGGCAGCCCCACCAGCTGATCGGCCTGACCGTCCTTCGGCCCCTGAGGCCCATTGACGCTGTGTACCTCCCTTACCCTGTCTGACTTTGGAAGTGCCCCGTACCTGCCCCAGGGGCATTGGCCAGCCCCCAGAAGCCCATCCTGCCGAAGCTAATAGAAGATGAATGAGAGTAAAGTGGCAAGACCCAGATCCCTGGTTCAGTGGCATTGGAGAAAAGCGTGCTTCGCCCCAGGCCTGCAGCAGAGGGCTTCAAGAGGTCCCACTCGAATCTCTTTCTCTTGCCCCTTTAATGGGTTGCAGTCATTCGCTCAGAATAAAAATAAATCACCATGACAAACACGGTCCGACCTCGGCCTCTGCTGGGAGGGCCCGGGACCCACCTCCCCAGCACGCAGGCCGGTTTGGATCTTTCACTGGTTTGTAGGCGTCTGCTCTTCCCCGGCTGAGAAGGAGACAGGACGTTGAACAGAGCTGGGGAACTCTTCCAAGGCTTTCCCTGCGTCCTCCTCGGGGGAAGCTTCTCTTCTCGCCATCTTCAAGTTGGTCTGCCCAGCTCCTCGTGGGACTCTTCCGCAGCTCTCCACAGTCGTTCTCTACCTGTCCCTGGGCCAGGGCTGGGTGCCTTGCTGAGGTGCAGGACCGTGAAGGGGGTGCGGCGGAAGCTACTCTGTACAATCAGCTCTCGCCACGGACCTCGTCACTGGGGACCTCGTCACTGGGGACCGTGCCGAGGGACTGTGCACGGCAGGCGGGGTCTGGCGTGCTGGAGAAGCGTCCTGCCCTCGGAGACAGGAGGATGTCCTTGTGAAGGGCAAAATGCAGAGAGCCCAGCCCCCTCTGTTTCCATTGTCCCCTAATCCCAGCACCTCACATGTCCATCTGTGACCCAAGGGTGACAGGGAGGGCAGGGGGACGAGCCCGTGGCTTTGCCCTGCCTCCTCTAAGCAGTCCCCACACTGTCCCCGTAGAGCCCACTGTCCTACACACTGGCCCTCCCTGGAGAAGGGATGTGTTTTCTTCTGGAAAATGGAAACATGTGTTGAGCCTTGGTAGGCTAGGCTGGGATTAATTAGGTTTAAAGGGTGTGGGGGATGGGGGAGGAAGTGCTAGCCAGAGAGAACCCTGCACAGTGAGCCCTGGAATTCTGGGGAGCTTTAGAGGGAAGTGCCCCCTTGTTTCAAGGGACCTCCTGATCCCCATGACAGGGAAGCTGGAAGAAGTCAAGGGTCCACTCGCTCTGAGCAGGCTTGTGGGAGGTGAGAGGTCAAAGGTGATCTTGGGGTTGGGGGGCATGTGACCCAAGGAGCCCTCCTCCCACAGAGCCAGCTCTTGGCCCCAGGGACCTGGAGCCCTCCTGGCGGGGGCGAGGACCCGGGAACTGTGCCGTGCCGCTCGCTGCGCAGGCTTGCTTTTGGATCCCTCGTGGCAGGGGCTGGTACCTGCTGGGCCCGGGCCAGCCCCTGATTAAAATGTGCCGTCTCCCCGCCCGAGGAGCATCAGCTCCCCAGCCCGTGATTCAGGCAGCGACAGGGCCTGGGTGTGTTTGGGGGTGGGGGGGTGATTGTCAGGAGCCCTTGCCAGGGGCTAAGAACTTGATAATGAATTTCTTTCTGAAGTTTGAGGGGTTGTTTCTAGATGGAATCTGCAGTCCCCTGGACCTCTTTATACTTTACCTAAGGGTGCCAGGGAGCCGACAGTTTTGACCTCAGTAAGTTGGACAGCTCAGGTGACTAGCAGATAGCTGTTGGGTGCTGTATCGTCACACATTAACCAGACAGCGGCAGGTTTGGCTCCTAGAAGTCATTTCCATCCTCCTGCCTCCTCGGGACAGGGCTGCCTCTGAGCCAGGACACAGAGGTGTCCTCAGTTTAAAAAGTGCTCTTCAACTCCTTCCAGAGCAGCAGTGACAGTGTGTCCTGTGCATCCCTGGTGGGATGTGTTCCTCAGGAAGCGCTTCCGTCCGGTGTCACTTCCACCTCGGTATCCTCAGGCAGCCCTGGGGGCCCCTCTGTTCTCCGCACAAGTGGTTTCTTTTAGCAGGTAGCCACAGACGTCTCCATATCTCTCTCCCCGCGCCCCCCCCCCCCCCGCCTTCGGGAAAACACACAGAGGGTTTCTCTCACGTGCAGTGTGTGAAAGGCTGTCCAGCCCGGCTGCCCCTTCCACACAGGACAGTTCCCGTCTCTGAGCGCAGACTGGGCTTGCGCCGTGGAGGACCTGGCCTGGGGCAATCCTGGCACCACCAAAAGTCTCTCAAGATCTAAAGTGGATGATGGAACTTTATTTAAAAGTTTGCAGCTTCAGCTCCCAGGGGAGCTTTGGGTCTGTTGCTGTTGTTGCCGTATGTCCTCATGCCCCTGTAAGCAGCAGAGCATCTGCCCCCACCCCAGGTCTTGTGGCTGTGTATGACCCTGCTGTCATACAGCCCCAGCTGTCGCATTTGACCAGTCTCCAGCCCTTGGGGCCATCGACCTCATTGTTGCCCCCACAGGGGTGTCCTCTTGAGCCCCATAGTGGCGCTCGAGGCTCCCCTTCCCCCTCAGCCCTGTCAGCAGTGAGCTCTTGGCCCCGGGTGGCCCTGCGCTCTGCCCCAGTCCCTGTCCGCAGAGCCGGTCCTTCCCTCTGAAGGAAGAGCCGTCGCGCAGACCTAGGACCCCCAGCGCTTCCCGTTCCTTCAGAGAACGTGTCTCAGGAGCTCCACCGGGTCCTCGGGAGTTTGGACTTGTCTTCAGCCTGATTTGGCATCTCTTCGGTCAAGTCCTCCCCCTTGCCAATAACCACGTGACCCTCTGCTTCGGGGACCCAGACCTATCGTCTCCTTTCCTCTTCCCTAGTCACTGCCCTGCCTTCCTCCCCAAAGTAGCCACTGTCCCGACTTCTAGGTTCACTTTACCTGGCTTTGGACTTTGTGTAAATGGACTCACACAGTTTGTGCTCTTTCAGAGTCTGGTTTCTTCTGACTCACCTCAAATGAATCACCTGATTCATTTGCCCATTCTGCTATTGACGGCATTGGGGTCATTTTCCGTTCGGCACTGCTGTGAATAGTGCTGCTGTGAACATCCTTTCACGCGTCCTTTGGTGAACATGCATTCCTCTTAGATGTAGACCTGGGAATTGCTGGACCTGAGAACAGACGTTGGTTCAGCTTTAGCAGCTTTACCATCCGAAGGGGCTGCGCCAGTTTCCACCCCCGTTGGGGTGTCTGAGCCTGGCTGCCCGCGTCCTCCCCAGCCCTCGGCACCACCAGGCTCTGATTCTAGCCTTTCTGGTGGGCGTGTGCTGGTTACACCTCGTGGCTTCAGTTTGCATTTCTGTGAAGTCTAATGAAGTTGAATAGCTTCTCACCAGTGATTGGCCTTTTGGATGTCCCCTTGAGAGTGAACCTGTTCAGGTCATTTCCCATTGGGTTTTCACTGTTTTTCTCATTGATTTGTAGGAGTTCTTCCTATATTCTGGATCCCAGTCTTTCTCAGATGTATATACTATAATTACCTTCTTCCCTTGATTGCTTTCTTAATGGTGTCTTCTGATGACGAGAAGTTTTCTTTATTTTTAATGTAGCCCAGGGGATCAGTTTTTCTGTACCATTAGCATTCTTTATGTCTAATGGTGCTTTTTGAGGGGGTTAGGAGCTCGTGAGAGCTAACCTTAAAACTGCCCAATGCTGTCTGGTGTTTGGTAAGCATTCCCAGTGAGCTGGACACTGAGTGTAACCCACCTAAAACCCGGCGTCAGCTAGGTAGGTGGTTCAGGCTGCTGATGCTTTGCAGAAACAAAGATTCCTAGCTTCCCTCCACCCGCTTTGACTGAATCCCAAGGGTGCGGGTGCAGCCAGGCCAGCAGTGGTGTGTAACCCGGAGCTGGGAACCAGTAATCTAATGGCGTTGGTCAGCACGCTTTGGGTGGCAGGAGGCAGGGACCCAGGTCAGAGGCACCAAAATGAACAAGTCAGGGCCTGGCCTGTGTAACCAAACCAAGGCCAAGGGCAACAAGATCCAGGAACTCAGCGTTTCTCTGTGGCGCCGTCTCTCTTCTTGACCCTTGTTTGAGGTCTGCCTTGTTGTTTCGGTTTCTTCCAGTGGCAGAGACATGGCCACTGTGTCACGTGGCCATCATGTCCCTGCAGGTTGTGTGCTGGGAAAGCTCCGATTGGCTCGTGCAGGGTCACAGCAGCCTTAGGGGAAGCCCACTCGGGGTGGGCAGCAGCGGGGTGGGCAGCAGCGTCTCTCCAGAGCAGAAGGGTGTCGCTGTCCCAGGACAAAGGGAAGGCAGCACTGGGCAATGAGCCCCGGGTCCCCCATGCGGCTGCCTTCCCAAGCAGTCAGTCTCCTTCCGTGAGAAAGGAAGACGGTGATCATCACGAGCTCCTGCTCGTCCTCGGGAGGGTTAAACGACTTAACAAAAATGTACTGGGAAGAGTCTGGCACCTGGCACCTGTGCAGCCAGCACCGGCAGTGACCCTTTCTCCCCACGGCCCAGAGAAGGGGGCCCAGGAGGCGGGTGGGTCAAGGGTCGCAACTGGGCCTTCCCTCTCTCCAGCCCCTCGCTCCCTCCGAGGCAGCCTCAGGCTCAGCTCCGGGCAAGCAGACAGTCTGGGATTGACTTCTGTGTCTCTTGTTTTCTAGAGAACAGTAGGAAGGAAAGCCGCTGAACAAACTAAGACCTGACCCCAGGTGTCCTCCCTTCCTCGGTCCCCTAGCCCTGTTCAGAGCTGCCTAGTCAATACTCTCAATGCCCCATGACAAACAAAACAAAACAGTTCTCCCCCTTACGTTGAAAAAAGTAAACGTAGTATTCCATCAGGGACAAGGAAGGCTCATTAAAACTAAAGGTGTTCGAGGAAAGTCCTCAGGACTCGGTGCTACCCCCTCACCCCCACAGCCAACTCTTCCTCCCCTGTCGACCCCTCCCAGGCAGGCCGTCTGCCCTGCAGCACAAGGGCCCGCAGCAGCTCTGGCTCGCCCCCGTGGCTCGGCACCCCAGCCTCAGCAGCAGGCCTGGGCTGGAGTCTCAGGGGACCGTCACTCTGGCCAGAGACGGCTGTGCCCCGATTGTCCGGGACAGGGCTGTGCATGCACCCGCAGACGTAGCAGGAGGGGCACTTGTCTGTGGGACACCAAGGCTCTGGGAGGAAGACCCAACCTGTGTCGCCTCCATGGTCTCTGTTCAAATGCTCACTGAAGGGAATGTGAGGCGGGCCCCACCGAGGGCGTGCCGTGGCGGCTGCCGCAGGGGTGACAGCCCTCCCCTTCTCCCAGCAGTCAGACCCTCCATCCTCCCACTGAGGAGGGCAGGGGCGGGGCGGGGCTGTGCGAGTGACCCCAGACCTCCCCAGAGTCCACCCCGGGGACAGGTGGGGAGTGGGGCGGCATCCAAGGAGTTAGGCCTCCAGCTGGTCCCTTCCCTGTGGCTTCCTTCCATTTGCAGCCTGCACCTTGCCAGAGACTCGGAGCTGTCTGGTGTGTCGTCGGGTATGGAGTTGGGGGTTAGACGCAGCACCGCTCAGAGCCCTGGGCTGGGGTTGAAGGGAGACCAGGAGAGTCTCTTACAAGGAGGAAATGGAGGCTCTGATTTTCCCAGTAAATATTTACCACATGCCACCTCTGTGCAGGAGCCTGGGCTGGGCAGACCCGGGCCCAGTCGCCGCGGTCCCCACAGGGTCCGTGCGTGACTCTCCTGGAGGACCCACAGCACGCCAGGCCCATGCCAGCCCTGGGCACACACGGGACTGAAAGCCAGTCCCTGCCTTCACCAAGGTGGCAGGCTACTGAGTGACACAGGCAGACAGGTGACAAGTGACTAAGAAACGTGCTCCCCAGGGCAGTGACCCGAGCTCTGGAGGAAGGGGGGGTGGGGTGCTCGGGTTCGGCCATGGGAAGGCGGGTGCCCCGCAGCCGCAGTGGAGATGGAAGGCAGCGCCCGGACCCCAGTGTCTCAGAGCACAGACGCGCCCTAGTTTTCCCTCTCCTCGGGCTCCGCTGAAGCTCCGCCAAGAACTGGCTTTTAAAGGCTGCCTGAAATGTGGTTTGGAGCCAAAAAAAATCTATAGAGCCAGTGCATTTGTGACCTTGTTGAAAATGCTTACTGAGGAGAATCAAGGGGAGGGGATTGGGGGGATTTTTCCTTTTCAAATTATTGTTTTTTACAAATCCATTTGGCCCCCTCCTCACCCCACCCCTTTCCCTCCTGGCACAGTCCCCTCTGGGCCGCCGGCCTCCTCCAGCTCCAGGGTGCTCACCTCTCCCCTTGTCCGTTCCCCCCACCCCCCACCCCTCGCAGCAGTGATGAGAAATGCCAGTGGGTGACAATAAGCAGCCCGGGCATAGCCCTGGAAATTAGGCCACAGCTGTCAGGCCAGGCAGGAGTCGGTGGTCTCTCGGAATGGAACTGCCGGCAGCAAGGGCCCGGCCCCTCCCCTGTGAGGACAGATCAGAGTGTCCCCCAGCCCCTCCGGCAGGGGCTGCTGCTGTGCTGGCCTAGGGAGGGCCAGGAAATGCCATTTGTCGTTGGGCAGACCTGCCCCTGTGCCCACCGACAGCCAGCCACACCCCGGCGGGCAGAGCTAGTCCCTGCCCTCCTTGGGAGTCGAACGGCAGCGAGGTCGCAGCCGTGGCTACGCTCTGGGGTGGGGGGAGGCCCAGACCCAATAGAGGGGTCCGGGAAAGCTTCTGGAAAGAGAAGCTGTTTAAGCTGAGCTGTGAAAGATAAGTAGGAACCAGTGGGGGCGGGAGACGAGGTGTTTCCGACGAGTGAGCAGTCTGCTCAGGAGCCCACAGGCCAGGGCGCAGCAGCCCAGGGCACTGGGACCGGGTCCCTGGCGGCCCTGCCGGCAGCCCTGAGGACCCACTGAACCGCTGCAGGGCCCAAACAGCTTCAGGAACCCTCCCCACCTGCTGCGGGCGTGCATGAGCCCCTGGGAGGAGAAACTGCTCACATGCGGCCACCTTGGCACCTTCGGAATGGCACTCAGCCCCTCCACCCCAGCCGAGAGGGAGCTGAGTCTGCAGCGGGCCTCACCTGGGTGGTGGACCCCCAGAGTTCAGTGCCCTGCTGCCTCCCAGAACTTCCAGTGGACAGAAGGGAATTAGGACCCAAGGCTCACGGGGTGGGGGTGGGGGGCTCTCATCTGTTGCTGGGACAGCTGTGGCCTTCTGCTCCCTCCGCTGGTATTGGCCTCGTGAGACACTAAAGGCTAGTCAGCAGTGGCTTAGGAAGCTTGCTGGACCAGGGGTCTGGCTGCTACATCATTCTGGAAGTTTCAGTGCTGCCGGGACCATTGGTTTGAGCAGATAATCTGGACCAAGTTTAAAACCTCCTCAGTACCCAGGCATCCCGTCCTGACTCGTTTGGCTTTGTAGGGTATGTTGCTTTCAGCCACTTCATCCCAGGTGCCGCCAATTCAGCCGACTTGCCTTATCAGTTCGTTTCTCCTGTGAAGTCAGCATTTTCCTTCCTCCCAAAGCCTGGGCCCCTCCCTCCCGACAGATCTAAGCCCCTTTCCTGAATGAGATCCGCCCCCAGCCACCCACCCACCTCTGTCATTAGCCTCTGGCCCTAGCAGTTGGCAGTTCCTGGAGTTACCTCACTTCCTTCCTGCACTTGAAGCCTGAGTGGCTGCCGCGGTCCAACTCCTTTGGCTGCTCCTGGCCCCCCAGTAGCGTGGGTAATTGGTTCCTCAGATCTTCAGCTGTGCACCCCATCTGTGAGGATTTCCCGGCCCCCTGACCCTCCACAGGAAGACTTGTGTGTGATCTTACTTCCTTAGGGACCCCGAGGGGAGGGGGCCGTGGAGAGGCGGCCGCTTCATTCCCCCACCCCTGTGCTCCTGCCCCTCGGTGAGCCTGAAATAGCAACCCCACCACCACTCTCTCTCCCAGCCCCACCCCCACAGCCCAAGGTCACCCTCCCCCTGTCGGTCGGGGCTCAGGGCCTGGTGCGATAGAGCAGCTGCCCACTGCGATCTGTCTCCAGCTCAGCTCCCGAGATGAGTATCTGTAATTATAGCTCTTGGAAGGCTGCAGTTTTCATTTCATTTTTGTGGTGTTGGGAGAAAAGTTCAAGCCTCTCCTCACATGTTCAGTCTTCCCGAGCCAGCTAAGGGGTTTCTAGGAGAGAAAAGACAGCCCTCAGAGATGTGCCCACAGGCCCGGCACAGTGGCAGGGGAGTGGGGCAGGGACTGGGCTCAGAGAGGAGAGGCCGGAAAGGAAGGCAGGATGGATAGACGTGGACAGGCGCGAGCGCCCGAGGGGCCTTCCTCACCCGCAGCTGTGCTGCCGAGCAGGGCCCGGCCGGACTGGGCCTCCGGCCTCGGACGAGGACGCCTCCCTGAGCTTTCATCACCTGGGTCCTCCTGCTGACGGTCCCAGCCTGCTGTCTCCCAGTTCACCCCTCTTCCTCCGCCTGACTTGGCTCTGCCCTTCCCCTCAGAAGGACATCTGGAAAGGCAGCCCCAAGACCCTCTGTACTTAGTTTTGGAAGAAGGTGGTTGCAGGAGGCAAAGTGATTTAAATAAACAGCAGCTCAGAAGGTGGCGGGCCACGCACTGCTGCGAGGGCCTGCAGGCTCAGACCTCACCCCGTGCGGCCCCGCACACCGCAACTCCCAGGCCCCTGGTGCGAGGCAGCTTCTGGGCTCTGGCTGAAGACCGGGCTTCGTCTCCATTCATAAGACTTTTCCTCTTCTCCTCAATCCTGTTTCTGGAGAAGGCCTCCCCTGGAGTAGGCACTCCTGCCTCTGAGTGAGCCAGGCCTCTCCTCCGGCTTGTATTATGCTAATCACTTCTTGCTAACAAGCAGACTTTGTAGGAGGTTTGCCTGGTTTTGGATGAAACCTACGCCTTTAAAGCAAAGAGCCACAGTAGCTAAAAATACCATTTCCCAGGCTGTTGATCCTCTCATTTGTGAAATACAAGTTTTCATTGTTAAATCTGCAGCGGCCCGGAGAGGGGAGCTCTGCCGCCTTCCCCGCCCTGCTCCCTGCGCCCTGCTCTGCCTCTTCCACCTCCCGGAGGGGGTCCAGGATCATCCCAAGACGTAGGGGATTCTAAGTTTTAAAAAAAAAAAAACATACTGTTTTGCCAAAACTTAAACCATATAAGATAAAAACTGAAATGATGCAGATGAACATAGTGTAAAATGTAAAAGACCCTGAACCACCATTTCCTGCCTCAAAAGTAACCTCTGTCTTCAGTTTCAAGTATTTCCTTCCAAAACTTTGTCTTTGCTGTAATAAGTGTACAGCTCCATTTGGCTTTGGCTGTGGTTGTGGCTTTTCCAGCAGAGGATTCTGGGACTCGGAATGGCACTGGCCTCGTTTCACTCCCTCACCGTCGTCTGACAGAGAGCTCCCCGCTCGGGGTCCTTGAACAGGTTTGCACAGTTTGGATGCCGTGCGGTCCCCAGGCCAGAGCAGAGCAGCTCAGAGTCACGGTCCCTTATCAAGGCCGCTGCATCCTTTGCCCATTTCCCTGTGTGGCAGCCTGGCCTCTGCGTGGTGGGCAGTGACCACGTGACACTGGGGGGCAGGCAGGACGGCTGCTACCCTCAGGCCCCTCCGCTAGGGGGCGGGGGCTCCGGTGCTCGGACACTTGCAGGACACTTTCCGCAGGGGGACTTGCATGGGCACCTCATTCTGGGACCCTCTCTCCGTCTCGTGCGTTCAGTCTGGTGGAGAGTCCCTGGGCTGGGAGGGAACTGGCGGGTGACAGGCCCGTTGTGTGCACCTTCAAATTCCCTGGAAAGGGCTGATCGCAAGAGGAGGGTCCCAGCCTCGCAGCGGAGGGCAGAGGAGGGCGTGAATAAGAAACCCCTCTCCGTCTGGCCAGAAGAACAGAAGGCGTGTCCTCCGTGCTGTCTGTGCCCCATCGCGTTGCTGTGGCCCCTCTCAGCCGGATCTTCCCACCACTTTCCGGGACACTCAGCGGTGGGGCGGCTCTGATACTCATTCCTGGTTCCCAGCTATCGGTCTCAGTGTTTCCCCTCCCGTTCTGTTTTCTGGTGTTTATCTTTAAGTGGGCACTTGTAAAGAGCTACAGAAAACCATCTCAGTTCACAAGGTTTTATGAAACCCCCAGACTAGCAGTGCGAAGGCCCAAAAAGCACAGATCGTTCTAGCTCCCTAATCAGAGACAGTTCTCTTCTGCGGAAGCCAAAAATGCAGCCTGAACGAACGGCATCAGCAGCATAAGCCAAAGGTAGAGCCGGAAAGCTGGGCTTCCTCCCCCCGGGGTGTGGCGGCCGGGAGACCAGCCCAGGCACGCGGCTCTGGAGGAGGCCCAGTGGCGATGGGGTGAGGGTGGCGATAGCCGGTCCTGGGCAGGCACGGGTGGAGTCAGGGACTCGACTCCGCCAAGACCCTGCTGTGTGGCCTGAGACCAGTCCCTGATTTCGGTCCCTTGAGCACATGACCTCTGAGGGCCTCCATGAGCCTGGCTGGAAGTCGGTGGGGCGGGGCGGGGCGGGGCAGGCAGGCGTGGGGCCAGGAAACGGTTTCCCCCGCTGTGTGTTGGCAGTAGGGCAGCGTGCACCTCTTCCAGGCAGGGTCACCACGGTGGGGAGACTCAGCACATCTTAGGAGGAAATCCTGCTTGGAAGGTGGGAGCACCGAGGGTTCAAAGGAAATAAAGATTCCATGGGTGGTTCTCTCTCTAACGGTCCACCCAGGGCACCCACAGGCATGTGGGGCTCAGAGTTGCTGTATCCCTGGCAGCGCTGGCCTGAGTTCAGAGCTCTAGCAGCGGAATTGAAATCACGCCCCCACCCCTGCCCCAGGACCCAAACTTAGGAGCCGTGGCTCCTAGCAGAGATTTCTGGGAACCTGCTGATGGAGCCACTCCCACAGATTTCCCTGGGTCTGAGATTGGGTCCTGGCGGCAGAGCTGTGGGCGCAGGTCCCAGATTCTGCCTCCTGCCTGGCCCCTTGGCCAAAAACTACCGCTCCAGCAGGGCAGGGCCGGGCCAGGTGTGGGCCCGGGCAGCTCTGTCCCAGCCAGGAGTGGTCGGCACCTGCCATGCACAGTGGTCGCCCCAGGCAGAGGGTGGGGTGGAGGGAGCTGGTCTGCAGATAAGCCGCCTCGAATCCACAAGAAGGTTCTGGAGGAGCCCGGGTGGGTTCCAGTCTACCAGAAGACCTGGTGGTATCCGGAGCCGGGCGGGCCCTGGAGCCTGCGGCCGGGTGTCGGGTGAGGCAGCCGTTCAGCTCGGGCGCCAGGCCGGCCGAGCAGACCAGGACCTTAGCAGGGCTCTCGTTTGCTTCTCTGCCACTCTCTGAGAAGGAGACCTGTCCCACGCTTAGAGGGTTTCGGGGACCCAACGTGCCCCATGTCGAAAAGTGCTCACAGATGTCTTGCTGCCTGAGGCCGACACTGGGCAGGAAAGGAGGCTTCAGCCTGAAGTCCCTGTGACTGGAAGGAAGTCCCGGTGACAGAAGAAGACAGGAGCCCGGCCACTCGCAAGGGCTTGGCATGTGTTGGCCTTTCTTAGAGTTGATTGTCATGAAGACAATAGGGTTTCCTTGTCTTTTGTCTTCTTTTGCTGGAGTATTCAAAAGATGACACTCAGCAGCTGTGGGCTTTTTCACCAAGGGCTCAAGGCCCCCCCCCACTCTCACCGCCTGCCCTGCTGTCTTCTCACCCCCGCCTGCTCCTCCCCATCCTGCCTTTTCCTCCTGGGCCCAGTACCCCTCAGCCAAGTCCCCAGGGTCTTCTTTGCTTGCCTCCTGGGGTCCCCACAGCCTCTTGCCATGTGGCCTGCCTCCAGCCATTCTCTGGGACTTCTCTGTGTGGGCTAGAAGGTGCAGCCTCTTGGGGGGCATGCACCCGGACCTCACCTGTAAACCAGACACCTGCTGAGTCCCCTCAGAGGCCCCTCCTTGCGAATTCTGCAGGTGCTTTGGCCACAACCAGACACTGGAAGGAAGCCCTGCTGCACGGTTCCAATGCCACCCGGCTCCCAGGCCCCTGAGCGTGCAGCTCCCCGTGCGGACTGGATCCCACGACTGACACGATCCAGGCCGCCTTGCCTCTCCCAGCGATCAAGTTTCTGTCCCGCAAGCATCTATCGCCCTGTTGCCCACCGGGGCCCTGGGCCAGCCCAGTGGGGTTTCTGACACCTCCGGCCTTGGGGAGCCTAGGGCAAGAAAGGAGACACACTCCACCCTAGTGTCAGGAGAGGGAGCTCCAGAGGGTGGCAGGCCACACGGAGCTCGGGGACGGAGACGGCGGGGAACGGCAGCAGCCATGAGAGCCCCGCCAGGGGTGGGGATGGGGACAGCTTGGGCAGAGGCCCGAAAGGGCTGGGGAGACACCTGAAAACGGACAGGAGAGTCCGCCATGGCCAGGTTGACAGCAGCACGTGGGAAATGAGGCCGAGTAGGCCAGCTGGTCCGAGCACAGAAGACGACTTCTGTCCTGAGAGCAGGCAGAGCCCCCCACGCGACCACCCTGGGTGGTGGTAGACGCGGCCACCCCTCCTGGCTCTGCCCCACTCTCACCGCGGCCCCCAGAGCCAACCCCAAAACAGAAGGGAAGGGCCAGCCTGGCCCAGGGGCCTGGGCCCAGGCTGCTTTACAGGCTCGGCCCAGGCTGCTGGTGGCCCAGAGTCTGGCCATGCCACTCCTGAACAGAGGGACAGAGAGCCGAGTGGCCAAAGACCCTCTTTTTCCTCTCCCTCAGCCCCATCAAGCCGTGTCCACCCTCCATTACCTTCCCCCCAGCCCCCAGTGAGACCCAGAAAAACAAGTCCTCCTGCCTCCTCCTCCCACTCCCAACCACCCTACCCCCCTAAACTTTTAAGTGCATCAGACACACCGAGTGCATTAAACGCGATGGATTTTTAAGGCATGAGTTGGCAGGGTTACCATGGCTGCCTCTGCCCTGAGGGGCACACTGCCAAGGATTGATTGAAATAAATAAAACAGATTTATAATGTTCATACTTGGGAAGCAGAGAGCTGGATGGGAAGAGGAGCGAGGGAGGGGCGGGGGAGGGTGCAGTGAAACTCCGGAGCTTTCTGAACTTCAGAGGGGAGACCAGTCCTTCCTCCCACATCCTGATGTTACACTGGCCCCCGAAAGCTGCTTGCCCTTTAAATTCCTGAAGAATCCCAGCTGTCGGGCGGAGCAAGGCCAGGAAGGTCCTTTTCCCATGGGAATGGCTCTGGGCCCCTGCATTTTCTATACTTGACATTCGGCCACACTTGAGAGTTACAGCTGTGAGACTCCAGGCATCTCCCTGGAAAGCCTGTGTCCCACTGGCCTCTGACCACTGAGAGGACACGGACACCCGCTAGTGGCCGGTGGAGAGAGGAAGCGAGGGCCTGTCTCCGTGCGCGGCATCGGCCTGCTGAGGGCGTGAGCAGCGGGCGCCGGAGATGAGTGAAGGAAGGAGGCCAGGCCAGAGCGGGGAGTGGGGGACCTTGAACGGGAACACTCGGGGCGGGCGACGGAAATGATCTGGATCTGCCCTCAAGAGTGCCTGGACCAGAGGGGCCTGAAGCTTGTTGCCACCCCCAGCCACCACCCCCACCAGCTGGTCGGCGAGGTCCTGGTGCCGGCTGGTGTAGGGCCGTCAGTCCCCCACCCGGAGCTCTCCTCAGAGGCGGCCTCCAGGTGCAGCCTCGGAGAAGCAGCGTGAACCGGGGCCGCCCGCCCAGTGCCCCTTCAGAGCTGGCAGCCCTCAGCAGGACAGCGCAGCAGACCTGTCACCTTGCGGTCCCCCAGTCCGCGCCCCCCACCAAAGAGCGGAGCTCGCAGGCCCAGTGGGGCGGGAGAGCCGGGCCTGCCTGGGAGGGAGATGGCAGGGCTGGGGTCCTGATGAAGGAGAGGCATGAAGGACCGGGTTGGGGCAACAGGAGGGCAGGGGGCTTCTGCAGGGGTCTGGGGCAGCTCTCCAGGCCCAGCCCCATAGGAGGCGCCTCGAGAAGTCACCCACGTGCCTGCCTCTCAGTGCCGCCAGCCCAGCACCGTTCCTGGGGGCCTGGACGGGCCCAGGGAGGGCACGTCCCCTTGACCCCATGGGAGATGGGGGCATCAGAGAGCTGGGCACACCCGCCCACCCCGGGACTTGGCATCTGAGGCCGACTCTGAATTCTCTGTTTGTCACGGGCAGTTAGTGCCAAGAGGAAGGCAAGGGTTGAAGCAGGACTGGACTGTGTGAACAGCAACTGGGAAAGGTTGGGTGGGAGGCGGCACCCCAGCTTTCACACCCGTCTCAACGTTGGCGTCTCTCTCCACTCAAGTGGGCTGGAGTCCAGCGTCTCTCCCCACCAGGTCAGCCGTTCTGTGCCCTGTGCGGGGGCCACCCGTCGGCATGGTCAGATTATTGCTTGGGACAGTTGAGAAGGGGACAGGCCTAGGAGGAAATGATTGTTCCAGCCTCTCTTTCCACTTCTCTGGGGTCAGTGGGCGCCCCTCCCACACCCCTGTCCAGTGGCCTTGGGCCGACTCACTGTGGGGCTCTGAAGGTCAGAGATGGGGGCGTTCCTGGGCCCTCCACACTGAGCGCTCACCCTGGGCACCTCTGCCATGGATCAGTGCCGTCGCCTCCGCCCTTGTCTCCGTCTGACAGGCCCGCCGGAGGAAGAGGGGAGCAGGAGAGCGAAGGGCAGCAGCCTGCTTCCCCAGCCAGCCTCAGCTCGGGGCTCAGTGTCAGAATGGGCGGGGCATCCGCATGCCCTTACTTGGGGGTGGAGCCAGAGAAGAACCCCAGAAGGCCAGCACGGGCATCGAGAAAATGGCCCCGGGGACCTGGGGAGGGTCTGCTGACGGCAAGGGTGGAGAAGGCTGTTTCTAGCCACGGTGACTTCGCTGGTCCTGTTTTCAGAGGGCGCAGGGAAGTGGGGTCACGGAAGGAAGCCTTACATCTTCCCTGAAACCACATGACAGAGTCCAGACTCGCCAGAGCCCACACGGCAGGGGGCCAGAATGCTTCCTCCCCAAGGGGGCACCACGCTGGGGGCCCCCTGCTGCCCCAGCCTGTCTTCCCCACTTCCTCCCCCCCCACCCCACCTCCGTGCCTTTCCGAAGGCACCCAAGTTGTGTCTGTCCTGAAAGGGGCTGCTCACACTGCCCTCTCACCACCCACGGTGCCGAACTGTTCCCTCCTGCCCTGCCTGGGCCCACAGGATGAACCTGTGGTGGCGGGGCTGGCCAGGTGGGGACAGGCAGCTGGCGGCAGAAGCAGTCCCACCTGGCGCCCTTGGAGAGCAGCGTCCAGCACCTGCTCCTGCCCTCACTCAGCCTGGGTGCGGGGCTCAGAGCCTCCGGGCAGGGCTTTTCCTCCAAACCGAGGTTTGGCCTCGCCCGAGGGGATACCCTGCCCAGGTCCCTGGAGGAGAAGCAGTGGTGGCCCCTCCTCCACCCCCGGGACAGGGGGAAGGAGGGTACCAGGCTCCCTGCCACCTGGGGGGATGAGCCTCTGCCTGGCCTTCTTCCGGGGAGCTGGGCGGCAGCTGTTGCCTCGAGGGCCAGCCTTCTTTGCCCAGGCTAGGCCACACGACTTGGGGCACAACTGGCCAGTCCGGAATCGATTGTCCTCCCCCCCACTCTGGGCCACATGTCACCTAAAGCAGAGGCTGTGGGTGGGGGTCTGGTGGGGGCTAGGGATAGCACCTGCCCCCGTGGGCCAGCACTGAGGCTGGTAGCCACCAGGGCCGGAGTCGGTGGCACAGTGGACACTTGGCCAGTGTTAGTGTTTGAAGGAGCAGCACCGTGAGCTCACACCATCCTGGCAAGTGCGGTGTGGCCACCTCCAAGGTGGTCACTGTCACCGGGCCCAGCATAGACCTTAGCCTTTGAGGCTGCCCCAAAGAAAGCAGCAAAGTTTCAAGCCATTGGGGAAAGTGGGTGGTCCCTCTCTTGGGGGGGGGGGGCCTCAGGCAATCTGAAAACAGGTCATTCTCCTGAGAGCCCCTGGTGTGTTGCAGAGGAGCGAAAGAGGACGGCTCCCTCCCAGCGTGAGCCCAGACACTTGGGGAGAGGAAGGCAGAGCCCCATCCACGGGGACTCCGGTGTGCAGGGTCAGGGGTCGGGCACGCACACGTGGGCCCTTGCCCAACGCCAGCCCCAGGTGGGTGTGCCAGGACCTGCCCAGCCCACCCTCTGCCTTGTCCCCAGGCGTTTCCTCAGCCATTGTCTCGTGATGAATAGCGCTTCAGTGTGGGTATTAAAAATATTGGCAAATGGTTAATGCCAACAAGCTGTGTTCCATTATGGATGCTATGCTTGAGAGTCAGGCAGGCAGCTCCAGCCAGGCTGGGGCTCGGCAGAGAAGTGATGACACAGCAGCCCTGCGAGGCCGCCATCTGCCAGCCCCACCCGGTGGGACAGCCTCGGCACCTGCTCTTAATAGGCACCGAGGAGGCAGAGCAGTGAGGAGGGATTCAGGTTCTGGATGTCGACTCTTCTGGGTCTGGATCCTCTCTCCCTGCTCCGCTGGTTGGCGGTGTGATGGGCAGCTGGTCCTCCGCTCGGGGGTTACAGTGCCCCCTGCCCAGGGTTGTGTGAGGCTTGGCGAGAAGCGTCCCGGCTCGCCCTCAGCAGGGCAGCCAGGCTGTGGGTGATCAGGGTGCAGATGCAACCTCACGGCAGCTGCTCTCTGCAGCCCAGAGTGCCCCCGCACGCGGGGACCTGCCCGGGATGTGCACAGGGCGGGCTGGCGCTGAGTGGGAGTGTCTGCGGGCCTGTCTGTGAAACCTTTGGTCATTGCCAGCACAGCCGACCTCCACACAGCAAAGCTCAACACTGATTGCTGAGTGCCAGGCCTTCCTCTAGGCCTGAGGGACTCGAGGGTCCCAGGCACATTCTGGTGGGAGAGGCAGCAGGCACCTGGTAAACAAGTCCCTCGACCAGGTGATTCATTTGGAAAGGAGCAGGGCTTTCCTTAGAAAGGGCCAGTGGACAGGGTGTGCGTCGGACAGAGACCTCACTCGGGGCTTGGGGTCGGAGCCGGGACCTTGATGGCTAGAAGGAGCCAGTCCCCAAGCAGCTCCCCAGGCCAGGCCAGAGGTCAGGAACAGAAGTCAAGTACAAGAGGCCCGTGTGGCAGGAGTGAAGGAGGAATTGTAAGAGCTGAGACTGGAGAGGAACTGACTGACACGCGCAGGGTCCTGGAGCCATGGTGAGGAGCCGGGTCTCATTTAGATCCAGGTGGGAGCCCCTGGGAGTGCCGCGCTCTGGGGAGCACTTGAAGGAGCGCCCCAGTTGGTGCGTGGAGGGTGGACTCTGGCAGTGAGTGAAGAGGCAAGGAGGCTGACTAGGAGCCAGTGGTGGAGTTGGCGAGCCAAGAGATGGCTGATGCCCGCCCTAGGGCAGGGCCGGCTGAGAGGGGCCAGGAGGAGGCGGGATGTGCCCTGAGGGCAGAGCCCCCGGCCCGCCCAGCACGCGGTGGTGGGCTCAGAGGCCAGGGAGCCAGCGTGACTCCCTGCTGGGGGCTGGGGCAGCTGGGTGGGCTGTGACGCCATTTCCTGACGTGAGGACAGCAGGGGGGGGGGCCCAAGGTTATGTTCCGGCCCTGCCAAGTTTGAAACGCCCGTTGGGCAGCCATGCAGGGCGGTCCACCAGGCAAGCGGCTCTCCTCCGGAGCTCGGGGGGGTTCCAGAGGTGCACGTAGGAGCCACCGACCAAGAGGCAGCTTTGAAAATAATCTCAGGACCAGATGTGACCCCAAGAGACACGACTGGAGAGAGCAGAGCTGCCACGGCCCCAGGAGAAGAGGCAGCAGGGAGCCAGGAGAGCACGGTGCCCCTGGGGCAGGGAGAGCGTTTCCAGGGAGCGCTGCCGACCTTGACCTTCTGCAACGCCCTCGGTGTTCCCCGGGTCTTAGGGACAGGAGGCGGCCTCAGTGCCCTCTCCTCCTCACTGCCACCCCCTCTGCCTGTCCCTCCGTGGCCTCCCCTGCCGTCCCCGCTGCCCTATGGTCCCTGGAGAGCGCTGCCTGGCAGCAGGCTCAGCTGTTGGCCTCTGTCATGGAGACGGCAGCAGCTGCAGGCGACGGGCACTTGTGACCATTTGTCAGAACGCTCCCCTTCCTCCCCGGCCTGCCCTCCTGGGACATTTCTATCCCATGGCCCTGGAGACAGGGCTCATCGAGGGCTGGGAGGACCTCAAGGGGACAGGAGGTGCTGTCTCTGCTCTGCCAGAGGGCCAGGCTTTCTCCTGGGAGCTGGCTGCAACCCTCACCCGTGGTGCCAATGGGTTATCCAACCAGAGGTTCCGCTCACCATACACCGCGCACCCCACACCCGTTGTCACTACTAGTCTTGGCCGCTGCCCTCTGAGTAGCCCCCGTTGTGCAGGTAGGCGTCGCCCCCGGTTGTGAAGCGAAGACATTATGCGAGGACATCGGGTCGCACAGCTGTTCTGGGGCACCAAGCTCCGGGACCTTTGCCCACCACCCCCCACCCACACCAGGCAAGCAGGGGAGCCCCCAGGTGATGGCAGAGCCTGGTGACCCCCACCCCCACCCCACTGCTTATCCTCAGCAGCCTTGTTTCAATTTCTCTGGTAGTTTCTTGCCCAAGTCTGCTGCTTCCGGCCTGGCCTAGGCTGGAGCCGCCTGTGCAGCGTTTGCGCTGGCTGGTGTGAGGTTTCTCCGGGCCTGAGGCAGGGAGGAATCTTGCGCAGTCTGGCCCCGAGGCACGGCCGGTGTTGAGAGGGAAGCAGGAAGCCGGTCCCTGACAGCCGGAGTTTCCTGCGAGTTCGGCTGCCTGGAGTGGACGGCTTCAGCCTCAGACCGTGTCCCCTCCAGCCCCAGGCGCGGTCCGTGGTGCTTCCCGGGAGCAGAGACTGGGAGTCAGGCAGACAGCTGGGGGTGGGTCCCCTCCTCACCAGCCACTCGCCCACCCTGCCGGCACAGGGGTCACCTTGGGAGGTCGGCAGGCTTCCTCTGAGCCTGTCCTTGAGACCCGGGTGTTACTACTGACATCACTTTGGCCCAGGGACCCTGGAAAAATTGTCCGTCTTTATTCTCTGGGTTCTCCGTTTTCCTTCTTACAAAATAGGGACTCCTTTCCAGCAAACCCAAGCCTTATCCCCCCGAGACTCACTAGAGAGGAGGCGGCAGAAAGGAAAAGTGGCCCTCGCTAGTCCCACGACCTCGGTCGAGTCGCTTCGGGCCTCCCTGTGCCAGAGCCTCATCGTCCGAACAGCGGAGAGGACACTCGGGCGGCCGTAGGGCGCGCTGCCCCACACATGCCCTGAGCCCGGCACGCTGCAGGCCTGTCTCAGGCCGGCGTGGCGGCGTGAACCACACACACCAGCTCCTGACCCGGGGGGCCCCGTGGGGAGGGCGCAGGGACCGCACACAGGTGACCCCGGCAGCGTTTGCAGAGTCTGTCAGAGTCTGTGAGGCAGAGAGAAGGTCTGGCCGGGAGGCCAGGAAGGCAGCGTGGGGCCCTGCGGCCACACGGGCAGCCGGAGTCCCTGCGGTGGTTGTCCTGGCCTGGCCTAGAGCTGGGGGGTGAATACAGCCTGCGGGCTCCGGAGGGGCTGGGCCACAGAGAGGGGTTTGGGAGGCATGGGGCCAGGCCCATGGGAGCAATGCCGACGGGCCCCCCACGGGCCCCACGCCAGCCCTGGGGAAAGGCAGATTTCCTCGGGGCCAACAGGGCCGGGAGAGGGTCCGAGGGTGAAGCCCGGTAGCTCCTGTAACGTGCTCTGCCTGCCCTCCAGGCAGCTCTGCCTCCTGCTGAACGCAGAGAACATCTTCCACTCGATGGCGGACATCCTGCTCCGGGAAGAAGACCTCAAGTTCGCCTCCACCATGGTGCACACCCTCAACACCATCCTGCTCACCTCCACAGAGCTATTCCAGCTGCGCAACCAGCTCAAGGACCTGAAGACCCTGGTACTGGCGTCCGTGGGCCCTGGCCTCGGGCTTCGCCCTGTGTGCACACGGCGCTCCGCCGTGCCAGCCCCCACCGCCCCAGCAGGTTCTCGGGAGGAGGCAGGGTGAAACTGGAGATCTCCCCGGTGCAGTGTGCGGTACGGTGCCCCCGGGGTTGGCTCCGTGTCGGCACGGCCACGGGACGAGTCCCCGCCAGGTCCCCCGGAGCGGCACTGCAGAGGTCTCCACCCACAGAAGGCCCTGCACCCTGCTCCAGGGTCCACGTGCCCCCGCTGGCACTGCCCCGGCACACACACAGTGGGGTCGGTTGTGGGACCCAACAGGGTGAGGCTCTCTGGGTGCTACAGCCCTATCAGGGTCAGGCCTGTGGGCTGTCACCCTGCCAGAGACCAGGGGTTACTGCCCGCTTGGCCCCTCCCTGGCCCTGCCCTGGCCCTGCTCTCCCACAGGCATATCAGTCTCAAAAGGCACCCTGTCGGAAGCCAGGGTGTCACAGCACTGCCTATCCCAGTCTTTGGGTGAGGACCCCCAGGCTGGCCAGAGAGCAGGGAGGCACTCACCGTCCCACCATCCTGCTCTGGGCGCCATTGTCAAAGTCTCGCTCAGCCTGGGGACAGAGGCTGAGCGGCAGAGCGTCTCCAGGGGCGGCCCGTGGCTCCGGGGGTTTTATCCCCGATCAGGGCTGTGGCCACCACCCCCACGCCCTCCCTCCCAGCTCAGACCCTGCACCCACCCCTTCCCAGGGGCATCAGGCCTGGTCCAAGGGCATCTGGGGCCACCAGGCTCCCAGTGATCCAGGCCACACCCCGGGCTCCTCCCTGTGGTTCCTCTCAGACATTCACAGGGGCCTTAGCAATCTTGCTCCGGGCAGGGGCTGCCCCGACTGTGGGCTCAGCTCCTGGGCTGGTTCCTGAGGTCAAGGTGGGCCACAGAGGAGGGAGGACAGACGGTGTCTGAGGACGAGGGGAACTCCCACCCCACCCACACTCTGCGCCCTCCCCTCACACCCCCTCCGGCCCCCCAGGCTCCTGGAATGCAGGGTCCCGGGGACAACAATTAACTGTTATTTGCCGAGAGCAGAAATGCCAGCACCAAGGACAGGCTCACTCCCCTCCGGGCGTCACCACCACCACGTGGCCTGTGGGACCGGGAGTAATGACAGGGTCTGAGGAGGAGCTGTCAGCATTTCCTTTGTGACGGCATGTTCCCAGCCGGGCTGCCAGACAGCTCGAGGTGCTGAGCTGGCTCCTGGCTCTCCAGAAGGGCCCTCCCCTCCCCGGGGACCCCAGGGACCCCCGGGGGAAGGAGCAGGCAGGGGGACCGGGGCTCTGCTAACTGCTCACACCTCTTTCCCCAGGAGAGCCAGAACCTGTTCTGCTGCCTGTACCGCTCCTGGTGCCACAACCCAGTCACCACGGTGTCCCTCTGCTTCCTCACCCAGAACTATCGGCACGCGTACGACCTCATCCAGAAGTTGTATCCTTCGCTTTCACAGTGCTCCGGGTGCAGCTGCTGAAGGACAGGTGGGGGCCAGGAGCTCCCCCACCCCCTGCCCCAGGGAGCAGTCCGGCCGTGCCTGCACCTGCCCTGGGCCTGTGACATCGGCCGTTAGGGGCCTCGGAGGGTCTGTCTGCTGCGGGCAGCAAGCAGGGCCACCCCAAGCCTCGGGGAGTGGGGCTGGCTCTGGGGAAACCTCGTGGTTTCCATCTTGGTGTGGGAGCCCGGGTGCTCTCACAGGGTGCTCTCCCAGGCAGGGTGCACTCTGCTCCTGCACATCCCGCTGAGCCCTGGGCCGGGAGTGAGGGCCTGTGGGCTTGAGCGGAGTGTCAGCGGTGGCATTGCTGGTGAGGAGCTCGGGGACCTTCAGGGACAGCAGAGCCAGCACCAGCAGGCCCCGCAGATGACACCGCGGGGAGAAGCGGGCTGGGCAGGAGACCTCAGGAAGAGGGAAGACCCCGGCACAGCTCAGGGCCTGCCTCAGCGAAAGGCATTGGTGGTCAGGTTCTGTTTAAAACACTGTAAAGCAACCCAGCCACCTCTGTGAATGCCAGGTGTGGGACCCCGGATTGGAGAGCTACTTAGGACATAACATTGGTCTCCTTCCCGGATCGGCCCGGAGTTGAGGGCGAAAAGGTAAGGGGCCCTGAGGTGTTTCCTTCCAGGGTCAGCCGTGGCCTTGCCCGGCTCCCTCAGGGTGCCTGCCCTCTGTCCACAATCTAGATTTGCTTCACTCGGTCGTTTGTGCGGACCAGGGACCTCAGGTCGCACGTGTGCCGCAGCCCTGACCTTGGCCCAGCTGACGGGCGCCCACCCGGACAGGAGCGGGGCCCCTCCTGCCGGGCCCTCCCCCAGGGGCTGCAGGGCTGCGATAAGAGCCTTTCCGAGCCCGAGCCCGGGATCACAAAGGAGAGCGCTGCCGGAGCAGAGCGTGAGGGCCCGGGCGGGGGGACGGCCATGCCACTTTTCACTGAAAGGGACACAAAAGCATGGGGAAAATAGACTAATGTCCTTCGTCTGCGGAATCGGCCTGGGCAGAAGCCGGCTCTGCGCCTCAGAAGCCGGACCCGGAGGGAGGGGGGCAGCTCTGCGCTGCTGGGTCAAGCCCCCCAGTCCCACCCAGCTCCCCAGCTTCCTGCACCCCCAGCTGAGACCCCTCCCAGAGGCGGGCTGTCCTGACCCCGCAGGCAGGCTTTCCTTGACGGCCCACCCAGCGGGGACCTGGAGGTCACTGTGGACTTCCTCACAGAGGTGGACAAGCTGGTGCAGCTGATCGAGTGCCCCATCTTCACGTGTAAGGGTGCCACCTCTGGCCTCCGGCCAGCCTGGGGTGCAGCGGGCTGAAGCCACACTCCGGGAGGGAGGCAGCGGGGGAGAGGGCAGCCCCCCCCAGGGACGCTCTGGAACGCTAGGAATGTAGGGCTGGGCGCACAGTCGGGCTGAGGAGACCAGATGGTGCGGAGCTGGGACACGTGGCACCAGAATGCGGGGCCTGCCCTTGGGCCTCAGGGTAGGTCTTACGGACACGCCAGCGCGGACAGCACAACCCACCCGAAGGCTAACGTCGTCCCTGCCGGGGAGAACTGGAGTGGGGCTGTCGGGGGCCAGGGGGCGGCTGTCCCAGAGCTGTTGTGGCCCCTTCCTCCAGGAAGAGCCTGAGGGGCCCTGGCCCACCTGCAGGCGCTCCTGCGTGCCCGGGAGCCACACACTCGTCTCCCGCAGTGTGGGCTGGCACTTGCTGGGAGCCGTTGGGCGGGAACCGTCTGATTGTAACACCCAGGCTCAACGTGCAGAAGTGGCAGCTGGTGGGGCAGGCATAGCTCTTGGCGCCTCCAGCACAGCGATTGAATGAAACTCCTGTGCTTTCAGTGCAGTGGGGAAGCTGGGAGGCAGCCCTGCTGGTGGCTACCCTCCTGCCAAGCTGGCCACCCAGGCCCCCTGCTCCCTGGTGGTGCTTTTGACCTGCCCGGGCCGTGCCCACCAGCCATTGCCCTGGAGCCCGGCGGCAGACACGGGCTGGGGGCGGTGAGGGTCAGCCCCAGCCCACCCGAAGAGAAGGCAGCTTCTCCAGATAGCTGATACAAAAGCGGAGGAAGCCCCGCTCCCAGTGGAGGACCCCTAAGCCTGTCCCAAGTGGTCCCCTGACCTGACATCTCGCTTCCCTGCAGGCCTCCCAGGACAGCCAGGCATGTGCGCCCCTGGAGTCAGGTCCAGCCTGACCCTAGAAAAGCCACAAGCATCTTCTCTCCGGGCCCAGGGCTTAGTTGGGGCGACCACAGCAGATGCACCCTAGTCCTGCCGAGCACCCGTTCCAGCCCTGGGTGGCCTAGACCCCTCCAGCAGCCAGCTTGGCCCCGAAGGCCCAGCTTCCCCCAGGGCTGGCAGTGGGCTTTGGCCTCAGATGGGCCCAGGCTTGTGCTGGTGTCACAGGGCTTGGGACCGCTGCTCAGGTCTCCGCTGGTGCTTCCTGCCTTGTCCTGGCCCCTGGGCCTGGCTGCTCCCTCTCCCGGTGCCAGCCCAGTCCCCGCACAGCTGCGGAGTGACGTGGCCTCTCTGGGACTGTGTCTCAGCTCCACAAAGGGTCCCCAGACGGGGCCAAGAGACACAAGAAGGTAGAAGCTAGTGGCTCTCCTAGAGGGGCTCAGAGGGCGGAAGGCTGGGCCTGTGTGGTGCCTGTGTGGTTGGGACGGGCTCTGGGTGGGGCCGGGGCGTGTCTCCTGTCTGCTGGGCTGGCGGCAGGGCCGGCTTCTGAGGCGGGCCTGAAGCCCCCACCAGACACTCCTGGGCTTGGTGTGTGTTTAAGCCACACGCAGGAGCGCTTTCCATCCTGCCCTCCCTTAAAGCCGCCCTAATCCACTCTCTCCGGCTCACCCTATTTATAGCTCTCCTGCTGGCACGTGCAGAGCAGACAGGGGAGCTGCCACGGTACAGCTCGAGCCCCTCCACCCCGTTACTAGGGAGGCAGGGAGCCTGGGGGCAGGGGCCCAGCCCCAGGAGCAGGGTGGGTATCGCCGGGCTGAGCAGACGGACAGGCGGATGGGTAGGAAGAAAGGAGGATGAGATCATGGGGACAGCTAAGCGCCCCTGGACGGCCTGGCTGTTGAGGAACTCCGCTCTGGTTCTGTGCCACAGCCACCTGGCTGGCTCTCTCCTGGCCAGGGTAAGGTGTGTTACGGGACAGTGTTAGGCCTTTGACCCCTGCCCTCTGCCCTCTTGCAGATCTGCGCCTGCAGCTGCTGGATGTGAAGAACAACCCGTACCTGATCAAGGCCCTCTACGGCCTGCTCATGCTCCTGCCCCAGAGCAGCGCCTTCCAGCTGCTCTCCCACCGGCTCCAGTGCGTGCCCAACCCCGAGCTGCTGCAGACCGAGTGAGTGCCGGGCCGGGCCCGCACCCTCCGCCTCCGTGAGGGCAGAGGTGCTGCCGCCAAGCAAGTTCAGGGCCGGAGGAGCCCGGAGAGAAAGCAGTGCTGCAGGGGGCTGCTGAGGGTCCCCCTGACCTAGGCATCAGACCCCTCTGTCACTGCAGACCCTGTCCACCCTACAGCCACTTGCCCGTGGCCCTCTCATTTCCGTATCAGAACACCACCACCACCAGGCTGGGGGATTCTGGGAGTGGGTGGTGGGAAGTAGTGACACCTTCTCTAAGAACCAGGGTTGAGTTCATCGAAAATGTCAGAGGGCTCACCCAGACCAAGGCCGCTGGAGAGAAACTCCAGGAAGGGGAGGAGTTGCCGCCCCAGTTCAGGGACAGTGTCCCAGGTGGCAGATGGGCCGGACAGCCAGACAGGGCCCACTTCCGGGCCTCAGGCAGTCCCCTCTGTCTACGGCAGGGGCTTAAGCCTGGGCCGCTGAAGACCCCAGCCCCCCTGGGACCTTTTCAGTGCCTCCTGGGAGGGTGGGGGGTAGGGTGCACCGGTGGCTGCATTGCTCCGGTCCTGCCCATGGGAAGAACAGGTACGAGACACACCTCTGCCGAGAGGCCCAGCACAGGCCGCTCTGGCAGGAGGGCTGCAGCCCCTGGGAGGTCCAGACTCCCACCCGAACCCACTGCTGGCCTGGCCCCCAGAGCCTGTTGGGCCGTGTCTATATTTGGTAACCCTTGGAGGCTTTGCCTCATCCACAGGCATTTGGCATCCGAGATGGAAAATTTCACTTGTCAGGTCTCCATGGAAACAGGCAGAGCCACTGAGAAGATTTACGCTGAATGGAGCGCGCCCAGCTTGCATCAGATGCCCTGTGTCTAGAATTCCCTCCCGGGCTGTTCAAGCCACTCGGCGGGCCTGGCGCCTCGCTCTGGGAAGGGCCTCGGGCCTTTGCCACCGGGACGGACGCAGGTCGCCTTGAGATGGGCCTGCCTGGCACCCAGCCCCTGATCCGAGCCCCTGTGCCCACCGTGCCGTCGGGCTCAAGCTCCCCCCACCCGGCCTGGCCTCTCCACAGGCTGGGTGCGGGCACCTGACTGGGGGTCCGTCCCCAGCCAACCAGAGGGACTTGGGCCTCAGCTAGTGGTCCCGCGAGGAAGACCCAGGTCCTGCCCACCCTGATCCTTTCCCCGACGAGAGCTCTTCAGGGTGGCAGTGCTGGGCACTGTCCCAGCCGCTCACGGTGCCGCCGGATAAATCCCAGGGGAGCAGGGAACAGCGTGGAGTTGGGTTTGTGTTTGGGGAGAGAGGCCTGAAGCCGCACTGGGCTTCGCTGGCCTCACCTGTGCATAGGCCTCCTGGGCCCTGACAGGTGTTGGGGCCGCCGAGGCAGGCGCTCAGGAGAGAAGGTGTGGTGGGAGGGGAGGAGGAGGCAGGAGGGGCTGCGTCCCTGGGAACGCTGGTGCCCCCCTTTCAGGAACCAGCCTGCCTTCCTGGGGTGGACCTCTGGGCCAGGCCGTGGGCCCCGTGCTGCTAAGGGCGAGTCCTTTCCCCCAGCTCTGCCGGCTACATCCCCTCCGTATCTCAGAACAGTCAGACCCTCCTGCACACCCCGGGCCGGGGCAGGGCGGGTGTGCAGAGGGAGGCCGGGAAACCACCGCTCCTGCAGGAGCCCCGTGGCCCGTCGGGGAAGTCTCAGGACGAGGGGCTGAGGCCTCTGCACAGAGGAGCCTGCAGGTCAGGGGACAGTCCCCAGGCCTGGGTTAGGGTCTGGCCCGAACCCTGGGACCTCAGGCCAGCCCCCACACTTACCCTGGGGTGCTTTACTGGCGAATGAGCATCTAGACTGAAGGGTTGCACGAGGCCCTGCCCAGTCCTCAGGGCTCTGGGCTCCCAGCCATTCTCAGCAAGGACCTAGGGGGCTGCCATAGATGCAGGCAGGGAGCGCTGGGTGAGGGAGGGCCTCCGGAACAGCTGGAGGAGGGGTCAGGTTTCGGGCCAGCACAGAGGGACAGCTCACACCCTAGAGAGGGGCGGAGGACGGTCTCAGCCCCTCGAGGGACAGGCAGCTGGAAGACAGCTGAGGGGGCTCTGTGGTTCTCGCCCCTCCTCGTGCTGTGTGCTCAAGGCGCCGGCAGGGCTAGGGGACCCTGGCCCCCCACTCCAGCTTCCGGGCCGCTCCCCAAGGACCATCTCAGTGAGGCCGGAGAGACCCTCTGAAGGAGAAGCTGGTGACGCTCAGCAGCAGTAGCCTGGTGACAGGTGCCTGGGTGGGGCGGCAGGAGAGAGGACCGGCTCCAGGCCACCCAAGTGTCCTGCAGCCCCTCACTGCCTGAGGGTGGGGAACAGGAAGAGAACAGGGTGGGCAGTGCCCTCTGTGGCAGGCAGGGAGAGGAGCGCTGGACTCCGTGCTCTGAGGAGATCGCCCCCCACCCCCATGGGACACACCCCTCCCTGCTCCCAAGACGTCAGGCCAGGCAGGGTCTGCCCACAGGGAGGCTGGGTCACGGGGGACAAGACGAATTGCCAGCACTAGGACCCCCCCCAACCCTGGCACATATTTGCACGTCACCATTCACGGTCGAGTCTCCACAGAAGCCCTTCATCTCAGTGCCACCTCGGGACCTAATGCCCCGGCATGCCAGGGGTGTTGAGGGGGCCGCATGCAGACCCTGCACACCCAGCCTCGAATGACATACCTCAGCATCATCTCTGTGGCCTCATGTTTCAGGTCTGGGTTGGGTCTGCATGCAGCTACGTCACACAGTTAGTGGTCCCAACCCCAGGCTGTCCCTCAGCCTCCCCTGCTCACAGGGGACTTGAAAGCAGCCGCCAGAGTCCAGAGTGCTGCCTGCAGCCTGGCGCTCTTAGAGCAGGCCCCGCTTTTTGGTCTTCGTTGGACTAGTATTACCTGAGTGAGGGAGCCCGGGCTTGAGGCTCCCTCAAGGCCCAGGGAAGAAGCAGCCATAGCCACCAAGGTGTTTGCAGGCAAAGCGTCTTCGACAGGAGACAGGAAGGGAACAGGCTGAGGAGGGGTGCAAGGGGCCACCTCCAGCCAGGCTCCAGAGGTCATCCGCCACGGGAAGGGGAGCTGCCCCGGGCCAACCCAGGAGCCTGGTGATGGTCGGCGATGCCTGTCAGGCTCAGACCGTCAGTCGCCTGTACCTTACCCAGGGCCAGGCTCACCAGCGAGGGCTCCACTCGGGTGAAGCACCTCCACGTTTCCCCCAGTTAGCATGCAGGAGGAGCGCAGTCTGTCAGGGGACTCCCTGCTGGAGGGATGGTTAGGAATGGGGATGGGGGCCTAAGGGGACCTGGTCCCCAAGGGCAAGCGAAACCCTGGGTTCACAGGGGCAGCAGGGCTGTAGGGAGCATCAGGCGCACTGTAACCACAGTGCCCAGCCTGGGCTGTTGTACAGAGCGCTGGGGGAGGGCTGTGTAGGAGCCGTGGTCAGCATGCCCAGCGATGGCCGAGACCAGCTTCCCTTACCCGGGGACAGGGAGCGCCTGCAGGCTTCTGGCTCCCCACCCTCGAAAACAGATGTCCTGCCAAGTTGAGGGCCCAGTAGAGATTCTCCAGCCATCCCTGTTGTCCCTCGCCCTGCCCCAGAGAAAGGACCAGGCTGCCTCCTTCCCCCATCCCTGGACCCTGTTCCAGGCCCCAGCTGGCTTCCTGGCTGGCTGCTAGCCCTGGCTTTCACCCCAAAGGGAGCCACTCGTAAACAGGAAATGCTTCCCAATGCGATGCCTGCCCTGGGCGCTGTTGCCAGCCCGCAGGCTGAAGGCCATGTGCAAGCAGCAGTGTTGACTAGTCTCCCCAGCTGCGGGGGAGGGGGTGTCCATGGGGCTCCTCGACGCCGTGGGGTTGTTGGGGAGGGGGTGCTGGGCCTGAGGCAGACAGACTCCCCAAGGTTGAGTCCCACCAGCCTGTGGCCCTGCCCTCCTGTGTCTGGTGCTGCCCCCCACCAGCCCCCTCGTGTGCGGAGACACTGACGCTGACCCTTTCTGCGCCCTTTCCCAGAGACAGCGTGAAGGCAGCCCCCAAGTTGCAGGCAGCGGACTCCCCCAGCATCGACTATGCCGAGCTGCTGCAGCACTTTGAGAAGGTCCAGAAGAAGCACCTGGAAGTGAGGCACCAGCGAAGCGGGCGTGGGGACCACCTGGACCGGAGAGTTGTCCTCTGACAGGCCTGGCATGGAAAAGGACCAAAGGAGCGGTCCAGGGAGCACGTGGGATCTGCAGGCCCCCTCCCCACAGAGCCCGAGGACCTGCTGCCAGCCTGGGGCTGGGGGGAGGTGGAGGCTGTTCTGTCCACCCAAACTCTTCTCACAGCCCAGCCCCCTGGGCCCCAGAACCATCCAGCATTCCAATGAAGCTGGCTTCCCACCAGGGTGGGGCCGCAGCCTCAGATGCCACCTATCCTCCGGAATAGGTCGCTTTGGAATACCCTCTTGTGAAAGAGCGTGACCCGAGCCCACCAGAGCTCTGGCCTCCTGCGATGTTTATACAGACCTGTCCACACGTGGGGGCCAGCGCAGAGGTCCACGGGAATGATGCATCCCCTGCCCCAATAAATAAATAACAGAAAACCCTCGGCCTGCACCTGCCTGCTCCTTCCCACTGGCATCTGCTCCTGCCTGGTGCCACAGTGGCCCGAGGACCTCACCACCTATCCTGGCGATGCCCTGGGGGACCCAGCTCTCACCCCTGGGACCTGCCCCTTCTTCCTTGAGAGCACTAAGCACTGGCCTCCCTGAGTCCCTCCCAGGCACCTAATCTGACTTTTCCATCCTGATTCCCCCAGAGACAATGGGACATGTCCCCATGGGACAGGTGAACTGAGCTCACCTCAGAAGTTTCTGAATGAGAGGGCCTTGCACCCCACCAAACTCTGCAGACACTGTGGGTGGAAAGCAAGGCCCAGACCAGTGCAAGGAGGGAGGGGGCTTCCCAGGTGCCCACCCCTTGATTTGGCTAAATGAGCCTCACCCCACCACACCTGTAGGCCTGGGTCCCCCCACCCCCAACTTTGGGAAGCCTCAGATCTGTCTAACAGCTCCCAAATGGCTCTCAGGGCCCCTGAAGCCGGAGAGAAGGAGCTTTTCCCCAGAGTCCCAGTGCCTCTAGGAGGGTGGGTTTCACTGCTGGAGTCTTCCAGAGTCGCTGTACTGGCTTTAGCCCACGTGCACGCATGTTCGTCCACACACACATAGTGGGATGTGACCCACTTCTGCCCTGCTGACCTGACAGTTCCCACCGCAAGAAAGGAGTTTGCCAGAGGGGTGGGACACTACTACCCCCAAAAGCCTGGCCTCAAGCACCGCATCCAGGTGGCATCGGCACCTCTTGGAAAAGGAGCCAAAGAACTTCTGGAGGAAGGTCCGAACTCTTCTGTGCCTGGCTGAAAGGCCCATGGCGGGCCGCCCTCAGGACACCTTGTGCCCCTGCTGGGTGTGGTGCGGGCATCCCACGGGATGCTGCCAGGGGCCCCCAGCCCTCGAGGGTCTGCCGAAAGCGCGGGAAGCCCCGGCCGGAGACCAAAGGCTGAAAGGCAGTGGTGAGCCCCTAGCCGGGGGCGGGTCTCAGCCCCGCGGGGTAGCCGGCCGGCCCCGCCCCAGCGCCGCCCCGACCCGCGGTGGCGCCCGCGCCGCCGGCCCCGCTCGCCGGACCAGTCTGGCCGCGCTGGGTTCGGATTTCAAAGCTCTGGAGCCTGGCGGCGAATGGGCCTGCGCCCGCCCGGCGGTTCCCACAGCCCCTCCCGCCTCGACCCCCTCCCCCCGCGGTCCCCCTCGCCGCGCCCACGTGACGCCCGCGCCGCGGCGGCTCCGGTTACCGCCGCCTCAGTCCCCGCGCCGAGGCTGCGCCGCCAGCTGCCCGCGCCGCGCCCCCCGCGCCGCCGCCAGCCCCGCCGCGACATGGCCTGCGCCGCCCCGCGGCGGCCCGCGACCCCGGAGCGCGGCGCGGCCGGCCGCTGAGAGCGGCCCCCGAGGCGGCAGGCCCCGCCGGGCCCCGGAGCAAGCACCCGCCGCGGCCGGGCTCCCCCGGGCCGGCTCCCTGCGCCCCGCCTGCACCCCGCCGCCGCCCGGCCCGAGCATGGAGACGGCGGAGAAGGAGTGCGGCGCCCTGGGCGGGCTCTTCCAAGCCATCGTCAACGACATGAAGGTAACGGGGTGCGCGAGCGCGATTGCGGGTCCCCCTGGGGGCGCGTGGCGGCGGCAGCCGTGCCCCGCTGTGTCTGTGCGCCGCGGGGTCTGTGTGTCCTTGTCTGAGCGTGACGGACCTGCGTCTGCTGTGCGCCGGGGTCTCCGGGCGCCTATCTGGGGTGTGGGTGCTCGTTTGTCAGGGTGTCCATGCGGTCCCCCGGGTCGCCCGGATCGCAGCGCCCCCGTGGGTTCGCGAGCGGAGCCTGCGCACACCTGGGCTTCCCAGTGCCCGAGACCCTCACACCATGAATGGGGTTTGGCTCCTGGGGCGACTCTGTGGACCTTTAACAGGTCCGGGGTCTCTCCGGCCTCCGCCCCCTACCACCACCATGGCTTCCCCCACACCCGAAGGCTGGCCTTGGTGCCCAGACAATGCTGTCATCACCAAAGCAGAGAAAAATAATAAAGCGGAGAACCATTAACTCCTTCCCCACCGGCCTTGGCCACTGCGCGGGACCCTGCAACTGCCGCCTCTGACCCTCCCCCCACTACCACACACACACTACAAGCCCCAAGAAGTCTCAGGACCCCGAAGTCTCCAGGCTGAGTGTCCCTGCGTCCCAAGGCCTCTGTCCTTACCTTGGGAGGAGGAGCGGAGAAGGTTGGGATTGGTAGAGCAACCCAAGGGAGGGCCTTCCCTAGCCTACTTCCACCCCAGGCCCCATCTCCAGCCCCTCCCCATGATTGCCCAAGGTCAGGCTGGAGCGGGCCACCCATTCCTGGCCCACCACTGGCTCACCAGGTGGGGAAACTGAGGCCTGGGAATGGCTCAAGGTCACTTAGGAGACTGTTGGACGCTGTCCCTCACCTCACCCCCATTGTTGGTCTAGCAGGCCAGGGGCATCCTCCCTGAGGAGAGGCCAGGGTTTGGCAGGGCTGGCTCAGGCTGGCAAAGCAGAGAGGAGGTCCAGCTTCAGTGACAGGATGGGGGTCAGGAACCTGCATTCCTACCCTCTCTTCTGAGGTAGAGAAAGAGCAAGGAAGAGATTTAGGTTCCCCATAGGAACTCCTGAGAGCCACCACCCTCCCATCCTGTCACACACGTCCCACTGCACAGCTCACAGTCCCGCTGGGACATCGCGGGCCGGGAGGAGACACGGCTCACCGAGGTGCAGCCTGCCCCACAGAGCCCAGGCAGGCCCTTCATGGGGCGGGCGACTGCAAGCACGCCAGGGGCTCCTGGTGCTGCCAGGAAACAGCCCCAGGGGCAGCTGCCCCCTAGAAGAGGTCCAAAGCCCCCCCGGCCTGGGACTGTGGGTAGGCAGCGTATGGGTGCCGCCCATCTCCATATGGGGTGCTTCCCCTAAGACCTTCATCCCTTGCAAGTCCACCGCTGGGCCCTTCTCCTAACCCACAGAAGTGCTGGCCTCTCGGCCCTCGGCAGCCCCTCCGGCCCTGTGGACATCACATCCCTGGCCCCAGGATCCCCTCCTGGGATAGGGCAGCCCAGAGCGCCCTCCCTCAGTGCCCCCGGGGCCGGCACCCTCCTGCTGGCAGCCTCTGCTCAGACACTGCGGAGAGCAGCAGCTTTGCTCAGAGAAGGGGGACAGGACTGCCTCCCTCCCTCTCCAGCGTATGTGCAAGGAACTTTGGGATGAGACAGGAGGAAGCGGGCCCGGATCAGATTGTAGCGAGAGATTCGGGCAGGATTTTCTGACTTGTGGAGGCAAAATGGGAGAGGTTTCACCTGGGGCGATGCCAAGGACAGATTCTCCCCTGCCTATGACACATGCATGGGTTCCGGCCAGGGACAGCAGAGGACTGGGCCACCTGGAGGCCCATCACCTGGCTTTAGGGGGCAGCTTCTGGCTCTTCCACAGAGGGCGGCCAGTCAAGAGAGTGAGCCTGCCCCACGAGGCCTCTCCAAATCGTGTCCACAGGCCCCGCAACAGCCCGCCCTGGCCCTTCTCAAGGCCCAGGCCCTGGCTTGGGGGCAGGGGGAAGGGATCCCCAAGCTGCACCTGCGTCCTGGAGGAGGACACCCACTCAGGGACGGGGAGGGGACTCTCAGGACCTTTCCCTGCCTGCTGTGCCTTACTGAGCTCAGCTCAGATGCTCACTGGGTGCCAGGCTCCCTGCTGAGGCGCAGAGAGGGCCGGGGCCCCGCTGTGGCCCCCAGCTGCCAGGCAGTACCTGCAGCAGAGTGAATGGGGCCTCCACCCAGCGCTGGCCCGTTCAGAAGTCGGGCTCAGAAATTTTGCCTACCTACCCTCTCAAGAGTGGGGGTGTAACCTAGACATAGAGTCCCTGACAGGGATCCCATGTCCTCCATTAGCCCGTGCTCCCTGAGCACCTACTAGGTGCCAGCACAGTGCTGAGTGCTTTCCAGGCAGCGCCTGCTTGAGTCTCTGAACCGACCCACAAAGGAGGCCCAGTTCCCACCCTGATCTTCAGGGGGAGGAGCCCGAGGCCCAGCGAGGGGCCCTGGGACTGTGGCCTGGCCCACTCGCCCGCACAGCCAAGGATAGGCCCAGGGCCGCCACCTAGGCAGAGAGTCCCTGAGGGCCAGGGGCCCCAGCAGCCCCCTCACCTGTCTCATCCCTTCCACCTGGACACCTCCAGCGACAAGCACGTCACCTTCCCCTGCCAGAGTGGCCCACACCCACCGCGCTGGGCGCAGAGCTGGTGTCCCTCTTCTGCCTGCAGTCCCCGCCATCCCCGCTCCTTGATGCCAGGCACTCACCTCCCCGCGGCCTCTGCCCCGGCCCGCAGCAGCCAGTCAGACGGGAGCAGGCCTGGCTGCCACGCGGCGGCCTTGGGCAAGCCCTTGCCCTTACTCCCCAAGCCTCCCCGTCCATCAGTAGAAGGCGGGTGATAAGTCTTCAGCACACGGGGCTGTTCCGTGCAACCACACAGGGCAGGGCTCAGCACAGCGCCTGGCCCACCGCAAGCCCGTGGTCGCCAGCAAGGAGCACTGTCACCGTGAGAACCACCCAGGGTCCTGGAGCCTGGCGGCCAGGCGCGGGCCCAGGAGAAGACTGGGGATACTCTCCTGGGGCAGAGGCTGCTCCAGCCCTTCGAATTCCCATCTCTGGGGTCCTTTAGGAATTGCCTGTGGAGGCGGAGTCCCCGGTCCTTAGAGACCAAGGGTGTCGGTCCACCTGCCAAGGACGAACTGGCCTGGCCTCCCCACGCCCCATCTTGTCCCCTCCCCACGAGAGAGCGAGGCTCTGAAGGTCCGAGATGGAGTGAGCCTGGGGGGTGGGGGTCGAAGCTGCCGGGATGGGCCTCGGGCCCGTAGGGAGCAGGGACTGTTCTCTACCCAGTGTCACCTAGTCCCTCGCTGGCTCGGGCTGCATGGAGGCCGCTGCAGGGCCGGGGCAAGTTTCCTGGGGGCCAGGATGGCACCGCTGGGCCCCTGCACCCCCAACATGGTCTCTCCTCCCTGGAGGTCTCAGCAAGGCTTCGTTCGGGGATGACGGGGTTGAGGTAGTAGGAGGGCGCCACCTTTCAGAAGGCCCCTGGGGGCGCCCAGGTGGGGTCAGCTCCTCAGGCCTGCCAGGGGCGACTCCCAGGCCCCTTTTCCTGTGTGAGCTGTGCCTGCATGGAGACAGCCCACCCACAGCCCCCCTGTCCTGCTCCAGCCCGTGTGAACTTCTCAAATATTTGCTTTCCCTGGGCACTGGATGGGCTGGGCTGGGAGGGGAGGGCGTTTCGGAGGCTCCCAGAAGCCGCCCTGTCTGCTTTCCACCCCTGCAGGCTGCCCTCCGCTGAAGAGGCCATCCCAAACCTGCCCGGGGGTTCTGGGCGGCGGGACCTCCCTCTGAGACCTGGGGGGCAGGCGTCTCCTCCTTCCCCTTTTCCTTGGGATTAGCCCCTTGGGACTGGGGCTTCGCTGGCCTGGGGCGCCCCTTTGAGGGCTGAGGCCTCCACAGGGCCCTGGGGCCAGGGCTGAGGTTCCCCCAGGACCCAGCAGCCACGGGAAGGCTCATTGGCCAGAAAAGCCACTTGGTTAGACTGGACAACTCCGTGGCCAGGAGCCCGGCCTCCCCACCGGGAAACCCCCTCCCATCTCGGAGCTTTGGGCCAGGCTGGGATAAAGGCCACACTGTGTCCCCAGGAGAGGAAGGGAGCTGGGGGTGGAAAAAGGTGGCTCTGTTGGCCGCACAAGGCCCCATTCAGCCCAGGGCCTGGCGGTCCCCAGCAGGCTGGCCTGGCCCTGCAGCAGTCACACCCTCCCCGGGCCTGGGAGCCACTGCTGCTGGCCGGGGACGGCTGGCTGGCCGGGCTGGCAGCCGCTTCCAGGGCAGAGTGGGGGCCGCCGGAGGCCCTGAGCCCTGTCACTGTGTTCGGTGCCTCTGCCCCTGGGCCACGTGGGAAGCGGCCTGGGCCATTTCCAGGGGAACAGGGTGCCCCTCTTGCGGCTCAGCCCAAATCCCCCGCCAGGCCCCTGGGGAGCCCTGAGGACACAGGACCTGCCATTTCACTATTTCCATCTCCCCTGGGGGAGGGTTTGACTGAAGACAGGAGGCCCAACTTCCTGTCGAGAAGAGGGATGAGCACAGGCATCTGTTCCTGACGGCCAGGATTTCCTCGTGCCCCGGGGCTCTGGCCTGGGCCCTCTCTCCACTCAGAAGTCCCAGGGGCCTCCTTCTCCTCGGGGTGGGGCTGCTCTCAGAAGCTGCCTGGAGTTGGACAGAGGCCTGTGGGGAGCCAGCTTCGTGGAGCCCCCAGCCCTGTGGAGTCTCACTGCCTCTCCCATCTCCTTGGCAGAGCTCCTACCCCATCTGGGAGGACTTCAACTCCAAGGCCACGAAGCTGCATTCCCAGCTGAGGTGAGGCTGCTAAGGGCGCCCCGAAGTGGGGAGCAGATGGGGGCCGAGCGGTGAGCATACCTCACCAGAGACCATCTCACTGTCTGTCCCCCCAGGACCACTGTGCTGGCTGCTGTGGCCTTCTTGGATGCCTTCCAGAAAGTGGCTGACATGGCCACCAACACCCGAGGTGGGGAGGGGGCGCAGCTGGAGGCTGGGGAGGCCCCAGATCAGGCTTGGAAGGTGGAAAGGCTGAGTGGGGTATGAGCCAAGGAAAGGACACCAGGCCCAGAGTCAGGATCTTGAGTTCTGCTCCCTAAGGAAAGGGACTGGTTATAGAGATAGTGAGCCTCTCATCACTAGAGGCATGCAAGCAGGAGTGGGTGAACGGTGACAGGGATGTCAGAGGGGCTTTCATTTTTGCTGTGGGGTGCTCATTTGACCCCTCAGCCACAGTTGTTCACCTCTGTACGGTGAGTCTGATTATGGCTTCCTCTCACCCACCCCATCTGCCCTTCTGAGAGCACACGGGGAACAGGTGAGCCTTTCCCACTGGCCCTGGCATCTCCTTTGCTTTCTGGTCTGAGTAGCAGGGACCTGGGGCTCCTGTTCCTTCAGGTGGTGAGAACCAAGGCACTGAGCGCATGCTGGCCTGCATCTAGGAACACCTGGAGGGCGTTCCCCGTAGAGCTGGAGGGTGTTCGGGCTGGTTTTTTAGCCGGTCTTTGACTCTGGCCTCTCCCAGCTGAGTGAAGAGCCCCTGACCTGACCGCCAGAGCACCTGCAGCTACAGGAGGCTGGCATGTCTGGCGTGGGCAGGGCCTTGGTCCTGCACGGGGGAGGGGCTCAGCAATTATTGCGGAATGATCAAATCCCCCGCAGGGTCCGACAGGATTGCAGGATGCAGGGGACAGGGCTCGGGCTGCGGCCTGGTCTTCTCAGGCCAGCGCGCCCTCTCGTGGTTGAAGCCGGGACTGCAGAGGCCCCGGCAGACCTCTTCCCATGCCACACGCTTGCCTCACCAGGGGCCACACGGGACATCGGCTCAGCGCTCACGCGTATGTGCATGCGCCACCGCAGCATCGAGACCAAGCTGCGGCAGTTCACCAAGTGAGTGGGCGCCGCGGGCGGGCAGGGTTGTCACAGGGATACCCCTCTGCTGGCCCTGACCTGCACACCCATGCCCACAGCGCCCTGCTGGAGAGCCTCATCAACCCCCTGCAGGAGCGCATCGAGGACTGGAAGAAGTCAGTCAACCAGCTGGACAAGGACCACGCGAAAGGTGAGGCTGGGGCCTCCGCCTGGGTTTCCACCCCCACACGGCAGAGACCGCCCCCAACAGAGCGCTCCTGTCTCACCCCCTGTGCAGAGTACAAACGCGCCCGGCACGAGATCAAGAAGAAGTCTTCAGACACACTGAAGCTGCAGAAGAAGGCGCGCAAAGGTAGCGCCCAGCGGTGCCCATCAAGGCGCAGCCCCATGGGGCCCACTCCCTCTCCCCCACCTCCCTCTGGGACACCCCAGGGCGTGGTCCTGGGCAGAGGAGCCCTACCTTGGGCACAGGACCCTCCAACCTGCTGGGTGGGACAGAGGGAGCCTCCCTGCACCCCAGTCCTGGTCCGGACCCCCCTCCCGGGGAGGCGGCAGGAGGCTCCACAGGCCCAGGCGCCCGCCCCCACCCCAGGAGTGGCTCTGTCCATACGGCTGTCTTTCACACATTCTTTCTTTCTGTCTCTCCTCCTCTCCTCCTCCACATCCTTCCTGTAGAGCTACTTGGTAAGTCAAATGTCCGTCTCTCCACCTGTTCCTTCTGTCCTTGTCGCATTTGTCTGTCTCCCCCAGCTCAGGGGCATTGGAAGGAGCCACTCCAAGCCATGGAGGAGCGAGGAAGGTCCGGCGAGGGAGGGGCCTGGGGCACAGTCCCGCTGGGGCCCGGGGGCCCCTGGCCAGGGACGAGTCCAGGGCCACTGCTGGGTCAGTCTGCCAGGCCAAGAGGGGCCGGACCAGGCTGGGTGGGGGGCACAGGCCCTGGCTGCCCTGCCCACCCCAAGTCTTACCTGTCACCTGCTCGCTTCCTGTCTCACCGCTCCTCCACACCATGCTCTCGCCTCTCTCTGTCTCTCTCGCTGCTTCTCGGTGTCACTACTGCTGCTGTCCTTGTGCATTGCTCCCCGAGCTGAGGGGGGGCCACACTGAGACACCCCTGCTCTGTGCCCGGCTTCCTGCCCCAGCTCTCCTGACCGAGGTCTGGAGGACGGCCGAGCCCCACGCTCCACTTTGTCCTGTTTTCACCCCAAACTCCTGGGTGCCCGGAGGCACGGGGGTGCCTCCTGTGACCCTCGAGGGTGGGGGATCGGGGTCTCCGCTGGGCCCCCCTGGGCACAGCTGCTCTAAAAGTGGCCTGGGGGCTGCCCAGGGCTCTGCCCACCCCAGGTCCTGGGTGGCTCTGCAGCTTTGGTGTCTTTCCTGTGTGTGTGTCTGTCTGTCCTCTCTGCCTGCTCCGGGGACCAGCCCGTCCACGAGCCCTGGAGCCCTGCCTGCCCTCCCAGGGTCCCTAGCGCCCCTGGCAGCGCCCAGCCTCACAGCCAGGGACACCGCCGCGGGCCCCAAGCCTGAGCCACGGGCGCGGCGAGCCGGGCCGGGGTCCCCAGCGCGGCCTCTCCTCCCACCCCCTGCAGGGAAAGGAGACCTGCAGCCGCAGCTGGACAGCGCCCTGCAGGACGTCAACGACATGTACCTGCTGCTGGAGGAGACCGAGAAGCAGGCAGTGCGCCGGGCCCTGATCGAGGAGCGCGGCCGCTTCTGCACCTTCATCACCTTCCTGCAGCCGGTGGTGGTGGGTCCCTCGGGGCTGGCCGCATTCAGAGCGCCCCGCCGCTGGGCTGGTTGAGCTGGGCTGGTTGAGCGGTCCCCTCGGGCTGCTGCTGTCGCCACGGACCAGGAGTCAGAATGTGGGAACTGCTGGGCCCGAGTGCCTTTTGGTGACTTGGTCCCAGCAGGCCGGGCGCGTTCTGTGCTGAGTGCTCCCACCCGGAGGCCTGTCCTGTCGCCAGGACAGCCCGGGCTGTGCACGCCCAGCTTCCCTGAACCCTGGCAGCGCGGGCAGGGTGGGCAGACGGGCTGGGCCCGCAGCTCTGACTCACCGCTTCCTCAGAACGGCGAGCTGACCATGCTGGGGGAGATCACCCACCTGCAGGGCATCATCGACGACCTGGTGCTGCTGACCGCGGAGCCCCACAAGCTGCCCCCCGCCAGCGAGCAGGTATGGCCAGCCCTGGGCACCGGTGGGTGGGGCATGGCCTGCCCTTGACTGGGGACAGTAGAGGAGAAAGGGTGACAGACAGCATTTGGGGGAGTCAGGCAACTGGGGATAAAGGACCCAGTGTGTCCTGATTCTCACTGTGGGGCAACCAGGAGCACTTGCCCAGGGGAAGGGTGATGTGCCCCAGGACCCAGTGGGGGCCTCGGACTGAGAGCAGATGGACGGAAGCCCTGGGTTCATGGGGCTTGGCCCTGAGCCTGCCCACCTGTGCCCACCACCTTGCCCCCCCTGCACCAGGGCCAGGCCCGCAGGACAGCCCCCGCGGCCGGCAGGCTGCTGAGTGCTCTCCACAGACCATCTCGTCGCATCACCGGGTGGCCCTCTGTGGCAGCCGTGATTGGCTGCGTGTCACTGGAAAAACTGAGGCTCCGAAAGGCCTAGAACTTGCCTGAGGGGCACAGCACAGCCAGGAGTTGAGCCCGGTGGTGTCCTTCATGGCCACTCTCACCTGGCTCCCCTGTAGCGACAGTGAGTCCCCAGCCCCGCCGCGGTGTGCGGGAACTGAGAGCGCCGGCCTGGGCCGGTAGTGTCCCCAGAATCAGAGCTGGGGGCATCTCCCCAGCGCTCTGGCGGCCCTACATCTGGCCCCCAAGTAAGGAGCTGGCATTGGGATGAGGTCGGGTGGGGCTGCGAACTCCTGGGGTCTCCTGTTGGGGCCTGGTTCTCAGCTGGGGAGAGAGTTGGGGCCGGGCCGCCTCCGGTGACCTCCGTGCGCGCCCCTGCCCAGGTGATCAAGGACCTGAAGGGCTCGGACTACAGCTGGTCCTACCAGACCCCGCCCTCGTCGCCCAGCAGCTCCAGCTCCCGGAAGTCCAGCATGTGCAGGTCAGCGGGGGCCTGCGGAAGTCGGGGGCGCAGCAATGTGCTGAGAGGGAGTGGGGAAGCTCCCGCGAAACTGCAGCATGGGCTGCTGGAGGGCCCCACACTGCACCCAGGCTCCGCACTGCGGAGGCGTCTGCCGCCCTCGGCACCAGACTGCGGGTGGCGGGCTGTGCGGGCGGCTTCCCTGCAGGGAGCGCTGACCGTGTCCCGGGCGCCCCGCCCAGCGCTTCATGCATTGTCTTCAGTGCATCCTAACCACTGTACTGGGTCTGGCATTGTCTCCCTTTCATAGACAGGGAAACTGAGACCCAGGGCGCAGGGTCCCAGCGTGTAACCACTGGGCTCCACCAGGCTCAGCGTGGTCTGGGGACTAGGACGAATCTAAGACCTGGGAGAGGTGGGGAAGCTTCAGGGAAAGTGCGCTGAGGCTGCCAGTTCATGCCCAGCCGGCAGGTCCCTGAGAGCCAGTACGTGGGCGGCTGCCACAGGCCAGAGCCCCAGCCCAGGCTGCCCCGTGCTCCCCTCCCCCCCCCCCAGGGCCTGGCTTAATCACTGGGCAAGCTCAGGGTCAGGGCACTTCCTGAGCTGGCACCAGGGCAGGATTTGGAGAAGACATTACAGATCCAAGGCTCCTTGGGTGGGAAGGCCGGGAGCCCCGCTCTGTGCCTGCACCCCTTTCCCCAGACTACCCCTGGTGGGTGCCCAGGGCACGGGAGACGAGCTGGACATAGCTACTGCTGCAGGGAGAGGGGCACCCAGGCCTGCGGGACCCTGGGCGGTCGCACCACAGGAGCGAGGGTCGATTGCAGGGACACCTGTGAGCAGGGGCTGGGGCTGGGGGCTTCAGGGTCACACTCAGGAGGAAGGGACCTTCATCGCCCATGAGCTGCGAGCTACACCGGTGGGACACCTCAGGGGGGTGGAGGGGTAAGGCCATCACGACACGCCAGGTGCCCGGTTAGTGTTTGGTGGCTGGCTCCAGACCTTCAGGAGGCCATCTAGAGACAGTCAGACTTGCGTCTAGTTGCGGCGCAACCGGGAAACTGGCCCCTGGACGCTCAGGTTGCGGCTGCCGACCTGCGGTCTGCTGTTCTGATGCAGAGCAGGAGGCAGAGGCCGCACTGCCCACCGGGTGCGCCCCGATGATGGCTCCGGAGCACTGGCAAGCTCCAGGGACAGGCACTGGGCTGGCTCTCTGGTGCTGTCCCCTGCCTGGGCCCCGCCCTGCCCCACAGTCCCAGAACCCGGCTCCTCTGTGGCGCCTGGGCCTTGGGTCTCAGGACCTTGTCATCTGACACTCTCTTTTCCTTCCTTTGCCCCCCACCTGTCTCCCCACCCTCGTCTGTCACCTCCCCTTCCACACACACCCCTGTGTCTCTCTGTCTGGCTGCTGTGTCCCCCTGTCCATTCCCCCAGCGCCCCCAGCAGCAGTGGCAGTGCCAAGGGTGGCGGAGCCCCGTGGCCTGGGGGTGCCCAAACATACTCACCCAGTTCCACCTGTCGCTACCGCAGCCTGGCACAGCCAGCTTCCGCCACCGCCCGCCTCTCCAGCATCTCCTCCCACGACTCCGGCTTCATCTCCCAGGACGCCGCCTACTCCAAGCCTCCCTCGCCCATGCCTGCAGACATCACCAGCCAGGTGAGGGGTCTGCAGGGCCACCAGGACGGGGCGCAGTGGCCTCCCGCCAGCCTCAGGCTGTTCTCATGTGGGGCCACCTGCAGCTGTTGGCACTGGCCTGGAGGTCCCCAGGGCCACCACACTGGGGACTAAGCTGAGTTCGCTGCTTCGAGGCTAAGGAGAGGTAGGGAAGGCTCTGGAGTGGCCACACTGCCACCGCAGGGTCAGCAGGAGGCCTTGGTGGCCTTGCCTCCTCCTGAGTCTCTGTTCCTTGCCTACTCCCTTCTTCCAGCCACCGTTGGAGCGGGGAGTGGGCAGCGGGCCAGCTCTGGCCCCCCCCTGTCCACACTTGGGCCAGCTCACTCTATACCCAGAGACTGACCCAGACTCTCCTCCGGTGCGGGCCCTCAGCCCCTGCAGCCTCCGGGAGATGGACAAACGGGGGCCACATGCACAGGGACGTCTGCGGGTGGTGGGAGTGACCCCACCTGCATTTGAGCCCATGCGAGGCCCTCCCAGCCACAGCCTGCGTCAGGGCTCAGCATCTGTGGCCTGCTGTCCTACCCAGGGACATCGCCCACACCCCGTCTCTCCTTGTGTGGCTCATCGCTGCCAGCTGCAAGCAAGCTCTGGGGTCCATCCTGAAGGCCCTCCCCTCCCCCACATTCCCCTCCAGCCACCGAGCCTCCTTCCCTGCAAAACCTCACAGAAGGGTGGTTTGCCGGGCTCCTCCCCGCCACCTCTCCCTTCACTCTCAATCTCAGAGGGAGGAGGAGCCATACATTTTTTTACAGATCCTTGTTGTCGGATTAAAGAGGTCCTTTCTATTCCCAGTTTAAGTGGTGGTTGTTTCCCATGACTCTAAGTGTTGAGTTTTTCCGTTGAGTTTTCCACATACTATTTTCCATTGATTTTTGCTTTAACAATTACATTGGTGAACATCTGAATTTTTGTTTCCCCTGAATCCTCACCCTCCGGTGCTTTTTGCTTTTATTTTGGTGATCGTGCTTCATCGTGAACTGCAAAGAAACTCAGGTGTCTGGCTTGAGGAGGACGTAGAGCCCAGGTGGCAAACACGGGGCCCGCAGGCCGAACCCTTGTTTTATCCGGCGGCAGCCCCGAGCCCCTTGCCCCTAGTTAAGTAGGTACGTGTATACAGCCCTAAAATTACGTCTGGCCCTTCGAAGGCAACTACAAGGCTGATGTGGCCCCCGGTGAAAACGAGTTTGAGCCCCTGCTCTAGAGGATCTGAGGGGACCTAGGCTGGGGCTCCCTGACCCAGCTGGGTCCCTGCACAGCTCCCTCCACTGTGCCAAAGCCAGCATCTGCCCTGGGGGCCCCGGGGCCTGTTTCTGCCCTTGCTTTTTTTTTCTTTATCCTTTTTTGCTGTTTTGAGTTGGGGGGCCTCCCAAATGGACTTCTGCTCCCCCATCCTACTGAAGCAGTTCTCAAGCTTCCTGCGCTGCCCTGCTCTCCTCCGAGTTCCCTCCCCAGGCAGCCTGGCGTGGCTGACCCTCACCACGTCGGGTGCGTGCCCTGAATCTGTGCTTCCACCTGCCCGTGGTTTCCTCCCCTTCGCCAGCAGCTCCTTGTCACCCTTTTGCTGGACCTTCCTCTTCTTCCCAGCCACTGAATTGACGCACCAGAGGGCCACGAACCTTTTCTCTAACCGCCCTCACTGCAGGGGGCCTCATTCCGTCTCTGCCAGATTCGTGGCTCCGCCCCTGCCTCCGCCCCCAGCACCGGCCTTGTACAGACGCGTCCATGCGCAGATCCCTAACGGCCGCTCAGCCTCACAGGTGCAGGAGGGAACTCCTTCCGAGGCCCGCCCGCCCTCAGAAAAAGCAGCGACAGCATCAACCCCGCTGCTCAAGGCGGACACTCCTGCGGTCCTTTCTGTGCCGCTTCCCCTAGCCCACCACGCCCCAGCCACCAGCAGCGAGTCCTGTCGCTCATTCTCAGAACATGGGGTTCTTGGGCTGGGCCGCAGGGCAGGTCAGAGCTGGGGGTGCGCACTCTGGGTGCCGCCTTCCGCCACAGACGCTCTTGGCCGTGCCCTAGGGTGGGGGCGGGGGACACGGGGCCTGCACTGTTCTCGGACCATCGGCGCGTGCGGCCCTGTGACCGGCTCTGTTCTCTCCTCTCCCCGCCCCCCGCCCCGTCCGCCTGCCTGCCCACCTCTGCGTGCAGAAGTCCTCCAGCTCTGCCTCCTCCGAGGCCTCGGAAACCTGCCAGTCGGTTAGCGAGTGCAGCTCTCCCACCTCGGTCAGTGCCCCCCACCTGCTGCGGGCACAGGGAGGGCCCAGGCCCCACCAGAGCTGGGGCGCACAGCCTGCTTCCTGCAGGAAAAGCCCCCTGGTTACCACTGGAGCCACTCCCCTCATTCTCACATCTCCCACCTGGGACCTGACGTCCTGCCCCTGCGCCTAGCCTGGCGGGGCAGAGGGGTCACAGCACCCTCCTTACTTTGTCCTTGGCCACGACTGTGAGCCTGAGGGCCCACATGGACCAGAAACCCTGACCCTCAACCACAGTGAGGGGCCCCTTGATGGGCATCAGGGCCAAGGTGCCCCTGACCTGCCCGCCCCACCCTGCAGGACTGGGCCAAGACCGGCGCCCACGAGCAGCCCTCCACCCTGCAGCGGAGGAAGGACCGAGTGGAGCTCCTCCGGGATGCGGAGCCCGGCCCGGCCAGTGGGGGCGCCCCGGGCCCCAGCGGAGAGGAAACTGCACGACCCCGCATGTCCCCAGCCACGATCGCAGCCAAGGTAGGCAGCAGCTCAACCAGGGCCCCCACCTTCACTCCCAGGTCAGTGCCAGGAGGCTAGGCGCTTGTCCTCAGGTCCAGCTCTGCCCCTGGTGGAAGCTCCCTGGAGTCCGGGCGGGGAGGTGGGGGGTTGGAGGGCTCTGGGGAGCGAGGCTTCAGCCTGCAGTCTCACCACCCCAGCACGGAGAAGAGGTGTCGCCCGCAGCCAGCGACCTGGCCATGGTGCTGACGCGCGGCCTGAGCCTTGAGCACCAGAAGAGCAGCCGGGACTCGCTGCAGTTCTCCAGTGGCTACAGCACGCAGACCACCACGCCCTCCTGCTCCGAGGACACGATCCCCTCCCAAGGTAGGCCCCGGGGCTGGGGCGGGTGCCCGGGCCTGCAGCCCCGAGGCCCCGGCCCACTGCATCCCGTGCCCCCAGGCTCCGACTACGACTGCTACTCGGTGAATGGGGACGCGGATGGCGAGGGCCCCCCTGAGTTCGACAAGTCATCCACCATCCCTCGCAATAGCAACATCGCCCAGAACTACCGCCGCCTGATCCAGACCAAGCGCCCGGCCTCCACCGCGGGGCTGCCCACTGCGGGGCTGCCCACCGCCTCGGGCGCGCCCCCTGGCGTAGCCACCATCCGCCGAACACCATCCACCAAGCCCACCGTGCGCCGCGCCCTCTCCAGCGCTGGCCCCATCCCCATCCGGCCACCGATCGTCCCCGTGAAGACACCCACAGTGCCAGACTCTCCCGGCTACATGGGGCCCACTCGGGCGGGCAGTGAGGAGTGCGTCTTCTACAGCGACGAGGCTGCCTCGCCCCTGGCGCCGGACCTGGTGAAGGCCTCCCCGAAGAGGCTGAGCCTGCCCAACACGGCCTGGGCCAGCCCGGCCCCTGAGCCTGCCGGCTACCCCGGGCCGGGCGCCGAGGACGAGGAGCAGCAGCAGCTGGCAGCCAACCGGCACAGCCTGGTGGAGAAGCTCGGGGAGCTGGTAGCAGGGGCTCACGCCCTGGGCGAGGGCCAGTTCCCCTTCCCCACCACCCTGTCGGCCACCCCTGCCGAGGAGACGCCCGCCCCACCCCCAGCAGCCACCAGCGACCCCCCAGCTGAAGACATGCTGGTGGCCATCAGGCGTGGGGTGCGGCTCCGCAGGACCGTCACCAACGACAGGTCGGCACCCCGCATCTTGTGATGACGCCACCCTCCCACCCTCTGGCCAAGTGCCAGGCAAGTAGCCTGGCTGGTGAGCGGCGGCCACTCAGAGTGAAGGCACAGCCAGGAGAGGGCAGAGCCAAGCAAGCTTTTTTTTTTTTTTTTTTTTTTTTTTTTTTTAAGTCGCACGAGGCAAAGCCACTTTATGGAAAGAAACACGCAGCTTGGACTTCAACATTTAAACAGGAAGTGACTTCTTTAACAAACCTCGCCATAATGGAGCCTGCAGGCTTTGACCTGGATTTGGAGCCTCTTTTATACTCTCCTCGCCTATACTCTGTCCCTCCCGTTCCTCCCTGCAGGCCCTGCAGGCCCTGCCTTCCCACTTCTCAGCGAGCCCCTTAGCCGCTCCCCCGCCCGCGGCGGAGGGGCGGGGCCAGCCCTCCGCCCCGCCCTTCTGGCGTGTGCCTGCAGCACCGCAGCTCCACCCACCCGGCAGGCTGCGCTGCAGGGCTGGCGGCGTCTCGGGCCTTTACAGACTGACCCCTCTCTCTGTCCCCCTTCTCTGCCTCACCCATGCTCCTCTCCATCGGGGAGTCAGAGTGTCTGGGCGGGGGGCAGGTGCCCCATCAGCAAAGGTAGCAGATTTGACTGACAATGTGTGCAGAGTGACCCGGTGGCCGTGGGGGCAGGTGAAGGCGGGAGGCAGGCCCACCCGGGTGATGCCCGGGGCCTAGGGCCCAAGCGCAGGGAGCCTGCCTGGAGGAGGCTAGAGACCCTGAGGCAGCTTTCTCCTGCCCTGTGAGGTGCACCTGGGGTGAGGGGTCAGGGTGGGACTGCAGGGATGGCATCCAGGGGCCCTGGGGCGGTGGGGCCAGACCCCCAGGAGCTACTTTCAGACGTCTGGTCCTCGTTTGGGTACAAGGCTGATTCTGGCGGCACTTTGCTCTCAGTTTCGGCCACATTTGGGTGTGGGGGCTGAAGCCACAGAGGGTGTGGGGGTTATTTTATGAGTATAATAAAATGGAGCTGATTGGACAAGGACTGTGCGTGGGGACAGGGTGGACGATACAGGGTGTGTCCAAGAGTGCCTGAAGGACGCGGGGGGTGGGCACAGTGGTCGGTGGGCTTATGGCAGGGGGAGAAGGACCGATTGGCCCCCCAAAAGCCAAGGGATGGCCGTTCTCCAGCCTCTGGAGCAAAGCCAAATTAAGGGCTTCCGGCCCATCTGGGTGTTGGGGGTGGGGGGCCTTCTGGCCAGGCCAGGTTGAGGGCAAGTCTGGGAAGATCGGCTTTGACTCTCTGTTGCCAGAGGAGATGCCGTCCCAGGACGCGCCCCGCCCCCCCTCACAGTCTGAGCCAGTGAGGGCAGGGCGGGGCCGGCTGCAGGTGCCCTTCCCGCTCCGCGCACCAAGTTGTGCCAACTCCAAGCAGGTCAAAGCAGATGCGCCTCGGAGGAGGAGGGCTTCCTGAGGCCCCGCAGGCCAGCAGAGAGCTGGGCTCAAAGGGTGGCAGGGCCACAGGGCAGGGGCCCCCTGGTGTCAGGAGGACAGGCTTTTCCTGATCAGGATGTGGTGCGGTTGGTCTGAGTCTCCCAGCGCGGGTCTTGGCAGTTCTTGTGCGGGAGCTGGGACCCAGGTGGGGCTGGGGAACCCAGGGTGCCCCCGGGTGGGCAGAGTCCCGGGCTCCCCCAAGGGTGGTGGAGAACGGTACCTGTAAGTCGCTTGGTCTGAGGACAACCTTGCCGAGTGCTCTGGCCAACCCCAGAGCCCAGGTTGGGGCAACTGGAGGGACCCGGGCGAAGGAGGGCCTGAAGGAGCCCTAGAGCAGGTGACAGGTGTGGGCTGCCCCGGGGCGGGGCTTACACTGCCCCTCCCTCAGGGCTGCGCCAGAGACTTTGCCCAGGTGGGCGGATGGAGTAGGATGCAGGATGTGTGATGTGAGCAGGGTACGAGCGGTGGGGTGGGGTTGCGGCTTGGTGCCCGCGTCCCAGAGAGGAAGAGCTTGCCTCCAGGGGGCAGGGGTGGCTTTGAAGGTGCAGGGAGGTTGTACCCCCTCCTTGCTTACCCCCTTCCCCTGTGAACCACCCCAGGGCTGTACATAACCCTCCATCCCCTGCCCACCTCTCATCCACTTAGTGACCACCTCGTAGCACCCCGGCCCCCCGGGATCCGAGCCAACCATCCCGCATCACAGACTTTGGTTTGGGGGACTTCTTTACATTTGTTTTATTTTTCATTTTGTACAGAGACATATTCTTTTCAAAGTCTTTTGACTAAAGTAACTTTTCTGGTGCTGTTGTTAACTTGTTCTTCTGTTAATTTATTTCCCCACCCCAGGCCTCCCCTCCTTGTTCCCCCTCACTCTCTCTTCCCGTCACCCCCTCCGCATCCCCCCACCCCATCTGAACCATTTTGTTTCTTTTCTCTTTGTCGGTTTTTGGATAAATTATCCTCCGCTCCTTCCCCTCCAGCCCACCCTGCCCTTGATTTAAATAGTCACTGCTACAAGTAACAAATGCACTGTGAAGACCCCAGTATTAATAAAGTTGTACTGTAATTAACACCCCTGCCTCCGCCTGGCTTCCTGGCTTCCTGGCCTTTGCTGCTTGAGCCGCCCACAGCACCCCCTGCACCCAGCCCCTCCCACTGGAGCCCAGTCTGGGGGTGGGGCTCCTTGGGGGCCCCGGGCTCCCAGTAGCAAGGGCAAGGGTGGCTGGGTCTTGTGCCAGGACCTATACCTTTAAGGCTTTGAGTCCTTCCCTGCTGGTGGACGTCTTGGGGCAGCCAGTTGGACTGAGGGAGCCAGGGAGGAATGGAGGGAGGGTGACCAGGAGGCACTGCAGTTGAGGTGGGGGGTATCCCCACACCCCGATTCCTGGGACCTCACCTGCTAGGACAGGGCTAGAGGAATTCTGTGTCTCAAATGCCCACCACTCCAGCCCCCTGGCCAGGCTCTGTCCATCCCAAGTCAGAACCCTCAGCCCCAGGTCCGGCCAGCCCATCCCTTGTCGCAAGCATGGCACTTGGTGAGCAGGAGCAGGACTGGGAGGGAGGAGGGGCTCCCAGCCCCTCCAGGTTCACCCTTGCAGATGCAAAGCAAAACAATCCAAAACGAAATAAAGTGGGTGTTTAATAGAAAAAATAAACTGGAAGAGCACCCACTCCACTGTGGCAAGATATGGCGCTTGGCTCTGCCTTCTCCCCCGCCCGACTGCGTCCTGCCCTCCACACCCACCCGCCCACCTGGCGTGGCTCTCGCCTCTGCCACTGCCCGGCCTTCAGACGGGGGAGGCAGCCTGGGCGGTGCCCGGAGGGGCCGGGGCCTCTGTCTCGTCCACCTCCGGGTGTCCCCAAGCCCTCATCACCCCAGGTAAGAGCATGTGAGGTATGGTGGGGAGCAGATTCCCCCTGAGAGAAAAGACACCTGTTCTGGGGTTCCTCCCCCAAGGGGGGTTCCCCACCGCCACCCAGGGACATCTTGGCCCAGTGGAACTGGGAGCTCCTTGTGCGCCCCACACGAGTCACCGACCACACAGGCCTGGGGGCGGGAGGTCTCTGTGCCCTCGGCAGTTTCAGTGGCCAGTGCCAGCCAGGGATTCTGAGGAGCAGGGCAGCGAGGCGGGGGCTGCCGGGCGGGCAGAGGGCCAGCTAGGCGGCCAGACACTGCGACAGGGGCTCTGGGCTGTGGCGCTGAGAGCTCGGCACCTCGCAGTCCCGCCAGTTCAGGACTGAGCTTTGTTTGCCTGCAGGGGAAGGAAAAGGAAAACCGCAGGAGTGGTCAGCACCCACCTCGTCCCCATGCCCAGGGCCCATCTCAGCTCCCGGAATGGGCCTGTGGCCCTGGGGAGCGGAGGGCTGTCCAGCAGGGTGCCCGCTCTGCTGTTCTGCGGGCATCCGCCCCGCCCCCAGGCTCCGCCCCGCCCCGCCCCCCGGGGCTCCTCACAGCAAGAGCAGTACAGCAGGTCCAGGACTCGGAAGCAGTTGTCCAACAGGGCTTTGGGCCGCACCAGCTTCTGGCTCATCTCCGGGGCACTCAGAAGGGACAGCACCGCTTCCACCTTGGGGCTGACCTCCACGTCCTGGAAGGGAGGAAAGCGAGAGAACCACAGGCCGGTGAAGAGCCAGGGCCACGTGCCAGGGGAGCGGCGGGGCTGTCACCCCTGACGCGGTGCAAATCACAGAGGGAAGACAAGACTTCCTGGGACCAGGAGACCTGTGAGCAATTTCTCTCCTTCCTCCAGGTGCCAAGTTTCCTGGGGGGAGGGGGAGGGTACCCCTCAATGTCCCTCATGCAAGCACAATACAGTCTTCTCTTTTCCTGTCATTGGAAAAATGACTCCCCGGCCCAGGAGCAAAGAGCCACTAAAGAAATCGGTGGGGCCCTGGCTGGTGTAGCTCAGTGGACTGAGCACGGGCCTGCAGGCCAAAGAGTCGCCAGTCTGATGCCCAGTCAGGGCATGTGCCCCGGTTGCTGGCCAGATCCCCAGTGGGGGGTATGCAAAAGGCAACCACACATTGATGTTTCTCTCCCTCTCTCCCTCCCTTCCCCTCTCTCTAAAAATAAATAAAATCTTTTTAAAGATTTTATAAAAAAGATGTTATGAAAAAAAGAAATCTCTGGGATTCCCGGCCCTTGCCAGAATTTTGAGAGCCTCCCCAGAGCTCCAGGCAGCTGCAGCAGTTGCTTGCCCCTAAGCCAGGGCTCGGGAGCCGCTCCCAGCAGCTGCTGGGCGCTGTGGCTGGGGAGCAGGTGGGGTTCCTGGGCCTGGTGGGCACCACATTCCTGAGGAGGGCTGGGGTAGGGCGGGGAGCAAGGCAGCTAAGGGGTTCATGGAGTGGCCCCACATCACCTGCACAGCACACACTCACCCAGCCACCTTGCTTTCCGGGCTTTGGGGGGACATACCCAGAGGCCTCAGCCCAACCCTGCTGAGCAGGAACCTTATTATTATTATTATTATTATTATTATTATTACATGAGTGCATAGTTTACATTAAGTTTCACTCTGTGTTGTACCGTTCTATGGGCTTTGGCAAATATGTGACATCACGCAGCCACCTTTACACACCATGCAGAAGCATTTCATTGCCCTAAACACCCCCTGTCTTCCACCTACCCATCCCTCCTCCCTAAAGGAATCTCATTTCTTAGGCTCAGAAACAAAGTCACAGGGAGCACGGACTCACCCAAGACAGAGCCTGGAGTGGGGTCTCAGGCACATCTCCTGCCCCCCAGCCCATCCCCACCTGGTGGTTACTGGCTGGCTCCTCCTCTCTCCCATTTCTCCCACACTCCTCAGGACATGCCCGACCTTTCGAGGTGTGCCAGCCCTTGGCCAGTACCTCCACACACTCATGCATGCACACGCACACACCACCCGCCCACACCTCTGCCCAGCTCACCCTGAGGCCTTGCTGGACATTCACCAGCAGAGTGTGTACCTCCTGCAGGTACTTCCAGGATGGGTGGCGTTCGAGCAGCACCTTCTGCACGGCCTCAGTGGCACTGAGACTCACCCAGACCCACAGGTAACGCAGCTCCTGCTGGCTCACCTGGGCCCGCTGCTGTGGGGACGGGAGAAACAGTGAAGCCCCCAGACATGGGCCTCTGGGCCCGGCCCACACTGTTCTGACACCCACCCCTACTCTCCCCTGCACAGGGAACCAACCACAGGTGTCTAGTGTGCAGCCTCGGCCGGGCCAGGGCCAAGGGCAAACTCGCTTGAGGGGCCCGGAAAGGCCACTGACAACAGGACCTGCCAAGCCAACATGGGTCTCTGGAGAAGCCCCAGGATGTCCTGGGGGACAGGGGATGCCCCAGCCCCGGAGGGGATTCTCACCAGCCTGGTGACGTTGGCCACTCTGAGCACCCCCTCGTAAGGCACTCTGACCTGGTAGTTGACAGGGAAGAAGTGTTTCTGGGAGGTGAAGAACAAGCCGTGAGTTCAGGGTCAGAAAGGACGCGGGCAGGTTCCCCAGCCCCCACCCCCACCCCCGCACCCAGATGATTTGCTGCAGGAAGGGCCCGAGGCAGCCCTGTACTGGCGGAGGTGGCCCTTCACAAGACCATGCTCGGCTCCCTGTCGGGACAGGACAGCTGTCTTTCCATTCCCCAGGACTCGGGGAAGGATGAAACAAAACACCTTGTTCCTGTTCAGGCAGAAGTTTCAGCCAGGAAACAGTATGAGGGACTTAATACCCCAAGAGAAAGGTTCTTTGGGCGTGGGGAAGACGGAAACAGCACTCCACAACATAGAATGGTGATGGCTGCACAACCCTACAAGCGCACTGAAAACCACCGAGTGTCCATTCACATGAGTGAATCGTGTGGCATGCGAGTACCTCAATAAAGCCGTTTAAGAAAAGACATACAGAGCCATGTCACGTGGGCCCCTACAAAAAGGACCTGCGTTCCAATTCCAGGTCCTTATCTCCCCACTAATATCTCCCCAGGGTCTAGGGTTCCCCCAGGCAGTCCTGGAGTTCATTCCTGAGACGCAGGGTGAGCGCCACGTGGGGTTGGGACCAAAGGCCAGCCCTAGGAAGAGGGGTGGAGGCCCCAGGGTCAGCTGGTGGGACAGAGAAGGGCAGGCATGCAAACTGGTGACCAGGCCTGCCAGGGTGCGTAGCAGAGAAAGGCAGACCCAGGGGCCACATAGGCTCAGGGCTGGCACAGGCCCCAGCGGCTTGGGGTGGGGGCGCGGTGAGTGCCAGGTGTTACCATGTACTGTAGGCGGCTCTTGTACTGCAGCTTTTCCCGCAGGAAGCCAGTGAGGGTGCACTCCTTGCTCTGGGTCTCAGGCCACACCTCCAGACCCTGGTTCCCCAAGGCCACGCCGAGGAGGATCCCGAGATCTGTGGACCGTGCCCAATAGGAACACATGAGCAACCTGCATGGCTCCCAGTCCCCCGCCCCCTACACAAGTCCCCACCAGAGAGACAGGAGGGGCCAGGGTGCAGAGCCCCGAGGAGGCCTTCCCACCACGGGGCTGCTGGGTCTGCGGTCTGGGCTACAGGACTACAAAGCCGTCCAGCCTGTCCACTCGTGGCCAGAAGCCACCGCCTGGGGTTAGTCTCGCCTCCTCCCCACTCCCACCGCACAAGGCAGGCACGACCTCCCTTCAGGCCACCGCAGCCCCTCCTGCAGGGCTCACATGTTCTCAAAGCCTGTTGCTTGCATTTTCCATCTCGGGATTCAAGAGCTGTGGGTTTTAGTTCCAGCTCTAGAAATAACTTTTGGGTGGACTGGAGTAATTTTCTTCCCTTCTCTGGGACTTTGGCATCCATTTCAGTTAATGCACCAGTGAATGTGTAGCAGCCTCTGTGGTTTGCTCTTTCTAGGATGCTAGGCAAATCTCGCTCAGGCAGTTTCTTGCTTCCTGCCAAAGGAAGAGCCACCGCCTTCTGAACGTTACCAGTCTTTACCACTGGAGGTCGCTGTGATCTCAAAAATAGCCTGTGTGGTTTCCCGTAACTGAACAGACTTACAAAAAATCTCTAGGTAGGGACAACTGTAATAGCATAAACAAAATATAATTTAAAAACTTTCTAAGAGAATTTGAAAAAATATGAACAAGGGTTATGTCAACCAGAGCAGAAAGAACAAACTATAAATGGACAAGAAACGTATCCCTCAAAATCAACCTCACTAATAAAGATAAAAAAATTCACATTAAAACAATCAGATGCCACATTTCATCTGTCAAAATGGAAAGTGGTTTCGTTTGTTTGCTTAATTTACTTTTATTTTATTTTAGTAGCATTCTGTGCTGGCAAAGGAAGTGAGGCAGATGCTCTCCTCCTGGAAAGCAAGTTAGCAATTATTTTTTAATTGATGGGATAACATCCACACCCTTTGACCCATTTAAATTCATTTCTAGGAAAGGGGAACTGGAGAGAAAACAAAAAGAGAGAGACATAACCAAAAGATTTATGGACAAAGCCTTTCACCGCAGCATTGTTGCACAACAGTGAAAAACTGTAAATGGCCTGATTGGTCAGCAACAGCGGATGCAGCCAATGGGAAGTCACACTGCCCGAGAAAGCTTCACAACACGTTTACGTGATAAGGGAAATACTTAGGATCCACTTAGGGAAACTCCTTTAAAACGCCTGACTCAACACTCCGTATCTGGGTATATGATCCAAGCGTGAGTAGAATTCCATTCCGTGTGTGTGTGTGTGTGTGTGTGTGTGTGTACGCGTGCATAGGAAGTGTGGTGTAAGAGCTGTACCACATCTCTACGGGACATCTTTATATTCTTTATATTTTGTAGGATATATCTTCTATTCTACCATCAATATCTATTATTTTTAGAATCAAAGGCAATTTTGGGGGGTTCTTTTCTTTTTCCAAAGTCAGCCAGGCAGGCTGAGCTGTCTCCTGGACCCAGCCCCGGGTATGAGTAGAAATTACTGACGACCGTCCCCACGCACTCCCTATAGCCCACAGGAGGCTTTAGCTCTGAAACCCCCGCTAGCCTGGGCCTGCTCCCCATCTCTTCCTTGGATCCTTCTCAGTCCCTCGGCCATGCCTGCGCCCCTCACCGGAGCACCCTCAGGTCTGCTCAAGCCCTGTGCCCTGAAAGGGCTGCAGAGCCCCAGACCTTCCTCACAGAACTCATAACCACACGTTTTCAAGGTCGCAGGTTTGCAGCCCACCTCACACTCCCCCCCAACACACCAGCCTGCCCCGCCCCGCTCTCTTCCCAAGTGCTCACAACGGTACTCCGACAGAGGAACAGATAAACACCAACCAAACCAGCTTGCTTTCTGTCTTGTCTCTAAGTCACTAACCCTCTCAGCTTGGCACCCCTGCAGGTCAAGGGCATTCCTGCCTGAGAGTTTCTGCTCACACTTGGCCCTGCCCTGGGTACCCTCTCACACTGCAGGCCTCTTCCGAGGTCTCCCCGAGACTCTGCCCTCCCCGCGGTCTGCCCCGCCAACACCAGCAACCCCCCACACCCCCCGCCAAGCCCTGTCCCTAGCACCATCTGTCTAATTCACTTGTTACCGTCACCAGCCCCTGGTGTGTGAACACTCGATGTGGTGACCAAACCCTGGGCTCGGTTACTGAGCACATCTGGGGTGCACCTGGAGCAGCTGCATCTGACTTTCCCGGAGAGCAGGCGGCGCCCCACCTCAGAGTGTCTGATTCTGTAAGTCAGGGGTGGGGCCGGAGAGCATGCACTTCTAACGAAGGCCCAGGTGATGCTGCCACGCACACCTTGAGGACCGCGGACCTAGAGCAGCAGTTGCAAACTGTGTCCCAAGGGCCACATCAGGTTCACAGAGACTTCACATAAAAACCTGAGTTTCCATCTTTTGTTTAAAAATCGGCCTCTGTCCACACCGGGCCTTCTTTCTCACATGCAGTCCCCATGGGCTGCCCCACTGCCACCGCCAAGTCCTGCTCCAGCATCGGGGTCCTGGTCCAGAGCCTTGGGGCTGGTGTGGGCTCATAGCCGAGACCAAGCCTGGGCTGCACCCGGTACCCTGTTCACAGACAACCTGCCTTCCCCCGACAGACTTCCCATTCGACAGCACACCGAGTCTGCTGTCCATTTCCAATTTTAAGCTGCTTTTCTGTTGCCTCCCCCCTGAGAAACGGGCCAGCATGCAGGTAGCCTGGCAAGGACACCACCACTGTAGCCTCCCGACCACTCCACAGCTCTGGAGCCCACATCCGGGGCAAACTTGACCCCCGCCCTCCTGACCTCAAAGTCAGAGGAGGCTGAAGGAAGGGCAACATGTGGGAGGAGCCCCCCACGGCTCCTCGGTGCAGGGGGCACACCTCTCCCAGAGACTGCCCTTTGTGCAGGGATAGATGGGCTTGTCCACCACCACGTGTGGGGTGTAAATAGCACCCCTCAAAAACATGCTTGTTTGCCCAGAACCTCAGGTGTGGCCTTATTTGAAAACAGAAACTGCAGGTGTAATGAAGGCCCATGCAAAACCCACTGACTGGCACCCCCATCGGAGAGGGCGTGAGACGTGCAGAGGGGAAGGCCACACGAAGATGTGGGCAGAGGCCGGAGTGATGCTGTCACGGGCCACATAACCTCTGGAGCCACCAGAGGGAGAAAGAGGCAGGAAGCCCCCCCACCCCCCTGAGCCTTCCGAGGGAGCGTGGCCCTGCCAGCACCTGGGTTTCAACTCCTGGCCTCCAGTACTGGGACAGAATGAGTTTCTGCTGTTTGAAGCCAGCAAGTTTGTGGCATGTTGCTATGGCAGCCAGCCCTTCCCCAGCACCCCAGCCTCTCTGCAGGCCCCTGGTCTGCAGCCCACGCTGTCTCTCACTCTGCAGGCAATCCTCGCTGCGTCCTACAGCCCACCTCCAGGCGCCTTGGCCCCCACACCATGCCTTCTCACCCTCGAGTACACCTCCGGAACTGGCCCTGGTTACCTCCTGTCCAGAAGGTTGCGACCACCTCTCCTGCACATGCCACAGGACTGCCCTTCTGAAAGCAGAGTATCTCTCAGCCACAGCCCCTCCCCCAGACCAGAACAGGAAACGTCCAGGTGCCCCTGTTATCACAGGAACCAGCTCTCCGGCTTGGCCTCCCACTGGTCCCTCTACCTGGAACACGGTCCTCACCTCAGAGCCGCTACCTGTGTGAACACTGCCCACCTGCGAGACCACTTCAAGTGGCATCTCACCCATGCTGCTCCTCACGGCCTGGAAACTTCCAGAACACTGGGTCTCTGTCCTTCCACTGTTCTAAATGTTCTGACCCTTTGCAAGATCCTCCCACAAGGCCCAGGTGGGACCAACTGCTCTGCAAATTCCTCCAAGGTCCCAGTCCTGACCTCGCCCATTCAGCACGGTGTTCCGGGGGCCTGGCTCTGGGCCAGGCTCTAGAGCGCGAGGCCGAGGCAGCCAGGCCCCTGCGCCAGGGCGGTCACTGCCCAGCGGGCACAAGGGAGGCACCAGAAACCAGCGCTGAACTTGATTCAATCGAGCCGAGTCTCAGAGTCTGAAAGGATCTCGGTCTGGCCTCCCACCAGCAGGCTCGGGAGACTTGTAGGTCCCTTTCTTTTTCTGACCTCATTTCAACTTATTTTTCTTTTCCCCAGAAAACTGTTCTCTCACTGCCTTTGGGTTTTATTCTTTATGGAAGACAGGGCAGAGGAAACAGGCTGCCTTCCCCAGGCACCTGGCTGCTCGTCTCCCCTGTGCTGAGGGCCCAGACACTTCCACAGCCCCCACCGCCTGCCGGCCACACCCAGGAAGACAGAAATCCTCTCTCTGCCCTCCCTGTCTCACCGCACTCTGGAGCACCCGTAAGTCTGGGAGGGCAGAGCTGCCGCCAACCCCCAGTGCCTGCCCCGTCCCCAGGACCACCCAATGACTGCACCCACCCAGCCTATGACTCACACCCCCCACACCTGCCTGAGCTAGGTCAGCTGGAGACAGGGCGGAGGGCAGGCGTGGGAGTCCCCGAGGGACCCAGCACTGAGCTGGGAAGCATCTCAACTTCTCACCAGCAAGAATGGCCCAGTTGCCATGGTTACGGCAGAGCTCGGCTGTGGGCCGAGGCCTCCCCAGGGCAGTCCCCACGGACCCCCCAGTACTCACAGTGGAGCCAGGCGAATCCCTGGGGCATGGTGGTACGCGGGTCCCCCAGAGAGCAGAGGCAGTGTCCCCAGCGGTGTGTCTATCCACAGAGGCGTGAGTGCGGCCTACATGGCCCCGGGTCAGCACAGGTGGCCTAAAGTAGAAGGGCTGGCCACGGAGGATGGCCTGGCAGGGGAACGCAGGTGCTCCTGGGGCAGCACCACCCTTATCTGCCTAGCAGTGCAGAGGGCAGCCGGCGGGAGGCAGCTGAGAGTTCCATGGCAGCTAGGACCTGGGCTGGGATAGCGGCCTCAGGGTCTTCCCTCCCGAGCAGGAGGAGAGAGTCCCCAGCAGGCCCCTCGGAATCTGAGGCCGGATTGTGCTTTCTGTGATTTCCCGGTCTGCAGCTGCTCAGTGTGAAATCTGGCTCTGGAAAGAGAAAGGAGGAGAGAAACCAATTATGTAAGAGCAGCGCTGCCACTCAGCCATCAGCCGCGGGCCTGTGCACGCTGCACCCTCTGCCTGGCCGGCCCAGGGAAGGCCTAGACACCCGGCCCTGCCCTGCCTGCCCCGGCGGCTGCCCACTCGGGGACCCAGGCTCACACACAAGAAATGACTCGCGCATACCCAAAGGGCAGCACCGGCCCAGGAATGAGTTATGAGGACACTGGGTGGCAGCCTGAATGAAAGCAGGACCACAGAATGAATGGGCGCCGAGGGTTAGAGCAAGGGAGCTTCCTGGAGGTGAGACAGAAGGTGGAGAATTTGAACAACACAGCCTGCAGGGAGGTTAAAAATGCCAATGACGCACCCCTCTACCACCTTCAGGCTTAGTCCCATCCTCCTAGTACCCTGAATTTGCGTCCCTTCTTAATAGGGTGCCCAGTTAAATTTTAATTTCAGGTAAACAACACATTTTTTAATTTAAATTATATTATTTTATTTTTATGCTATCACAGTTGTCCCAATTTTTCCCCCTTTGCCCCCCTCCACTCAGACCCCCCACCCTCCCAGGCTATCCCCACACCATTGTCCATGCCCATGGGCCATGCGTGTGTATTCTTTGGCTACTCCACTCCCTATGCTGTACTTTACACCCCCATGGCTGTTCTGTAACTACCTATTTGTACTTCTTAATCCCTTCACTTTTCCGCCCACCCTCCTGGCCCCCTCCCATCTGGCAACCATCAAAATGTTCTCTGCATCTATGATTCTCTTTCTGTTCTGCTTGTTCATTTAGTTTTTAGATTCAATTGTTGATAGATATGTATTTATTGCCGCTTTATTGTTCATGTTTTTGATCTTCTTCTTAAAGAAGACGCTTTCACATTTCATATCACACCAGTTTGGTGGTGATGAATTTAGCTTCAGCTTTTTCTTGTCTGGGAAGCTCTTTATTTGTCCTTACATGCTAAATGATAGCTTTGCTGGGTACAGTAATATTGGTTGTAGGTCCCTGCTTTTCTTCACTTCGAATATTTCTTGCCAGTCCCTTCTAGCCTGCAAAGTTTCTTTTGATAAATCAGCTGACAGTCTTATGGAACTCCTCTACAGGTAACTAACTGCTTTTCTCTTGCTGCTTTTAAGATTCTATCTTTGTCTTTAACACTTGGCATCTTCATTATGATGTGTCTTGGTGTGGGCCTCTTTGGGTTCATCTTGTTTGGGACTCTCTGTGTTTCCTGGACTTTTATGTCTAGTTCCTTCACCAAGTTGGGGAAGTTTTTGTCATTGTTTCTTCAACTAGGTTTCTGATTTCTTGCTCTCTCTCCCTCCTTCTGGCACCCCATGATGTGAATATTGGTATGCTTGAAGTTGTCCCTGAGACTCCTTACGCTAACCTCACTTTTTTGGATTTTTTCTTCTTGTTGTTCTGATTGGTTATTTTTTGCTTCCTTTTATTCTAAACCACTGATCAGATTTTCAGCTTTATCCACTCTACTGTCAGTTCCTGCAGCAGAGATGTCCAACCCCGAGCCCGCAGGCCAGGTGCAGCCTGGGATGGCTATCCATGTGGCCCAACACAAAATCGTAAATTTACTTAAAGCATTATAAGATTTTTTTGTGATTACACATCACAATATATTTAATTTTGTGGCCCAAGACAACTTTTCTTTGTCCATTGGGGCCCAGAGACTCCAGAAGGCTGGACACCCCTGCCTGTGAATCGTCCTTCATTCTGGGTCGTGTGTCCTTCGTTTCCGACTGGTGCTTTTTTACAGCCTTTTTTATGCTGTCGAAGTTCTGAGTTAATCTACTCTTCTCCTAAGTTCTTTGAGCATCCTTATAACCAGTGTTTTGAATTCTTCATCTAGTAGATTTCTTGTCTCCATTTTATTTGATTCTTTTTCTGGAGCTTTGATCTGTTCTTTCATTTGGGCCGTGTTTTTTGCCTCATCATTTTGGCAGCCTCCTTCTGTTTGTTTCTATGAATTAGGTAGAGCTGCTATGACTCCCTGTCTTGGTAGTGTGGCCAATGTAGTAGATGTCCTGTAGGGTCCAGTGGCACAGCATCCCCTATCACCCAAGCTGGGTACTCAAGGTACACCCACCATGTGGGCTGTGTACACCTCCTCTTGTAGTTGAGCCTTGGTTGCTGCTGGCAGGTCAATGGAAGGGATTTACCCAGGGTGATCAGCTTTACAGACTGGTTGTGACCACTGACCACCAACCTTTGACCACCATGAAGGATCAGCTATGAAGGGGCCCACTTCACAGAGCAGGACTTACTTTAGCAGGTGTCTGGTGCCCCAAGTCCACCCCTTGAGTGTGTTGCTTGTACAGGTGGTTGGATAGTAGTTTTCTGACATGGTCTGTAGCTGTCCACAGGGTGCACAGGCTCTGGGACCTCCTGTGAGGTGCAGGCCAAGGTCAGCCGCCACCTGTGTTCTGTGTGGGGCCACTTGACATAAGCTACAAAGAGATCTGAACTTGGCTGCCACTTGTGCTGGGCTTGGAGGTGCCCAAGGAGGCCAACCTGCTGCTAGTGCCAGACCTGGGGCCACTTAATGAGGCCTGATGCTGCTTGTTTGAGAAAATTTAGGAAAATCTAAAGCATGAGCCAAGACAAGTCATTGGTGTGGAAAAGCCATGGGAAACAGCTTGGATGGGTCCAAAAGTTTGGGGGGGGTGGAGCCTCAGGGAATCACCAGGGCAGGGCAAACAGTGTGAGCCTGGTTGATGGAGTCTCAGATATGGCGCCTGCCTGTCCATTCTGTGGGGGGAGGACTCAGGAAAGGACCAGTGGCCTCTGGTCCTTCTGGGGCCAGAAGTCAGGACTTCTGTCTGTAAGAAAGCTGTCCCCAGCACTTGCCCCGATGCCAGACACTTCAGGTCCTCCCTGTGTGTCTCTGCTGCCTTTCAAGCTACTGACCCAGCACTGGAGTTCAGAGGGCGTGAGTCCAAGTAAGTCTGTGTACAGGCCCTTTAAGAACTGCCTGGGATTCCAGAAGTTTCTGTCTTCCACAGTCTTAATCCCCATTGGTTTTTATAGCCAGAAGTTATGGGGACCTATCTTTCTGGCACTGGAACCCGAGGCTGGGACCCCTTGCTCCCGAGATATCTCTCCCGATTTTTATCTGCCACACATGGGAGTCACCAGGCCGGGTCCACATCTCTACCCCTCCCGCCAATCTGCATGTGGTTTCTTCTTTAATTCCATAGTCGTAGGACTTCCATCAGCTTGATTTCTGGCGGGCCTGAATGATGGTTGTTCTGTAGTTTGGTTGCAATTTTGATATAGTTGCGTGAGCCATGTTTACCGGTGCTGCCATCTTGAATGGAAATTCATTGTGAATACTTCTCAGTTTAAGGGTGTCCCAAATCCAACATGGGACATGCTTATACTAAAAAAATTCATTGTTTATCAGCAATTCCATATTAAATTGGGAGTCCTGTATTTTTATTTGCTAAATTTAGCAACCCTGTGATAATAATAGGGTAGCTCTTCCTGAGTGCTCCCTATGTGCTAGGCCCAGGGTTATCCTCACAACAATCTTATGGGGCAAAAAAAAACACATCTCATTTTATCAATGAAGAAATCAGGACCCAGAAAGGTTAAGACACTTGTCTAAGGTCACACAGCTTATAAGAAGTGCAAAAAGAATTCAAACCAGGCCAGCTGGTGGCCACTCCTGCAAGGGAACGCCCACATGCAGTAGGAAGCCCTTCCCAGGTGAGCGCTGGGCTTGGCACTCTCATGCGGTCATCTCATCTCTCTCTCACTGGACTTTGTGGGGTACTGCCATTGTCCCCATTTTGCAGATGAGGAAACTGAGACTCTGAGAGGCTGAGCCGGCCAGCAACAGAGCCAGGTCTGAAATTCAGTCTCTGATGCCGTTCTGTTCCACGCCCTTGTCCTCTCTCTCCGTCTCCCCTCTGGTTGGGGGAAATGGCCACAGGTGGATGGCATGATGGGAAAGCAGGTATGACCTGGGGGTCTTCTCCTTTGCGGCCGTCATCCCTCCAGGGCGCACCAGGGGTGCTGGTCCTGCCCTCATTTCCCAGCAGGCAGGCAGAGACTCCCACAAAGAACACAAGGGTGCCCGTCACCCTTTGTATGAAGTCACCTCTGGGTCTCCATTCCTCCTCTCATTCCCAGCTACCACCGTGTCACCACGGACACCAACCTGACTGACACTTCTGGTTGTCGTTAGTTGAATGTTTTTAGTTTATGGAGGTATAATTTACAGACAGAAAAATTCACCTTTTTTAGCATACAATTCTACGAGTTTTAACAAATTCACAGAGGTGTATAACCACTACAATAATCAAGACATAAAACATTTCCATCCACCCAGAAAATTGCCCCCAGCCAGGGGGCAGCCAGCCCTCCCCCAGCCAGCCGCCATGGGGCAGTTCTGCCCCTTCCAGACAGCCGTGCAACCGCGCTCACAGTGGGCAGTCTTTACGTTGGGCTCCCCTCGCCTCGCACGCTGTATCTGGGGTTCCCCAGGGTGCCGCGTGTCTTCGTGGTTTGTTCCGCTTCCTGTGTGAGAAGTATCCCATTGTACAGCCGAATCACTGTTTGTCCGTCCGTCCCCCAGTTGAAGGGCATCTGAGTTGTTTCCAGTTTTTGAAAATTATGAATGAAACCCTTTAAGCCTCTGCATACAGGTTTTGATGGGGGTGGAAGTTTCCGTTTCTCTCCGGCCAGTTTGTAACTTGAATGGTGCTCCACCGCCCTTCAGACCATCTGAGCTCGGCGTGCTGACCAGGGGGTCCAGGCCTTGGTCTCCTGTCCTGTCCACTCCTGCTCCCACCGGCTGCATCCCTCAGCCCAGACCTCACCAGCCACATGCACGGACTGGGCTCTGTGCCCCACCCACACCCCACAAAACTTGGCAGCCTCCTCTAACAGAAATCTCCCAGAAAGGCCCAAGGGCTGAACTCCACCCTGACCACAAATCCTGGACCACCAGACCCCGAGGGAGAAGCTGAGAGGGGGGAAATGGGGTCATGGTCACCACTTCATGCCACACGGCATAGTCCGGGACCTGGGCTCCGTCAGTGGTCACACCCGATCTTTGAGCCCCACCGAAACAGGGTTGGGGCAGGGTGGGGCAGGGGTGGGGGGTGGGGGGAGTGTGAAAACTAAGGAGGACACAAAGAGGAAGCGACCTAATGACACAGGGGCCAGAGCCCAGGGGGAAAGGGCACAGAGGAAACCAGGCTGCCCACAGGGGCCCTGAAGCAGAGGCCCCTCCAGGCCTGAGAGGAATCTGCCTAAAAGAGAGGCCTCTCTAACCCAGGGTGTGCCTGCCCCTCCCCCCATCAGAGAAAGGGAAGAATCTGAGATGTTTCTCCCGCCCCCACTCCACCGCCCACTCCACCGCCAGTGCTGAGAGCAGTCATTAGGAAGCCCACGCTGGGAAGAGTTGTGCAAGAAAGTAAAAGCTGGAATATTATTCATCATAGGTCATTCGTGAACAGCACTTTCAGAGTCATAGTCACAAGTAAAAAGTGAGCATGACTTGAACAGAATCTCATCATAAGGAGGCTGGGCAGTTAAGCAGTTGGGGAGGCGGCCGGTGTGAGAGGAGGGAAGCGGGTGACAAAGAGCCAGGTCCTCCTGGTGGGCAGTCGACAGACAACGCCTCAGATGGAGCAGCAGCAATATGAGCACGCTCTATTGCACCCTAGTATTTATATTTACAAATATATCACACAAATGTATATATATTTGTATGCATAAATATACATATATATGTATTGCTTTTAAAAAATTGGAAGCCCTGTGTCTGGGGAGCAGGAAAAGAGGAAGGAGCAGACAGAAAAGGCTGCTGTTGTTCCTAACAGCGTCTTATTGAACAATTTGATTCTTTACTTCAGGTGCGGGTATAACTTTGATTAAAAAAATAAAACTAAACTTTTAAGAATGCATTTCTTGCTGAAAGGGCATTGCCATGTTCATCCGGGCCCGGCAGCAGGGGTCTGCCCCCCCGCCCCGGGGCCTGCACTGCTCCCTCCGCCCCAAATACACCTGCCTGGACACCACGATGGCCCCACCTCCGCAGGGAGGGGGTCAGGAACCGGAATGGAGCCCAGCAGTTACATTCCGAAGGCAACCCAACCCAAAGAAGAGACGCAGGTTTCCGTTCAAGACACACACAACCTACAGTGGCTGAAAACAACAATCATTTCTTATTTCTCAGGAATCTATAGTTTGGCTGGGACTCAGCTGGCCTGGGCCGGCTGGGCTGGGCTGGGCTGATCTCACCTGGGCTCACTCACACAAATGGGTTGGCAGAGCGCTGGCTGGTCTAGGGTGCCCCAGCTGGGATGACTCACCTCCAGCAGGCTAGCCTAGGTTTGTTCTTGTGATAGAGGCAGGATTCTAAGAGACCAAATGAGTCAGTGGCTCATTAAGCTCATTCAGGCTGAGGCACAGGACAATCACACCATCACTTCTACTACATTCCGCTGGCCAAAGCAGATTGCTGGGGGAGGCCCAGGCGGGGAGACTCCAATTCTTGAAGAAAAGAACTGCAAAATATCATTGCAAAAGGCATGGATGCGGGTGTGCATGTGAAGAATTGGGGCCACTTTTGCAACCAATCTGTTACACCCACACAACATTCTTCTCCCCAAGTGGCCAGGCCTGACCCGGGGCCCCGGGGACACAGCATTGGAGATGAGAAAACAGGGGCTCGCAGGGGAGGGAGCTGGCCCCAGGCCACACGCCCAGCCTCATCCTCCTCCTGTGAGTCAAGCCACTCTGTCCTCGGAGAACGTGGGGATGGATAATAAGCTGCCACCAGGAGTGAGTCAAGGATATTCTGTTCAAGGGGAGGTGGGAGAAGAGTAGAACTGAGCTTAGGCCATGGAAAAAAGGGAGGCCAACAAAAGCAGAAAATAGAATGAAGTATTCTGGTTAATTCCATCAGCCCAGGATCTGTATTTCTGAGTAACCTTTAACCTACCACCTCTGTTCTATGAGTGGAAAGGAGAGTCTAGACCCGAGAAACACGAATAACAACACAGCACCCACCCTGGGCCACCTCTGTGAAGTAAGCCTCATCCCGAGAGGCAGGCCGGGTCGGGGGGGGCTGGCTCCCTTGGCTCCCGTTCGGTACAAGTCCCGTGTGCACAGGAGTCCCTTTTCTCCATCCTCCACATCTGGGCTTGGCCACGTGACTCGCCCTAACCTGTGGACGTGCTTGTGCCTTGGGCACTGTCTTCTCTTCCCATCTTGAAAGCAGTTCCTGGCTAGCCTCTGAGGTGCTGCTGAGGACCCAAACATTTGAGCGAGGCCCTCCTAGGTTCCGGCCCCAGGCATGTCAGCCCAGAATCCCAGGCACCGCACAGAGTCATGAGAAGCAGTCAGCGTGTGCTTTAAGCCGCTGAGTTTGGGGGCAGTGTGTTACCCAGAAGAAGCGAATTGGCGCAGCGTGGGAAGGCCTCACCTCTGCCGGGAAGAGCCAGCTCGGTTCTAACCCCAAGCCTCCGCTGGGAGTGGTTCAGGGGACCCGGCTCCTCAGAGCCAAGCTCAGCTCCAGGTCAGGACGTGCTGTCACCGCCCTGGGCCCCAGCTGCTGGAAGAGGGATTTTCTGGAATTCAGTACTAATCAAGACTTCTTCCTTTCCTCTGCCACACTTAATTTATTATTAAAAAGTGTTACTATAGAAATTGTTAAACCCAAACAAGACAGACTAGTATCATGGACCCCATATGACCATTACTCAGTTTCAAAAATTATCAGTATAGCCCTGGAGGGCGTAGCTCAGTGGATTGAGCACGGGCTGTGAACCAAAGTGTCGCAGGTTCGATTCCCAGTCAGGGCACATGCCTGGGTTGCAGGCCACAGCCCCCAGCAACCGCACATTGATGTTTCTCTCTCTATCTCTATCTCCCTCTCTAAAAATAAATAAATAAAATCTTTTTAAAAATTATCAATACTCTGTCATTCCCTTTTCACTCCAATTTTCTCCCTCGAGTATTTTTTCCAAGATTTTATTTATTTATTTTTAGAGAGAGGGGAAGGGAAGGAGAAAGAGAGGGAGAAAAACATTGATGTGAAGGAGAAAACAATCGGCTGCCTCTCACACGTGCCTGTCAGGGTACAAACTCTCCCAGGTACGTGCCCTGACCGGGAATCAAACCATGGACCTTTTGGTTTGCAGGAATATGCCCATCCAGTGGAGCCACACCGGTCAGGGCTACCTAGAGTATTTTAATGCAAATTTCAGACATGCCATTTTACCAGTATGTAAGAATTTTTTTAAAAATATATAATTACACTACTATTATTATACATTCTCAAATAACTCCTTATATTATCTAATACAAATTCCATGTTCCATTTTCCCTGAATGTTTTTAAAATGTCCTCTTATAAGTTGTTCTGGGTGAACCATGGACAAAAATGGGGCCACGCACCGAACCTGACAAGCTCAGGAGAGGCCTGGACGGCAGCCTGACAAACTCGGAGGCTGAAAGTAGCCGCATGGGGTGGTGTGAACACAAAAACTCCCAACTCAAAGCAGGTCACTTGCGTGTCCTAGGCCTGTGGCTTCCTTGACAAAAGCCAATCCTTATCTCAAGTAGCCTGCCTATTGCCTTCTCACACCTAGGACGACAGACCTGTGAGATGCCACAGCAGCCCCCCTTTTCTGGGCCCCCAGGTCGTGCCTCCCACCAAAGCAGGGGCCACAGAGCCCCTCGTCGTCATCTTGCTCCTCGAATGCCGTCCGTATGAGCTGTGCTAATACGCCCATGTAACCAGCCTGCACCCACCCATGTAACCGAACTATGTGCTTCCTTATTTTGCCTTTTTATCCAGCCCCAGAGATTTCCCTGCTTTGCTTTCTCCAGCCCCCTCCAACTGCCACCAGTGGATTTCATGTAACCCACCCCACGCCGCCCGGAACGTCTTCTCCTTCGGTTCTAATGTATACAATAAGCCGCAGAACTGCCACTCTCCAGAGTTGAGATGTTGCTTCCCAGCAATGTGGCTCAGATAAACTCACAGAAAATTCTCTACAGGTTTGGATGTTTCTTACAATAACAGAATCAAGAGCCAAACCAGGAGGCCCACCTAGTACCCTCGATTGATGTCTTTTACATCATTTGTCTTTAAAAAAATTTAAGATATATTTCAATGCCCTAAACTTTACCATTTCAAATTGTGCAACTTAGTGGGGCTGTTTTCAGTACATTCACAGAGTTATGCAACCATCACCACAACCTAATTCCAGAACAGTGTCATCACCCCCAAAATAAACTCTGTGTTCATTAGCAGTCACTATTTATTTCCTCTTCCCCAGCCCCTGGAAACCACTAATCTGCTCTCCGTCTCCATGGATCTGCCTGTTCTGAACATTACACACAAATGCAGTCACATGATTTGTGATCCTTTACATCTTCTAGCACATCATAAACTGAATGCCCGTCTCTCTCACACCCACACTCACATGCTGCTAAAACCCCTAAGTCCCAATGTGACAGCATTTGGCAAGGGGACCTTTGGGAGGTAATTAGTGTCAGATGAGGTCATGAGGGTGGGCCCCTTATGATGTGATTAGTGCCTTATTTTGTTTTAATTTTATTTATTTTTCGACAAAGAAGAAGGGAGGAAGAGAGAGAGGGAAACATCGATGTGTGGTTGCCTCTCAAGCGTCCTCCACTAGGGACCCAGGCCCGCAACCCAGGCTTGTGCCCCGACTGGGAATTGAACCAGAGACCCTTTGGTTCGCAGGCCGGCACTCAATCCACTGAGCCACACCGGCCGGGGAGGATTAGTGCCTTGTAAGAGGAGACACCATAGAGCTTGCTCTCTCTCCCTGCACCCACAAAGAGGTCGTGTGAGAAAGCACACAGAAAGAAGGCAGCCATCACCACCTAAGGGGAGACGCCACACTACAAACCGACCGCGCTGGCACCCTCATCTTGAACTTCCTACCCCCAGAACTGGAAAAAATAAATGTCTATCGTTCAAGCCACCCAGTCTCTAGGGTTTCGTCATGGCAGCCCTAGTCGATGAAGACAGAGCATCCGTCAGCACTTCAGTCCTTTTTATTTTAAGGGTCAAAACTTTTTGTTCTCTTAATTTTTTTCCCTTTTGAATAGAGTTAAATGCTCAGACAAAAATTCACAAGCTGCCTCCCTGTTCGCCCGCCAGCCCCGTCCCCTGCCGCTGGTCTTCAGAGCCAGCTCCCTTCCTGTGTCCAGCCCCTGCCGACACAGGGCGTCCAACTGAGCAAACAAAACCGCTCTGCGTGCGTGGGGACGGGACGATGGGGGGAGGAGAATTGGGTCCACTTTCAAGGTTAAAATGAGCAAGTCTGCATTTTCTGGCTTCTGGATGGTTTCCTTTCATTAGCCAAATCAAACAAAGACATTTCCTGGGCCAGGTTCTTCAAAGCTGAGGCCCCCAGGCCCGCCGAAGGATGCCTGGAAGACGGTCTCATCCGAATCGCCAGATTCGTGCCCTCCTCCCCCAGGTCCCATCCACTGTCACACGAGTCTCTTTCTTGGGCGCAGAGAGGACGGTAATCACTTCTCCGACTTCCGTGAACTTCTTTTCCTCCTCCTTCTGAGCTCCGCACCAACTCTGTGCCCATCCACATGCTGCATCAAAGTCCGGTTCTGATAAGGTTTCTTGATCTCATCCCCAGAGGCCTTAATGCCCACTCCCACAACCTTGTAGTAATCTCTCCTCTCACCCTTCTTCAGTTCCAGCTGCGCATTTTTTAAGTCCTTGTGCTTGTGTTCTCTCCCTCTGATACATTTTTTCATAGTTCCCCACTGCTTCTTCAGACTCTTCAAATTTTTTTATTGTTTAGACAGAGGAGAAGAGAGGGAGAAAGAGAGGGAGAGAAATATCAGTGTGAGAGAGAAGCATCGATCGGTGGCTGCCCATACATGGCCCCACCGGGGACCAAGCCTACAACCCAGGACTATGCCCTGACAGGGAGTCAAACTGGCGACCTTTTCCTCTGCGGGATGATGCCCAACCACCCGAGCCACGCTGGCCAGGGCCCAGCACTACTTTCGGAAAAGACTGCTTCCCCTGCTCCAAAAACCAGCTGACCCCAGAGGCGTAAACAGATACAGATTTACTTCTGGACTCCCAATTCTATTCCATTGATCTTTATGGCCACCTTATGCCAATATCACACTATCTTGATTTCTGTAGCTTTGTAGTATTTTGAATTCTTAAGACTTTTTAAATATATAATAATTTACTTTTCCCTTCTGCTGTTGTTGCAGAAACTGGGTCGCTTGTTCACAGACTCCCCAACATTCCGGATTTGGCAGATTACATCATTGGAATGCCATTTAACATATTTATCTCTGTGTATCTAATACTCAGGCTGGGAAACTTCATTAGGCCCAGGTGCAATCTTCCCAGGAGGTACGACATTACATCAGGAGGCACCGAACACCTGTGTGTCCCACTTCAGTGACAAAACGTCATGTTCTTTCTTGCCGATCCATCCGTCACAAAGTTCTCCGTCAGCTTTCACCTTTCATTGGGCACGGATGACGGCAGCCTTGGCCCGGTATCTCATTAGTGGTGACTTTCGAACTCTTTCCCTTTACGTTTGCTACTGTGGTTCTTCTACAACGCAGAACTTCCCTTCCTCATCTACTTTCTCATCTTAAAGTTTGGTCCGTGTACACAAGGCAGGATGAAAGTTTGGTTCCTTCCCTTTGCTCACCAGCTTTCAAATGAGTCATTCTCCAGCATCCTCTAAAGCTATTTACTGCTTCTTGTCAGTACCGTTTTGAATTAACTTCGTTTCTATCTTTCATCCCATTGACATTACTTTTAAGTCAGGTTTATTAAGGTTCAATCAATGTGCATTCAAGTTCACCCTCTTTAGTTCCACAGTTTGATGAGTTTCAGCAAATACAAGCCCCAACACCCCATTCAAGGTGCAGAACGCTGCCTCCACCCCAGAAAGCACCCTTGGGCCCCCGCGCGTCAGCCCCCATCCCCACTCCACTCTTCTGGCAATCACATATCTAATTTCCCGTCCTAGAGTTTTCTTTTTCCAGAATGTTATATAAACAGAATCATGTAGCATGTTATCATTTCTGTCCTGTCCTCTGTCACCAAGCAAATGCGTTAGGAATCCATCCAGGTTGCTGAGAGTATCAGCAGTCTGTTCCTTTCATCCCCGAACAGTATTCCACTGCACCAGGTTTTCTTAGGCATGAACAAAGCTGCTGCCTGCATTTGCAGGCTTTCTGAGGACACATGTTTTTATTTCTTCTGGATAAATACCTGGGAGTAAGTCCCTGGGTCATATGATAACTGGAGATATAATAACAATAAGAAATTGCCAAGCTGTTTTCCAAAGTGGGTGGTTGTTATTCTTTGGGATATTCAAGTTATTCTATCATTTGGCTAGTGGGAGGGCCTTCCAGTAAGTCCCTGTCCCATTGACAGGACTCGGGTCGTCTCCAATCGAGTCCTTGCTTTCTGGTGTGACCGGGGGATCCAGGCTCATCTTGTACCTTCTCTGCCTCAGACTTGAAACCAGCCACTTTGCCAAGAAACCCTTCCAGTGCGAAATGGTACTTAGAAACCACAGTCTGAATACTGACGGTGCTTATTATTCTCCAGTGGTCAGTGTTTCTAGGCCTTTTCAGGTGGACAGATCTAGAAAATTTATATTTTTTCAAAATAGAAAAATAAATTAGTTTGTAGGTAAGTCATTAGAATTATAAGGTGTTTAACTTCTTTAGATTGTTATTTATATATTTTTTTTCTGAGAGAGAGAGAGAGAGACAGGACAGGAGGGAAAAAGAAAGGGAAAGAAACATCAATGTGTGGATCAATGTGTGGTTGCCTCTCACACGGTCCCCAATGGGGACCTGGTCCATAACCCAGGCATGTGCCCTAACTGGGAATCGAACCAGCAACTCTTTCGTTCCCAGCCTACACTCAATCCACTGAGCTATACCATCCAGGGCCTGTTATTTACATCTCTTTTGTCTTGTGCTGAACATCTTGTTTCCTAATGACACTGAAGATAACTATTTTCTTCATCCTTTTCTATATGTAGTAGTTGCAAAATAGTTACAGTGATATTATAACTTGACAGTAAGACACGTCTGTATATACAGCTTAATATTTGTGGTTCTTTCTATCTCGGGTTATATTCCCACTGGGAACGAATAGTCAAAGGATCTTGTATTTCTATTTGTTTCTTATTTTTAGGGTTTTTTAATTTGTTGTATGTTTTAATTATAAAGAACACTTAAGTCATTCCAAAGTAAAAACTGTAAGTTATGTTCAGAAAGGTCTCCTGTACGGGACCGGTTTGTTTCAGTCCAGCAACTGTGACTCAGCTCTGTACGGAAAACCTGCAGAAGCGAAGTGGTGGGCAGGAGCCAGACCCTCAAACCGAGTTTTCCCGTGGGATTCAGGCCTAGAAAATGTATACAGACTGTTATGGCTTGCTCTTGCTAAAACTCCATCACCCAGGTCTAAAACAACAAATGTGTATTGCCTATCTCCAAGGTAATTCCCAAAGCCTGTGTGAATTCTCCCAAGGACAGAGCTAATCAGCTCGCTGCCTTTCCCTTCTGCATTTGTTATTTTCATTTCCTTGATTGTACCTAAAATGTAGACAACAATATTCTATGTAATAGATAATAACTCTTTCTCTGATGTAAGCCCCGAGAAAAACAATAAAAGCCTGTCCAGGCAAGGGTCGGGGAGCTCTCCTCTTGAGAGAGTGGCCAAGGCACTCATAGACACTCTCCCCTTGAGAAAGTGGCCGTGCCGTCCCCTGTTCCTTCCCAGGATTGCTGTCGCCTGTGCATTTATTTTCTCTCTCGGCCACAACAGGCGGACTCTGCTGGCCGGAGTCCACCACAGTCTACCTTCCTGCTTCCTCCCATCCACCCCCCCACCCTGATAAATACACATTTTTATTAGTTTTTGGTTTACCCTTGCATTGTTTATATTTTAAAATAGAAACATAATTTTTATATTCCCTCTCTATTTGCCTATAAAATGCAATGTATTACACATATTCTTTTAATTTCTTTTAAATTAAAAAAATAATACAACATGGATATATAACAAAAGAAATGTATGGTTTAGTAAATTGTTATAAGAATATCACACCTGCCCTGGCTGGCGTAGCTCAGTGGATTGAGCTTGGGCTGCGAACCAAAGTGTTGCAGGTTCGATTCCCAGTCAGGGCACATGCCTGGGTTGCAGGCCACAGCCCCCAGCAACCGCACATTGATGTTTCTCTCTCTCTCTCTCTTTCTCCCTCCCTTCCCTCTCTAAAAATAAATAAATGAAATCTTAAAAAAAAAAACCACACTTTATAACTACCACCCAATCAGGGAACAGAACCTGGCTTGCCACCCCAAAAGGCCTTCCCCAGCCAAGGCTCCCCAAAAGTACGCCCATCTGGACAATTACAGCAACCACCTTGTTGGGTTCCTTCCTGGTTTCATCAACTAAGTACGCATTCCTACACAGTACAGTTTAGTTTTTAGCTTTGCCCATTTAAAAAATTTCATTTATCTTTTTTTAAAGATTTTATTTATTTATTTTTAGAGAGGGAAGGGAGGGAGATAGAGAGACAGAAACATCAATGTGCAGTTGCTGGGGGTCATGGCCAGCAACCCAGGCATGTGCCCTGACTGGGAATCAAACCTGTGACACTTTGGTTCGCAGCCCGCGCTCAATCCACTGAGCTACGCCAGCCAGGGCTTCATTTATCTTTTAAGTCTTTTTTAATCTGAGGGATTTCCCCCTGTCTCCCATGCTTTCCCTTACAGCCCATCTGTTGAAGAACCCAGGATGTTTGCCCCGAGATCCTCCCCCAGTCCGGGCTCTGCTGACCGCACCTGCGAGGTGCGACTCAACCCGCTCCTCTGTCGTCTCTGTTTCCACCGGCAGTTGGATCAGGCGCAAGTTCCAACCCTTTCTCCCAGGGGTGGTGCTAGGTTCTTTCCACAGGAAACAGTAATATCTGGTTTTCACTCTCCACTGACGTGGGCAGACACTGAGGCCCAGACCCATTAATTCTTCAAGGGTCCCCAGGTGTGATCTTCCCACTCACCCCACTTTCTGATCAAGTTTTTGCCGTGAGGCAAGCAGAGGCAGTAGCAGGCCAGCAGCATTGCCAAGATGTGTGATAGGAGTGAAATACTGCGCTCACCTCCCACATGTCTGTGGAATGACGAAGGCTCCAGGCCCCTGTGATTTGTTTTCAAATGCCTGCTTCTCAGAAGGGACTGGCTGGGCTCCAGACATGCACTGCCTTGTGCCTTTTCCTCCGTGCAGCAACTGTGAGGAGTAACCCTTCCATTCTCAGAGAAAAGTTGGACTCAAAGCCACCTGAGCCAGCTTATCAGGTAAGACCCGCTCTCGCCTGGGTCCACAGACCGACGCCTGCAGCAGGCAGGACGCTTCTGGCCGGGGCCTCGTGTATGTGGCCAGTATCACCACGTCTGGGAGGCTGGGTGCCGACTCCAGGTGCCCCGAGCAGCCCCCAGGCTGGAGCATTGTCTTAAACGAAACAGCACACGAAAACCTGCCCAGGGCTGCAGATGACAGAAGCACAAACCAGGAAGCCGCCTTAGTCCGCATTTCTGGACCTAGAGCCAGGTGTCCGGCACAACACTGTTCGGGCCATATCTACCTATCTTGAGATATATTTCTCTCTATTTGCTCATCTTGTTTATTTATTTTTTACAAGATTTTATTTATTTCTATAGAGAAAGGAAGGGAGGGAGAGAAACATCAATGTGTGGTTGCCTCTGGTGCGCCCCTTACTGGGGACCTGGCTTGCAACCCAGGCATGTACCCTGACTGGGAATCGAACCAGCCTTTTGCTTTGCAGGACAACGCCCAACTAACCAAGCCACAATGGCCAGGGCCTAAAATAATTTGTAAAAAAGGAAAGCTATACCCATGAAATATTCATTGCTATTGCTATTTACACCTGAGGAAAGAAAACTGGAAACAACCTAAACACCAAACCACAGGAAAACAGTTAATATAATCCAGGAACTAATCACTATTTCTCTAGTGCTGACCACGTGACATTGTTTACAGTGTAGCAAAATGATTATACCTTTTCCCCTTGTAGCAACAGTGAGAATTAACCCTCCTGTTCTCTGAGGAAAGCTAAACTCAGAGAAGACAGGAAAAAGGAGTCTTTTCAACCAATGCTATAGAAACTATTGAATATCCTTATACCAAAAAAAAGAAGAGAAATGTAAGTATAAATCTTACTTCACACCATGCATAAAAGTAACTTGAATGGATCATAACTGTAAAACCTAAAACTATAAAAATTCTAGAAAACCTCAGAGAAAATGTTTGTGGCTTTGAGTTGGAAAAAATGTTCTTAGTCATGACACCGAAAGCACAAATCATTTTTAAAAATGAGGTTGGGTAGTAGCAACAGGAAGAGGTTAGAAGAGCATTACACTGTCACCGGAGTATTTCCTTCTATGGTTGCCATCTCCTTGCTACGAGTGATGTGGATATCCTACTTCTGGCAGCAAGGTGAGGTTCCCTTTTAAAATAAATATGGCTAGGTTTCAAAAATGTGAATGACCCTGTGGGAAAAACATGCAGGTAGGACACAGACGCTGAAGGTAGAGAGATTGGTTCAAATTCTGGCCCTACCTTACCTCGGACTTCGCGTGAAATTCCGACGGGGGGAAAGGGTTAAGTCAGGGCTTACCGAGTTCCTATACATACGAAGCTTGGAACATGCACAGTGGCTCCGCACAGTAAGTTCTCATTTAACGTGGTCAGTCGGCTCTTGGAAACTGAAACTTTAAGTGAATCAACATGTAGCAAAACCAGTGTTACCACAAGCTAATTGATAAAAGACGAGTTAAAGTTCCTACCGCATATTTCTGGTCACAGAAAATCACTAAACTTCTAAATAAAAACCCAAAACACTTCTAATATTAAACGCTGAAATAAGTGTGAGCTCTACATACATTTAAGGGCAATTAATACAAATAAGTAGGACAATTATTTTCCAACCTGCTCTTTCCAGTTCAGGGTCCCGGGTGGCCGGAGCCTCCCGGGGCAGCTCAGGGCGCAAGGCGGGAATCCACCCTGGACAGGAGGGGCACACTCACACGCACACCCACACTCACTTTAATTTTGAATGATTTCCTTTATTGCTGCTGCTGTTGCACCATCAATAGAGATTTGTGAGGAAAATACTTGATTATGAAAGAAAGAAAGAAACCCAATGTGCAGCTGGTCACATGGGACCCTTGAATGCGCTAAACAACTCCTGCTTTAAGAAAGCGGCTGGTGTCCTTTTTGAAGGATCTGACCTCTGACCTCCAACCTCTGACAATCAAGGAGACTCAAAAGTGGGAGAACAGCCCTGGTTGGTGTGGCTCAGTGGACTGAGCACCAAACTGCAAACCAGGGGGTCGCCATTACGATTCCCAGTCAGGGCACACGGCTAGGTTGCGGGTCAGGTCCCCAGTTGGGGGTGCACGAGGCAACTAATTGGTGTGTCTCTTGCACATCGATGCTTCTCTCCCTTTCTCCCTCCCTTCTCCTCTCTCTGAAAATAAGTAAATAAAATATTTTTAAAAAGTGGAAGGACAGAGTGTGTGATCCCAGTGCCATTCTCAGGAAAAAGGAGAAGTGGACAAAGGGACTCCAGCGCCCCTTCCTTTGCACCTGACACCTTCCCTGGCATGACAGGGTAAAAAAAAAAAAAAAAAAACACAATAAAAAGGAGTGAGGTGCGAGTCAGTAAGTAGCTGGAGGATCCTCAGCTCCACAAGTCCACGGGCAGAAACCTCTGCAGAGGGTTATCCTCTCTATATATCAAAGAAAATAACTGTCACCAAGAACATAACCAAGTTCATAAGGATGTGGAGCAATTGAAAGTCTCACACATCATCCTTGGGAGTGTAAATCCGTGCAACCAGCTTGAACAACAATAAAATATTTTTTAAAGATTTTATTTATTTATTTAGAGAGAGGGGAAGGACAGGAGAAAGAGAGGGAGAGAATCATCAGTGTGTGGTTGCCTCTCATGTGTCCCCCTACTGGGGACCTGGCTGCAACCCAGGCATGTGCCCTGACTGGGAATCAAACTGGCAACCCCTTGGTTTTCAGCCTGCACTTAATCCACGGAGCTACACCAGCGAGGGCTTAAAATATTTTTTTTAAAAAAGCCATGCAAGCCCTGGCTGGTGTAGCTCCGTGGACTGAGTGCGGGCTGCGAACCAAAGTGTCGCAGGTTCGATTCCCAGTCAGGGCACATGCCTGGGTTACAGGCCATGACCCCCAGCAACCGCACATTGATGTTTCTCTCTCTCTCTCTTTCTCCCTCCCTTCCCTCTCTAAAAATAAATAAATAAAATCTTAAAAAATAAAAAATAAAAATCCGTGCAATCATTTATGAAGACTGCTTGGCAATTCTAATAAAATTAAACCTGCCTGTAGTGTTAGCAATTCCACTCCTAGAATGTAAGCTAGAAAAGTCCAAATACGTGTCCACATCTGGCTGAAGGGGGCCAAAAAGTAGAAACTCTGGGTATAAAATAAGTGCTGGGATTCATGCACAAGGTGGTGACTATAGTTAATAACACCGTACTGCATGTTTGAAAGTCGGTGACAGATATCTGAAGTCTTCATCACAAGAAGAAGAAAGGTTGTGACTATGTGTGGTGATGGGTTTCACTGGACTTCTTGTGGTGATCACTTGGCGACGTATGCAAAGACCCTTATGTCGTACACAGGAAACTAACATGATACCACATGCCAATTACACCTCAATAAAGACAATTTAAAGGTATATATACATCCACAAAAAGAATGAACAAGACTGTGCATTGCTACTATATTCACATTAAAAATAATAAGCACTTCCAAAAACTGAAAACAATCCAAATGCTCACCACTTGAAGAATGGATATACAGACTGGGGTATAATCCCACCACAGAACACTGATCAGCAAAGAAAAGGAACAAACTACTGATCCATGCAACACGGATGAATCTCAAAAACATTATCACCAGCCAAGAGGCCAGACGCAAAGAGCACATGGTATGTACTGCTGTGTATCTGAGTGCGGGAACGGGGGAAAGCTCATCTGCGGGGATACAAACCAGAACAGTGGTTGTCTGAGGCAGGCGGCAGTGGTGGGAAGGAACGGGAAAGGGCCGTGCGGGACCTTTCTTGGGCGGCGGGAATGTGCCAGCTCTTTACTGGGGTGGTTTTCACATGGGTGTACACAATGACCGAAAACCATCTGTGCTGGGACGAACAGGGCCCTTCCCCCAATTCAAATCCACCCAGAATCTCAGAATGCGACTTTACTTGGCAGCAGGGTCTTTTGCAGATGTAATTAGTTAAATTAAAGTGAGGTCAGACCAGATTAGGCTCTAGCCCAATGACTGGTGTCCTTACAAGAAGAGAAAATAGAGAGACACAGGGAGAAATGCCATGTGACAACTGAGACAGAGTACATGCTATGTCTCCAAGGCCGGGAACTGCACGCAACCACCAGAGGACAGGAAGAGGCAATTAAGGATACTCTTTGGAGCCTTCCAAGAGATCCTGGCCCTGCTGACAACAGCTTAATTTTTAACTGCCAGCCTCCAGACCTTGAGAGAATAAATTCTGTTCTTCCTTTGATTTTTTTAGAGCAGGGGTGTCCAACCCGCAACTCAGGGGCTGCACATGGCCCAGGATGGCTATGAACGCGGCCCAGCCCCAAATCATAAGTTTACTGAAAACATTACTTAGTTTTATTATTAAGTGTTATACTAAGTTTCATTACTTACATATGTACACTTTCTATATCAGTGATTACAAACTTGGGACCTGCTCAACGATTTTAAAAGATTATCGAAAGGGCTGCTGCATAATTAGGGTTATTATGTGAGGACTTTTTTGCTTATCCGTGGTGGCGGGTGTCACAAAAATTATGCACGGACCTTTTTTTGCTCATTAGTTTTCATTAGTGTTTGTGTATTTAATGTGTGGCCCAAGACAACTCTTCTTCTTTCAATGTGGCCCAAAGGTGCCAAAATGTTGGGCACTTCTATTTTAAAGCAAGAGGAAGGGAGGGAGAAAGAGGGTGAAAAATATGGATGTGAGAGAGAAACATCAATCAGGTTGCCTTCTGTACACCTGCCAGGGGACTGAACCTGCAAAGTAGGTATGTACCCTGACTGGGGATCGAACCAGCGACCTTTTGGTTTGTGAGACAACGCCCAACCAACTAAGCCACACAGGCCAGCACTAAATTCTGTTCTTTTAAGCCAACTGAGTTTATAGTACTTTGTTACGGCAGCCCTAGGAAACTAATACACCATCAAACAGAACGTTTAAGGTCTGTTTCATTTTATTTTAACTAAATAATATTCCAATTTTTATTTTTTTTAATTTTTTAAAAGTTTTATTTATTTATTTTTAAAGAGGGAAGGGAGGGAGAAAGAGAGAGAGAGAAACATCAATGTGCGGTTGCTGGGGGCTGTGGCCTGCAACCCAGGTATGTGCCCTGACTGGGAATTGAACCTGAGATGCTTTGGTTTGCAGCCCGCACTCAATCCACTGAGCTACACCAGCCAGGGCATAATACTCCAGTTTTAAAAAACTAGAAGCAGCAAGCTGGCTACAAAGACTCCAATGTGACCCCTGCTGCCCCAGATGGGAACACCTGAAAGGGGAGCCGGCCTGGCACTGCTGCTCAGAATTCACAGGTGGAGGGGGAACCCAGCACTGTCCAGTGGGACCCCACCCAGCGGCTCTCCCTTCCCGCTCAGCCCCCATGCACAGCTGTTCCCTCTGCATAAATGCCCCCCACACCCTCTCGAACACACATACTATAGGACTGTGGGCAGAGCTGCCCAAAGAGCCACCTGGCAGATGCCCCATTCAAAAGCGAGCCAGCGCGCTTCTGAAGGACCTCCCAGCCTCAGAGTTAAAGGCCACGGAAAAGCCTGGTTAGGGAGGGGCGAGAGCCTCGGCCCAGCTCTCCTTACTCGTTCGCACATTTGTTATCTGAAATGTCAATCTGAAGGAACCTTGGGCTCTATGCCTTCACTTTCCAGAGCCCAGAAACTGACCAAAGGAGATTTTTTATTTCATCATTTTGCTTCATCTTAGAAGCCCCCGACCCTGAGAACGTGCCAGCCGCTTGTCTAAGCACACCCTACAGCTCCCTGTGTAAGGTTTAAGGTCAGTGAAGGTCAGGAAGGTCCCTGAGTGCAGAGACCACCCGGCCCAATCCCTGCTGGGTATTCTAATCCCCACCCAAGCTCCCCCACCCCCGGATTTACAGGGTGCTTACCACATGTCAAGGAACTGTCCATGCATTAACTCATTGAGTCCTCACAGCAAGGCCAGAGGCAGGAACTATTATTATATTCACTGTCTGATGAGGAAACTGAAGTCCAGAGGGGCGAAGGAATTTGTCTGAGGTCATACCAGTAGTAAACCACAGAGCAAGGATTTCAGCCCAGACAAACCAGCCTGGAAGCTACTGTCTTAACCACCAAGCCGCCCACCAAGTGGATGCCTCCTCGGTGGGCTGATCACTGCATCCCTCCGTGACTGAGACCCAGGGGTTTTTCTCTGTGACAGACCCCCCTTCTTTTACCTTTTTCTCCCCACCTTGAGTCCCAACTTCAGTTTTATAATAGCCCAGAGACTCCAACAGCCTACTGGGGCATCCTTCAATGCATTATTGAAACAAAACTGAGTGTAACAGGATAAAGGCTGTTTAGTTTGTCTTTGAGGTTTTGGTATGTTTTGTTTTGAAATGAAAGTTAATCAAAACAACAAAAGAGCTAAACTGGAGAAGGTTGAGATCAGAATCATGCCTTTTTTTGTCTAACTTGGTGAAAGCCCCCAGTTTCTACTGTCCAAACACAAGGAAGGAGTTTGGAAGTGGGCTTCCTATCAAAAAAAAAAAATCAAACCAATGGCTCCTTACTTCGGGAAGGAGAACTTCAGCCCACATATATAGACTCTGTACCAGCCCCCAGACCCTCCACAGAGGAGTCACAGTAGCTGTTGGCTCAGTCAAAGAGGCTTCTCCAGTACGGCTGCGCAGCACATTAAAAGAACAAAGGAGATTTTTCATTTCATCATTTTGTATTCCAGGAGTGCAAGGATGGCTCAATATTAGGACACTTCTTAACATAACATAACCTATAGTAGATCCTAGGAGATCCACAAATGCTGAATAAGCATTTGACAAAAGTCAACGCCTTTACTTTTAAAAAACTTCAATAAAGAAGGAATCGGCCTGGCTGGTGTAGCTCAGTGGATTGAGCGTGGACTATGAACCAAAAGGTTGCTGGTTCGATTCCCAGTCAGGGCACATGCCTGGGTGCCCTGCCTGGGGACCTGAGTACACAGGCCAGGTCCCCAGTGGGGGCCACGTGAGATAAATCTTATTGTAGTGATCATTTCTTTTTTTTTTAAAGATTTTATTTACCCATTTTTAGAGAGAGAAGGGAGGGAGAAAGAGAAAGAGAGAAACATCAATGTGCAGTTGCTGGGGGCCATGGCCTGCAACCCAGGCATATGCCCTGACTGGGAACCGAACCTGCAATGCTTTGGTTCGCAGCCCGCGCCCAATCCACTGAGCTATGCCAGCCAGGGCTCTAGTGATCATTTCACTGTATATATATGAAATCATTATATTGTATACCTAAAATCAATATAATGTCAAATGTCAATTATACATCAATAAAAATAAAGTATAAAAATGTCAATTATACTTCAATAAAGATGGGAGGAGGCAAGTTATTTCCATTTATAGTTGATACAATTACAAGACTTGTGCATCTAAGAGAATCAACTATGAAATAACTACAAACAATAACCATTTAGAAAAAAAGATCAAACATCTATGAATAAGTTTATCAAAAAATATGCAAGCTATATTACAAAAAACTACAAGCAATACTAAAAGACAAAGTAGATTTAAACAAATGGAAAGACACGCCATGTTCCTGGATAGGAAGATTCGACATTATAAATACGTCCACGCTCTGAAGCTAATGTGTAAATTTAAAGAAATCCCAACACATTTCACAAAAGAGGATATTTAAATAGCCAATACATATGTATTTTCAAAGCACTAAACCTCATTAGTCACTCGAGAAGTGAAAAATTAAAATGTTAAAAGCCAACAAAACCAAGCACCGCAAGAACAGGGGATAACTGAAGTTCTCAGACATCCCTGGAAGGAGCGCCAGTTGTTACTCATCCACACAGGAACAGTGTGGCAGTGTTTCTCCGAAGGCGAACACACGCGTACCCCAGGGACCAGGGATTCCGCTTACAAGTAAACACCCAACAGGGATGTGCACATACGGGGCACCCAGAGCCACACATGACGGCCGAAACCAGTACAGCTTAAATGTGCATCAACAAGAGAACAGGCAAATAAACCTCACAAATATAATGTTGAGCTGAAGAAGTGGTGGCATAAATACAGTGAAATATGACTCAGCCAGAAAAAAAAAAAAGAATGAAATCTTACTGGCTGCAAATGGATGGCCCTGGAGGGCACTGTGCTGAGTGAAGTAAGTCAGGCAGAGGAAGACAAATGCCAGATGACTCCCCTTACATGTGGAATCTGAGAAGCAAACAAACAAGCAGACGGCTGGCTGGAAAAGGGGGAGGGATTCAGAAGTACAAATCGCTCGTTACGGAACAGTCGCAGGGATGTAAAGTGCAGCATGGGGACCATAGTCAATAATACTGTAATAACGCGGTAGGGGGCAGGTGGGCACCAGATTTACTGGGGTGATCACTTCATAAGTGACATAAATGTTAGTCACTGGGTTGTACACCTGAAACTAATATAATATTGTATGCCAGCTGTAGTTAGAAAGTAAATAATTTAAAAATATATATTTAATTTTAAGCTAAAGAAGCCAGATGTAAAAGCATCTGTGTATGAGTATATAAAGTAAAAAAAAAAAAAAAAAAAACACAGCAAAACCAATCCAGGACATAATAGGCAAAGATAACTATTGCCTTTTGCAATAGGCTGGGGGAGTAATGGGGGTCTTGGTTGCGGGGGGGGGGGGGTACTTTTGTGCTCTGGTAATCTCTAATTCCAGATCTAGGTAACAAAACATTTCACTCTGTGTTTACATTGTGATAACTCACCAAGCTGCACACAAACAATTTTTTCACTTTTCTTTAAGTGTGTTATACTTCAGTTTTATTTTATTTTATTTTAATTATTGTTTATACTTCAGTTTTTATTCAAGCAATTTCAATAAAACACCAACCCAGGTGTAATTAGATATTCAATTTTAAAGTTCAAATAGAAAAACAAATAAAAAAGAATAGCCTGGGAAAGATCTGAAAATAAGAAGGCAGCACTTCCGTACATTAAAAATTATCTTTAAATATTGTGAAGCTTAGTAAGCAAAACAGTGGGAACGTGAATAAACATGAACCGACAGAGGAACCAGTGGAGAGGAGTAGCAAGTTCTGAAACAGACCTACACACGCATGAGGAAAGAGCTCGTGATAACCAGCTAATGACACGGCAGCTCCAGCAGGGCCAAGATCGCCAGCTGGGGGTGGGGGTGGGGGGGACCTATATCCCACAGCATCAGGGTGAGTTTCAACTGGATCAAAGTTTGAATGTAAAATAATAGAAGGAAAAAAAGATAGGCCCCAGTACCTCGAAGTGGGGAGGAACTCTGTACCTATGATTCAACATTCAGAAGCCACACAAGCAATGACTGGCCACTCCGACTGCATAAAAATAAGAACCTGGGCACACGGAACAAACGGCCGTCTCAGAGTTAAACAGAGACCCTAAGCTGGAGGCAACTCACATCAAAGGCAAGAAGCTAATCTCCCTGATAGATAAACAGCTCCCAGAAATAAAAAGGAAAAACATAACAACCCAATTTTCAAAATAAGCCAAGAACATGAGTGAGGCAGTAAAAGAGAGGGGAGAGAGAGAGAGGGAGATGGTCCTTCAAACATACATTTAAAACTTTTCATAACAAATTTAAATTAAGACTCAGTTGAGTCGCTGTTTTTCACCTATCAGATTGGTAAAACTCCAGTAATGGGACAATTTTAATGCATTGACTAAGATGTGGGAAAACAATAACTTCTCATCCAAAACTGGCAGAAGTGTAAATTGTCACTAACCTTAGGAGGGACACAAGTTGGCAACCTCTCCCAAAATCACACTTGCAGCAACGTGCAAACTGCCACAGGTACAAACAGCGTCTGTGTCAGCAAACGGGGAACAACCCGAGTGTCCGCCACACAGTAGGTAGCACGGCATGATCATGATGCGTTCAACGAAACAGCCAAGCGCAGAACAGGGTGGGCTCGAGTTTGTAAAATGAGTTCAGCAGAGGTGGTAAATATACGTATATATAATGTATACACATAATTGTATTTGCTTGTATGTGCATAAAGAAACCCTGTGTTAGAATAAAGCACATAAAGTGTGAGTGCTTGGCAGTGGAGAACCTCCCAGGGATGGTGCATCCTTAAAAAAAAAAAAAGGCTTGTTAACCTAAATAAACCTGTGACACGGTGGACTTCATATCAGGGTGACAAAGAGAACTGGAAGGACACATGTACTGCGAGTCCAGAGACCCGGGGGGGCCAGGAGGGTGGCACACATCGGGAGGCCCCTCGGCTTTCCCAGGGACCAGCGCTGATTGGGTTGGACCCAGCAAACTAACAACATTCTCCTGGGACAGGACGGTGGTGGGCGGTTATAAACTAGGTCCCCTTTTCCAGGATGTTTAAACCACAGGATTGTATTAGCTAATCTAAACAGTAAACAGTGCACAGGAAGAGCTGACTAAGCCTTGATGCAGACCCACTAGATCTACCCTAGCTCTCACTCCAAGAGCGGGTCATTTATAAACAGGTAACATGAAACATTTACAAGGAGTTTTATTGCCCTATAACAGCCACTGACTTGGCCCAAAACATCTCATGCTAATATCGCTATGCAAACGTTGTGAGATAGAAAGACTGGGCAACTCACTCAAGCTCCCTTAAACACCAGCTTTATCTTTGGCAGAGCAAAGACAAGGCCAGAACAACATCACAGAATTGCTATGAGCTGCTGGCCTGTGAGCGTTTCGGAAAGTCGCAACGCAGCACAGAGCAAGCTCTTCACGAAACAACTGCCCACAGCCAAGCCTCAGAGAGAGTGGTGTTCAGTGCTTCTGGAAGGTCAGTGTTGCTTAGCAACCACCTGGCGAGGCTGAAAAAGCACAGGCTTCCAGGCCCCACCCTTAGCCACAAGATTCAAGGGGGGCAGGGGGAGGGGGTCCATTAACATCAATTTCTAACAAGCTGCTTCTCCCAGGTGATGCTGATATGCTGGTTTAAGGACCACATTTGAGTAGTCTGGTCCAGAGCAGCGTCCCTCACACCGTGATGAGCACACAGATGGCCGGGGGATCTTGTTAAAACACAGGTTCTGACTCAGGGAGCCCAGCATGGCACCCGGGAGTGTGCATTTCCGACAAGCTCCCGCATGTTGCAGATGCTACTGACCTGCAGACACAAGGTTCTAGAGTATCCAATCCCATTCGTTTTACAGATGAGGAAACTGTGCCTAGGACAAAGTAAATGACCTGCCCAGGGCCACACAACAGTGAGGTTACAGGTGGGATGAAGCCACCTCAGGGCGGCTGCCGTTCCCCAGGAGTGCCTCCCCATGCTGTCCCCAGACCAACACCACAGACCTTCCTGAGCCAACGAATGATGCCGCCCCTTTGGAAATGGTGGGGAAGTTTATTAAATCATGCACAGTTTTTCACTCTTCTGAGAAATAAGCCATTTATTAGGTAGCTTAGCTCAAACCGTCGGTCTGTTCTTTGAAAACAACGCACTTTTGGCAATATTATTATTTTTTAGATGAGTCAGCTTCCCCTCCAGTGACTCACACCTTTGACAGGCCCTGCTGTGGGAACCTGAGGAGGACACCCGCGCATTTCTCAACACCTGTGGTCTGATTGTGGGCAGAGGAGGGTGAGGAGATGCAGAAATGGGGGTGGGGAGGCTGATCCTTGGGAAAGTTGGGGAGTCTGCTGATGACTCCTTCATGACCTCAAAAACAGGACTGCACCATGTGCATTTCAGCTCACTTTATCATCCCGACAAAAGGTCCATTGAATTAAAAAATGTATTTGGATTAACAAGCATCTTCTTTTCAAGATGCATTGTCTCTGAGCTGCCAATCTTTCACACTTCAGTGTGAACTATTCCAGTACAGAGTGGAGGAGTGGAGCTCCGGACACAAGTCTCTGGAACAACTAAAGCAGAGTGGGGGAGGGGTTTCTTACCTGAGATGCGTGTGTGGGAGCCCAGCGGCGGGTAAACCACAGCGACCCTGGTGTCTTCTAATTTGCTGTGTGGTTCAGTGAATCACACAGTTTTGGGGACTTCAGAGCTGGAAGGAACAACTCTCTCGTCCCAGAACCCCAACTTCTAAACCACAGGATGCATGGTCTGTCTGGAGGTGGCTTCCCCAGAATCAGAGCCTGAGACAGGCGTTCGGTGTCAGGAGAAAGCCGTGAGGGAGTGAGGCGAGGGGGATAGGAAAGGGCAAGTCTGAAGCATTTTTAAATAACACCGCAGAGTCTCCTCACCCGAGGCCAGGAGGCTGGACTTTCAGCTCCCTGACTCAGTCAACAGCCCCCTGGGTGGGGGGGAGGGTGGAGTGGCGTTAACCTCTCCAGTGTCTCTGGCGAGGTGCCCTGGAGGGAGAAGGACGCGGGGTTCGCTGTTTGTGGCAGCACCACCGACTGCACAGCAGCTGGGAGACGGGTACAAGGGTGTAGGAGGGACCTGGAGGACACCAGCCCTTCCTCCAGTTCTGAGAACCCCTCAAATGTGCTTCTAAACAACGGCTCCCAAAATCACAGAAGACGGACGGTGAAGTAAGAATCACATTCCATTCTTCATTTCCAGAAACTCTTGGAATCTGCACTTGGAATAAATCCCAACTGCTCCTCCTGACTTCCCCAGGTCAGTCCTGGCCACTCTCCCGTGGCCCTTTTGCCCAGCACTGGCCACTTGGACATCCTGTGTTCACCTGTGTGCTGTTTTCCCCCCACAAGGTCGGCCTCCAGGGGACGGAGCCTTGCAGGGCCTCGTCACTGTCTCCAAGCCAGGGGCTGGCTTGGCACACAGGAAACTGGAACATCTGGGGAACAATATCCAAGTGAAGGGGTTGGACATTTGGGCCAGATGCGCAAGTGCCAACAGAGCAGGAGAAATAGGTCAGCTAAACGCTCCCCAGCTGGCGAAGCTGGAGGAAAACCGCTCCCAAGGCCAGGAAGGGGAAGGAGAGAATCCACCGACTTTCCCTGGCTTCCTGCTTCCTCCCTCCTCTCTCAGCTCCCTTTCTGAGCTCCTACACAGTGTGCAACCAGAGTTAGCATCAGTCCTGGGGAGAGCAGTACCTTTTGGAAAGGTGCACACTGCTCCCAACGACCAGGGGCAGCTGGGCTCCAATTCTAGCTCTAGCTCTGAGCCCCCCTTCCCCATTGGCTGGTAACTGAGGGCAGCACAGTGGTGGCACCCGCCTGGGAGGCAGCACAGCTCACACACCCACAACTGCCAACTTCACGCAGGGCAGGGCAGATTCCGGGCCCTGCTGCTGCATTTCCACCCCTGGCCGCCTCTGAGGCTCCTCCAGCTCCAGGACGGTCTCCACGGCAGCCACACTGCCTCTGGGCACCTGTGTGTGATGCCTGCACTATACCCAGCACTTCACACGTGCCACGCACCGTGCCAGAGGCTTGCAGCTCACTTGCTCACTCCTCTGTGCAGTGACAACGACTTAATCCATCTCCACATCTGTGGTCTCATTATCTCCGCTTTACAAGAGAGGACACGAGGCTGAGAGACTGAACCGCTGGCAGAAGGTCAAAAGGCTTGTGGGGGGACCGGGAGGCGGTACTCAGGGTTCGAACCAGCTGTTGGGCGCTTTCATCTCATCTCTTTAAGCGCCTTGTCAAGGTGGCTCATTGAATACAGAGGTCCTGGGAGGAAGGTTCATTACTTTCATTTCTTAGAGGGGGACCCTCTTGGGGCACGTAGACTGGCTGCAGCCCGGCCCAGGCCACCGCCAGCTCCACTGAGGCATCTAGGAGAAACTTAAGAGTAAACGGTGAACAACGGAATGCTCCCCCCTCTAAAACGGGGAACAGGGTGTGCTGATAAACGGGAGCAGCAAGGGTGCAGGGCGCAAGCTCGCCGTACAGACATCCACCGTACTCCTACTCACCGGCAGCAAGAGCTGGAAACAACGAAAGTGTCCATCAGCAGGCAGTAAATTAACGACGATGGCGGAGCCAGACGGCGGAGCACTCCGCGATGGAAAGAGTGCACAACTGATAGACGCGGCAGCATGCACAAAGCTGCGAATAAGTGTGCAGAATGAAAAGAACCAGACCTCTCACGAGAAAGAGTACGCGCTGTGTGATTCCATTTACATGAAACTCCGGAAAATCCAAACTGATCTGTGGGACGAGAAAACAGAGCTGTGCCGGGGGGGCGGATTTCCGAAGGCACCAGGGAACTTTTGGCGGTGGTTTATGTGTAGTCCCGACCTGAGTGATGGTGTGTGCATTCAAAATCCAGCACGCTGTGCGTTTTGGGGCAGTTTGCTGCATGTCAATTTGACCCCAAGAAGCTGTTCTCTAAAAATCGTAAATGTATAAAGTTAACCTAGAACCAGCAAATTCTAGAGACAGGGAGTGGAATAGGGGTGGGGGAGGGGCTGGGGGAGGAAGGGGAAGTATTCTAGGGGCGCAGAGTTTCTTAGGAGAGAAAGGAAATGCTCTGGAAAACCGGCAGGGACGGTCACAGAGCACTGCGCATGTGCTTAATGTCACGGCGCTGTGTACTTCAACTGGTTAAAAATGGTCATTTTTGTGCTGCGTGTACTTTAGCACAATAAAAAAGTAAAACCAACTCAAAAATATTGCATATAAGTGGACATCTGCATTCAAGGGGAAAGACAGTTTTCTGCTTTTCTGAGCCTTCTAAGGGAGGTGGGTCCTGGAAGAGGTTAGAATGGCCGTCCTCCCACTGGACAAGGCCAGATCCTCTGCTCCCAGGACCCAGGGTCCCCGGGCAGTCAGGGCCACCCCAGCAGCGCCACCCCCCAGGCCCCCACCATGGCTGACTACTCTCAATCCCTTCACACCATGTTCTGAGTGGAATGCCCTTCCCCCTTCACCTACCCACCTAATTCTCCCTCTCTCCACCTCCCCTCCCCCAGCTCCCCTACTCCACACCCCCCAGACTCTCTCACAAGCTGCTCTGGGCCCACGGAAGGCTGCCAGCCGCTGTTTGCTCCAGCTGCCCCCTCTCCAAGGGGGCTGTCCCTCCGGACCCTCTCCGTCCCTGGTGCCCCTCTTCCTTCGACCTAACCACAGTTCCTGGGTGGCGACTGTCTGTCTCCTAGTCCCTCTGTCTCCTGACTTTCCCAGCTGACTGGCTGCCAGGCCTGAGGCTGATGCAGTCCCGTTTTTACCAATTCAGGAATGTCCCTGGTGGAGAACAATGGGGAAAATGGAATTCTCGGTGAACAGAGCAAGCTTTGTGTCTAGTGCTTGGCTCACAGAGGATGGACTGCGGGGGCACAGGCAGGCCCACGCAGGGTGCTGGGAAACCTGCTTTGGCTTCTCCTTACTGACCAGGGACCTGGAGAGCAAGCCCGTTCCTTTCTCCAGACCTCACTTCACGCATCTGAAACATGGAGCTTAAGAGACTTCCTCAAGCTGGGTGAGGAGAGAGGAGGGCTGGAGAGGAAATGGGTGTTTGCAGAGGTCCCACGGTGGGGAACGCCTTGATCACACAAGACCTGTTTTCCCACAAAGGTCTGGCCTCACTCTTGTTGAATTTGGGTTCAAGCCCTGCTCTTCCAAGGGTGCTTGCTGGTGGGGACTCAGGCCCCGGCCCAGGGGCTGTCGGTCCTGGCTCCCCACCAGCTTCCATCTGTGCTTCACCGCTGTCATTAAACAATCACTCCTCTCTGCCGGACCACAAGCCCCACTGAATTCCTAGCTTGGTGCCTATTCTGAGGAGAATGCAAATGTATGCAAATACTGTGCTAACTAATTAATACGGGGAGGCCCTGGGGAGGACTGGAGTGAAATTTCTGCTAACGGCCATAGGCATCATCATCGCGGCTCAGAGGGAATGAGGCACAACCCTGTCCCTGAGCCAGTGGGAAAGGGAAGGTCTGTCCCAGGGGGGGCTCCAGCCTCCTCTCTATTCGCACCCCCCAGTCTGACCCAGGCCCGGCCCTGGTTCCCGCACGACCCATGCCACCTGTGTAAGAACATGACACTTCTTAAAAAGGTCACGGAGTCTCCACATCAGAGTTAAACTCTGTTGTACATGCATCTGTGACCACAGCCTAGCACACAAAGAGGAAAAGCCGGGAGCCCTGCTCGGAGCGGCTGAGGGGGGTGGGGGAGGCCTGCGCTGCCCTCTTAACAAATGAGGAAGAACAGCTCAACATCCCTCGGGAGGCCATCCAACCTGGGCAAGGAGGCTTGTTGCAGGACCTCCAGAAATGCTTGGGTTGTTAACACTGGCAGTGGACCACGAGCCGGAGCTGGAACTACCTCAGCGGGGATGAAAGGACCGAGGGACAACGAGGAGGACAGCAATAACAACAGCTAATGTTAGTCACTTTATGTCATTCAATCCCTGCACCTCACACATGAACACCAACAACAGTTAGAAATTCTTACCCCCCCTTTTTACAGATGAGGAAACTGAAACTCAGAAAGTTCAGCAACTTGCCCAAGGGCACACAGCTAGCAAGTAGGAGAGCGAGTGTTAAATCTAAGTGTGTCGGACCCCAAAGCCCTTGCTGGTAACTCTAGTTAGGGGGTGGCCTGAAGGCCAAAGGGAAAGACCACATTCCCCACCCAGCAGCTCTGTGTAGCAGCAGAGCCGACTGTGAGGCCAGAGAGGCTGCTGGCCTGGGGGGGCGGAGCCCACAAGAACCTGGAGCTAGGGGGTGACCTGAGCATCCTGCAAATTCAGAGTCAGAGTCCACGGGCTGCAGCCTCGGACCCGAGCGGGTCAGGGCAGGCCACTCCGGTCACAGTTCAGGGCTGCTGGGCCTGGAGGGAAGCCATTTCTCCTCGCTGTAGGTGGCTTTGCCTTCTGCATTTCCTAAGAGGCTACAAAGTCTGTGTCCCTTGACCTTTGGTCTCCCCCAGTACTCCCCCCTACCATTCTCCCCCCGAACCCCGCCCCACTGTCTGGGCTCAGGAAGTCGTTTGTCTTGAGCAGAGAGGTTGTGTTTGGAGTGTCTTGGAAATTTAAGGCCAGACTACAGAGGGCCTTAAAAGCCAAGCAGTGCCTGATGTGGCAGGCAGCAGGGAGCCAGTGCAGGTTCTTGAGCAAGGGAGTGACCTGATGACCATATTCGCTTAGGGAACACTGATGTATAGATGAGCTGGAGGCAGAAGCTAGAGGCCAGGACACCAACCATTCCTCCAAGCCCTGTGATGAAGGAAGGTGACCTCCAAGGGGTGTCTAGTGGAGGTTCACGTGCCAGAAGAGGCTGGGGGGCATTGCTCCCAGGCAGTACGAGCCATGCCTAAATGAAAAAGAGTCCCAGACCTTCAAAAGAACTGTCCCTTCAGGTCCTGGGCTACCCAGGCATTTGCCTGGTCTAGGCTGGGCAGGTACAGCTGTATAAAGAACCACCTTTTACCAAATAAAATTGCTACCAATTAACAGATTCAGGGGCTGCAGACCACATTGCTTACATCTGTACAGAATGTAAACCATCACGTAAATAGATCTTTTCTGCCTTTATGTGTTTGGTAGGAGACACGGATGTCAGATGCATGCCCATTGATATGCTTCCTGGATCGGTCCTACCTGGCAATCTTAACAAGAACCGTAAAATTGGATGAACCCCGTGAGGGGGTAACTCCACTTTAAGAGGTGGGCCCCTAGAAAATAACCAAGTCAGAAACAGCCCAAGGCGGTGCCACTTGGAAAGGCAGGAGCCCAAGAACTACCCAGGAGCTGACGAGAGGGGAAGCGCTCGGCCCAGCCAGGAGGGTCGGCATCAGGCGCCCATCCGAGTGAGGCTTGCAGAGCAAGGCGGGAGGACCCTACTGCACATGCCTCTTCCTGGGTGCTGGGGCCCTGCGGAGGCAATGAGGTATCATGGGCATGAGCACAGGTTTGGCTTCAGAGCCCCAGTTTTCTCGTCTGTAAAAAGGGAATGAAATCCGCAGTTGCTGGCCCTGGGCCTGGGCAGTGGCATCATACCACTTGTGTGATACACACAGACAATAAAGGCGTCACCCTCATAGGAACTGGACACAAACACTCTCAGCATGGCTGGGGATGGGTGGAGGGTCCCAAACATGTAGCTGCAGGGCGTCCACTGGCCCCAGTGTCTGCGGCAGAGGCGGACCCAGTGCCACAACTAGAAGAGCCACCTCCAGCCTGGGCGGTGACCCAGGGGGAGAAGCCAACTTGGCACAGACTGGCCGCTCAGACACCCAGTTCCCGGCAGCTCACTGCCTTTCCCTGGGTGTTTCCCACAGCCTGTCATGACCACGGTCCACTCTCTGCCTCTGGGGATGCCCTGGCCACCCCCCTGGCTCAGTGTGGCTAACTCCCTTTCCTCCTGAGGTCAGACAAACAAGGCTAGGCTCATCCCCAGAAGAGTGTGTCTAAGGAACTAGACAGGAAACAAAACCAAGGAATTAAAATACAGCTACCTGCAAATGAGAGCACTTCCAAATCATAAATCCTGATAAGAATCTGGTCCTGCACTGGGCTGGCTGTCTCCTTACCTCTTCCTCGCCTCCACCCATCCGCTTGGCAAGAAGTCTTCCCTCTAGAACCTGCTTCCTCTAGCCTTGAGCAGCCCTTCCCCTAGCTCCTGGCAGGACCGGCAACTCTGCTTGAGCTCCTAGAAAATTCTATGGGCCCCAGAGAGTCCTCCTTTGGCCCTCAGCGCTCCTATAGGGACAGAGGTCTCGAAAGGACTGAAGATCCAGCCAGCGAGGCCCACCGCAACGAATGGAAGCTGTCTGAGAGCAAGACTTCCTCTGTTTTCTGCCCCTCCTTCTGTGCCTGGCCCATAGCAAATGCTCGTGATGTTTGTCGAATGCGTAATAAATATGAATATAAGCTTGAGTATGCACGTACAATCTCTAGAAGAACCCACAAGAACCTAGTATCAGTGACTGTCTTGGGATAGATGAAAAGAGAAGCCTAAGGAATGAGATACGGAGAGGAAGCTCCTTTTCACTGTAAACCAATCTGTATCTTTTGAATTTTTTTTTACTGTGCATATATATTAACTATTTGAAATTAAAAACACAATATCACTTACACAAACATCAAAAAATGAAATACTTTGGTACACAGGTAGCAAAATATGTAGAAGAGCTCTATGAGGAAAACCATACAACTGATCAAAGGAATCAAGGAGCGTAGGAAACAGTTAGAGGCGTGAGCAGAGCAGGAAGTTGGGCCAGGTGCCTAGCAACAGGCAAGACTACAAGCCCTCACACGACCACTCCCTTATGCATTAACCCCGGAGAGGACATCTAGGTCTCAGGTGTGTTTCAGCTGCAGCCCACAAAAGCAGCAAAACTGGGCAGAGGGGTGCCACAGCTGACATCAGGACCAGCTGCCCTGACTAATGACTCCCTTCCCCGGCACCCACCCATCAGGGGAGACCGTGACCCTGAGGCAACTCCCCCTTCCTCAGGTGCACTTTCCCGGACTCTTCCTCCAAGGCTCCAAAGGTTCTTCTTTTGCCTCTGTCACTTGTTTCCTGAGCCCATTTCTCCCACAGCTCACTGCTTCTACCTCTGTGCCTTTCTAAACAAACTTTCTCTTACCCTTTGAGTCTTGACTCTGAATTCTTTCTTAGCCAGAACTCAAGTACCAAAGTTTCTGAATCAAGGTCCAGTCGGACTCCACCAGTCTAACGCCTGGTGCCGTTTTTCTGCCACTGACAGGAAGACCTAAATAAAGGGAGCGAGGTTCCACGTTCATGGACAGGAAGACTCAATATTGTTAAGATGTTTGCTCTCCCCAACTTGAGCTACACGTTCAATGCCATCTGAATCCAAATCCCAGGAAGTTATTTTGTACATATCTACAAATTGATTTTAAAGTTTATATGGACAGGCAAAAGACCTAGAATAGCCAATATGATACTGAAGAACTTGTACTACCTGGCTTCAAGATTTGGTATAAATATACAGTAAGCAAGACAGTATGGTACTGGCAAAGAAAACAGACAAATAGATCAAAGGAACAGAATAGAGAGCCCAGAAAAAGACCCACATGTATGCAGGCAACTGATCTTTGACAAAGGAGCAAAGGCAATTCAATAGAAAAGTGTAGTCTTTTCAGCAAATGGTGACAGAACCAAGTGGACATTCACATGCAAAAAAAAAAAAAGGGAAACTCGACACAGACTATACCTTTTATAAAAATTAAATCAAAATAGATCTTACACTTAAATGTCAAATGCAAATAATAAAACATGTAGAATATAACAAAAGAGAAAGCGTAGGTGACTTTGGGCTAGGTGATGAGTTTGTAGATACAATAAAAGCACGATCCATGGGGGGAAATGCTTATTAAACTTCAAAACTTCTGCTCTGCAAAAGACACGGCTAAGAAAATGCAGAGAAAATATTTACAAAAGATATATCTTAAAAGACTTGGATCTTTTTTTAAAAAAACTTCAAACTCAGCAATAAGAAAAAAACAATTAAAAAATAGACAAGATATCTGAACAGACATCTTGCCAAAAAGATGAATGAGTAACAAATAAACCCATGAAAATATGCTCAACATCTTCTGTCATCAGAGAACTGCACCTTAAAACAACAATGAGCACTTAACACCTATTACTTTTTGGCTAAAACCCAACTGAACTGACAACACTGAGTGCTAGTGAGAACACGGAACCGCACTGAGTGGAAAGTAGTACAGTCACTTTGGAAGACATGTTGGCAGCTTCTTACAAGCTCAGCATTCCACCACCATACAATCCAGCGATCATGCTTTTTGGTATTTATCGCATGAAGTAAACATAAACATGCACACACATGTTCATAGCAGCTTCATTCATAATCACCAAAAACCTGAAGCAATCAAGATGTCCATCAATAAGCGAATGGGTAGAAAAAAACTATAGAATGGATATCCATATGGTGAGGCACGATTCAGCATTGAAAAGAAACGAGCTATCAGCATGTAAAGAGAAAATGGAAGAGGGTCTGGGACAAACCATCAAGAAAACAAACCACCAAGCCACAACAAGACAAGGAGGAACTGTAAATGTATATTTCTAAGTGGAAAAAGCCAATCTGGAAAGGCCATATACTGTAGGATTCCAACTACACGGCACTTGAGGAAAGGCAAAACTGCACAGCTGGTATGAAGATCACTGGTTGTCGGGGGCTGCGGGAAGGGAGAGGCGAGGAAGTGGATCACGGAGGACTTGGAGGACAGCGAAACTCTTCTGTACAACTGTAATTGTGGAAATCACAATTGTCACAGTGTCATTATGTATTTGTCAAAACCCACAGAATGCACAACATCAAGAGTAAACCCTTTGAAGACCTGGGAGTAACTTTCTCAAGGGTGTCTGACAACCCGAGGCTGGGCTAGCTGTGGGAGGCTGGAAGCTCTTCATCAGCCACTTCCTGCGGAAGGGCGCGCAGGAGCCCCGCAGTGCCAGGAGGCCAGCGCGCTGCGGGAGAGGGCCGGCCGAGCTCACCCCCCCACCCCCCGCCCCCCGCAGGGAAGGGCTTCGCTGAGGATGGAGCGGGCGGGCGGGGGAGGGGTGGGGCTCCCTGTGTATACCCAGAAGCCTGCGGCTCTGCTGACTGGGAAAGCTGGGAGAGCCACTGCCGTGGTCTGTTGTATTAAAGATACTATATTTTGAGATAATTTTTTGATACAAAAAACAAGAGTAAACCCTCAAGTAAACTATGAATTTTAGTTAATAATAATAGTAATAAGGCATCAATATCAATTTGTCAATTGTGACCATTGCAACACACTAATAATGCATATTAATAGCAAGGGTCACTGTGTATCCAGATGGCTACATGAAACTCTGTACTTTCTGCTCAATTCTGTAAATCTAAACTGTCCTTTAAAAGGAAAAAGCCCATTAATTATTTTTTAAAAGAAAGCTTACAAAGTATAACATGAAAATTACTCAGCCAATGTCAAGGGCTTTGCAGACAGACAGCCTGGGGTTGAAGTCCCAAATCGTGAACCAGCCTCAGCTTCCTCCTGTGGGTTAACAGTCACACCATACAGGTTGGGTTAAAGGTTCCAGAACTCTGTCACTGCAGCACGACAGTCAAAAATTATGTTGCCTACATGATTTCCATAGGCAAGGAGAGGAATGGCCTCTTTTTTTGGCCGGGAGGGGAACCCAGGCAGGCAGAACCTTCTGCAGAGATGACACCCAAAGGTTTCCCAGCTGCAGGAAGACACTGGAAAGCACCTGGCCCCAGCCCAGCCTCTGCAGGCCGGCTTGTCTGCTAGCCTCTGTGCATTGCAGCTTCACTGGGACCTGGACAGTCCCTCCAAGGAGTCAAGCAGGAGGGCTTCATAGCCTGTGACCCAGTGCAGTGAAAGTGGCAAGGGGCTTGCAAGCAAGGGAAGCCACCACCCTGCCCTGGTGTGCCCCCTCCCCCGTGGGGCCCTGAGAAGCCCCTAATCACCTTCTTCATCCAGGAAAAATAGTACCACCCAGGCCCACTTCCAGGGTGGCGGTCAGCAGTCCAGGCAGCAGTGGGAGAGAAAGCTGCAATGTACGTTATTCCAGCAGGCACCAATGTTACTGCTGTCAGACCAGCAACACACACAGAGCCTGAAGGGCAGCAGCAGAGAAAGGGAAATGTCCAGGCTTCTGAACACATCATTAACCACCCCAAGCCTCAGTCTCCTCATCTGTAATATGGGAATAACAGTTCTTCACCTCCTGGGCTCGGTATGAACTCAGTGAGGTAGTACCTGCCCAGAACTGAGCACCCTGCCTGGCACAGAGGTGTGCCTTCTAAGATGTGAATGCCATCCCAGCTAACTCTGTCATTCTGGACAAATCACCGTCCCTGCCAGGGCTTCCGCTGTAGTCCTGCTCCGATCTGAGCAGAGAGGAGACCACCACACTGCTACCATTGAGGATGGTGTTGATTGCCTTGCGGGCACTTGACTGGGGACTTGGACAAATGGAACCATGTGGGCAAGGTCCTGTCACCCAGGGAGCGGGGTTGGGAAAAAACACAGTTGCAAAAAACATAAAATGAATTCAACATCTTCAAGAAAGACTCTGAGGCAAGGAAGGGAGTTGTTAAAGAGAGTCCCAGGGTCCCATGCAATGAAAGGATATGGGAGGTATTGAGTGGCAGGGAGCCTGGCTCCCAATTACAGCAAGTGTTTTCTGCACACTGTTATTCTTGAACCCTGGAGACGCAAGCACAGAGAAGCCAGCCAGAGCGAGGCACACGATGCTGACTCACCCACAGGGGCGCAGGCCACAGCTAATGGGTGCCCGTGAGACTGTCAGGAGTTGGCCAGCGGCAGGGTGGCAGGGAGTGGCCAACTTGGGGGAGGTGGATTTTGGAGATTTCCACCCCACATAGAGGGCTGGAGCCAAACGGGGTTCAGATGCCAGCTCCACCACCTACTGGCTAGGCTTGCACAGATGATTTAACGCCTGGCTTGGGTTCCCAGCTATAAAATGGGGAGGACAGTAGCAACCACCACGCGGGGTCCTGATGAGGATCTGAGGTCAAGCCTGCGCGACATTTGACACCGTGCTTGCCCAGAGGAAAAGGCAGCCACTGTGATTATTGGTACTTAGAGTGGGGCTGGCAGCAAGCCTTCCCACCTGTCTTCTGCCTCCCTCTGACTCGGGTCCCAGCTCTACAAGGCCTGTTATACATAACTTTGCCTGGACTGGATCACATCAGAGAGGCGAAGGGCCTAGGAGACTCTGGCTCCACCTCCCCATGCAGGAGTCTCCTGTGCGGCTTGCCCAGCCTCTCCTTACATGCTTCTACTAACAGGGAGCTCTTCACCTCCATGAGCAGCCTGCTCCCCATTCAGACAGCTCTCATCACAAGTTCTCTAGGCAGGGCCAAGATCTCCTCCCTGCACACTGCCCCTTAGTGGAAGTGATTTCTCTGCCAGGGACTTTCCAACGTCTGGAATCCACCCATCCCACCAACGTCAGGAATCCCTTGAACAGGGCTCCAGTTACTCCTCCAGGCAGGCTCCCCGGAACCCCACCCCGTGCATCTCATGCAGAACGGCACAACTGTCCCCACAGGGACACACACACACTCCCTCCAGCTCCTGGGTCCATGGGGCAGAAAGTCTTGGATGTCCCCCAGGCCTTGCACTAATCATGGTTCACATACACTGTGCCACTCAGTGGGCACAAAACCCCCATGAGGCGTGTGCCGTTTCCTCGCCCAGTGTTTTCAACTGTGTGAAGCGCATTCTCGCTGTTTCGCAACCGTCCCTCACATCCGTCTCCAGAACCCTTTCTGTCTTGCAACACTGGAACTCTGTCCCCAGGAAAAAATCACCCCCCATTCCTCCCTCCCTCCAGTCCCTGGCCACCCCAATTCTACATTCTGTTTCTCCAATGTTAATGGCTCCAAGCACCTCATATAAATAGAATCCTATAGAGTTTGTCTTTCTGTGTCTGGCTCATTCCACTTAGCACGCGGCCCTCAGGGCTCGCCTGTGTGGGAGCGCGAGTCCTCTGTGAGGCTGGGCGATGCCCCCGTGCGAGTGCCCGCCACCCGGCGCTGTCCACTCGCCTGTGCAGGGGCACCTGAGCGCCTCCTCCCCTGCTGCTCTTGCAAATAATGCTGTGAGCATGAGTGTGCTGAGACCTCAAGATCCCACTTTCAGTTCTTTTGGGTCTATCCTCACAAGTGAGACCGCTAAACCATGTGGTAGTTCTATGTTTTTAATTTTTTGAGGAACTGCCAAACTGCTTTTGGCGGTGTCCCTGCCGCTTCACAACCCCGCCAACAGTGCACCAGGGTCCCGACTTCTCCTCATCCCCGCCAACGCTCATGTTCTGTTCTGCGTTTGTTTTCTTACAGCAGCCACATTAACGAGCGCCACACAATGCGACGGAGAGCTCCCGTTTTTATCTCCGCTTCATCGCTGAGGGAAGAGGGGCTGGAGAGGCCGGCGAGGTGCCCGCGGTCCCACGGGCAGCACGTGGCGGAGCTGGATTCAGTCTCGCTCGGGGCTGGCTGCCGCTGTCTGGTGTTCGCAGCAGCCCCCAGCCTGGCAAAGCCCTGCTGTCCAACCGGTCAGTGCCCACCCTGGTGCCTCCAACATCCTCTGAGCTCCGTCAGGACGCAGGCGGCGACCCCGCAGGAAGGAGACCCCTCCCCTGCCTGGAGAACACGAAGAAGAACCCCAGTCCCCTGGATCTCTGCGACCCAGGCGACCCTGAACCTACGGTGTCAGCAAAGGCCTTACCCTGCGCGGCCAGCAGAGCTGTTGGCCTGGAGGCCTCTTGGGGCACGGCCTCCCTTTCGGGCAGCCGGGCTGCGGCAAGGAGTGGGGTCCGGACGGGAGTGGGACGCAAGGCTCGCTCCACAGCCGCCGGACGAGCTGGCGGCGCCTCGCATTATCTTGCGCGAGAGCAGGGGCAGCGCGGGCGGCAGCGGGGAGCTGGGCCAGGGGCGGCGCGAGGACGCTGGAATCCGGTGGGGCCTGGCCGGCGCCTGGAGCGCCTGGAGCGCAGGGCTGGGCCGCGGAGAAGGGCCAGGCCAGCACGCAAAGTGACCCCATCAAGGAGCTGGGGGTGCAGAGCTGGGGCATTCCCCACCCCCACCCCGCTCCTGCGCTGCTGCCTCCCTCCTGCCGGACCCTGGGCAAGCTGAGTGTTCCCTGAGCCTCAATTTCTTCATCTTAAAATGGGGGAGACTAAGTTAAACTTTGCAGGGAGCTGTGGGCCTTAAATGAGCCCCAGACACACAGTGCCAGGCTGATGGGTGGCCGCCAACCGCGCGGGGCACCCTGCCTCCTCCCCCTGCCACACATATCCTCACCTGCCCCGCACCTGCCCCACGTCTATCCCACATTGTTCTGCCCCTCCCCACCGCAGGGCCGTCAGAGCCTTGAGAATAAGGGTCCAGCCTCCCGGGTGACTCCAGGGAGTAACATATTTGAATGTATTAGTTCAGGTTCGCTTCTCGGAAAAACAAATAAACACAGTAACAATCACTCCTTCAGGTCCCAGAGCTGCTTGCCACTGCATTGTGTATAATGTCGCGATGACTCGGTATCACCGTGCATTGCATTTGTAGGGACTGCTCGAATGCCTGCCCTACCGCGAAGTGGGATGGTACGTGGCCCCTGTGAAGGATGGAGGTCTACATTTATTGGCGTTTCCACGGCATACATTTGAGTGGGGGGTTTAAAAAAAACAGTATAAGAAAGGCATGTGTTGCTCCAAGTATGGTTTCCCGGTCAGTAGCATCTGTGCCACCTAACCTTTCACAGGGCTCCCAGGGGACGCCTGTGCCGGTTGCGGTTCAGAAGGCAGCGAGCTCGGCTTTGTCTGGAGGGTTGTTCACAGTAAAGTGTTATCGCCTCTGGGGGGTGGGGCTGGAGCTTGCTTTTTTGTGTGTGCTTTTCAGAACTGTTGGTATATTTTTATAAACATATGTTATAAAACAAAAAAAAGCTATTAAAATGCTTGCAAAGATGTAAGATCAAAAACTATAAACTTCCTAAAAGAAAACAGGTAAAACGCTTCATCATATTGGACTTGGCAATGATTTCTTAGATGTGACACTGAAAGCTCAGGCAATGAAAGCAAAAATAGACAAATGGAACTACATCGAAACGGAAAATTTTTGTCCTAGCTGGTGTGGCTCAGTGGATTGAGGGCTGGCCTGCAAATCCAAGGGTGGCCAGTTCGATTCCCAGTCAGGGCACATGCCTGGGCTGCAGGCCAGGTCCCCAGGAAGGGGCATGTGAAAGGCAACCACACATTGATGTTTCTCTCCCTCTCTTTCTCCCTCCCTTCCTCTCTCTCCAAATAAATAAAAAGATATTTTTTAAAAACTGAAAACTTTTATGCATCAAAGGACACATGAACAGAGTGAAAAGGCAACCTATGGAATAGAAGAAAGTACGATAAGCAGGATTATATATATATATAATCCTGCAACTCAATGACAATAAAAAAATCAAATAACCTGACTAAAACATGGGCAAAGGACTTGAATAGACATTGCTCCCGGGTTGGTAAACAAATGACCAACAGACACATGAAAAGATGCTCCACATCATTCACCATCAGAGAAATGCAAATCAACACTGCAACGAGATGTCACCTCACATCCATTCAGATGGTTACTACCAAAAACACAGGAAATAGCAAGCGCCGGCAAGGATGTGGAGGCATCGGAGCCTTTGCAAACTGCCAGCAGGATTGTGAAATGCTGCCACCGCTATGAAGAACAGCATGGAGGTTCCTCAAAAAATTTAAAACACAGTTCCCATGTGATCCAGCAATTCCACTTCTGGGTAGAGACCCTTACAAATTAAAAGTAAGGCCTTGAAGAGATATTTGTGAACCTGTGTTCATAGCAACACTATTCACAATAGCTAAAACATGGAAGCAACCCAGGCGCTCATCACCAGATGGGTAGATTAAGAAAATGTGGTGTATAGACAGTGAAATACGGGGAGGGGGGTAGGTTTACAATTGCTTCTATGGGACAATATATAATACAAGAATACACTGTATTTTGTGCCCTCATAACTGTAAACTTACTTTCACCCACCCCTGTATTATTCAGCCTTAAAAAGGAGGAAAATTCTGATGCATGCTACAGCATGGATACGTTTTGAGGACATTATGCTAAACAAAATAAGCCAGACATAGAAAGACAAATGGACCCCACTCGTACGAGATGCCTGAGCAGTTAAATTCACAGAAACATTTCGTGGAACGGTGGTTGCCAGGAGCTGGGCGTTGGGGGAGGTAGCGGGAGGGTCGTCGCTCAATGGGGACCAAGTTTCAGTTTTACAAGATGAAAAAGGTCCGTTTCAAACAATGTAAATGTACATAATACCAATGATTCAGGTCGTTTTTTAGATTTCAATGATGTGAGAAAGTAGAAAGACAAGGAAGCACTGGCTCTCAGGAAAGAGGGAAGGGAAGGTGTGGCTACAGGGAAGGGAGGATGCAGGAGACAGGTGGGTGGTACAGCCGGAAGTGGGGCCCTGGACGTGGTGGGAGGGTTCTGGGCCCGAATGTACACACTCCCGTGCTAGGACAAGCGATAGGCACCCGGAACAGTCCAGAGCAGGGACTGACCCTTCCAAACAGCAGCCAAGCAAGTCCGCATCTCTTTGGCCTTTCAAACTCATTACCTTGACTTGGACCTTGCTAACTGCAGACACATCCCCACGCATCCACCCCCCCATCAGCTGAGATGACCCCCAGGGGGAAAGCCTGGCTGGGATGCACAGACAGAACTCTCGCAGCGGCCCTGGGAAGCTCAGGAGGTAGTTCCCAGGCTGACAGCAGCCCTGATCCCAGGGGACATCAACCACCAGCTGTGGGACGTGGCCCTCATGCTCAAGTGTGTAGGGGAGCTGGAGCCCAGAAAACCCCAGGGATTGCCACAAGCCTGCGGGCCATGGTTCTCAGAACTCCGTGGAGTCTCTTGAGGTCAAAGGGCCAGGCTGTCCATTTCAGAGATGACTCTTCCTTCCAAGGCTGGGTCACAGATGGCCACCAGACAGAATTGCCTGGGCAGGGTGGAGGGAGCAGGGAATGGTGGGGTGCTGCAGCCTCCAGAATTTTTGGACTCCCAGGAGATAGTGGAAAGAAGCCTACCTGCTCCGAACCCTCACCTGAGGGAGGAGACCCACCCACACTGGCGATGGAGGAACGGGGACCAGAGCCCCAGAACCCCAGGCCCCAGCTCCCAGGCCTGGCCCCTTCACACCAAGCCTGTCCTGAGAATCCTACTTTCTGCATTTATCTATTTTGTGTACCATCAAAGCCCCTGAGTTGGGGTGCAAGGCTAGGGGCATTCCAGGCCTCCAACACCATCCCCCATCCCCTAACTCTGCCAGAACAGGCATCCCCAAACCTGCCTAAATGCCCATGTCCTTGAGATGAAGTCCAAATTCTTATTTGACCTTCAAGGTTCTTTAAAACTCATTCCCCACTGACTCCTCTCTTTCCATCTCCCACTCTCCTGTTCCCCTCGCCCAGCCCTGCAGCCCCCCTGAACTTCCCAAACCTCCTTCCCCAAGCTCTGCTCAGCTGTTGCACTTGCTATTCCTGCTTCCTTCTCTCTGCCTAATAGATTGTCCTTCCTCCTTAAGCAGGGAGCGGCCCCCGAGTGACCAGGTAGCTTGGCCATAGCCTGCTCTGCTCCCATGAGATGGGCTGTGTCTCTGTATCAAGGGCGGGGAACCTTTCTTACAGGTCTCTTCCCAGTTTCCAGCACCAGGGCATGGCCAGCCAGACTGATAGATGTTGATCAAGAAAATGAACGCATGAGTTTTCTGCCCATCTTTTGTGGCTAATTCTGGTTCCTTCCCAAAGGCTCTGGAACATGGCCTTGACCTTCCACAGTGGGTCCCTAAGTGCCAGCAGCTTTACCTAAGTTATCTTACATGATTCGAGGGCACGGGCAGCGACATTTCCATTTTACAGATGAAGAAACTGATGAGAGGTGTAACGACTGCCCACTGCGGGAAGTTGGTGCCGCCAGGATTGGAACCTGGCCCGACCAGCCTGTGCTCATTCTCCGGTGGCCTCCCAGGAGTCTACGGATCGGGAACAAAGGGTGTGCCCACGGGCTTCTGGGGAATTCTCGACTCTGTCCAGGGATCCCTTAAACCTGTGCTTTGCAGAAGATGGTTAAAAGGTGGGAAGAATGACATCCAGTTCTGATGACAGTAGGAGGCCAACCTAGCACAGATGGACAAAAAAAATCTTCAACAAGTGGCTGGCTGGATGAGAGGGGTCGGAGATAGTCCAGACGACCTTCTGCCCAGTTTATGCAAAGACCCCAGAAAGCCCCAGGCTTGAGAAAGCCTTCCAGGGTTGCTAAGTAAGTGCTTTATACTCCCTCTGCCTTTCCTGTACCCCGAAGGAACTTTCTAACCTGTACTCTACATGTGAACTAATTGAAGTTATTAGGTGAGAAGTCAAGGCCAGGCAGCTGCCTCTAAAGGTCAAGTCTTAACCACTGATAGATGGCCTTCATCCCCTTTCCTAAAAAAAACCCCAGAGAAAACAAGTTCCTCACCGCCCCACCCCGACCATCATAGTCCTAGAAATTAGGAAATTCGGCTCGTAATTCCTATGAGTGAGCTGACCCCATGTGCAAGATGAGCTGAGCTACAAAAATGTTCTTGCCCTTTGCCCCAAGCATTCATTCTTGATGGGAAACAAAGCCCAAGGAAAGGGGGAAAAATCTAAAAGACTAAAAAATGTTATTTTCTCAGTTGCCCATAAAAGAGAAATTATTAATGACAAAACACCTGAAAGCAATTAAACTTTACAATGAAAAGGTCACACGTCCTGGGGTGGACTTGTTAACGGGGCAGATACCACAGGGACCTTAACAAAACAGTTAATCGAATAATTATGTTCATTTAAAATAAGTGCAAAGTGCAAAAGCAGAACATTTTAATTTGATTTCAGAATGCCATTTACATGAGAAAGGCTTGCCTATGCCATTTTATTTTTTCCTTTCCTTTAAAGAATTTTAAACCAGTGAACTTCGGTGAGGTCACTCATGCACACAGTAATTCAGGCACACAGGACATTAACGTCTAAAAATCTAAAGCAACACATGAAGGAACAGCAGCCGGTAACCTATGACAACCATTTAAGAATGTGGGTTTGTGAATTTACAAACCTCAGAAAGGAACACGGAGAGAAGTAACTTGCTTTATGGTTATGTGGACCTGTTATTTATTTCTATTTTTTCCCTGCAAGGCTGATGAAAGCAAAGGTTCAAAAAGGAAGAAACCCAGGGCAGAGAGTTCGCACCATTTCTATTAAGACACAGCTCAGAGCTTCTTGGCTGGGACTGTCTTTCGAGTCTAGCTCAGACCCCTCTTGCTGTGATCTAGGAAGGAAGCAGCTAAATCAGGTGGAGGAATCAGGCAAAGAAAACCACGAGAGGAAATCGACTGCCGTCTTACCTGTTCACGTACCAGGATGCAATCTTCTAGAGCTTTGCTGATGGTTTTAAGGGGCTCCACGGCCCAGAGCAGGTGCCTAGGGGTCAGGGGCCGTAGGTGCCAGGTAGGGGAGGCTGCGGCTTCCCCCAGCCCACAGTCCAGGCTTCCCGGCTGATGAGAAGGGCGGGGAAAGCAGGCTGAGGCAACAAGATTCAGAAACTGGAGCCAGCAAGGGCGGGGCAGGGCCACGTGTCCCCAGCCTGCTTCAGAGTGTGGAGTAGGAGGGGGCCACGCACACCCACAGGATCAGCTGCGCACTATTCTGACCAAAGGCCCTTGTTAAGATAATGGTGGGAGTCCCCATTTAGGTCATTTTAAGGGGCCACCCCAGCTCTTCTCCAGAACATGATTACTACAACAACAACAACAACAACAACAATAAAATCTTACAAAACTTAATAAAATTGAGTGATGTGGTAGTGACCACAGTGCATATAGGGAACAAACACTGGACAGAGAAAAGGCCTTTGATAAATGTCAACATTAAGGACCAATTACCCAGTCTACAAGAGACATGAGCCCAGAGAACTCAAGTATGCACCCCTAGATCACACAGCCAGGCTCCCCCACGTGGCACTGGGCCTTCCCTGGTGTAACACGTGGTCTGACACACAGCACTGGTGGGAGTCCCAGAGGGCACAGAAGAAAGGCCCTTTGCTCAGCCCGATCTCCAAGGACAAGGGAGCTCTCACTTTGCATGGGTCAGAGCAAGTGCCAGGGCGACTTTGCCCAGAAGAATTCTGTGGGCACTGAGGAGGCTGCTCCATTTGCACCTGGTTTTCATGGCAAGCTCTCCAACCTCCTCAAGACTGTATTTGGGGTTCGGCAGGGGGCAAACCCCCCAAGGGATCCTTTAGGTCCCCACTAGTGGACATTATGAGTTAGGGGCAGAGGAAGGGCTGTGCTCAAAGCATAAAACTGTCTACCCTGGGTGGTGTGGCTCAGTGGATTGAGTGCCAGCCTGCGAACCAAAGCGTCACCAGTTCAGTTCCTGGTCTAGGGCACATGCCTGGGCTGTGGGCCAGATCCCCAGTGGGGGGTGTGCGACGGACAACCACACATTGATGTTTTTCTCCCTCTCTTTCTTCCTTCTCCTCTCTAAAAATAAATAAATAAAATATATTTTTAAATCATCAAACTATCCAACAAGCTAGGTCACAGTGTTTCCCTGAGTATGAGCAGAAAGAACCCTTTATTAAGGGGCCCCTTATTAACATCTCGGATCCCACGGCACCTGGTTGGGGAAATGCTGAACTAGAGGTCAGCATATTTTACTCTCAATATCAATGCCTGGCACAAGTAGTTGATCAAGAAATGGTTTCTCAATTGGATTGACAAAACTGGATTCCTCATTTGGCCCTGAACTTCCAGCAGGACAATAATGCCCACAATGGAATGCACTTGGCTAATTCCCCACCCCCGGCCCCAAGACAGTGGCTATACTGGCCACACCCTCCACAAGGCCATTGAACAGCTCTGCCAAGTTGATGCATACCAGCCAGGCAACCAGTGGGAGAGCAAGAAGGGGTGGAGGTGATGAGGGAACAGAGGTAGGACCTCACTGGGACCTCACAGAAGCCTGAGGAAACTCTGTGCCTTCTCTGGGACCTCTGGCTTGGAATGATATCCCTTTCTTTCAGAGCATTGCATATAGGACTGCAGTGGAGGATGGAAGTAGTTCCAGGTCTCCCCAGGCTTCTGCACCCCAGTTCAGTGGCCACACCTCCTATTAACATGACCCTGGATGTTGGTCTTATTCTTCCCATTTTACAGGCAGGAAATGGAGACCTTACTTAGAGATTGGTAAACCCAGGGCACCTGACTCTATCCAGTGCTCTTTCTGTGGCCTTTCCTCCTGCTTGGCAGTTGGCAGATGGGATCTTTTTTTCTGATTGGCCTTTCTCCAGTTGCAGCATCAGCTTCTTCTTTTTTTTTAATTTTTAAGATTTTTATTTATTTATTTAAAGAGGAAAGGGAGGGAGGGAGGGAGGGAGAGAGAGAGAGAGAAACATCAATGTGCGGTTGCTGGGGGTCATGGCCTGCAACCCAGGCATGTACCCTGACTGGGAATCGAACCTGCGACACTTTGGTTCGCAGCCCTCGCTCAATCCACTGAGCTACGCCAGCCAGGGCTGGCAGCATCAGCTTCTTAAAGGCAAGAGATTCCTCAATGTGCCTGGTAATAGCATGGGGTCCTAAGAATGCACAGTAAACCGCACTACGTCTCTCGATTATTGCATGTCACTAACTTATATACCACATTTAGTCATGGATCAAATTAACTTGGGACCTCTTCCCAAATGGCAGCTCTCATTCCCCGAGATTTTGTTTGCAGTCAGAGAAAGGAGACTGTTCTACTGGGTGGGCCTGTGCACTGAAAATTTGATGCCCAGGTTCAGTGAGCTGAGAGCAGCCCGGCGGGGGCTCACTTCCTTCCCATAACGTTTCCAGGGAGCCAGAGCAGAGCACCGCCGAGGCTCTCTCTCTCTGGTGCTTCTTCTACCCTAAGCCCTTCTTTTGTTCCACGCTCCTGGCTTTAATAAATGTACTCTCAAAATAAAATAAAATGAAAACAATTGGTGGCCAGGTTCTAGAAGGTAGAGTTAGTGGTGGGGAACTGAGATGGGTTTCTGACCGGCTACTGACAGCTGCTGAACTTGATGGGGGCTTTAGCTGTTTCCAGGTGAGTCTCCTAGCCTTTTGTCCCCCAACCAGAATTTTCCCAAAGTGGGTTTTTGGGGGCCCACGTTTTGAATAAGAAGCAATATTCCCTATGATACCTAATCATTTCCAGGTTTGATCATTGCCAACAGATTGTGAAATAATACAGATGGAAAAATACACTGATGACCCGCAAAGTCTTCGGAGGACCCCAGGGGCAGAACCCAGGAATCTGACAAGCTCAGATGGTCCTAATGTCTCGCTGGGGTTAAAAAAAAAACAACAACCACTAAACAGGTTTCCTGCAATTTTCTGCCTGAAAACCTTTGGCTGCTCACCCTCCACCTGATTTTTGATTTAGGACCTCCTGATTTTTCCTGGAAGTCCCAAGGTTGTGCCTGTTTTATCTGCAGAAACCAGGGACATGGGCCTTAGGCTCTTCTGAACTTGATGCCAGTGTCTCTGACAGAACCACCTCATCATCATCCTCAGAGGAACAGAAACTGCTAGGTTATAAGAACTCTCCTTTAGCTTCTGGGTGTAGAGCAGACCTGTGAGGAGGTGGCACATAGCAGGTGCTCAGTAAATGCTGGTGGAATGAATGAATGTGTCCTGATGTTGGCTTTCAAAGCTTCTGTAGAAACAACTCTTGGTTGTGCTGGTCCAGACTGGTGAAGGAGGTTCTTCTGACTGCTGTGTCATATCTGTTTATTTCACTTCAGTTCGCTCCAACTTCACACGAGCCCCACACGTTGGGCTGTCAGATCCCCAAGTGTAAATAAATCAGCCACCAACACGGAACTGTGCACTGAGTCCCTACCGTGTAGCCCAGAGTGAGCCTCTGTCCCCCTACATTGATTTCCAGAGCAGAGATGGTTCTTCTGAGTGAGATCTGGATATAGCCCTTGAATACATTTTAAGGGTACAATAAACTTAAAATATTCACATATAATATTCCATATGTAAATGAGCAAGTGGGTGATTCATGCAAACACATGCTATTTCTATTTTGAAAAGAAACAGAATTTAGGAATTAAAAAACTAATTGAGCTCTAGCTGGTGTGGCTCAGTGGATTGAGTGCTGGCCTGCAAACCAACAAGTTGCCAGTTGATTCCCAGTCAGGGCACACGCCTGGGTTGCGGGCCAGGTCCCCAGTAGGGGGCACTCAAGAGGCAACCACAGATTGATGTTTCCCTTCCTTCCCCTCTCTCTAAAAATAAATAAATAAAATCTAAAAAATAATAATGATTGAGATCCAGGTCGATCTCATCTATAGAGTGCTCCCCACATTTCTGGCTTCCCGCTGAATGAGAAACTCGAGAGCGGCCATGGTCATGGGCACGCTATGCATTCTGGAGACCAGCACTTTCCCAGTGAGACAAGTGAGCCCCCGGGAGCCTGTCGAGCCCTAGCAGCTGACTTGCTGGAAATACATTCAAAAAACCAAAAAAGCAACATTCCATCCACAGTCGCATTTGAACCCCTATCCCCCGAAGGAATGCTATTCTTGGCAAGAGATCCTACAAAGGAAGTAACATCTGTGGAACCCCCATCCGTGAGGTCAGGGGAAAGCTGGGGCAGCTAAAACATTTTCATTCCTTTATGAGACCCAAGTTGAAGGCACTCAACAGAGATGCTGGGCGGGAGCAATCTGAATAACAAGCCAGCACAAATGCCTCAGGGTCTTGATGGTGTCCCTTCCGAGTCCCATGGCAGCTTCCGGTGTGTTCTCCGAGGCAGGACAGTTCCCCATGGCCTGGTTGCTCAACTAAACCAAAGGAATTGATTAGTTCCCCTTAAAACGAACACAGATAGGATTTGTAATCTAGCCTCATCCAATCGCTAAATATTTATGATGCACCATTTGTAGGTCCTGGGTCAACACCTATGAACTAGATAAAACTCCTGTTCTCAACATATTCACACCTACTTCCTGCTACCTGCGGTCTAGAAATTCCACTCGCCAGAGCCCTCCGTCCTGCAGAGAACAATCGGGTTCAAGGATGGGCGTGCACAGGAAGCTCAATGGCGACAAGGCCTAGACGTGATGTCTAAAGCTCATGCCACAAAATAAAAAATAAGCAAGTGGGATGACATCAGACTAAAAAGCTTCTTTCCGAACAGCAAAAGAAGCAGTCAACAAGATGAAAAGACAACCTATGGAATAGGAAAAATTATTTGCAAGTCACATAAAAGCAATTCAAGTCCAAAATACATAATGAACCCATACAACCCAATAGCAAAATAATTAAATTAAATTAAATTTTAAAAATCCAACTAAAAACAGGCGAGGAACCCAAACAGATATTTTCCCAAAGAAGATATACAAATAGTCAACAGGCACGTGAAAACATGCTCCGCCTCATTAGTCATTAGGAAAAAGCAAATTCAAACCACAGTGAATTATCACCTCATGCTTGTGAGAACGGCCATCTCCAAAAAGATGAGACGCACGCTGGTGAGGGCGTGGAAGAAACAGAAGCTTGGTGAGCTCTTGTTGGGGCTATAAACTGATACAGTCACTATGGGAAACATTATGGAGAATATGTAAAATATTAAAAATAGAACTACCATATAATCCAGCAATTCCACTTTTGGGAATATACCCAACGGAAACAAAAACACTAACTTGAAAAAGATATCTGTACCTACACGCTCAGAGCAGCCTTATTTACTATCATCAAAATATGGCAACAACCAAAGTGCCTACTGACAGACAAACGGACGAAGCTGTGGTACATATGTGCAGTGGGGGATTCAGCCATTTGGAAAAAAACAAAGGAAATCCTGCCATTTGTAACAACAGGAAAAGACCTTGAGGGCATGCACTAAGTGAAATGAGTCAAAAATCAAATATTGTATGATTCCATTGAAATGTGGAATCTAAACAAAAAAAATCCCCTACTCCTCAAAAAGAGAAAAAAACAAATTCATAGAAACAGAGATCAGAGTTGCAGTTATCACAGGCTAGGGTGGGATGGGGTGAAGCAAGGTGGTCATAAGGTGCAAACTTGCAGTTATAAGTTAAATAAGCACTAAGGATGTAATGTACAACATCACTATAGTTGACACTGCTGTATAACATATGAAAGTTATAAATAAATAAAGTCTTAAAAAAAATAAAGTTATTCCCAGGCATGTGCCCTGTCCGGGAATCAAACTGGTGACCCTTTACTTCACAGTCCAGTGCTTAATCCACTGAGCCATACCAGCCAGGGCTTGCTCAGTCATTTTTAATGCGACGGCCACACAGTACACATGCTCACTACATGGCATCTACCACCCCCACTGACTAGTACAGTGAAGATTGTACTGACTAGTCATTGTTCACACATGCGCATTCCAGTCCACTCTCCTTGGCTGCCAGGTTCCATGTCACGAAAGCCATTCTTGTTCGTGTGACATGTCAATTACGTCTCAATAAAACAGGGCTAAAAAGAAAGAAAAAGGAAACCTTCCCAGCTATAAGAATTCTAGTGGAGGCAAGTCCAGAGAAGGCCCCTCAATTATGGAGCTAAAATGCTATTTATACATCCCTCAAAACATTCTTTTACCCAGTGTCCCTGTAGTTCCATCGACAGAATGTGAGAGTCAACAGACACACCGAAAGTGAAGTATAAGGGAGACAAGAGAACATCACAGGGCAGGTAGGGGGTGGGGAGGCAAGGAGACTTGGATCCATGGTTATTCGGTGACTCCTGAAGGAAAATGGAAGACTTCATTCTGCTGACCTAAGCCCCAAATATATTAAGAGCTCAGGTTGGCCCAACGAGCACCCCCAGCGTGCTGGGCTGAGTGCTGGGTGCTGTAGGTATATGATCATTTCATTCTCACATCAGCCCTGTTTACATCCACGTGATGGATGAGAAGCCAGCTGGCCTGGCAACGTCAGGCATGTAATCAGAGGCCCAGACTTGACCAAGCTCAGGCCTTGTCGGTTTTCTCCCGACTTATTTACAAGTCCCCATTCCAGACTTAGCCTTTCCGAGTCTTCAGGGAGAGATGCCTGAGAATCTGTATTTTTACTGGGTGGCCAAAAACAGCAATTTTCGATCTTTTTCATCTCACGGCACACTTAAACTACTACAATTCTGTGGCACACCAAAAAATATATTTTTGCTGATCTGACCAAAAAATAGGTATAATTTTAATTCATTCACATGGGATGGCTATTGTTGTCTGTTATCATTTTTAAAATATATTTTATTGATTATGCTATTACAGTTGTCCCATTACCCCCTTTTCCCCCTCCACCCTGCACTCTCCCACCCACATTCCCCGACTTTAGTTCATGTCCATGTGTCGTAAGTTCTTTAGCTTCTACATTTCCCATATTATTCTTACCCTCCCCCTATTTTCTACCTACCATCTATGCTACTTATTCTCTGTACCTTTTCCCCCTCTCCTCCTCCCACGCCCCTGTTACTAACCCTCCATGTGATCTCCATTTCTGTGGTTCTGTTCCTGTTCTAGTTGTTTGCTTATTTTGTTTTTGTTTTTGTTTTAGGTGTGGCTGTTAATAATTGTGTTTGCTGTCATTTTACTATACGTGTCTTTTATCTTCTTTTTCTTATCTTCTTTCTTAGATAAGTCCCTTTAACATTTCATCACTTTTTAATTTGACAATCCAAGGGAAAAGTGGTTAGTGTCCCTGACTAAATAGTCAGGTATTGCATGTTTTAAAAATTCTTGTGGCACACAGGTTGAAAAATCACTGTCCTAAAGGATGATTTCCTTAATTAGGAAAATTTGAGAGGGAAAAAAACCAAACATACAAAATTTGTAATCCTAAAACACAGGGTCACTTGGATACTTTGATTAATGTTGGGATTCTTAGGAACAAAGATGTTGTTTTAAGTAAGGTTGGGCAACGTATTTAGGGACTTAATCTCCCCTTTTACCCTTGACAGACAGGGGAACCAAAACTGAGCTTTAAATGGCTTGCTCACAGCCGCTCAGTTATCTGGCCACACCACCATCGATTTTGCTGGCCAATTCTAACTCTCCTTCTACTATTAATACCTTTTGGCTGATAAGCTTTCTCTCCCCTCCTAGAATGTCAAGTTCATCTGAAAAGGCCCTGTAAATTTCTCTGAGCTTAGCACAATGCTTGAAATATTAGTTCATAATTTGCTGTCATCTATCAACCTTTCACAATATGGACCCATGATAATCCCACTAAGTTTCTATCACTTTTGCTGGGCTTGGGACTATAGAGGAATGAAAAAGGATACTCTGGTAATACACTTGGAAGCACAAGACAATCCAACATAAAATTCACCCTTGGCTGGCCTATCTGTAGCTCTCCAGTAGGGCAGTAGTCAGATGACCACACACTCCCAGTTGTGGTATAAGATCTAAAATTAAGATTCAATATTATGCCCTGGCTGGGTAGCTTAGTAGGTTGGAGCATCATTCAGTAAATCAAAAGATTGTGGGTTTGATCCCTGGTCAGGGCACGTTCAGGAGGCAAATGATTGATGTTTCTCTCTCTCTCAAAAAAAAAGAAAAAATATGTATCAATCAATAATCCTCAGGTGAGGATTAAAAAAATCCGCACTATATGCTATAAAATCAGAAGGGCTTCAAAGGACCTAAACACAAGTTTCCCTCCACAGTCTGCTCTGGTGGCTATGGTTCCCTAAACAACCTTCCGTATCAAAGAATCAGGCACAGTTCCTGCTCAGTTCCCTATCAGTCCATGGATTTAAACAAGCCAATCACATCCTCCTACAGGAACCTGGGGGCACCTATCCTCTTGATGCTACTAAGCCTGCCTCTTACAGCTCCTAAATTTTTTTACTGGGTTCCTGAGGGCAACCCCCCATGGGCATACAGTGTCTTCCTCCCGAGCAGTGACTATGTACCTAATAATCATTCTAAAACAAAGAACAGCAACAGAGATCAAGTTTTCCTTCTTTACATAATCCCCGCCTGCTGTACAAAGTATTTCAGGAAAGAGGGTAATAGCAAAGGTCTACTGCTCAAACATCTATGTGGTGTTTCTTGCACTACTGCACATCAATATCACACAATCTGACAGACTAAATGACATGGGCATAGGTGGGGGCCACAGGAAAACTGGACCCTTGCATTAGGCCGTGCATGTCATTTAGCGGTACTGTGTACTATGCAAATCCGTGAGCTGAGAAAAAAAAGTGTTATTTAGGGATTCAATTCCTAGCAAAATCTGCGTCTCTATCAACTGACCCAAAACCAAGTCATGATGAGAGAGATACATAGGGCACAGGAGATAGCATCAGGAACCCTTTGCACCGGACTGCAGGCTGTTTTGGAATTGAAAATTTTTATCTAATCACTTCCATTCCTGATTCTAACCCAATGCTAAGCCACAGAGAATCTACTTAACCAAAGAGGCTGTGCACATGCGCATGAAAGAACATTTACTCTTGTGAAGTTTTGAGAACAGCAGAGCTCAGATCTCTCCAGGTTCAATGAAGTGGAGTGGACTGCCTAGAGGGTTAAGGCTTCCCACACAGACAGACAGGCAGGAGGAAGGCTGAATTCTCAGGTGTGGGCTAGAAAACATCTGAGACTGGGTCACTCCTAAGGGACAGGATACCAACACTCCTTCCTCACGCCCCAAAGGCTCCCCAGAGCCCATCTAAGATGTCTGTGGCAAACAGGCACCCCTAGTTACCCATTTGCCTTTAAACAGGTCCTTTGTGCCCTGGCTGACATAGCTCAGTGGACTGAGAACCAAAGGGTCCCTAGTTCAATTCCCAGTCAGGGCACATGCTTGGTCTACAAGTCAGGTCCCCAGCAGGGGTCATGTGAGAGGCAATCACACATTGACGTTTTTCTCCCTTTCCTTCTCTCTCAAAATAAATAGCATCAACAACAACAACAACAACAAACCAGGCCCTTTGTTCCCAAGGGCTTAATATTCTGGGTTACTTCTGTACTTATTGAACCTTCCTAGTGGTCATATGGCAAAAAAATCATTGCAGGAGCTATGGAAGTAAAGGAAGACCATCCAGCTGAATTCATGCCAAATCCTTCAGTCTTAAGATTTCAAAGTTGCCCTGGCCAGGTGGCTCAGTGGACTGAGTGCTAGCCTCCAAGTAAAAAGGTTGCTGGTTCAATTCCCAGTCAGGGCACAGGCCTGAGTTGTGGGCCAGGTCCCCAGTGGGGGGTGTGCGGGAGGCAACCCATTGCTATTTCTCTCATACATCATGGTTCTCTTCCTCTCTCTAAAAATAAATAAATATCTTTTAAAAAAATCAGCCACCCTTCTTTAGTATCTACTGGGAAGAGGTGTGGATGACCATAGTTATTACTGAGCCCAAGTTCATCTGCATAACAGAAAGGTCTAGAGAAAGCCGAAAGACCATGATGCTGGAAGAGGGAGACCAAGGAGTGCCAGAAATCCTGTGGGAAGCTGGAAGGAGGATACTCAGTTCTTCTTGCTCCCAGCCAGGCTCAACTCTCCCACCTAAAGTCTCATCCCTAGAAAAGATGCACAGACACCAGCTGCCTTAAAAACTAGGTTTGTATTTCTCGTTAGGCTCCAGAGTGGCACAGATCAAGAGTTCTACTATGTCCAACCTGGTCCCCACCTCAGCTTGCCTCCCTCCCTTCCTCCCACAAAGTTAACATTGTACAAAACTTTATTTACAGGAAAACCAGTTAAAAATTAAAGGTGTGTACAAAAGTGGACACAAGAGCCAGAAATATCAATGCAGGAGAAGTCTGGGGAACTGGGGACATTGTATTCCACACTGGACCTGCGGCAATGTATTATGTACCAGGCAGGGAGAAGCATACTGATGATTCTCAGTGCCAATTTTAAGGGAAATCAGTCACTCTAGGGGAAGTCTTAATTATCCATCCACCCTTCTTCTGCCACACAGGTTCAAATCCAGGTAGTGGGAAAAACAAAACAGAGTCTTTGACAAGCTCCACACTGAAAAGATGGGCTCAGAAGGCATAGCGGGTCCGGATGTCCTCAAGCTTCTTGGACACCTCAGGTGGGGTTCGGTCCAGTTCTTCAGAGACATTCTTTTGTTTGTTGGGCTCCATGGAGTTGAACTGCTCACAGAGGTCTCCATCAATCACATTCTAGGGCATGGAAAAAATGAGAGCAAAAGAAAAAAGGTTAGATGCCCAAAGACAATGACACAAACAAAAGCAGCAGCTGCACAGAAAGCTTTTTATTCTCTGACAAGGACCTTAGCCCCACGCACAGAGCCAGGAACATTACTGTAAGCTGATCCTCCAGAGCCAGAGCTCAAACTGACAAAACAGAGGGGAACCTTTCTCCAGCTGTCATTTGCCTGGAGAGGACCTACACTCCCGTTACTGTCTCCATCAGTCTACTCCCTTGATGCTCTTCACTCAGGACTGTTCCTTCTTTCTTTTTTGTACTAGACATGTGACTTTTATTCTTAAATAACCCAGTACAAAAGCACATTACAATAAAATTTATGCATAATTAAGAAGCAATACTTGAAAACTAAAAAGAAACTGCAAAGGCTTTCTTTTTTCCACCATGTTTTTGACTTCTTTTGTCAAAAACTATTTGCCCATATACATGTGGGTTTATCTGTGGGCTTTCAATTCTGTTCCATTGGCCGTATGTCTGTTTTTTGTTTTTCTGTCAATACCATGCTATTCAGATTACTGTCGCTTTGTAGTAGAATATGAAGCAAGGGAGTATGATTCCTCCAGCTTTGTTTTTTCCCTCAAGATTGCTTTGGCTAATTTTTTCCAGTTCTGGCAAATCTCTACCACTATGCACTATCACTGTAGCAATTTTAAGGGAGAAGTTCCTAACTTACTATAATTATTCTTCATCCAAATAGTCACTGAACCATCCTTTTAAAAGGCTAAATTTGACCAATGTTTCATGAGAAACTCATCCGGAACCCAAAGCTTAGTCATCTTTTGTTCTGAAACCACCAACTGATTAAAACGCCAGCTCCATTCCTCTGCAACTATCTGGGTCATACTCCGCCCCCCAGCCCCCAGAACACCACCAACAGCTCATGACCTCCCAGGGCCAGGCTGAGGGGTGGAGCCTACAGGCTAGTGGGTCCTGGCTGGGGCAGAACCTAGCAGCCCAAGGGACAGGCTGGGTAAGGGGCTGGCAGCCAGTGTGGACCATGCAGGCGAGACAGGGACTATTTTGATTTTTTAAGGGAGGGAGTGAAACAACCAAAGAAAGGGCTTTGTTAAATGGGCTCATGATCCCCCTCTTCAACCCATATTTCCAACAAAGACCTACCTTAACAGGGAAATAGTAAGAACGAAAGCTGAGGTGGTCTCTTCCACAAAGAGGAGGATGCTCAGACCGTAGATGCATTTCCACATGCTGGAAGAAGTCATGGTCCTGGCAGAAAAAAACAAAGAATCTGTCACTAAAAGAAAAAAGTGATTCCAATTACTAGTCTACAGTCTCCAGAAGCACAGTGAACAGAGAGGCCATTGATTTTTACCATGTAAACAGATATTTAATATCTAAATCACTCCTCTGATGACCATAGGTTTTCCTGCTATGACAAAACAGCAAACCTCCCTGTATTTGCAGAACACAGAAGAGAACACCGTGAGTAAAGAGTGGTTTGCGAGATCAGATTCTTGATCCCAGCTTCCTTGGCTGGAATGACATAAACCAAATTTAGCCAATCCGAGCTGACTCTAGGAGGCAGTAAGTGCCCCAGTCCTCCTTATCTTCCCAGCACTTGTAGTCTATGGTGTTTGGTTCTGGGGCTTTGGCTTGTGATCAACCCTATACCCACACTGGCCACATAAACAAATGGCTAGAAGAGAGAGAAATCAGGGCTCCTATCTCCCTAGGCACTTCTGTCACATTATAAAATTCCCAGAACACTCCTAGTTGCAGGTGGGGACAAATGGATTTGCCCTCTTAGGCAGATTTAGCACAAAGAAACCACCTCGGGAAGGCAAAAGCCTGAGCAGCGTGGGAGAGTTCACCTCATGAGACGTGAAGGGAACAAGGATGCCAATTCCTCCTGACAAGGTAGTGTAGACAAGCGATTCAGAGCCTCCGGGGATCAGCGTGGTCTTCTGCAAGGACAGCACTGTCTCCCCCACGTGATAGTTCATGATCACCTCCGCCTGCAAGTCAAAAACAGACCAGCAACTGTTATGGGCTCTCAGAAGCCTGTTCTAGATTCCCAAGAGCAAGCACTGACTCCAAAGGGCAGCTTTCACCATCTTCCAAAACCCAGTGATCATTACAATTTATTTTACGTGTTCTAAACATTTAGAATTTAATGCCCTCACAATCATGCTGATATTAGATCATTTCTGATAAACAACTAAAATGGAAAATTTTGTTAAATTATCAAGTTTGCAACTTTTAAAGAAAGCTATCACAGAAACTAATTAAAAACAAAACATAACACGGAACACTGGACTTGCTCTCTAAAAGGAATCTCTTTTTAGAAGTCCAGAGAGGCTCCACAATAGAAGTATACCCCTACAGAAAAAGAGTAAGGCCCAGGACACCTCAAAGAACTGGATAATATCGAGAATCAACCCGTGCAACCATCTTTGTCAAGGAACTCACTATTCTCCAAGGAGATTTTATGCTGTGAAAATGTCTCAGAAGCCCTGGCTGGCGTAGCTCAGTGGATTGAGCGCAGGCTGCGAACCAAAGCATCGCAGGTTCGATTCCCAGTTGGGGCACATGCCTGGGTTGTAGGCCACGGCCCCCAGGTACCACACATTGATGTTTCTCTCTCTCTCTTTCTCCCTCCCTTCCCTCTCTAAAAATAAATAAATAAAATCTTTAAAAAAAAGAAAGAAGCAGACAATTAAAAAAAAAAAAAGAAAATGTCTCAGAAAAATTTCTATTCTACAGGCATAAAAATGAGATAATGGTATGCACAAGAGCACAGCGTAGTCACACGCAATGTGGTAACTCATTAAAACAGGTCTCCCCCTTCTGAGTCTTACCTTCTGAGAGGCCCCATTGAGCAAGCCTCGGTCCCACAGAGCTTTGTTTCCTGTGGGATCCTCATCCACTTCATCATTGGTGTTAGGAGGGAGCCTCACCTACAAGGAAGTGACAAATCACTGGGCTGGGTCCTGCACCCACTCACCTGAAACACCAAGCACATGTCCGCCCTAGGTCCTCGCAAACAAGCCCGGGGGCACCACCTTTGGCAGAGGCCTAGCCCAAGTCTCCCGCACCTGTTCTGGTGTCTGAGGAATGAGGAACTCAAGACAATCAACCCAAGAGCAAGGGTCTAACACAGCAAGAGCAAAAACAAAGACCACAGAATACAAACAAGAGAAGTGATATGGATCTTAATGTGAAAACAAATATTAGACATTAGCTCGAACTAAACCTATTATGAAATTATGTCCCATGGGAGGAGTTGAGGTAAAAAAAGGGGAAAAAAACCCTAAAAACTTAATAAGGCTTAGAGAACGCCAAGTTTTCTTTTTAGAACGAGCCTTAGTAGGACTGAATTTTATACCCATTTTTACTTTCCATATTAGAAACCACAGTCCTGGGTCCTTGGCTTTACCACAAACTGGGCCAGCTTTCACACACACAACTATAACCCAAGTTAAGTATCAACTCACCACACAAATGTTGCCGAACTTGTCTGCCCCAGCCACAGTGTCATAATCAAGAAGGCTGGCTGTAGTGACCCACCGGGGGTAGGTGTCATCGGCAAAGATGATGAGTTGGTTCTCATTACGCTTGTAGCGAACCCAGATGAAACTTTCCTGGACGTCAGACACTATTACCCTGTGCCCGATAGTCTGGATCCCAGAGATGTAATTGGCTATATGCTGGAAAAAACAAGGACAACAATGGATGTGACCTTGAGGTTCAGAATCCAGAGAAACTCCAACTTTCCCTGACTGTCACATAAACAGTCTGTACACAGCACAAAGAACAGTCGTCATCAGTGAATTCCTAAAAGATGAGGAAAAGAGCTAAATGGTTTTCATACTGTATCACAAAGTGAGCCACATCAATTTTTCCCCAGTAAAAGTTATTTACACTACATGCTGTAGTCTATTAAGTATGCAATAGCATTATGTCTAAAAAGCAAACACTATATACCTTGATTTAAACATACCACATTACTAAAAACTGCTAACCACCTGAGCCTCTGGCCAGTCATCATCTTTTCGTTGGTGGAGGGTGTGGCCTCGCTGTGGATGGCTGCTAACTGATCAGGGTGGTGTTTGCTGAAGGCTGGGGTGGCCGTGGCTGGTCTTAAACCAAAACAAGGAAGTTTGACGCAATGACTGACTCTTTTCACGAACAATTTCTCTGTAGCAGGCAATACTGTTAGACAGCACTTTGCCCAGAGAACTTCTGTAGAAACTGGAGTCAGTCTTCTCAAACCCTGATACTGCTTTAACAACTAAGTTCATGCAATACTCTAAATCCCTTGTTATTTCACGGTGTCTTCGCCAGGACTAGATTCCATCGGAAAAGAAACACTTTCTGTGCTTATTCATAAAGAAGCAACTCCTCATCTGTTAAAGTTTTACTGTGAGATTCCAGCAACTCATTCACATCTTCAGGCTCCATTTCTAATTCTTTTGTTATGTCTACATCTGTAGTCACTTCCTCCGTTGAAATCCTAACCCCCTGAAAGTCCACCATAAGACCTGAAATTAATTTCTCCTAAAATCCTGTTAATGTTGCTATTTTGACCTCTCCCCATGAGTAACAAATGTTCCTAATGGCATCTCTGATGGTGAATCCTTTCCAGAGCGTTTTAATTTACTGTGCCCAGATCGACCAGAGAAATCACTTCCTATGGCAATAGCCTCACAAAATCTGTCTTAAATAATACCACTTGAAATAAAAATAATTTTTTTAAAGACTTGAAAGTTGAAATTACTCCTTGTTCCATGAGCTGCAGAGTGGACACTGTGTTAGCAGGCATGAAAACAACATTAATCTCATCTTCCATCAGGGCTCTTGGGTCCATGAACAGCTAATATTTTGAAAGAAATCTTTTTTTCTGAGGAGTAGGTCTCAAGATGGGCTTAAAATCAGTAAACCATGTTATAAACAGATGTGCTGCCATCCAGGCTTTTTTGGTTCCGTTTACAAAGAGGCAGAGCAGACTCAGAATAATCCTTAAGGGCCCCAGAGTAAACGAGCCCTGGCTTCAATGTAGTTACTGGCTGCATTGGCCCCCAACCAGACAGCCGGCCTGCCTGTCCTCTGAAGCTGGGCACTGACGTCTATCTAGCCGCGAAAGTCCTAGCTGGCACCTTCTTCCAGGATAAGGCTGTTTCACCAACGCTGAAAATCTGTTGTTTAGCCACGCCAATAATCATCTTAGCTAGATCTTCTTGATAACTTGCTATAGTTTCTCCATCAGTTTTTGTTACAGAGATGGCTTCTTTCCTTAAACTTCGTGAACCAACCTGTGCTAGCCTCCAATTTTTCCTTTGCAGCTTCCTCACCTCTTTCAGCCTTCACAGAACTGGAGAGCTAGGGCCTAGCTCTGGATTAGGCTTTGGCTTAAGGAAAGATTATGGCTGGTTTCATCTTCTATCCAGATCACTAAAACTTTCTCTGTATCTGCAATAAGACTATTTTGCTTTCTTATCATTTGCTCACTGCAGCAGCACTCTGAATTTCCTTGAAGAAGTTTTCCTTTGTATTTACAACCTAGATGTCTGGCAAAAGGGGCCAAGCTTTCAATCCATCTTAGTTTTCAACATGCCTTCCTTACTAAGCTTAATCATTTCTAGCTTTTTATTTAAATTGAGACATGGGACCCTGCCTTTCACTTGAACATTTAAGTGGCTATTGTAGGGTTATGAACTGGCCTAATTTCAATATTGCTGTCTCAGGGAATAGGGAAGCCCAACAGAAAGGAGAGAGAGACAGGGGAACGGCCAGTCAGGGGAGTGGTCAGAACAGGAATGTGTCAATTAAGTTAGCTGTCGTATATGGACATGTTTCACGGGGCCCTTAAACAATTACAAGAGTAACATCAGAGATCATTTACCACAGATTACTGTAGGTGATATAATAATAATGAAAAAGTCTGAAATATCACAAGAATCACCAAAATGTGACACAGAGACACAAAGTGAGTACATGCTCTTGGACAAACAGCATGGACAGACTTGCTCAACACAGGGCTACCACAAACCTTCAATTTGTAAGATATGCAATACACGCAAAGAGCCATAAAAGAAGGTATGCCTATACAGGAGGTATATGCCTCAGTCTCACAAATTCCTTATAGAAGCAAGCAGGACACAAATCTGGTCTTAGTCTAAAGAAGTCAAGAAACCCATCTACTCAGGCCCCTCTCAAGTCTCAGGGGCCTAACTCTGAAATGGAACTGGATGATTACATCAAGGTCCTGATGAAGACCTGATTTTAACAGTTACTGCCTACAAACTTGCCACGGCCTCCCCCTTCCTCACTAGGTACAGAGCCACTACATCCGGGGCTCTCTAGTATATTTACCTTGTTCTCACATTTTCGGAGTAACTTCTTCTTCCCCAGGTCATAGACCCGCAGAAGCTTCCCCACACCAATCAACACCCTGCCCTGGAATGGGGCAATCGCAGCAGGGACCTCTTCCACTGGAGTCTGCAAGAGGAAAAGCGGGTAATGCAGCTATTAGAACATGTGAGCCCCACCTCCGCCACCCAAAATGCCTTCCACAGGCATCCGTCAGGAAGACAGACAGCAAATGATCATCTTTTGCTCGTCAAGGAAATAAACTGCACATACAACACTTTCTATGAAACAGGATGTCTGGGTAAACAGATCCCACATGCAGCATTTCACCCAGCCAAGTGGATCAATGCCCCAAGTTAAAAGAAGTCCTGGTGCCCTGTGAACTCTGATTCAAAGCCCATGCTAATTCAACAGGCACCATTAACTAACAGTGAAGCCTCAGTATGAGAAGTAACTGCAGTTTCTGGAGGAATGGGAAAGGAGAGCTAGTGATATCTCAACTGCAAGGGAGACACAATTATTTCCTAAAACACATTCTCCCGCCCTAACTGGTGTGGCTCAGTGGGCTGCGCATTGTCCCACAAACAAAAGGTGGCTGGTTGATTCCCATTCAGGGCACACACGTGGGAGCCAGCTCCCTGACTGAGGGTGTGCAAGAGGTGGCTGGCTGATGTTTCCCTAGCACATGAATGTTCCTCTCCCTTTTTCCCTCCCTTCCCCTCACTCTAAAAATAAAGTCTTTATAAATAGACTTTCATAGACAATGACAAATGAATATTGTCTTTCATAGACAATAGACAGCATTCTCCTTGTGGGAGGATTAGAGGAGCCACACTCATGTACTGTCACTGTAGAGACAGGCAACAGGAATTCTTTTTCTTTAGTTTTAAAATTGTGGTAAAATATAGTAACATAAAATTTACCATTTTGAAGTAGGCAATGCAGCGACATTGAGTACATTCACGCTGCTGTGCCACCATCACCACCATCCAACCCCAGAGCATTTTTTGCCTTTCCGAAGGGAAACTCAGCAACCGTTAAACAGTAACTCTCCAGAGAGCAGTAACTCTTTAAACTGCTGAATTTTGACCACAAATCTCTGCCTGCTTAGTAAGACTAGTGAACAAGTAGCTAATTCAGTGAGCACCTACTTCCCCATTGCGGGTGGTTAGCACATAGGCTCATTGTGGGACTCACGGGCAGCCAAGCCTCACTGGACCGTGAGAGCCGGGGCAGCGTTTTCCATGTGCTACCAAGAGATGGATCACAATCAGTGACTTGGCTCCAAAAATGGTCGCCAAAAGACCTGACCCACAACTTATGCAAAAGTGAGAGTCTAGTCGGATCTACGACTCAGTAGAACCACCGGCTGATTCCTACCTTGTGCAAAAACTCCAGTTTTTCCCCATTGTTCACAAGCTTGTAGGTATAAACAAAGCCCCCTGCTACGGATCGAGGGTTCAGTATCAGGTCTTTGGCCACGCCCACCAGCACATACCAATCATCACCAGTGTTGGAGAACCGGCACACGGCCACACTGCATAAAGAAGAGGTAGTTAGGCATTAGTCACGGCCCAGAGAATCCCTGTTCTAGCCTCCCAACCCTGGATGTTCTGGACTGCTTACCTAAAAGCAGCCTCATTCTGTTCCAGCTGGACAAGGTCCAATGTATTACCCTGAATAGGATTCATCACTCGGATCACAGAGGCCCACTGCCCATTGCCAGCCTTGGGAGCTCCAAAAATGGACTCAGGAAGGTTTTCATTGAGAAAAGCTGCTGCCATCTCTGCAGCTAGCTCCCGCTCATCTTCCCCTGCTGCTTCCACCATTTCCTAAATCAAAACAACAACAACAACAAAACCCCACCTGATATCAGCTGTGGCAAATAGGTGAATAGTTGTCTGAGAAACATAAAAATGAAAACACCATTTTTCTACCTAACCCATCTTGCTGATCTACTTGTCTCCTCTCTTCCAGACCAGATACAGTTTTACATGGTTGGGGACACTTGTCTTTTGCTCGGAAATGACTCTGAAAGCAGCCAGTGTTGTGGGGAATATGAAAGCTATCTCCTTTGGGCCCAAATGCCATCTAGAACACACATAACAGACTCTTTTGGTAGCTCAAGGACTGAAGAACTCTGCTCCAGAGAGGGGGCTAAATACAGAATAAACCCATGTCAGTGTATTAGCCCTGGGTCACAAGAAAGCCTAAAAAGCCAAGGACTTTGGCAAAGGGCTGTCTGAAGGACCCCGAAAGAGCCTGGATCTTTACATATACCAAATAATAATAATTACAGGCGTTTAAACTTTCAACACAATTTCACACTAACACCTTTTAACCAAACCCTGAAGGTCAGTTTCATTACCTCTGCCATCTGCTGCTTCCTCTGAGCTTTTGTAGCCTCAGTGTAGGCATTGTGGTCAGTCTCAATGATGATAAGGTTGTTACTCTCAGGGTGAATGACAAATTTCCTGGGTGTGTACTGCAGTGGGAAGGCTACTTGATTAAAGACAGCACCTAGCTTCTCCAACGCCAAAATCCTATGTCAAAAAGAATGGGGAGTTAATAGGTCACTCACTCAGAATCTAAATCTGGTGTTCAAGTGATCCATGAATGGTAACAGCAAACATATCAATCCCTAAAACTCTAATGTTGGCATTAGGCAACATGAAACAACAGACAATCTAGAAGATTCTGCACAGGAGACAAAGACAGGGAAGGGCTCTCCACTTTGGCAGTAGCCCACCACTGTGTTTCATGACAATCCTAGTTTTCAAGTGAAACCCACATTAGAATCCTCAAAGGAATTTTTTTTCACTCCAGTGATGATAGTGACAAGTTAAAATTTCTTCTTTATGACTGACAAACCCTAAAATAAAGAGCACCAATTTCAAAATTATTGTGACGCACTGCAATTACCTGAAGATATGTATGTGGTATTTGTGCTGATGGTTTTCATAAAATCAAGTAAATGGCCTCCTGAATGAACATCACCTAGGCTTTATTAAATCCATGAATCCATGGTGAAGAGCCAATAGTTATAACCAGGACATCAACAATATGGGTGGGGCATTAAAAAGTCAAAACAAACAAAAAAAACAACCCCCCATCCAAAAACTTGAGAAAGTCAAACTAAACAGGTTATTTTCTAGCTTGCAATATAAATAGTGCTAACGCCAACATTATCAGTGTAAACTATAGTCTGTCAATTTGCAAAAAAAAGCCTAAACCAATTTATATTGAGGTTGAAATTTAAGATGTAACATTGCAAGTGACAAGACAGAGTGAGAAGAGGTTGAGTGATCATGCTCCAAAGCTAATCCAGTGGCCCTGCACTGCAAAACAAGAACCCTAAAGGCCCTGGCTGGCGTAGCTCAGTGGATTGAGTGTGGGCTGGAAACCAAAGTGTCCCAGGTTCCATTCCCAGCCAGGGTACATTCCTGGGTTGCAGGCCAGAACCCCCAGCAACCGCACATTGATGTCTGTCTGTCTGTCTGTCTCTCTCTCCCTCCCTCCCTTCCCTCTCTAAAAATAAATAAATCTTAAAAAAAAAAAAAAAAAGAACCCTAAATTACGCCCTGGCTGGTGCGGCTCAGCAAACTGAAAGGTCACCGGTCGGATTCCCAGTCAGGGCACAAGCCTGGGTTGTGGGCCAGGTCCCCAGTTGGGGGTGTGTGAGAGGTGACTGATGGATGTATTTCTTGAACATTGATGTTCCCCTCTCTTAAAAGTAAAATAAAATCTTAAAAAAAAAAACACACACCAAAAAATCCTTAAATCTCAAGAACACTTAACTGTACTGTTAACTTTTAAAACTTGGCCCTAAAAATCTAGTCAGAAGCTAAAACGCCAAACACCGAAACTTAGCTACCAGATACTTAAACCCTGAGGCAAATAAAGGTTTCAATTGCAACACACTAGTCGGCTCTTTGCCATATCTTTGTAACTTCTTCCAAAACTCTGCCGAAGTCCAAGCCTTAGCAGTCCAAGGCTTCCTACCGGGCTTCAACTGTGGGACTCTCTCACCTCAGAGTGTTGGTGGAGATGGCCACGATGCCCTCAGGACACTGTTCAGAGGCAAAGCCAGATGCAAATTCCAGGGTCTCATAAGACAGGGGGGTGAGATGGAAACGAGACTGATAAGAGTAACTCAACCACGAGCGGCTTGACATGGCCAACACCTAAGGAAAGAAAAAGCACCTCCAATAAGCTTGGGAAAGATGCAACTGTAGTACACTGAGTAAACACCCTGCCCCCAAATTTCAGACTGCAGAATACCCCAATAAATTTTAGGAACCTAAAAGGTTACCTGAAGAACAAGAAGCCTACAGAAGAGGCAGTATAGCTTACTATTTGTTCAAAGTGTGTAAGCACTCAATCTCTCTGAGCCTGTTTGCAGGTGTGCAAAATGGGAATACTATCACAAGGCTGGAGCGTTGCAAGGATTAAATGCAGGAACAAGTAAAGAACTAGCAGAGTACCCAGAAACACTAATATTTTTAGTCATAAAGATCCTTTCCTCATTACATATTAAAACATGACATTGATACAAGATTGCCCTGGATGGGAGGTATTCATCCAGCCAACTCTCAGGCTGCTCCATTCATCCAGCCTGAGGACTGAAGGGATCAAGGTCCCAACTTACCTATAACCAAATCATTAAGAATGCTACGGAACCCCATTTAAAAAACTCTGGATATTAAGGGACCCAAAACTTCCAACCCTGAATGAAATAAAACCACCAAGGTAGACCTGATGTCAAACTAACTACGTACGGCTGAAATGAAAGTAAAGCTGACAGCAAGAGGATTTACCTCACCTGGTATTACTCACAACCAAACACGCTGCCTGCCCCCTTTCGTTACTTACTGCCTCCTGGCCTTGCATCCGAACACGAAAGAGTTTCACAGGACGGGACCCCAGGTACCTAGTGCGAGTGTCAGACAGATCCCCAGTGACAGGGTCCAGGACAGTTCTCAGCAGCACACCATTCTAACAACAAAGAAGGGGCAAGGGTTAAACCTATCCATGACGCAAGTTCTCTTGGCTACTTTATATACTAAGTACAGATAGAAGAAAATGACTTGGTTTAACGAATATCCTAACAATCAGCCATTCATTCATTCTCTCAACAAATCACTCACTCTAATAGTTATAGAGCATACACTAAATGAAAAAGCACACGTATTTTTCATTGTATATCCTTAAATTTTTTCCCCTCTTTTCACCATGTATGTTAAATTCTGCCCTAATGGGTGTGGCTCAGTTGGTTGGAGCGCTGTCCCACAAAGTGAAATGTCAGCGGTTCAATTCCTGGTTAAAGCACATGCCTGGGCTGTGGGTTTGGTCCCTGTTCAGGGCACTTACAAGAGATAATTAATCAATGTTTCTCTCTGACATGTTTCGCTCCTTTTTTCTCCCTAACTTCCCCCCTCTCTAAAAAAAATTTAAACTCTTTTATAAATAAAATAAAATACATGCATGGTTAAAAGTGGTCTCTAGCCCTGGCTGGTGGGGCTCAATGGATTGAGTACTGGCCTGAGAACTGAAAGGTCACCAGTTCAATCCCCAGTCAGGGTACATGACTGGATTGTGGGCAGGTCCCTAGATGGGGTGCATGAGAGGTCACCACACATTGATGTTTCTCTCCCTCTTTCTCCTTCCCTTCCCCTTTCTCTAAAAATAAATAAAATCTTTAAAATAAAACAAAAATGAGCATGGGGAAGTTATTAAAAGAAATAAAAATATTAAAAGTTTGCATCAGCAGATGCAAACTTTACACATCTTTATGTAGATCCTGAGCAGAATCAAATATAAAGACATTTTGGGGGACAAAAAAAATTGGAACAAGGACAAGGCAACACATGACATTAAAGAATTACTGTTGGGTTTGCTTTCAATACTCCAGAAGAGGGGGGATAGATAAAACAAGAGCCAAAGTTGATAATTGCTAAAACTGGTGATGAGTATGAGAGATTAATTACTTGGTCTTTCTAACTTTGTGCCATTTTGACAATTTCTAAATTAGGAAGTAAAGTTAAAAAGCAAAAAGTACCTGGGCTAGATTATGTGTTTTGAGTAAATAATCATTATTAAAGAAAATAAAATGTACATGGTCAAAAACCTTGATGCTATCTGATCCTTAAGTTACTGCTTTTCATGCCACAAAGAGCTCAGCTGTTCAGATACCAGAGAACATTAGAGGTCCTTGATTGTTAATGGAGCCCATTAGGAACTGTGAGGTTATTAGTTTCCAAAGCTGCATATTGAGAGAACTAAGGTAACTCTTGAAGACCTCACCTAGTCCTGACCCAGAGTAGTGAAGGCAGTCCATTTTTATCAGACTCTTTATGAAAATACTTTTTGCTAATCCTTATTTGTTCTAATTAGAGCTGAAAAACGAGAACACAGAGCAGCACAAAACCTAAAGAAGACCTGACAGCAATAATGTGCCTCTGTGGATTTCTTACCTGCAGCCCAATATTCAGGTACAGGAAGCCAATAGAACCCCTCTCACCCAGCTCATCCTGCTTCTCGGTCCCACCCATTTCTACAATACACAAGGACTCAGGCTGGGCTGGGAGAGCCTGCATGCTCAGAGGTTGCAAACAGTCCTAAGGGAGAAAAGAGAGAAGAATAAAACATAAATGCCTAATTTGGGGGAAAAACCTACCCAGAGAAATCTAATTCTAGGAGTACAGAACAACTTTCCTGTGCACGGGGAAAACCCGAGGAGTGAATTCTAAATGAGTAGTGGGTTACTAGCTAAACTGAATCTAAAAATAAGCTCTGCAGAGGATCATACTTTCCTTTTTTTTTTTTTAAATCAAAGTGAATAATGGGGTAAAGCACATAAGCAAAGGGCACTTCCTCCATAAAAGTCATCTAAGGCCCTGGAGCCAGTCCAGGTCCTTTCCTACAAGACAGCCTTGGGATTTTTAAAAAAACTATTAAAGAGAGTCAAGGCTTAAGCCAACGAAGTTTTCAGAAGTCTCAGACCAGCATCTTTAAAGCACTGCGGAAGACTCCTGAAATGTGCTGCTACAATATCCAGAAGCAACAGGTGTAGGTTTCAGGGCCCAGCCCGGCGGATCTCAGAGACAGCCACCAGAAGTGGGCCAGGTACTCAGGTTCCAACAGGAAGATCTCGGAAGCGGAGGGCAACACTCACTGAGGGGTCCAGGGAGATGATTCTGACAGTGTTGTCTACCAGTCCCACAGCCAGGAAGCGAGACCGCTGCTCTCCAGGAGGCACATTGGCCAGACTCATACACACCACGTCTGCTGACATCTCCTTCCGCTCTGTGTACTCGTTCAGCTGTCCTGACTACGGGAGTGGAAACAAGAGAGGTCACAAACCACTCTAACTCACACCCAAACCATGGGCCCAGCGAAAGGAGGAGGACTTTTAAGTTCCTTTTTGCTTCCTCTCACTCCTCTTACTATAATCAATGACCACGAATTTCTCTACTTGAGATTCTCTACAGGTTAATAGGAAGCAAAATTATTGATAAGAGAATCAAGAGAACTTTGATAAGTACAATGTACCACAAAATTTCTAAGCCAAACTAGCTCTCAGGAAATGAAAATATATAAAACTTCATCTGTTCATATGAATACTCTAGGTGAAACAGAATTCAAATATGGAAAATAAAAACAAAGAAATCTCAATCACGGGTACAGTTAGACTCTAAACTGGCCATATCCACAAACCTCCTGAGAGCATAATTAAGTATACACAACATCCTTCCATTTAAAAAAGTGTAAGAAAATTTATAAAATGGATTCAGATTTCAGAAATTAATCCTATGGCAACTATTTGGTGGAAAAGTAGAGTGTGAAGGGCAGGAGATGCAAGTGTTTCATTGATAAGATGGGATTTCATAACTCCGATTAGAATTAAGACATTAACTAACCTACCTCCCACTCCCCCCGATAAAGTTTCAAATTGGCTTGTGGACACTTCCCCTCCTGTCCAAGAAGGACAACTCTCCTTCTTGTGAATACAATCTAGATAGCTGGACTATAGCTCCCATCTGTACCTCTGGACCCTACACAAGTCCCATAGTAAATGGTAGTATAACATACAGGATCCATCTCAAAATAGACCAGCTCTCCTCCTGTCAGGGCAATCACTACTTGTCGCTGGTTCACTGCACATTTCACAATTGTTTTCTTCCCAGGGGTCTTCCATTCATTGACTCTCTTGTCTGCTCGTATGTGCCGAATGCCATCAGGATACACCTGGAGTAACACAAGGAAACCTGCCTTCAGCAATCTGGCAGCACTGACCCTCACACTTATCAGATCTTTCCGTCACCATGAGGCACTAGTTGGGTCAATGACAAAAGAGTTGCTAGGCCCCAGGCAAAGTCATCTTTAAAGAAGTTCAAAAAGCTCATTAAGGTGAACACAGAAGCCTACATAATGAGGGCAAAGAAAGAACCAAGTAAGTTGAGGAGGTAAGCAGCTCTCTGAGAATCCTCACCTGCACCAAGGCATCATCTCCTAACAAGGAGCAGGACAAGGTTGGAGTGGTGCCCAGGAACCCGGAGTCAGTCACTTCCTCCACGGTCTCTCCGATAGACAGCACAAGCGTGGCGTTCACGAAAGACACAATGATGTAGGCATCGAACTCATCTGAAAAAGGAAAAAGAAAGGACTTGGTTAGCTAGTAAGTCACTAGTTACAAAGCCAAATGAGACACACTAAGTTTTCTCTTCGGAAACCTTCCAAGGCACTTCTATGTGTAGTCATCAGAGTCATGTGACAAACAGCAGGGGATGGTCCAAAAGGTACGTGAGGGTCATTGGAGCCTACAAGTATGCTTTGTTTCCTTAAATGCCTAAATACATTGAGTAGATAAGCCCACATCAAATGCCTCTGAAAACAAGTATTTTCTTGAGACATTAGCTGGAAAAATGCAAGAGAACAAAGCAAGGGAATCAGAGTCATGAAGAAAATTTGAATAGTACAATACTAACATACACTAAAACTAAACTTGTTTTTCCAGATGTCAATCACAACCTTTTCCCAAATAAAGCTTATGTGGGAACACAAGACGTAATAAATAAAACAGGTTACTGAAGCCTCCATAAGACTAAGTCATTCTAGTGTTGGAAACTGAGAGTCCTCCGATGTCCCAATAGAAATGACATAAGCACACTAGAAAACCAGGAAGTAGGGAGGGGAAACTGTTTATAGTGTCAGTCCTTGACCTCTCTAGAACACTCGATAACCAGGAAGTAGGGAGGGGAAATTGTTTATATTGTCAGTTCTTGACCTCTCTAGTTTTTCACTATTTAAAATACAACTATTCAGTAGTCATGAGCAATCTTATTAGGATTTGCTTTTCATATAATTAAATATAATTGGATAAACAAACACTAATGAGTTTCTCAAGGAAGTCAGCGGACCTGAGGTATACAGGCAAACTCAAAAGTTTCTCATGCAGATCCCACAGTTAAAGGCCATTGATTTCCCATACATTCCATCCTACAACATAAAACAGCTTTTGTGTGTCTTCCACGTCTGGCACAATGTTCAGCATAAAGTTTGGTAAATACTAAATAAAGGAGCATTTTTTAAGATTTTCCTACTTTATACTTGAATTTTCTTTATCGAATTCCCCCTTCTGTCCCTTGAGGACACCAGGTAAACAAGGGACAGAATGACAGGTAAACAAGGTACTAAATAGGGAGTGGCTACCTGACACTAACAGAAGCAGCTGTCTACCCAATCCCAGCCTCTGTGAGAACTAAAGGACTGAAGGCTGATCCACCCCACCCACAATCAAGGACACAGTTTGGGTTGTGAACAATCTCAAAGTGGTTCAGCTGAACCAAGGTTACTGGATTAGCCCTGGGTAGTGTGTCTCAGTGGTCAGAACACCTGCCTACAAAACAAAGGGTCACCAGTTCAATTCCCAGTCAGTACACATGCCCAGGTTGTGGACCAGGTCCCTAGTTGGGCGTCCACAAAAGGCAACTACACAGTAATGTTTCTCTCTCTTCCTATCTCTAAAAATAAATAAAACGTAAAAAAAAATTACTGGATTAGTTCAGTAGAATCAGTATTCTTTATTTAAAAAGAGAGTACCCAGTGAAGATGTATTATTGCTGCAGCCTATAGTAGTTGTGTCCTGACCCATTAGCAGGACATACAATCAGTTTGGTGGGTTGCAATCAGCACTTTTAAACAGAGATATATAGAAATAAACGTGATTAGTGAAGCTGCCTCACACATAGGTAAGTACTGTTTTGCTTGTTAGTAATACATGTGTGTACTGACTAGGTGGCTGAAAGGTAAGGATCAAAGATCTTTCCCAATGGGTGTAATCTAATGGCTATACAGGGAATCCAGACTAAGAACTCAATTTCCAAATCATAAGGAGTGACAGTGGACAAGCAGATACCTCACTTTATATTACTTTGTTATAAACCTGTATCAAATGCTGTGGGGACACCTTACACAATGGGGCTGTTAAGACAGCACCGTTCACACTCACTCAGTCTAAGCATAACACAGCTGGCCCTGAACAGCCGTCTGTACCGTGCACAACAAAACCATGGTCCTTCTCCATAGAACACCAGACCTGGAAGCTTTATGCCAGCTCTCAATTTTTGAACTGGATACTTCTGGTGTGTAAAAAAACAGGAACTGCTTAATTTTAATGTTATATGAATATTGTATACTTTCCCATGTTCTCATTACTGAAACCTAATACCTTAAAAGTTGTGCCAGAGCAAATTAAAGCCCAACCAAGAAGGGCTGTAACTATCTGGGATTTCCTGTCTCTTCCTTTGGTCATGAGGAGAAGGGGGCTTCCAGAAAAGAGACCATACAACTTTTAACTCACACGTAAGAGAATAGGGTGGGGGAAGGGAGGACTACCTGCGTCCCTTATCTTCCCTCTGTACCAAATAAAGAGTTGTTCAGTGGATTTAAATAGGGCAACTCAACATGTGCTGGGCAATTCAACAAGTGGTAGGGCAAGGACTAATACCTGAAAGCTGCATAACATCACAGATTTTCTCAAGATAGCCATTACACCCTGTGAATACTAAGCACATCATAACCTATACCTTTTCTGTTTTACGGCAAGGAGGACCTGCAGCAGATTAGTAGCTCTTGTGTCTTAAGGAGGTTATAGGCTAAAAGTTGGACTTCAGAACAAAATCAAGCTCCAGTCAAGTAATGACTACAAACTATAAATAACCAGATTGCCTTTGTCCAGGGGCAGCAAGCTTCATATGAAATATCAGTTCATACCTCAGTGAAGACTTTGTTAGGGTCTGAGAATGCATCTTTGCTCAGTTAAAAAGGACTTCTACCTGTCTGAGTACTGCTGACGCACCCCAACAGAGAGGACACCTTCTTCCTCTTCCCCCGTCTTTAGTGGCTGAGGCTCAATAAACAGCCCACTCAAAAGGCCAAAGTCAGTGACCGTCCACATGACTTAAGCCCTCATTCTCATTTTATACCCAGACTGCTCAGTGTTTGTCTTGCCTCATATTATACTCAAAAAAGGGGTAGGAGTTTTCTCTAGGGTCCAATCTTTTAAGTTAGTATACCTGGAATGCACAAAACTCCAAAGGAGAGGGCCCTGGCTGGTGTGGCTTAGTGGATTCAGTGCCAGCCAATGAACCAAAGGGTCACCGATCTGATTCCCACTCAGGACACATGCCTGGGTTGTGGGCCAGGTCCCCAGCAGGGGCACTTGAGAGGCAACCACACACTGATGTTTCTCGCCCCCACCCCTTTCAAAAAATGAATAAATAAAATCATAAAAAGAAAAGAAAAAAAAAAAAAAACAACAACCCTCCAAGGGAGAATATGAAGCTAAGGTTTCTAGCTACAAGCTCTTTCAGCTTAAAGACAAATCAGTCATATTTTCCACATTCTATAAGGGAAAATAAGACAAGCTGATTCCTGCCTCAGACCATTTAATATACAGGCAGATGGGTGTGCATTATTATAATGCACAAGGACATCCAACTGCAAAGTTACCCTCTGAAAGATGCCATCAGGGCAGCCTCAGTATTTTGTGTGGATCCCTCTCCCTGGGTAAACTCTAAGACCCCATGGTAGACCCTAGCAGTAAGTACACACCTGTGGTGATCAGCACCTTCACCAGCCACCTGTGGAAGAGAAAAAAAGGCTTGGTATTGGTAGTGTGCATCGCCAAGTACCAGCCAAGGTTAGTAATTGCCTGGAAGACTGTAGCATGTGTGGGCATGTGGGTTGTTCACTCAAGAGTAACTTGGGGTATCTGGAAAGAGAATGAACAGATAGAACCTGATCTGTTTTTGTGAATAATAACCCAAATTATGGTTTCTAGAGAGTAAAATTTATCAGTATGTAGACTTTGCCTAGACTTTGGTGTTTAGAGGAAAAAAATTTTCAGCTGTAAGTTCCATCATACACCATACTGCTTATCACTAACTTATCAAACATTGCCCAAAAAGCCTTCCCTGCTTCGCAAACACATGCCCATTCCCTCCCTCCTTGGCAACATGTTTGTGCCTTTCATCACATCAAAACACACAATGGTCTGGTATACTTTAGACGGCAAGTGCTCTGAAAGTAGGGACCTTTCTTAATTACTCTGTGCACACAGTGGGCACTCAGAAGACTACAGAAAGAGAGTACAGAACTTATCCTAACAAAACCAGCAAGAACCACACTCCCACTGCAGGCTCAGTCAACTGAGTGCTGGGTTGGAATTCAGACTTTCAATTTCTGTAACCGTGGTGAACTATCAGGGGACAGTTGACCTATGATTATTGCCTTAATAAAAATGGCAGTAACTTTCCTGCAAATCTAAACCTATTTTAAAACAATTTAAGTAAAATACACAAACAAGGGAGGGAAGCACAGTAGTTTTTATCTCAAAGGATCTCTTTAATTCAAACAATCTAGGCAATGTTTTCAAGAGCCATTAAGTCAAAGAGCCACTAGCTAAAGGTGAACATTCAACACTCACCAGTTTTTTATGACATTACATGTAGCAGGGGAATCTTTCAAAATCAGTGGTTTAATTACCCTCAGCTAAAATTAACCTGATTTCCTATACATTATTTTTTTCTTAACTCAGACTTGATTCCAGTGCCTACTTGAAAACAAAATCCACCAAAATGTGTTTGCTAACAGAAAGAGGTCTCCCTCCTACACATTTCCCAGCTCCCTTAAATTTGTTCCACACGACAACATCTAAGTATCAGGAATAAATCCAGCTGTTTTCTTGGAAAAGCGCTGTATGCGGGCCAGGGTGATCTTACTCATCAGTCCTACATTCCTAAGGGAAGAAGAGGAAAATGAGGTCTTGGAATAGAAATGACCTACAGCCCAAAGTAAATCAAAGGGAAAATGGGAATTGAGTTTTATTTCTAAGGGACTGAAATTCAGTTGTCACAAGACTCTCCTGCTGTTACACTACTATGCATTTGCACACAGCATTTGCACACAGGGTGAGGTGACCATTTTCATGTAGGAGCTCAGACTCCCTCTCTTTCCTCCACCCCTTTCCCATTCACTCCAAAATTCTGATTCTATGCAATCTCCACTTTCCTTCAGCACAACTACGCCTACTGAGCAGGACTAATTAACAAGCCTTACCAAATTTCCTAACATGTAGAATAACGATCAATTTCACTGTGGTTTCAGCACAATAGGAGAGCATGGTTGAAGAAAAATAAAGCAAAAACCTTCCCTCACACCATACCTCTTACACAGATGGAACCAGTGTCTTACAGATGAATACGGTCAAAGAACATTACACATGAAAGCTCAATGATACCAAAGTGTGTGTGTACTAAATATTACCCATTTGCACAGAAAGTAGTAAGTGAAGGCATCCAGATTGGGAGCACCTCAAAACATAGTATCCGGCCAGAAAGTTTCTAGTATATGGTGCTGGTTGAAGTGATATAGTAATATTATGAATGTAGCCTCTTAAGCCTTCATTATTAATGGCACCCAGACCCTCCTTCTGACTGTTGGGAAAGGGTTCCTTACCTTCAATGTGCCGGCGCACTGTCCAGACAGCATTGGGGTTACCGGGTAGTTCAGAGACAGCCATTTCTGACACCTGACAGGAGAGGAGATGAACCACAGATCAGTGAGCATGGCACTGAGCTCTCTGACAGTAAAGTCCCAAAGGCAGTGCTCACAATGTATGCTAGATTAAAAGAATGTAACTATCTAGTAAAAAAAAGAACATAAGAGCCAAAAAGGCTGGGAGTATTGGCAATACCCATGACAGACTAGCAAGAAATGATGAAACACCTGGGAGGGTAGTTGTTGTAGCCAAAACTATATGCTTCCTCTGGGTATGGCATGCCTGCATCCCCTCAAAGAGAGCATGTGGAAAGGAATGAGACCATCTGAGTGAGCATTCCATTTCTTTCCCTGGCTCCCAAAAGCCAAGTCTCATCTCTCTTTATGGACCATTTCAAATGCTACATCCTTTAGGGAAAAAATCTTTCCTAGCCTCTTGGCCGAATGTAATTTCAACTCCTTAACAGTTAAGGAGTAGTTTACATTTATACAATCCTAAAATTGTTTCGGCCCTTTGAAGACAACCATGAGGCTGAGGTGGCCCCTGGTGAAAATAAGTTTGACACCCCTGATCTATACTATCCTTGCAATTTTTCTGTAAATCCAAAGCTGTTCTACAATAAAAAATTTAATGTTTTTAAATGACCTAGAGACAATAAATTAGACTGCTTAATATATTTGTACTGCATAACTACATTTTGTAGAAACACTCAAGTATATTCATGAAAGACATTACCCTTCTCTTAGTTCGCTATTGCAACAGCAGCAGGAATACCTGACCATGGTACAGGAGAGTCCTGAAAGATTTCATCAATAAAATGTACATATCAGATATGCTACATTCTCTATCAAATGTAGTATCTGACACTCACCCTATTTAACTGAGACCATCCTCTAGCCAGACAAGGCTCAAATACACATAACAAAGGAATATTCAACAACAAGGATTTTTTAAATTTTATGTTTCAATTGTAGTTTACAGTCAATATTATTTTGTATTAGTTTCAGGTGTACAGCATACGAAAAAATGTCTTTGTAGATATGGAAAAAAGTGGTAGGAGTAGGGGACTAAAAATAATTCTTTTTCTTCTTCTTCCCTTGTCACACCACTGATTGAAGCGAAACAACACGACACGCTGCCACTTCACCCAAAAGCAGTGTTTTTACTGTGCCCTTTCTTGACGGCTCAGTGGGTCACTAGTGAAAGGCCCAGTGAGTGCTTTTCAAAGGGGCAAAAATAATTCTTAATTGGGTCCTTTGTTTCTTATACTGTACACAAAATTTCCTGTAAATGCATATATGCATCTTTGGAGGAATGCTAGCTTTCATCAGAAGCTCAATAGAAACCATCCAATGAATAGTAACTAATCAAGAACTATTGGTCCAAACTGGGTTTGGATTAAGAATTTGGTGGATTAAGGAATGTTTTTATTTTTAATTTTCTTGAGATTTATTTATTTTTAGAGAGAAAGAGGGGGAAACATCAATGTGTGGTTGCCTTTCATGCACCCCCTACTGGGGACCTGGCCTGCACCCCAGACATGTGCTCCGACTGGGAATCAAATTGGCGACCCCTTGGTTCGAAGGCTGGCACCTATCTACTGAGCCATATCAGCCAGGGTGGATTAATGAATGTTTTGACAGTCAAAAATTTGTTAAACACATGGAAAAAAAAAAAGGCAAATTCCCTGAATAGCAATAATAGCAAACATTTACTGAACAATTATATGCCAGACCTTGAGGTAAGTACTTTATGTGCATATCTTAATTCATACTTCAATTATTTAAGGCAGGTGCCATTAAGCTCATTTTTACAGAAGAGGAAAGATAAGTTTAGTTAAGCTATTACCTAAAAAAGTTTAGTTATTAACTGGTAGAGCCAGAATTCAAAACCAAGGTCATCTTGGCTGTGTTCCAATAAAAATCTACAAAAACAGACAATGAAACCAATAGTTTGCCAGTCCCAAGCTCTGAAAGCAAAATGCACAGAAAAATTTTCATTGCTTTCTCCTGCAACAGTCCATGGAAATGCCCAAAGGGGGCACCCTGCAAAGCTAGCACAAGAGGATTTCCTGGTGGGGCCTGACTCTCCCTAGACCCTGAGAGTCCAGCAGTGCATGACTCTCTTTTCCCCAGGTGGTGACGTTAACTGTTCCTTTTATGTGGCTTGTGGACATGGCTTTCTCCAGATCCCTTAAAGTGGTGCATATTCTAAAAACCCTTTCTCTACCATGCCATAGTCTTGCTCTAGTCAGTGAATGTTCCTAATGCTGCTTTCAACGTCCAAATTTTTAAATTTATGAAACATACAACATTTTTTTAAAAAAATGGACATGCACATATATACACATGCTTTGCTCTGTAGCTTCCAAGGTTTAAATTTTGAAAAAAGAATTAAATCTTAAAAAAAAAAAAAAAAAAGCATTTGCTAAAAGGTCAACACTAGCATCAAGAGGATAAGGTGTCATTTGAAAAGATAATTTTTAATGTCCAGCATAAAGCATTCATTAAATAAATTCTGATCCATCCACTTTAGTGGAAGAGGGAAGAAAAATTAAATATGATGTGACTTAAGAACACATCATAATGAGGAATAAATTTATAAGATATAAAAATACATACACAGAATATATAGTAGTTAAAAATGTTAAGAGTCTGAAAACATAATTTCCATGTTAAGGCTAGTGAGCCTGGAACCAATAGAGATGTTTTTTGACTTTCATCTCCATTTGCCAATTTTGTTTTGTTTTGTTTTGTTTTTTGTAAAAATTTTAATTTTTTTAAAAACAGGGGAAAGGAGGAAGAAAGGGAGAAACAGGTGCATGAGAAACATAGATCAGTTGCCTTGCACACACCCCCAACTGGGGACCTGGCCCACAACCCAGGCATGTGCCCAGACCGGGAATTGAACTAGTGACCTTTCAGTGAACCATACCAGCCAGGGCCCCATTTGCCATTTTTTAAAAAATATGATTGCCCTGGCTGGCGTAGCTCAGTGGATTGAGCGCGGGCTGCGAACCAAAGTGTCATAGGTTCGCAGCCCCCAGCAACTGCACATTGATGTCTCTCTCTCTTTCTCCCTTCCTTCCCTCTCTAAAAAATAAATAAATAAGTAAAATCTTTAAAAAAAAATATGCTTGTGCTAACATATTAAGGAATAGGACATTTAAACTTAAAACTTCATGGAAATAGAGGGAAAAGAAAACATTTTTCTTTCATAGAAACATTAAATTTATCTTAGATCTCATCAGAGTCAATCATAGGCTGCTTTATCAATGCTTCCCTCCAAACTCTGCAGATGATCTAGAAATTCCAATCTTACCTCAAGTCCATGCCTTAAGACTCTCAGAGATGATCGGGGTCCCCTACCACAGGCCACATACAGCTGTGGAGTGTCTTCATTTGCGAGATCAGCTATCTGCAGGGAAAAAAAATAAGTCTACTTGTGCTAAGTTTTCACGCTGATCCCTGATTATTGTCAGAGAGCAAACCCTGTTTTAGTTTATAAGCTTGTTACATATTGGCTACTGGCCTTGAGGATATGAAGGAAAAAGCCTAAATGTTCCCAAAAGCAAACCAGTTGGAAGACAGGTTTTATCAACAAAAGGCTGTATCAGTTAAGCTAGCAAAGAATTTTTTTTACAGTTAGTGATAGAAGCATTTTATAATCTCTAACTGAAATTTAGCATTTCCTCCCAAATAAAATACAAACTATAATCTTCTCAGTCTCTGTGACTTTCTCACCAGTAAAATCTTATTTATGTAACACAAAAGTTTACAAATACCTCCAATTATTCCCCTCATTACTTTAAAATTGTATTTATTAAATCTACTATAACACTGTACATGTGTACGGATGCCCTGTCTACAGATGTTCCCATGATGTCACCAACCAATGGGTAACTGCACTTGGTCGCCACCCACTGGGGAAGCCACGTTCTTTTGCTGGCATCCTAGACATCTAGCTGCTGGTTTCCAGAACAATTATTTGTTGGTCAACATATGAAAGAGGTTCAGTCATCTGATTTGTAGTTTTCTCAAACTGGACAGTTAAATGAGAACTCTTGACAGTCTACGGAGCTCTGTGCCCTACTTTAACACTGACGAGCCTGTCAGTTGAACACAGCCTTCACACAGATCTTTTAATACTTAATTTCTATTGCCCTGAGGACGACCCTTTCTCAGAAATAAACAACAGAAGGAGTTAATTTCAGAACGATCAATTTTACTAGGAAGAGTGCTTGAATGCTGATTTGTTTCCCCAGCACCCCACGAGCAAACTGCTCTCCCACTGGAAGTGTGACCAACTAGACAGGGTAGGAGATCCCTAATGGCCACTCGACCCCCGGGAATTCAGGATGTAAAGGCACGGTAAAATCCCTGCTCAGCTGAGTGTCAGTAGTAGGGGACACAATCCCCATCCAGAGTCACCCCAGGTTCCTCCTGGAAGATGTGACTAAAAAGTGCCTGTTACTGACTGATCCCAGGTATCTCTGAAGAATTTTAAGGAGGAAATCAGTGTTAAAAATTAGATAAATATAGGTTTTCATACACTACACTAAAAAGGTCAATTTCAGAATTCTATGAAGTACCTGAGCCCGTTTACACTATGAAGAAAACTATAACACACACGTTTGTTTTATGTACGTGTGTGTGCTTACAAATGCAGAGACTATGCCTGGAAGCGAACACAAGTGGTCAATAGCAGCAGCCTCGGTGGAGTGGGGGTTGAAAAGACTGGGGATAAGACTTTTATTTTTAACCTATTGTATGGTTTGAATTTTTACACTGAACATGAGGGTTTTTTAAATAAACAAACAAACAAACAAGCTCAAGAATTTATACAACAGTTTTTAGTTCCCCAACTTCTACCTTAAGCCGCTTCATCTTTACAACTCTGGTAATTCTAAAGACGTGCTGACAAACCTGGTGCTTGGACTAAACCTTGATTTAACTGGAACTGAAACTTTAAATTCATTCAGATTCAAAACAACTGGCTGGCACTGCTCACTGTGGAGGTGACTGGAAAGACTCACACCTGGCAAAACAAAATGGGAGAGAGGCTGTCCAACTCATCAACAAGCACGAGGTTTTTGAGCGGTCTTGGCTGAAAGAAGAATGTGTCTCCTTCTTCCAGAGGCATGGCAGATGAAAACTCAGGTTCTTCATCATCATCTCCAAGATGTGCAATTTGATATAAGTAACTAGAGAGAAGCAAACAAGACTTTAGTTAGAAGTATTTTCTGTCTGAAGATACTGTTTGACATGAACATTAATGCTCATGAAAGTATTTTATAAATATCTAACCCAAATTACAACATGCATTTCTGAGTTAGTATCAGTAGTTTGAAATCTCTGCTTACCTGAGTTTTCTCTTTCTTAAATAGAAAAGGGATAAAAAAAAAACTAAGACTATTGTATTCCAAGTGGTACAGTGAAAGAACCTCAACATCACAGTGGTTATAAACACTGGGCCTCCGCTAGACCACTCTGGAGCACCACCATGCTGGCCCTGCACAGCTGATCCACAGAGAGCATAGGCTGGTGGTCAGTGGTCACAGCCAATCCTTGCAGCTGACTGGGCTGAGTAAATCCTTCTCACTGATCTGCCAACAGCAACCAAGGCTTTCAATTGGAAGTGGAGACTGTACGCAACTCATACAAAGGGTGCACCTCAACTACTCAGCTTGGGTGAAAGGGGAGGCTGTGCCACTGGGCCCTACAGGACACCTACTACACTGAACCACATGACCAAGACATGGAGTCATAGCAGTTCTACCTAATATGCAGAAACACACACAGGGAGGCTGCCAAAAGGAGGCGTCAAAGAACATGGGCCAAATGAAAAAAGATTGAAACTCCAGAAAAAGACCTAAACAAATGGGGATAAGCAATCTGTCAGATGCTGAGTTCAAAACACTTGTTATAAAGATGCTCAGGAACTTAGTGAGGACCTCAACAGCATAAAAAACCCAGTCAGAAAAGAAGAATACACTAATTGAAATAAGGAACAATTTATAGGGAAACAACAGTAGAGTGGATGAGGCTGATAATCAAAGCAATGATTTGGAACATACGAAAGCAAAAAACAACCAATCAGTATAAGAAGAAAACAGAATGAAAAAAAAAAAAAAGAGGATAGTATAAGCAACCTGTAGGACAACCTTAAGCAATCCAACATTTTCTTCATGGGGGGCCAGAAGGAGAAGAGATAGAGCAAGAAATTGGAAATCTATTTGATAAAAATAATGAAAGAACACTTCCCTAATTTGGTGAAGGAAATAGACATGCAAGTGCAGGAAGCAGAGTCCCAAACAAGACAGATGCAAAGAGGCCCACTTTGAGACATATCATAATTAAAATGCCAAAGGTTAAAGGTAAAGAGATGGGAGGGGGTATGTGGGAGAATGGGTGAACAGGTGAGAGGATTAAGAATTACAAATAGGTAGTTACAGAATTGCCATGGGGATGTACTGTGTAGGAAATGGAGCAGCTAAAGAACTTACCCACATAACCCATGAACATGAACAATGGTGGGGGGAATTGCCTGAGAGAGTGGGAGGTACTGGGAGGAGGGGGGCAAAGGGGGAAAAATCAGGACAATTCTAATAACATAATCAATAAAATATAATTTTATGGCCCTGGCTGGCGTAGCTCAGTGGATTGAGTGCGGGCTGCAAACCAAAGTGTCACAGGTTCGATTCCCAGTCAGGGTACATGCCTGGGTTGCAGGCTATGACCCCCAGCAACCACACATCGATGTTTCTCTCTCTCTCCCTCTCCCTCCCTTCCCTCTCTAAAAAAATAAATAAATAAAATCTTTAAAAAATTAAAAAATTAAAAAATATATAATTTAAAAATAAAATAATATAGAACACCAAACTACTCATCATATTTATTCTTTAAGTAATATGCTGGCCCTTAAGTACAGAGCACTTTGAACAATATCCAATACAGCTTCTTAGAAGCAAATTGACTAAATACACAAGATAATAAACCTCAGCATTTAACACTTTTGGTAAACACATCACAGTCTATGCTAAACTATGAAAAAGCAAATAGGGTTATTATCCTACAACCATTTACAAAAAGCATTGAGAAAACAACATACACATAAAAAATTAATATGAGCTCCTTATTCAGGCAAGATACCTATGTGCAGACAATAAAGACCACCTGTCAAAGATACTTTTGGTGTCTAATAAATGAAGAAAATGGGCTATCATCAAGATCACAGGAAAGGTGGCTTTGGCTGAATCACACTGTAAATAATTTCTGAGATTAGAATGTTGTGCTTAAGAGCAGGGACTTTGGGAATCAGGTTGTCTGGGTCTGAATCAGATTTAGTTGTGTGATCAAGTTTCTTCAATTCTCTGTAACCCAGTTCTCTAAACTGTAAATGGGATACATGTATAATGGTACTGTAATATTGGGAATGCTATGCATTAATATTTGTAAATTACTTAGAATAGTGCTTAGAACTTAGCAAATAGTAAGTTAGTGTTTGACTGATAAATAGGTTGTTGTACAGATTAAATGACCTAACACCACAGCATGTTTCTATTGCCCCAAACTGCCACTCTCACATCTTCAAAATTTCAGCTGCAGCACAATGAGTAACTTCTTACAAAATCAAACACATCTCACTCATCAACATCCCAACTGTACACAGCAGTCTTTCTTTCTACTCTGTCCTAAGAACTTCTACCCCATGGGAGGTTGTCTGACAGAGTTCATGGCCCCAGGGAACCTTGAACCCAAGAGAGAGGAACTGGTGATGTTAACCTCCAGACAGGTAATCTGAGAGGCAATCCGCTTCATGCTCAACAGGTCCTCCTGGAATTGAGTTCCCACGGCCCACAGCAGGAACCTCAATAACACATCCTTATACTGGCTTTCTCTTTCCTTCTCTTTAGATTTGTACAAGCAACATACTTGTGGAACATCTGTTTAATACTAAGTAGTTCAATATTTATTCAATAAAATATCCAGCAAAAAGCTCAGGAGATCACTTCTAAAGCCGTGCAGTCACCCACAGGTATAGAGCAAGGCCCCTGAAGTAGAAGAAAATAATCAAGAGAAAAAATGTAAAAGGAAAAGGCAAAACTTTTGTTTTAAAGAAACAAAAACATTTTTTAAAATCCTTACCCAAAGATATGTTTATTGATTGGGGGGGGGGGGGGGGGGGGCGGAAACATCGATGTGAAAAACATCAATCAGTTGCCTCCTGTATCCATGCCAATCCCAGGAGTCAAATGAACCCACAACCTAGGTGTATGCCCTGCCCAGGACTCAAACCTGCAACCTTTTTGGCGTATATATGGGACAACACTCCAACCAACTGAACCAACCAGCCGGAGCTAAAGGGTTCTTTAAAAAGCTCCCTGGCCTTGAAGCCACATCTCCTTCTTGCAACTGTTACCGTACCCAGGGTGAACTAAGGTAATAAAAGGATTACTCACTGGTTTCCAAATTCTGATGCTACAAAAAGGAAGCCTGTTTTAAGTACACACATTGCAGCAGCAACAGGCACAGTATCAAAATACTTGAGCCGAATCTCAGTAACCTGGAATAAAAAGAAAAAAAAAAGTCTAGTGTGTAGGCATGAAGCAAAGCTAGGTCATGGAAGTATTACGCAGAGTAGCAAATAAAATACTGCACTTGGTCTTTACCCCCCTCTGAACATGGTCTGCTTACCATATCTTCATCTGTCTCCAAAGTGATCTTAAAGATATCGCCCTGCTCAGTTTGGGCCAAAAAGAAGAACATCGATTTCGTCTTATGGGTGGCAGAGCAGACAAAAATCATTCCTCTTTCAGGGTCATCCAGGTCATTCTAGAAAAATCAAATATACAACCAACATCTTAGAAATGAACCCTTACACTAGAATTCAGCACCTGTCCAACAGGGACTGCACAGGCTACCCCTGGCCCAGGCGCCTGGAGCCCCTCTGTACAAGCTCTGACCTAGAGCAGCCTGCTAGCCATGGAAATAAAAACCCAAGAATTCTTATCTGCTATGAATATAATAAAGCCTGGGTACTAGAAAAAAACACTATAATTCCACTCTACAGCCTAATCAGGTCAGTAAGGCAAAAAACTATCTCCAGAAAAAAATGTCAGAAAAGGGCACAAACTTTAAAACCTAATCATTTCAGGCCATGGATAAAACTCGTCCACAGCCCCAACACTACCATCCAAACCACCCGTCGTCAGCCCTGTGCTGCATCAACTGCCTTGATTCCCAAGAGGCATTCCCTTGGCTACGGTTTTTGGATTTTTTTGTCTCCAACATCTTCTATTTCTCTCTTTGAATAAGCTCTCCAAGGGCAAAACATGTTTTATACTTCTTTGTAGCCCCAAAGCCAAGTACAATGCCTGGCAGTTTGATGTTCAATAAATGTCTGACCAACTCAACTAAATTACTTTCTACCCGTTACCAAGAATTTAATTTGCTAAATTTCTCCTCAGGTTTTCTAAAATTGATGGAATCTTAGACACCACGTACTCCAGAGAGTAACTCCTAAAAAGTTTAACTCCAGGACCTATAAATTAATATTAAGAAGAAACCTAATCTGAGGCTGAGAGGAGAGATGCAAGAAGCCAAATGGAACAAGATTAGCTGTGTGTTGGTAACTACTGAAGCTGGGCACACAGAAGCTAATGATATTTCACTTTTGTGTATGCTTCATCATTTCCATAGTAAACTGTTAAAATTAAAAGCAATAAAACACCATTTCCCAACATCAAAATAGTAGCTAATTAAGGGGGAAACCACTGGGTGAAAAGACGTTGAGGAAAAGGTCATTTACACAGTTTCAAAGTTCACCACGAGATTCTCACAATGAACAGCAGAGACACCCCAATGTAACAAAATGACTGATTTAGCATCACCAATAAATGAGACAAACCAACATTGTGTACCCCTAACGTGATCTAGGGGGCAATATTTATCACTACCTCCATAACAGTTCTATCAAAACTATTAACCTGGATATTGTCATGAGGAAGATTATGGGACAGAGTATAAGAAAACTAGCCCAGCCCTTTAAATTATGTCAGTTATCGTAAGACCCAAACAAACAAAAATGAGAAGAAAATATTCTCAACTAAAGGAGACTAAAAGTAGATTATAAAGGAATTTTTGGGAACAATGAGAAACTGAAATATACATAAAATAATTATATTACCCAAACCGTTAAGTTTTATGGGCATGATACTGGTAGTTAGGTTATATACAAAAATGTCCTCATTCTTAGGAGCCAAGATCTTAAATTCTCACAGTGTCACGATGCCTACAACTTATTTTCAAATGGTTTGGCCTCAAAAAGTTTATATGCACATTTGCGCACACACACACTGTAAGAAAAGGGGAAATGCAGTAAAATATTAATAATTGGTAAATCAAAGTGAAAGGCACACTGAAATCCCCTGGCCTAGTCTTTCAAAATTTTCTGTATGTTGGAATGGGGGGAGAGTAACGGAAGGTAACAGGTGTGTCCAACTCACGGCCCATGGGCCGCAGGAGGCCCAGGATAGCTATGGATGCCACCCAACACAAAATCGTTAATTTACTTAAAATATTATGAGTTTATTTTGTGATTACCTGTCACAATATATTTAACATGTGGCCCAGAGATGCCAAAATGTTGAACACCCCTGATTGAAAGATAATTTATCCCCAACAAATATGCCTGGCTTCTTCAAACTAAACACTTCCCAGAATTTCAAACTGATTGTGTCTACAGGTTCCTCTGAAATGGAAATTGTGCTAGTTTTTAATTCCTACTCCCTGGGAATTTATTTTGCTTTTACTAACATTGTACCAGCTTTATTAAAGATAACATTTACAAAGAAACTAAAACTTGATAACAAATAAACTAAGAGACTACACTGTGATTACAAAAACTAAGTTCATTTCACAAACACAAATATCTCTTATGGCAAACAAAGACCTTACTCGTCTCCTGGGAATTGGACAGCGGATATCCGGTTGGTCACCGAAGTTCTTGTAGGTGATATAGTTTTCAGAGCAGATCAGCACTCCACTTGGACCATCTGACCCACCCGGAACTGGCGATGAAAATAAAACTTAGCAATGATTTCAAATAACCATGAATTACAATTTAGCTTTCAATTCTTTCTTTCCTTAGCACAACTCGATGACGATATAGTAGGCCTAAAGCTGAGAAACAATCCAAGTGTCGCGTTTCCCTGAAAGTTATGCTAGAGAACAAAAGGGTGCCAGTTTGCGTGATTCAGCCTGTCTACATATCTGACAATAAATCTAAATTTTTAGCTCTAAGTCTAGAACTCAGTTCTCAGCTTCAGATCTATAATCCAATCACATGGATATTCTACCAGCACCTTCAAAATGCAATGTGTTCACAACCTCAAGTTCTTTCCCAAACCTATCTACCTCCTGGATTCCATACTTTAGAAAATACCACCAATAAAAAGACCAAGCCAACTCTCTCCCCTCACAAAGCCCTATTTATTCTACCTCCTTAGCAGCACGCATGCTATCAATCTCTTGATTTAGTGAAACAGCCTTCCTGACCAGTCTTAATATCCCTCAATCCACTAGCTAAAATTTAAGCAAGTACAGGCATACTTCATTTTATTGCACTTTGCAGATACTGTGTTTTCCTCAACATAAAGCAAGACCCTCCACCGCAAAAAGATTACAACTTGTCGAAGGCTCAGATGATGGTCACTTTGTAATAATAAAAGTTTTTTTTTGAACAATGAAGTATTTTTTAATTAAGTTATGTACACTGCTTAGACATGCCACTACACACTTAGTATACTAAAACATAGTATAAACAAGACTTTTGTATGCACTGAAAAATACATTTATATGATTTGCTTTATTGCATATTTCCTTTATTGTGGTGGTCTGGGCCTGACCCTGCAGTATCTCTGAGGTATGCCTATAACCTTCAGGTTATTATTCCCTGCTTAGAATCCTTCAGTAGCTACCACTCCACCACTACCTCTATCCCAGACTTTAGCATAATGATCCACTCACAATGAGCTTTCAATTCTTTGAATGAATTATGTTCTTTCTTTCACTTGGGCCTTTCCTATGCTATTTCCTTTGTCCATAACAGAAAATCCTCCTTCACCCCCACTATACCTCGCTAATTACTAACTAGTCCTCAGATCTCAGCTTACAGAACCCTTCTCCAAAGTTCCTCCAACAAATTCCTTTCTTTTCCGTGGGTTTCAGACCCCTTCTCTGCACTGTCACAGCACTTGGCAAATGACAATTTTTTTTGTTATTTATACATATTCACCACTAACTTCAATCTTGCATAAAGGGAGACACTGCATCTAATTTTCACAACTGTAGTCCCAGGATCCAGTAGACTGACATTGCACATACTGACTGTAGAGACTCAAGAAACATTTGTTGAAAGAATAAAGCCTTCCTCATGAATGAAAGGTATGGTAGTATGTCCAAGGTTCTTCTGCATAATATAGTAAGTATCTTCCTAAGATTTAATGCTCAAAGACAAATGCTGTCATATTATTCTCTAAAATCCTCTATCAACCAATATACTTCATGTTAGACATTAATCCAAGTACAAATGGCTCAGAACAGAAAGGACTGAATTACTGTCTTCCCCAAGTCTGCCAAAATTTAGATGACCACAAATACAGCTATTCTCCTGTAGTGTTTTAATTTAATGAATTAAATTGATGCTGATTTTCTAATGGTAAACATTTCTGAGCTCCTACAAAAATCTTACTTAGCTATGATGCATTTAAAACGGTGTTGTGCCCTGACCGGTGTGGCTCATTTGGTTGAGCATCATCCTGCAAAGCAAAAGGTCACTGGTTCAATCCCCAGTTAGGGCACATGCCTGGGCTTCAGGTTCAGCCCCCAGATGGTGTGCATACTAGCAGCAATTGACAGATGTGTCCTTTCACACCCATGTTTCTCTCCTTCACTTTCTACCCCCCTTCCCCTCTCTCTAAAAAGAAATATTTTTAAAAAGACTAAAAAAAAAAAAAAACCCCAAAAAACCCCACTAAAAACAAACAAACAAAAAAAAACACCCAACCACTGTTCAATTTGATTTGCTAAACTTACAGATATTTGTATCTATAATCACATGTATACTTTTGTAAACAGGTAAACTTTTATTAGTTTCCTTCCTCAGTTTTGACAATGAAGTTTTAATAGGTTCATAAAGTGGTACATTAGTTTTAATTCTTTTTCTAGTCTCTGGAGAAATTTTAAGGTCCCTGAAAATGCTGGTCCTTAAGTCTTTCGGAGGAAAGCGATTTTTGACTACTATTCCGATTTCTTTAGGCCTACATAGGCTCTTAATTTCTTCTTGGATCAAATAAGTTTTCAAAAGCATTTCTAATTCATCTAAGTTTTAAAATTTACTTATAGTTTATCTTACTGGGTTTGTCTTTTCAAAAACCTAGGTTTTTATTTTCTCAATGAGAATTAGAGACTAACTACAGTCAAAATATCACAATGACCAACAGAAATCAATATTCCAAGTTGAGCCCTGGCTGATGTGGCTCAGTGGTTTGAGTGCCGGCCTATGAACTGAAAGTTCCCTGGTTTGATTCCCAGTCAGGGCACATTCCTGGGTGGCAGGCGAGGTTCCCAGTTGGAACGTGAGAGAGGCAACCGATCAATGCATCTCATGCACATTTATGTTTCTCTCCCTCATTCTCCCTCCCTGCTCCTCTCTCTAAAAATAAATAAATAAAATCTTAAACAATCCTAGCCAAATACTCTCCTCATTCTTTCTTCTCTGCCCCCATTAGAGGGTAAGTTAACCATCACACGAACTTCTAACCTGGACAAAATACAGAGAAGGTAATCAATCAGGTTTACTATACATAAATTAGCTTCCAGACCCTATTAAGTAAACCCTCCCAAGTTCGGGCATAAAATGGACCAGGCAAAATGGTACAGAGCAAGTCTGAGAGAAAAGTACCTGTAATAAGGAAATTGCCATGTTCCTCCAAAGGTTCACTGTACTTTCGGACCACATGATTTAAACCAAGGTCTAATTCATAGAAAGTAAGCGTCTGCTGGGTATTAGCTGCTGCTTCCCCTGTTGGGTCATTGTCTGCTTCCTACAGAGGAGTACAATGGCACAAAGACTCATCAGTACCATAAAATCAAACTTTCAGAGCTGGAAAGGACATCAGGATTCTTCCACTTCACAAATGGAGAAGCAGAGGTCCACAGATGCCAAATGGTTTGCCCAAGTTCACACTACTAGGTGAGGTTAAAGCTAGAATGAGAACCCAGGTCTCCTAATTCTGGAATCAAGGTGCTCTCATCTTTTCCTTCCACTCAAGAAGAATGGTATGTTCCACCTTTTATTATCTCCCTGTGAAAAAAAATATCCTAAATACAGTTTACCTCCTTTTTCAGGCAGCTTTTCTCAGTAAATACCCTGTTTCCACAGGGAGATTGTTCAAATTAGATAAAAGTGCTATAAGATAGTCAGATAAGCTCTGAAACATTACAAATTTTAGTAATGCACTTGGAATATGGAAAAGATTTGTTAGCAGCACATATGTGAGATTCAAACAATGAAGAAAATAACCTTAGGAAAGCTCTGAGGTAGACTGGAAAAACAAAAAGGCGAGAAAGAAACAGACCCCCCCGCCATACACACTCCCCATTACCTCATAATCCATTTCTAGACAAGCAAACATTGGATTTTCAAATCCCACATCTACGCCGACAACATGGTATACTAAAGTGTTTGCTTTGTGGGCCTCCAGGGGAGATGAGATGGTGAGCCGGGCAGCAGCATCTCTGTTCAAGATATACACCAATTTCTGTTTCTCGATAGCGCCTGAGTTGAAGGAGACAAAACACACAAGAGTTCCAGACAATGAACAGAGGGGCTTAAAGAGCAGCTAGATTCTCATCACAATTATTTCTGAAAACCCTTAAGAGCCAGCCCAAACTCTACAAGTATACTTAGATTTGCTTTCTATCATTGAAATAGGCAACAGCACAATTATACCCACTTTCTTTCCCGGAAAGACCACACTATCTCAATAACTTCAAAATTTTTTAGTGTGCCCTAGATTTAATGATACCGGGAAACTAAACAGTAACTCATAAAATTGCCAGCTTTCTTCTTTCGATTAGATCTAGTGATTTGGTGACTGGTCAAAGAGGGCTGCCCTCTAGAGGCCTGATCAGATACACAAAATTCTCTTCAAGAGCTTTGTCAGAGAAGAGACATGAATGGGAATCATCACTTCAGGCTGATGAAAGCAACCATATTCACTGTCTAATAACATAAAATCACCCCATTGTTGTCTTTTTGCTTAAAGATAAAGAAACAATCTACTTCCAACTAGACAAGAAGTAGATAAGGTATGTTAAGACTTTCCAATGTTTTAAAAGGAAAAAACTTTAAGCCATGGAGTTAATCAATATATGCTCCAAACTTTACCCAGTTATGATTTATTAACACACTTCCCAGATCATAGCATTATCATCCCAAAATGAGAATCTATAATAGCCAGAGAAGCACTCAAGAGAGCAAGTCACTCACTAATCATAACCGCTCGCCCTTTGGGATCCACAGCTAAGAACTGGCCAGGAACAATACGGCGGCATCCACTCTTGCCAAAGGTTTCTTGGTGAATTTTCTCAAACATATTCTTAGATGGCTGGTATTCCAGGATAACAATTCGACCCGAATCACTGCCAACCACAATGTAGTCTTTGGTGCCACCTGTCAGCCTAAAGGCCATGAGAGACCGAATAACACCAAATACTTCCACAGTTAGCAGAGTGTGTACTTTGCCAGTATTGGGATCCGGGCGAAGGAGCTCCAAGATCTTCCCACGAGAAACAACAATTTCCTGTTGTTTGGTTCCTAGATTACAAAAAAAACAAAGATCATGAGAAATCAGAACTAATCCAAAAAGTAACTTGGATGAGTCATGCAACTAAAAGACAGAGGTAATTAAATAGGTTAGGGGCTCAGTATTTTAATTTAATTTATTCTATTTGAAAAGGTACTGAACTAAAATGATCTAACAAAAATGGTATCAAATAAAAGTTTTTTAAAAATTGGTTATATGCCCTGACTGGTGTGGCTCAGTGGACTGAGTGCTGGCCTGTGAACCATGGGATCGCTGGTTTGACTCCCAGTAAGGGCACATGCCTGGGTTGCAGGGTCCCTGGCTGGGGGTGTGAGAGAGGCAACTGATGGATGTCTCTCTCACGCTCTGATGTTTCTCTCCCTCTCTCCCTCCCCTCCTTCCCTTCTCTCTAAAAATGAATAAACAAATCTTTTTTAAAAATTGGTCATACAAGTTACTTTTTAAAAACTTTTTATTTTGCCAACATTTGCCATCAATCTATATAATTGAGCACTGTCCATAAATGGTATTAATGTATGTTTAGTGTCATAAGATTAAAAATCTCCAAGGGTTCTTTCTAATCTACCTTTAAGGCTATTGTTGTAAGAAATCATATTAATATTTTGTGCAGTTTGATGTAATGTCTCAAAGAACTTTTAAAGCTATCTAAAATACACTGTTTATTTCTAAACTGATACCCAAAAAAAGTTCAATTGCTTTCAAAAGTTCAACTGCAACTGATACCTCCAAATGCATAATAATCAACTTGTCCCCATCTACATAATTCCACCTGGATAAGTTGGCATCAACTTTAAAATAAATGTTTAAAACAACTAAGTTGCTCCTTGACCAAAATCCCACTCTGGTCTCAACTAGCCTGCCATCAATGTTACTATGACTTTCTCTGCCACCTAGGTTGGAAACTCTTACCCTTCACTCTCTTCCTACACCACCCCCCGGCCCGTCAGGTCTTCATTGTCTCAATGGCTTCCTATCCTACCTCATATCCCACCCTCCCCAATCCCAGCCCAGTCTCATTTGCTCAATGCCACCACCTACCAGGCCACCTTACTTTCCAAAGGTCATTTGTGTATTGATAAAACCATCTATTCCAAAGTGCTCTGAAAATTTCATAAAACATTATAGAAATTAGTGTTCTCTAATGATTAAAAATTTTCCCGTAAGTTTCTAATTTTTTATTTTGAAAAATATGAAGCATAAAACTAGTAATATTAAAAATGCTATATTTGCTCAGTGGATTGAGCGCGGGCTGCAAACCAAAGCGTCGCAGATTCAATTCCTAGTCAGGGCACAAGCCCGGGTTGCAGGCCACGGCCCCCAGCAACCGCACACTGATGTGTGTGTGTGTGTGTGTGTGTGTGTGTGTGTGTGTCCCCCTCTCCCTCCCTTCCCTCTCTAAAAATAAAAAAATAAAATTTTAAAAAAATAAATAAAAATGTTATATTCAGCCCTGACCCATGTACTTCCATTGGATGAACAACATCCTGCAAAGTGAAGGGTCGCTGGTTCAATTCCTGGTCAGGATACATGCCTACGCTGCCAGTTCAGACCCTGGTCAGGGTGCATACAAGGAGCAAGCAATAGATTTTTCTCTTCCTTTTTCCCTCCCTGCCCCCTCTCTAAAAATAAATAATATTTTTTTCAAAAAAGTTATCTTTAGAAGATAGTAACTGGACAACTTACCAGAGAAGTTGCCATGAATGGCGAAGCTGATACCTGTGGCTCGCTGCAAGGTCAAATTGTACAGGAACATTGTGGCAACACTGAGCCACCCACCACTCCACAATCGAAGCGCTGATTGTATCAAGTCAAAGCAAGCTGAGAACACATAAAAGAAAAATATCAGCTGGGAAATTGCTGTTTGAATAGACATTTCTGTACAGGGATTTCTAGCTTAAGGCAGCAGAAACAGACTGAGGCCGTTGAGGCACAACATATTTAGAGTGCCTTCTACACGCCAGGCACTACATACATTTTGGCTCTAATTTCATGCAAAACCTAGTTAATATTAAAACTCATCTTTTAAAAACTCATTTTATAGATGAGGAAATTAATGCTAAGAAATTAAATCCCGTGTCTGAGGTCACAGTAGCAGGTGGTAAAAATGCTGGGAGCTAGGATCTGGACCATTACTGCAACACTGTATTTGCTTTGTCACATAAGCTAAGTAGGTCTATTTGTACTTGTATTTGAATAGGCTATCTGTTCACAAGATTCAGAATTCAAAAGCACAGCAAAAAGCTCTATCTATCTGGTCCTTCCAGATATTTTCTGTATGGATAAGCAAAAATGTACAATACTGTAGTTTATCTCCTTTTTAAAAGTAAAGGCTGGACCCTATGTATTGTACACTCACGTTATATTTCAATTTATTTTTTATTTTATCTAGCTTAGAGACAGCAATAAAGGGCTTTCTCATTTTTATTTTACACCCACAGAGCATTCCACTGATTGGATATATCAGAATTCATTTCGCCAACACTCTACTGATGAACATTTAGGTTGTTCCCAATCTCGTCATTATGAACACTGCTGCAAAGAAAATCACTCATATATAGATCACGTATACATGCATGACTATAGCTCCATAATTCCTAAAAGTGTAATTACGGACTGAGGGATTCATACAACTGAAATTCTGATAAATACTGCCAACTTACCTTTCAGAGAAACTCATCAACCTACGGCCCCAACAATGTAAGAGTCCCTATTTCACCACAACCAGACCTCTACTCATCTAATAGATAAAAACTGATAACTTGGTGTAGTTCTCCTTTGCATCTCTTCTATAGCTCTGTATCTGAGTGATTAGAATTTAAAAATTTATACCTACTCACCATTAAAAACAAAAACAAAACTGAATTCCTGCCACTTCAGAAGGCCCCCCAAAGGAGCAAACACAGAACAGTTCTTTTCATCATACAAGACCTCAAGAGCACAAACTTCCCTCTACCATTAAGAGAATTACCCCAAACTACACCTATATACAGTTACTGCTGGAAAACAAACTGAGTTATTTCACCTCAATTACTTAGAGATGAAAAGGGGAACTTGAACAATCCAAGTAATCACTGTGTGATTAACATACAAATTTAGTTTTAAGTGAAGAAAACTGAATGTTCTATGCATAATAATCATTCTGGGCAGGATGACGGAGAAAAAGATCAATCCTCCAGGTTGGAGATGGATATGAACTTTCCTACTTGAAACTAAGGGACATGTTTAATGTTCTTCTCAGATGACAGGGAAAGAGGAGAAGGTCTGAGGTGAAACAAGGGAGAGAAATGACCTACAAGACAAAACACATGGAGAGAGAGAGGCTTAGACACCACGATAGGTCCAAGGAAAACTGTGCTCAGCTTCGAGTTAGGGGGGCAAAAACAGAGAGTATGTTGTAACTGCTCTCAACTGAAAAGCAGCAAACATAATTCTTAAACACACTGAAACATCTGCACCCTGGCATCTTGCTCTGGTTTAAAATTTCAAACATAATTTTAAAGTTGCAGGTATCAACAACAGAATTGATAATGAAATCCCTATCCTGTTGTTAACCTGATCCATGTTGTAAGATTAACTCTTGGGCTGGCCAAAGAGTCCATATGGTTTTTTCCCCATAAAATAAAAGACACATTTTTTATTTTCATCAATAACTTCATGGATTTGGATGTCTGGAGTAGTGTTGGCTGTCTCCTGCTTTTGGCTCCTAGTGGGTAGAGTCCAGGGGTGCTGCTAAATATCTTCCAATACACTAGACAGCCCCAAAGCAAAGAATTATTCAGCCCAAATATCAATAGTACAAGAAACTCGTAAACCACTTTTGACATGTTTGATCAGTCACAGCACCTTCTCCACACACTGTACAAATCTTTTTTTGCGTTTTAATTGTGTGTCCACCTTTCTTGACACAACGAAGCATAATACGCCAAAAATATTCCATATTTTTCAATATTGAAATGCCTGCAAGCCCTGGCTGGTGCAGCTCAGTGGATTGAGCGCAGGCTGCAAACCAAAGTGTCGCAGGTTCACTTCCCAGTCAGGGTACATGCATGGGTTGCAGGCCACATCCCCCAGCAACCGCACATTTATGTTTCTCTCTCTCTCTCTTTCTCCCTCCCTTCCCCCTCTAAAAATAAATAAAATCTAAAAAAAATAAGCCTGCACAAAAATTCACTAATTATTTTTTTAATGTATACTGATACGAGGACAGCTGTCCTAATACAATCTAACAAAATTGTTTCAAAAGTTGTTAAAGACAACTAAGCACTACTAGAGCCATCTTACAGAAAAAAAGGTATCGTTCTTTTTGGCCAACCCAATATATTAAAAGTAAAAAAATGTGAGGGGTTTTGTTTGCTTTAAAAAGGCAGAGGAAACCACTGGCCACTTCTGAATGCCAGAAAAGCTCCCTCCACGCTTTCATTCTTTATAGCTGAAGAACTCAGCCTACTTTTAAGTTCTTTTACTGATGCCATCCATTCCCATCCTTGGAATTCATTTTCCCCAAACCCAGTTGGACCCAAATTCTCCAGCTATTCTATCTTGGGGAATGGAGGAAGATGCATTTCGGATCACTCTAATACTACAAGAACTATGCACCAGGAACGATCAACTGCCAAAACCTGGTAAATTTTGTGACTTCCTCCATTTCTCTCCCCTGTCTGTGATTACTAGAAAAATAGCGTGCGATTGTTCACGCCCGCCATTCCTTCTCCTGTGCCAAATGAAGATCATCGCATTTAAACTCTGCGAAGTCTTCAAGATAGTATTGCCCATTTTGCAAATAACACTGAGGATAAGAGGAAAACAAGTTGATCAACTACCAAAACGCAAATTCAAAACAGGGTCTTAGCTTCAAAGACTTTCCGTTATTTACGCTTTTAACACCACTGCGTTTTTTTTCACCTTCACCTCCGCGTGTTGTTCACTATCTCCAGGAGACCTCCCCCAAGTCCGTAGTGGCGCCAGGGCCTAAAATCTAGGCAATCCCTAAAGGCTTATTTTAAGCCAGGTCTCCTTCCCACCTTGTACACAAAAACAGGGAATAATTCCTGGTATCGGTTTTCACGCCCCAAACGTTCTCGTCGACCTCTTCGTTTCTTGGCCAGATCTCCCAGGCCTAGGTTGCTTCAGAGACCCCGCCAGCAAAAACCCCGTGCACACTCTTATATGGCCGTTCTACGCCACTACGGGCCGGGGGAAGTCGGGTGGTCCGCCTTTTACCCTGCAGCCAGGAGGATGGTGTAGATATCCAACGGATGCAGAGATCCTCCAAGGTTTAAACCACTGCCAACACCAAACCGCCGGCATCAGCCATCAGATCGCAAAATGGGGACTTTCCGGTTGGCGCGCGGCGGAAAAGGCCCCAACCCGCGCCCGAAGAATGTATATAAAATTTTTTAACGCATCGGTCTTACAGCCACCCCGAATTAGAAATTATTTAAACATACCTAATGGCCGTCACTTTTTCTACAAGAATAGAAAATGGGTAGACTTTTTAAAGTAGATATTTAAAAAATTGAGTTCATCGGGCACTTCCGTGGGCAGCCCCACAGACCCGCACGCCAACAGGAGGGGACCTCGCGGAGCCGGAAACACAGAATGGGAACCGACATGGCGGATCTCAATTCCCCGCAAAAGGTGTTAGGGGTGCCTCCGCCGCCTGAGGGAGCGGGAGGAGGCCGCTGCTCCGAAATCTCCACTGAGCTCATTCGCTCCCTGACAGAGCTGCAGGAGCTGGAGGCTGTGTACGAACGGCTCTGCGGCGAGGAGGTGGGAGGGCTGAGCCTTTATTTCAGAAGCATCCAGGGACAGTGGGCGTAGGAGACGCCAGCAGGGAAATCCGGGCTGTGGAGAGCTCTCTCCCAGCCGAGGGAAACAACAAGCACCTACTGGAGAAGCAGGAGTGTAGTTGAATGTGGTTCTTGGGACCTGCCATCTCCCTTCACTGTATATGATGCTTCCAAGCTTGTTTTCCCTGTTACCTGGTTGATGCGCCCCCCGACCCTGTTGATTTCTCTTGCTTCTAATGACTTGGTGCCTCCCACTCTCATCGGGAGTAAAGGTAGATTGAGAATATAAACCAGTTCTCCTGGTTCTTAAATTAAGAATAAAGGTTCTCTTGCTTTGGCTTAGGAGTTTAAAAACTGAAATGCCTTCACCCCGTTATCTTGTTTAACCAGTAGTCATTGCAAATAAAGGTGAAGCGGTTTAAAACTTCCTCTTGTAGGGGATGCCTTGGGGGTATAATTTTAGTGTTTCGGTTTAATGCAGAGTTTTGTAGAAGCGTGAGGTTTTAAGACTCAGGCACAATTGCCTAGTCTTAGACAAGTCACTTCATCTCTTGTACCACTGCCATTGTGTCAGATGAGGGGCGTGGACTTTGTTCTCGCCAGGATTCCTTTCAGCACCTAACGTTTTATCTCCTTTCTGCCGCCTTCACTTTTCTATGGCAACCCGATTGTGTCAATACATTTTTTAAATTCAGTTGGGTTTCCTGCCGGTCAAAAGAAAGAGATCTAATCCCTAATCAAGAAATTTAGTGGCTATTCCCTAAAACCAAACATTTAAATAAGGTTGAGCACAAAAGGCAGTTTCAGCGGGAGAAGAGGGGATCGTTGACATTTTTGAATATTTTCAATAATTAACGTGCACCAGCTATAGCAGTTTCTGATATGTTTTTCAGCAAGATGTGCTCTGTAAAATTCTGTACTCTTGACTGAACATTCCTAAGCTTGCATTCATTGAGTCTGTCGGCACTTTGGGGGGAAATTAAGTCAATCTTACAGACAGAGCAATATTAGTTCTGTATTTGATAACTGTCAAATGAAGTTTCTGTCTGGATCCTACTGGACTATTTTAATAGAAATGTATAGCTAGTATTAATGGCTGTTATTGAACCATAAGTCACATACTGTGTTAAGCACTTCGTTACCTTGTTTGGCTCACACAACAGTCCTATGGGGTATCTGTTACTAGCCCTACTTTACAGGTGAAAAACTTAAGCATAAGCAGGTTACATTAATTGAGGTCATGCAGTAAATGGCTTAGCTGAAAGAGAATTATATACTATGGAGAGACTTTCTGTAACTGCCACTTTGGAGGTTTCCTTTGTTTAGCCATTGTATTTTAAAGGCATTCCTGTGTTAGGCACTATGCTAATGATATCGAATAAAGGTTTGTTTTCTTTGTGGTTTCTGCTAAATGAAATAAGATGCACATAATCTTATGCAGTGTGATAAGTGCAGAAATTATGTATTGTTTGTTGATGTTCTGAGGGAGCTTGGTGGAAGGAAGGAAGACATTTGAAATGGCATTCACCCTTCAGCTAAGTGGTTGGGTTAGATAATTCTTAGAGTTCCTCTGAGCATTCTGATGACAGGATGTTTCTTTGTGTTTCAGAAAGTGGTGGAAAGAGAGCTAGATGCACTTTTGGAACAGCAAAGCACCGTTGAAAGTAAAATGGTCACTCTCCATCGAATGGGGTGAGTCTGTTCATCTCAGCAAGAGCTATTGGGAATTGCAACGCTGTCCACTGTATAAGTTATTTTCCCTAACTTTATGTTACAAAATGCCAGTTGAGTGTGAAACAGAGGAGTATTTCCTCAAGGTAAAGTGGACACCTAAGGGTATAGTTAAGTAGTTTTCAAAGTGACCTTGATCAGCAGTATCAACATTACCCACGCTACCTGAAAACTTGTTAGAAATGCAATTCTAGGGCCTCACCCCAAACCTACGGAAGCAGAAACTCTGGGGATGGTTCTCAGGAATCTGTATTTTTAACAAGCACACCAGGAGGTTCTGGTACATGGCTCAAGTTTGAGAACCACTGTTTTTACAAATTTTGTGTATTTGCCAGTCATAAAAATTGCTCTGTGTTCTCATCATCCTCTCAGATTGTTGGTTAGTGTATTTTTTGCTCACTTATTAATTGAGAGGGAAAAAACAATTTGGAGAATCTGTTCGCTGATTCTTTGGCAGTACCTATTTAGCAGTGTTGTTAGTAGTTATAGAAATTAATTGTTTATTAAGCATAGGCCTGAGTTTATAGTAAAACACTCTTAGGGAAGAAAAGCTGTTAGTAGAGTGATTTAAGCTAAGAATTTCGGGAGGTACAAAAGAAGTAGAAGACATAGTCTCCATCTGCAAAAACACTTCCATCTCTTATTCCTACTCTCTGCCACTATGGACATATGTGTGTGTGCTGACAATGTGTTATCTCTAGTCCCAACCTGCAGTTGATTGAAGGTGATGCAAAGCAGCTAGCCGGAATGATCACCTTTACCTGCAGCCTAGCTGAGAATGTGTCCAGCAAAGTTCGTCAGCTTGACCTGGCCAAGGTAATCCCATTATAGTGTTTTGTGGGGTTTTTTTTAATTTTATTTATTTTTAGAGAGGTAAGGGAGGGGGAGACAGAGAGAGAGAAACATCAATGTGTGGTTGCTGGGGGGCTGTGGCCTGCAACCCAGGCATGTGCCCTGACTGGGAATCGAACCTGCAATGCTTTGGTTTGCAGCCTGTGCTCAATCCACTGAGCTATGCCAGCCAACCCATTATGGTGCTGATGTTTGAGTTAAGAGGACCGTAGAAAAGCCACCACATTAGAAAATAGAGCTGCAACATCCAATAGAAATCTAACACAAGACACCAAAACCAGACAAAGATATCATAAGAAAACTCCAGACCAATTGCTGTTATGAATATAGACATAGAATCTTTCAACAACACTAACAAACCGAATCCAACAACACATAAAAAGGACTATACTATGAGCAAGTGGGATTTACCCCAGGAATGCAGAGTTGCTTTCATGTATGAAAGTTAATCTAATATACCATGTCAGTAGAATAAAGGACAAAAACCATGTGATCATCTCAGACTCAAAAAAAGTAATTTACAAAATTTAATACCCTTTATAAAAACACTCAACAAACTTGGAATAGAAAAGAACTTCCTCAACCTGATAAAGGCATCTGTGGAAAACTCATAGAAAGCATCATGCTTACTGGTAAAAGACTGGTTGATTTCCCACTGAGATTAGGAACAAAACAAGGATATTGGTTCTTGCTGCTTCTCTTCACCATCTTACCGGAAGTTCTAGCCAGGACAATTAGACAAGAAAATGAAATAAAAATCATTTGGATTGGAAGATATTTAATACCAACAACAAATGTACTTTTAAATTTTCTAGTAGCCATTTTTTAAAAAGTTAAACAAATACATGAAAGCAATTTTTAAATATGCTCTATTTAACTCATTATCTACAAGATCATTTAAATATATAGTTACTAGAAAATGGTATTAATGAGATATTTTATCTTCATTTTTATACTAAATCTTTGAAATCCTGTGTGTATTTTATGCATACACACCTTAATTTGGACTAGCCACATCTCAAGTTCCCAGTAGCCACATGTGGTTAGCGGCTACCATACTGAGCAAAATAGCACAAAGTCTGGACTCTTGAAGAAGTCACTCTCCGCCTTCGTGTGCCATGCGAAATACCATAACTTTTCCTGATCTGTTTGTTCAGATTCTGCAAAAATAATCACAAAACTAAGCAACACAGACACCAACTCATGTATTAGAGGTTACTTTTAAGTATTGCATTCTTGCTCATTATAAAAGAAAAACACTTTCCATGAATTTCATTTGTCTTATAACTTGGTTTACAATGTCACATTTCCAAAATGTCAAATACAGGAGCTCTCCCTCTAGGGAGCATGCCCGTGCCTCTCCCATCCCTCTCTTTCCTGCTCCAGGTTCATCATCTTTACCTTTCTCTCTGCCAAGCTGCTTTTGCCTCTGTAAGTTGTTTGCTGAGCCCAATTCTTCTCCCTCTGTGACTTCTAAATAAACGTTTGTTACAGTTTGAGTCTTGGCTCTGAATTCTTTCTGAACCAGAACTCAAAAAAAAAAAAGAAAAATGTTTATAAGTAAAATTTCAAATACATTCTGATTCTATTATAAATTTAACAATATGGCCCTGATTGGTGTGGCTCAGTGGATTGAGCACCAGCCTGTGAACCAAAGGGTCACCAGTTCAATTTCCAGTCAGGGCACATGCCTGGGTTGCGTGCCAGGTCCCCAGTAGGGGGCACGTTAGAGGCAACCACACGTTGATGTTTCTCTCCCTCTCTTTCTTCTTCCTTTCCCCTGTCTAAAAATAAATAAATAAAATCTTTAAAAATAAAAAACAAAAAAATAAATTTAACAATATAAGCCAAATATAAATATAGATAATCCCTGTTTTTCCATTAGTTGAATGATCTGGTCACATAAATTGCACAATACTTGTCAGGGGTTTCGGTCATTAGCAACAACAGTTTTGTGAATAGCCATGTTTTTTAGTTCGCTGGTGAGGGCTGTGAAGGACATGGTTAACCTTAATCTCCCTACCTTCTGAAGAGATGTCTTTGAAAGAACAGAACATTGTTTCTGAGCACCAAGTCTTTTTGCAGAACCGCCTCTATCAAGCTATTCAGAGAGCTGATGATATCCTGGACCTGAAGTTCTGCATGGATGGCGTTCAGACTGCTTTGAGGAATGAAGATTATGAGCAGGCTGCAGCCCACATTCATCGCTACTTGTGCCTAGACAAGTCAGTCATTGAGCTCAGCCGACAGGGCAAAGAAGGTCAGCATCCCAGACTGTTGATCTCTAGTTAAGTTACAAGCATCTGTAATCTGAAGTAGACACACTCAACCAGGAGAAGGGCATTTGTGGGGGATTTTTTAGTTTGTTTTTTAATAAAAATTTTACTTATTTATTTTTAGAGAGGGGGGCGGGAGGGAGAAAGAAAGGGAAAGAAACATCAATCTGTTTCTTCTCATGTGTACCCTGACCAAGGACCAAAGCTATAACCCAGGCATGTACCCTGACTGGGAATCGAACTGACGACCTTTCACTTTGCTGGACAATGCCCAACCAACTGAGACACACCAGTCACAGCAAAAAGGGCATTTGTTGTCAGGAAATGTCCCTATCTGGCATTAGACCCTGTATGGGGCCTAGACCATCCCAGGGCAGTGTTCTTATTCCTATTTTCTGGAAAAGGAGACAGTCCAGAAATACTGTTCTCTGGCCAGTGGGTTCTTTCCACTTGCCCATGTTGCCTACTTAAATTAAATTCTTAACCCTGTAATCTGGGCCTTCTGTAATCTCAACTCACCCTTTCTAGCCTTGTTTATTTCAAGCCTTATTTCATGCTGTTCACTCATACATCCATGCATTGTGCAAATATTTATTGAGCTCCAAATGCCAGAGCATATATAGTGGACCCTTGAACAATATGGAGGTTAGGGGCACCAACCTCCCACATAGTTGAAAATCCTCACGTAACTATAGTACTACTTACAATACTGTGCAAATACTCATTTTATCTTTCTCTTTATATTCCTTTGCTTATTTTATTCCCTTTCCTGTTCAGGTATCAAAATCCTGCCTATCATTTTTTTGTAATTTTTAAAAAATATTTTATTTATTTTTAGAGGAGAAGGGAGGGAGAAAGAAAGGAAGAGGAACATTGATCAGTTGCCTCTCACACGCCCCCAACTGGGAACCTGGCCTGCAACCCAGGCATGTTCCCTGACAGGGAATTGAACCAGCGACCTTTTAGTTTGCAAGCTAGTGCTCAATCCACTAAGGATTGAGCAGGACTCAAAATCCTGCCCATCTTTGAAAGATGGGATGTCACCTTCTTTAGGAAGGCTTTTCAGATTAGCTCAACCAGAAATGTGACTTGTGGGCACCTTTATTATGACACCTATCATATACTGAATTTTAGTATAGTTATTTGTGTACAAAGCTTATCTCTTTCACTCAATTACAACTTCTGTGATGATAGGATGGTGGCTGATTTAGCTTTTAATCATCCATATTGCTAGGATGGTATCTTAGAGTAAATGCTTAATACGTATTTTTTTTAATGAAAAGTGGCATTAATTTTCACTTTCTCCCCATTGCACAGGGAGCATGATTGATGCCAACCTGAAATTGCTGCAAGAAGCTGAACAGCGTCTCAAAGCCATTGTAACAGAGAAGTTTGCTGTTGCCACTAAGGAAGGGGATCTGCCCCAGGTGGAGCGCTTCTTCAAGATCTTTCCACTACTGGGTTTGCATGAGGATGGATTAAGCAAGTTCTCAGAGTACCTTTGCAAGCAGGTATGTCCCCTGATTGCTTGGCAGGATAATGATATGGTTCTCTGCCTACAGATTGGAGCACTGAGTAGATCCAGTGTCTGTGGATACATTCTCGCCTCTGGATTTGACTCCCCTTTTCTGCTCTTGCTATAGCTTGGCAGGACTGGATGCATGCATTCATTCAACATTTGTCTGTTGCCAGTCTGCTGTGTACCAGGGATGGCCTAGACACTTGCCAGTGCACATTTATTTCCAACAGACCAAGTGAACGTAAAGGAAAATTAAAATGCAAATTCTCTGACAAGTTGACTTAACCTTTTCAAGTGTCAGCCAGGAACTGGCTTCTTTTAAAAGCATTCTGAGTTGTTAGTTAGTGGTTCAAGGACTTCATAACCAGGACTGAGTCTCAGAATAAGCCACAGTGACATGAAGCAAGTTAGATCACTTAAGGTTAAATTCTGAAAAAGAAGCAGGCTCCAGTTAAAGTCTCAGCCCTCTTCCCCCACCCTAGATAGAGAGAAGCAAATCCTAGCAGGCATGTGAGCAGAAGATAGTCATTTTTTAAAAACTGGATGTCGGAGTGCATCCTGCCCTTTCCCCCGAAATTCTCTAATAGAGCCGTCATCTGCCATTAAGAAAAGTAAGACAGTCCCATATGTGCTGACAGATTTCACTCTCTAACGGATATGGTTTGTTAAGTCAACAGTATGCTACCGTTCCTGTTTAAGTGAGGGGTGTGGCCATAAAGGTGTACGCTTGCATAGGCATTGGGTGTTTCCGGAAGGGCTAACAGTAACCACCTGTAAAACGGGGTTAGGAGACCAAGAGTCACGGGTGAGAGGAAGAACCACTGTTTACCAAACACTCTTCTGTTCCTTTCGAACATTTAAGTCTTTGTGTTTTACCCATTCTAAAAAAAATAATTAATTAAAAATAAAAAAATACAGCTGCTCTGTGGTACTTTTTTAAGTCATTACTTTGTCATCTGGGACCTTGAAATGGCTTCTACTTTGAATCCTTTACAGGCCCCTTCAGCAGTGCCCAGATTCCTTGTGCTGCTTAATGAAACACCATTAATGATAACTCTGAATTGCACCTTAACACGATTATTGAAATGGGGGGCTCTCTCCCTTGGCTAGTGGCAGTACAATATTTCTGATGAGAAGAAAAGCATTATTTATGCCCCTGAGTGGAAGGAGAGCTGCTACCACTGTGCTGAGCTTCTTGTCTTGCCTGAGGCTTAGACAGCCCAGAGCTCTCCAGTGAAGTTCCTCTGTGCTGCCAAAGCTGTCAGGCACCAGGGAGCTGTGGGAAAGGCAAGGCGATGGGAACTCTTTTTGAAAAACTAAGGCTAGCCTTTGGTCTGAGAAATATATGTGTTTTATTTTGTTTTGTTTTTCTTCAGGTGGCCAGTAAGGCTGAGGAGAATCTGCTGTTGGTACTAGGGACGGACATGAGCGACCGAAGAGCCGCGATCATCTTTGCAGACACGCTCACTCTCCTGTTCGAAGGCAAGCTGCTCTCTCCACCCGGGGAGACTTCAGACATTGTCCTCTCTGATCACTGCTTCCTGGCCTTTCTTCTCTCCCCACGGCCTGATGCCTTTAATTTAATCCTGTACTTTGCTGTATACTGGTTTATTGGAGAATTAACTTCCCAGTTCAGTATCAGGTTAGCAGAGATTAGTCTGATCCTCCCTAGCCCTCAAGACCAAACTCTAAGAATAAATTTAACCATTAAAATACATTACTGGGAAGAGAGTAATGCTGGTTTTTAAAGATGTTCCTATAGAAACTTAGGAAAGGTTTTCTGGAATACCAGGCACAGAGCATATTTACCAGACAGTTTTGCTCAGCAACTTCCAGCACTGACAAGAACCATTTGTACTCATTTTAGGAGGTACAACAACCAAAAGGGGTTGAGTTAGACCCTGGATCAGCCTTGGAAGGAAGAAAGGAGTGTATTTTGTGGGAAGAATATTTGGAATTCAACCCTCTCACATTCTTCTTTCTAGGGATTGCCCGCATTGTGGAAACTCACCAACCAATAGTGGAGACGTACTACGGGCCAGGGAGACTTTATACCCTGATAAAGTACCTGCAGGTGGAATGTGACAGACAGGTGGAGAAAGTGGTAGACAAGTTCATCAAGCAGAGGAACTACCACCAGCAGGTGAGCAGGGGAAGCTACAAGTGGTTTAGAAGCGGGATTAACAGGAACACTGAACGGAACAAACTGGAGGGAAAAGAGAAAAAGATGCAGACAGAAGAAAACTAAATGCCGAATGCACACCGGCCTGCATCTTGCCCATCAGGACTTGAGGTGTTCTCAAGATGACGATGGCCTCGGTACTAGGTCGAGAAGGAACTGGAAAGGGCTTCCTGAAAGGAGCACCACAGAAATATTAAACCAGTTCTTTATCACAGAATGTGCAACTGTGCTTTCCAGTGGCATGATAAGAATTTTATTTGCGAAGACCCTGTTAAGTGTCAAGTTATACAGCTCACATTTCTCCTTAGTCCCCTTAAGTGCTGAAAGTAACATTTGCTTTTTCAGAACTTTATTTCCCTATTCCTTTGAGTAGAGAAAATAAAGAGCAGGACTTAGAAATAGTAGCCCCATACAATCTAGACAGCAGTCCATTGGAACACTATTAGCATAACCTTATGGATTGTATTTACTTTTACAGAAGGGGGAGGGAAAGAGAAAGAGGGAAAGAAACATCAATGTGCAGAGAGACATCCATCAGTTGCTTCTCGCACACCCCCAACTGGGGACCTGATCTGCAACCCAGGCATGTGCCTGCAACCCGGGCGTGTGCCCAGTCACAAACAAACTTGTTGCTTTTAGTGGTGCTCAATCCACTGAGCCACACCAGCTGGGGCACCAGTTGCATCATTTTAAATGCAATAATAGAGGTGAGCTTTACCATCTAAATCAAGTAAATCTTTGGCTCATCATCCTGAAAGCCTACTTTTGATCTGCCTGTTAAGCAGACTAAACCTAAACATTCTTGTATGCCAGAAGTTTGGATATCACCAGCAAAAGGCAGATGGGGGAAAGTGGGGAAAACAATTCACATTTTTGGTGTTTTGCAGTTTCGGCATGTCCAGAGCAACTTGAGAAATTCTGCCACAGAAAAAATAGAACCAAGGTAATAATCCTCTTTTCTTTGGCCCACAGGTATTTGAATTGGCAGTCATATATCATCCAGAAACTAGTGTTACAATGTGCTCTGTGTTTTAAAAATATTTTATCTGTTGCTGTTGGTTTTCTTTAGTGGATTATGTCATACAAACAAAAGCATGTATATATAGTACATGGTTCATAAAGAATAATAAATGGTCACCAATACTTTTAAAGTTCCCGAAGTGACTCTCCTCTCCTTCCCCCAGAGGTGACTACTATCCTAAAATTTTAAACTTTTACATTTTCTAATAAAAATCATCCGTGCATGTTAAAAGAAAATCCAAACATTATAAAAATGCATTCATTCAACCAGCAAATTTTTACTGCGCATACGTTACATGGCAGGCATTGGCCCTTCGCACTGGGAACATGGCAGCAAACAAAGTGAGCAAAACAAACCTGGTTCTTTCTTTGTGGCATCTCTGGCCCGTGATGTTTACCATGTGCCAGACATTGTTCTAAGCACTTAAATATTGAGTCATTTAATCCAGGCTTCCTCAGCCTCTGCACTGTTGGCATTTGGGCTGGTAGTTCTTTGTTGCAGAGGACTGTGCTGTCATTGTAGGATATTTAGCATCCCTGACCTTTACTAACTAGATGTTGATAACACACTCCAGACAACTGCAAATGTCTCCAGACACCGGCAGAGTCCTCTCAGCTGAGGATCACTGGTTTAATCCATAAGCAGTTTTTACTAATGAGGAAGCCAAAGCCTAGAGAGGTTGCGTGACTGGCCCAAGGTCATTCAGCTAGAAAGGGGCAGAGCCAGGAAAAGAATCCAAGCAGTCTGACTCTGGGGTCATGCTGTTAACCATTGTGACATACTAAGGGTAGGGCACAGGAGAACAGGTTAATGAAGGAATATAATCTAAGCTGATGAAGTTCAAGGAAAAATTCCTGAGGAAATGACCTTAGATCTGAGACCTTAAAAGTAGTAAGTAGGAATAAGAGGTAAACAGTGTTCCAGGTAGAGCAGGAAAAGTGTGTGCAGAAGGCATTGTTTTTGAAAAAATGGAAGAAAGCCTGTGTTGCTGAATTACAGAGAGCTGGGGAGAGCCTGGTACGAGATGCATCTGAAGAAGGTTTTAGCGTTAGGCCATTCCAGGTCTGGTGTCCTAAGAGCCATGGAAATCTTGATTATGATACGACCAGATTTATGTTTTGAAAAGGTCTTTTGGACTTAAGTGTGGAAAATGAGTCGATTTGTGTATGTAAACTGAAATAGAGGTTCAGCCTCTGTACTTTTTAAATGTACATACCAGTTACCCTAGCACAATTTGTTGAAAATACTCTTCTTTTCTAACTGAATTGTCTTAACACTCCCCTTGGAGATCAGTTTACTGTAAGTGTGAAGGTTTCTGGACTCTCAGTCAGCCTGTAGATGTGTCTCCATGTCAGTGCCACACTGTCTTGATTGCTATAGTAAGTTTTGAAATTGGGAAGTGGAGTCCTCCAACTCAGTTTTTTTTTTCTTTAGTGTTGTTTTTGTTTTGTGTTTTTAGATTGTTTTGGCTATGAATGGGTGTGGGACAGTTTAATGACATGTCCCCAAAAATCTCATCACAGCTAAGTTAGAAGTGGGGGAGGTGTGTTTTCTTTCTCATGAGGCATAGATAATGCTTTCTTAAACTGCGAACAAAAACGCACCTTCCAATCTCTTATTCAGCCCCAGCAGGATTTTAGGGGGTAGGTGATTTCGGTGAAACATGGAAGTGGAACATGTGGTTGACAGCTGTCTCTGATTATAATTGGGTCAGCAGAGCCAGGATGACCATCTGGCAAACCTGGTCCCGGTGGGGAGGGAGCGTTTGGGACTTTGCTGTTGTCTGAGGGAATCCAGTGTCCTGCTTATTTCTTCTGCCTCATGTGTCTCAGGGAACTGGACCCCATCTTGACTGAGGTCACCCTGATGAATGCCCGCAGTGAGTTGTACTTAAGCTTCCTCAGGAAGAGGATCAGCTCTGATTTTGAGGTGGGAGACTCCATGGCCTCCGAAGAAGTAAAGCAAGGTAAAAGGCATTTCCCATATTCCCTGGGAGGCCTGGGGCATGGTTGGCACTGTTCTTTCACAGTTAAGCCACAGATCTCTTAATAAGGAAATAAGGTGGGGGTATCTATGGAAAGATGACTCCCAGGAGAAAATCTAGACTTAACCGAATTTAGGGATTGGACTGGGCCTTTGAAGCCATCTAATCACTTTATAGAGGAGGAAGGCTAATGCCCAGAATGATTAGATTATTTTCCTCTGCTCTTTTCCTGACCAGCTTTGTTTTAGGGACTGGTATTTCAGTGTGTGATAATGTGCACGTGGTGGGGGTGGGGGGAGGGAGGGAGGGAGGAAAGAAATGTATAACTTCATGAGGGAACTTTTAGGAGAGAGGAATATTCCAAACTGGATTATAGCAATTGTTGCAAAACTTTATAGTTTCTAAAAAAATCATTGAATTGAATACATACACTGGGTTAATTTTATGGTACATAAGTTATACCTCAATGTAGTATCGAGGTATCATATTGAGAAAACAGTGTATAGTGTAAAGAAAGGGTACACAAAAAGAGTATATAGTGTAAAAAGGCTTTCACCCTCTCCCTTAGTGTTTCAGTTCTCTCAGTCACAATTTTTGAAGAGATAAATACATTGAAAAAACGGTGACAGTTCTTTTTTAAAAGACTTTATTTATTTTTAGAGAGAGGGGAAGGGAAGGAGAAAGAGAGGGAGAGAAACATCAATGTGTGGTTGCCTCTCACACGCCCCCTACTGGGGACCTGGCCTGCAACCCAGGCATGTGCCCTGACTGGGAATCGAACCAGTGACCCTTTGGTTTCCTAGCCTGTGCTCAATCCACTGAGCTGCACCAGCCAGGGCCATACACAGTTCTATTTTATTTATAAATCTACTCTCTAGGTTTTTAAGAATATTTAATTCCTGCTGGGGAACTATTACAAAATTCCCCAAATTGGAGACTTGAGACCAACTATAACTCACTACTCAGAGCTGTGCTGTCCAATATAGTAGCCATAGCCACATGTTAACAATTTAAATTTAATTAAAATGAAATAACATTAAAAATTCAATGGATAGAGCACAGGCCAGAAAACCAAAGTATTACCGGTTCGATTCCCAGTCAGGGCACATGCCTGGGTTGTGAGCCAGGTCCCTAGTAGGGGGTACTTGAGAAGCAGCCACAACTGATGTTTCTCTCCCTTTCTCCTTTCTTTCCCCTCTGTCTAAAAATAAATAAATTGATTAATTTCAGATCCTCAGTCACATAAGCCACATTTCACTTGTTCAATAGTAACTACTATATTAGACGTCACAGATATAGAACAATTTCCATCATCACGGGAAATTTACTCATTTAGAGAATGAAATGTATTATACCCAATATATTTTATTCTTTGCCCAAAACTTACATCTTTTGAGTCTTACTAATTAATTTTAAGGAAATAATGAAAAAGAAGTTAAAAGTTCTTTGTACGAAAATGTTCACTATATGCCCTGACTGGTATGGCTCAGTGGATTGAGAGCTGGCCTATGAACTGAAGGGTCGCCAGTTCAATTCCTAGTCAGGACACATGCTTGGGTTGCAGGCCAGGTCCCCAGTAGGGGGCACTCAAGAAGCAACCACACGTGAATGTTTATCTTCCTCTCTCCCTCCCGTCCCCTCTCTCTAAAAATAAAGAAATAAAATCTTTATTTAAAAAAGTTCACTATAATCTCCAATTATTCTGATTTCTAACTATCTGTAATAATTGCAGAATATTTGAAAATAACAAGGTGTCTTAATATATGAGAATAGTTTTTAAAAATACAGGCTCTCTACCTGATAAAATATCATAGTGATTAAAAATAAATAAGCTAAAAGAAGAAAAATGCTATGTATAAACACTGAAAATATTTATGATATAATTTTTAAAGTACAGTACAAAATCATACCTATGCTTATCACCATGTAAATTATGTACAAATTTGAAGTAAAGACTAGAAAGGAACATGAAAAAATAAAGACGGTTGATCTGTTTCCCTTGAGGAACAAAGGTGAGTATCCTTTTCTGGTTGTCCCCTAGAGCACCAGAAGTGTCTGGACAAACTCCTCAATAATTGCCTGTTGAGCTGCACAATGCAGGAGCTGATTGGCTTATATATTACCATGGAGGAGTACTTCATGAGGGAGACTGTGAATAAGGTAGGACGGAGGACACATCCCTTGGAAATGGGGTCTTTCTGTCCAAGAAGCCAGGCTGCAGGAATTGGCCAGGCATGTCACATTTCTTGGTCCTGCTTTGAGAATACCCATGCATGCAGACTGAGTGGCACTACTTGGTATGGTTAGAACGCCTCAGCTCCGCAGGGAGTCTCCTTGTTCCTGCCTCCCTAGAGGTAGGCGGGTGAGGAGCCTCAGGAAAGAAGGTCCTCTCCGAAGCCTTACATCCCAGGTAACCTTTGCTTTGTCCTCAAAGCAGGGGTTACCAATACTTAATTTCTTAACATAGTGATCAATAGGGAAGTGAGGTATTTTAATAAGGAGGATCCGCCCCCAGCTGTGACCAGAATAAATCCTGTGGGAAAAACATGGACAAGGAAGGTATAGAAAAGAAAACAGGGCCTGTTCCAGAACCAGCTCAAACAGTGACATGCAGAACTGGAGCCCTTACCGGGTGCTTTGCCTTTTGGGTAGGCTGTGGCCCTGGACACCTATGAGAAGGGCCAGCTGACGTCCAGCATGGTGGACGACGTCTTCTACATTGTTAAGAAGTGCATTGGGCGGGCTCTGTCCAGCTCCAGCATCGACTGTCTCTGTGCCATGATCAACCTCGCCACCACGGAACTGGAGTCCGACTTCAGGTGTGCTTGCCGCTCTTTCTCGTTTCCAAGAGGCACAAGGGTCCTAACTGTGACTGCTTCTAAGGTGCATTTGTTTCTTCCTTTTTTTTCCTTTTGATAATAGTTCAGTTGTATACAGGATATAACCTCTTATCCATAGCACAACATCCCTGACTCCAGGCAGCTGCACGGCAGCCACATAGCTCATGGGCCAAGTCCCTGTTCTGTTCCCTGGGCTGGATCGGAGGGGTCATTGGCCCTCAGACCTACAGAAGAACAGGCAGCTCAAACGAAGGAAGGCAGTAGTTATAATAGTAACAATCATAGTTACCATTGCTACAGGCCAGGTACTACGCTAATTGCCTGCTCTTGTTCAGTCCTAACAACAACCCTGTGAGGTAGGAACTACTAGCTCTGTTTTATAGATGAGGACACTGGGGCTTAAGGAGATTCCATCCCTTGTCAAAGATACCACATCTTATACGTGGTGGAATATGGACTAGAGTCCGAAACCAATGTCTCAAAACCCATTCTGCAGCTCTTCCTCAGCTCTCCCTTTCATTAAGCTGGACTGCTGAGGTTGTTGGAGTTCAGTGGTAATAACTGAAAGCCTCACAGGAAGACAAGAATTGGCTGGTCTTCTCTGTGCTCATCCTCAGTGCCCTCGAGGGGTGTTGGTCTCTCGTACCCTGGCTCTTCAGGGTCTCTTACGGTTGTCTCAGGGACTGGTTATGCCCGGCAAAAAGCAACTTGTGCTGCTGGATCAGGGTAGAGGGCCCTCTGGTCCTCTGTCCAGGAGGCCACGTGGAGCACTGTCAGTCCCCATCCACCCCCACATGCCATTCTGCCCCCCAGGGACGTCCTGTGTAACAAGCTGCGGATGGGCTTCCCCGCCACCACCTTCCAGGACATCCAGCGTGGGGTGACGAGCGCCGTGAACATCATGCACAGCAGTCTCCAGCAGGGCAAATTTGACACAAAAGGCATTGAGAGTACTGACGAGGCCAAGCTGTCCTTCCTGGTAGGTCGCCCCACTGGCCGGGAGCTGGGTTGGTTAATTTCAAGAGGTTAAACTGTGACCTCTAAGCAACAGTATAGCCTTCAACTGGAGCCTTTTCTTCTAGTGTCTGTGTAGAAGGAAAACTCCTTTAAGAAAAGCTCCTTCTAAAAAGTTCTGAAACCATTTCTTACCCAGGGATGTATTTCTGAGGAGCCTGAGCAAGGACAGGCACTGTTTCTTGCCTGGAAACCTGGGTGTTCCAGATTTCGGGAGTGCTCGTTCCTAACAGCACTGCCCAGCTGTTCAGGGCTCTAGCCAGCATCAAGCTTGGCTTGCAGCTGCCACAGAACCAGCTGGAGTGTGTGTGCCAAGCCCCCAGAACGCTCCTCTGAGGACAGTCCCCCAGCATGGGTGGGGTGCCACTGCTTTAAGCCTCCCAGGACTGTTTCTCTAGCACACTTCTTAGGCTTTCAGCTTTCTCAGAAAGGTGACCTTATTAAAGCCCTTAACTACCCAGAATGACAGATGCGATGAAGCCACGAGTCTTCCCAGTTGTGGGATAGCTGGCACAGGAGAAGCATGGGAGGGTGAGAGGATTTACAAAAGGTAGCGGCTAGTTTGTGATGAGCTAAAAAGAACACAGAGGAGTCCTGAGCTCACATCCAGGCTTCCCTGGCACTTGCTGTCTTGGCACAAATGGGAACGGCGCTGCCAGAGGTCATTCTGCTTCGCCCTTATGTTGGTCCGACTCTGGTCTTCTTGCCTCCTGAGGGTCAGAGGCTGGAGGAGACGCAATATCAGAGCTCTCAGTCAGTACACAGACAGGGTCTCTGAACGCCCTGGGGTTGGATGCAAAAGTGTATACATGTATTTTTTTTTTCTAGAAACAGGGTCCTTAGCATTTTAGATTCTTAACTCCCAAAAGAGTTCAGAGCAGTTACTTTGTCAGAGAGAAATGTAAACATGCCACCATCTATCCCAGCTCCACAAGGAAACCCCAGTAACTAGTCCTCAGCCAGATCCGGGATCAGGCTCTTTAGGCAGCGCCCTCTCTTCTTGTCATTGAGAATGTTTTCCCTGGGCAGGGGTTCTGTCGATCTGGAATGTCATGGTTGTTGCCAAAAAAGTATCAGCTCCAAGAAACTGTTGCTTCTGAGTATGGTGCTTTGGGAGAACTTGGCCAAAATGTCTGGCAGCCAGCTTCATATGATCATGGATTGACTTAAATTTTTCCTTTTGTTTACATCCATTCCATTTTTTACAGAACGTATTTCATTCTTTCCTTTCTCTGCTCAGAAATGACTTCTTGCAACCTCCCACAACAAAACTAGGCATCTTTGCCCGGCGGTTTGTTCAAGGCCCCCTGATCCACCCTCCACTCGTCCTCTTGTCCACCACTTGGCCTGCAAGTCCCCGTTGGGCTAATACCTGTATGCATTCGTGCATTGGCTGCCCCCATTCAGGCAGTTTCACTGTTTGCAGGCCCAGGAGATAAGGCAAATGAGAAAGATGATGCTGCCCTGGCTGGTGTGGCTCAGTTGGTTGGAGCATCATCAGCACACCCAAGGGTCACTGGTTTGATTGCCCGTCAGGGCACATATGCAGGTTGTGGGTTCGAATTGGGGCGTGTACGAAGAGACAGCCAATTGACATCTCTCTCACACATTGATGTTTCTCCCTCTCTCCCTTCCTTTCTTTCTAAGAGCAATGAAAAAATGTCCTTGACTGAGGGTAAAAAAAAAAGAAAGAAAGGTGATGCTGAATGCTTGATGACAGGTTTCTAGTTTTTCTGACGCCAAGTACTTAAAATGTCATCACTCCCACCACAGGGCCCATTTCTTATGTCACCCTGATTCATTTGGTTGTCAAGATGAACTCCCCACTGGCACTGACATATCATTCACTGTGAGCTGGGATAAGCCCATTGAGTCCTTGCTTACAGGGGCTGACGGTACAAGGAAATTTTGAAATCAATACCATTTGAACCCAAATCCATTTTCCTCTCCTGACATTACTGTTGGTGCCTTTCAGTGCCTTAGAAACATTTATATTGTCATCTTCATCCTTGAGTTGTCATGACAGTGCAGTTAATTCCCCAGAGCAGCTGTTCACAGCCTAGTGTTGAGGCATGCTAGTTAAAGGCCTTGAACCTTACCCGTCCTCAACAGCACAGCCTTAGCATGGTCAGCAGCGTGACCTTCCAGTATCGGCTGCAGGACACCAGTTAGGAAACATTCTTGGGAGACAAGAGAAACATCCTAACCTCAACTCCACCCCCTGGGGTTCTGGGATTCTTCTCTTACCCTGAAATCCCGAAACTCCTAACTCATCTCTTGAAAGTTGGCTCCTCCCTGCATCACCTCTGCCTCCCTGGTCATGCCACCAGCACACCGGTTCAGAGACTGGGTGATCCTCTCAAACTTCAGTTCCTTCCCTACACGGCCTCTAGGTTAGTACTCCCACCCCACAGCTGTGCTCCTGGGGCATTCACCTGCTTCAAATAATCCTCAGTGTCACCCCATTGTCCACAGGCCAGCATGGCACCAAGTTCCATTCTGACCTCACGCACCTCTGCAGCAGTACCTCTCACCGTTTTCCTACACTTGTCTGCGCACTGCCTCTGCTGATCCCCGAACACCTGCAGTTTTCTGCCAGTCTGCATTTGGTTATGTTCTTTCTTCTCCATAACACATTCATTTATTCATTCATTCAATAAATATTTATTGAGAAACTTCAGGCACTGTTCTTGGTTCTAGAGCTACACTATTCAGTATAATAGCTATTAACCACAAGTGGCTAAGTTTAAATTTTAAAATCTGTTTCTGTGTTGCACTAACCACATTTCTAGGCTCGGTAGCCATACATGGCTAGAGACTACCATGCTGGATACTTCAAATTTAGAATATTTTCATCATCAAGTAAGTTCTGTTGAACAATGCTCTACTAGAGACACAGCAGTAAAGAAGACAGACTAGATCCCTGCCTTCAGGGACTGTCATTCTAGTGAGAAAGGCAGGCAAGAAACAAACAATATCAGATCATCCTGAGAGACATTAGGAAAATATTGAACTGAGCAGTGGGCTAGAAAGAGGCTGGTGGGGGTAGAGAAAGGTACTCACTGTTGTCTCCTCTCAGCCATGTTTCAGCCTCTTAATATTTTAGTTGATTTGAGAGAGAAAGAAACATCAGTTTGTTGTTCCACTTATTTATGCATTCATTGGTTGATTCTTGTACATGCCATGACCAGGGATTGAACCTACAACCTTGACATATCAGGACGACACTCTAACCAACTGAGCTACCCAGTTAGGGCTGTTTCCAGCCTTTCAACTTCAGCTCTGTTAACAAATCTGCCATGGAGCTTTCCTTGAATGCCTCAGACCAAAATGTCATTTCTTTCTCCAAAATGTCCATAGCAGTTTGTGCTTTAATTATCACTTTATCGCATGCTGCTTTTTATGATTGGTATCTCTGCACCTAGCTTAAAAGTCCACTGAATCATGAGAGAAGGAGCCCTTGGCCTAGACTGAGAAGACCTGAGTTCTAAATCTGGCTCTAGCTCTGTGGTCTGTCGCTGTCTGAGTTGCTGTCTTGTGTACCATACTTTATTTTTCTTCATGATGTTTATCACTGCCTGGCATTATAAAATACATATATTTATTATCAGATTTCCCTTCTGGAATGTCAAGTTTATGAGGGGGTGAATTTTATCTGTTTTGTTAACTGCTTTCTCCCTGGTGCCTAGAACAGTGCCTGGCAGGTAGCAGGTGATAGGTAAATACTTGCTGAATGAATTCTGTACTGACCTTGGGGAATCATTCCACTTTCCAAGCAGTTTTGTTCCCATCTATGAGCTGGCTTGATAATACTTGTTTCGCAGAGGGTATTTGGATGAGAAAAATGCTTCCTGGGTGCCAGGCTCTCAGGAAGGATTTCTTTAACATGTGTCAGCCTTTGTGTCCCTGACCTGGACGTGGAGGTTTGGAGCCTCAGGGTTTCTCCCAGACCTGTGTGCCGAAACACGTGGGGAAAGACCTGAATCCTTGGGTCGTTACTTCTGAGGTCATGTGGCTTTGCTGCCTTGGCGTCAGGCAGAGGAGAAAGGGCGAGCCTGGTTCACTATTCCGCCCACCCCAAGACCTGGGGGCCCTGCCTGATGACAGTGCTGTGGGCCGTCCCTAGCCCTCCTCAAGCCTCAGGAGAGCTGCTGCCAGCCGTTCTGGCGCTGGGCTGGGCACAAACACCAATGAGCAAGAAGTCACACTCTTTTGTCTCATCTCCCAGGTGACTCTGAACAACGTGGAAATCTGCAGTGAAAACATCTCTACTCTGAAGAAGACCCTGGAGGTATGGAGGAAATTGCCTGTTAGCTTTTAGCCGCTGCCACCTTCCCTGGCCTCACTTCAAGAGGGAGCCTGTGCACTCATCCTGGCGGGGACTGTGCATGCCCTGGCATTGAGCCAGCTCTGCTTCAGAGCACTCGAGGGGGTTCACTAGTGTTTGACTAATGAGTCAAGGGTAACAGGGCATCTCGACCAACGTGAAGAGCTCCGGCCCAAGATTTGAAAGATCAGAGTTCAGATTAGATCTTCTAGCACATTAGCACGTGACCTTGGGCAAATCCCTTAATTCTCAAAGCTATAGTTCTCTCATCTGTTAAATGAGGTACATATCTCCACCCTACTTCGGGTTTGCTGGATAGCCTAATAAAAAACAGGGTTGAAAACACTGTAAGAACTATAAAGCCCTGTATAATATTTATAAGAGATTAAGTTGAGACAGGATCACCAAACATTGTGTAAAGCTGGTTGCTGTTATCAGTTTCTAAAGCAAGGCTGCATAGTATAATGAAAATTGTTTGCACTTGTAAGTCAGATAACCCTGAGTTCAAATCTCCACTTGACCACCGACCAGTTGTATAGCCTGAGGCAACTTCTGTAACATCCCTGAGCCTCAGTTTCCTCATTTGTAAAACAGGGAGGATGATCTCTACCCCACCGGACAACTGTGAGAATTGAACAAGACAATATAAAGCACCTGGTACATGAGCAGGATGCAGTGATAATAAATTGTATTACTAGTTACAAATAACCTCATGGACCAATCACTTTAAGTGCTAAAAGACAAAGGACCCAATTCTGCCTCTGGGACTGGAGGGAGGCCAGGGTCCTACCTCCCTTGTGACACTTGTACTGGGGAGGCTGCCTTGCTGCAGAAGCACAGGGCTCAATGTGCAGACCAGTGGTGAGTGTCGGCTTTAGGGCTGAGGAGGCTGGGGGCCAGCACACAGGGAAGCAGGCCCTGGCACTGACCGGGTTTCTGGGTGCTCGGAGAGAACAGTCAGGTGGGAGGTGACAGTAGTACTGTGAACTGGCTAGATTAGGGAGTCACCCCAAAAGGGCCTTAGAGTGCAGTAACATAAGAGTGATACAAAGTACCAGTAGCAATGTGTCTGTCATACTGTGTGTACTCAACAGGGTGACTGTCGTTTTTAAGTCATGGCATCTGAGATTATACTCCTGACTTCATCTTTAACTTAGTCTGTTGGATTTTGAAGTAAAATTTTAGGAAATACTAGGAATGCAGAACAGAGCTGGTAGAATTAGCCAAGTGAAGGGAAAAGGGATAGCCATGAGCTAAAAAACAATTCCCATAAATCCTACCAGGTAGGATTTACTTAAGGTCAGGCCTCCCCGCTTTAGATTTGCATTTCACGTGTGTTCTTAATCCATCAGCAGCCCATGAGGTCAGCTGGCATGATGTCCATTTTACAGATGAGGTTAAACAGCTAAAGATAATAAAGATTGGAGCTGCTGCAGGACTGGAGGACCTCTGCATGCTAGATCAGTCCCTTTGCACCTCTCCCACAACGTTACTCCTGCTGTAGCCAAAAGCAGACTTTCTAAGGAGGCTACAAGAAATGTGGGCAGCTAGCAGCCCAAACATGGTGAGCTTCAAGCAGCTCCCCTTGCGGAGTTCTGTATAGCTGGGTTGTAGTGTGGGGATTAGGAACAAGCTCTCTGGAGCCGGAATCCCCACCTTGAATCCCAGTTCCACAACTTCCTGCTCTGTGGCTTTAGGTTATTCACTTCTCTGTGTCCAGTTTCCTAATCTGTAGAAGAGGGATAATAATACCTACTTCATAAGATAGGTACTTTAGTTAATGAAAACAAAGTGCTTAGAACAGGGCCTGGCATACGTAAACAGATAAATTTTACCTGTGATCATGATGATCTCTCTTGGGCTGCCAGGTGACAGGATTTAAAACAGGAGTTACAACAATAGCTAGCATGTCCTTAGTGTACACAATGTGCCAGGAACTGGGCTAAGTAAGCACTTTGTGCATCATTTCATCCAAGCACCATGGAATCAGGAATTTGTAGACAGTGAAACTGAAGTTCAGAAACTTGAAATCACTTGACCAAGGTCACTCAACTAATAGGTGGCTGAGCCAGGATTTAACCTAGGAATGGTTCTAAAGCATTTTCACCAGGGGGCCACATCAGCCTCGTGGTTGCCTTCAAAGGGCCGAAGTAATTTTAAGACTGTATGAATGTAACTACTTCTTAACTGCTAAGGACTTGAAATTACATTCAGCCCTTTGAATTTAAACTGGTACCTCCAGATTACAAAGAGGGAAGTCAGAGCCAGGCAGTTAGCCACCAGGACAGAATCCAGGTTTCTGAAACCCACCCAGGGCTCTTGCCTAGGATCAGCCTTAGCTGTGCCCAGAGAAGGCCCAAGTAGGAGAAATGGCTGGTTGCAGGTTGCTGCCCCCCCCACTGTCCTGTGGCCCATGCACAGAAACCCGAAAACTGGTGTTCTCCCCTAGAGCGACTGTACCAAGCTGTTCAGCCAGGGCATTGGAGGGGAGCAGGCCCAGGCCAAGTTTGACAGCTGCCTTTCGGACTTGGCTGCCGTGTCCAACAAATTTCGAGACCTCTTGCAGGTAAGTCCCAGATTCAACAGCTGGCCGAATCCTGTGCCTGTGTGTTGCTGAGAAGAGTATTACTGACTTACTGTGGGCTATGTGCATAAGGAAGCAGAGAGGAGGGGTGCGGGGGTAGCATGCAAGCCACTGAAACTGTGCACGTCCCTTGAGACTAAAGGCCCGTTGGTTCTTCAGCAGTGCAGTTATCACATTGACAGGCTAGCGTTCTGGTCTTCTGGAATCTCCACTTGGCCCCACTGTGTTGAGATCCCTGAGAAAGGTGCTCTAAGGGAATGGAACCACGTGGTGTCACGGACCCGCTGCTTGGCCTTAGGCACAGGTGCTGCCAGTACCGGGCACTCAGAATGTCTCTTCTTTTGAGAGTGTACACACCAACCTCTAGGCCTTATCTCTGACCTGGACCTCAGCTGGCATAGATCTGGAGAGGACTGGTTGTTCTTGGCCTCTTTTATCAGCATTTTCTGTTTCACTTCAAACAGTCTGCAGATGGTCTCAGATCTGGAAGAATGCCCTGGCAGTCAGGGGATGGGGTAGGAGAGAGGAAAGGCATGGAGAGCTGTGCTTTGTGGTCTGACGCGTCTCCACCTTGTCCTTTGCAGGAAGGGCTGACAGAGCTAAACAACACAGCAATCAAGCCGCAGGTGCAGCCTTGGATCAACACCTTTCTCTCTGTTTCCCACAACATTGAGGAGGTCAGCCTGACCACTGGCAGCCACCGAGCACAGGATTATCTCCTTGTTCCCCTAGCCCTCAGCTGGAGGGCAGTGCAGCTGCCTAAACCAGTGATGTTCCCCAGTGCGCCGCCAGAATTTTTACAACATACAATACCTGACTATTGAGTCAGGGGCATTGACCTCTCCTACCTTAGATTGTCAAATTGAAAAATGACAACAGCTAACACAGCAATTGATATCTGGTATAAATGAATTAAAATTTTACCTATTTTTTTGTCAGATCAGCAAAAAGTGAATTTTTTGATGTGCTGCAGAATTTTAGTAATTAGTTTATGTGTGACATGAGATGAGGAGAGTTGGAACTTGCTGGTCTAAACAGACTTGTCCTTAAGTGCTTCAAAGGCCCATTTCCCTCACACCCTTGTGGCCTAGGTTCCTCCCAGGAGACAGGTTGTTTCACAGTCAGAAGGGTCAGAAAAATATTCACAGGGAGTTTGCCTTGAACGAATACATCCTCTTTTATTGAGGCTTTGTTTTTTTACCTTACCTATCATCAACTTAGCCTTTTTTTAACTTAAGGATTTTATTCTTATAGAACATGAGGCGCTAGAGTAAGTAAAGGCCAGGATCCCATGTTGTGTGAGCCACGGCCACAGCCCGGGCCGTTTGCCAGTGGGAAGGGTGCTGCAGAAGCAGCACAGTCACTGCCCACTGGGGTGTCCGAGCTGGTTTTAAGGTGGATGAGTCAGAAGCTACAGGGGAAGAAGGACCCCTTCTGTTAGAGGGGTGGAAGTGGGGTGAGGATGAATGGTTCTTGGAGAAGCCCCGTGACCCATCTCACTTCCTAACAACAGGAAGAATTCAACGACTATGAGGCCAATGACCCTTGGGTGCAACAGTTCATCCTTAACCTGGAGCAGCAAATGGCAGAGTTCAAGGTGAGCAGGGGCTCTGGGGACCAGCTTATGGAATTACCCACTCCTGCCCAAACCAGCAGCCTACAGCTCCTCATCATACTCCTGCTGGGAACCCTGAAAGTCCTTCCAAGTCCCAGTCCGTAGAAATGCTCCCCAATGGCTTCATGTAACCATCCCTATCCCCCAAAGACCCCACCATGTAGGCAGAGGCGTGGGTAGGACTCCCACTGATGCCTAGCCTCTGTGTGCAGGCCAGCCTGTCTCCAGTCATCTATGACAATCTGACCAGCCTCATGACCAGCTTTGTGGCAGCGGAACTGGAGAGAGTGGTGCTGAAGTCCACCTTCAACCGGGTAAGGTCCAAGGAGCACAGGTCCCCAGCTGTGTCATTTCTCCTCCGCGGAAGTTGAGTCCTATCACTTGCATACCCTATTTGCTACTCCCAGGCCCTGCATATCTAGACCCAGTCCTTCCATGGCTTCTGAGGCCTTAGAGCTGATTGCAACCACCTAAAGCTCTGATGGGCCACAGGGCCAGCCTTGAACAGTGACGAGGCTTGTGTTTCCTTGCAGCTGGGCGGTCTGCAGTTTGACAAGGAGCTGAGGTCACTCATTGCCTACCTTACCACGGTGACCACCTGGACCATCCGAGACAAGTTTGCCCGGCTCTCCCAGATGGCTACAATCCTCAATCTGGAGCGGGTATGCAGGGCCCCCTTTGCCTAGCCAGGGAAAGGTATCTGGGCAGGGAGGCGAGAGGCATAAACCAAATTTGGATCCTGCCGGAACCTTCTCCTTTCTGGGCACCACAGCTCTGAACTTGGTGGAGGCCCAGGCCTTCTCTCAGGATAGTCCCCTCCTTGCTGACTGTCTCTGTTCTTCCCACAGGTGACGGAGATTCTAGATTACTGGGGCGCCAACTCTGGCCCATTGACATGGCGCCTCACCCCTGCTGAAGTACGCCAGGTGCTGGCTCTGCGCATCGACTTCCGCGGCGAGGACATCAAGAGGCTGCGCCTATAGCTGCCAGGGTGAGCCCACCCAGCCCATTACACCTCAGGGCCCGTTCCTTAAGTGGCCATAGCCGAGGAATGAGCAAGGCTCGCTGGCACCGGGAGAGGTCTAACAGCCCAGACCGTTCCACCACTGACAACAGAAATAAGGCATTGACTGACTCGTCTCTGCACCCAGACCTAGCTGAGTGATGCTCTGGGAGCAGCCTCTCCCCACCAAGACGTGGGTTCCCCTGGACTCCTGATGAGGTACAAAAGTCAACCTGGGCCAGCCTTGTCCATGATGGTCATGATGTCATCCCTGGACACCGCAGCAGACAGACTGCCTCCCTGCAGGCGCTAAAGGATCTGGGTGCATCTAGGAACCTAGGGAATTAGGGTTACTCCAAGAGGAGGATGTGATATTTATGACCACCCTGATTAAAGGAGACTCCTTGGAGAGATGCCAGTGTGCTGTTTTCAGGGAGGGCTGGGTACTGCGGGGAAGGCAGGTACCAGTTGCACTGAAATGAGAAAACAAACACCTAAAGCCTCAGCCTCCTCCCACACCCAGAGCAGCACACAGCTACTGCCAGGCCCCACATGATAGGTTGTGACTCATCCGATCCCAGAGCCTACCCCCGCTCTGGGGTCCTCAGCACCAGAAGCTGCGTCATCCCCAGGGTAGTTTCCCACAGTGCCAGGAGAGGTGAGAATTCCTCCCGCAGAAACAGAACAGCTTTATGAGGACAACCTTGAAGGGCAGATTGACTTTATTCCAAGAAGATCATGGTCCTGAAAACCTATTGCCCACAGGCTCTGGGTCACCGGGCACAGTCCACGTTACTGGGTAAGGTCTGAGTTGGCAGTGACTGGCTGTAGCCTGCACTGGCTCGCCACCACAGACATGGGTACAGACCGCACCCCTACTTCCACTCTCCCAGCAAGTCAGCTTGGGAGGTTAAATATGAAGTCTCTACTCAGGCAAAAGCTGGCCTCTAAGGAAGGACACAGGAAATGCCTCAAAAGTGTCAGCCTTCCCAAGGCACCCAGCATTCTGCTAAGGCAGGCTGTCGTCCCCTTCTTCCAGGGCCTTCGTGGAGAGTGAAACAGTCAAGGCTCCAGCTGGGCCATGGGATTTGTAAAGGCCACAAGGGACACTGAGCTTAGGACCTTCTGTCCAGATGGAGCAGAGGCCAAGCCTAGGCCACTGTCAACCAGGAGGTTACAGCCCTGATCCCTAGCACGGTCTCCGTTTCACCAGGCTTCAGAAGGGGCTGGGCCCAAACTCAGGTCAGCTTCCTTTGGGAGCAGATTCATAAAGAGGTGGGTAGGGAGTGGGAGGCTGAGTGCTCTGCAGGGGGTTGGGGGGGCTGCTGTTGCTCCACATTTTTCTCTTGCATGGGGACGGGCCTCACAGGAAGGGGTATCAGGTTGCGGTCTCATTCCCCAACAGCTGTAGGCTCAAGCCCTGCATATCCACTTCTACCAGGTGGATGCTGTAGTTCCCAAGGCCCTGGGAGCAAAGGACAAGAGGTATTTAGAGGACTCGGGGCAAAACTCTGGCCTTCCAGAGGCTGCAGCCCTTGGTTAGCCAGTAGGCCACAGTGAAGGCTCCCACCCGCTCACCAAATCCTGAACCCAGCACCATCAGGTACCTCAGTCTTGGCCAGCAGAGCCTCCAAAGCCTCCTTTTGCCTTGGCTCCTTGGTCAACAGGTAGAGAAAGCCCCCACCACCTGCCCCTGCCAGGCTCTGGCCATGCACGTGGGGGGCCAGGACATCCATCATTCGCCGTACAACCAAGGGCTCACAGCCTGGAGCCATGAGCTTCTTCTGCTCCCAGTACAAGGTCAGGCACTGGCCCAGCAGAGGCAGGCTTCCTGGGGTGGGGGCAGAGAGGGGAGTGGCAGGCCTAAGCCAGAATATTCTGTCAGTGCCCGTTTGTTGATGACAAAGTGCCAAGAGGTACTGGTTAACCAGAGGCTGGAAACAGGAGTAATGAAGACCACCTCACAGGGTTGTCCGAGGGCTAATGCGCACAGAGCAGCTGATGTGGTGCACAGCAGTGTTCAGTAAACTACAGCCACTCACTTGGAACCCTGCTTAGCTCCGACTGGCACTCGGTTATGGAGCCAAACCTCTTCCTGCTTCTTGATAGGTAGGGCTCGAGGCCTTCCCCGTGATGCAAGTATTGTCCTGAGGTAGGGCTCCCACCTAAGTGAGACCCTAGGGAAGACAGATGGTAGGCCTCTGTCCCTGGGGGCCTAACACCTAGGGCCTGGGCCAAGCCTGCAAAGCCCCCTGGCCTCAGACGCATGAGTGACAAGGCACTCACTCCTGGTGCCCTGCCCTCGGGAAAGGAGCACCTCGCCATGGTGGAAGGAGCACCTCACCTTGGTGGAAGGCTTCCACGCACTCCTCTGCGTGCTGCACCAGGCTGTGAGCATTCTGCACGACAGCAGGCAGCCGGGCATACCAGTTCCTCAGCACATCCTGCATATGGGGCAGTAGGGGTGTGATGAGGATCTGGGCCCTGCTGAGCCTTCTGCCTCCCTTCCTCCTGGGGCTGGGGCTCACCTGCAGCAGGTTGCGAGCCAGGCGGGTCTTGCCAGTGTACACCAGGAGCAAGTGGTCATTGAGCGTCTGGACAAAGCCCTCAGGCACAGTGATCTCTTCCACCTCAACCTTCAGTGGCAGCTGAGCCCGGGAGCGCCCCACCTTGATGCCAGGCATTAGGCCACCCACTTGGTCCTGCCAGCCACCTCCTGTGAGCCCAGGGTCCATCACTGTTGGAGCCTATCCGACCCAGCTTCCTTCTCCCAGCCCAGGCTCCTGGCCCCCTACATCCTGGCAGGGACCAGTGTGGAAGACAGCTTCCCCCAACTTAAGCTGGGCCAAGTGAGCTGTCTCGACTTTTGTCCCCATCCTTGGGAGCAGGATGAGCGCGGCAAGAGAAAGGATTTCATTCCAGAACCGAGCTTGGGTTGCACAAGGCCAAGTTATACTGCAGACCTCATGTGTAGTTGGAGCCGAGGTAAACCACATCGAAGGGTAAGACCTTGCACTCACCTCTCTCCCAAGGAGAGGTGATAGAGGACTTTTCCTGCAGCCTCACTGACCCCTGCACCCTAGCATTTCTGGAAATAAGCTTTCAGCCTCGCTTTTCAAATGGAAGAGCTTGTTCATATCTTGCTTTAGTAATGAAAGGTATGGGTCTATTTTTCTCCTGCAGCTCTGTAAAAAATAAAACTTGAGATTGTTCTGAGACAGACCCTTAATATTTGGGGAAGGGCCTACAAGGGTTTAAAGCAGGGGTGTCAAACTCATTTTCACCGGGGCCACATCAGCCTTATGGTTGCCTTCAAAGGACCGAATGTAATTTTAGGACTGTATAAATGTACTCCTTAAATAGGGGCAAGGAGCTCCGAGCTGCTGCCAGGTAGAAACAAGGTGCCAGGCCGGATAAAACAAGGTGGGGGGCCGGATTCAGCCTGTGGGCCTTGTGTTTGTCACCTGTGGTTTAAAGTATATATAAAATGCAAATGGCAGGAGGCATCTGGAACTTTACAGCCAAAACATGGTGTTTAATGGCAGGCCCCAAATGTCAGCTCCCTGGCTGCCTCTCCTTCAAAGCACCAAGCGCAGCTTGTAATTCTGTATTCAGATGGTTATTGATTGTCTGTCCCCAATGGACCATACTACTTTTGAGAGCAAGGGCCCTGTTTTTGCTCATTTTATCCCCCACATCCAGCACTGAGTGGATTTCCAATAGCTGTCAATTGACCAAATGAAGGATTTGAGCGGTACGTACATCTCAGAAGAAAACTGGAAAGGCCTCCCTATCTGCCCCTCTTGCTAATAACTACCTATTAAGGGATGAGTCATTACAATGAAAGGAGGAAGGTGGGCTGCAAAGGGACCAGAAAAGAGCATAATTAGCACCCGTACATCTTTGTAACAGTTTCCTGCCCAGAATCACAATGGGGATGAAGCCAGGCATCCTGGGGTGGCCACGGCATCCTAGGATCAGACAAAACTGGCTGCCCCCCATTGTGCATGGAGTCCATGGGGCCATGGTGGCGAGAGGAGGGTAAAGCTTGGTGCTAGTAGCACGCCTCTGTGAGCACAGCCATGTTCTGGGCCCGCAGTGCCCCCCATGTGGCTGGCAGGAAGGGGAGGTGGGCACAGATGACTGTAGCCCAAGGAAGAGGCAAGTTGGCTGGAAAGGTAGACTGAAGGTCCTGTCCCCTACTCCAGACTCCAGTTGTCCCCAGCTCCAACCTAAGAGACACCCCTGGATGGCGACAAAGTCATGAGGAGTAAACATGTAAACATAGGTACCTAACACACATAAAAAGTACAGCACACAATCTGACACTTAGTAGGTGCTGCTAAAATGTCAGCTTCTTTGAGGTAGAAATATTTCAAGAAATATTTCAAGAAATATTTCAATATTTCTGACCATCTGAAGGAGCAGCACAGTGTTGTGGCTGTCTGCAAGCCCAAGGAGCTCCTGGAAGCTCTTGGGTGAGTGCCAGTGACCGCCGTCCCGCCAGGGAAGCCCCATACCTGTGGTGAGCATCTGCTCCAGGTGCAGCACTGCGTGGATCAGGGCCTCTGGGCTCACCATCCGGCCTGCCGCCCGCTGCAAGGCGGCCAGGGCAGTGCCTGCCAAGATACTGCTGGTGCCTGCACCGCAGGGAGGAAGGGGTCAGGCCTGAAACAGCCCTGCCCAGCCCAGCCCTGCCCCACCCATGCCTTCTGGGGCAGAGGCAGTGAGGAGGATGCAAGGCGAGGCTAGAGGGCGGGCATGGAGTGGTAGGCAACAGGGGTACAGGGCCCACTCACCAAGGCCAGAGCCATGGGGCAGCTCAGACCAGGTGTGCAGCTCGAAGCCACCCCCAAAGGTGCGCAGTAACTGCTCACTCAGCGAGAGCTTGGAGTGGACATGCACAATCCCCGCACAGATAAAGGCCGCCTTCAGCAGGGCCCCTACAGAAGGATCAGCACCCAGCAAGGAATTTGGTCTCCGAAGACAGAAGAAGACATACCACCTCACCTCCACTATTTCCCAGCCCAGCATGGGGCTCATGTGGGGAACAAAAGCCCAGTAGCAGTGCAGACCCCACCCCCAAGCCACGAAAAGACATCTGGGCTCCCCAACATGGACAACTGTGCCAGTTCTACCTCCCGCACCTGCGTGCACCTGGCAAGGTGACCTCAGGGCTCCTCAACCAGACTGACTATAGCCCTCGGGCCAGACCCCCACTGCCAGCAGGATCTTCAGGGTTCTGCCCCTACCCCCCAGCTAGCTGTGTGTGCCATCCCTACTGGCAGATGTCCTGGGTGCCCTGACCTGGAGCTTGGGGCTGGCAGTAGTCCTGCAGGTCCTCCAGGCTCCGGCACACAATCTTCATGGCCATCTCATCCTGCTGAAGCCCCGCTGCCAGCCACAGCTCGGGCTCTGAGATGCGGCGAGCCCTGGCCCCAATGGGCCGGCGGCCATCCACTCGCACAGCCAGGCCCAGCACTGCCCCACCAAGCTCATAGGCAAGGGGTGGCGTGTCGCTCCATCCTCCTGCAGCAGTTGACAAGACTAAGCTGGTCACGGGGCTAAGAGCCCAGCTCCAGGCTGGCTACCCTCACCCCGCTCCAAGGGGCTCACCAGAGAAATCCACGCGAGCCGGGCACTCAGCCACCACCCACTGCCCAGGTGCTGGCAGCTCCACGGGCTGTGTGGAGACAAAGTGCTGGGCTGACATCACAGCCTGGCGGATCAGGATCTGCTGGGCCCCCTCATAGTGGCGAGCAGCTCGCACTAGCAAAGCCGGTCTGCCAGGAGGGAAGGGAGAGGTATCGGCAGGAGCCCCGGGCTGGAGGCAGACTGCCTGGGTTTGGGGACCTGCCTGCCCTGGGTGACCCGAGATCACCCCACCCCACCTCTCTCTGGGTTCCCACCTACAAGGATTACCACGGGCTTCTTCGGGGGCTCTGACATCATTAGCACTCACCTGCTCAGCCATTTGTCCCGCTCCTGGGCAAGTGCCTTCACACCCTCAGCCAGCTCTCCACACTCCAGGTACGAGAGGGGCCGAATCCACTCGGGATTGGCAGCAGGCCCACTCCGTAAACCACCTCGGCCTTCTGCCATACAACCCAGTACATCTGCCACACAGGCCAGCGCTCGGGCCGCCACACCTGGATCTACTGCGCCAGCTGCAACTGAGGGACCAGAGACCAGGGGTGGTTAGGGTTGGGACCTACCCTCGGTGCCCTGTTCCCCGAGAGACTATGCAACAGTCCCCAGACACTCTAGATCCCTCACACGTCTTCACTTTTGCCCAGGCTGTATCCTTACCTGCAAATGCACGCCCCACTTCTCTGCTCGCCCTGACAGCCCCAGCCCAGCCCAGCTGTGCCTCTTCATCACCACCCAAGATGCCCAGAGTGGTTAATATCTCAGACTCAGGGGTCAAACCACCTGGGTTCAGTCTGAACCCCACCCCTAGCTAGCTGTGTGGCTGTAGGAGAACAACTTCAATAGGGATGATTTTCCAGTCACTGGCACCATCAATGAGGTGCTGCCTGAGCCCCAGCCAATGTGCCTGAGCCCTCCGGTGGAGCCGGCCACATCCCCCTGGGACTCTGGCACCTACATCTCGGCACCCAGTACTACTGGTGCTCATAGGACTCAGAGGCCTATGACCAGGCCTCAGCCTTTCACCAAAAACTCCCCACTGATAAGGATGAGGCTTCCCAGAAACCTAAAGGCAAGCTCCACTGTATCTCTTCCCTGCTTTGAAGTCTCATGGCTCCCTAGTACCCTCAGGTCATCAATCCAGAGGTCAGGTGGTGCTGGGTCTAACTTCCCAGCACAGACATCCAGACTACTCACCCTGGTCCAGCGTGGCCAGCAAGGGCCCAGGGCAACCCTCACGGACAGCGGCCCAGATCAGCGGGCGCAGGCTGAGGTCCTGCTGGGCCTCGAGCACGCTGCGTGCCTTATGCAGGGCCTGGTGGAAGAACAGGTCCCGGCGGGAGGCCAGTGTGGCAGCCCGGTCCAGACACGGCTGCAGCTGCTCCCAGGACAGGCGCCAGGAGGCCCTCCAGGCCCACAGGGCCTCACCCCCATCCTCCTGGGGGTCTAACATCCACAGCATGTCCCGGGGCCCCACGGCCCTTGAGGGGTGGAGCACAGGAAACAGGCGAGCACTGGGAAGGCAACACTCTGTGGGGGACGTGTCTGGGTCCCACAGGTCCCAGTTTCTGGTGTGGGGAGAAGGCGCATTAGCTGGATGGAAGCAGGACTCCTGCTTCCTCACCAAGCCCTAACCACCTGTCAACAGGGGGCTGGCTACTTCACCGAGGGCAGGACAAGTTCTTCGAGGTGACACAAGCAGGCAGTTTAGGGAGGGAGGCAAACCACCCTGCCTCCCTTCCCAGGCCTCTGAGCAAAATCCCAAAGGCTGAGCACAGCCAGGGATTAGGAGTTGTCCAGGAAGGGGCGGGGGGGTGGGGGGGGGGTGCTGGGGAGGATCGGGCTGCCCAAAACTACCCCTGTTTCCCCTGGGCTGCTGGGAGGGTAGGTGCTGCTCTGGGGCAGAGGCAGGGAGGAGCCCCCAAGCAGCAGCCGCCCTGGCTGGCGAGGCCCACGGAGCCCGTGGAGGCCACCAGTCTCACCGAATGCCTGTCTTCTGGAAGAACTCACTCCAGGGCATGTTGAGATACGTTCCTGTCCCCTGCCTCTGGGGAAAGAAGAGGAAGCAGTCAGGGCTTCAGAGGCCACAGGAAGGGGTTAGGGACACTGAGACCAGGGGGCTGCGACCTGCTCAGGAAGGGGCAGGAGGAAAGACTTGCACACACGAGAGCAAGTTCTGAAACACTGTGGCAAGCCCTGGAGCCTCGGCACTCCAGGCCAGGCGCCTGGAACCTGGCGCAGAATCCCAGGTCTAGGCCCAAACCACTACAGCTGGCTCTGCTGCCCAACGCTGCTCACCTCCCTCTCCAAACCTCAGTCTCCGGCCTGTAAAGTGGGGTTAAAAATTCCCGGTCAGGCTGCCTGCCAGAGCAGACAAGGGGGCAGATACAGACACGGTGATACTCTGCCGGACATGGCCTACTCCTCGGGCCAGCACTCAGCGAGCCCTGCTGTGGAGTGGGAGCTGAGCTGGGACCCCAGGGCTCCCCAAAGCCTGAAGTCGGGGTGAGGGAACATGGAGGGTGGCACCTACTTCCCAGCTGTCCAGACGGCCAACGAGGGTGAAGGCACGGACAGGGGTGCCGTGCAGCCGCAAGTGGTGGCCCCGCAGGACAAGGTCACGCAGCTCCATGCCATGCAGGGCCTCAGACTGAGCCGTGTCCAGGCCACTCAGGAAGCAACCAGTGCTGATGTCAATGGGGCCCTGGCAGGAGAGAGGGCAGGCATCCTGAGTGGACGGTGCAGCTCCTGCAGCCCCCCAACACACACAGGACCTGGCCCCCAAGAGCCTTGCTCTCCCTCTGCCCCTGCTCTTAGGCCTCACCCGGAGATGGCAGTGCTGCAGGACACTCCCAGGACCCAGCCGGACAGGGCCCTCCAGCAGACAGCTGATCACGGAGCTCCCAGCCCACAGTAGCCGCGGCTCCTGTGAAGCCAGGGAGAAGCTCGTGAGGGCCCAGGGCCAGGGGCTGCCCCAACCCTCCACCACAGCCAAGGTCCCAGCCCATGCCCATCAGGAGCCAGATTCCTCTCTACACAGGCCCTGGCCCCAGCCTCGGGCCGGCTCTCATCTCACCCTGTTCACACTGTTCCCCCACAGGCCCGCTCTCCGCTCTCCCTGCAATCCTCTAGAGCAGGGGTGTCAAACTCATTTTCACCAGGGGCCACATCAGCCTCTTGGATGCCTTCAAAGGGCCAAAAGTAATTTCAACTCTTAACAGTTAAGGAGTAGTTACCTATATACAGTCCCAAAATTATTTCAGCCCTTCAAAGGCAACCTTGAGGCTGATGTGGCCCCCAGTAAAAACAAGTTTGACACCCCTGCTCTAGAGCAAATCTGAACTCAGTAATAGAGGTCCCACCAGATGACAGCTCCCCCAGAAAACCCCTCCCCCGAGTCCAGGAACCCCCACCACTCTGAGGGCCACCTCTGAACTCTATCTGTCCCCTTCCTCAGCACCATGGCACTGACCCAGGCCCATCACCTCAAATGTGTGTGTCTCCCCAAGCAGACCCCAAGGAAAGGGTATAGGGTCTTCTCTAGCTTCTCAATCAGACAGACCTGGGTGTGGAATCCTGACTTGGCCACTTACTGGCTCTGTGGCCTCAGGCAAGTTACTTAACCGATCTGAGCTGCCACTGCCTCATGTCAAATGGGGATAATAGCACCTACATTCATAGGTGTTAATCTCTTCCAAACATGGTCTAGTCCTTTCCCTCCTAGGAGCCCCTGTCCCACCTGTCCTAAGGCACCTCTGCTGGTCTTACCTCCAGGCAGGTCTTACCTCTACTTGGGAGTGCACAACCTGGGCCCTCAGAGCCCCAGGGAACGTGAGGATGTGCAGGAACTCACTGGCCGAGTTGGTCATGTAGCTGTAGCTGCCGTCGGGGATATATGCTGTAAAGATACAAGCACTGACCCCAACCCTATGCCTGTGGCTGCTCTGATGCCAGGCCTCCATCAGGCCTGGGAGGGCAGGCACGGCAATGAACCCATAGTGCCCGATGGGAAAGCTGAAATCCAGAGAGGTTCAGCAACCTGCCCAAAGTCACACAGCTAGAAAATGGAAAGACTGGGCCTGGAGCCCAGGAATGAGACAAAAGGAGGAGAGTTGTCTTTGGTGGGCAGGCAGTGTCAAGACTCTGGGTTGGGAGAGGGGAACTGCCTGGTCCAGGAGCCCAGGGACCAGGCAGGCGGCAGCCTCATTCTGCAGGTCCTCACTCCTGCGGTCTCCCCACCCCAGAGACCCGAGAGGCAGCACCCACCCATTGTGAGGGGCTGGTCACGAAGCTGCCTCCACAGCTCAGCCCGGGCACCCTGAAGATAGCCTGCGACGTCTGCATCACCTTGCCCCATCTCTGGGGGCCGTCCCACCAGGAAGTTCTCTCTGCTCACGTTCCGGGCCATGCACAGCAGAATGTCGAAAAATAGAGACAGCTGGGGCAAGGGTGGGAAGTAGAGCTATTAGGGGGTTCCTAGGTGAACTACAGCAGTCCCATTCCCGGAGACACTGACCCCGAGAGGGGAAGGGGCTAGCCTGAGGTCACACAGCCAGGTTGCCAGTGTCGGGGCCTCTCCCCAAGGCCAGGGCCCGCAGCCCCACCCCCAGTCACCTGGACAGGCCGGGCTCCAGAGTCCAAGCCCATGTAGGTGCAGGCGTCCAGGGGCGAGCTCACATGGGTGGCAAGGAGGTGCTCAGCAGTCTCCACAGAGAAAAAGGCGATCCCAGAGACCTGGAGGAGCCCCCACGAGGATCAGGCGGGGGTACCCTGGGGCCAGGCTTGGGCCTGAGTGGGAAAGACACATGAAGATGGGCCAGGCCAGGCTGGCTGCTCCACCAGGCAAGGTCCTTCATCTTCGGGGCCACTCCGGCACCTGGATTCCAGGCCTCCCGGAGGGCAAGTCCCCCGGAAAGGCACCTTCTGGAACCCCCTCCAATCTTAAGGCCTCCTCCAAAACCTAGTTCTCCATCATCCCCGTGGGCTGGTCCCAGACCCTTAACCACCCCTCTTATCCTCATCCTTCATTCTAGAGCGATCCCCGAGTTGGGTTTCAGACTGCCTCCCAACTGCATTCCTGAGCTTGCTCACACTGGCTCTAGCCCTTCCAGTTCAGGACAAGACCCTTTCCTCAGACTCTGGCTCCACCTGGTCCTCCACCACAGATTCTGGTTCCACCCTGCCCTGGAGTCTTCTAGAAGCAATGGGGCTCTGCCCCAAACAGGAAGGCAAACCCTCCCTTTCCCTGGGGTCCCCAAAGCCATACCAGTGGCACCCGCCTATCAGGCCTGGTGCACCGCTGTATCTCCGCCTCGGTGCCCCGGTAGTAAATGTCTGAAACGAAGCCCTGTGTCGGGGAGAAAACAGTTAGGGGAGGGAGCAGGGAGGAAGGGAACAGACACAGCAAGGGTGTTCTCCGAATGAAGCCTAGGATGCATGTCTGACAGGGGCCCGCACGCTCCCAGGGGGCACTGTCCCACCCCGACAGCAGAAGGCTTTGCGTGTCTTCACAGCCCCAGCCCAAGCTCAGAGCCTGGCACAGGGCCATGTGTCATTCAAGTTCGGCAAAAGATAAGTGAGTACAAGCATTGTTGCCCTGGAGGAAACGCCGCCAAATCCACTGTACCAGAAAGTCCAGGGCAAGAGGCTGCGCAGAGCACAGGACCTGGAGGCCACGGCAGGCCGGCTCAGCTGCCTGCTCCCCTGCCCCAGGGCCACTACCTGGGGGTCAGTGAGGTAGACGCCATGGTTCCGGGCATAGGCCACACTCCCTGGAAAGGCGATCACTCTGGCTCCCCGGAAGCCATCCCAGCTGATCCCTGTGGGTGGGGCAGTCAGGAGGCTCCCTGGAGCCCAAGCCCAAGGCAGGGAGACCCCAGCCAGATAAAAACAAGAGCCCATGGGAGGGGCATCTGGGCACCTCTAAAAGGAAAATATGGTTTCCAAGCCACGTGGACATCCCTCTGGGAGAATGACAACGCCTCCCCTCCCAAAGTTCTACCCCAGCCCTTTGGGGCAGAAGGGGCAGGGCTGGTGTCTCCATTCTCAGTCTAGGAGACGGAGGCCCAGCAGGGGAAGCCCTGCCTCCGGGTCTGGACTTCACCCTCCACACCCTATAGCTTCCCTTCTAACGTGGCAGTGGGCCGGGCCCAGAAATGGTGAACCTGGAAGAGCACAGCCCCCCTTGGGCAGTGGCCAGGGAGGCGGTCCCAAGCCTTCTCCTGCTCACCTGGGTTGGAAGGAACAGACAGCAGCATGTCCGTGCTGCAGACCCACACACCTGGCGGGGAGCCTGGGCCCAGCTGTGGGAGAGAGAGTGCAGCTGGTGGACGGGCCCAGCCCTTCCTCTGCAGCCACCACAGCCCAGCCTCAAGAGCCTGTCCCCATGCTCTAGGGAGACTCTGGCTGCTGAGGGAACAGGGGTCTCCCCAGACCCTCCTGCCTACCTCCTGGGGTCACACCTCCCCCAGTTTTACCAACACTAGTTTCCTGAAGCTCTAACTCTAGGCAAACCCCAAAGCTGTTCTCCTTGGCTTCCTGTCTGAGCCAGGACAGACCACAGCTGGCAGTGCAGTGAGAGGGGGACAAGGCCCCAAGGCACTGCTGGCCTCACCTGATAGCTCATGATGTCCAGCAAGTGGTCCAGGTTGCAGACCACAGCCTCCACGGGGGCCTGCGGGTTCTCCACAGGGAGGCAGGTGAAGGCCCGGCCGCAGTCATCGAAGGGGAAGTCTCGGCCCTCGGTGGGGAAGCAGGGACAGGTGAGAGAGCCCTTGGGACAGAGAGCCTGAGGACACCCCATGGGCTGTGCAAGGGTGGAAGTCATCAAGCTACAGGACTTTCAAGAAGTGTTTTCTTGTGTAGTATTTTTCAATTACATGATTATAGTAAATGGCTAGAAAATGTAGATAGGCAAAAAGAACAACAACCCCTCGGGAATAATAACCATTCCTCTCATTTTAAGGTGTAGCCTTTCAGATTTGTGTTCATATATTCTTTCATTTTTTTTAACAAAAATGAGATTCTGAAAAGGTAGCGACAATGGAAGTCAACACACACACACACACACACACACACACACACACAAAACTGGGGAAATAAAACTGGGAACTACGTAAAGCCAGGCCCCGTCTTCAGCATTCAGTGGAGCATCTCAGCATGTCCGCCGGAAGCAGGCACTGAGTGTCGTCGCCACCCTCACTTCACAGATGCGGACACTGAGGCCTAGAAGGGTCAGGCGACTTGCCCAAGTCACAGAGCTGCTCAGTGTCTTTCCAGGCAACCCACAGACTTAGACGGGCCTATTAACCACTCTCTAATATTCCACCAGGAGGATAAGCTGTTTATGTTTAGCCAGTTGCCTGTTTTTGGACAGCTGGATCAATTCTGATTCCGATTCGTCTGGATTTGCACAATGAACACCTTGCACCCAGCCCCTGCAGGTGCTGTCCAGCCCCAAGGATCGATGGCACCGGCCTTCTGCACGGCACCTTGCCCGGCATTTCACTCACTGTGTGCAGGATGAGGATCCAGGCCGAGTGTAGGACATCGGATGTGACCACCTGTGGAAAAAGTGAAAAAGCCCTGTTGGCAGAGGCCTGGGCAGAAGGGGCCCAAGGATGGCACCTTGGACACAAATCCGCTCAGGTACCAAAGGAACAATGTGAGCACTCACCGTGAAGCCTGCCCGGGCACTCAGGTGCTCGGCAGCCACCAGCAGGGCATTGAGGGTGGCTCCCCCACTGCCCACACGAGTCTCGGGGTCCTCCACGGCCAGCACCAAGGTTCCCGCGGGGATCTGCTCTCGTTTCTGGCGCACTTCCAGCTCTGTGGTCAGAACATGGCGGGTCCCTGCCCTCAGCTTCCCAGCCCTGGTCCCAAGCACCTAAAGCCAACCTACTGATCATTATTATTTTATCTTCTTTGACTCAGTAGCTTTTCAGGTAGTCGCTCATTAGAGCTTTACCCAACTTTGTGAGGTAAGTACAAGTATTCATTTTACAGATGAGAAAACCAAGTCTCAGTGAAGTGACATGACGTGTCTGTATACTAAGGGTCACATGGCTAGGGAGAAGCGCTACCTGGGTTTGAACCCAGGACTGCCCGACTCCTGCAGTTATAGGGGTGTGGTGGGAGTTAGGGCTGAGTGGGCAGGGAGGATCCCCTACCTCTCTGGAAGACCTCAACGCTGTCCTTGTGCTGGCATGTAAGGATGACAACCGTCCAATCAACCCCTTTGGGCTGCTCCATTCTGGACAAAATTGAGGGGCTTCCTGAGGCAGAGACAGGGGTGTACATTAATTATCATACCCTAAAATTGATTTTTCAGTGTACAGTTTTATGAAATTTAACACATGTATAGATTCTTGTGGTCACCACCATCTGCACCCCAAAAAACTCCCATGTGCTACCCCTTTACAGTGACGCTTTCCTGCATCCCTCACCCCTGACAACCACTGATCTTGTCTTCACAGCTCCAGTACAGCTGAAATCTTCTGAGATTGGCTTCTTTCACTCAACATAATGCCTCTAAGAGTCATCCAAGTTGGCTGTGTATATCAGTTCTTTCTTTTCTTTTTTCTTTTTTCTTTTTTTTTGGCCAAGCAGCATTCCATTGCATGGACCTTGCACGGTCTGTTTCTCCAACCGTGCACTGACAGACGGACAGACACTGGGCTGTTTCCAGGCTTTGACAGCCAAGAACAGAGCTGCTATCAACATTCACGTGCAAATGCAGGGTGAATGGAAGACTTCATCTCCCCAGGTGGGTACCTCACTGTGGGATTGCCATGTCGTGTGTTAAGTATATCTTTGAGTTTCTCTTTCTGGGTGCATGTGATTTCCTCAGGAGAGGAAGTAAAAGGAGCAGGGTGAGGTAGTCAGTGGGTCCCACCTTAAAGAAAGGGGCTGCCCTTTCTGTACCACCAGCCCCTCATCACTCAGTTCATTGGCTGTGACCTGGGAGGAGGTAAGGCCTAACCTCCCAGGCTCCTGAGGTGGAAGGGAATTCCCTGGAGAAGGGGGCAGTTGTGGGAGGGGCGTACCAGCCTGTTCAAGGGATCCAGCCAGGGTGCCAACAGCGCCCACTCCAGGGACCTCAGAGGGGACCTCCCCTTCCAGAGGCTCTAAGCCTAAAAGAGGCTACAGCCCTACCTGCCAGCCACCTTCCTCCAGGGCACTTTGAGCAAGTGAGGGGAAGAGGAGGCCAAAGCTACAGCTGCACCCCTTCGGGTCTTCCCCAACACTTCTCTCCTGCCAGGTGGAAGACCAATCTGACTCCAGGGCATCCCCGCCCAACACCTCGGCAGACAAGTCCCCAGGAGTGCCCTGACATCTACCTCTGGCAGAGTCCCAGCTATTGTCCTACCAAGTGGCCCACCCCCACCTCTTTCCTCCAGCCCCCAAAGCTCAGTGTCAGAGAGATGGTGGAACTGGCTGCCTGCCTTCCTAGAGGTGCCCAGAACACACGTCCTGCCCATGCCCCGGCCAAAGCCATCAGGAAACCTGAACCACAGCAAGTTTCTTCTTGGACCAGACACCTCTGCCACCAGTCCTGTGGTTAAGGTTGACAGGCACCACCACTTAGCAACACCCACGCTGCCACGAGCTTTCAGGGAAAGCCTCCGCCACTAACAGAAACTGCTCTGTTCCCTGCCCAGCCCAGGAGGGAAATCCAGAGGGGAAACCTGAGCTAGAGATCTTGGCCAGACATCTGAGGGCAAAGGCATTCCCCAGGATGCCCAGGAGGGCCTTCCCAGTAAAGAGGCCTCAAGGGAGTCCAGCCTGGCCCCCACCTTCCTGCATGACCTTTGGCACCCCTAACCCTCTCGGGCCTCCTGAGCCAGGAAGTAGAATTGACTGATGCTCCCAGCTTGTTCACATGCTTCCCACCAACAGCTCTCAGCCAATGACTCAGTGCAGCAGGGACACGAAGACAGAGCCATTCTGGCAATTTGGGGATCCTCTGCCAGGCAATCTTGGCTCCAGGACTCTCCACGCACCCAACAGACACTGTCTCACAACCACACTGCAGTCTGAGACCCTCCCTACCCGTCCCTCCCTACTTCTGGTATTCCTTCACAGGGAGCAGACGAACAGCTTCCCCTGCTTCCTCCAGCTCCCTCCTCTTTTTCCTTCCCCCAATAAATCTAATCCTACCTTTGTCTTAGCTTCTGCAAGAACCTCAACCAACACGGAGAGTACATTATCCCCCTTTGGCACCTTCAAAAGAAAAATCACCGTACAAACCTCTAAGTTACTGTGTGAGAAGTATGTCTTTATCCTAAAGAATACATGATGAAGAAACTGAGGCACAGCCCTGTCCAGGTAGCTCAGTTGGTTAGAACCACACCCCACACACCAAAAGGCTGCAGGTTAGATTCCCTGTCAGGGCACATACCTAGGTCGTGGGTTTGATCCCCAGTTGGGGTGCATGTGGAAGGCAACCGATCAATATTTCTTCTCTCATATCACTGTTTCTCTCTCTCTCCCCCTCCCTCCCCCCTTCTCTGTCTAAAATCAATAAATATATCCTTGGGTGAGAATTTTTTTTAATGCAACTGAGGCACAGAGAGATTAAGTCATATGTCCATGGTCACACAGCTATCAAGTGGCAGAGCCAAATGTGAACCCACACACGTCTGTTTCAGAGTCCAATCTTTTAACCACTACTCTGAACCTACTGTGTAGGACTGAAAAAAAGAACAGAAGGGGTAAATACATGTAAAGGGCTCCGTACAGGTGGCAATGAAGTGGGATGACATTAACAATAACAACCATATCTACCTATGAAAACTTGTTTTGGGTGGTATCCTTTCTCCTTAATCAGCTTGTCAACTCTGCCACCTTACTTGCAGTAAGTGGCCTGGTGTCACTGTTTTCAGGGGACCCCTTGCTGATGTCTTCATGTAGGCTCAATGCTTTCTGGCTCAACAGGTAGCCATCAATCAGAACACATTTTCTGTTCATATCTTCCACCCACACATTTAATGCATTTTTCATCTTAACCAAGCACTTATCACTCCTCACGCCCTGTGGCTGTAACTTTTGCAGTTTAAAGTGCAACAGAAAAACCAGCACGGACTTTCTTCCTTTTTCATGATTTCACTGATAGATTTGTTCTTACCATAGATGTTAGCAGCCTCAGCATGTGATTTGTTTCCTTTCCTTATTAAATCCAGAACTTTCATCTTCTCACTTAAAGGAAGCACTTTACAGCTACTCTTTGCCATATCTGAATCCTGAGCAACACTGCCTTTGCGCTTTGAAGCTATTATCAAGTAAAATAAGGACTACTTGAACTGAGACACCTGACAGCGGATCTGATAACCGAGAATGGCTACTAAGTGACAAAACAACTGGTAGCCTATACAGCCTGGATAAACGGGACAAAGGGCTGATTTACGCCCCAGGCAGGAGGGAGCAGGTCCAGGGAGATGTCATCGGGCTACTCAGAACTTCAGACAATTTTATAACACGCATTGTTTATTTCTGAAATTTCCATTTGCTATTTCAGACGGAAGACCTCAAGTAATTGAAACCGTGGAAAGGAAAACCGCGGGTAAAGGTGGGGCGACTAGTGTAATTGAGATTTGTGCATAGTGACAAGACCCCCATGGGCACACTGGGGCAGGAAAATCGGCCTCAAAGCAAAATCCTCAGCGCCGGTATTCAGCACCCCACCTGCCTCTGGGGTGAGGAGACCCTGGAGCCGGTATTCCCCGCCTGCCCCCAGCGCTCCCAGGTTGCGAACTCCCATGGAAAGACCCAAGCAAGAGGGTAGTAGGACTGGCGACTCCCCCTTCCTCCTACAGCCGGCGGGCGCCCAAGGGCTCCAACAGAGTTCTTGGAAACTCTCTGCCTCGGTCCTGCGCCTGGGAAAGGATCCGCCAGGAAACGCCGACCGGGTACTGAGGCGAGGAAAGCAAAGACTCACGCAGACCCACGTACCTGACTCCGCCGGCGCTAGGCTCGGCCGGCCCTCGAACGCGGGGGCTGCGCGACCCGTTGCGGCGCACCCTGGGAAATGTAGTTTCACCCCTCCGCCTGCCCCGGCTCGTCCTCTCCGGGGGAAAAAAGCTCCCCGCTATAGCAGGGCAGACGAATTTAGTCAGGACAACGCTTTCTGAAAGAGCGGTCAGTCTTCAGATCCGGAAAGAAGGTGAAGCGAGAAGGCGACTCCGTTGGCCAGCAAAACTACAACTCCCAGAGGAACCAATGCGTCTTAAAGACAAAGAGCAGGTTGCAGGTTTTGGGTTTGACCCCCCCCCCCCCCCCCTTTCGGGACCTGAAGCACTTGCTTTAATCCGGAGGGAAAAAAAAATCCGGGTTGGGAGGTGGGGGAAAGGAGAATCCTAGATGTTGACCGAAAATAAGCGGCTACTGTTGGATTAGCAGTTAGTAATGTTTTCGGGGTTTTCAGCACAGGGATCCTTCCGGGAGAAACTTTCCGGCTCTGCAGTGGAAAGAAGATTTAGGGAGCTTTTTGATAAGTTTTGAATGGCAGCAGTGTTTGTAATAGTGGGAAATTGGAACCACTCTCTCTTTAGGGTACTGGAGAAATAAACTAGGCACATCCATACAATGGAATACTGTGCAGCAGTTAGAACCAGGTAGAACTTTATGTACAATAGGAAACGGTGTTCAAGGCATTTTGTTAAGGGAGAGGAAGCACGCTATCCAACCCTACGTATGGGAAACCACTCATGTAAAAAATAATGTACATGGCCCTGGCTGGCATAGCTCAGTGGATTGAGCGTGGGCTGCGAGCCAAAGTGTCGCAGGTTCGATTCCCAGTCAGGGCACATGCCTGGGTTGCAGGCCACAGCCCCCAGCAACCACACATTGATGTTTCTCTATCTCTCTCTTTCTCCCTCCCTTCCCTCTCTAAAAATAAATAAATAAAATCTTGAAAAAATAACTTACCCTCCCCTTAAAAAAAAATAATGTACATGGACACATAGTATGTGCAGGAACAGGACTGGAAGGGAACACACCCTGGGGCAGAGACTGCTAGGAATGGGGAGAGGCAAGGAGAACCTAAGCTTTAGCCGTATGTTTGTTTTTTTCTTACAAGAACATACTTTCCAAGTCTGTCATTAATAGGGGAGCCTGAGAGGTCCTGCCTTCAGTCTCAAAGGAGACTGGGGACCCTACGCTAGTCCTGTGTAACCTTGGCCAGTCACTTGGTTACTCTGAGTCTCCTTGTCACCATCTGTAAAAATGGATTAATAATAATATCAAATGCTGAGATTGTTGTGAGGGTAAAATACATGCTTGACTCCATGGTAAATGCTGAACATATTAACCATTTGACAAGAGAAAAATGCTGAGTTATCCTGAATGAATTTATAGCAGGCCAAAGGGGAGGAAGAGAGAGGTAAGAGGTTAGTCAGTTAACAGAGCCACAGGCCAAAACCGGCAAAGGAATGTGCACATTCCTGAACATAAGTTACAACTTGCAATGAACTTCGGGGTCTATCTAAAAAAAATAGTGAACCACAAGCCGCCACCTCATCCACTTTATGCATGAGCTCTCTGACTTGTTGCCCCAAACCAACCCAGAACCCCTCTTTAAATATAGCCAGTGTAAGTTCTTCCAGAACAACTTCTATCTTTCTTCCCCAACCCCGTTGTATAAGAAGGATCCTCCGCCCCCAGTTCCAGGACTGAGGGCACATTCTTCTCCGTCTAGGCCTGCTACTGCTGGTTTAGACTGTATGTTCCAGGATGTGGTCCTTTTTATGGCTAGCATATGGTTCAATAAACCCTTTCTTTTAGGAAGGCCTCTGACCACAAAGGTTTCTTGTTGAACATATTATGATTCTGTTTGTTGTTGATATTCTCATGCTGCCGCGTTAAAGCAGGGTCTTTGTTTTGCCTACTAGAACAGTGCCTAGGACATCGTAGGTGGTTAAAACAGTTTGTTGAATGAATGAATGAATGAGCAGTCCCCTGCTCTGCTTCTACCACCTCACTACCTCCCTCAAATTTCTCTCCTTCCCTCGGTCTTCTCCCACTGGGCTCGTTCCTCTTCTTCATTTGGCTCAGGTCTCATCCTCCTTCCCACACTTCAGTGCCTGTGCTTTCTTCTGTGAGCCCAGGAGGCCTCCGGGGAAATGATGAGCCAGCTGCCTCCCACTGCTGCTGTTCTCATCAATGCAGATCCCCTCTCTGCAGTGGAGTGGGAAGCCGGATGCCTACAGCCACAGCTTTGGTGGGGGCTCAAGGAAAATAACACGCCCTAAGGAGCTCAGAGGTCAAGAGCTTCACCCCACCTCCTTGGGAAGACAAGCTGGAGGGGTAGGGAGTGGTTCCAAGGCCACATGGACTTCTCAGACTGAGAGGCAAAGATATTTGAGGAGAGTTTTTGATAAGCGGAAGGGCTCAGTGCAATCCGTCAGCAGCAGACACAAAAAACACCAAGCTTTTGGCTCCGTGTTTAGTCCTACTGTCTGCAGCAGGGTAGACGGAGCCATAAAAAATGTTCCAAAGTTGTCTGTGGTATAGGGTAGAATCTAGTGGTTAAATACAAGGGTTTAAAATCAGTTCCCATTACTTTCTTACTGTGTGAGCAAGCCGTTGTCCCTCTGTGAGCCTCAGTTTCTCCATCTATAAGAATAGAATAGTATTTACCTAATTAGGTTGTTGGAAGGATTCAGTGAGCTAATGCACATAAAAGGGTTAGCACAGTGCCTGGCCAGAGTAAGCACCCAACTTCCTTCTTATTAAACAAACATGCTGCCAGTGAGTAAGGGCCCAGGAAGGCTTCTTGGAGGAGGTCCAATCTGCAGGGCCCTGGATGAGATGTGCAGCTGCTGCTGGTAGCAGGAAATCCCCTTGGGAGCCAGGACTGCTGCCCACAGGGATATCTTACATTGGGTCCCCTAGATACAGAGCCTGAGACAGGGATTCCAGTGCAAATGATTTAGAGCAGAGGAAAGCAGGATAGAGCAGGGGATGAAGCCAAGCAAAGACATGGCTTCATCTAAGTCACAGGTGGCAAACACAATGCCCGTGGGCTGAATCTGGCCCTCCACCTTGTTTTATCCAGCCCAGCACCTTGTTTCTACCTGGTGGCAGCGCCAAGCTCTCACTTAACCGTTAAGGAGTAGTTACATCTAAACAGTCCTAAAATTACATTTGGCCCTTTGAAGGCAACCACGAGGCTGATGTGGCCCCCCCGTGAAAATGAATTTGACACCCCTGATCTAAGTGTTGCCTCAGTCTGATCCTACAGTGAGCTCTGGAACATATAATGCACCATAAGGCTTATCCCCCTCAAAAGCAAGGGAGATTTGTGTACTGTAGGCCACTGCGAGGTGGGAAACAGAGCAGCGTAATTTGCTAGGCATTTCTGAGTGGAACATGGACTATGTGGACTGAGGACCATTCTCTGGAGAAGGGTGAAGCTGTGAGCCATTAGCAGCCAACACAAGGAAAGTCGGGGGCCAACAGCATTTACCATAGGAGGACTGGCAAAGAGATAGAAACTGGGTAAAGAAAATGGAAAAAGGATATTAAACTCTCCTGCTGGGTCTTCCAAGGAGAAAATGAAACAGCCAGTATGGTTTTTAAAAATTAAAGCACAGCCCTGGCTGCTGTGGCTCAGTGGATTGAGCGCCGGCCTACAAACCAAAGGGTCACAGTTCAGATTCCCGAATCAGGACACATGTCTGGGTTGCTGTGGCCAGGTCCCCAGTAGGAGGTGCATGAGAGGCAACCACACATTGATGTTTCCCTCTCTCTTTCTCTCCCTCCCTTTCCCTCTGTCTAAAGATAAATAAAAATCTTTTAAAAAATTAAAACACAGACTTGAAAGAATACGCAAACAGTGAACCCCTTCTGGAGAGCTATTACATGCTCTTACCATTAACTGGCCCCTCTTCCCTTAAGCCCGATGGCCATGACTGTGAGACAATTCATGCAGTAATTCCCAGAGAGTTCTCTAAGATGTTAACAAGTGTTGCTGCAGGGAGGGTGCACAATCATTAAACAATGGTAGATAGGTTTCTTTTCTTCTTACAACTTTAAAAATCAATATAGTCGATAAACAAAATGTAGTGTCTCCATACAATGGAATGTTATTCAGCCATAAAAAGAATGAAATAGCCCTGACTTGGTAACTCAGTTGGTTAGAACCTTGTCCCGAAATGCCATGGTGGCAAGTTTGACCTCCAGTCAGGGCACATACGAGAAACAACCAATGAATGCATACATTAGTGGAACAACAAATTGATGTGTTTTTTCTCTCTCCCTTCTTCTCTCTAAGATAAACAAAAAAAAATTTAATTTAAGAATGAAATACTAATACATGTTACCACACAAACGAAGCTTGAAAACATCATGCTAAGTGAAAAAAGTCAGACGCAAATGACCATAGATTGTATGATTCCATTTATATAAAATGCCTGGAATGGATAAATCCTCAGGGGCAGAAAACATATAAGTGGTTGTCAGGGGCTGGGGTGGCTGCTTAGTGGATACACAGAGTTTGCTTCTGGTAAAAATGTTTTAGAACTAGAGATGTTGGTCACAAAATATTGTGAATGTACTAAATACACTGAATTGTGTGCTTTAAAACGTTGGTTTTTATATTATGTGACTATCACTTCCTTTTTTAAAAAAAAAAAGCTCAGTGTACTTGGTGCTAATGGGGTATCACTGCTCTCAGGCCTTCTCAGTGGACAAAGCCAGGGGAAAAATACCTGCATGCCTGAAGAACTGCAGGCCAACACACAAAGCATTCAGCAAACACGCTAGGTTAGGGAGTCCTCTTCTAGAAGAGCATCTCTCAGGATCTGTAACGCGGCACAACTCGGAGAAGGCTGCTCCGGTGTACAGGACATAGGTGGGAACTGGGGCCTCTGAGATGAGTCTCCCCGGGCACTAAGGATGGAGCACACATGGGTGGATGACTTCTGCTTTAATGAGCACCTGTCTGCTGTCATTTTGTGTGTCCTTTGGGAAACTGCTTTTCTGACCCATGCATGAATTTATCCACCAGAACAAGGGTCTCCATCAACATTGAAAGGACAATTTTAAAAGTTTGGTATTTTTAATGTTTTGCTAGATCTCAAGCTCTCAGAAAGTAGGGTCCAATTCTTTGATTTCTGTATATTTCATGGTGCCTACCATGAGGTAGCACATATTAGACAGATGACCTTGGACAAGCCATTTAAACTTTCTGAGCTGCCTGACAATTCTCCATTCAATGGGGACTCCTGCCAGAGGCCAAGTGACTTTTCACTGATTTTATATGTATATACAAAGCATGCACACACACACACTTTAGGATATATATGTATATGCATGTAGACATATACACATACATGTACACATATACAGATACATATATGTACACACATACATATACATGCATATTTTTTTTTAGAGAGAGAGAGCGGAGAAGGGATGGAGAAAGAGAGGGAGAGAAGCACTGATTGGTTTCCTCTCTCACAATCCCAACCAGGGACCTGGCCCACAACCCAAGCATGTGTCCTGACTGTAAATTGAACCAGCAACCCTTCAGTTCCCAGGCTGGTGCTCAACCCACTGAGCCACACCCGCCAGGTCTAATCAATAGATTCTTAAAGGTCTCTTTGGACCTGCAGAAGCCAGTCCCCTCCTTTCCAATAGTTTACTATCCAATGAAGTAATGATAAAAAAGACACCATCAATTGAAGCTTCCCCAATTCCACTCATTTAATCTTTAATTGGGATCATCAACATTTAGATCATTTAAAAAAAGATTTTCTGTATGTATTTTTAGAGAGAGGGGAAGGAGGGGAGAAAGAGAGAAACATCGGTGTGAGAGGGAAACATCAGTCAGTTGCCTCTTGTCTACACCCCAACTGGGGACTGAGCCCAAAAGCCAGGCATGAGTGCTTACCAGGAATCAAACCTGCAACCTTTAGCTTTTTGGGACAAAGCCCAACCAACTGAGCCAGACCAGCTAGGGTCAACATTTAGATCATTTTTCTTTTTCTTTTTGTAATGGTGTTACAGCTATGTATCTCTCTACATAACTAAGAACACATACAAATAGGATACTTTCTTATAAACTGTTACATCAAATGGTGTGTACAGGTGTAATTTGAAGCTATTAGCAAGTTGTTCTTCACAGAGGCTGTGCTATTTCAGTCACACTGGCAGTGTACAAGAATCCTTGTTCCCCACACTCTTGCCAAGATAGTTATCAAGCTTTTTGATTTCTGCCAATCTGATAGGTGAAAAACGATATCTCGGTGCAGTTTTAATTTACATTTCTTTTATTAAGAGTGAAGCCCTGAGTAAATGAGTGTTGGAGGGGATGGAGAAATTGGAACGCTTGTGCACAGTCGGTGGGAATGTAAAATGGTACAGCCACAATGGAAAGCATTATGGTGGTTCCTTAAAATAGTAAAAACAGAATCATCACATGATCTGGCATTTTTACTTCTGGTATATAACTAAAAGAACTGAAAGCGAGTTGAACTGATGGTTGTGCGCCTGTGTCTGCAGCAGGGTTATGCACAATAGCCAAAAGATACAGCAACCTAAGTGTCCGACAACGAATGAATGGGTAAAATGCGGTATACACAAACAATGGAATATTATTCAGCCTAAAAAAGGAAGGAAATCCGGACACATGCCACAGCATGGATGAACATTGAGGACATTATAATAAGTGAAATAAGCCAGACTCAAAAGGACAAATGCTGTATTCAAACTTGTATGATATCATAGTCAAATAGAGACAGAAAGTAGAATGGTGGCTGTCAGGAACAGAGGGGGGAGAGAATGTGAGGCGTTATTGTTTAATGGGTATGGGTTCAGATCTTCAGTTTGGAAGATGAAAAACGTTCTGTGGATAGATCATGCTGATGGTAACACAACAGTGTGAATGTACTTAATGCCACTAAACCGTACACTTCAAATCGGTTAAGATGGTAAATTTTATGTTATATGTATTTTACCATTTTTTAAAAATGAAGCTTCGCATCTTCTCATGTAAGAACCATTGTGTTTCCTTTTCTGTGAACTGCCTGTTGATATCCTCTTCAGTCTTCTTTGGTCTCTTGGTCATCGTACTGATTTGCAAAAGCACTTTGTGTTAGCCTTTTACCTCTGACACCAATTGCATACATTTCTTCCATTTTCCTATTGACTTTGTTTTTGTCGGGTGTTGTTGGTTTTGGTTTGTAGGTAGGTTTGTAGGCAGAGCTCTTGTTACCGTGGCTCCGGCCAGCCTGTAATGTGCAGGTCCGACTTGGTGGAGGAAAGATTTCACAACACGCCTGCAGGTGATTTTGAGAGGATGTTTATTAAAGCTGGGGACAGGGAAAGGAGGAAGTGCTTCCCACAGACTTAACGAGAGAGCCCAGGCGCTGCTCTGCTTGGGCTCCCTAGAAACCTTATAGGAAAGGAGTGAGCCGGGGCGGGGCTGCTGTTGGCTCGCTGGGAAGGGAAGGTCACAGTGACCGAAGCCAGCCAGAGTGGGGCTGTTTTTAGCTCACTGGGGAGTCAGAGAGAAGGGGGCCTTGGAGATGGGATGGGGATGAGCGGGATAAGCCTGGGGCCAGCTGCTGTGCCTGCTGTCCCTTATCTGCAGGTGTCCTGGGGACCCTTAGAGTTTAGAAGGAAGTAAAAAGTTGGTGCTGGGGAAAGGGCAGAGACCGCCCCTAGTCTTTGTCCTGTGGGTTTTTATCTCTCTTCTGCAGGTAAGAATCTTGGGGGAGGGTTTCAGCAGAACATTCATCAGCTTTCCAGGTGCATTTTTAATATGCTGATGCATCAAGGTGAGAGTAGTGGGGGTGGGGGGGGAGGGGCATTGGGATTATTCTTTGGTCTGCTTTACTGTTTTACTTTTATCTTGGGTCTGTCTGGCTCTAATGGGGTTTTTGTTATTTGTTCCCCTGACTTCATCTGTCCTTGGGTTTAACTGGCACAAATGGCATTAATTGGGTCTCTGTTCTCTATTCCCCCCCCCCCCCAGCCCCTCTCCTCATACACACACACACACACACACACACACACACACATATCAGGATGATTTAAGCTGTTTGTTCTCTGGTTAGGGAGGGGAGGTATAAACCATTTGTTCTCAAGTGCCATAGGTTAGGAAGATAAGGTGGTGGGATTTGCCAGCTGGTTGTAAATTGTTCAAACTGTTTGGCCTTGTTTAATTTTCTTATCTCAGTTTCTCTATTCCACATACCCAGGAATTTTCCTAGTTTCTGAACTATCCTGTCACACTCTGACTGAAAAAAATTTAAAACCATTTTACTAGAGAAGACTTCAGTACACGCAGAAGCAGAAAAAGATGTTATAATGAACTCCAAGCAATCATCTCCCAGATCCATCCATCAATTATCAGTTTAGCCAACCTTGTATCTATACCTTCACCCCAACCCTAGATTATTGTTACTTTTTTTAATCTTCACCCAAGGACTTTTTTTCCATTTTTAAAGAGAGAGAAAGGGGGGGAGAGAGAGAGAGAATGAGAGAGAGAAAGAAACATCAACCAGTTGCCTTCGGTACACACCCCAACAGGTGATTTAACCGCAACCTAGGTATTTGCCCTGACCAGTGATCAAACCCACAGCCTTTCATTTTATGGGGAGCTTTATGGGATTACGCTCCTACAAACTGAGCGACATCCACCAGAGCCCATCCCTGGAGTATTCTGAAGCAAACTCCAATATCTTATCATTCTATAAATATGATGTCAGTATATATCACTAAGTGAGGTCTCTTTAAAAAACAAAACAAAACAAGACACATGCTCTGGCTGGTGTGGCTCAGTGGATTGAGCACTGGCCTACAAACCCAAGGGTCTCTGGTTTCATTCCCAGTCAGGGCACATGCCTGGGTTGTGGGCCAGGTTCCCAGTAGAGGGCATGTGAGAGGCAACCACACATTGATGTTCCTCTTCCTCTCTTTCTCCCTCCCTTCCCCTCTCTCTAAAAATAAATAAATGAAATATTCAAAAATAAAAATTAAAAAAAACATTTAAAAAACAACAACAACAAAACTAACCATAACACCATTAGTACACTTAAAATGAATAATAATTTGGTATCCAATGGTCAGTGTTCAAATTTCCCCTATTCTGATACAATTTTTTTTTCAGTTTGTTTGAATTAAGAGTCAAATAAAGTCCATACATTGCAATTATTTGATGTGGTTTTTAAAAATTTGACAGAATCTGCCCTGGCTGGTGTGGCTCAGTGGATTGAGGACTGGCCTGAGAACCAAAGGATCACTGGTTCGATTCCCAGTCAGGGTACATGCCTGGGTTGCAGGCCAGGTCCCCACTTTGGGGTACATGAGAGGCAACCACACATTGATGTTTCTCTCTCTCTCTTTCTCCCTCCCTTTCCCTCTCTCTAAAAACAAATAAAATAAAACCTTTAAAAAATAAGTAAAATAAAAATTGACAGAATCTCATCTTTTTTTTATTATTGTGTTGTATCACCCTGGCTGGTATAACTCAGTGGATTGATTGCCTACCTGTGAAGCATGGGGCTGCTGGTTCGGTTCCTGGTTGGGGCATATGCCTGGGATAGGATGACTGACAAACACAAATCGAAAGGAGACAGAAAAGCATTCCAGAGTCAACTTTAGCCAAGGTGCATGCAGTGCCTCTGGTGGTCACGTGGCTTCTTGCCCAGGGATGTAGGGATAACTCACCCATCCTTTTGGCACGTGGTGGATAGGCAGAAGGCTAGAGCCTGGCTTCCCAAGACCCAGAGCAGATATCCCTTCGTCAAAGATGAAGCAGACACTAGTGAAAGTGGTAAGGACTGGTTTTAACCCGTAATAACTATTGCAATAAGGAAGATAGTCCAGCATGGACTGAATCAACTCGGACTCATCCAGAGGTGAAGGAGCATTTGAAAAGGAGAATGAGGGAGTAAAGAGGTGAGCAGGGGCTCAGTAAGGTCAGGGAAGTGAAAAATTACAAAGGGTTGGTCACTGTAAATGCTGATTAGTCCAACCGTGTCTGCTTGCTGGAAATTATTGAGGTTAGGATTCTAACCTCCTGCAGAGACGGGAGACAGAGGCCCTCTGCTTTCTGAGATTACATTTCAAGGGAATGGCTTTCAGGTCCTTGGGAGAGACACTCCTGAGTTGTAGGAGGTACACATACATCTCAAAGGGACAAAGGAAGGAGTCACAATTATAAGTCCTTTTTAGTAAATGCTCAAAGAAGTGCTCAGGAGCCTATCATGCAGGGTTGGCTAGAACAAATGGGAAATTCTTTCGGCAGCCTTGAGCTTTATCAGGCAGGGGCTTTAAAGGGGACTAGGTCATCCTAGGGATGTGGTCTTGAGCTGCTATTTTAAGTCTTTTAATGTAGGGGGAGGAGGGTGGATGAAATAATTTGTGTGGAGGGTGTAATTTTGAGGTGTATGGAAGAGGTCTCTCTCAGAAGAGCCTGGCTAAATTTTGGTCAAGCAGAGAATCTTTCTCACTTTATAGCTGAGGAGTCTGGGATTGTGGCTGAGGGTGATGGTCACCAAGCTTCCCCTTCAGAGGTCTGTAGCTCCCAGAACATCTGCACAGCAGATGGTAAGGAGGGTCTACCTGGGTAGGTGTGAGTCACTCTGATACTTGACAAATCAGGAATCCACCCCCCTACCTCTCACTCTCCACCCCCCCACCCCCGTTTTAGGTCAGAGCTCACCCAGAAGTAGCAGATTCCACTGAGCTGACTCTGTCAGAACCCTACCCAACCAACGCCAACAGAAACAGTTGTCCAAGTGGTTCCTCAGCCCAGCAGCAGCAGCAGCGCCTGGGAACTTGCTAAAAATGAAACTTCTCAGGCCCATTCTAGAGTTGATGGAACAGAAGTGGGGGCTGGAAGTGTGGGCGGGTGGGGGGGGTTGTCCAGTAACCTGTGTTTGAACAAGATCTCCAGGAAAATCTGACACACGCCAAAGTTGAGAACCACTGACTTACAGGCCCTTCTTCTGCTGTAGGGGATGAAACGGTGGAGGGTAAAACTGAGGTTAGCTTGGGCTTTCATAAAGGATTTGAGCTAGAATTGAAAGCGGGGAAAGGAGAAAACAGAAAAATATTGAAAATGTGTGCACTTTACCCTAAACAGTAGGGAACGGATGGTATCTAACAGAAAAAGAGATGAGAATGGAATGAGAAAGTGCCCCAGCGGGTGAGCGCTCCAGCAAACCCACAGACCCTCGGGCCCCCATTCCCGGTGGGTAAAACCCCACGCCCACGCAGCCACCCAAGCGATCTCCACTCGGGCCTCGAGGTAGCAGCCCATCCGCAGCTCCGCCTGGAAGAGCCCGGGAATGAAGCCACACTAGCCTCAAGTCATAGCTCTTCGCGAGCGCGAGTGGAAACGGTGCTCCGAGTGCGGTTCGCGGGGCGGAGGTTTCTCCTCCAGCCGCACTCGGCCGCAGCTGGCCACAGCCGCATCTGAGAGGCATCCTGGGCTAGTTCACACCTCCTGGGAATCTAGATACTCAACCCGGCCCGGGGCCCCAAACATTCCACATCCTGTGCTGGGTGCCCGGCCTTCTGGGAACCGATGATTTCCCATCCTCCCATCCCCCCATCCCCTAATGAGAAGTAGACCCCCAGAACCCGAGCCGAACTACAAAGCCCACAACCCCTGGGGCGCAGGCGCATTGTCTTTTGGGGTGGTAGTTCTGGATGCGAGGCACCCCTAGCGACCCAGCGGCAGCTGGACTCCACATCCCAGCATGCCCATGCGCGCGCGGGGGGAGGAGGAGGGAGGGGAGAGACCGGAGGATGTGAACGGGGAGGGGGCAGCCGCCCCCCTTTCCCCCACCCTTCCCTTCGAGCCGGGCTGGGGTGGGGGGAGGGGCCGGGCCGAGGCGGCGGCAGCTGCTCGCTCCGGTAGGGCAGGGCAGGCAAGGGCGGGACTGGCCCGCTGCGGGCGAACCGAGGAGCAGCGGAGCTAACGGGTCCGGACGTCGGCGGTGGCAGCGGCGGCAGCGGTGGCTTTCTGCCTGGGTGGAGGCGGCGGCCGGAGTGGCGAGCATGGCCCGCGCGGCGCCCCGCGCCGATTGAGGTGCGCGGGCGGGATGAGGGCGGGCGGGATGCTGGATGCCCGGGGCCCCTAGCTGCTCTGAACCTCTCTGCGCCGGCAGCTGGCTCGGCCCAGGGGCCCAGACCGGCCGGGTCCACCCCGGCAACTTCCCCGGGGTTGGGGCGCTGGGTTCCCCCATGCGGGCGCGGGTCCGTTTGCATTGGCCTCAATCCCCATCCCAGCCTTCTGCTTCTGCACATCAAACCGCTCCCAGCCCTCCAGGCTCAACTGTTCCACTCCTTGGAGTCTGCTCCCAGCCTCAGCCCCAGCCCTGAAAGGCACTCCCTGCCTCAGTCCCGATTTCCAGTCCATTACCTAGTTCTACCCCCAACCCCGCCATTCCTGGTTTCTGCCCCATCTGGAGACCCCTTGCCCCGCTTTTCCTGGTGAGAAGCTGTCTTTGCACCATCAGCACCTCTCCCCTTTCCCCTTCCTGGCAATACCCCCTGGCCACCCCCAAAAACCCAGTTCTCCCTGATAAGACCTAAGGAGCTTGACTGCCTTCCTACTTTGGAGAAACTGAGGCACAGCACAAGCCAGGAACTTGGCCAAGGCCATGCCCCATTCCTGTGGAGTCTGGCCCGGACCCATCCCTCAGAATGGAAGAGTATTCTTCCTTCCAGTCATACCTCTGTGACTGGACCAAACTTCCCGGCCCCATGCTGCAGCTCTGGGCTGATCTCACTTTAGTCTCCCCTTTAGTTTTCTACCACTTCTGTTCCCCTGCTCCCCATCCTTCTCCATAGCCCACCTCTGGCCCCCTCTGCCTGCAGAGAGTCACCCACCCATTGTTTGTTTGCTCAAGTTAGCCTTTCCGTTTCTGTCTTGCCAACTGCGTCCACCTCTCATTTTGCCTCTTGCTTTAGAGCTGCGTAAGACACTGTAGAACAGTCTAAGGTGGTGTCAGGGGAAAGGGGAGAGAAGTGCTGGTGGTGGAAAGGAATTGGCAGCCACTTTTGGCCAAAGCTGCTGAGAGGGGTTCAGGGAAACAGTCCTTCCTAGCCAGTAACTCACATTCCTGTCTTGTCTTTGAGACAGTTGTCTAGAAGCTGGTTGGTGGTCCCTGTCCCTTCCTCTGGTTATGCCTGGTGGTCTCCAAAGTCCCTCTGAGATGGAGGGAACCACCTACGTTGGAGATGGCATTGGTGGTGATGGTGGCATAAGAGGAGTCTGGGAGACCACACCCTTAGGCCTCATCTTGCTTCAGCTGCTAACTTTAGAGGGGGTTGTCGGTTCAGGAAAGCGTGCCTGCCAGGTGCCCTGAGCTCTTTGTGGACCAAGACACAGTGTCTGTAGATGTAGGCGGTGATTTCATGTTTAGTTGTAGTGTTTAGGATTTGAGGAACAGAGAGAACCAGGGCTCAGAGAGGTGGTGCAGACTTGTCTGTATAATTCAGTTTTTTGTTTTCTTGTCTTCCTTCAGCAGATTTGCCTTTGGGTTATTGCTTTCTGGCCCAGTGCTCAGTTTCCCAGTGGGAAGTGGAGGGAGAAAGGGAAATCTCTGAGCCATCAGGAGGCTCTGGGAGTGTGTTGGGGTCCTGAACAGGCAGTCTTGATCTGAACCAGATGGTTCCCTGCTCCAGCATCCCCTCTCTCATCCCTCCCTCTTGGCTGAGAGTAGGATGCCTTTAACCTTGTAACTTGAGAATGGAGGGAGGGAGGCCAGGGGGCCAACTGTCTCTGTGTATGTTTATGTCTGCATCTACACACTCGTGTGCAAGCTTGCCAGGGGCCCGTGGGAGTGACTGCGTTCGGGATTGTATTGCTGCGATGTGCTGTGGCATGCTCACAGCCCTCTATGAACTTTATGAGCCCAAATCCCAGATAGGGCCAATTTCCAAGCCCCTGGGATCATGGGGCGTGGCTGCATGGCAGCATTTTCCCACATGCCAAGACTTTGGACCTGAGATACACCCCAGGGCAAGGACCACTCTTAAGAAATCTGTCTACCTGTGGTTGAGGAGTTCAAGAGAACAGCACTGGGTGTGTTCCCCTTTCCCCAGCCATGGCAAGAGAAGATCTGAGGGGTAGGGGTGTGGGGAGACTGGCGGGAAACTGATTCCTTTGCCTTGTTCTGTACCACATCCTGCCTTGTGTACTGTGTACTTGATTTTGGCCCCTATTAGACCGTGGAGGTTCTTCAAATGTGTCCTCATTTCCGAACTAACGCAACCCGGCTTGGTCCTTAGCACGTGGTAGGTGTTCAGGAAATGTTTGAGGGCCTTCTGATTAAGAGTTTAGGTCAGGATTCCTTGTGGTTGACCAGGTGTCCGAATCCCCTGGAGCGCTATTTAAGGCACAGATTTCTGGGCCCCACTCCAGTGGTTTTCCCATTCCGTCACTCTGGGTGGGGTCTAGAATTTGCACTTCAGCCCAGCTCCTTGGAGAGAACACTTTGAGAATCCCCAGTTTGGGGCCGTCAGTAGTTGCTTGGGATTAATCCAGGCAGATGTAAAGTCTTAAGAGGGCTGTTACTACCTTCCACCTTGTGCCTGTCCCCACCCGGTCTCATTCTTGCAGCTGTACTGGTTTGGCTTTTTCCTCTCACTCTCATGCTGCCCAGTGTTGGCTGGGTGAATGGTAGGGGTGACTTGTGGGTACCTGAGCTCCCAGCCCCACTGTAACCACACAGCAGACACTGCCCCATGGTTTTTGAAGGAAGGCCCCACAAAAGCAGGATGCTTAAGATCTGGGGCTTTGGAAGAGGGGCGTGTGCGTGGGGAAGTAGACACTGCACCAGGCCCTCATCTGCCCTGTCCTTGCCTCCCAGACCAAGCAGTTTGGGGTTCCTGCAGGGTGAAGTCCTGCCGTGGCTGCACACGGAGAGGAGGCCTAAGGATCCCTGAAAGTTAGAAAAGTGGAAGAAATTTCTTACATTGTGCTTTTAATTTGCGGAGCATTTCCTACCTGTTATTTTTCGGGGGGCTTATAAGACACATAGATATAGGTGGGTTACTGAGGAGCGGTAAGATGCATTCTGGGTCACACAGCAGGCCCCAGGGCTCCTGATTCGAACCTTTAGCAGACGGAGCATCTGCTAAACCAGTAGCTAGAGCAGCTGGAATAATGGCTGCTGTTCACTGAGCACTTTCTACCAGCCAGGCACCATGCCGGATGCTCGCCATGCTAGTTCATGAGATCCTCATAGCAGAAACATTGTCAGGCTGGCATATTGTCCCTGTTTTGTAGACGAAGAGGTCACACCTAGAGAACTTTGGAAACTTGCCCAAACTCAGACAGCTAGTAAGTGGAGGACCTGGAATTCAAACTCAGGTCCTTCTGACGGCACACCCCATGCTCTTTGTCATTCACGGTCTGCCTTACTCAGCACACCTTCCATTGTCTCTTGGGTTGTCTGCCCCCAGAGCCTCATGAATTTACTGAGCTTGGAACTGTGCTGGGTGGTGTGGAAGAGACAATGACCAAGTCACTGTCTCCTGGGAGGGAGCTGAGACAAGTACACCAGTGGCTACAGGGGAGGGCAGAAGTGGTGGCCAGTGGCTTATAGATTCTGAGGAGGTGAACGTCATCTCCACAGAGGGTTCAGAAGAGGCCTCTGGGTTGGGCCCTGGAAGGGCAGGTGAGTTCCGGTAGTGCCTGTGGGCCGGAGAGGTGTGCAGGCCAACAGGTGCTGAGAGTGGCCATCACGGCACTTCTAGGGAGTCTTCCCTTTTGGTTGGAGCATAGGAGATGTATTTCAGAAACCAGTGAGAAGGTCCTGTCTGGTTACAAGCAACAACTTGGCCGACTTCGGCAGGAGAGAACTTCCTTGGAAGGCTATGGGAACTCCCAGAATCAATGAGATGACTTAGGACCCAGGTCCCCTTCAGGGTCTTAAGTTGAGTACATAGCAACCAAAGGCCAGCCTCTTCATGATACCACTGTCCCCAGAATAAATACGCTCCATCCGTGCTCAGTAATTTTGTCAGCACCACCTGGGATTCACCTCCAAGGGATGAAATGCCTGGTTGGCCCAGCGTGGGCCATGCTCTCTTTCTTGGTCCCGGAAGGGCTGGTGGCATAGTGGGTAGTCCCCCCAGACTATATCCGAACACAAGAGTTCAAGGGAGAGAAAATGGACACTGCAAAAGATCAGTCCACACATGTGCTCGGACGACTTGAACTGGCCAGCGGGAAAGGGAGCACTTAGGCCTGGCAAGTTTCTGAGCGGGCAGAGGGCAGACTTGCAGCAGGGGATGGCTGACCAGCGGTCAGAAGGGGATGCCCAAAAAAGAAGGGAGGGAGGTGTCGGAAAACTATAGATAGCGTCCAGGTGAGACCTAGTGAAAGCTGGAACTTGGCAGTAGAAATGGAAAAGAAGGAACTGATTCTAGAGAGATTGCGAAAGTAGGTATCATCTTCTGGAACAGAAACGTAATTGGCTGGGGTTTGACATTTCAGTGCCTGAGTGGGGAGGCTGGCTCCTTTAGCTGAAAAGGGGCAGTCAGGGGAGGGAGAGTTTGCAGGGGAAAGTGAGGTGTCTGTGCTCTGTGTGAAGGGCGCTGTGTGAAGGGCGCCGACAGCACACCCAGAACCCTGGTGAGCTCCTTCCTTCTCACTTCCTCAGGGCTGCCTGCAGCCCTGAGGAGGTGGCACCCAAAGCCCCGGGGGCCCTGTACTTCCAGAAAGCAGCTGGGGCTTCGTGAGGAGGCTCAGCACGTCTGAACATCTTATCACACTTCAGCCCCGGATGGGCTTCCCCTTCCCTGCTCTCAGTTCCCACGTCCCAACTCCTCCCGCCCCAAGTTCCGCATACCCAAGCCCTTGCCAACTAAAGGGCCTGGCCCAGCTCAGCGGGGACCTTAGTTTGAGGCTTTCCTCTCTCTCTGCTCAGAATGCTTGTCGACAGTAAGTCCTTACTTACTACCAGGACAAACATCTCCAAGTGGCATTTCCCGAAGAGACGGCCTGAACTCTGCTTGCTGTGTGGGGAAAGCAGGCTTTACCTCCAGTCACGCAGCGCGCACCGGGGATGCCCATGTGCGTCCCTAACCAGCCACTCTAGAACACTTGGTACTTATCTATAACTCATTATTGTAATTACAACATATTGTGTATTGAGCTTTCGTGTTGTCATTGCAGATCTATCCTAAAACTCCAGGGCATAAGCTGGTCTTTGAGCCGCCCGGACTTTCTGGCTGAGAGCTGGGGAAGTTTCTTCCAACAGGAACTGGGAGGAAGGGACCACGTCCTCTCTGGGGTAGGAGGAGGAGGAGCTAGGCTGAAGGGAAATGTATCCCCACAGAGTCTCAGAGGGACGGTCATCTTCCTGGGGTGAGGAGGACTGTTCCCTTCAATTCTAGCTCTTGGCATTCAAATATGCGTGATGTTTTGCCATCTATGAATGCAGAGCATACTACCATGTGCAATGAGGTGAGCTGGGGACGAGGGAAGTCTGGAGGAAAATACAGTTTATTTAAATTGTTATATCAATGCTAAATTGGTATTTGTATAACGGTAATATTAAAACAAAAGAAATGTCAAAGCCCAGCCGGTTGAGTATCTGTTCTGGGATAGAGTGTAGATAAGCATCCTCAACCCTGCTGCTTCCTTCAGGGGGGTGGGGCCCTGCCAGTGAGGGATCCCAGAAAGGGTAGCTGACAGACAGCGCTGGCTGCTGCGGTGGGAGGGGAGCCCGCTGCACAGGGGGCGGGGTCTCCTGCCTGGAGCGGCATTATTCTCTGTCTTGTAGTCCTGGATTTCTCTTCTTGGATCATAATCTTTGTTTGTTAGCATCCTTTTCCCTTTTCTGTCCTCTTCCTCTCTAGGGTCAGGGCAGGAAACAGGCCAGAGGGACCCAGAAATCAGCCCCACCTCTGCACAGTTAGGGCACGAGGGCCCTCCTGCTCTCAAAAGGGCTGAGTTGCAGGGCTCCAGAGGAGGCAGGGGGCCCTGTGGTGTCAGGGCCTGACCCAGGGACCCCAGAGAGCCGTCCTCACCCTGCTCCAGCTTTTCTCCAAGGAGCCCTTCAGCTAGAAAGCCCAAGCACCGTGCGGCCAGCAGCCGCCTCCCAGCCTGAGCAGATCTGCAGCCTCTGAGGGAGAAAATCAGCAGCACATGCAAATAGCTAATAGGTCTACAGGGAACTGCTCTGGTGGGGGAAAACCAACAAGTTATTTATTTGTGTGGCCACAGGGAATTTGGAGGGGTAGTGAAGAGGGGAAGCTGAGAGGTGATTACCGGAAGAGGCACAGGTGAGGGAATTGCGGGGTGGAGTGAGCCCCCCACCCCCCGCCGCTCCTATAGCCCCCACAGCTTTCCTCTCCTCCTCCACTCCCACTCCCTCCTTCCTTTGCAGAGTCCCTTTGGGTTTCAAAGGGACATTAGTAGAAACTGGAATCTCCCCTCTCCGTAAGTAGAGCTCTGCACAACTCTTCGTTGCCACTCAAGTTTAGTTACAGACAAGATACCGGTCATTTGATACTGGTGGCGAACTGCAGCCAGAGTCAGGAGGAAGTGACAGTCTCAGCAGGCCTGTGCCGCGTGCTTCGGCTGTGCAGGTGGAGGAGACGGCAGCCAAAGGGAGTGAGGCGTGTGGACGAGGCAACAGTGGGGAGAGGGCCTCTGAGCTCCTCCTCACTCCCATCTCCCTTGGGTTTTCGGGGGAGGCATGTGCGCCTGTGGACGCCAGGCCACTAGGGAGTTTTCAGGGGTCGGCCTTGTCTCTGTTCCACCCTGTCCCAGAGGGTTCAGTGTTTCCCTGGATCCGTGCTTGTCGAGCCTCTGACTGCTTCCGGGGGCCTCCAGCAGAGCTCAGTAGGAGACCCCAGGCACCACAGGTAGCAGGGACAGAAAAGCCTGAAGGGGGTGAGGGGAAGAATGAGGACCCTGTTCCAGCCCTTCCAGCGCTGGGGAGCCAACATTGGCACTCCCTTGGATAGGAAAGTGCTGTGCGATGGGGAGTAGGGTGAGCAATTTTATTTGAAGCCGGTTCAGCCACAGGACAAAGTGGCAACTGTGTGGTGAAGGCATTTCCACAGTCCTGAAAAGCAGTTCACAGCTTGACCCTAAAGCAAACTTCTAGGGTGAATGTGAATTCTAGTCTCTCAAGTAGCATTTCCTGTCCTTAACACAGAAGATACCCCACCTCCCCTCAAACTGGGTGATGTATTTTAGAGGGTGTCTTCTTTCACTCAGGCTGCCCATCCTAGCGATTCCTGCCCGTCCTGGGCCAGATCTGTGGGCCTGCCCTGCCGTTCATGCTTTGCAAAAAGAAAAGAAGCCATCAGGTCCTCTGTTGGCAGTGAGTGAGGCCGAGGTGAGGCCTGGGCTGGCAGAGGGCCCAAGGGACTCCGGGTGGGGCTGTTTGGCTCTTGCGAAAGGGAAGCAGCTTGTTTGATCAGGTGTCCCCTCCGTGGTTTTCATAGTCCAAGGCCCACTGTGCTTGGATGCATGCAGAGTTCTCACTGCCCTAGCTACCCACAGGGAGGCTGGTGCTGCGTGACCCAGGGCAAGTTGTTGCCCTGCTCTGGGCCTCAGGGTCTTCATCTGTGAATACAGAATTTGAAGACCCGCTCAGGGATTTGTTCTCAAACCATGCATGGTAGACCCGGCAGAGGCGCACCGTAATCTGAGAGGGGAGGTAGTGCTGGGGCCACCGGATTCCACAGTGTGGTCCTGACGTCCACGGGAATCACTTTGACCGCTCTCCTAACCTGCTTGGAAGCGCTGATCGGCGGCCATCCTGCTCTGCTGTCTCTCTGGAGAACTTGGGCTCCCTGACGCCAGCGGAGCTGTCCCCTCGCCTCCCATTGTCCGCACGCCCTCAGCCCTTGCTCTGGCTGTGTGCCGGGTTCAGGCAGGAAAGCCCATCTGGGCTCTCATTACATTCCTCCCTTCCTGCGTGCCACCAGTTAGGCCCTGGGGTGACTGTTTACAGGGTTCCCATCCCTTTGTGCTCCCAGTGTCCCCACCCCACCCCCCGTGCCCTGGGCTCTGCTCTAGCCAGGTTTTTTCTGCCCTCAAAGCCAAGGCTGATCTTGGGAGGACAGGGCCAGGTCACTAGCACAGACATGTGGCAGGTTGGCTAAGAGTTGAGAACAGAGCTGGAAGGGGATGCAGAGGCCTGAGCTGGAAGGGCAGGGGATGACTGGGGACCTTGAGGAGACGAGTTTGGGCAGAGCGTAAGGTGTCTTGGATCATGGCCAAAGAAGGAAGGGTAAGATGGGGTAGTCTGGTCCAGAGACGGGCCTTGAGGCTCACCCTGGCAGGGAGGGAGGCACAGGATTTCACCCCTGGCTGGACTGGTCACACAGGACTGTGCTCACAAGAAGTGTGGGAAGGGTTGTTAATGACTGTCCTCCACAGGCTGCAGGCTGCCGGCTGCCAAGGGTCAGTCTGATAAGAGGAAGGAGATAGACTCCTTGAGTTTTATCCCCCTGACAGCTGCCTTCTCTCCGCCGGCCCCACAGGCACTGACAGTCTATTGTGCTGCTTTTGCTCTATCTCCTCTCCTTCCTGAAATGCACAGGCCCTGGCTTCAGCCCAGCTGGGTTTCCCCTGCCTGCCCGCCAGCTCCCTTCCCATCTGTGGTCAGATGAGGTCCGCACTGGGGGAGGGTCAGTCCTGGCAAGACTGAGCCAGTTCTGCGCCTGACCTCGGGGTGGGAAGCCATCTAGGGTGGGGCCAGGGCTCTAGGCAGAGCAGCAACTCCCAGACCCGGTCGGTCCATTTTGGTCTCAGGGTCACCTGCCGCTCAGCCAGCCAGACCTGGGGCCGTGGGGCTTTTGGGGAGTTCCACCTTTGTCACAGAGCCTTGGGAGATCCAGCTGTTTTTCGAGAAGGAGTGGGGACGGGGATCTGATGGAGTTTGTGCGGGTCGCTTTGGCCTCCCTGAGTAGATTGAATTGGAGGGGTCTCTGGGGTAGATCTAGGGCCACTGTAGTGAAGGATGCCAGTTCCTTGGATGATGTGGTGATGGTACATGTGGAAAGAAGCAGAAAGATGAGCAGTTCAGGTGGTAAAAGTCAGGTGGACTTGGTCAGAGGTTGCCTGAACAGGACGCTGAAGGAAGAAGGAGCCGAGAATGACTCTCACCTTTCAGGTTTGGATGGATGAGTCTGGTTTGGGGCAGATTGAGTTTGAGGTATTTTGGGGTGCCTCTAAGGTATGTCACCTGGGGGCAGCATCCAGAAATGAGTGGGATAGATGGGTCTGGAGGGCAGGGGTGAGTCAGGCATTCTTTGCAAAACCAGGCACCATTCTTAAGAGGCTGAGAAACAGGTTTGGAAAGGGTTCCTCCCAAAATCCGTTGCCAGAGGTAATGTAACCTGGGCTCCTGACTTTCCACTGCATTCCTTGTCCTCCAGGGTCAGCTCCTCTTCCCTGACAACTTCAGCTGAAGACCCTGCCCTGCGTAGTCTTCCCTGTGGGTGGGGGCTCTGATGGTGGGCACTGCTGACCCCAGCCCTCCCAGGAAGGCAGAGCCAAGTGCGTTGGAGCCTCCCCCACCATCTGCCCATCTGGGCAGTGTCTCTGGCTGAAGAGGGACTTGGGTCCTACCCAGATCCCAGCCGCTGCTGGGAATCCCAGAGCCACTCCTGTTCCTGTGGGCTCGTGGGCCTCTAAGCTGGGCTGACCTCTCAAGGAGGGGGTTTTTAGGGACAAGTTCAGGGCAGCCCTTCTGCCCAGATAGCAAGCGATACTGTCTTGAGTGGCTTTTAAAAAATTGTTTTAAAGGAAATGGAAAATGGTTATATGTGTGTACAAGATTGTATCAGTTGGACTTCTTCAGTTACAAAGGCCAAAAATCTAGAGTGCCCTTTGATAAAAGGGAAGCTGTTGACTCGTGCCTGAGAGACTTGCTGGCTGCACGCAGAGAAGATGAGGGGCTCAGACGACACCCCTGTCACCCTGCCCTTCTCCGTGGTGACGCCATTCAGTTCCCTGTGGTAGAAGGTGCCCGCCGCCTGTGCAAGTCCCCACCCCCTGAGCAACCCTCGCCAGGATTCCCGCAGGAGTCATGGGATCACTGGGAACTGTGTCCCATGCCTGACTTTGAACCAAGCGTGGTGGCTGGGTGCGTTCAGTGCTCTGGTTGGCCAGGCCTGCGTTTCACAGCACAGACATGGTTCCCGAAAGGAAAATGGGGTGCCATTCAGTCTAAAGACCCCATGTATGGGGGCAGCAGGCAGTGCAGGGCGTGCATTGGGGCCCTGGGAGACTTTCTGGTGACTCCCAGCCTGACTGACACGTCAGAAACACCCAGCAGACACACTAATAAGGATTTATTGCCATTTATTAATTTACCTCGTTAAAAACTAAATGCTAGAGTGTAGAATGGAACTTAGAATCACTGAGTCATTCCATTTACAGACCCAGAAGTGGCGGCTGAGAAGTTTGCCGTATATCCTGAGAACAGAAGGCAGGTCATCTGACTTGCAGGCCGAGGGCTCTCTCCAGAATGATGTGCAGCATCTTGTAGGGAGGAGCCCCTCAGGTACCCAGGCTGCCACCCACAAGAAGCCGTTCATCCCCTGCACTTCAACAGAGAGCTGACATAGGCAGACTATTGCAAATGCCATTTCTTTGTGGTGGCCCCTGGCCCCTTGCATGGTGGTTGGTGTTAGGCAGGAGTCTGTCTGAGATGGGGGAGACGCTCACTGTGGCTTACTTAACCTGTCCCAGTAAAGAGAAGAGGCACTGACCCTATCCTGGCCAGCTTCTGCCTCATGCCGCCTCCGTGCCCTCTCGGTCTCTTCCATCTTCTTGGCTCCTTGAATGCTTCCTGCTGTGTGTTGTTTCCTGCCAGGGCCTGGGTGCGGATGCAGCTCCAGGGCTGCTGTGCTCTCTGGATTATGTTGGAGTGTTTCCTGTGGGGGAGAGGTGTGTGGCTCCGTCTTCTCCCTTGGAACAGAGTGCCCAGCACAGTGGTGCTAGTTTCCGGCACAGACAGAGCATGATTTTGGCCTCAGTTCCCATCACCCCCAATTTGTGAGGGTCCAGATATTTGACCCAGCTCGGCAGAGCCAGGAGTGGGGTGTTGTAGAAAGAGCACTGGGCTTCGGGCCCAAGGTTTAGCCAGAGGAGATCTTGCGTTCAGTCTGACACATGCTTCTTGCCTCAGGTGGGTCACTCCCTGGGCTTGTGGGCAGGTGAGGGAACGCTCTCCCTGTGAGGTGAGGGGCTTCAGGCTATCGAGAATCTGAGCGACAAGTAAACAAAGTGCTAGATGTCCTGGAAGCTGGCAGGCAGGTCTCACCAGCTCCTAGGTGCCCTGGGAGTGAGGTGGGCTCTTCTGAGGTGGGGGCTAAAGTCCTCTTTCACTCCGACCACCTATTTCCTCAGGCACATTTCTTCCTGCCCCTCAGATATGTGCTGACAGCCAGTTCTCTCCGGAACTGTCTGGCGGCCCAGACTGACCAGCGTGCTCTGTCTGCCCTTCTTGCTCAGCCCCCAGAGGTCTCCACTCTGCCTCTTTCTGTCTGCGGCTGTGTCCTGAGCCTGGGCCAGACCTCCCTGTTCCCTTGGGCTTAGCCACGTCGTCTGCTCTTGTCCCTGCCCCCTTCCTCTCTGGGAGGCTGCAGCTCGGTAGGACCTCGGGTACATAGTGTTTTGCAGCTTACAGTCATTGCTTATTTCATCTTGGCAGGGACTGCGAGATAAATAGGGCAGGCATTATCATGCTCATTTTACAGATGGAGGGCCTGAGGCCCAGAGAGGTATGATTTGCCCAAAGACACAACTGGCAAATAGCAGAGCAAGTCCTGCAGTTGAGGTCGTCCAGGTTTAGTCCAGGGTGTGCGGTAAAATGTTAACTCATAGGCACATATTGGGTTGGGGATACCCCAGTCTCACCAAGCAAGGCCAGGGGCATGAAAGCAGGCCCTGGCCCCACCCCTTCACAGCCGCAGGCCGCCCCTGTACAACCTGTGTCCCAAACAAGCACCATCGTGTGGGCCATCCCCATGTGACCAAAGGTATATAATAGAGCCCGACAACAGAGACCATTCCATGGGGACCGTCATAATGGACCCCAGTCTCTGTATTTATCCCCTCCCGCTTTCCCCAGAGTTGACGACAATAATGCCTGTCACGTCGGATCATCTCTGCAGGGAGCAAATATAACTTGGGCCAGCTCCGGGAGGAGGAATGGCTGAGGGGACTGGGAAGGGTTCCTCTCGCTCACACGTGCCCCATACCCTCTCCCTCTCCTTTCCCCCTGGGGTGGTGGGTCAGAGGCAGTGAAAGGGGAAGGCTGCCTTTGTGCCTACTCACAGCAGCTGGTACCGCCGCTTTCCAGAGGTGGCAAAGCGGATTACCTAGCAACCTTGGGGATGGTTGTTCCTCCCAGGGGCCCTGCCAGAGGCAGTCCTGGCATATGATCAGCTCCTCAATTTAGAGGAAGATGGCTCAGCCAGAGCAAGGGGAAATGAAAGCAGGCGTGTGTTGGGCGTGACCCAGCCTGCAGCTGTGTTCTTCAGTTCACCAGCTACCTGCCTTCTCCGTCCTGGAGACGAACAGCAGTGACAGAAGGAAGAGCGGGGCACAGGGCAGGAGTCGGAGCAGGGAGTTACCCAGCACCAGGCTGGGCAGGAGCAGGGCCTCTAACTGGAACTTCCAAGATCTCCGTTGGAAAATTGATGTCCAGACGACACAGCAGTCGAGCAGAGGGCTGCCTCTGAGCTCCTCCATCTTTTTACTTCACTTGTCTCCACCTGAACTCCCGGGGGAGAGAGGGGACGTTGCTTCCTTTTAATTTCCTGGTCCAAGCGTGGACACAGACACCTTTGGGTTTCCATTAGCATAGCTGCCACGGGCTGACCTTTTCAAAAGACACGACTAAAGATAAAAGAGGAACAAAAGAAAGCTAAAGATAGAGTGTATGCAGAATAAAAACAGTCCGGCTCACAACATACAGGTTACTGGTTTGTCTCTAAAATACCCTACCCCACTAGAGACACCTGCCCTTGGGGCCAGCACACCTCTGCTCCTGGAGTCTCTGGCCTCCCAGCTCCGACCTGTCTCCCGGTCTAAGGCACCCGCAGCACACAACCCACCACGAATCCGCTCCAGGACAGCTGTTCCCCCTCCTGCTTGACTGCCTGTCCCACCCTCCTTTCTACCCAGGGCTCACTGGTTGGAGGGGGCAGTGTGGCTCCTTCCTTAGGCCGCATAGGGGATCGGTACCTACATGATTATACCTTGTAGGAGTGCCATTTATTCTTAGTAATCCTTGTTCTGGGACCCATTTCTTGACACAGTGCTCAGGCCCCAGCTTAGCCCACAAGGGCTAAGTGGGCTATGAAAGGGCTGGTGGTTCTCCAACATTTGATTTTGGCAGGAACTGTACAAGTCTCCCCACCTGGTCCCTTGCTCCCACTGGCCACAAAGCTAGAAACTGATAAGCTGTCCTGGCTGATGGAAGTTTGGGGATGAGTCGGGGGAAAGATTGTTTTGTTTCTTTAAAAAGCACTTTGAAGTCACCTAGTCTAGTTGAAGGAAGTAGGTAAGAACCTGACCGCAAAACTGAGCATCCAGGCCCCCGCCAGCCGGTGCATCCCGTCCGGCGCTTGAGTGGTGCTCAGGAGCCAGGTCTCCACACTCCAGACCGCTGCCCTCCAGCACGCACGACGCTCCCCTTTCACACCAAATGTTCAGTCGCCAGAAAAAAAAAGTCAGAAAAACCACCGCCCCACAGGGAATTGTGGGGGTAGCAGAAGGGAGGTTGTTGTCAGTCACAGTCCACTGTCCCTGCGCTGCCACAGCTGAAGCCCTGCTGAGAAATTTGCCCCGTGCAAAGCAGGCCCCTCTGCCTGCAGCCCTGGTTGTCGCTTTCATGGCATTGCGTGGTGCCAGGAGCTTTGGCAGACGTTCCACTTGAGTGGCTTGGCCATGAAGACTGAAAAGGTAAGCCAGGGGTCTTACCAGCCCAGTGGGGCCTCGCTGGGGCTGACGACAGACAGCCTTGTTCTCACCTGCCCCTGCAGGCGAACACTGGCCCCGGCTGAGGGAGCCGCACTGCTCCTGACTCCCAGCCGCTGGGTGGGAGAGGGGCTCTGTTGGACTCTCACGTCCCAGAGGCCCCATCAGCCCTCTTGGGGCTGGAGCTCGTCCTGTGTGTCAGCACTTCTGGCCAAGCCCATCCTAGGATGTGCCCCAGGAAGACCTGGGGCCTGCCGCCAGGACTCCTGCTGGGCCGTGTGCCACGACTGACTGCACAGACCCCAGCCCTGCGGCCTCCCTGCCAGTGAGGCCAGCGGTCACCTTGCTTGTAGGGCCTCCTTCTTGCACGTCACAGTTCTGGGGCTTGGGTAATGACCTCTCCCCTTACATACTCCCCTGCCTTCCCATGGAGGGTAGATGCTAGAGTTTTAGGTCGAGTCCTTCGACTCTGGGCCTGGGCCGAGGCCTGGCTAGAGTTTTGAGCCACCGAGACTGGTCTGTAATCTAGAAGCATAGCTCTTCCCTTCCCTAGGTGTGCGTTGGTAGGACTCGCGTGTGCCCTGGCTCAGCCCTTCTCCGTCAGCCCCTTCTGGGCTCCAGCGGGCCCTGGCCGCCGGCAGGGGGCCAGACTTCCAGTGCTGACAGGTAGAGGGAGGGGGGCCCAGTGCAGAGCCCCTTGTCATGGGCCAGGCTTGGAAGGGGCAAGAGAGGAGGGCGGTGGCGGAAAGCAGAAACACCTGTCCTGTTCCTTTCCCCCAGGTGAGGGCAGGAGTGATCAGATTTGGGAATTCCTGGTGTTGCTCTCCAAGGGCTGGGAGAAAGAGGGCCGCTGGGAGTTGCAGGGAAGGGGGAAGCCCTGCCCCCTCTCTGCCGTCTTGTATGAGTCACCGCTCCTTCAGGAGAGCACTTGCTCTTTGCCTCCGGCCCCTCGTGCTTCCTCCTCAGTCTGCATGCCTTGCCCTGCGTGTTTCAGGGAGCTGTCTGGGTGTGCTGGGCTGTGTTTTCATGGGCTGAGCCCCTGCCACGTGGGTGCACGAGGTGGGGGCGAGAGGGCTGAAGGTTACTTGGAGAAACCATTTACTTCTCTTTAACCCCCTTCCAACCAGGGTGATGGAATGAGTGACACTCTCTTCTACACATCGTCTTAGACCCACCCTGGTCACCCTGGTCCTCCCACCTCAGGGGAGGGAGGGTGTGTGTGTGTGTGTGTGTGTGTTTGGGGGGCCAGCGTTGGGGAGGATTGGATTAACCCACGGATTAACTCTGCTCTGAGAAGAGTTACAAAGGGGAGTTCCCTTTGGTAAGAGTGAGTTTGGCCGGGACCATGATCCTTTTTCCCAAGGGGGCTGTATGTAAATCGAGGATTGACCCCCTCTTCTGGAAGCCCCGCCTCTGCCCTCCACTGGTGCTCTGGCCGGCTGTGCCCGTCGGCAGGCCTCGGGGGTGGGCTGTGGAATCCTGTCACCAGCTCCTGTCTCTTTAGAAGGCAAGGCCCACAGACGGGACCTGGGATGCCCGTCTCTGAGGTTAGCTGCCCCCTGACACCCTTGGAAGGGCAGCCCTCCTCGGGGACCCCTGGGTGGTGGGAAGCCTGGAGGGGCTGGGGAGAGGCCCAGAGCAGAGCAGGAGCTTCAAGGCCCTGGAAAGAAGGGCTCTGCTCTAGGGCAGCGAGGTAGCTGCATACAAGGAGGGGGAGGCCTGGGGCTCTCCCGTGCTGTCTGCCACTCCGGGTAGAGATAAATAGTTGCTGAACCAACGCCTTCTCATTATTCTTTTGGGATGCAGATCATAGCCCAGACATTTAGACGGGCAGAGGAAGAGGAGGGCTGGGCATCTTCTCTGCCTGCAGTAGGAGTGTGATCTAAATCATAAAGGGGATGAATAGCCGAGCCACCTGGTGCTCTAACCTTGTGTTTCGAGGGAACTAGAGCAGACTGTGAGCACCCAGGTCCCTGACCCTGGGAGGCAGAGCTGGGCAGTAAGGGCTAAACCCCTAGCTCTCCAGATTCCCCTCTGGTTTCCCCTGGGCCACCATTCACTTATCCCACTCCCTGCTTTCTTTAGAAGTCCCCAAAGAGCCCCGGCTGGTGTGGCTCAGTGGATGGGGTGCTGGCCTATGAACCAGAGGGTCACCGGTTCGATTCCCAGTCAGGGCACAAGACTGGGTTGCAGGCCAGGGCCCCAGTTGGGGGGTGCACAGGAGGCAACTGAACATTGATGTTTCTCTCCCTCTGTTTACCTCTCCCTTGTCTGGAAATTAATTAAATAAAAAGAAGTCCCCAAAGAAATTTAGATTTGTTTCCCGGTCTCCCACCTTCAAGGTCTTTCACTGTCTCCTGCTTCTCTTAATGTCTGAGGCTTTCAACCCTGTGCAGAAGCCCCTCATTAACAGTCTGTTCTAGACTCTGCCAAACCGTGGCACACAAACTCTGGGTCGTCTGATGAGGTGACAGGCTCTGTGACCCACAAGCCCTGCCACAAGATGGACGTGGCACTCCTTTCTGTGCAGCCTCGGGGTGAGGGTCCCTGGGGCAGAGCTGACGCTGAAACCTCAGGTCTGTGCTGTCCACCACACCCCCAGGAAGCCACTGCCTGCCGCTGCGGGGAAGGGAGAGGCCCTGCTGCAAGACCCCGGCCTCGCTGCCCTGGGGGAGGCTGGGGCGGGGCTCCGGGTGCCGAGGAACCGTGATGCCTATTCAGGGTCGTGGGACTCCAGCCCACAAGAGTTGCCCAAACTGGGGCTGGGGCTAACAAACCTGAGGGTGGTGGTTTGGGGTTTTTTTAAAGATTTTATTTATTTATTTTTAGACAGAGGGAAAGGGAGAGAGAGGGAGAGAAACATTAACGTGCGGTTGCCTTTCATGCACCCCTACTGGGGATATTGCACACAACCCAGGGATGTGCCCTGACTGGGAATTGAACCAGTGACCCTTCGGTTCGCAGGCTAGCACTCTATCCACTGAGCCACCAGCCAGGTGGCTCTACCCACCAGCCAGGGCAAAACTGTGGTTCTTAATGTGTGAAAACCTGGAGCATAGGCACTGAGCTAGGGTCATGGGACCCTAGCTTCTCATCCTTTATGCTTCTCATCCTTACAGAAATCCTCCGAGATGGGTGACATTCCCATTTCACAGATAGGGACACAGATCAGGGAGGTTAAATGGTTAACAGCTGGCAAGTGGCAGTGCCGTGATGTGAACTCAAGTTTTTCTAGGTGTTTTCTTTGGGGAGGTTTGCCTGGAAGGGGGCTGTGAGCTGGGGTGAACAGATGGGAGATCCCACGAGTCCTGACCAGGGAGGGTTTGCAGCCAGCAGCCTGCAGTGCCCGGGGGGCCGCCCAGAGGGGGTTCCACGTGAGCAGCCCCAATGAGTCCCTGCTGACAGAATATTAAGAGTGGGGCACTCCGTCCATTCCCACAGCCCAGACAGCTTCCATCGCTTTTACACACGTACCTTTCCCACTGCCTCCGATGTGTGGAATCGGGTTCATACCTGAGGCCTCATGGTTCTTGGCAGTCCACGAGAAGGTAGAGAAAGCTTTCACTTCTGGAATGTCAGAGCTGGAAGAGTGGGGGCAAAATGTCATGATCCCTTTCATCTGCACACTTACATAATGATTTATAAAAATGGCTTCAAAGCACTTTTCCATTGCCATTATTTTTGTTGTTACAACCCTGGGGTTATATAGAGAGGTGGTCCTGGGACACATCTGTGTTGATGCTTTCTGCGTGTCGGCGAGTGCCAGGTCCTGTAGTGATAAGAAGTGATGAATTACAAATGACATGATCTCTGCACTTAGTTTGTATTTTAAGTGGAGGAGATAGACACATCTTTTCAGGTTCTGTGTAGGGTCGTAATACAGGTTCTGGCACAAATAACACCCCTAATTTTTATTACAAAATCACAAGCATGTAATTCTGTAAAATAACAATATCACACTCAGGCACACCATATGACATTTTAGGTGAAGTGTTCAAATCAGAACTAAATCATTACACCCATATTATTACCCTACCAACCACACTCAAGTAGGCGTTACTTCTGCCGGACCCTGTATATATGGGCCAGATTTAGCCTATGGTCCCAATCAGTGTATAACCCTTACAAGGTAAGGTATCGTGAGAGGTGAGGCTTAAGAGGGTGGCCTGATTTGGGGATCTCTGGATGCAAGTGTTATGGAGCCTGACCTTGACCCCATGCATAAGGGTACCCACTGCCATCTGGGATGCTTTTGAATGCAGGAAGGTGGCGAGTGCATGTCTGACGTGCCGAATGGATGTGCTGAAGAGGCAGTTGAGAACGTGGGTCTAGAACCCAGGGCAGAAGGGCAGGCTGTTAGGTTTGAAAGGGGTACGTAGTAGAGAAGCAAAGAAGAAAAAGGGGCTGAGGGCAGAACCTTCAAGGTGCCTTAGCAGCTCCCACGAGGAAGGTCTGCGTCCAGAAAGTGGATCGCAGAGACCTGGAAGTCCGAGTGCTGGTCAGCAGGAGCAGGTGGGGATGATCATAGAGGAAGAGGGTGGTTTCCTCATGGTTAAACATTCGTGGCCTGGAAGGAAAAACAGCTTGTCGCCTGGTGACGGCCTGGACTGGAGTTTGGCTCTGGATCCCGTTCCTCCTCTGATGTAATGGAAACTGAAGGCTGGGCCTGCTGAAGGCAGGGTGGGGATGGGAGGAGAGTCGGCTGGGCCTTTCATCAAGGGTGTCCCTGTGGCCAAGATGCCTTTCTCCCTGTGGAACGGTAAAGCGGCGTGGAAGAGGAGCTGAAGGCTGGGGTGGCCTTCCCCGGCCAAGGTTGCTAAGACCACCTGTGCCCACCCTGCCCTCACCGCAGTGCGGACTGAAGTGGAGAGGGGTGGGGGCGGGAGAGCTGTTTTAATTGGGGCTTTTGACCAGCTTACCCCAGGCTCTCGCAGTCTGCGTGCTTCCGTGTGCTGGCTGGAGTTCCGTGAATCTCACTGGAGGTGGTTTGATGTGCCTTCCCTGGAGACGGTGCTGGCAGGGGTCCCTTGTTCCCTGGTACGAATGGTTCAGTCCAACTCGTCCTGTCAAGATGGCACTGTAAATTTATACTCTCAACACATAGCAGTCATACGTAAAGAGATAAAATTCTAAACACAAAGTCATGCACCCCCTCCCTCCCCCCACACAATGTGATAAACACCTCTTTGATTTCAAATGGGACGTGGACACAAAGAAGAGGGCAGGGCTGAAGCTGCAGGCCCACTGGTCCGAGTCTGCAAGCAGGCAGAGGTAGCCAGAAATCGGGGGTAACAGAGCTATGAAGTGCTGTACATGAAGCGTGGAATTAGAACTAGTTCACTGCCGGACCCAGGGCTGGGAAGATAGGCTGGAAAAAAGTTGCTTCCAGCCCTCCCCTGGGGCCCTCACAGCCTGGATGCAAGCAGAGCTGGTGCCATAAGGTTTTATTCTAGATTGGGAGACCCAAAGGCCCTGGGGAAGCAAAGGTGAGAACCCTTTGACAGGGAGAGAAAAGTAAAATACTAGAGAAAAGAGGAGCTTGCATAGTGAAATTCAGAAACACATGAGAAACACTAATGTGGAAAAAAAAGAACAAAATCAAAAATTTCTCCCAGAAGAAATGAAAATAACAGTCAGAAAAGTCTTTCATATAAAGTAGGTTTAGGATCTGCAAAAAGATAAGGAAACGTGATTCATTAAAGAAAGAAATTATGAAAGAGAAAAGAAAAGGATATATGAATATTAAAATTTAAAAAAATTTTTTTTAAAGTTTGACTTTTCTTCTTTATTTTTTTTATTATTTATTTATTTATTTTTAGAGAGGAAAGGGGCGGGGGGGGGGAGAGAGAGAGAGAGATATCAAATGTATGGTTGCTGGGGGCCATGGCCTGCAACCTACGCATGTGCCCTGACTGGGAATCGAACCTGCGATGCCTGGTTCACAGTCCGAGCTCAATCCACTGAGCTACGCCAGCCAGGGCGAATATTAAAAATTTTAAATAAAAAATTCTAGCAGTGAAACATAGTGTCATTTGAGTTTGGAAGAACAGACAGGTCTCTAGGAGCCTGGACCCCGAGAAGTCGTGAGCTGGGAGCTGATGCTGAGGGGTCTGCCTAGAATGCAGCGCAGACAGACACGGAGCACAGGTTGACGGGCTTCCGCCCGTGCCCCGCAGGAGTTCCAGACCTGAAGAAACAGTGTGAACACCAAACAGAATAGATACCCCGACATAAAATAGTGAAACTGCAGATGAAAATAAAGAGAAAATATTAAAAACTACCGGAGAAGAAAAAGAATTCAACCAGCTGACAATTAGGCTGACAGACATCTCATCAGCACTGGATGCCCGAGATGGTAGAGGAGTATCGGGGAGGCTGGAACCCTAGATCCAGCTGTCACTCAAGAATGAGGTAAAAGAAAGGTGTTTCTTGACACGCTAAGACAGCTTTGTCACCTGCAAACCCTTGCTAAAAGAGCTACTGAAGGTGCACTTCAGTAGGAAGACAAAATAAATCAGGGAGAAGGAACAGGTTCCTAGCACTAATATTGGGCACAGAAACTGACATATTGGCACATTTAATTAACTCTAGACAGTATATCAGGATGCTTTCTGCTACAGGTAGTAGAATAACCCACAGTGACTTAAACTCTAAAAAATATTTAACCAGCTTATAACGAGAAGTTCTGGGGCTGGGGTAGTGGTCCTGTATTGGCACGAAAGACTCCAAATCATTCTACCATTCTGCTCTGCCATCTTCAGGGTGTGAGAGTTGCCTCCTTGTGGTTGTGAAATGGCTGCTGCTGCTCCAGGCATCACAGCATCACCTCATAGCTCCCCATGCAGGGAGATGCTAGAAGAAAATAAGCTGTCTAAGGTGCTTCCTTTTCTAGGAGAATCTAAGAAGACCCCAGCAGACATCTCCTCATGTCTCATTGGCTTGAGCTGGTCCATCCTTAGAGCAATTCCTGATGAAAGGGAACAGGCTCACTGTAGTTAGCTTTAAGCAGGCTTTCCCTTTCTCCTGGGACTGAGTTCTTTGCTGTCTGAACAGAATCAGGATTCTGTTGGCAGGAAAGAAGGGGGAGTGGTTGCTGGTAGGCAACCAACAGCATCTGCCACAGATGGCAAAACACACAAAAATCCAGTGTCTAATTTGGTTTTTAATTTATAAAGAAAAACAAATTGCTAACCACATTGTCAAGGAAGAGTAAGATAGAATAAAGTAGAGAATTTCATTGTTAAGTCACACCAAGTTTCTGCCTGGTCCAGAGACTAGCACTGCTGAACACTAGTCTTCATTTCCAAAATGTACGTACGCGTGTGCTAACATTGTAAGATAAACACTAAAAGAAGAGGAATGTCATTTCCAAAACAGGAAGGAGGAAAAGTGGTAGGAGGGGGAGAGCATTGGATTGCTGGGGGCAGCGGCGGGGGGGAAGTCCTCAAGAAAAATTAATGGAGAGAAAACACGAAGTAAGATAGTAACGTAAGTCCAAATACATAGTACGTGTAATGGCTTACATGCACATGTTAGAAAAACTACCAGATTGGGTAAAAAGCAAGTAAGAAATCGACCATTGCCGGGACAGACCTAGTCAGCAGGACACAGAGATTAACAAGAGCCACACTGGCCATCATCACAGGCGGTGCTGTTCTTTAACTGACTTTCTGTTCTTTGCCCCAATTTTCCCTCTCTCCCCGACTGTTTTTGCCTGGCCTCGTCTGCCTAGCACATCCCTGGACACAAACCAGCCACACCGGCGCTCCTCGAGCCGGTGTGGGAGAGTGGCAACCCCACATCCTAGTTCTTCCCTTGGGCCCACGCCCACTCATGCCTCAGAGCCCAGCATCCTCCCCTTGCAGCCCATTTCCTAGGGTACACCACGGATTCTCTGGCAATAAATACTTCTCTAGGACTTCATTGACAGTTAGCCAGAGTGACCATCGTAGATTTGGAAAACATTGTTAGCTCTTGCTTTCTGGTTTCCTGGCTGGTGAACGGGCAGCATCAGAAGTACCAGAGCTGCAATCTCAGACTGGGTGGCAGGGCAAGGTGAGGTCTCCGGCACAAAGGCAAGGGCTCAAGAGGCAGAGGCTGCCTGAGGGGACTTAACTGGGGGACAGGGAGGCCTGGTCACTGGGATAACTTGGAGGGTCTGTGGGGGAGGCTGCTGCCAGGACGTTGCTGTGCCACGACTTCAGGTAGCTAAGCACGTGGAGGGGGTGCAACCGGTTCTCAGCCACTTGAAGGACATGCCTCACTGGGTTTGAGACGCGTGAAGGAGGGGCTGTCGGGTTTCCCCTCAAGATAATGACTGGCACTGCCCCCTTCCCCAGGGCACCTTCTGCCCTCTGCTCTTGGCTCACCCAGGAGGCTGGGAGTTGCTAGGCAGGTAGGGATCTGGGGCACAGTAAACCCTTTTGGAAGGCAGTAGACACTTGTGGAAAGAGCATGGGCCTTGGAACCACCAGACCTGGAGTGGCGTTAAAGCTACGTCACTTCCTGCCTGGCTGACGTTCAGCTTGACCTTGTTCAGTCGACCTCGTTTAGCCCGTCTTGGGACTTTCGTGCACACCCTCCAAATCATGCAGTGGGAGCAATAATCCGTGGTTTGATGGCTTTACGTTGTGGCTCTGGGACATGTTCTCAGGCTCCATGGCAGTGGGTGGAAAGAGGTGGCCTTCATCGGTATCTTGGGCTGGGTTTTTTTTTTCTTCTCCCCATCCCTTTCAGATTCAAGCAGCCTCTGTCCCTGCGCCTTATCCCACCCCCCATCCTCTGCGCCTTGTTTTGACATGTCTTTTCTCTGCCTGCCAAGAAGATCGTGTTCAGCTGCACTGGTCTGAGGCTGTGCTATCATCCTGTGCTCCATTAGGTTAATCTGATGGCTTGTCTCCTGGGAACGGACCAGAGAGTGGCCCTAAAACCGCCCTAGCCTCTCCTGTTTGGGGGCGGCCTTTGCTGCTCAGTCCCGTAGACCTGCTTCTCCTCTCCTTTACCTGTGACCTGACTAGGGCTCTTAGCTTCCTTTAGTTCCTGTGTCTGCTCAGGCATGCATCCCCTGCTCGGCAGAAGGCCCTAGGAGGAGGGAAATTATCCACTCTTCAGAGCCTTTGCTGCCCCTGACCTTCTGGATTCTGGCCGTTGGTTCCTCTCTTCTCTCTCAGTATTTCAAGCTCGTCCAGCCACTCAAGGGACATTTATGGTTAAAATGGCCTCACCAGATTTGCTTAACCTTTGACCACAAACCTACAAAGACCATACATAGCATGGCCCTGCCACCCGCTACATTTTCCTTGTTACCCTTCTCTCGTAGAGAACCGTTTCACAGCGGATCTCTGTAAATTTGCAGCCTCAACAATAAAAAGACCCTTCTCATTTTTCTGCCCCAAATGCATCACCCTGTGTTCCAGTGCCCTGTGCTCTGCTGTGTTTCCTGTTTCACAGGTAGGCCCTGCCTGAGTAGGTGCCGGCTCCTGCCCCTTTGCTACTCAAGGCCTTTGCTTCTCCATTCTTTCCTTCTCCTGTGGCATTAACTTGTTCCTCTCCAAACATTCTGCGGTATCTCTCAACTTAACCTCCAGTCCACTTTATCCCGCTCCCTTTCCTTTGGTAACATCTTGATTGAAGTAGAATTCACGTATCATGCAGTTCACCCATTTCAAGTATACGATTCAGTGGTTTTTCGTCTATTCACATGCTTATGCAACCTTCACCGCAATTTTAAAACATTGCGTCACCCCAAAAGGAAACTCCCTACCTATTTGCAAATGCTCTCCACTTCCCCCAACCCCCAGCGCTAGGCAGCCAGTAATCTACGTCAGAGATTTGTCTCTTCTGAACATTTCCTATAAATGGAACCATATGATATATTCTTTTATGATTATCTTCTTTCACTTAGCACAGTGTTTTCAGGGTTCATCCACGTCATCGTGTGTGTCCTTCCTCGTTACGGCTGAGTAAGGTCCCAGCGTGTGGGTGGTGCACACTTGGTTAGTTCACCGGTCGATGGAATGTTGGGTTGTTTGCACATCGGAGCTGATGTAATGTTTATAACCATTTGTGTACAAGTTTGTTTTTTTTAAGATTTTATTTATTTATTTTTTAGAGAGGGAAGGGAGGGAGAAAGAGAGAGAGAGAGAAACATCAATGTGCGGTTGCTGGGGGCCATGGCCTGCAACCCAGGCATGTGCCCTGACTGGGAATCGAACCTGCGATGCTTTGGTTCGCAGCCCGCGCTCAATCCACTGAGCTACACCAGCCAGGGCTTGTGTACAAGTTTTGCATGGACATGTGTTTTCATTTCTCTTGGGTATATACCTAGGAGCAGAATTGCTGAGTTATATGGTAATTACTCTATGTTTAACCTTTTAGAAAATATTTTATTTATTTTTAGAGAAAGGGAAAGGGAAGGAGAAAGAGAGAGAGAGAAACATCAATGTGTGGTTGCCTCTCACACACCTGCTGCTGGGGACCCGGTCTGCAACCCAGGCATGGGCCCCGACTGGGAATCCAACCAGGACACTTTGGTTTGCAGGCCCGTGCCCAGTCCACTGAACTAAACCAGCCAGGGCTGTGTTTAACTTTTTGAGGAACTGCCAGACTGTTTGCCAGAGTGGCTGCACTGTTTCATAATCCCACCAGACTTGTCTGAGGGCTCCTCACTAACACTTGTCAATGTCCTTTTTCGTTATAGCCATCCTGGTGGCTGGGAGGTGATACCTGATTGTGGTCTTAATTTGCGTTTCCCTGATAGCTAATGATGTTGCACACCTTTTCATCTGCTTTTGGCCATTTCACAGCCAGCCAGGTTTTCACCCCTACCATACTCTGGGTCAGCCATTGTGAAGGTCACTGCTGACCTCTGTCTGACCACAGAACAGTAGGTTCTCAGTCATGTTGTATTCATTTTTTTTTAAATTGACACAGTGAATTCTCCTTCGTTCTTGAAACACTTTCTTCTCTTGGCTTCCTAGATACAGGGCCAATTTTCCTCTGCTGCACTGGCCGTTTCTTTCCTGTCTCTCTACTGGCCTCTTCCAGACCTTGGAGTGCCTCAGGGCTCTCTCCTGGGCCACCTTCTCTTATCTGTGTCAGACCCTCCCTAGGTAATTCCTCCCAGTCCTGTCGTTTTAAAAATAAACTCTCATGACCCTCAAATGCATCCCTCCAGCTCTGGCCTCATCATGAGCTTCAGATACATGTGTTCAATTTTCTCTTGCCATTTCCGCATGGATGTCTAAAGAGCATTGCAAATTTAATAAGCCACAAACAGAACTCTTGCTTTTTCTCACTCAAACTTATTATCCCTTTCCTGTTTCTTCTGTATCAGTGGATGCCACCCCTGCTACCGGGTCGCTCAGGTCACAAGCCTCTGTGCCACCCTGACTGGGGTCTACCTCTCCCACCTCCACCCCATTCCAGCCCATCAGTTAAATCCTTCAGGACACATTCAGCCCCTTTTTACCACCTGCACTGCCCGGGATATTACAGGCCCTCTTCTCTGGTCTCCGTGCTAGGCTCCCACAGCAGCCACAGTTGATCTTTTCGTAAAAAATGTTTTAATATTTTTTTAAGATTTTATTTATTTATTTTTAAAGAGGGAAGGGAGGGAGAGAGAGAGAGAGAAACATCAATGTGCGGTTGCTGGGGGTCATGGCCTGCAACCCAGGCATGTACCCTGACTGGCAATCGAACCTGCGACACTTTGGTTCACAGCCCGTGCTCAATCCATTCAGCTACGCCAGCCAGGGCTTTCATATTTAAAAAAATTAGATTTTATTATGAAATACCCATTCAACATGTGACATATCACATATATGATTTTTTTTGATTGACTGATTGTTTAGAGAAAGGGAGAGAGAGATCGTTTTGTTATTCCACTTATTTCTATTCTCACTGGTTGATTCTCATATGTGCTCTGACTAAGGATCGAACCTGCAACCTTAGAGTATAGGGGCAATGCTCTGACCAACTGAGCTACCTGATCAGGGGTATATAAGAGTAATTAATACCTTACCCAATACTTTCTAAGCCTCTGTGGGCCCCTCCTTGATTTTATCTACCTTCCTTCCCCTTTAGAGGAGTTTCCTGAAATTGGCTTGGTTTCCTTGATTTTATCTATTGTTTTATCATCTACATATAGAAGTCTAAACAGTTTCTTACTTGTCTTTGGGTACTTTTGAACTTTTCATGAACTCGTATTTTAGGCATTTATTCATGAGTTATTCTTTTTGCTCAACATGGTAGTTTTTTGGTCATATTCATCCCTGTCGATGTCTAAAACTGGACTTCATTCATTTTTACCATGTGACAGAAACGTATTACAATTTATCCACTCCATCCTGGTGGACAGTTTGCTTGTTTGTGGTTTTCAGGTGTTGCCCAGTACCGTTGTGAGCATTCTCTTGCATCTCTGTGCACGTGTTCGTATGTACCTGTGGTGGAGATACCCGGGGTTACTGTATACCCACCAGGACACCTGAGATTAAAAAGAGAAGCTATCGAGGCATGGAACAAATGGAACTCTCATACAGTACTAATGGAAGTGTAAAATGCTACAACCACTCTAGAAACTAGACAGTCATTTTTAGTAAAGTTAAAACATACACCTACCCTACGATCTGGTAACTCCACTCCCAGATATTTACCCACGAGCTGTGAGATGGAGTGTCCACAAAAGGACTCGTACAGGAAGCTCATGGCAGTTTTATTTCTCACAGCCAGAAACTGGAAACAGTGACATGTCCTGACATGCAGGAGGACAATCTCTGACACACACACACTAATGGATAAATCTCTAAAGCACTGAGCTGGGCAGAAGAGGCCGGACACGAGAGTACACAGCGTGTGTTTATGTGAGGTTCACGAGCAAGTGGGTCTGGTCTGTGGAGACAGCGCTCAGAAGAGCGGTGGGGATCCAGTGGAGAGAGCACAGCGAGCTTCCTGGGGTGATGGGAGTGCTCCACGTGGTGCACAGGTGTGCACACAGGTGACAACTCATCAGGCTTTACATGGAGAGATTTCTGCATCTCCTTATACGCTAATTAACTGTTACCGGAAAAGTAACGTTTTTGGAAAATAACAATATTGGGAAAATACACTAATTAAACGTTATTGGGAAATATTGTCCCATGTGGGGGTAAAATTCGGGGGGGAAATGAAACGGCATGTTGAGCCTGTTGTCGGAGTTCCACTTGAGCTTCAAACCTGCTCAGTGTGACAGGCAGGCTGCACTCACAGGCTGTCACAGAATCACAGCCCAGCCATTCCGTTCCGCCTTTGGGTGAGAAACCACTCGTTCCCACCCAGACCTTCGGGGAATTACAATGTGAGGAAGTTTGTACACATGGGAAGTCTTAAAATAAATTAGCCTAGGATGACGCAGAGAACTTTCCAGTTGCCACACAAAATGTCGCTGCATTTTTCAGTGAGAAAGATGATTTTTAATTCCTCTTTAAAAAAACACTATTGGAGTATACTCATGTCCATCTTTATTAATTAATGCCAAATTATCTCCCAAAGCATTGTGTTTATTTATTCCCCCACCACTGGCGAGTGTATGAGTGTGCTTAATACTCCACACCCTTTCCAAATTCCTGGTACCGTTGGTTTTAAAACACTTGTTCCGAGGGTGCATTGTAAAGTACGCATCCGGCGATGACGCTCCTCTCCTCGGAAAACCCTCCCAATCACATTCACCGTAAATCCTAATCCTCTCTGAGCCCTTGGTGGCCTGGCCTCCTCCGCTGGGCGCCCTCCGTGCTCACCATTCCCAGCGGGTTGGGTCAGGCTCCTCCCTCCCGACCTCCTTTGCGTTCGGTGTTCTCACCCTCGGCTCCCTGCAGTTTCCCTGCCCTGCACTCTGTAGTCACCTCAGATAAACCAGCTGGGTGTTTAAAACAAACACACCTCTGCATCACAGAACAGAACTGTGTAAACACGTGTTGACTGTTAACAGGTATTTTCACAGTTTTGACTCATTTCTTGCTAGAGTTGTTAAGACATTAGGAAGAGGTACCCTTGGTACAAATGAGTGGAGTAAACTAAATGAGACCTAGAAATGGGCTTTTGGTTTTAAAAGCCCATTCTACAAACTTTGTCAATAAAAACAATAATGAAAAACAAACAAACAAGACTAGCAGTGCCTCGTGGGGAGAGCTGGTGTGTCCCGTCCCCCACCATACTGCGGGGTGGGGGGGGCGCCCACCTGCCTGTGGGATGTGTAAAGGAGGCTCACCAGCCGTTGGCCCCAGGGGGCCTCAGAAGGCTGGCCTGCTTTCCTTTTTGGGCAGCGGAGGTGGGGCCTGGAGCCGAAATGTGCGCTCCCCCATCCCGACTCTTTCATGCTGTGGTTTATGCACGGACTTGACATGAATGGCCAGAGCGGCTGTGAAGGGGAGAAACCAGAATCAGGCCGCGGGCACCTGGAGGGATGGGGCTTTCCCCGGAGAAAAGAAGACTGTGAAAGCACTCAGTGAGGGCCAGCAGTGGACAACCTCTGCTGGTTTTCACGCTGTCTGGGGACCTCTGATCTTTTCTAGTCCCAGTTAGCAACAGCCCTGCGCCCCCAGCTGCACTCAGTGCAAGCTGAGCAGCTCAAGCTCCCAGGAACAGCCCAGCCACGGGGTCCCCAAAGCCAGGGCTTTTGCTGGCTCCTCTACTCCTGTGCTCTTTCCAAACATTGTTGCAAGTAGGGCTTTTCCTGTCCTCAATAGTGCAGTCGGTTACCTCAGGTGCCTCTTGTGACATCCCCGATAAGGGACGTTTCCTTTGGAGCCTCCTGGGCCAGCTCCTGCCTGGCCCCTGCCCGCAGTGGCTGCTGTGGGCTGCCTACCAGAAACAAGGTCACCCCGGCGAGGTGCCTCACTCCCGTTCTTTGTTCATCCTGGAATGTCACTGCCCCTTAGGGCCACTTGTCTCACAGCTGGCCCTCCTCGGGTCATGGAATGCTGGGAGCAGGGCCTTGCAGAGCCAGGTGCTCTCTTCCTGAGATGTTGGGCATGGGAACAGGCAGAGGGGCACTGGAAGAGGCTATGACCTGGCTTCCTGTCTACAGACCATGCAGCCAAGTGTCCCGCCTGGAGTCTGGCCTGCCAAATGGCAGTGTAAGTTGGAAGGAGCACACCATGGCCAGTGCTGCTGGAGCCCCCGTGGATGGGAGCCCGGGGCCCTGGGTGAGGCGTGTGGTTGAAGCTTCACCCTTGACCCTGGGGATCCAGCTTCTGTGTCTCCTTGTCTCTTACCCCTGAGCCTCTGGGTAGTTCAGGGAGGCTCTCAGGCCTCTTTCTGTGCCCCGGCCAACCACAGGCTTTGAACCAGGTCTGTACTCAAATCCCACCTCCACTCTTGATATCATGGCCTTCACTTCTGTCAGCATAGTCTTCCTCCTCCCCCTGAATGATGCCATCCTTATTGGAACGCGCTGGTTCCGTTCCCTGACAGCTTTGTGGTTTGGCTCGACCCCAGAAATGTGAGCTGCCATGATGGGGCAGCTGAGGTGCTTGAACACAGGAGTTGGAGAGGCCTTCTCTGCAGCTGCAGGCAGCAGCCAGAGGACCCTGACATAGGCCCAGGGCTCCGGCCACAACTGGGCTAGCCAGATTTGGGCAGGAGCTGGCGGGGAGAGGCAGGCAGCCAGGAATAAGTAACCCTCCTGGTGCTGGGGCCAGGGCCCGGAGGCTCCACTCGTGGTGTCGTCCGTGACCCTGGCTCCTTTCCTCATAGCTGAGCCCCAGACAGCTGGCAAGTAGCTTTTTCTGCCTGCTCTCGTCAGCCAGGGCAGCACAGGGCCTCAGGCTGTCGGTGCCCCCAGGGGCCCTGGAATTCATTTAATCCCAGACGTAGAAATGGAGACAGCCCGAGGGCGGGCTGGGTGGGGGCGGTGCTGAGCCTGCACCCCCGGGTCCAGACAGTCATGTTCTCTCCCTGACACTGGAGCTAGAGTTGTTAATGGTTCACTGAGCCAACCCAGGAATGCCTCGTCTGTGATATGCCCTTGAGAGGGAAGAGGGCAGACCTCAGGGCCAGGGGGGCCAGGGCCCCCCCCCCCCGTCTCACTGAAAGGGCCTTCTTACAGGCGCCGGGCGCCTCAGTTCCCCGAGATTTTCTCCGGGATGGTTTTCAGTTAGGTTTCACCTGGAAGTACCTCACGTACCTGAACTTTTCTGTTTTTTAAAAAGTATTCTATTAAGAGCTTATTATAAATGTGTTCCGCAAGCGACAAGGAAATGAAAGGACTGTTTCCTTACAGGAAACAGGCAGGGAGCTGAGGAGGGCCAAGATGAGTGCGGTGCCTTGGCGGGCGCACTCCTGGGGGCGGCAGGGGGCCCTGTGAGGGGAACTGGGATAGGGACCTTCTGGACCTGGTTCTTGCGGTGATTTGCTAAGTGACTCTAGAGAAATCACCTTCTGTTCTTTCTTTTAAAATTTATTTATTTATTTATTTTTAGACAGAGGGGAAGGGATGGAGAAAGAGAGGGAGAGAAACATCAATGTGTGGTTGCCTCTCCTGTGCCCTCAACTGGGGACCTGGCCCGAAACCCAGGCAGGTGCCGTGACTGGGAATTGAACCGGCAACCCTTTGGGTCGCAGGCCGGCACTGAGTCCACTGAGCCACAGCAGCCAGGGCCTGTTCTTATTAAGACTCTAGACAAATCACGTTCTATTCTTGCCTTCTAGCTAACAAGTGAGGATGGTGGCCTGATCTCATCCTCTGAGGCCCCAAGTTAGAACAGTGCTGTCTGTGGAGAGAGGCGAGAGCCCTTTCTTTTATCCACTGTGTGGTTATGTGGGCATTGCCTCTACTGCCACCTCTGTCCCTCTGGGACTTGGGGGCAGACTTGGAGGAGAACGTGTGCGCCTGTGTGCAATTTTATCTGCATATTGTTTTTCCTCTCTGTAATTTCAGGGTCATGCTGAGGCAGCCTGGCGCCTGACAAGTGAGGGGAACCTGCCAGGGCATTGCTGCTAACAGGAACTAACAGTGAGACGGCAGGACTGCTGGCCTCTGGGGAGCAGGGATGGGCAGAGCGGCCTCTAAGTCCGGGCCAGCAGCACCAGGAAGGAGGCCTGGGCCCCGGCTGCGAGCTTGGCACACGCTCTGCTGACCCAGACTGCGTTCAAAGCAGCGCCCTGCTGAGCAGCAGCTGTGCCCGGGCCCCAGAGGACTCCATTGCAGCAGAAGCTCTACCAACCCTTACGAAACTGCAGCTGGGGGCGTGCCCGTCGGAAGAAGGGACCTGTACCCGGATGGGAAGCAGAAGAGCAGAACCTAACGCAAGAAGGATCTTGGTCTCTACAGCAGTTTTGTAACACCCACAGAGCATCCTGGTTTCTTCTCTCAGGGTGGGGGCCCGGTTCCCCTCCCCTGGCAGAGGGGTTGGGCCGGGAGGACCACCTGAGGGGTGGATGCCTCTTGCATGGAATCAAGACTGCTTGAAGCCCACATGTTCGCCGTTGTGATTGGCGCTCAAAGGCTTCCCTGCTGCAGGGGACGAGGGGCTGCCTCGGCGTCTGCTCATGAACCACAAGGGCCCCGACTACTCCAGACTGGACTGTTTCAAGCCGCCAAAGAGGGGGGCCCCCAGAGCTGGCAGCCAGCAACCCCAATGGACTAGAAGGCTGCAATGGACTGACCTCCCCCTTGCCAGGGCAGCAGGAGAGGCAGAGCACCTGTGGCCTAGCTAGTGACGGAGAGACCCAATGAAGCCATAGTCAGGGGCCCAAGTGGCTCAGGGACAGGGGAGCCACTCCTGCCCACGTGCTTTCTCCTTACCTTGAGAGAGGGAGTGGCTTGGGACTCCTGCTGCTGTCCCCTCTGCAGTACACGCCCTTATGCCCTAGAACAGGCAGGCTACGACTGTGGCTGGTTTGCCAGTGGGCTGGGAAAGGAGGGGCCACAGTGACACCCGGCTACCCGCCGGGCTGGTGTCCAGCTTCAGGGGCTTCGCACCATGAAGTGCTCCCTGCGGGTGTGGTTCCTTTCCGTGGCCTTCCTGCTGGTGTTCATAATGTCCCTGCTCTTCACCTACTCCCACCACAGCATGGCCGCCCTGCCCTACCTGGACTCGGGGACCCTGGGGGGCACCCATCGGGTGAAACTGGTGCCTGGCTATGCTGGCCTGCAGCGCCTCAGCAAGGAGGGGCTCACTGGCAAGACCTGTGCCTGCCGCCGCTGCATGGGCGACACCGGTGCCTCCGACTGGTTTGACAGCCACTTCGACAGCAACATCTCCCCCGTCTGGACCCGAGAAAACATGGATCTGCCCCCTGATGTCCAGAGGTGGTGGATGGTGAGAGAGCTGTGGCCTCTCCTGCCTACTTTTACTGCTCCTCTCCAGGGGTCTGTCCCCTACCCCATTTGGGAGTCACTCTTAGAGCCCCCTCTTGGATTTGGGCTGTCCGTCTCCTGGCCCCCAGAGCCTTGACAAAGCAGGAGGCCCATTTAACCAGAGCCATCTCCTGGGATCACAGGTTCTGAAGGGCAGAGTGAGCTTTGGCAGGGAAGGAGAGAGAACTAACATTCCCTAGTGCCTGTAGGGGCCGAGCTTAGACCAGAAATGCCTACTGGACCAGGCAGGTGCCATAGATGAGAGAAGGGGTCCAAGTGAGAACAGGGTGGAGAGTGAGGACCAAGACAACAGGCAGAAGGCCTGCTGTTTATAAGGAGGCAGCTGCTCTCAGCTTTGGGAATGTTACAGTATAAGGATGTGACTCCTCACTGCCGGATCTTCTGACCATTGAGAAAGCCTGGAAGTCCAGCTCCCCACCCCCACCCCACCCCCGCCTCCTCACATTCAGGGAAGTTGTGAGGATGAGCCCAAGTGAGCAGGCTTATCAGAACAACTTAGAGATCCTGCTTCGTGGCCCAGACTGTCAGATCTTAAGGACGGGTGGGCGTCTACAGCGGAGGGGTCACCAGGAGCTCCACAGGCCTTTCCTATGACAGCCTGGAGCCTTGAAGGGTCTTCCTGCTGCTCATGGTCACAGTCTGCCTTTTATGGGCAAAGTCAAAGTTCAGAGAGAGCACAGGGCTGGTCCAAGGCCCAGGTCCCAGTGGTGGCCGGTTAGAACCAGGACAGGACGCTGGACAGGGGTAGCCCTGTGGGCCAGCCAGGCCTCCTGCCTGCAAGGATGGGCTTTTTAAGTACCAAGCATGTTCCTCGGCGAGACACAGCAGAAGCTGCTGTTTCCCTGCCCCGCACAGTCACCCCCTTTAACTGTCATGAACTGGGGAAGTCTCATCTCAGAGCTAAGCTCCATCTCTACACTGGGTTCATGTCCTTGTTCCCAGGGGTCTGTCCTGTGCTCAGGAAGCAGAGAAGCAGGTCCACCCCACCCCTCCGTGTATTCTGTCCCCTGAGCACCTCCTCCTGCTGGGCCACAAACCTGAGGGGTTATGGCCCAGACCACAGGGTACTTGAAAGCCCTAGTTTTAACCTTACCAGTTGGTGGCCCGTAGGCCAAGCCCAGTCCACTCAGTGTTTTTTAAATACTTGCATTACTTATCAGCATTTATGAACCAGGATGTCTCACATGAAGTCCACATTTTCAGCTTCTCTTGAAAAATTAGAAAATTTGATCCTTCTGGGCTCTCAGTCCCACCAACAACTGACTACTTATCCCTTATTGACAAGTGTGCCCTCCTCCTGTTTGCCATAGGTCCCAACTGTCACTTCATTCCTGTGTGCATCTGCCTGGCCCCGTAGGCATCTGAGTGCTGCCAGGGTCTCATTTTGTGGTTTTTCACAGTGACTGGTGGGGGGCATGCAGGGAACATGTGGTTTTATACCAGCTGTGCTGGCACTGAAAGAATTTCTGTGCCTCTTTGCCTCCTCCAGGGGGCAAAGGGAGCGGCTTCATGCATCCTGTGAACGTTGCCCCACATGGCTTCTGTCACCCCAAGCCTGCAGGCTCAGTTCCCGGTGCACCCCCTGTAGACCGATTAGGAGTGAGCCCCTGCAGCTCAGCTGGACTTCCCACATAACCTGCACCTGGAAATGACCTCTATGTGACCCAGAAGTGCCCCGAGGAGACAGGCAGGGGCTCTTCATGCACAAGGAGCCCGCCCAAGAAGTTTCTCTGCCCCTGGCACACTCCTGCAGGTCCCTGGAGACTGTGCCTTGACTCTTGAACCCCCTCCAGTGCATGAGAGCAGCTCAAAGGGAGGCTTCACTGTTGTTGAGGGGAGGGTCCTCTGCTCAGAAAATTCCTGCTCGCTGGCAGCCTGGTTAGGAGTCCCGTGTGGCTGAGTCCTGTGTGGCTGGAGGGGGAGGGCGGAGGAGGGGAGGCAGGCAGGAGACCTTCCCTGCGTACACCTTCTCCCTTCCCCTCCCCTCTGCAGATGTTGCAGCCCCAGTTCAAGTCACACAACACCAATGAGGTGCTGGAGAAGCTGTTCCAGATAGTGCCAGGCGAGAACCCCTACCGCTTCCGGGACCCCCAGCAGTGCCGGCGCTGTGCCGTGGTGGGGAACTCTGGCAACTTGCGGGGCTCTGGCTACGGGCCAGATGTGGATGGGCACAACTTCATCATGAGGTGAGCCGCGGGGAGCCCAAGGGTAGGCCCAGGACAGGCCTTCTGGAGGCCTGGACGACTCGGCCTTACCTGGCACTGTAGGAGCTGCTGGGGTCACTGTAGGTCTAACACCCAGAACCACCTGTGATAGGTTCTCACCTTTGTTCAGGTAGAGGGGGAGGCAGAATTCCCATTCTAGGCTTTGCTTGACACGCGTACTCAGTTTCCAGCTCTGAAGTACTCTGAAAAAAGCTGAAACTAGACTCTTGGCTGACTGCTGGTGAGAACTCCCACCAGAGGCCCTTCAAACTGCCTGGCCCCCTCAGTGGTCGCGCCAGGGGTGAGGCCCCCAAACCAAACCAGCATCTTGCTTAATAGTCACGGGCGATTCCTCCTGGAAGACTCATGGAAGACTGTGTCCTGGGCAGGAGAAGAAGCTGTCTGGTGCTTGCTCTGAGTTTCTGTCCCTTGCATCTCAAGGTTTTCATTATGTGGGGTCTCACTCATTCAGTAAGACGTCGGCGGAGTGCCTCAAGGACAGAGACGCAGGGCAAGGAGTCTGGGGGCGAACAGGGACTAAGCGTGCACTTGTGAGCTGAGCGTAGGCTGCTGCTTCTGCTCTGAACCTGTTTTCCGACTTCACTAGAACTGGGAACAGGAGATGCCGCCCCACTCCTTGAAGGAAGAGCCTGAAAAATAAGATACTGGAAATGCCTGGTTTTCACAAAGCATCTCTTAGGATGAGCGTCACAAAAAGACCAGGTTTCCCAGGAGGAGGAAGGAAGGGTTTCGTCTTAGAAACTGTTGCTATCTCCATAGCAACACCAAGGCAGCAATGTCTCTGAGGTTTTTAACATTCCTTGCAAAACCTTTCTTATGTTGAGAATGGTGGGGTGTGGGAGAGGGTGGGGGATGCTAGGCTCCCATCAGGAGCTCAGAGCCACCTGGGATTCTTCTCATCGTCCAATTGCTGGCACCCAGAATGCAAGGGAGGCAAGGTAGGAGCTGAAGAGGGACCTCTCTTTACTCCGAGACAGTGGCTGACATTGGGGAGTCACTCCCATGCAGCTCTGGAACACTCAAGAAGCCCAGGGACATGTTTTACACTGCCTGAAGCCCCGCCTCCCTTGCCTTGCTATCTGCACCTCGGTGATGGTTGGGAAGCTCCAGGATAGAAGCACAACAGACAAGCAAAAAAGGCTTGGCCAATATGACACCTGGGTGGCACCTGGCCAGACCAGGCTGCACAGAGGAATTCACAGGTGTTCCCTCACAGGGACCAGGCTAGATGTGGTATGTTGCAGTGGATCCCAGAATCAATTTGTAGAAGGGGTGACTCAGATGGTAATTGGCTGTCTGCTGACCTGTAAAGGGCCAGTTAGCAGTGGAGGTGACTCTTAGTTTATCTTGGTTTGGAACTGGTGGGGAGGCCTCCCGTCCTGCAAGCAGGACCAAATATAAGACCCCACTGGGAGGACCTAGCTGAGTTATAATGTGATGGCTCAATTGTCCCCACCCCCAGCAGCCTCCTCCTCCAAAATGTCTTCTGAGCCTTGCCGACATCTCCGAATGGAGTGGAGCTGGTCCTGCCGTAACTGTGCAGCAGACAGGTCCACAACTAGAGCAGTGCCTGGCCTATCGTAGCCCAGCCAGAAATACATGAATGAACGGAAGGGACGAGGCAACCAGAGACCAGACCTTAAGCACGAATGCCTATCTACCCGGCTCCTGCCCCTACGTGCTTCTTCAGCAGCCGGAGGCAGCCAGGGGCAGGTAGAATTCTAGAATGCTTTGCGCTTAAGATTCAGGGATACAGCTCATCCTCTCTGTCCTGCTCTGTCCCCTTTCTAGGGCTTGGCTGCTCCATGATGAAGCAGAGCCTCAAAGCAAAATTCTGTCTCCAGATGTACACCGTGCCCCCCTGTCACTATGTCTTGGAGACTGTGAAATATCTTTTGAACTTCTTACTTGGTTCATTCCCAAGCTTCTGAAAGTTGGTGCCTGCCCAGCAAGTGGGGGGCACCTGGGGGAGTGGAGGCTCTGCAGCAGGGCCCGCCAAGGGGCGGGAGGCACAGTGGTGCTGGCAGACAGGCCTGTGAAGGGACTTAGTGAAAGCCCCGGCTGCCGATTCCGTGGAAAGGCAGTGGGGGCTGTCTTCAGAAGCCAACCTGGGGCATCATCTGTGGCCCTTCGATGTGCAGGATCAGCTGGGTCTCTTCATTTCTGGTGACATGAGGTTTGTTTCTTGAGTCCTCACAAGATGCAGACTTGAGCCCAGGGCCCAGCCAACCTAAGCCTCACCAACCAAGACTTCCACTGCCTGCTACCCTCTCCTGTACCCCAGCAGCTGAGAGGCCATCCCTTTTAAGCCTTCTTCTCCACCCTGCTCAATTCCTTACAGAAGTGAGATATGACTGGAAAAAAACAACAACGTACACAATAAAAAAATGAATGATCTCTTCCCCAACCCCATTTCCCGAGAGTAAGAATTGTTAACGATTTTAATACCATTCTAGATTTTCTATTAATATTCAAAAGTACTTTTTCTTTAGTGAAAAATGATATACTATCTAGTTTTAAGTTTCCCTTTTCTGGGTTGCAATTCCCTCTTGCTGCACACGGTAGATATTCAAGAGATGTATATTATAAGAAAAAAAGTGGGTTACCTCACACTACTAGGTTTTTTCACTGAATAGCTCTTGGATTTATTTCTTACCAGTACATGTAAATCTACTTCATTCATTCTGATGGCCGTATTCCAGTATTTGAATGGCCAAAGTGTATTAACCTGTTCTTTATTGTTTGATTGGTTCTACTTTTCACTACTGTGATACTCCAGTGAATATCCTTGTACACATGTCTTTGCACACTTACGCACCCATTTTCATAGGTTGGATTTCTGGAAATGGAATTGCTGGATCAAATGTACACCTGTTTGTATTTTTGATGATTACCACAAAGCTGTCCTCTAAAACTCTTGTGCCGTTTCTATGGCAGTTTCTTCTCACGCCAACCTCTTGTTCCTGCAGAATGAATCAGGCGCCAACCGTGGGCTTTGAGCAGGATGTTGGCAGCCGGACCACCCACCACTTCATGTACCCCGAGAGCGCCAAGAACCTGCCCGCCAACGTCAGCTTTGTGCTGGTGCCCTTCAAGGCCCTGGACCTGCTGTGGATCGCCAGCGCCCTGTCCACAGGGCAGATCCGATTGTGAGCCGCCCCACTGACTGGAAGTGCAGTATGGGTGACAGGGCCACCTTGGGAGGAGTCTTCCTGGGGACTGGGTCTTAGAATCCCTGTAACAGAATATTTTGGCCAAGGGGGGCTGGTGAGGAGGGAGGCAGTCGTAGGGAGGGCCCCAGGTGGGGCATTAGCTGAGGCCCAAGCGTGTTCTGTGTCGATTCCTGCATGGCGACAGCCAGTGTATTGGTGGTGGAAAGGTGAGGAAAGAACAATCTAGTTTTAGTCTCCTTTCCAGGGGTGGCTCCTGACTGTGGGAGCTCTGCCTTCCGAGAACGTTCTTCTGGGCCTGTTGCCCAGCACAGTCAGGAGTCTCAGAAAATTCAATCAGACCAAGTATTTTTTTAATAGCTTTATTGAGATATAACACACATACCATACAATTGACACAAAATATACGATTCGATGGCTTTTAGTCTATTTAGAGTTGTATAACCATCACCACAATTAATTTTAGAACAGTTTCATATTCTAAAGATGAACACCTTTAATCTAAAAATCTAAAGACCTAAAGATACCCCTGTATACCATAGTCCTCACTCCCACTTGCTATACCACCCCCAAGGCAGCCGCTGATCAGCCCTGTCTCACCCTGGGTTTTATGTATATGCAGCAAAATATTTGTAACTTAAAATTTATAATTTTAACTGTACAATTCAGTAGCATTAAGTATATTTGCACTGTTGTGCAAACATCACCCCTCCCCATCTCCAGAACTTTTTCATCATCTCAAATGGAAGCTCTGTAGCCATTAAGTAATAACTTTCCATACCTTCTTCCCCCCAGCCCAGAATAACCACTATTCTTTCTGTCTATATTTTGATTATTCTAGGTACTTCATATAAGTGGAATTATGCAGTTTTTGTCCTTTTATATTTGACATTTCACTTAGCATAATGTTTTTAGTTTCATCCATGTTGTAGCATGTATCAGGATTTCATTCATTCTAAAGGCTTACTGCATATGTCATATTTTGTTAATTCATTCATTTGATGATGGACAATAGGGTTGTTTACCCCTTTTGCCTGTGGTCATCATGTATTTTTAAACACAGAAGTATAAGTTCCAGTGTCCTGACTTTATGTTTAGGAGACATAAAAGCTGAAATAAATGCTGTCGAGTTTAAATTCCACATATTCTTAGAAAAGGGAGTGTAGGTTATGGGTGCCAAGGCTGGCTAACAGGGAGGAGGAAGAGGGTCAGTGTGGGCACAGGTAAGAGCACACACACAGTGTGTTTGAGGCGATCGTCTAATTCAAGCGGAGAGTTGACAGCAGAGAGTTATGGGAAGAAGGGTCGGGGCTGGATTATGGAAGGCCCCCATGCATGTCTAAAACATCCTTATTTTATCCGGAGGGCAGCGTTTCCGAGTGAGGTACTGCAGTGGTGTGTGGGAGAGCAGTCTGGAAGCAGGGGGCCTGCTTCGAGGGTGTCATCACTCAGGCCTGAGTGGGAGGAAAGGCATCCCTGGGCCCCACAGGGCCATCTGACTTTTTTGTTGTTGTTGTATTTGCTTGCTTGCAGCACCTATGCCCCAGTGAAGTCCTTCCTTCGGGTAGACAAAGAAAAGGTGAGCTCCCGCCTCTGCCCCCTTCTTTATTCCCACCTCCATGGAAACAGTGCAGGCTCGACTCCTGGTGTGCCTGGTCCTGTGGCTCAGGCGTCTCCTAGCCCCCTTCCAGAACCTGCAGTGTCCCCATCTGTTGGTATGCCTGACCTCCACAGAGGATGCAAGGAACCGGGGAACACAGACGAATAGGTCCTCGGGCGGGCGTGGAGTAACCGGCAGAAGCTGCTAAGAGCCTGGCCTGAGTCTTTGGACCCCAAAAGCACCTCATGTGCCTGTCATATTGTCTCCATCCAGGTCCAGATCTACAACCCAGCCTTCTTCAAATACATCCACGACAGGTGGACAGAGCATCACGGGCGGTACCCTTCTACAGGGATGCTGGTGCTCTTCTTTGCCCTGCATGTGTGCGACGAGGTGGGTAGCCCAGTCTGGGGATAAAAGAGTGGGACCCATGGCACAGGAGGAAAGCAGCCCTCCTCGGAGCTTAGCAGCGCCTCAAAAGGCATGTGCTTTTGTGAGCAAAAGCCAAATGGCTTTGATTCCCCCCATTTTTAGGCAGTATAGATCTGCATTTCCCAAACTTACTACTTTAATGATTTTACCAAATCTGAAACCACTTCATTTAAAAGTTAAGTTTATTTACAAAGGAAATGGAATACTACCATAGTTGATATTACTCGCCATAAAGTAACTAAAAACATGGAGATAGTGTGATTGTCTCCCATAGCTATGGGGCCCAGGCCTACCAGTTTGTGTGTTAAGCACAGAGGTTAGTCCTTCAAGGAGCCGCATCTCGCTGGTGGGCAGCACTACTACTGTGCTATGCACTTCAGTGCTCACGCCCAGCACACCTACTTTTTTTTTGCCAGTAAATTCTTCAGTGTATGGTATTGGGTACTTGACCAAGTTTCAAATCAAAGTATAACAAAAAAAGAGAAAGAATAAGAAATTAGGGTTGAACTGGTTCTAAGCTGGGACGTCGTTTTTGAAGCAATTGGGTGGGTGGAAGGACAGCTGAGAGGGAGCAGCAGTCTCCCTTCTCGTGTCCTTAGCCCAGGCCTGGATGTCCCCTCTTCCCGCGCTTCCCACACTCTGGGAATGGATTAGCTGCCCACTGCCTCCCGGCTTGTCGGGTCACTGCGGCTTCTTTCTCCTCCATTGCCAACCGAGGGTCTCTCGCATGTCCAGTCCAACACGGTCCCTGACGTGGGGTGACTTGCACCGCCCTTCTCTACAGGTGAACGTGTACGGGTTCGGGGCCGACAGCCGCGGCAACTGGCACCACTACTGGGAGAATAACCGGTATGCGGGCGAGTTCCGGAAGACCGGTGTGCACGACGCTGACTTCGAGGCCCACATCATCGATATGCTGGCCAAGGCCAGCAAGATCGAGGTCTACCGAGGCAACTGAGAAAGACCTGGCTGGGACTCTTTCGGCCTGGCTGCCAGGTGCACGTGCACACTCCGGGTCGGGACTAGAGGCAGCCTCGGACTGGCAAGGTGCCGGGCGTGGGGCATCTCCAAGCAGTTCGAGCGAAGCAGGGCGCAGTCTGGACCAAACCGATAGCGCCGGCTGTTCCCTGCCAATCACAAGACTCTGTGGGCCTGGTACCAATCAATAATGCAGTCAGGCGGAGCCTATGTGTATCTCAACCAATCATGTGACTCAACTCGAGTCAACTTCCGGCGCTGGGCCCCATCCTCCAATCAATGGCCTTTGGAGGCGAACCGGTGGCCTCAATCCCCACTCACCTATGCTTTTGGATTTTGTTTCACGCTTTTCAAGGAGTAGAGGTGGCTTCTTGCTGACTTAGACGAAGTACTTTCTTCAGGCTCGGTAAGAGCTGTTGAGTCTGTTGCGGGCCTGAACCCCGCCAAGGACGCCGAGAAGGAAACGGAGGGGAGGGCTGCCGCAGCTCAGCTTCCCCCTCCCCGGGGGTCCCTCGTGGCCTCAGGGTGATCAAGGAGCGTTCCAGGTGGTTTCCAGAAAGCGCTCTTTAACCCCAGAGAAAAGCCAGAGCCCTCCCAAGCTGTTCCAGGCCTCCAGGAGAATTTTAGACCCTAAATTTCTTTTATCGGTTAGGCCGAGATGGATGAGTGTCAACCCACCAAAGAAATGCAATGAGAATCCAGAGGGCGCGTGGGTACCCTCAGCCTCCTTTCTCCCCCTCCCCGCCTTTGGCCACCCTATGGAATGGCCTTTCTGACCAGGGCATTTAGTGTCCCACTGGAAAACGAATTGTGTCCGCCCCTTGCTTGGGGCCTAACTCTGGAGCATAGGTGTAAGAAACTGGGCAGGGGACAAGGAAGCCCCCTCACGTCAAATGTAAGGTGCTTCTCACTCACGTATATCCTTGGCTACAACCTTTAGTGTCTCTCCTTAGGCTCTGGAGCTCCTCACCAGCCTACTTGCTCTGGAAAAAAAAATCAAAACTTGCCCTGGGATTGATTGGGGCACTGCTGCTTTTCTCATTCAATCCTTCTCTCCCTATCCCTCTCCCCTCCTCTCCCCCCTCCCACCCCCCTCTCTCTCTTACACACACACACACACGTCTGGCTCAAAAGAGAGGGAGCATACACGCGGGAAGAAGGCTGGATATGAGGAGCCTTGCTGCCTGGTGCATGCACCTTCTTCACCCACCACCCCAAAGAGGACCAGGAAGCCTCTTGCTTGGGGGTGGAATTTGCTTTGGGCTCATAATTTAGTTAACCTGAAATGACCAGATATGGCTGACCAACAAAGATTCTTTCAAAATTCTAAGCTGACCGTGGAGATAGCCAGGAGCCTAGCTGGGGAGGAGTAGACTTGCCCCTCTGCATGCCTCCTCCCCGCCCATAGGCCCTCTCCATGCTCACCTCCCGCCTCTTCGCTCTCACTCACTCTCCGTTTCCAGCTCTGGAATGGGCTGGGAAACTAACAACCAGGGGTTACAACTGGAAGCTACTTGCATGACTGAACCCAGCTTAAGTCCCTAGAGGAAGCTGCTGATGGTATTCTCAACCTTCAAGATTAGGGAAGTGTAGGAGGGGGGGAAAGCTTCTGTGAAGCTTCCAAACCACTAAAAGGACCCCCTTTCCCACCAGTGATAACCCAGATACCACTCTTTTTCTTAGTGAGTCAGTGCCACCAAGCAGCCTCCTGGCCATTGGAGTAGTTCCTGCAGCTGGCTGGGGGAACGGTAAAGCGGGGGGTTGGGGAGGAGCAGTGGGCACCCCCAAAAGTTAATATATTGTGAATTTAGCTTGAGTTGTACCTTCCTAATTCCAAAAGTATGTAGAGTAAAGGATGGGGACGGATTTGGGGGTGGCCTCTGGTGGAATGCTGCTCAGGGCCTCCCCTCGCCATTCTAGAGAGCCAAGGCACCAGCCATTCCTGCCTGTCTCATCTCAGTGCTCCCTGAAGAGGCTGTTGTGAGTGTTTAGAAGATGAAAAACAATGGAATTATGCCAAACAGTATTGAGCAGAATAATTTATTTCTTTTTCTGTTCCTTTTTGTTTTGTGTAAAACATTAATAAATCCCTATTCTGGAAGAGATAGGTCCCAGCATCCAGCCCAGTTCTCCTTTTCTGCAATAGTTATTTAAACAAATGTTTATTTGTTTGTTTTTAATTTTTTTCCTTTCTCTCTCTTTCTGAATTAAAAAGAACAAGAACACTCTATAATCATTTGTTTTGAAATGTGTTGGTGGGGAGCTGTAACCAAGTAATGGCTAAGAATGTTGGGGGGATAATGTATGAAGGGGGAGGGGTTGACTCCCCAACACCTTCTTGTACATGAGGCCTCCCAACCCTGGGCCACCAGCTATGCCCTTTGGGAGGGTGGTCCTTCACCACGGCCCTTCAGGGTGCCCAAGTGAACCAGCAGGGAAGAGACTCTCCACTGCCAGGGGTCAACACAACATGCAGATCCAGCAGGCACCAGGATAGGGCCTTTCCCCTGTTTCCAGGTCCTGTGGAATTCCCCATGATGCCATAGGTGTGGGTTGGCCAGAAGTCAGTGATGTGGTAGGAGGGGGTGCCACAGGCTTCTGAGGCACCTGTCCATGCCATTTCCTTGGGCCACCTGGCCCCACTCGAGCCTACTTCCATCATGCTATGGAATGCCACTGAACTAATTTTATAGTTTGGCAGGTCAGATAACATGGATCCTATGATGGACCACTTAGGATCTATAGTCAGTTGGTGTCCCACAGTTCAGTTTCTGCCAATGCCCAGAGAGTTGCTTTCCAAAAGAATGCCTTTATGTTGGAGGAGGGCACTGGTCCTTAAAACCCTAGTACTCTGGGTGGTAATTCTGGAGTTGTCAGAGACACTCCAGTAGCATTTGGTCGGCTGAGTCAAGGCCTGGTGGCAGGACTGCCAAGAACCTTTCCTTGTCTGGGCCCCCACTCAAAGCTGGCCGCCTTGTGTATGTAGTTGGCTGCAGCAGCCCTCCCTAATGTATCTGTTGCCTCTGGAATCAGGAATTCCACCAAATCACGTCTTTTGTTTTTCTCCTTTATGTTGGCCAAGGACTGTGTTGCCTTGATCCAGCAAAGATATCACATCTGGGACCACAGGTTGGCATTACCAGCTTGACCACATTTGCAATAGACTGCCATCAGTCTCCATGACTCAGCTGGTGAGTAGATGGGACTAGGGAGAAAACTCCCATCCCTGCATAATCCAGGTTTGACGGCAGCACGGGTCTCTGTAGACCCTGCAGAGATGTGGTGTTGGCTTTGGACTTACTGTCTTGGAAATGGTTTCAGGGATTCCTCTGGCTCATCCAGTCACCACCGCCCTCACTCCATGGGTCAGGATGCCAGTGTGGGGATTTTGCCAGGTAGTAAATACCTCTCTTCCTTTTTGGGGACTGAGGAAATTACCTTAAAATAGGTCTGTGGGCCCACCAGACCTGCCGTTAGTTGAACTTCAACCGGAGCTCCAGCTGTCACTTGCCATAATGAGCTCTGACTCTAACTGGGGGGCCACACTGGCATTTGGGTCTGAGAGCTGCTATCTGATAATTCCCTAAGGTCTTGGTATTTGCCTTTTCCCCAGTGCTCTGTCACTCTGGGAAATAGGTCCTTCTGGAAAGGCTTGGGGGAAGATTCACATCTGAGCTGTGTCAGAGGGTTATTCCCTAAAGACCTTGGAATCCCCTTGAAAAACAGGCTTCAGATGTGTGACCTGATTTAGGTCTGGGAACTGGGTAAGAAGCTGTGAGTCCCCATTATTGTGACTGAGGTTGCTTAGCACCACTAAAATTTTCCCTCCTACCTGAATAGAGGCTGCCCAGCGTCTATTCAGTATTTCATTTCTAACGACCTTCATGGTCAATTAACTACTGTCCCAAGTCCACATAAGTCAAAACTCTAATTACCATACTGTGGTTGCAGTAAACGTGCCTGCCCATCTCAGGCACTTAGGCGTGTCTCTCCAGCCTTTATTTTGCTGGGGCCGCATTATTCCCTGACTTACAGATGACAGCCACTACAGAAGTGTTCGACAATATTGGCGCCCCAATCATAAGTGTATTATTAAAATGAAATTTTAAGATACAGAAATACAAAAACATATGGCTTAGCCCTGCCCCGTATGGCTTGGTTGGAGCGTCACCCATAACCGAAAGATTATGGGTTCGACACTTAGGGCACATGCCTACGTTGCGGGTTTGATCCCTGGTCTGGGTGCAAATGGGAGGTAACCGATCGGTGCTTCCCTCTAGCATCAATGTTTCTCTCCCACTCTCCCTTTCTCTCGAAAAGCAATGAAAAAGAATGTCCTTGGGTGAGGATAAAAGAAGCAAAAACATATAGCTTAATGAATTATTATTTTTTAGAAATTTATTCAGCAAAGATATAATAATGTACATAATTGATATAGACAGGGATATATATATTCACACACACACACACACACATAATTTCTGTGGCAAAGGAAAACAGTGAACAATTTCCATTGCCATTTGGACACCAAAATGGACTGAAGAAAATGAAAAAACAGGTGGTTGCACATGTTATAGGGGAGAATTAGAAAACCTGGAATTTTATTTAGTTTTTCATCTTTATTGAAATATAATTGACATGTAATATTGTGTAAGTGTGTGAGGTATACTACGTAGTGATCTTATATGTGTATATACTACAGAATAGTTACTATAATGTTAGTTAACACTCCCATCACCTCGTTTAATTAAATTTTTTGTGTGTAGTGAGAACTTTTAAAATCTACTTTCAAACAACAATTAAAAAATGGACAAAAGACCTAAATATACACTTCTTCATAGAGGACATACCAATGGCCCATTTACATATGAAAAAATGTTCCACATCACTAGCCATCAGAGAAATGCAAATTAAAACCGCTATGAGCTATCAACTCACACCTGCCAAAGTGGCTACCATCAATAAATCAACAAGCAACAAGTGCTGGCGATGTTGTGGAGAAAAGTGGACCCTAGTGCAGTGTTGGTGGGAATGCAGACTGGTGAGGCCACTGTGGAAAACAGTATGGGGTTTCCTCGAAAAACTAAAAATGGAACTGCCTTATGACCCAGCAATTCCACCGCTGGGAATATACCCTAAGAATCCTGAACCACCAATTCAATAGAATTTATGCACCCGTATGTTCCTAGCGGTGCTATTTGCAATAGCCAAGTGTTGAAAACAGCCCAAGTGCCCATCAGTAGATGAGTGGATTAAAAAACTGTGGTACATTTACACAATGGAATACTATGCAGCAGAAACAAAGAAGAAATTCCTACCTTTTGTGACATCATGAATGGAACTGGAGACTATTATGGTAAGTGAAATAAGCCAGTCAGCAAAAGACAAATTCCACATGACCTCACTTATAACTGGAATCTAATGAACAAAATAAACCAACAAGAAAAATAGAACTAGAGACATGGAAACATGGAACAGACTGATAGCCATAGAAGGGAAGGAGTGAGGAGGGCAATGGAGGAAGGAAGGGGAGGGGATTAGTCAAATAACATGTATGAATAGCCCTGGCTGGTGTGGCTCAGTGGATTGAGTGCCAGCCTGTGAACCAAAGGGTCACCGGTTCAATTCCTGGTCAGGGCACATGCCTGGGTTGTGGACCAGGTTCCCCAGTAGGGGGTGCTCAAGAGGCATCCACACACAGATGTTTCTCTCCCTCTCTTTCTCCCTCCCTTCCCCTCTGTCTAAAAAGAAATAAAATCTTTTTTTTAAAAAAGAACAAGTATGAATGATTCATGGATGTGGATAATCAAGAGGGGACTGACTGTGGGGGAGAGGGGTGGGTGGAGGGGGACAAAAGGGAAAAAATTTGGGACAACTGTAAAAGAATAAACAAAAAAAATAAAATCTCTCTTAGCAACTTGCAAATATAGGATCCAATATTGTTAACTGTAGTCATTTATGTTATAATTGGAAGTTTGTACCTTTTGACCATCTTTACCCCCTCCCCATGCCCCCTGCAATCTGTCTGCCTCTGGCAAGCCCAGTCAGCTCTCTTTCTATGAGTTGGTTTGTTTTTTTAGATTCCGCATATAAGTGAGATCATACAGTATTTGTTTTTCTCTGTGTGTTTTATTTTACTTAGCATAATGCCCTTAAGGTCAATCCAAATGACAGGATTTCCTTCTTTTTTGTTGAAATACATATACGTGTGTGTGTGTGTGAGTGTGTGTGTGTATCTCCACATTTTCTTCATTCATTGGTGGACACTTAGGTTGTTTCCATGTCTTATCTATTTCTTATAATGCTACAATGAACACAGGCATGCAGATATCTCTTTGAGACAGTGATTCCATTTCTTTTGGACATGTACCAGAAGTGAAATGTTGGATCATATGGTGATTCTAAATTAACATCAAAAGTATGAAGCTGGACCCCTATCTTACATCACTCACAAAAGTTAACTCCAAATGGATTAAAGGTGTAAATGTAAGACTTGAAACCACAAAACTCCTAGGGGAAAACAGGGTAAAAGCCCCTTGACATGGATCTGCAGTGACATTATGGATATGATACGTAAAGCACAAGCAAAAATAAACAAGTGGGACTATCAAACTAAAAAGCTTCTGCACAGCAAAAGAAACAATATGAAAAGGCAACATATGGAATAAGATGAAATATTTGCAAATCACATCTGATAAAGGGTTCATATCTAAAATATGTAAGAAGGAACTCCTACAACTCAATAGCAAAAAAAAAAAAAAAAAATCTATTTTAAAATGGCAGAGGATCTGATTTCTCCAAAGAAGATATTCAAATGGTCAGCAAGTATGTGAAAAGATGCTCAGCATCACTAATCATCAGGGAAATGCAAATCAAAAACACGGTACATTATCACCTCACACCTGTTACGATGGCTATTATCAAAAAGATGAAAGATAAGTGCTGGCAAGAATGTGGAGAAAGGGGAACCCTGCACTATTAGTGGGAAAGCAGATTGGTACAGCCCTGTGGAAACAGTATGAAGATTCCTTAATGAATTATTTTAGTATGAACACTCACGTACCAACACCCAGGTTGTAGGAGCAGCCCAGAGGCCTCCCTGCCCCATCTTCCTTGCCAAGCACAACCCCCCCCTTCCCCTGGAGGTGACCACTACCCTGACACTCCACATGCACTTGAGTCTGTTTCTGGATACTCGATTATGTTCCATTAGTCTGAATGCCTAGACCCAAGTCCTAATGGAAATTTGGTTTATAATAAAGATGGCCTCTTGCATCACTTAAGAAAAGACAGACATTTAAATAAATTTTATTGAAATAAGTAGATAACCATTTGGAAAAATGCAGATGCCTACCTTAAGCCGTTTGCTAAAATGCCAAATGAATCATGAATTGGAACTAAATGCAAAAAAGAAAATCCTAAAAATGGTAGATCTTTGACACATTCAAACAGATCAAATATATACTCATGTCAGCTTTGTAGCTGGTTTTTGTATTTGCATTTTTTCATGCTCTATAGTTCCCCGTATTGCTAAAAATGGGAGCTTTTTCATCCTTTTTTGTTTCAAATATTTTGTTAAATTTCCCCTTCTAGTGTAACTGCTCCCATTTTATGTGTCCAGGTGAGTTTATACCTTTTTCGCTCCTTCCCTATAACTTTAGCGAGGTCATGAGAAGAAAAGTTAAGCGTGACATTAAAACATCTGATGAGCAGACATTTTCTCCTTTGATTTCTTTCTGTCTCTCTCCACACATCATGGAATTTTGTGGAGAGAGACACAAAATAGCTGTGGTCACTTACTTCATAGCCCTGTCATGAGGAGGCTTTTTCAATCTCTGAGAATTGAAGACTGTTCTCTTCTGAAACAGTGAATTGGGAAGTGCTTGGAACAGTGCTTGGAAATTGCGTGTCCATGTATGAGACATGGCTTACCTACCGTCTGGGTTGGCATTCAGGCTGCTGGGCAGGAAACCAGCCATCCCATGGCCTGTGCGGTGGGGTAGGGTAACATAAGCTAGGTTATATTGCAGTAATAAACGCCCCTCAAGCTCCCAGGGGCTTAAAACAACAGTCTGTGTTTTCACTCATGCCATGTTTTCATCAAGGGGCTCTGCTCATCATGGTCACTCAGGGACCCAGGTGGACAGACACACAATCTCTCGGCGGCAGGGCGGGGGGAGGTCTGTGGTCTTGGGGGCAGGGAAGGAGAATCTGGTGACCCACAGGCTGGCCCTTAAAGCTTCTGTCAAGAAGTTCACATTTCTTGATGCCAAAGAAGTCCCATGGCCATGCCTCAGCCTGGCACCATACTGGGTGACACAGTCTACAACAATACAGTGTGCAACAGAGGGCTCCTTGGCAGGGGTGGGAGAAGGCACACTGGGCGGGCACGCTGGCTGGAGGCCAGGGGGAGGGAAGGAAGTGAGTATTTTACCCATCACAGAACAGCTGCAGGCTTCCTGTGACATATTTGGCAAGGTAAGAAAACAACATTCCTTGCTAGGTGAGAGGAAGGGTAAAATCCTAAAGCAACTATATTTTTTAAGAAACAAATTACTGCCTTCTGAGTGTGAGTTAGGAATCAGTGTTCCTTCCTACTACCCTTTCCAGCAAAGTCACAGCTTCTGCAGCAAGTCTTGCGTAGGTGACGACTAACCCACATAAACGCAAGAAAACACCGCCTCCCCCGGCGCGTGCTGAACCGTGGGTATTAGGACCAGCTTGTTCCTCTGGGAGCACAGAACTCACAGCTTTCATCTGACAACACCCTCTGCTCTTGAGAATAACAGGCTCTTTCTGGCGGCATGGCCGCTTCCCTCCGGGGAGGCTTGGTGAGGGAGGGGGGACGTATGGTGTCTGCCTGCTCGCAGGTGGACCTGAGCTCAGTCCTCCCTACACTGTAATGTTGCCTTTCCTTTTTTTAATTAAAAAGAATATATATTCACTACAAAAATAATTCAAACAATTCATTATAATGTAAAGTCATGGAAGACCTTTCTGCAATACTTCTTTTTTTTTTAACCTATAATTTGTCATAAGATTGGAAAAGGAAGCCAGCTCCCCGTGAACTGATGTTGCCGTCCCCCAGGCTGTGTCTGCACAGCCCTTCCCGTGAAACCCTGTCTCCATGAAACATCACGCTAAAGACCACTTAAGGGAATCCATAAAGTCTGGAATCTTCCTTCTTTGCTACAAATGAAAAAATAACTAAATTTTAAGAGTTGGCCATACTTAAAATACTTTTTTAAATACCAGTCACCTTAACCAAATGATTAAGGTTAACATCACCAGTCCCTACTCGTGAGACACTTTCCATGCAGCATTCCCAGTGCTTTCTGCAGCCACTCCACCCCCAAGGACGAGGAACACAGCCCCCGCGCCTCAGACGTGCACCGTGCGCAGCGACTTCCCTCCGAAGAGGAAAGTATGAAAGCAGGGAAGAAAGAGAAACCTGACAAACACTACCTCAACCGGGTTGTCAAGGTCAACGTCCATGACCTTGATGACACTGACGTTATGCTGAGAGTATGTGCCTTTGATATGACGTGGTGAAAATAAAACTTTACTTCTAGGGACTTTCTCCACAAAACCTATAACCCCAGTCTAATCATGAGAACAGAGAAATCCCAAGAGAGGAGTATCCTTCAAAATACCTGACACATGCTCTTCAAAATTGTCAAGGTCATCGATAACCAGGAATGCACAAGAAACTGGCGCAGCTAAGAGGAACCTGAGGACGTTCCCCCTCGGCAACTAAGTGTAACATGGTGTCCTGAATGAGACCCTGACATAGGAAAGACTCCAGGGGAAAACTGGGGAAATCGGAGTATCAGCGTCAGCTCACTAATTGTAATGAACACATCGCACTAAAATATTAACACCAGGGGAGACTGGGTGTGGGGCAGGGAGATATATAGGAACCCTCTGTACGATCATCTCAATTTTTTATGTAAATTTAAAACTTTCCTAAAAAATAAAGTCTAACTAAAAATATATATATATTTTTAATGGAAGGAGCTGGGGAGAAAAGTGTCCAGTAGAGTGAGCCAAACACAAACATTCACTTTAGACTTCATGGGAGCAAGAAATAGTTTTATCGCGTGAATCTACTGAAATTTAGGTTGTTTTTATTCTTGTCCTTAAATCAAGGGTATAACTACGATTGAAATCTATGATTCTCATTTCCTGAGTTTATTTCAATGACTACCTTTGTCATTTCCTTTTTTTAATAAAATAGGATACATTCATTGATTTCAGAGGAAGGAATAAACATCGATGCGAGAAACCTCGATTGGTTGCCTTCCACACGTGCCATGACCAGGGATCGAGCCCGCCAACTGCTGGTGTCTGGGATGATGCTCCACCCAGGCCACTTAGTCAGGGCGCACCTTTGTCACTTTTGAAATGTCTAATCTTGTTTTATTTCCGCCCAATGGCATGCCAGTCAACTGCCCTATCCAAACCCAACAAACTCTTGATTAGTAGCACCTGCTGGCTTCTGTGGTGTGTAAACACTCCCAGCATGTTTTAAGCTACCAGTGATTTTACAGTTAGCACTTGTGGGCTTGAGCACGCCACTGCTTTTGTCTAAAAATTTCTTGCTCTTGCCCTGACCAGTATGGCTCAGTTGGTGAAGCATCATCTGCAAAGCAAAAGGTGGCTGGTTTGATTCCCGGTGAGGATACCTGCTTGGCTTGCAGGTTTCACCCCTGGTGACACATCCATGTTTCTGTTTCTCCCTCCCTTCCCCTCTCTCTAAAAATAAATAAAATCTTTAAAAAATAAAAATTCCTTGCTCTTTTTCAGTAAAATGTATTTTCTCTTTCTCTTTGAGTATCCAAACATATGTAAACTCTTGGGTCATTTCATAAAATTAATTTATCTGGGGTGAGTTCATTTTGATGTTGTTTGCAGTCTTTCTTAGCATTAAATTTCTTCTCTCCCCACCACCCACAAATGGATTTAGCAGTCGACTCCATGCAGCTCCCCACTCCTTTGGCCCTTATTCTAGAACCAGGCCTGATGACCTTTAGTGACCTGGGGCCATCACAGACCACACAGGCAGTCAACAGAACTGTGTGCCAGTTACTGGTGGCAAGGGAGCGGGGGATCCAAGTCCTTCCACTGCTTTCTGGGCCACAGTTTTAGCGTAACTCTCATGTCCGGCCAGGGCGCAGGCCAAGTTCAGTCCAGCTCCCTCCCTGCGGCGAGCCTGGCTTCGGTCTGGCCTTGTGCACAGGGCTCCCAAGTCTCCACTCCGCAGGACCCAGAGGCCTGCAGCCACTCCATTTCTGGACTGGAGCCCAACAAGCGTCTTGCTTCAGCCGTGCTCACCACATTGCATCTTTGCCCCGTTGCTGGTCCACATAAATATTCACCTTGTTCTTGGTTCAGATGGTCTTTTCTGTGTTCTGCTTTTCCGTACCACTGGTGTTTGGGGGTCAGAACAGGCATCACTTAACCAGAACACTGGCACTCCATCTCCCCCCACTGCCTCCTTCCCACATCCTGCCTGTGTCCTTCAGGAGCACCCCGCCCCTCCCCTGGTCCCCTGCCTTTCTGGAATTTGCTTTTTCAACCACAACCTTTCTTCTCAGAACCCCTTCCTCCATCTCCAGCTGAGGCTTGCACCTGCCCCTCACACATACACCTGCACCGGCTCTTACGTCCACTCCCACCCAACCCTCTGTGTCTCCCTATCCACCCAGTCTCCACGGCTCTAGCCCGCACACCACTGCCCTGTCACCATCCACCTTCTAACATACCCATGACTGTGCACAGACAACGAGCGGAGCCAAACATTTTAGGACCTACAAGAATTCAGGCAAGTTACTGCCCAAGGACTGCCACTATGGGAAACAGGAGTAAATACTTTACAACATGGAGAGAGGGAAAGCTTTTCCAGCCGTGATGTAAAATCCAGATTCCTGAAAGTATCAACAAAATGTGAGTGACATTCAAGTCAGACTTTGGTGTAGCAGTAAGAACATGAGTTTGTAAAGACAAACTAGGAAACATGTACCACTCAAGACAAAGTTTAATTTCCCTAAAATAGAAAGGTGGCTAAAAATCATTCAAGATTGACAATCCAATAGTAAAATGGTGAGACAAGAGGGGGCAGCACCCCAAGAGAAAATACAAATATCCAATAAATGGAAAATTTGCCAAACCTCACTAAATACAAAACCAAAAAGCAATGATCAATTTTTGCTGTTCAGCTTGGCAACATTTTAAAAACTAGTAATGTACAGGGTTTGCAAGCAGTTAAGAAAATAGGCAGCATTTTTGTATAATTGCAGTAACATAAACTGATAAAAATCTTTGGCAAACTAAGTGAGCAATGTATTGAAAGTCCAAATGCCCCTACTCCGACTCAGCAGCTCTCCTCGAGGAACGCACCCCCGAGCGAGTCTCCGTGGGGCCCAGGGTGAACGTGGCCCTGGGGGGTGCCGTGTGCCCATCACGGGGGCAGCCGTGAAATAAATGCTGGGTAGCCACACGCTGGAATGATGCCGAAGTACGCTGGTAAGTGAAACGGCAGATCGCACAAGAGTGTGACTAAAATGCTCACATTTTTAAAAAGCAAAGCGGGTTGGTATATGCAAACAGAAGGCAATAAATACGCTGTTCATTCACCAAGCTGCTAGCAATGGTGACCCCAGGGAGGTGGGGACAGAGAACACTTGCACTGTATTTATATAAGTACACACCCCAGTATATCTTTATGACCATATATTAGTCTAATAACCAGAAAAATACAAATCAAGACAAATCAAGATTAGTAAAATGTTTCATAATTATTTAAAAATTTTTTAACGTAATGAAGGATGGGCATAGCTCTAATTTATTTGTCCATATTCATACTGTGTATGAATTAAAGATCCGCTATCATGGATGAACAGCATAATCGAGTTTTCACTTGGTCATAACTTCATTTCCAAACTGCGCCGCTCACCTGCAGGCAGAGTGGACAACCCACGGTGAGAACCAGCTTACTCGGCTGGCCATTGGTCGGAACGCTGCCCAGGGTCTCCGGGCTGCCAGGACTGAAGACGAGATGCCTGAGCAGAGACAACTACAAGGGGCCAAGTCAGGCCTAGATCCTTGAAGGCGTCACCTGCCCCTGCCAGACGAACCCTTCCGAGGATTCGCCGACGTCCATGCTTCCGCCCAATCTGAGGTTGACAAAGGTAGCCACGATGCTCACCCGGGGAGAAACAGGCACATCCTCTCCTCTGGCACAGAGAGCAGAGGCTAAAGGGACGGACTGGGACATCCCTGGATTTCAGGAAAAGGAAGTGGCTCCAAGGGCAGGAGACACTTTCGACTGATCTCAGTCAGGGACGGAGCAGAGGGACAGCTCACCGGCCTCTGCCGCCGTGTCACACCCGTGCTCCACCCCTGCGGTGGGCCTCTCCCACATGCGAGTTTCTTCAGGGGCTGCAGGCCAGTCTCAACACCCGATCCAGAAAATAGAAGGGGATCTGGGGCCAGGGACTACCAATAGCAACCAGATACTATAAAGATGGGGGAAACCATGGCTTTAAAAATGGGGGAAATAGGACTAAATTTTCCAAAATGCAAAATTTTCCTTCTACCTTCCCCAATCATTTGCATAATTTTTGTCTAGTCCAAATGTAATTGAAAATGAGGTAGGTAGTTTCTCTCTGAGAATGCCTTTATCTTTCGCTGACTGTCCAGGCCCGCGTGGTGCAAGAACTAGTTTCCTGTGCAGGGACTGGTGGGGCTTCTCAGTTGGCTATTTTCTCAATCTCGTCCAAATCATCCGTGTCCAATCTTTCTATTTTCTTATCTGAGGAAAAAGAAAAAGATTCAAAGAGAGATCAACAAGGGGTTACTATGGAGACACACACCTAGGGGAGGCAGCCAGCAGGGAGAGAAACACATAGGTCCCTGCCCTGGCCAGGAGCGAGCCCTGCCTCTGGCCACAACCATCCTTCCTTTGACCCCAAAGGCTTCTGGTACCTGGGGAACAGGTACTGACAGCAACAGAGCCCGAGGCCCCTCAGTCTGGCCAGGGGGGGACTGTCATTCCAGACCCTGATGCTGAACTCCCCAGGTGTGCTCCCTGAGAACGTCCGTATTGCAGGGAAGGCAGGGAATGTGGACAGGGGCAAAGCCTCTTTGGGAGTCACGGGAAAACCCACCCTACTCCAGCCCTCACATGCGCCCCTCTAAGGAGAGGGCCCTGGCAGAGGACACTCCCAGGGACTCACTAAAATGCTCCTGGATTCTGTTGAGGATGTCCATGCTGTGCTTGCTGTCCACCATGTTCACGGCCAGGCCCCTCTTGCCAAAGCGGCCAGTGCGCCCGATCCGGTGCAGGTAGGTCTCGTTGTCCGGGTTCCCGTCCTTGTCCACTGGAAGGTCGAAGTTGATGACGACGGACACCTGCTCAACGTCGATGCCTGCACCAAGGAGAGGTGGGAAACAGTGAGGGCGGCAGAGATCAAATCCCTGCTGCTCGCCCACAGTCAGGCCACACACACCAGCGCTGGGTGGGAGGAGTCTGAGTGGGCCGGCTCTGGCACCCAGGGGCAGGGGCACGCAGCAGAGCCCAGAGGTAAGCCACAGAGCTCTGGCAGGTGCTAACAAGATCACGAAGTCAGTGGGAGAGCCTCTGCTGGACGCAAGTGTCGAGAGATGCAGCTAAACCTCAGTGGCTGCCCCAGGAGGAGCAAGTGCTGTGCTAAACCAGTCAGATGCCTGCACTTTCCTTCCTCCCAGTCAGGACCCCGGGCTTCCTGGCAAGTTCTCCTCTGCTGAGGGCACCCAGGCTCTCCTAGAAGAAAAGTCACCACCAGCCCTGCTTGATCTCTTCCAAACCGCCTGAGATTTTCACGTATGAGGATTTCCCTCGCTGCCCCGAGTGCTGCAGACCAGGACGAGGTCTCTGCTCACCGCGGGCACACACGTTGGTGGTCACCAGCACCTTCTCTTTGCCCTCTCGGAAGCGCTCGATCACCGCAGCCCTCTGCTCCACCATCATTTCGCCGCTCAGCAGGGCCACCTGGTGGCCTTCTTTGGAGAGCTCTGCTGCCAGCCAACTGGCTGTTTTGCGGGTCTGAAGGAAGAAAACATTTGAGAAATGAAGCTTCCTGAAGAGAGTGTTTTTGATCTAGAAGACTCTACCTGAAACTTGGCAGCTAAGGGTTAAATTTCCTAAAACTGTTAACATGATGGTGTACCAGAAAGAAACAATGTCATCTGGGTAGTGATCTTACAAAAATATTTCACCTGACAATAATCAGAAGGAGGAAAATCAGTAATTCTACTTACTAGCCTGCAATCTTTTATGACAACCGTGTCAGGAAAGGTGGAGAAATGTCCTAGATTAAGGGAATCTCAAGAGACGGAACAACTAAAGCAACAGTCTTTGAATGGCTCTTAGGCTTAACAGCAGCAACTAAAAGCAATCCTGAACCTGTTGGTAGCAAGTGGAGAAACAGAATATGGATAAACTGCTTGGGGGACAGTATTGCTGTCCCTGGATCATTGTTAAAGTGTGGTAAAGGTATCACGGTCATTTAGGAAGTATTCAGTTGTGAAGTGTTATGACGTCTACAGCTATGTTTAAAGTAACTCAGCAGAAAAGGTACAGATATGTCACACACGTGGGCACGGATGAAGCAAATATAACCAAGTGTTGACAACAGTGAAGGGCCTAAGTGTTCACTGTTTCCTTTTCCACGGGTCTGCAAGTCCCATCTGAAGCTGGCAGAGGGACACCGCTCTGTCGTCTTCCAACAGCAGAGTAGCTCTGTCTCATTATTACGTCCTTTAAATAGTGTTCTCAAGTTTTCTTCAGAAACCTTAAATACTGCTTCTGGAAAAAAACTTTCTTGCTATTATAAATGGGATCTCTCCTTCCACTTTCTGAGTATTCTCATTTGCGACTAGAAAGCGAGTTATTTTATATTAACTTTGTATCAACTGTTTTGTTTAGTTTCTTATTTTTCTTACAAATATCAGCTGACTTGCTTGCATTTTCTAATAATACATCACATACAAGTACTAAAAAAGTTCAAGGGGCTCTGTGCTTAGCCTACATATACCTCAGGCCACAAAGAAGAATTACCTCCTACATCTTCACAAACTGCTTCCTTCCTGGCCACAGAGGGAGCCTGGTCCCCCACCACACTCAGGTGCAGCTGGCTGAGAGACATGGGCTGGGCAACACCTTCCCAGGGAGCCCCTCCCCAGGCAGGCCTGCCCCCACTGCTCCTCCACCTGCTACTCACATGGCAGAAGATCATGGCTTGAGCAATGGTGATGGCCCCGTACAGGTTACACAAGGCCTGGAACTTTTCATCTCTGTTATTGCACAGCACGTAGTACTGCTTGATGGTGTCCAGTGTCTCCTCCTCACGCTTCAGTTTGATGATGTTGGGGTCTGGGACCACTTTCTGGGCAAATTTCCATACAGAGTCTTCGAAGGTGGCAGAGAAAAGCAGCATCTGGCAGTTCCTGGGCAGCATCCTGCAAGGCAAGGCCCAGGTATCTGGCATGACCCTGAGTTGATCACTGGAGCCAACACAAGCACGGCCTCCCCAGGCTTGGGTGGGCTACATCCCCAGGAAGATGGCAGCGGTGGAGAAGCACTGCGGGGAAGAGGCGGGAGCAGACGTGGGGCAGGGACGGGGTGGTGTTGGATTCCCTAAGTCCCTTCCCTCAGCCCAGCCTGGGAGAATGGGCAGTGCTGACATGGGCCCTCAAGCACATGCTTCTGAAGCTTCTGAAGCAAAGAACCCAGCAGCAGACAGAAGAGGGGCTGGTATCACAGGAGGAGGCACAAAGAGGAAGACTTTTACTTGTGGATCAGGAGGCTGAGAAGTTCCTCCCGGATCCAGAATCCTACCTTTGGATGCGAATGCTCTGATCTTGATGGCCCTGAGTAGCTATCATCACGTCAGCCTCATCCAGAACAAACACCTTGATCTTCTTGGGGTCGATGAACTTGAGCTTGGCGCACCAGTCCAGAACAGTTCCAGGGGTGCCAATGACAATGTGCTCACCGATCTTCTGACCCCTTTCCACTGTGGAGACAAGATGTGCTCTATGGGTATGTCCATGGCAAAACCAGCTATGGAAATCAAGGCCTGGCCACTGTCTAGAGCTAGTAGACTAAGTTAATTCCAGACTTTAAAACATACATGCCTACTTCACTTCTTGTGGTTAGGATTAAATCCTACACAGTGCACCCTCAGTGGTAGTTTCCCATTCCTACCTTCTCCTATCATTCGACATCACCCAACTCTTCCTCTTCAGCATTACTCTTATTCTTTTCATACCATTCCTTCACTCACTGACTGCTTCCCAAATTGGTCACTCACTGTTAGTCCCAGGATTCTGGCTCAGTGATTTTTTTGCTTTGTTAAACATTCTAATTGTGTAGACAATTTTCCTAAGTACAAATCTCTTTGAAAAAACACATCACTCTCAAACTATAGCTGATGGGAGCTGAAACTGATATAATCACCTATCAAAATTATTAATGCATGCAGCCTCTGACCAATGCTTCCACGGTTAGGAATTCCTCCTGGATATGTATTCATATGTGTGAAATAGCATCCATGCAAGGGTATGCACGTATCAGAAGCTTACTAATTAAGTAAAATATGATACACCCAATGGATAACATTAATAAAAGTATAAAATCATTTAAGAACTGATACGGGCCCTGGCTGGCATAGCTCAGTGGATTGAGCACGGGCTGGGAACCAAAGTGTCCCAGGTTCGATTCCCAGCAAGGGTACATTCGTGGGTTGCAGGCCATAACCCCCAGCAACCGCACATTGATGTTTCTCTCTCTCTCTCTCTGTCTGTCTGTCTCTCTCTCTCTGTCTCTCTCTTCCTCCCTCCCTCCCTTCCCTCTCTAAAAATAAATAAATAAAAATCTTAAAAAAAAAAAAAAAAAGAACTGATATATGGAGCAATCTCAAAAATACATTATTAAATGTAGAAAACTACCAGCTGCAGTTTGTATACCAAAAGGGGCAAAAAGAATACATGTAATGTATGTGCGTGCATGTGTGAGTATACACACACATTACATAGTTACACACTCACACACACACTACACACACACATCACTACTTAACTGCAGCTGCAGAGTACCTCTGGCAGGACACATGAGAAACCGGCTAGCACTGGGTGTCTTTAGGAAGGAGAACTAGGTGGCTGGGATGAAGAAGAGTTTCTATTAGATATCCTTTTCCATTTGAAGTGTGTGAATGTCTTGACCATTTTAAAAAGAAATAAAGTTTAAAAATTTGAGGAGAAAAGACCTTTCACTACAAATTCATCAACTATCCATTAGAAAAATTTTAAATGAACTGTTAAACACATTATGGTTCTCAGAATCCATTGTCTATCAGTCAAAATTGAAACTTTAAAAAATGATACATTGACACCATTAAAGTCCTAGAGGAGAACGTAGGTAGGAAAATCTCAGATATTTCACGAAGAAACTTTTTTACTGACGTGTCCCCTAGAGCAAGGGACATAAAGGAAAGAATAAACAAATGGGACCTTATCAAAATTAAAAGCTTCTGCATAGCTAAAGAAAACAGTATCAAAATTAAAAGAGAACCAACTGTATGGGAAAACATATTTGCCAATGATACCTCAGACAAGGGTTTAATCTCCAAAATATATAAAGAACTTACATGACTGCACTCTAAGAAGACAAGGAATCCAATTAAAAAGTGGGCAAAGGATTTGAACAGACACTTCTCCAAGGAGGACATACAGAAAATCCAAAGACACATGAAACGATGTTCAATATCGCTAGCTATCAGAGAGATGCAAATTAAAACCACAATGAGATACCACTTCACACCAGTCAGAATGGCCATCATAAACAAAGCAACAAACAACAAGTGTTGGAGAGGCTGTGGAGAAAAGGGATCCCTAGTGCACTGCTGGTGGGACTGCAGACTGGTACAGCCACTATGGAAAGCAGTATGGAACTTCCTCAGAAAACTAAAAATGGATCTGCCTTTTGACCCAGCAATTCCACTGCTGGGACTCTATCCTAAGAATACTAAAACACAAATTCAGAAGAACCTATGCATCCCAATATTCATAGCAGCACAATTTACAATAGCTAGATGCTGGAAGCAACCAAGATGCCCATCAGTAAATGAATGGATCAAAAAACTATGGTACATTTACACAATGGAATTCTATGCAGCAGAAAGAAAGAAGGAGCTCCTACCCTTTGCAACAGCGTGGATGGAGCTGGAAAACATTATGCTTAGCGAAACGAGCCAGTCAGTGAAAGACAAATACCATATGATCTCACCTTTAACAGGAACCTAAATAACAAAACAAAGAAACAAGCAAAATATAACCAAAGACACTGAAATAGAGGACAGGCTGACGGTGACCAGAGGGGAGAGAAGAGGGAATTTAAGGGGACAGTGCGAAGGGTTCACAGGAACAAACTTAAAGGACACATGGTCATAAGCTAAGGGGAGGGTGATAATGGGAGGGAAGTGGGGAGGGTGAGAGGGGGGACTGGATTGGGAGTAAAAAGGAGAAAACTGTATTTGAGCAATGATTAAAAAAAATGATACATTGAACGCAGTATTTTAATGCTTCACATTCAGCGAAGTCCCATATTACTACAAAACAATCCAGAGAAGATAAATGTTGTCACGAGAATCTAGTATACTTCACTCAGGGGCGCCCATCAGTTTGCACTATCAAATGAACATGCACAAAACTGCCCAACCTAGGAATTTCTGGATAACGTGCTTTTGCTGCGTGCCAAAGTATGACGGTCTTCTCCAGGAAAGGCTGCTTTGTGACTGTGTGGTAAGCTGAACTAGCCATTTTTGTTTGTTGACTGACAAATTATAGGAAATCAAGTTGGGAATTTGATACATACTTTCTTGAAAATGAAAAAAGGCCTTGGCTGGTGTGGCTCAGTGGATTGAGCATTGGCCTGAGAACCAATAGGTCACTGGTTCAATTCCTGGTCAGGGCACATGCCTAGGCTGGGGGCCAGGTCCCCAGTTGGGGGCGTGTAAGAGGCAACCAGTCGATGTTTCTATTTTACACTGACATTTTTCCCCCTCTCTTTCTCCCCTACTTCTCTCTAAAATAAATAAAATCTTTAAAATAAATAAGAAAAGAATGCCTGTCTTCAGTGAATACAACTGAATGTATTAGCTGCCATTATAGTATTTAAACTCTGAAAAGAAAATCAGAATTAGAATTTAGGGAAACTTGCATATGCCAGTGTAAGTTTGAGTTTCTCAATGTGCATAAACCCTCTGATGAGTTTGGTGGTGATATTAATGCATGCAATAAAATATTTTTGTATAATAAAGTGTGTCAATGTTTGGAAGATCAGCATAACTCATTAAGACTGGGCTAAGGATGCACTGAAAGTATAAGAGAAACTGAGGAATTTTAATGTAACAGTATGAAAAGTTCATTAATGATTTCCAGTATCATACTGCAACTTTTTTTTAAGAGAGAGGGAAAGGAAGGAGAAAGGAAGAGAAACATCAATGTGAGAGAGAAACACTGATCAGCTGCCTCCCGGACGTGCCCCAACTGGGGACTGAACTGGCAACCCAAGCATGTGCCCTGACCAGGAATCAAACCAGCCACTTTTGGCTTCATGGAACAACGCCCAACCAACTAAGCCACACTCTCAGGGCTCAACTAACTTTTAAGTAATGACTACTTGTTAAGTTTTCGTGTGGCATCCAAAAAATATATATATAAAAGGCCAGATTTCCCTCATATTTTTCAAAAGTACTTGAAAAAAATCTCAACTTTAACTTTTAATATGGCAAATATCAATAGATTTAACCTGTGTAAATAAAAATGCTTTGGGGTCCTCAATAATTTTTGAGTATAAGAGACAAAAAGGTTTGAGATCCACTGCTCTAGGCAATTATGAACTGCTGGGCCAGAGGGATGTCTGTCTTCAACTTTTCTAGGCCGCGCTGAACTCTGTCCCAAAGGGCTGTTCCAGCGCGCACTCCCTGTGGGGAGCGTGCGCCTTCCTGTTCCGCGCTCTCACCAGCACTGGCAACTGTCGATTTCTTTGTTTTTGCCCCTCTGAAAGGCGTATAGTAGTTTTAATTCACATTGTTCTGACCAGTGAACCTCATCTTTTCATGTTTACCGGCCATCTAAATTCTTTCTTCTGTGAAGTGTCTTTACAACTGGGTCTCTTTTGCCCAATCTTTTATTAGACTGCTTCCTTTTCTCTTAATGATTTGTAGTTTTTTTACATTCCAGGAACTTTCTAATGACCCACTTTCTAACTGCCCACCTCCCCATTCTAACCCACATTCTCTGCGTCACATTCTGCAGAATATACATGAAGAACAAGATTTCTGATTTTGGTTAAGGCCAAGCAAGCAGTCCATGCTCTTGGTTTACTCTTGCTGAAGCTGTGCTGGCTTGTAAAGAAAGCCATCCAACCTTCACCTCGCACCCTCAGTGCCGCCATCCCTCTCTAGTGAGCAGCTGCCAGAACTCTGGATGCCGAACTCAAAACCCTATTTTTTTCAGCGAAGAACTCCAGGCCTGGAGATTTTCTAACAAAACAAAAATCTTATTTTTAAATACATTAGCTAAAAGCATTCATTTGGGCTCTAAGGTCAGACTGAACCAGAGAGCTGAATACTCATCATCACATCTTCAACATTCAGACGCCCAACCACCTCCTGTGCTCACCGCCGAGGTCTCACCCCTCCATACTCACACTTATTGCCTCGAACAGCATAAGCGAGCTTTAGTTCCGGGTGAAATCTGCCCATCTGCTCAATCACTTTTCCTGTTTGAAGCGCCAACTCGTACGTTGGGGAGAGGCACAGGCACTGACAGGGAGATCATAAGGGAGGAGTTCAGGAGACCCTTTTAGTAACAGACAACAGGCTCTAAAGCAACAAGTACGCTGAGGTCATTACCACTTAAACAGTGCAGAGAACAGCATCCCCCTCCACCAGGCCGACCTTCCAGCTTGGCTGGGTGGATGCCTTCGAAAGCTGTTGTTTAAAACAGCTTCCGAATGAATTCTGCCCAGGTCCTGCTCTGCCTGAGCCACAGTTTGAGGCATAGGAAATGTTCAGAGCCCTCCAGGCGCGCCACCAGATGGCGCTGCCCTTCCCCGGGCGGGCAGGTCAGCACCCCAGGTTTCCCCGACTCACCTGGGGGTATCTCTCTGCTGGTTCCACTCGGCTGAGCATGGCCAGGACAAAGGCGGCCGTTTTACCAGTACCAGACTGAGACTGGGCAATCAGGTTCTGTGGGCTGGGTCAAAGAAGAGGAGAGAGGAAATATTGGTTCCATAACAAAAAAGGTGTCAAAATGTTCTTTCTGGGTGGTTAAGAATATGGATTCTCTCTCTTTAGTCCAGGTTTTCTGCATTGAACACAATGGTAAACATTTTATATATTATTTAAAAACTGCTTTAAAATTATGGAAAATGATTGTTTTAGATGCATCCACACAGAGAAAGCCTCATTCTAGACTCTAGCACAGCTACTGCCCTAGTTTTGTGCTCTACGGGCCCCGTGGGCATTAAGACTGCAGAGTAAGATCTGTGCCGAGATGATCCCCGAGGACGCTTCCTACTGAGCCACAACATGCCTCCAGGACTCGGCCCCTCCACGGGCTCCCTTTCCCATCTTTGTGGAAAATGTAAGATATCAAGTCAGACAGATGCTTCGGAGGGAGCCTTCGCATTTCACTTCCTGTAACCCACTGTCATGGAAATAGGTAGCATTTGGGTCATTACAAAAGAAAAATATAATTGTCCTGGCTGGTGTGGCTCAGTGGGTTGCTGGCCTTCTAACTAAAAGGTCGCAGGTTTGATTCCCAGTCACAGCACATGCCTGGGTTGTGGGCAGGTCCCCAGCTGGGAGCATGCAAGAGGGAATCAATCAATGTATCTATCTCTTGCACATCGATGTGTCTCTCCCCCTCTTTCTCCCTCCCTTCCCTTCTCTCTGAAAATAAATGCAATCTTTTTAAAAATAAAAATATTATTATAGTAATAGAGTTGAATGAAAAAGTTGCTACATAAAGTGTACCATTTATCTACTAAGGTTTAGAAACACGCAAACTACTCTTAGGTTCCCAGGGACACAGAGACACGCAGTAAAGGCACAAAGAAGCGTGGGAGAACGACAGCCCCTCAGGACGGTACACGCACTGGTGGGAAACAGTGTGAACGGAAGGGAATTCAAGGGCTTCAGCGGTCACTAGTTAATGGTGTGCTATTTCTTGGCAGGACAGAGTTACAGGTGTTCTTGGTATTGCTCTTAACACCTTCTTTCAGGTCTTGGAAATTCCAAATAATTTTCAAAAACCCAATTTTTAAAAATTGCACAGAATAACAGTGCTAATTTTGTTGATCAGTTTTCCTTGTTCAGAGGGAAAGGCAGAAATTATACTGAATTCCACCTCACTCCCTCTGCACTTGCCCAAGCTGTTCCCCTAAAGAAACATGTTTCCTCAAATGTCCCATCTTCGTCTCAGGACAGAAACAGGTGTTGGTGGGTGACAGTAAACCAACCAAACCCCATGACAGCTGCGGGGGGAGGTTAGGGGGCAGAGGGACTGAGCTAAAAGGAAAAAGGGCTCATGGACAGCAGTGTGGTGACTGCTGGGGGAAGGGGGTATAAGAGGGCTAAATGGTAATGGAAAAAATACAATAAAGATTAAATTAACAAAAAACAAACAAATTCTGAAGAGGTGCATACTCACGGCTCAGCAAGCATCAAAGGCAATGCGTTCTCTTGTATCTTGGATGGACGGTTGAAGCCCATGGCATAGACTCCCTGAAGAAGCTGCGGCTTCCTGGGAGGCCAAGGAGACAAAAGATAGATTCCTGGTTGCTGAGATTGTTTTAAAGGCCTAGAATTTTATCCTTCCCTATATCTAGCAAAGAATGATACGTTCTATCTTTGTCGGATATTTTTCCATGCCTTAAAAAAAACACTATCTAAAATAGCCCTGGCTGGTGTGGCTCAGTGGATTGAGTGCCAGCCTGTGAACCAAGGGGTTGCCGGTTCAATTCCTAGTCAGGGCACATGCCTGGGTTGCAGGCCAGGTCCCCAGTATGGGGCGAGCAAGAGGCAATCACACATTGCTGTTTCTTTCCCTCCCTCCCCCCCCCTCTAAAAAATAAATGACATCTTAAAAAACCCCACTATCTAAAATAAAATGATAACGTTTCTCGGCCTTTTGGCTAAGACCAAGTGTAGTATCTGTTATCAGTTAAGAATAAAATGAAACCATCTTTTCCTACTGAATTTTAATCTGCAACTATTATATAAATCATAAAATACAGACTAGTTTCCTTTCTCAGAGAAATTCACGCTTTACGCTTTCAGCAGACCCACAGATATGGCTGGCTTTGGAGGACAAGTGTTCTCTGGGTGCTGCAATAGTGGCATTTATTAATTCATGATATAAAATAAATTAAATGAGACTTATTTCAATGTAACACTGCTTACTATGCTGCTAAGACATAGAAGTCCCCTTGGAGAATGGGATTTCAGTTTTAATTTCGCAGTGCAGATATTAAATTGAACCAGTCATTTTGTATTCAATGGTCCTTTCAAAACCAGCTTGGAAAAATCAAGAGGTAACATCTGGTCAAAATCAAGAATAGAAAAGCACCAGCTTCTTATGTAAGCAGCTACACCACAAATGCTAATTAAAGTTGCTACTATGTTGCATTTACAATAATCTTTCTGCTACCTCTAAACTGACAGGGTGTCTAACAAAAATCATACAAGATTATTTCCAAAGAAAAGTCAAACCAAGTCAAGACTCCAGTTCTCTAAGCCTTCCTCGGAGTTCAGCAGGCTCTTCAAAAGGCAAATTCCTCCGGCCTGTGTTGGTTCTCAGACAGGAAGAACTTTGAAAACATAACCTTTGATGTCTGCTATTTGGAAGAAAAGGCTTTAATGCCAGAGGATTCTGATTTGGTTGTCAAGGAAACAAAGTCACTAACAAATGAGGATTTTCAAGTGACCCAAGAACTTCCAGTGGCTAATTTTTTTTTCTTTTATTTTGTAGATTAACTCAAATCTTTTAAGTACAAAACAGACCAAGTGTATTAGGTGACCTAGGTTTCATTCTTTGTTTCCTTTGGCTCCCAACAGCTAAAGCAGAGAGAACTTGCCTTTTCAAAGAGGACAATTCATCACTAGTTGAACTAAGAGCTCCAGTCTTTTAAATGAAAGGAACTTGAAAAAAAACCAAACCCATTGATACTTAGAAAAGCAAACTGTCAGTTCAGGAAACGCCAGAGCACACAGCTGCCCTAACACAGTTGATGGACAGAGCGGAGGTGACAGATTTGCTGAATGAAGCCCTTGAGAGGAAGTAACACAGAGAAGTATAATTTCCTAAAATCACTCAACCCCCCCCAAAAAAACCCAACCCTATTACTAGCCATTAACTTCATTAGCTATTACTTAATTAACTTCATTACTTGATTTGGTTCTAGTTGACTCTAGTATTGTAAGTGTCTTTTACTCTAAAGCAGTGGTAATAGTTGGCAGAAAGGTGGCCCCTATTTGCTCACAGTGGGCATGCTATAGATTTTGCTGAATACAGGCAAAGAATCCATTTATTACACCACTTTCTTATTCACCAGCTACTTTCCGTCTGTGATTCGGGTCCTGGCAGGACTGCCACTCTTGCTCGTAACAAGTCATGTCTTACGTCACTCGTAACACCCAGCACAGTGGCGTGTACATAAACCAACGATCCATAAACACCTTTTACTAACTTACTGAGGAAACAAAGAATGTTGTACGACCTTCCATAATTACCTCTTTAAAATAATGACACATTTAGAAAGTCATTCTTAGCACAGTGCCATACATGTGCTTCCCTAAGACCTAATTCTGTGTTCTGGATTTTTAAAAATTCCAGAACATTGACGGCTGCTTTCCACTGTAGGTCCTGGGAATCCTGTGCAGGCTCTTTTCACAGATTTTATACAACCAGAAAAACTGTTCTTAAGAACATAAACCCTATAATCTAACAAAAGGGCTTACCTACTAAGGAATGTTCCTGACATCCAGAAATCACCTGTCAGCCAATATTTTATTGAAAGTTCTAAGAGCATAAAAGAAAAAAGACTTTCAGCTACGATGAATAAATCTGTGGCAATATAAAAATCCCTGTCAAGAGGAGGAGAGATGGGCAGCCAAGACACAAGGGTGCGAGGGAGACCATCACTGTAACCTTTTTCTTACTTTTTGACTTTCGAATCATGTGACGAATTAACTAGTCAAAGAAATAAATACATTAGGATCTTTTTAAAGAGTCAAAAGTAAAATCCCCACAAGAATCTCTGAGAGGCTAAGGTTCACAAAAGAGGGACTGGGAAGACGCAGCTCAGAGAAGCAAACACTCACAGCCGGAGCTCCTCGAAGGACTTCACCGAGTAGAGCGGGGACTTTGGGTCCCGCTGCAGGACTTCCACTTGGTTTCTGTTATCGACCAGGTTGTTTCTGATCAGCTTGTTGAGTAAGGACTGGGCAGCTCTGTCCTCTGTCAGGAAGAAACCAATAGATTTTCTTCATACTCACCTGACAAACCCCATGTGACACGCCCCCTTCCCTTTACGGAACAATCCCTAAAAAGGCAATCTTTCTTCATCTCCATTTCCTCTCCTCCCCTTCTGTTCAATGGACACTAAACAGTTTTTTTTATTAAACCTCTTCACTTTACCTCAGCCCTTGTCAAGCTCACCAACGATGTCTACACTGCCAAATCAACCCAACCAACAATATTTAGTTCTCTTTACTTGTTACCTATATTTAACTCCCTACTTTGGAAACACTTTCTTCTGATTTCTGGGGCACCACTCTCTTTGGTCCTTGCATCTCACTGACTGTGTCTTCTCAACCTCCTCTGTGGACTCCTCCTCTTCTTCATCTTACAACTCAGGTGCCTCTGGCTCCAGAATGGCAAGTCCTGGGTCATACTTTGTGTCTTGCTACAGGGTTTCAAAGAGCAGTTACCTTTCTCTTCCTCATCTGCTTTTTCTGCCGTGACATTGGTTTTGATCACACCTACACAAGAAAATAGTTGTCATCATCAGAAAGGCAAATGTCAAACCCACCCAGAAGGCGGGACAGTGTAAATACTAAAACTTCTTTAAGTGATCAGAAGGTAAATAGTTGGCATTTCTTTGTGTTTAGTCATTTTATTCCCAGGGAGTTTTTAAGTGCATAAGAAAATTTCAAATTTCCAGATATTCTGGCAGACTGAAAGTGATCAAAATATCACCTTTGACTTATTTTTCCTAATATAAAATATAGCTTTATATTAGCAAACATAATTAAACATAAAAAAAAACACAGGTATTAAAAATTAAAAGAAGGAGATGATCACTTGATCACTTTTTATAGGATGTATAATTGTAAACTTGCAGGACTAAGTATCCTGCAACTTAAGTAAACAGAAATCAATGATTTACATAAATAGAAAAAGATATATTGAAAAAACCCTATGTATAATAGCAACTAAAAAGATAAAATACTGCACCCAGAAATAAAGTAAACAAAAAATATGCAAGACTCACATGAAGAAAACTTTTAAACACTCATAAAATAATGCAAAGAGGTACAGCTGAAAAGCCCATAAATAAATTAAAGGGACAAATAGGAAATAATAAAATTGCTAACCTAAATACAATGATGTCGATAATTACGCTAAATGTAAATAGAGAAAATACTAATTAAAAGACAGAGATTATGGATAAAAAAACAAGACCCAACTGTCAGCTGTCTACAAGAGTCACACTTTAAATACAAAGCCACAGAGGAGTGGAAAGTCAGGGGATGCAAAGAGATATTTCATGCAACTACCCACATTTTGCCGTGTGTAATGCACAAAAAAGTGTGCATTTTGCACAATTTTTTGCCCCAATTTTTGATGGAAAAATAAGGATGCATATTATACATGGGTAATACCTGAAATACCTTGTATCTGTTCTGGTATTTTGTAATTATTAGTTATATAAAATTTTTTATCCCATATTATGTTAAGAATAAATGCTAAAATTCCTTTATAATACAAAAAAACCAAGTATCTAAATATAAATAAATAAATAATTGAATTAAAAATTTAAAATGAAAGACTTCTTCTGTGAAAGTATGAGCCAAAAACTTCAGTGTGCCCTATACATGGCAAAATATGGTAGTAAGCATAAAAGGCTGAAGTGGCTCCCATATGCAGAATTCAAGACAAAAAGCATCACCAGAGATAAAGGGGGATACAAAAGGGTTCATTCATCAGGAGGCATAAATGTATATACCTGTGAACACATCTGCAAGACAGATGTGGTTTTTGAATAGAAGTCCAAAAAAGACAGAATTAAAGAAAGAAATAGACTTTCCCAAAATTGTAGTTCAAAGTTTTAAACACCCCTCTTTCAAAAATGAAAAGAACTAGACCAAACAACAAACAAAAAATAATCAAGACACAGATCTGAACAACACTATTAACTATATTGACATTTATAGGACACCACATACAATAACTGCAAAATACATATGCTGCAAAGTCAAAAGGCAAATAAAACTGGCAAAAGTATTATCAACTTCTATCACAATTAAAGAGTTAATTTTAAAATACAAAGTTCTGCCCTGGCTGGTGTGGCTCAGTCAGTTGAGTGCCAGGCTGTGAACTGAAAGGTCAGCGGTTCAATTCCCAGTCAGGGCACATGCCTGGGTTGTGGGCCAGGTCCCCAGATGGGGGCATGTGAGAGGCAACCAATTGATGTGTCTCTTGCACATTGATATTTCTTTCCCTCTTTCTCCTTCCCTTCCTATCGCTCTAAAAAATAAATAAATAAAATCTTTTTTCCAGATTTTTTTATTTTAATCATAATAAAATCTTTAAAAAATACTCAACTTTACTGATGAAACACAAATTAAAATATATATTATATATTATACATATATACTTAATATTTTATTTATTTATTTTTAGAGAGAAGGGAAGGATAAAGAGCAGGAAAGGAACATCAATGTGTGGTTGCCTCTTGCATGTCCTCTACTGGGGACCTGGCCCACAACCCAGACATGTGCCCTGACTGGGAATTGAACTGGTGACCTTTTGGTTCATAGGCCCACACTCAGTCCACTGAGCTACACCAGCCAAGGCACAAATTAAAATATATTATGCTGACCCACCATTTTCTCTTTATCAGATTGGCAAATTTCAAGTTTTTGACTAAAAATTCTGTGGTGAGGCTGTGGGGAAACAGACTCTCATGTTTTTCTGATAGAAATATAAACTGATATAATACTCATGGATAGTACCTTGAAAATACTGATAAAAATTGCAAATGCATATATACCTTTGACCTAGCAAATCCATTTTGGGGGAATTTTTCTTACAAATATATTTGCATACATGTAAAAAGAATTAAGCTCAAAGTTACTCCATGAAACACTGTTAATAGCAGCAAAAGAATGTGACCATCTATCAACAGATGACTGTTTAAATACATTGTGGTGTAGCAACTCAGTATAACACTATGAAATTATAAAACAGTGAGGAAACTCCACGTACTGATAGGAAAAACTTGCCAAGTATGCTGTTGAAGGAAAGAAAACATACTGTGTATGCTATGCCATCTTTTGGAGAATCAGTAAGAAAGAGGAAGGGAGAAAGAGAGAGTAAGAAGAGAAAGAAAGAGGGAGAGAGAGAGAGGACTGATTGAATAAATTGTGTTTATAGTTGCTTTGTCTAAAGAAACTTTGGAAGAATATTAGTAATCCAAGAGTGGTGAATTGTAGAACAGGGTAGTATTATGGGTGTGGCCCCCTCTCCTCCATATTCATGTTTAAGTCCTAAGAATGTAACTCAGAAAATGACCTTACTTTGAGATAGGGTCGCTGCAGATGTAATTAGTTAAGAGGTGGCCCCTAATCCAATATGACTGATGCCCTTATAAAGAGGGGGAATTTGAACACAGATATTCGCATATGGAGAACACCATGTGAAGATGGACGACAGAGCAGAGTGATGCTTCTGCAAGCCAGGGAACACTAAACACAGTCAGGTCCCTCCCCATAGCCCTCAGAAAGAACCAACCCTGCTGACACCTTGACCTTGGACCTCTGGCCTCCAGACCTATGAGACAATAAATTTCTGTTGTTTAAACCACTCAGTTTGTGATACTTTGTTATGGCAGCCCTAGCAAACCAATATGGATGGAGATTTGGAACTGTGTAAATAGTGGGCCAGGATGAGAAGAAGGCCTTTAACCTGTTTATAGTTTCTGAGTTTTGAACCCAGATTGACCTTTAAAAAAATTAAATAAAAAATTTTAAAGAAATATTATTAAGTAAACAGTGACAGCAGTACAATCCAATAGTGATTCTTGATTTTAAGGCGTCAGAGGCTAAATCAAATGTGGAAGAACAACACATCCCCTTCAGTGTGAAAGTGACTTTAATGGCTGTTAAATCCAGTGCTGACATTTGCCGAACATGCTAAATGAAAGCTCGCTCCTTTTCATGTTATAGCTATGAGTACAAAGCAGATGCAAATTTGTAGCTTGTATCCAGCTTATAGTTACCAGTAACTCACCATTGGTATCTGGTTTGACTTTCTCTTCCTTGATCTGCAAATTACTGATCTGAATGGAAATAAAAGACAACATTTGAGAGCAGAGCCACAGAATAGCCTCATACCATGAATTATTTATTAAGCTAAGTACACAAGTCTGTGTGATATGATAAAGAGGGGAGGGTTTTTACCAACTATTAGGAAGCAATGCTTTAAAACACTGAATTACATCAGCCTCCTGATAAGCACACCGGTTGAAACCAGATACCAAGTATGTTTAGGCTTATGTGATATTTGTAATATCACAGCTAGATTAGGGTTCTAGGTTTAAAAAGATTTGAAACCAATTCTGTCTTTTAGGGAAGATCTGATGCTAAACACTAGATTGTAAAATTGAGAGCGCCAGAACCATATACTATATCATACTTTTTGATTTCTTCATGGATAACTGCCAGTTTTATTCCTCTAATCTGATTGTTCTCCTGAACTCCAGCGCCACATTTCCAAATGCCTGATGGTCACTGTGCATAAAAAACACTAACATTAAGAAGCATGACTGCTATTCTTAGGAAAGCCAGTTAGCAAGGCTGGCCACTGGCTGGCATCTGGAAATGTGAATTTTGGGAAGGTTCCCATCATTTCCAGAACTGCTGAGGGTTTCACTGACTATGTTTGTAAAAACATGTGGTTTATGCTAACACCTGCTTTCCTTTGGGAGTCTGGAATTTTGGTACAGGCTAGGCAGAGTATGACTTGGTGACAGCCTCCCTCCCCTAACCCTAGCCTAATAAAAACTTTAAGCACCGTGTCTCTAATGAGCTTCCTTGACAACACTTCATGCGCTGTTACAATCTATTGCAGAAGGAATAAGCACAAACGTGGAGCGTGTGACTACAGGTGGCAAATACAAGGCCCGTAGGCCGAATCTGGCCCTCCACTTTGTTTTATCCAGCCCAGCACTTTGTTTCTACCGGGCAGCAGCGCCGAGCTCACCCTTAACTGTTAAGGAGTAGTTACATGTATACAGTCCTCAAATTCCATTCAGCCTTTCGAACGTAACCGTGAGGCCGATGTGGCCCCCGGTGAAAATGAGTTTGACATCCCTGGTGTGACTCCACCAGAGAGGACTCTTAGAAGTTTGTGCTTGGCCCTGACTATTGTGGCTTGGTTGGGTGGGTGTCATCTGAAAGGTTACCGGTTCGATTCCGGATTAGGGCACATGCCTGGGTTGCGGATTCGGTCCCAGGTTAGGGTGCATATGAGAGACAACTGATTGATGTTGCTCTCATACCAATGTTTCTCTCCTTCCCCTCCACTCTCTAAAAGGAAATAAAGTTCTAAAAAGAAGTTTGTGCCTCGTTTTCCCTGGACTTCGGTCCCATATACCTTTGCTTTTTGCTAATTTTGCTTTGCATCTTTTCGTTGTAACAAATCATTGCTGAGTAGAATTATATGCTGGGTCCTGTGAATCCTCCTAAGAAATCATCAAACTTGGACAACTCTTGCTGACTCCCAACATAGGTATTCATCAAGATGTCCTCCTTACCTCAAATTCAGAGCACTCAAAAGTGAACTCACCACCCTCCACACCAAATCCACCCTTCTTCCCACCCCCTAGTGCTGGTCTTAGCACTTCATTAATATCACCTATGGGATCTAGGTTGCAAACAAAAATCTTTGCCTTTATCTCCATTTTTTCCTTTTCTCTAAATCCTTCCAGTTACACCTCCACAATTACCTCTAGAATTTATTCCCCCATCTTCATTTTCATCCCCCAACATACACCTTCCATCTCTGAGCTATTAAATTCCAACTAATCTCCTCTCTTTTAAACATCACTCCTTCTAATAAGATTTTGTTCCCTGCAGTCCAATAAATCTTACCAGCTTTCAATTTAATGTGGTCAGTATCCTTAAACATCCCCAAACTAACCAAATAAAGCAAGTTTTGCAAGTTCTTAGTTAAGATCCAAAGTACACTCCCTACAATATTTTCTATATTGCTCCCACTACAACTCGATAACCTCAAGCTGCAGCAAAAAATAAGTTCTGATTCCTGCTCTCCAGGGAAATGTGCATTCTATTTTCCTAAAATGCTTTTCACCTCCATCTCTCTTAAGATGACTCAATCTCTAATATCCTGCTCAAATGTAAGTGACTTGAAAAGTAATTTCCCTGATTTCCGTACTCATAAATGTCCTCCCCCTGCTCAGAGTTCAGTCACCACATTACTCTTACTGTTTTCACAGCAATTCCCACCTTCTAGCCTTCCTAACTAGACTGTGAAGCTTCTTCCTATTCTCCACTGAATTTGGCCCATTTCAAATATGTGCTGACAAACTGACAACACTCCCAAAGTAATTAAAGGGTGACTGGAGAAAAAAAATATATAATGTAGGCATTAAAAAGATATAAGATTTCACACTGCAAAAACAAAACATCTGCCACCTCCCATAACCAAAAAAATTAACTATATTCCTAAAATCGTCACTCTCACTAAACAAACCTACATTTAGATACAACAGAAAATCACAGTTTACACTTTGATTACCTTCTGGTTGACTGGATATTCATTAATCAAAGAAGAACCAGTATATGAAACTAAATGTCACTTTAAACATCAATGAAACAATTTGCAGTGCTTCCCACCAACTGCAGTAGACTGAAATACATAAAAACCTGCATTTGTTATTCTGCTGAGCTACAAACTGCCAACCATGTTAATTTAAACATGGATCTAAACAAAATGTTAAGTCCTGGTGTGCTTAGTGGATTGAGAGATGGCCAGCAAACCACAGGGTCACTGGATCTATTCCCAGTCAGGGCACATGCCTGGGTTCCAGGCGAGGTCCCCAGTGGGGGGCGTGCGAGAGGCAACCGCACCTGGATGTTTCTCTCCCTCTTTTTCTCCTTTCCCCTCTCTAAAAATAAATTTAAAAAAATTTTAAAAATGTTAAAAGTAGGACAGATTCGTTCTACTTTTGGTGAGAAAGAAAATCAGCATCTACATTTGCCTTTCCTTAATAATCCCACTGCAATGCAATCCAGGAAAGAGCACACGTAGCGAAGGCAGATCTGACACAGGATAAAAGTCTTTAAGTGGTGTAGATGAACAGAAAAGTCTCGATATTGATCTCTCTAGGCGCAAATCAGTACTGATTCCCGGGTGGGTCCCCGGCCTGCCCCAAGGGTGGCACTCCCTGTATTCGAAGCAGGGTCCGCTTGGGCCCTCCTACTTCCTTCTTCCCTGGAGCTGAAGTCACTAACCGACTTGACAGCCGCTTCCTGCTCGTCCACTGCCAGGGCCCAGGAGTCGGTAGCCATGGTCCGGAGGGAGGGAAGCCGGCCCGCGAAGAAAATCACAGCACTGCGCACCAACACCGCTCCTAAATCCGCAGCAGGGGCGAGAACCACACTCACGCGGCCCGGAAGCAGCGGTGCTGAAAAGTGACGTCAGTTTCTGTCCGGCGCGAAACGTCACCATTCCGCGCCGGGCCGGCCTCCACCCGCGCCTCCGCCCGTCACGCGCAAGCAAGTGGCGGGTTTCCTCTGGAGTGTTCTCTCGGTTCTCTACTTTAAACTGAAATAGCTGAGGTTTCATTTGCAGACTTGCCCTGTCTCACGAAGTTCATGAATCTCTGAACACTAAAGCCTTACATAGGGAGAGTGCTGTGAGAATACTAGAGGAAGGCAGTTTCTACTGTTAAGAACGCTTAACGGGTAAGACAAAAAACAAAACGAAACAGGAAAGCCTTTAAATCTCCCTCTCCGCCCCCGCCTCATAATCCCCCCTACTCCATAAAATACAACCGAGGTATCTTTTTTTTTCTGGATCATTCCAGTCTTTATTCATACCCATCACAGCACAGGTATTTTACATAGTCCTAAACAAAATGTACATACGATTTAAAGTTGGACCTGTTTATTAAACGGCTATTTCTAAATGTCATTTTTAAATCAATGTAATGGCATAATAGTCCAAGTTGCTGTCACATAAATTGTCTTAACTCCTTTCTGATGTTTAAGCATTAATTGATAATACTTAAGTGAGCATTTCCACGCCATCAAAAATCATCTTATTTGTTGGCAATTTACTTTTTGTCTCTCTCCACTACAATATGAACTTTTTGAAAAAAAAAAAAAAAAAGATTTTATGTATTTATTTTTAGAGAAAGGGGAAGGGAGCGCCTCCTACTGGGGACCTGGCCCGCAGCCCAGGCATGTGCCCTGAATGGGAATCCAACAGGTGACTGACGCCTTGGTTCGCCAGTTGGCACTCAATCCACTGAGCCACACCAGCCAGAGCCTAGAATATGAACTCTTTAAAGTAATTTTTAATAACCACTGACTTTATTTTTTTCAAAAGCTTTCATTTATTTTGAGAGAGAGGGGAAGGGAGGGAGAAAGAAAGGAAGAGGAACATAGATCAGTTGCCTCTAGTACGCACCCTGACCAGGGACTCAACCGGCAACCCAGGCAGGTGCCCTGACTGGGAATTGAACTGGCAACCTTTTGCCTTACAGGACAGTGCCCAACCAATTGAACAACACTGGTCAGGCTCTAGGTCTCAATTTTGGATTAGATGTATGAATTTGTGAAAACTCTTAGAACTGTTGCACTTCACTTTATTGTCTTTCACAGGTGTTGGGTTTTTTACAAATTGAAGGCATGGCCAGCAAAAAGATTACAACTCACTTGATTGCCATACCCTTTTATTATGGAGGTCTGGAGCCAAACCCACAATATCTCTGAGGTATGCCTGTATGTAAAATGTCATTTTATTGTATGTAAACTATACCTTTCAATAACATTGAGTTACAGAGCAAAAGAAAAAAAATGAACTATTGATACATGCATGCAACAACACAAGTGAGTGACTTGCTATGTCATACATTATGTTGAGTGAAAGAGTGCAGACTCAAAAAGAGTACATGGTACATGATTCCATTTATATAAATTCAAGACGGGTATATCTAAATTATAGTGATAGAAACCACAACAGTGTTTGCCTGGGATGGCTGCAGTGAGTAGGACTGATTGGACGGGCAGGAGGAAACTTTCAGGGGCAATAAAATGTTCTGTATCTTTTTTTTTCTTTTTTTAAAGATTTTATTTATTTTTAGAGAGGGAAGGGAGGGAGAGAGAGAGAGAGAGAGAGAGAGAGAGAAACATCAATGTGCAGTTGCTGGGGGTCATGGCCTGCAACCCAGGCATGTACCCAGGCTGGGAATCGAACCTGCAACACTTTGATTTGCAGCCCGCGCTCAATCCACTGAGCTATGCTAGCCAGGGCAATGTTCTGTATCCTAGTTGGCGTGGTGGTTACACGTGTGGACAATTGTCAAAACTCATAGAACTGCCCACCTAATATCTGTACATTATGTTGTACGTATATGTCAATTAAAAATGAAACAGAAAATACATTGTAATGAAAGATCAAAATTTTAAACATGCTGGTAGTATTAAATTTATTTGTACTATAGAAAAGGTAGTGGGGGCTAAGAATGATTTCTCAGCTCTTAACCACTCATGAAAACAGAGAGCATGCACACACTATGCTACAGAACTGAGAACGCTGTGTACCATATTACCTTCCCAAGGGACTACTCTGATTCTCAGCTTCTTCACCAACGGTAAGCTACTGCTAGGAGACAGCACTGTAGTCTCATTCCATGTTGGGCAGCAACCCTGGGGGAGACTGCTAATTGGCTTTCTGAGGAATAATGCTCCTGTCCTGTTATTGAAGTGATCCCTGTTTAGAAAAGACAAAACTAGCCCTGGCTGGTGTGGCTTAGTGGACCGAGCACCAGCCTGTGGACTGAAAGGTTGCCGGTTCAATTCCCAGTCAAGGCACATGCCTGAGTTATGGGCCAGGTTGCCAGTTTAGGTGGGTGAGAGGCAATGGATTGATGTTTCTCTTGCCCATTGATGTTTCTCTCCCTCTCTTCCCTCCTTTCCCCTGTCTCTAAAAATAAAATTTAAAAAAAGACAAAAAACTAGGTTTTGAGGCACCTCTCCCTCTTACTCTTTGCCTCAAATGTCTATGCAGCAAAGCTTTCAACAAAACTAAGCAACTCAATTTTAAGTTCTTTGTGGCAGAGGACTATAGAGCAAAAATTGAAGTCTGGGTGCCCACTGCTCTCTCTGCATTGATATTTCATTACAAAGTGCAGCTGCTCCAGCACTGAGATGGTGATTCCTACATTGCTTCCAGTGAAACACAATTCCTAGAGCTAATTCACCAGAATTGATGGTAGGATTTTTAAAAAATTATTTCTTTTTAGAATGAGGGAAAGGGAGAGAGAAAGAGAGGGAGAGAAACATCAATGAGTGTGAGATACATCGGTCAGTTGTCTCTTGCACGCCCCCAACTGGGGACCTGGCCTGCAACCCAGGCATGTGTGCTGACTGGAATCAAACCAGCGACCCTTTCAGTTCACAGGCTTGCGCTCAATCCAATGAGCCCCACAAGCCAGGGCTGAGGATGGGATTTTTGCTTGCATTGGATTTGTAGAACGTTTACTGACATTTATTTTTATTATTTCACTTCCTGCACCTGTAAGGAGACCGATTGGCTTTTGTTTAGTACAGCTGGTGCTGGCAGGAAGGTCCAGCCTGAGGCTCCAAATGGGACAATGAAACTACCCAGCCTGTATGGAGCAGCTCTGCCAGGGCTGTCACTTCCTCCCCTCAGCTAGCATTTATATTCCAAAAAAAAAAAAGTAGGGGGGCATCCAGACTGAAACCATGAGAATCCCACTCATGGGAAGGGTATGTTTTCCTAGGCAGTCTCCTGCCGTGAGTCAGACTGGGTTAGACTGGGCAGTTATAATGAGTTACTTTTTTAATGCATTTTCAGTTTATTCTAATCACCCCATTTAATTCTCACAGCTTTCCTGTTATCTCCATTTTACAAGTAGGGAAATTGAGGTTCAGAGAAGTTGACTTCCAAGATGATATGGCCTAGTAAGTGGCAAATACAGTATTTGAATTCAGCGTAACCCAATTCGAGAAAGGAATGGGCAACAAAACCAAAAACAGGGTGGAGTAAGAGGCTGGCTTTTTTGGGAACCCAGGACTCTGATCAAGAGCCAGCCGGCACCTGATTGGCTGAGGCCAGCAAACCAGCCAATAATTGGAGGCATTAGCCTTTTCCAGGGTACTTTCTAATTGGCCGTTGGGGCCTGAAATCTTGCTGAGAAACTGAGCAGCTTGAACTGCATCTTACTGCCTGATCACATAATGATTTCATCTTCACTCAACTGTGACTTCTGTGGGCAGAGACCTCACCTATTTTGCTCACTGTTGGCTTTCCAGCACCTCCTTCATAGAAAGGACACAATAAACAACTGTTGAATTAGGGAGTACAAATCAATAAATGAGTTAGCGATCGGCAGATCACTAACCATCAATCCGGATTCTGTCACAGCATCATTCATTCTATGTGAATGAGTGCAAGGGACTCACACTGCTTCTCTCTCACTCTCTCGCAAATCAGTTTTTAAAAATGACCAGATGCTTCATAGCTCCTCCCATCAGGAGATGAAGTTTATTTCTCCACCCAGGACATCTGGGCTGCTCTTGTGATTTGTTCTGACCAAAAGAATGTAACAAAATTGTATTTGGGAAGTTGTGAGCCAAAGCTTCATGAGAATTTGTACCTTCCACTCTCTCTCGGAAGCTGGAGACGGTCTACCATGCTGTGAAGATGAAGGACCATGCGGAGGGATCCTGTTCTGTTCTTGGCTAAGCCCAGACGTCAGCTAGGGAATGTACCTGTGTGGGTGAGCCTGAGAGAGACCAGCAGAGCCACCCAGACAATCCTTAGAATTGTGAAAAAGTCATCTTAAGTCATTGTTTTGGGGTGATTTGTTACACTGAAGTAGGTAGTAGATATAAAAGGAGTTGGTGATGATTGGTTGGGGGGGGGCAGGGAATAAGACTCATGATGAAGCCAGGTTTCTGGGACAAGCAATAGGCAGTTGAAATGCCATTTTGTGAGCTAAAGTTAGGGGAGGAGCCAAGAACAGAACATGGAGTTTTTAGATTGGTGGTGTGTGGTGTGATAACAGATGATGAGTTCAGTTCCGGGTATGTCGAGCGCAAGTGTCACGTAGGCAGTGTTTGTATAGCCCTGCAGCCCAAGGATTGTGTCTTGGCATAGATTCAGGAGTTGCCAGCAAGAATGAACAAAATTGTCCATGGGAGAGAAAGAGGAAGAAATGGCTCGAAACAGCTGTAAGGAACAGTCACACTTAAGAGGTGAATAGAGGAGCCTGCCAAGGAGACTGAGAAGTGCCAGGGAGAAGGAAGACCAGTAGATGTCATGTGTCACTTTAGTCACTAGAAAGTGGTTAGAGGTAGGCCTATTCATCACATTAAATGCTGCTGAGGAGTCAAATATGATAAAGTGCTTGGGGTTTTTTTTTTGTTATTAGTAACATGCAGGTTATTGGTGTCCTTAATGAAAGCCATTTCTGAGGAGCAGTGGGGGAGAAGTCAGACTGCACAGGGATGGGGAGTGGGACTCAGTGCACAGAAGCAATTTTACAAGATTTTTGGTCATTGAGGAGAAATGTGTTTTTTTAAGTATATTTTATTGATTAAGCTATTGCAGTTGTCCCATTTTTTCTCCCTTTATTCCCCTCCACCCAGCACCCCCTTCCCACCAGCATTCCTCCCCCTTAGTTCATGTCTGTGGTTCATACATACAAGTTTTTTGGCTTCTCTGTTTCCTATACTATTCTTAACCTCCCCCTCTCTATTTTGTACCTACCATTTAAGCTTCTTATTCCCTGTACTTTTCCCTCATTCTCCCTGCTCCCTCTCCCCACTGATAACCCTCCATGTGATCTCCATTTCTGTGACTCTGTTCCTGTTCTAGTTGTTTGCTTAGCTTGTTTTGTTTTTGTTTTTGTGTTTTTTAAAGGTTCAGTTGTTAATAGTTGTGAGTTTATTGTCATTTTACTGTTCATATTTTTTATCTTCTTTTTCTTAAATAAGTCCCTTTAACATTTCATATAATAAGGGCTTGGTGATGATGAACTCCTTTAACTTGACTTTTTCTGGGAAGTACTTTGTCTGCCCTTCCATTCTAAATGATAGTTTTGCTGGATAGAGTAATCTTAAATGTAGGGCCTTGCCTTTCATGACTTTGAATATTTCTTTGTGGCAGACTCCAGCCCACAGAGTCTGTGTATTGTGACTGAAGATGGAAACAAATGCACAGACTACAGCAGTCCTGTGGAGAAAAAGGGAAGGTTTGGTATTCTCTTAAGTTGAGAGTCCTACAGCGACTTCTCTCAAGGGGAGAGTGCACTGACCCTTGCCTGGACAGGCTTTTATTGTTTTTCTCAGGTCTTACATCAAAGAAGGATTTACTATCTATTGCATAGAATATTGTTGTCTACACTTTAGGTACAATCAAAGAAATGAAAATAACAAATGCAGAAGGGAAAGGCAGCGAGCTGATTAGCTCTGTCCTTGGGAAAATTTACACAGGCTTTGGAAACTACCTTGAAGATAGGCAATAGACATCTACTGTTTCAGACCAGGGTGACGGAGTTTTAGCAAGAGCAAGCCATAACAGTCTTTATGAATTTTTTAGGCCTGATTCCTATGAGAAAATCCAGTTTGAGGGTCTGGCTCCTGCCCACCACATCACTTCTGTAGGTTTTCCATACAGAGCTGAGTCACAGTTGCCAGACCAAAACAAACTGGTTCCCTACACTTCTTGCTAGCTCCTTTTTGCCTGCAAAGTTTCTTTGGAGAAACCAGCTGATACTCTTATGGGACCCCCTCTATAGGTAACTGTCTCCTTTTTTCTTGCTGTTTTGAAGATTCCTTATGTTTCATCTTGGGTAATGTAATTATGACGTGCCTTGGTATGTTCCTCCTTGGGTCCAACTTCTTTGGGACTCTCTGAGCTTCCTGGACTTTCTGGAAGTCTATTTCCTTTGCCAGATTGGGGAAGTTCTCCATTATTTTTTCAAATTAGTTTTCCATTTCTTACTCTTCCTCTTCTGCTTCTGGCACCCCTATGATTCAGAAGGTGGAATAAAGTTGTCCCGGAGGTTCCTAAGCCTCTCATTTTTTTTAGATTCTTGTTTCTTCATTTTGTTCTGGTTGAATGTTTATTTCTTGTCTATTCCAAACCATTGATGTGAGTCCTTGTTTCCTTCTCTTCACTGTTGGTTCCCTGTATATTTTTCTTTATTTCACTTTGCATAGCCTTCACTTCTTCCTCTATTTTGTGACCATACTCAACCAATTCTATGAGCATCCTGATTACCAGTGTTTTGAGCTGTGCATCTGATAGGTTGGCTGTCTCTTCACCACTTAGTTCTATTTTTGGAGTTTTGATCTGTTCTTTCATTTGGGCCATATTTCCTTGTCTCAGTGTACCTGTTACATTGTAAGGGGTAGAGCCTTAGGTATTTGCCAGGGCAAGGCAACTCACATTGTTGTGTTGTGGTGCTGTATGTAGGGGAGGGAACAGAGAGGGAACAATGCTACTTGCTTGGCTCTAGGCCAGACTTCTGTCACTTCTGCCGCTACCCACAAGCTAATTGGGCCCTTCTGGTGCTGATTCCTGGGTGGGTGGGTTTGTGTAGATGCTAGGACCCTGTGGGTCTCTCCAATGAACTCTCCTGTGAGGCTGGGAATTTCTCTTGCCGCTGCAATTCCCACAGGTTTTTTACAGCCAGAAGTTTTGAGGCTTTATTTCCCCACACTGGAACCCTGGGTTGCATGGTCTGTCTCCCCACTTGTTCCTCCGAGTTTATCCACACCCAAATGTGGGACTGCCCAGTCTGCCAGCCGCCACCTTGCCTGCCTCCTCTCTGGCTGCCCATCTGTGTCCCTCCTACCAGTCTGAATGAATGTTTCTGCTTTAGCTCCTTGGTTGTTGGACTTCCACAGTTTGGATTTCTGGCAGTTCTGCTTATTTATTTATTTTTAATATATTTGTTATTGTCCTTCTTTTGGTCATATGAGGAGGCAATGTGTATCTACCTATGCCTCCATCTTGGCTGGAAGTCCACATTGAGGAGAAATGTAAGGCTGGAGAGGGAGGTTTGGATTTTAAGTAGGAGATATGTTAAAATATCACCAAGAAAATTAATGGGTGAACCTTGAAGAAATTGCAGTTAAGTGAAATAAACCAGTCACACACACACACACACACACACACACACACAAATACTTATATGAAGTACTTAGGAATAGTCAAGATCATAGAAACAGAAAGTAAAATGATGGTTGTCGGGCTGGGACTGTCAGCCTTCTGTCATTGTTTATTGGGTGTGGTTTCCACTTTACAAGATGAAGAATTATGGAGATGGATGGTAGTGACGGTTGCACAATGTTCTGAATGTATTTAATACCACAGAACTATATGCTTAAAAATGGTTAAGATGGTAAATTTTTTACCACAATAAAAAAAAACTGGAAAAATTGGGGGCTGGGAGGATCAGCTAATGGGGTGGCAAAGGCTGAAAACAGGAGAGGGAGAGTTAATGGAGCAAATCCTTAAAAGGCACAGGAGAGGGAATTTGGTGCATGTAGAGAAATTTGGACAAAAGGGATACTTCTCCCATTTGTAACAGACTGAGAGGGGAGAGGTGTGCCTGGAGGTAGGTCTGGTGGTGGAAGGTTGAGGGTGTTGCTTTGTGTTGACTATTTACTTGGATTTGGGAAATTCTTTGCTTAAGATTGAGGGAAATAACAGGGTTGGAAGTTGAAGGCGAGTCTTGAAATGGTCCCTGAACAGAGTGGGGGAGTTAAGCAGAAAGGACTAATGATCCATGACGCTAGGGCACTGCAGCTTTTTCTGAAGTTGTCCCCTCCATTGATGTTAACTATGAAATCAGATAAATGGAACGGTATTTAACTTGTCCCTCTCACACAGCCCTGCTTGCTCCAGAGATAACAAAGTGGTCCCGAAATACTGGAAGCTGTGTTGTTGCTAAACCTGGACTCAAATGGCACTGGTTCATTAGGACGACTTCTGTGCACATTTAGAAGGTGTCGGCATCCAAGAGGAGCACAAGGTGGATAACAATACACCTCGCACACAGCCACCTCGCATACACCTGACCAGGGGCTAACTCATGTCCTCTCAAATCTAAGTTTGGAGACATTTGCTTTCAGGGATAGACCTTGACTGCTTGGCTTTTCTTAAACTGGAGAATTCCAAGGACTGGAAGCATATGGATGAGGATGTAACAGAAGAGTTGTAAGCACTCACAAAATGTGAACTAGTACTTTCAGGAGAGTTCCATCTAAACACCCTCACCCCCACCCACCCATCCACCCATTTCCTCTGGGAACAGGAAATGACTGTAGTGCTGGGCAATAAGGCTAAAGAAAGGTCTTCCACCCAACCACCGCTGCCCATTAGATATTGATAAAGCAGGGGCTGTAAGTGTCTCATCTGGGCAGCTGGCATGCCAAATAGCCACCACTGTTAGGCTTAGTTTAATATTCCTTCCTTCACCTACTCCTATACCCCATTTTACTTTTAGAACTATGTGATTAGACCTACTATGGAGAATCCTCTTGCTGTGCTGAATACTAGTATCAGAACAGTTTCTAAGCCAAGGCAGAAGCATCCAACAACAGGGGCTGGAGAGAGGGCATAAGATAGGAAGGTGACAAACAGCCTCCAAGCAGATCCCCACCATCTCTCACTTCCCACTAGATGTTTTTTTTTTAATAATTTTAAAAAAATTGATTTGAGAGAAAGAAACATTGCTTTGTTGTTCTGTTATGTATTCATTGGTGGTTTCTTTAAAAAATTTTTTTGTAAAGCTTTTATTTATTTTTAGAGAGAGGGGAAGTAAGGAAACATCAATGTGTGGTAGCCTCTCACACACCCGCTACTGGGAACCTGGCCCAAAACCCAAGGCATATGTTCTGACTGGGAATCCAACCATCAACCCTTTGGTTTGCAGGCTAGTGCTCAATTCACTAAGCCACACCAGCCAGAGCTAGTTGTTTGTTATGTGCCCTGACCAGGGATCAAACCCACAACTTTGGGACAATGATGTGAGCTAGCCTGCCAGGGATCCTACTAGGTGTTTGAAGCTAATCTGGGGAAGCCCTGTCCCAGATTCAGTTAGGGTACTGGAGTCTTCTAGCACAAGCCCCTCATGTTCCCTATCCTTCATTATATCGTGTTTTTGGAAGACACTGCAATCTGAGTCCATCAACAGAATAAGGAACATTTATTCTCTATCAGAAAAGCAAAGTCAGGTAAAACTGCAGGGGGTTCCTAAGAACCTGTTATCTCTATCTGGGACCAGGAGAAACTGAGGAGGGTCCCTGAAATCTACAACTTGGGTGGTATTGATGAAGGAGAGGGGCCAGTCCTTTTGCTGAATGAGTCTCCTACACGTCATACAGTCTGTTCTTTCCAAATTTTCCCTTTGGGTTTCTCCTCAGAATTATTTTGTATAGTACATGTAACTACTGAGTCACAGATCCTCTTTGGAATAACAATAGATTTTTTTAAAAGTCTGCCATTCTTCCTCTGTAATATCCTTCTAGTCCATTTCTTCTGCATTCTCAATACAACCAGTGACATCCTGGCACTTGCTGTGTGATGGGACTGATGGAATAATCTTCTCACTGGTTTCTCAGACGCCAACCTTTTCCAGCTCCAGTATATCCTGTAAACGTCTGCTAGACCAATTTTCCTACCCCACACTCCCAAAAGTGCTTTAATTATTTTCTGTCTTTTAAGAATCTGTGATAATTTACTGGTAAATCCAGTTCAATTATATCTCCATTTTTCTACCTAATGAGTCTTTTCTCTGCCCACGTGGCTAGGCTGCTCCCCTTACCACCCTTCCGGTATACTGTGTGTGTCCTGGTGAAGTCTTGATAGGGTCAGTCTACCTGAAGCACTCTTCTTGTCACTTGAAATCCCACTTTTCTCTGATAACAAACTCCACTCCTTTATGAACCTCAGAAATCTTTACCTTCTAAATATCAATGGCACTTTGAATGAAATGGCCTTCAAGTTACATAATGAGATGTGGACAACAAAGGGAGAATACCTTTCTGAATCCTATTTTTATTCCTAGGTGGACTAGAAAAGTAGAATGTAAGGACTAAAATTACCGTATTTTACCATGTATAACATGCAACCATGTTTTTGGCCCAAACTTTCAAGAAAAAAAACTTTCAGTTTATTTTTAATTATTTATTTGTTTATATTTAGATACTTGTTTTTTGTATTATAAAGAAATTTTATCATTTATTTTTTAATATACAGATATCATTATTGCTTTCTAGAGTTACTTTTAATGCATAAGTATAAATAAAACAATTAAAAACATTTATATAGATATCTGTTTTTATAGATTAAAACATATAGTCTTACCCACGGAAAATGTGCATCATTTTTCCCTCAAAAATTTGGGCAAAAAAGTGCACATTATACATGGCAAAATACGGTAGTTAGCCATTGCACCCTCTAGTTTACCAGCAGGAAAATGGAAATGTAAACACCCCTCTGGCAACTGACTAGGGCCCTGGGACTCTGCAGCCATCCCAACTACTCATGTCAAGTGTCAACTTTGAAATGGAACAGTAATATAAGGTGCTGACTAGCTTATGGAATAATATGTGAGTCTTCATATTATGTAGTAATCATATTAGTAATATGATTACTAATATCAGCAACCAAAACATGCTGTTTCCTTCTTATAGTCAGTGATAGCTTAGTAACATGAATAGGTCACATTGTTAGTGTTAGTAAAGGATACATCAACAGTTGATTAGTTATCATGCATACAGTCAATGAACACTCAAAAACCCCAATAAAATCCATTGTTTATGTGTATGGATAATGAACATATCCAGAATCTTTCTTTAGACCAAAATCTCCTTTTCCCAAGTGAATTCTGTGTTCTAGGGCACAGTTTATCATTGCATATAGAGAAACTTACTAAAAACAGTAGAAGAAACCCTGTGGCCTCAAGTTCACCAAGGGCTCAATACATTTTATGTCACCGATGTCTCAGAATTGGACACGGTCACAGAAGCAGCTGAGGTCCATTGAGCCCTGGGGGCCAAACACTGGAGGCAAAGAACACGGTCTGCGAAGGAACATGGACTGCAGTGACACTGGGGACACGTTCCAGAGCCATGCATGACAGTGACTCTTACCTTTTTAAAACACACACACTCCTTTGGGAGTTTCTCTCCAGGAAGATGCATTTAAATTCAAAGTACTGCATATACTTCAGACTCTACAAAACCCACCCAGTGAATTCTAAGGGGTCCAAGCCCCCAGATTAAGAATGGTGATCTAGATTTCTACCAGATGCCCATCTACTCCTACAATTGAGGAGACTGGGGCACTTGCCTTCCCATTTTCCTGCCCAGCTTTAGGGCTACTCAGTAGATGGGTTATACGTGTTGTGAGGTGGGGGTATGCTTGGCCTGCAGCCTTGTGAGTTTACAGTCCTTTAATTATTGCCTTCGTTTCTCTTTATGTCAGGGTTGGTCCATAGGACTTTGAGAGTGGGGCAGTTAAATTTCTTCTAAGACTCCCAAAGTTGGTCCAAGTTGGCCAGAAGCATAAAGACTCTAGTGCCCAGTGGAGGAATGTGGAGGACTGGCAGAGTGTCAGTTTCTCTGCAGTATCTGTAATGTTAGATTAAGGTAACCACCTAGAAGCTGGTAGTGGCTTCTTCCTTCTCCAGGAGACAGAGCTAGCCCTCTTCCAAGCCTGGTCCTAGGTGAAGTGGCCATTCTGTGTCAAAGTCTAAGAACAGGACTCCTTTTGGCTGGGGTTGCATATTGGTTTTGCACCTCAGTCTCGTCTTTGCACTGTCACCTCGTGGACACCACTAGTCTTGTCCAGGAATGTCCATTACTATTATTTGCTCTAACTACTCTGCACAAAGATGCCGAGTAAGGAAGGATGGAGTAAATGTCTTGGCAGTTACTCTTGCCTTGCACAGATGAACGGCTGTAGTCCACCTAGTCCCTTAGTTGCACTTGTATTCCAAGCACTAAACACAAATGTTCAGTATCCCTTTACAACCAAAACACCAAATATTGGAACTCATTCCCCAGCTCTTAAAAAACTTGCCTTCTGGGATCTGAAAACAAAGCAAGCATTTGTGACTACTGCAGATTACTTCTGAGGCTGCCTTGAAGCTGGCCCTTCGTGAGTTGAAACGAGTTTTCACTGATGATCCAAACCTCAGATCACCTTTTATTTGCCTGGGGCTACTGAGGGGTTAAGGTGATGGCAGGGACCTAAAAAATATGAGCAAGTGCCTGCAAAACCAGGTTTTATAGCAGGCTGGAGCCAGCACTAATTCTCCACAATGACTTCTCAGGACTTGGTCACCCACAAGCAAGGGACCCCCACAAGCTGCTTGTGTGGGGCATGGTCCTGCGACACAGACTTGCGTACACTGAAGATCCCAGTTTGGCATTTGGTCCATGCTTAGCAAATCCCTTCCTGCTGTGGGCATCAGGACAGAGTGCGCTAACAACGCTCAGAACCCAAAGCAGCAGCTCATAGGTCTCCTCTGCCGCCTCACACCTTACTCCAAACATGGTGCGTGGCTTACACACCTATCCTACTTGGGCCTCTCTGTGTCCCCTCTTCACCTGTATTCTGTCACTTCCACTAGGGCCCAAGGACAGGCAGGGACAGCCAGATAGCTCCTGAGCAAGTGATTAGCCACAGGATCTAGATTAGTGTAACACTGGGGAAAACACTGGCCAAAAAAAAAAAAAGACGGAATTTCCAAAAGGTAAATTTCTGTGTATTCACGCCTAATCTTCAAAAGTTGTGTCAACAATTGTTTCTACCTTCCCCCATCATTTGCACAATTTCTGTTGAGTCCAAACGTAATTTAAAATGAGGTAGGTAGTTTCTCTCTACGTGTGCCTTCATCTTCATGGTGACGGTTGAGGCCTCTATGTGAAAGCACTACTAGTCTGCCATGTAGGGGGGGTGCCGAGGGTGGGCACCAGGGACTGGTGGGGCTTCTCAGTTGGCTATTTTCTCAATCTCGTCCAAATCATCTGTGTCCAATCTTTCTATTTTCTTATCTGAGGAAAAAGAAAAAGATTCAAAGAGAGACCAACAAGGGGTTACTGTGGAGACACACACCTAGGGGAGGCAGCCAGCAGGGAGAGAAACACACAGGTCTCTGTCCTGGCCAGGAGCGAGCCCTGCCTCTGGCCACAACCATCCTTCCTTTGACCCCAAAGGCTTCTGGTACCTGGGGAACAGGTACTGACAGCAACAGAGCCCGAGGTCCCTCAGCCTGGCCAGGGGGGGACTGTCATTCCAGTCCCTGACGCTGAACTCCCCAGGTGTGCTCCCTGAGAACGTCCGTATTGCAGGGAAGGCAGGGAATATGGACAGGGGCAAAGCCTCTTTGGGGGTCACGGGAAAACCCACCCTACCCTGGCCCTCGCATGTGCCCCTCTAAGGAGAGGGCCCTGGCAGAGGACACTCCCAGGGACTCACTAAAATGCTCCTGGATTCTGTTGAGGATGTTCATGCTGTGCTTGCTGTCCACCATGTTCACGGCCAGGCCCCTCTTGCCGAAGCGGCCAGTGCGCCCGATCCGGTGCAGGTAGGTCTCGTTGTCCGGGTTCCCGTCCTTGTCCACTGGAAGGTCGAAGTTGATGACGACGGACACCTGCTCAACGTCGATGCCTGCACCAAGGAGAGGTGGGAAACAGTGAGGGCGGCAGAGAACAAATCCCTGCTGCTCGCCCACAGTCAGGCCACACACACCAGCGCTGGGTGGGAGGAGTCTGGGTGGGCTGGCTCTGGCACCCAGGGGCAGGGGCACGCAGCAGAGCCCAGAGGTAAGCCACAGAGCTCTGGCAGGTGCTAACAAGATCGTGAAGTCAGTGGGAGAGCCTCTGCTGGACGCAAGTGTCTAGAGATGCAGCTAAACCTCAGTGGCTGCCCCAGGAGGAGCAAGTGCTGTGCTAAACCAGTCAGATGCCTGCACTTTCCTTCCTCCCAGTCAGGACCCCGGGCTCCTGGGCAAGTTCTCCTCTGCTGAGGGCACCCAGGCTCTCCTAGAAGAAAAGTCACCACCAGCCCTGCTTGATCTCTCCCAAACCGCCTGAGATTTTCACGTATGAGGATTTCCCTCACTGCCATGAGTGCTGCAGACCAGGACGAGGTCTCTGCTCACCGCGGGCACACACGTTGGTGGTCACCAGCACCTTCTCTTTGCCCTCTCGGAAGCGCTCAATCACCGCAGCCCTCTGCTCCACCATCATTTCGCCGCTCAGCAGGGCCACCTGGTGGCCTTCTTTGGACAGCTCTGCTGCCAGCCAACTGGCTGTTTTGCGGGTCTGGAGTAAAAAGAATTGTTTTAAATGAAGATATCTGTCAAAAAAAAAATGAAAGCACCTGCAGAAAAGTGGCTTTTTCCCATTCATATACATGAAGGCCCTGCTGCATTCAGCCAGCAGGTTAGTCTTAAATTTTTCAAATAGAACTTTTAGCCATGTGATTGTTTTTGGGTGAATTACTTAAATGATCTTAGTGTCCATCTAGAGAAAGTGTGGTTTCAACCAAAAATTTTCATACTTCAAATGTCTGTATTCTTTGTTTTAAAACTATTTCACTGTTTTTTTTTAAAGTAAGATCCAACTATATGCTGACTATAAGAGAATCAATTTTTTAAAGATTTTATTTATTTTTAGAACGGGGAAGGGAGGGAGGAAGGGAAAGAAACATCAATGTGTGGTTGCCTCTCACACACCCCCTACTGAGGACCTGGCCTGCAACCCAGACGTGCCCTGACTGGGAATCGAACCGTTGACCCTTTGGTTTGCAGGTCAGTGCTCAATCCACTGAGCCACACCAGCCAGGGCAGATAACAATTTTTAAAAAGATTTTACTTATTTTTAGAAAGAAGGGAAGGGAGAGAGAAAGAAAGGGAGAGAAACAATCAGTTGCCTCTTTCATGCCCCCAACTGGGGAACTGGCCTGCAACCCAAGCATGAGTCCTGACAGAGAATTGAACCACTGACCTTTCAGCCAAGCTCACTCCACTGAGACAGACCAGCTAGGGCTATTTCACTGGATTTTATTTGGTAATTTTCCCCAAGTTATCTCTAAGAAGTAGGCTCAAAGAAGGTTCAGATTTTCAGTCTTCGCTTTGTAACTCCTCATAGCATGAGAATATGCCCTGGGGCAGGAGGAAGTGATTCACTTCATTTGTAGTCCCACAGAGGGAGGCTGGTCCCCCAGCACACTCAGGTGCAGCTGGCTGAGAGACACAGGCTGGGCAACACCGTCCCAGGGAGCCCCTCCCCAGGCAGGCCTGCCCCCACTGCTCCTCCACCTGCTACTCACATGGCAGAAGATCATGGCTTGAGCAATGGTGATGGCCCCGTACAGGTTACACAAGGCCTGGAACTTCTCATCTCTGTTATTGCACAGCACGTAGTACTGCTTGATGGTGTCCAGTGTCTCCTCCTCACGCTTCAGTTTGATGATGTTGGGGTCTGGGACCACTTTCTGGGCAAATTTCCATACAGAGTCTTCGAAGGTGGCAGAGAAAAGCAGCATCTGGCAGTTCCTGGGCAGCATCCTGCAAGGCAAAGCCCAGGTATCTGGCATGACCCTGAGTTGATCACTGGAGCCAACACAAGCACGGCCTCCCCAGGCTTGGGTGGGCTACATCCCCAGGAAGATGGCAGCGGTGGAGAAGCACTGCGGGGAAGAGGCGGGAGCAGACGTGGGGCAGGGACGGGGTGGTGTTGGATTCCCTAAGTCCCTTCCCTCAGCCCAGCCTGGGAGAATGGGCAGTGCTGACATGGCCCCTCAAGCACATGCTTCTGAAGCTTCTGAAGCAAAGAACCCAGCAGCAGACAGAAGAGGGGCTGGTATCACAGGAGGAGGCACAAAGAGGAAGACTTTTATTTGTGGATCAGGAGGCTGAGAAGTTCCTCTGAGATCCAGGATCCTACCTTTGGATGCGAATGCTCTGATCTTGATGGCCCTGAGTAGCTATCATCACGTCAGCCTCATCCAGAACAAACACCTTGATCTTCTTGGGGTCGATGAACTTGAGCTTGGCGCACCAGTCCAGAACAGTTCCAGGGGTGCCAATGACAATCTGCTCACTGATCTTCTGACCCCTTTCCACTGTAGAGACAAGGTGTTTTTCATGGGAATGTCCATGGCTAAACCTAGCTCTCCTCTCTCAGAAATTCTAAAGCTATGATGTAATTTTTTAAATATTTTATTTATTTATTTTTAGAGAGAGGGGAAGGGAGGGAGAAAGAAAGGGAGAGAAACAATGATGTGAGAGAGGAACATTGATGAGTTGCCTCTTGCATGTCCACAGCCACAGACCTGGCCCACAACCCAAGCATGGGCCCTGACCACAAATTGAACCAGCCACCTTTCAGTTTGCAGGACAATTCCCAACCCACTGAGCCACACAAAACAGGGTCTATGATGAATATATTTTAATGCAACTGTTTTGACATTTGCATGAATATTATAAGGAAAGGTTAGAATATCATTAGAGTATTTTTAATGGACACACACTAAAAAAGACAATAATGCTTGAAAGATAGTAAGGATATAAACAATGAGAAGATAAAAAAACTGCAGTGGTATTCTTTTTCATTCTATCTTTTTCAAAGTTCTGTTATCTTTACTTTTTCTCTGTGAATATTATTCCTCCTACACCATGATTGCATTTCCTCACAAGTAGACTTTTTCAAAGCCCGTCTCACTTTACTGAACTTTGCCCCTCAGCTCTCCCAGTGTCTAGATCAAATAAGTCAGGCGCCTTTACATGCCCCAGGCCAGAGTCAGTAAATAGGGTTCTTTATGAAAGGCTTTGTTTTTCAAACACAATCTACCTCTCTTAAAGTCTCCACAGAGTAGGCCTGGCAGACCATGACAGATCTTGGCCTTACACAGTCTGAAATCGAGAATTTGGTTCTTCATTTTCAATTAGATTGTACTTATTGATTCAAATTTTAGTACTTCAATTGTACACTTGACCAGACATATACAAGCTCCCTCTAGTCACAGCCAAAATTTTGCACAAATGTGAATGTTGAGTCAATTCAAAGCTAACAAACACTTACTTCTTATTTCAGTTAACAAACAGCCCTGGCTTTTGTGGCTCAGTAGATTGAGCACTGGCCTGCGAACCAATGGGTCGCTAGTTTGATTCCCAGTCAGGGCACTTGCCTGGGTTGCAGGCCAGGTCCCCAGTAGGGGATGTGTGACAGGCCACCACACATTGATGTTTCTCTCCCTCTCTAAAAATAACAAACAATTAAAACTGAAAGAAAAAATTGCTGCCCCTCCATAAAAAATTATTCAGATCCTTCTGCAGTTTGAACTCAAATCCAAACTGCAATATTTTAAAGGTCTTATGATAATTTTTCACTAAGTTTTATTTTATTTTTCTCCTCAGAACTGACTTCATGGTAGGACACTGTATGCAGAGTAGATTTCTGCAAGTCATAAAGTCACAGGTTTGTGTGAAAGATCCATGGGACTCCACCAAACCTTAAAGAAAATTTTATTTTAAAGGCCTTATGTATTTATTTTTATACAGAGGGAAGGGAGGGAAAAAGAGAGGCAGAGAAACATCTATGTGTGGTTGCCTCTCACACACCCCCTACTGAGGACCTGGCCTGCAAACCAGGCAAGTGCCCTGACTGGGAATCGAGCTGGTGACCCATTGGTTCGCAGTCAGTGCTCAATTCACTGAGCCATACCAGCCAGGACATAAAATTTTAATTACTTAAATATTATTAGTTGTAAAACAAAAGTAGAAAATATGAATAAAAAAAAAAGAATAAGATGTGTCAAGGCTGCAAGTTTGATTCCTGGTCAGGGTACATACAAGAAGCAACCAATGGCCCTGGCTGGTGTGGCTCAGTGGATTGAGTGCTGGCCTGTGAGCCAAAGCGTTGCTGGTTCGATTCCCAGTCGGAGAGTTTACCTGGGTTGCGAGCCAGGGCCCTGGTCAGGGGCATGCAGAAGGCAACCACACATTAATGTTTCTCTCCTCTTTTTCTCTCCCTTACCCTCTCTCCAAAAATAAATAAATAAAACCTTAAAAACAAACAAATAAATAAATATACTTACATTGTTGAAAAAAAGCAACCAATGAATGCATAAGTGGAACAACAAATCGATATTTCTCTTTCTCTCATCCCCTTCCCCTATCTCTCTCTGAAGTCAATACATTAAAAAAATCAAAAAACAAAAAAGAATAAAAATAAGCTCCCAGAGTTAATTGCCATGAACATTCTAGAACATTTTTGTTCTAATGACATTAAAAAGAAATTAGGCAATTAAATAAATCCAGAATTTGAAACATTTTATGAGCAAAAAGTTGTATTCAAAAAGTCAAATATAATAGTGGAGGGGATGTGAGGGGACTGACTATCCTAGATTGAAAGAAATTCAAGGAGATAGAATAGCCAAATAAATGCAGTGCTACATTGACTCAATCATGGTTAAAAAAAAAAAAGAGCCATAAACACTTTGTAGATAATTGGGGAAAAGTGAAAATGACTAGTGTTAGTTATTAGAGAATCTGTTAAGTTTTCTTGGTTGTGGTAAGGGTATTGTGGGTATGCTGAAGAATGTCCTCATCATGAAATGCACACTAAAGTATTAGGAATAAAAAGTCACAATGTTTGCAATTTACTTTCAAATGGCTCATCAAAAATCTTAATATCTCTCTCTCTCTCTCTATATATATAAAGGAATATGGCAAAATATTAAGTTTTCAAACCTAGGTGGAAAGCACATGTGTTCATTGTACTATTTCAACCACTGCATAAAATTTTTCAAAGTAAATAGAAGTTATTAGCTTAATGAATTAGGATCACATATTCATACTCACATTTATTGCCTCGAACAGCATAAGCTAGCTTCAGTTCAGGGTAAAATTTGCCCATCTGCTCAATTACTTTTCCCGTTTGGAGGGCAAGCTCATACGTTGGGGAGAGGCACAGACACTGGCAGGAAGAGTGCAGAGTGAGAATTCAAGACAATAGCTCTTTTGCAATGGGGAATTACCATCGGGATTTAGTTAGTGTTCCAGCTAAGGCTAAGGAAAGAATATATCAAGTGTACACTATTTGATTCTTTAAACTGCAAAGTCATACGTTAGAATTCTCAGGGGTCAGAACTCTGGCTGGGAAAAACACTTGAAAACAGTTATCAGCCAGTGGAGTACCAAAACCTACAAGTGAGTAAGGATCTGATATTCAAATTGGAGACCAGCTTCCTTTTCACTTTCTCAGAAGGTTCTCAACTTTCTAATGAATGAATAGTTGTAGTTGAAAGAGGTTTATCCTATAAGTAAAGGAGCCAAGCATACCAGCAGTATCCCAGAACTGGCAAACCACAGAAGGTAACAGGATTTTTGTTGTTACTAGATCAACTATGTTGTTTGTGCCCAACTTAAGGGGCTTTAGTTTATGTAAAAAGTAATACAAGACATGGCTTTTAATCCATCAAATAGCCTTTTTCTTCTAGCTGTGTGTTAGCAGAAAACCCAAATTCACCAAGCCCTTACCTGTGGGTATCTGTTTGCAGCTTCTACATGGCTGAGCATGGCCAACACAAAGGCAGCTGTTTTACCAGTACCAGATTGAGACTGGGCAATTAAGTTCTGTGGGCTGCACAAGAAAACAAACTGTTTAGGAGCTTAAGTCTCAACTATCCTTTCAGTTAATAAAAATGAAGAATACTGAGCCTGGCTGGTGTAGCTCAGTGGACTGAGTGCTGGCCTGTGTACCAAAGGGTCGCTGGTTCGATTCCCAGTCAGGGCACATGCCTGGGTTGCAAGCCAGGTCCCTAGTTGGGGGTATGCAAGAGGCAACCACACATTGATGTTTCTCTTATTGTCTTTCTCCTTCCCTTCCACTCACTCTAAAAATAAATAAATGAATCTAAAAAAAAGCCACACAAAATATATATATTTTTAAATGAAGAATATGGGGGGGGCAGGTATAAGGGGACAAAATGGTAATGGAAAAAATATAGTAAAGATTTTTTTAAGGAATAAAGCTTTATTAAACAATGAATAATCAACCGTGGCTGGTGTGGCTCAGTATTGAGTGCCAGCCTGCAAACCAAAAGGTCCCCATGTGAGAAGCAACTGATCTTGCACATTGATGTTTCTGTCCCTCTCTTTCTTCCCCCCTTCCCCTCTCTCTAAAATTAAGTACATAAAATCTTTAACGAAAGAGAAAAATGAAGTGAGTAATCAAAATTAATTGCATTCTGTAGCAGAGTTACATGTTATAGCTTCAAAAATACAGAGCACTGTAGAGAAGATTTTATGGTGGACTTTGAAGTATTATCTTTTATCTAGCCTTGAGACAGCAGCCAGTGATTCTTTTAAAATGAGTCAGCTCACATCAGTTCTCTGCTCATAAACCTTCCAATCAGTCCCGATTTCATTCAGTAAAGGTGAAATCCTTATAATACCCTTGTGGGGGCAAAGAAAATAATTTTCCTTCCACCTTCTAAGTTCTTCTAGCTGGGCTGATAATCAAGTTAGTATGAGACAGATTACAGTTAATAGAAGAAAATGTCCAAAATGGATTTATGGATGTATATTTGGGGGTATCATAAGAAATGGGACCTGAAGATGCATTGGACAGTTGAGGTTTACATGCCATTTTGAACAAAGGAAGTGGGGAAAGGGTCTGGGATTTCAAAGGAAAAGTAGGCAGTTTATAGAAAGATGAGAAACAGCAAACATGATAAACATTCTGGCTGCCCTGCCCAGAAACAATGGGTCACAGAAGGAAGTTCAACAGAACAGGTTTTGCTAAAGCTTCTCCCTGTCTGCCACATCTAGTTTATATTTTGAAGCTGTGGTGTATCCTTCCTTTAAGCAGGTTTTTCCATTTCAAATCCTTCAGGCTAGTAAGGGGGGAGAGTCAAAGGTTCTTTCTGCATCTTTTGTTTCTTTTATCTTTTAAAAAAGATTTTATTTATTTTTTTAGAGAGAGGGGAAGTGAGCACAAAGAGGGAGAGAAGCCTCAATGTACAAGAGATACATCAATTAGCCGCCTCTCACATGCCCCCCCGCCCCCACCAAGCAGGGACCTGGCTTGCAACCTAGGCATGTGCCCTGACTGGGAATCGAACTGGTGACCTTTCAGTTCACAGGCTAGCACCCAGTCCTCTGAGCCACGCCAGCCAGGGCTCTGAGTCTTTTGTTTCTTAATGATCAGCTTAAAATTAATACTCTAAAGGGCATATTTGAGATGGCAAAACTTTGGTCCTTCTCACCCTTCAACGTCCTACCCTGATCTGGCTCCCCATTACCTCTCTGCTCTCATCTCCTAGTACCCCCTGCTGTACTCCCCCCCACCACAATGGCCCCAGTGCTGCTCTGAAAACATGCCAGCCATGCTCCTGTCTTAAGGCTTCTGCATCAGCTATATTCTGCCCACGACAGCAGTCTTCTGATGACAACACGTCAACTCTCTCCTCTCCTTCAAGTCTTTTGGCTCAGATCTCTTCTCCTTCAAGTCTCTGCATTGCCTACTTGATGAGATCCTACCCTATGTACTGATTTAAAATTGCAACCTACTGTAAAGTACCTTAACAAACAAGACATGTTGGTAGAGAGGTATGTAATGAATTATAGTAGTAAAATGTTATTGGTAGACTCTAGGTGGTGGGTATATGGGTGTTCGCTATAAAATCCTTTCAACTTTGTTGTATGTTAGAAAATTTTCATAATAAAACTGCTATCAGTGTTCCTGGCCAGCTAGCTCAGTTGGTTAGAGTACTGTCCCTGATACACCAAGATTGTGGGTTTGATCCCCAGTCAGGGCACATACAAGAAGCAACCAATGAATGCAGAAATAAGTTGAAGAACAAATTGATGTCTCTCTCTCTCAAATCAATTAAAAAAATTAAAAATGACACCTGGAAGCTTATTGGTAATGGTGAACCTCCATCCCCACCTCAAATCTACTGATATGAGATTTTGCATTTTAATTAATTCCTAGGAGACTCATATGCTATGAAAGTGTGAGAAGCACTACACGAGAAAACAACCTTAGTAATTGTACTATTTGGTCTCCTAGGACAGTTTGCTTTTACCTACTACATTTGACACAATAAATTTAAAAAAAATTTTTACTAAATCCTCACCCGAGGATATGCTTACTGATTTTTAGAGAGAGAAAGTGAGAGAGAGAGAAAAACATCAATAGGAGAGAGAAACATTAATCAGTTGCCTTGCCTTTTCCCCGCACGTTCCTCGACCAGGGATTGAACCCAAGACCTCTCGGTTTACAGGACAATGCTCCAACCAACTCAGCCACACTAGTTAGGCCTGATACAATAAATTTACTATCCATGTAATACAATTATGGTGTATATGAATTATATAAATGTATATTTACCAACACAGAAAGATGATCTTATAAAATTTTTAAAAGCATATAAAAATTTATATCCATTTAAAAATATATATTATAGCCCTGGCTGATGTGGCTCAGTGGATTGAGTGCTGACCTGCAAACCAAAGGGTCACCGGTTCAACTCCCAGTCAGGGCACATGCCTGGGTTGCAGGCCAAGTCCTCAGTAGCGGGTGCACAAGAGGCAACCACATGTTGAGTTTCCCTCTCTTTCTCCCTCCCTTCTCCTCTCTCTAAAACTAACTAACTAAATTTTTTTAAAAAGATAAAAATACATTTTTTCTGTATACACACATATATAAGTCTATATAGAAAAGAGTCTAGAAGACTCTATTCCAAGTATTAATAGTATGTGGTGGAGGGAAATTACAAATGATTTTTTTATTTTTCATTTTTTAACATGTTTTTCTAAAATGAACATGTATTACTAGTATAGTTTTTTAAATACTAAGTTTTCAAAGGTAGAAAATTATAGATGAGATAGGGTTATGTCAGGATACATACGGCTCAGCAAGCATCAAAGGCAATGCGTTCTCTTGTATCTTGGATGGACGGTTGAAGCCCATGGCGTAGACTCCCTGGAGAAGCTGCGGCTTCCTAGGAAAGCCGTTAATAATGCAAGTCAATCTCTTTGGTTGAGGAAAGAAACCAAATATCTGGGGGTTGTTTCCTCTTTTTAATTGCTGTTACCCACCCAACTTATAACTAACAATACTCAAACTGTGCCAAACTGAGCTCGGTGGTTAAGTGCAGATAAAATTTCTATAGATTACCTGCAAATTTTACTTAATTGCTCAAAGCAGCTAAAAATTTTTTAAAAAGATTAAACCTGTAATAGCTCAAAATATTCTACTGTGATGAAAACATATATATAACAGGCCTAGGATTTCTATCTGAGCACAAAGGGGAGAGTAAGAGAGCAAACAAACACTCACAGCCGGAGCTCCTCAAAGGACTTCACCGAGTAGAGCGGGGAGTTTGGGTCCCGCTGCAGGACTTCCACTTGGTTTCTGTTATCGACCAGGTTGTTTCTGATCAGCTTGTTGAGTAAGGACTGGGCAGCTCTGTCCTCTGTCAGCAGGAAAGAGAGCAAAGAATTTTTAAAATCTATGAAATCCACCATATGCTCGTCTAAATTTAATTGCCATTGGTATTTTAAGCAGTAGCATTTGTACTAGGACTTCTAACTCAAGGTATATCATAGTTTTGATTTATAAATATAATTAATTTGTTTATTAAAGAGAAAGGTTATGGCCCTAGCTGCTGTGGCTCAGTGGTTGAGCGCCGGCCTGCAAAGCAAAAGGTTGCTGGTTTGATTCCCTGTCAGGGTACATGCCTGGGTTGCAGGCTACGTCTCCAGTAGGGGGTGTGTGAGAGGCAACCAATAGAGGTATCTTTCACACACATTGATGTTTCTCTGCCCCTCCCTTTCTCTCTCTCCTCCTCTCTCTATAAAAATAATTAAATAAGCCCTGGCTTGCATAGCTCAGTGGATTGAGCTCTGGCTGAGAACCAAAGTGTCGCAGGTTCAATTCCCAGTCAGGGTACATGCCTGGGTTGCAGGCCATGACCCCCAGCAACCGCACATTGATGTTTCTCTCTCTCTATCTCCCTCTTGTCCCTCTCTAAAAATAAATAAATAAAATCTTTTTTAAAAATTAAAAAAAATAAATAAAATCTTAAAAAAGAGAGAAAAGTTATGATACTCATATATCCATTTGAGTCTCATATTCTTCTTTAGAACTCTATTCCTAATAACTGTCCTTTCCTTAGATTATCTATTCCTCTAGACCCAAATATTTACTCACCAATTTGGACTTAATATAAACTTAAAATGATTAACCTAATAAAAATATCACAATGAAAAAACACACAGAAATTCACAGAAATTAAGTCTGTCTTGCGTCATATAAGCTGTTTGCATCTTGTTACCCATGTTAAGTGTAACGAAATATTATTAAGTTTAATTTATTAGACAATGGGGATGCAACTTACAATTTCTTTTATAATGCCCTGTAAAAAAATAATCATTCAGGGAACATTTCCTGCTGCTGCTGAAGTTCATCAGTTGTTCAAAGTAAAATTTCTTTAAAATGTAAACAATTAGAATTCCTTCACCAATGACTACACTGAGCTTTTATTAGTACTGTGATTCCCATTAAAGTCAAGCCAAGTTACATGTAAAAATGAAGCCTTTTAAAAATACATTCTCAGTCCTGGCTGGTGTGGCTCAGTGGATTGAGTGCCAGCCTCCGAACCAAAGGGTCACCGGTTCAATTCCCAGTGTGGGCACATGCCTGGGTTGTGGGCTAGGTCCCTGGTTGGGGGATGTGAAAGGCAACCAACTGATGTTTCTCTGGTGCATTGATGTTTCTCTCCCTTTTTCTCTTCCCCTCCCCCCTCTCTGAAAATAAAATCTTTTTAAAAATCCAGTCTCTAGACTGTAGAACCTTGGTAATATAGCTCTTAGGCTGTTACCTTTCTCTTCTTCATCTGTCTTCTCTGCATTAGCATTGGTCTTGACAACAGCACCTTTATCAGACACAAAGTGGCTGTCATTCAAAATCAAATCCCATACCCAACAGCTGAGACAATTCAAATTCTACAACACTAGAAATGTAAATGCCTAAGAAGCAAAAAAAAACAAATAATGAGGAAGCCAAGCCATAGATAAAAACATGTTATTGTTCCTAAATAAAGGTATGACATAATATAGCTTATATTTTAATACTTTCCTATTCTGTGTCCTCTTACTATACTTCAAAGTATTTATTTCCCTCATAGCATTAATATTTATGAAATGTTATATAAAGATGATTACAGAAATCAATGATCATAAATCACCTTAATGCTCAACAGAGGAATACCTGTGCAAATCAAATTTCATCAATATATGAATACAATACTGTCATTAAGAGTCTATGTATATAACTAATAGAAATGTATATTTTAAAATATTATAGTTATGTAAAAATATACAAAATACAAATTATAAGTGAATTCAGTGAGGTAAATGTTACAATTTCCTCCCTATATTATTAAATACATCAACAAAAATTCAAGAGACATCTTAGATTTTTGGTACATGATTTCAGAATAATTACAATAGGTTAACTCTCAGGTTACTCATACTTTGTCTTGTTCATCTCAAACTCAGGAATATTTGTAAAACAAGAAATAATCTTTGGCTCCATAGTCTCATGGTTAGTAATACATTTAATAATATGTAAGAGTCAATTAGCCAACCTCATGCTTTTATTATTCACAATTAAAACAAAGCAGTCCAGTTTAGTGATTCCAAGTCAAATAACTGCTAACATCTGCCAGCCCGTCTGGTTCCATATATAATGTTTTTCCAGACAGTTATGTCGAAAGAAATACTGACATAAATCACATTTGTTTTCAAACTAGTTTTTAGTTACTCACCATTGGCATCTGGTTTGATTTTCTCTTCCTTAAGATGCAAGTTGCTCAACTAAATGGAGAACACGGGAGGGAGGGAGAGTGTCAGAAAAATAACTTAAAAGATTTTGAGTCAACAGAGCTTCCCCAGTGATGCTGGGGAGACGTGAGCCACTCTCAAAACCTATTCATTAGATTGTTCTGCTGGGCTCTTTTTGTAACCCCTAATTCCAACCCCTAGAGAGGATTACAATTTATGAGTTTGGTTAATTCTCTGATACAAAGACCTCTCAATAGAATATCATTTGAGTTGCCATGCTCTCACATTCCAAATAAGAGGAAGTTTAAGAAGATCATGGAAAAGGTGTCTGTGAGTGTGGTGTTGCAGGATCCGTGGGAGCCACAGGACCACAGCGCAGACGTGCAGCCTCACTCACGCTGAGGCCGCCTTGTGCTGGATGGAGATCTGGTATTTTAAACAAGGAACTGCTTGGAGGATCATGGCACACTGTGCAATCAAAATACCCAGCAGGCTTAAGTGGGACTAGGTAGGAAGGGACAGAGTGAAGAGATATTTCAAAGAAATAATTATCAAGGATTTGGATCAAACTGTAAATTAAAGATATCCTGCCAGGACTTATCTCCCCTAGTAGAATGAAAATACTCTTTAGTTCTCAATCATACCTCAATAAAGCTGACACAAAAAAGAATATACCTTAAAGACAGGGGATATTTTTATTTTTAATTGCTCTTTGGATATATCATAAAGCAGGTGCTATAATCTTTAACATAAGTGGTGCCAATGACAATTCAGTGCAGAGTAAAAGTCACAAAAATGGGTATTTCTTTAAAAAAAAGATGGTATTTATTTATTTTTAGAGAGGGGAAGGGAGGGCAAAAGAGAGGGAGAGAAACATCAATGTGTGATTGCCTCTCATGCATCCCCTGCCAGGTGTGGGGGGACCTGGCCTGCAACCCAGGCATGTGCCCTGACTGGGGATTGAACTGGCGACCCTTTGGTTCACAGGCCTATGCTCAATCCACTGAGTCACACTAACCAGGGCAAAACAAACAAATAAAAAAGGGTATTTCTTAAAACACCACCCACACAGGTTATTTACAGCTTGAGGTTCATTTCTATCTTTTCTCTAAGTTTAACAAGAAGGGGGAAAGACAAGGGAGGAATTAAAAAGTTGTCTGGTTTTCTTTTTAAATTTTATTTATTTATTTATTTATTTATTTATTTATTTATTTATTTATTTATTTATTAAGGAGGGATGGAGAGAGAGAGTAGGAGAGAAATATCAATCGGTTGCCTATCATATATGCCCCGACCAGGGACTGAACCTGCAACCCAGGCATATGCCCTAACCAGGAATCAAACCCGAGACCTTCCACTTTGTGGGATGACTCCCAGCCAATTGAGCTACACTAGACAGGGCAAATGTTTGTTTTAATGGGTGGTTAATTAGGAATGGAGGAACTTCTACTTACAGAAACTGAAAAGGGTGTTTCTGGTGTCTCTGCTTTGGTGTTTGGGGGAAGGGGAGAACACACTGGCAAGACTGGCAAAAAAAGGAAAATGGCAAAAAAATCCCATCAGAAAGCAGTAAAAATCTTCATTAATTCTGAAGAATAGATAGCACCCTAACAGATAATGACTATGAAGCAACCAGCACAGTGCATGGTGTGTAAGTGGTGTTCAATATCGTTTAGTCTTCACCAAAGCATTCCTCCTCCACATCCTGCCCATGAACCTAGTTTAAGTCCAGTAGTAGTCAGGGCTGTTACAAAAGAGACAGACGGACTGACTTACTGGTAATATTCATGAGAGTAAGGTTAATAGCACTCACTCATAGGGTGATAAATGCTGCTTAAAATAAATTATTAGGGTTGAGGTCTAAATAAGTTAATGATGTATAAAACAGTTAGAAATATCCATTATTGTAAAGCATTTTAATATTCAATGGCAAGAAAACAAACCATTCTTTTGTTGATATCATTCAAATTGAAGTGTAAATAGTTACATAACTAAAATACAATGTGTAGGAAAAGTTGATAGCAACAATGTAAAATGAAACAAGTAGATGTTGTTTTAATACAGTGTATCAGAATTCTGAGAGGTTCTAGCAGAATCTATAAAACAAACTCATCCTTCATTTGGCTATAAGATCGCAAAACCTGTAAGGCAAAAGCAACAGGAAAGTAAAGTTTGTATTATCCACTGCAGTGTGAGTGGACCAAACAATGAAACTTATGTTGAAAGCAATTAGTTCAGATACCTTGCTCTGCTTTATTTATTTGGACCAAAAATGAAAAACCAGTTTCACTTGTGTCTTCGTTGGAAACTATTTTAAAATTCAGAAAATTAACCAAAAGGAAAAAAGGCAAAAACACCCACCCTTTACTATCCACATTTTTCAATGCCTTTAATACTTTAGTTTTTTTAAAAAATATTTTATTTATATATTTTTTAGAGAGGGAAGGGAGGGAGATAGAGAGAGAGAGAGAGAGAGAGAAGCATTAATGTGTGGTTGCTGGGGGTTATGGCCTGCAACCCAGGAATGTACCCTGGCTGGGAATCGAACCCGGGACACTTTGGTTCCCAGCCCGCGCTCAATCCACTGAGCTACGCCAGCCAGGAATACTTTAGTTTTTAAGATACATTAAGATAATTGAAAACTATAGTTACACATTATATTTTATTCTAAAACTACCTGAGATTTACTCTTGAGAGAAAAAAGGAAGATTTCATGATAAATGAACTACAGTGATTAGGGCTGTAGGCAGAATGGTGAAGTGGGAGCCTTACTCATCAAAGAAATGAAGCTTAATGAATATTTAACAGTATCCCAGCACTGTGTATGTCCTAGTCCCCTATGTCATGCAATGCCTGTGCGGGTCCTCAGTGAGGGTTCCATAAAGGCAGAGGGTGGTAGCAGGGGTGTTTTTACTCATTTGTTCAGTTTTAGAGTATTGTGATCTATTTTAATTTACCTGTGAATGGTTAGCAGATTCATAAATCTTACTGAGTATCAACTAACTAATCCATAAAGTACAAATAATTTAAGATTCCTGCAAAGAAACTGTGAATTACAGTTAATAACAATAATAATAGCTATCACTTATATAGCCATTCATAACTGAATGATGTAGGTACTATGATTACCCCCATCTTATAGATGTGGAAACTGAGGCACAGAAAAGTTAAGCAGTTTGCTCAAGGACATATAACTAGTAAGTGAGGGACCCAGAATACCAATCCAAGCCTGTTTAGATACAAAGTTTGAGGTCTTAATCTCTGCACAAAAGTATATTTCAAAGATAATAGTAACCTCAAAGAAAATAATAATCTAAGAATGATACAATGGGGTAGCTGCTTTGGAAAACAGTCTGGCAGTTCCTTAAAAGTTAAACACATAGTTACTTTATGACCCAGCAATGCCACGTCTAGATATATATATATACCTAAGAGAATTGAAAATACTATATGGTCACCTGTGCATGAAATGATGGTAGCAACATTATTCATAATAGCCAAAAGGTAGAAAGAATACAAATGACCATCAGTGGATATGATGAGTGGAAAAACAAATATGGTATATCCATACACTGGAATATTATTTGACAATAAAAAGGAATGAATACTGAATACCCACTGCAACATGGGTGAACCTTGACAGCATTATGCTAAGTGAAAGAAGCTAGATACGAAAGACCACAAATGTATTGTATGACTCCATTTAGATGACACGTCCAGAAGAGGCAAACCTAAACAGACGGAAAGTAGATGATTGGTTGTGTAGGGCTGACAGGCTGGAGGGAGATAGGGAGCGACCGCGAAGGCATGCAGAGTCTCTTTCTGGGGCAATGAAAAGGTCTACAATTGTGGTAATGGCTGCACAAGTCTGTGGATATAATAAAAACCAGAGAACTGTGTGTTTAAGTGGATAAAAGATATGATATGTAAATACCTCAATAAAGCTTTTAATTAAAAAAAAGATTAACAGGGTAAAATCCTACCATAATACTCTAAAAATAGGGTGCTGAGATTCAGTTTTGTAAAATTCAGGGCTTTGTTGTTGTAAGGTAGATACAATGGCTAGTACAGATCTGCCAAAAATGACAGGAGCTAATCATATTACATCTGGATGTTCATTATCACAGGGTGAATTATGAGTTTCCGTTCTATCTTAAAAATAATTCCAACAATGCAAACTCAAGCAAATAAAAAAATGTCAAAGCTACCAACTCCTAACAAACTCTTTTAGGCATATTAATGAGTTAAGAGAATGACAATCTAATCTGACCTAACACAAAGTTAGTGAAAAAAATTCAAAACTATAAAAACTATTTGAAATATATATTCATATTTACAGTGGCTATTAAGGTTTTTTCCAAAGCGTATATTGTACCTTGAGATATTAAAGTATAAAGCCAGCAAAAGGAAGCACAGGAAAACATTTTAAAACATTGTTAATTTTATCTTTATTTCAGCTTTTATTACTTTTGTGTGTTTTATAATGTATATAATATATTTAGCATAAGAGTATACTATACAATTTCTAAATAGAGATGTATATATTCAGAACACATGCCCAAAAGTTTCTGACAGAGCCAGGTAATGGAAAAACAGACTATACAGCTCATTTACTCAATGGTGCCTGCTAGGCAGGGCACGAGAAATGCTGCGATGAACAAGGTGAGGGCCACAGTGGAGGAAGTGGGTGCCATGATGAAAACGGGAGCACTGAGTGAAACCAGGTACACGGGGTCCTGAGACCTCCTGCCCCTCCCATTCCTGTCCCTGACACTGACTCAGACCCCTGCCCTCCCCACAGGGAATCTGAGGACCCCTCTCTGCCAGCCAGCAAGAATGTTCTGAAGACACTAAAGAGATAGAGGTCAGGATTGGTAAGGCCCACTCATGTATTTAGAACGTTCACCTCTTTTTTTAGACACCCACTCTTAAATATTAGTAGATAAGAATTAGCCATCTGAGAAGTCTCTATCATGAAAAAAATAATGAAACAAGTAGATAAAAGCACCTAAGGAAAACTAATATTAATATCCTCAAAATTTTGAGAGGATATTATGGCCATGAAAGCAGCACAAGATACTGTTTATAAAAAGGAACGCTGCCCCGACTGTTGTGGCTCAGCTGGTAGGAGCATCATCCCATAAACCAAAAGGTCCTGGGTTCAATTCTGGTCAGCACATGCCTAGGTTGCGGGTTCGGTCCCATCTGGGGCATATACAAGAGGCAGCCAATTGGTATTTCTCTCTCACACTGATATTCCTCTATCTCTCAACCTCCCTTCCCCTCTCTCTAAACTCAATAAGCATGTCCTTGGGTAAGGATTAAAAAAAAAAAAGGAAGAGTAAGGGGGGAAAAGTCAGTTCTTGTAATTAAAAATGTGATAGAAATGAAACACAAAATAGGTCAGAAAGCAGTTGAGAAAATCTTCCAGGAAATATGGCAAAAAAGAGACAAAGATGGAAAATAGAAGAAAAAAGATAACTCTCTTCAACAAATGACACTGGAACATGTATGTGAAAAAAATGAACCTTGATCCACACTTCCTACCACATAAAAAAATTAATTCAAATGGATCATAGGCATAAATGTAAAATTTAAATCTCTACATCTTTAGTAGGAAAAAAAAACAAGTCAAAAGCTTTGTGGCCTTGGGCAAGGTATACTTCTTAGAACACAAAAAAGGCTAGTCATTACAAAATTGACAAGTTAGACTGAATCAAAATTGAAAATGTCTGCTCTTTGAAAAGTACTGTTAAGAAAATAGCCCTAGCTGGCGTGGCTCAGTGGATTGAGTGCGGGCTGTGAACCAAAGTGTTGCGGGTTCGATTCCCAGTCAGGGTGCATGCCTGGGTTGCGGGCCGTGGCCCCCAGCAACCGCATATTAATGTTTCTCTCTCTTTCTCTTTCTCCCTCCCTTCCCTCTCTAAAAATAAATAAATAAAATCTTAAAAAAAAAAAAAAGAAAAAAAGAAAAGAAAAGGGCAAGTTGCAGTCTGGAAGAATATATGGTAGACCTCCTTATCCACAGTTTTGCTTTCCATGAATTCAGTTACCCACGGTCAACTGTGGTCTGACCATATTAAATGGAAAGTTACAGAAATAAACACATTGTAAGTTTTAAACTGTGCTGTTCTGAGTAGCATGATGAAATCTTGTAACATCCTGCTCTGTCCCTTGAAACATCCCTTTGTCCAGTGTGTATACACAGCATGGTAAGATATTTTGGGAGAGAGATAGTCACATAACTTTTCTTATAATTAGTATTATAATTGTTCTACTTTATTATTAGTTGTTGCTAATCTCTTACTGTGCCTAACTTATAAATTAAACTTTGTCATAGGTATGTATGTCTCGGAAAAAACAGTATATATAGGTTTGATACTATCTGTGGTTTCAGGCATACAGTGGGGGTCTTAGTAAGTAGTCCCCTCGGATAAGGGGGAACTACTGTATATGCAAAATACAAACCTATTAAAGGACTTATATCCAGAATATATAAAGAACTCTCCCAACTCAGTAATAATAAAACAATCTGATTTTTAAAATGGACAAATGAATGGCAGATAAGCACATGAAAATATTCTAAACATCATTAGGAAAAATTTAAATTGCAATCACAGTGAGATACCACAATACACCTATTAGAATAGAGAAAAAACTGGCTATGCTGTGCTGGTGAGGGTATGGAGCAACTACAGTTCCAGTTCATCACTGATGAGAATGCAAAATGGTACAGCCACTTTGGAAAACAGTTTGGCATGTACTAATTTACAAAGTTAATAATACTTTTAACATATAACCCAACAAATCCCATTATTAGGTGTTTATCCATGAGACATGTAAGCATAAGTCCATACAATCACCTGTATCCTAATGCAGACAGTAGCTTTATTCATAATCGCCAAAACCTGGAAAACACCCAAATGTCCATCTATAGAAAAATAAGTAAACTGTGGTACATTCATACAATGGAATATTACACAGCAATAAAAAGGAACGAAATAGTGATACATATAACAACATGGCTGAGTCCCAAATACATTGTGCTAAGTGAAAGAAGCCAGATTTTTCAAAAGGTCACATATTGTATGATTCCATTTATACAATGTTTGGAAAAGGAAAAACTATAGTGACAGAAAACAGATGAGTAGTTACCAGAGAAGGACAGGGAAAAGGGACTAAATGTACAAAGTTTGAGGGAACTGTTGGGGAGTGATGGAAATGTTACACATTTTGACTCTGGTGGTGATTATACAACTGGATACCTTTGTCAAAATTCACAGAATAAGGGTAAGTTTTATCATATATAAATTATACCTCAATAAACTTGACTTAAAAAAAGCAGAGGGCCAGTCCAAGAGATCCACCATTCAACAAAAAAGAATTTTTAAAAAAGGGAATAAAGAAAAAACAAAGGGGAGAAATCAACAATGAAAATTTTCAAGAATATTTTCCATAACCAAAGGACAAGAATTTGCCAAATTGAAAGGGACCCACCCAGTGCCCAGTAAAGTGGATGAAAATAGACCCAATAGACTAATACTGGAGATAAATTCTCCGAGCTCAGAAAGGGAAAAACAGGTCACATCAGAATGAGTCAGATGTTTGCCACATCTCAACAACAAATAATAGAAATCTAAAAGGCAAGAGCAAAAAAATGCTTTTAAAATTGGGCAGGATAATAATTTCCAACCCCAATTCTATATCTAGCCATAGTGTCAGTCAAATGATAGGGCAAAATAATATATTTTTGGAAGTGCAGTTTTAAAAATTTACTTCCCATATACTTCCCAAAAGTTGATGGATTGCTCCACAAAATCGAGAAAGATGGAGAGTGGAGACACAGAAAGGACAGGATCTAATACAAGAGAAGGGGACAGGATCCCCAGTAGTGCTCTAAACACGGGGAGACTAGTCTAGCGAAAGACCTGGGAAAAATGGAATTGATGGAATACTCGATGTGCCTGCACATCCTGAGATAAACTCAGACAACTAGCAAAGAACTTGGGGTTGAATTGAAGTACAAACACTATAAAGCAAAAACACAAGGCAATTATAAATTCCAAGGACAAATAAAAAGTTTTATAAGAAAGTAAAACTGTTCATGTTATTAATAATATAAACTTGAAATGCTCATGAACTAACTAAAAATCACAATGTAATAATGAAAAGGTAGGGAATGACAAGGTGTACATGTGTGGTGAGGAAAGGAGGATAGAGGAGTCAAAATCAATAAATACTTAAAACTGCAAATTCAAGAAGTAGCAAAACAAGCATGTTATTTAGGGAATAAGGAGGTCAATGTGGTAAGTCAGATTTTTTTTTAAAGATTTTATTTTTAGAGAGAGGGGAGGGGAGGGAGGAACAGAGGGAGAGAAACATCAATGTGTGATTGCCTCTTGCGCGCCCCCTACTGGGGACCTGGTCTGCAGCCCAAGGAGTATGTTCTGACTAGGAAACCAACCCGGGACCCTTGGGTTAGCAGGCCAGTACTCAATCCACTGAGCCACATCAGCCAGGGTCTTTTTTATTTTTATTTTTATTTATTTATTTTTTCGAGAGAGGGGAGTAACAGAGAAAGAGAGGGAGAGAAACATTAATACACATCTATAGGTTGGCTCCTGCACACCCCCAGCGGGGGACCTGGCCCACAACCCAGGCATGTGTCCTGACCTTTGGCTCTCAGGCCAGCACTGAATCCACTGAACCACACCAGCCAGGGCTAAATCAGTTTCAAGAGAAAGAGTCTCTGGGGAGGAAAAAATTGGTCGTGGTGGGAACCAGTGTTAAAAACTGACTCTGAACTATTTGTGTTATTACTTCTTTATCAGCTATAAAAAATAAGACAAAGCCCCTGTTCTCGAATTCACAGAAATAAGTACCAACAGAAGCAGTTTTAAAGCAGTATCAGAACTTAAAGAGTGTTTAGGTGAGAGAAATTAATTCTATACACAGTAATGTTTAACGCATATCTTGGGTGTCAGGCCCAGAGCAAAGTTAAAGCAGGTCAGGAGAGGATTTACTGACTGCCAGGCCTATTGAGTGGCTCATTCATCATCATTTAAGGAAGCTGAGGAAGCACACAGATATGAGTAACCCATGGTCCTCAAGCCCAAGAAGCTCAAAATCGGAGAGTGGAAAAGTGACACCTACAAAAGTGATACACTCCAGGGTACATGAGTGCAATCTACGATCAAACCGGGTTCCAGGAACAGGCAGGTGGCCGGGCTCTTCGTAGATGGGAACCCTCACCTGCGCTTACGTAACACGGGAGGTGGGTGAGTCAACAAAGCCAGCTCAGGGTCCAGGCTCCATCGCCGCCCGCATCCCAACCGATCCGGACCGACGCAGGGAGTGTTCATTCCCAGGGATCTGATTCAGGGCCAAAACTGACCCTCTGAGCCTTTTACGGCTGAAACCAACTCACCGACTCGGCCGCCGCTTCCTGCTCATCCACCGCCAGGGCCCACGAGTCAGTGGCCATGGTCCCGGGGGCGGGTGAGATGCTGGTGCTGGTGTACTCGCCGGCTGGCGCCGCGCGATCGTGGGCTCCCGGGGGTCGCGGTGAGCCCGGGTCCGGCCCCACGGAGGGGTAAGTCATTCGCTCTGGCGCCGGGGACCGGAAACGGCGCGCGGCAGTGACGTCGGAGCCCGCGTCGGCCCTGGACCCCTTGGGGCTGCGCCTTCTGTCGCCTTCAGATACCCTCACCCCTGCTTGGTTCACGCTTTCAAAAGTAATTTCCAGAACCGCAGACTGAAGTAGTTATCTTAAAGCGCCTAAGCTCTTGTCAACTGGCCTCCAACCGCAGAGCAAAACCATAATCCCGCCCAAGACAGTGAGATAGAAGAAGTTCACACAGACTGAAGATAACGAAACACAAAACCATTACAGATAGCCATCAAAATGCATATTGAAACAAGCAGATCTTTTTTCTCACTCTTTAGGTGGGTAATTTCAAATGCTCAGGTGTTGGCCAGGGTATTGGGAATCAGCCCTGTCAAACACCGTTTGGTTAAAAAGTTGTCCTACAGACTACGTGGCAACACCACTTAGAGGAATTTCACCTTGAAAAATACTCAAGGAAGGTGCTAGGGAAATGGGTTCCAGACAGAGGACCGGAGACAGGAAAGAGCAAGGGTGTTTGTGGAGCTGAACAGACACAGACCTTCCGTGGGGATGGATGAGAGCCAGGGAAGAAGAGGTTGGTAGGAGGTGGGTGAAAAGTGCAGAAGAGGTTTCACTCCAAGGAACCTCTCCTGTCTGGCAGGACTTTTGAAGTTAACTGTGCCTAGGTTCGAGTCCCAGCTTTCCCATGTAAGGATTTTGACTGGGAGAATTTTTTTACAAGGCAAAAATATCTTGTGCTTTTAGAAAGATAAGGTTTAAGTGTGACAGATGCTTTTGCTAACCAGAGTCATACATGCTTCTCTCCCCTTTACTTCACTAGAAAGAAGCTGGGCATTTTCCCGAAACCTGAGAAAATGAATCCCCACTTCTCCCGCTTTGCCAATATTCCACTACAATAAGTTAATTTCAAGCAATAGTGGTGTCTCTGTGGAACTTTACCTGGAGAATATCAGTTAAAATGTTTGGGAAACAATAAAGCAGTTCCCAGCAATCTTTTACTTGTCATGATTCTTTTTCTCCTGCACCCTTTAGAGGGTTAATTGGGAGAAAAAATTGGGGGTCCTACAGATGAGAATGTACAGAAAGAAAAAAGGCAGATACACAGTCTGGGAAGCCATGGCCTACATCTCATCATGTCAGAAGCAACCCTTGGAATATTTTTCAGAGGAATATTGATCACAGGGCTAACGGAGTCTAGTGAATTTTTTTTTTAAGTTTAGTGCCCTGGCTGGTGTGGCTCAGTGGATTCAGTGCCAGCCTACAAACCAAAGGGTCACGGGTTCAATTCCCAGTCACAGCACATGCCCGGGTTGTGGGCTGGGCCACCCAGTTAGGAGCGTGCAAAAGGCAACCTATTGATGTATCTTTCTCATATTGATGTCTCTCTCCCTCCTTCTCCCTCCCTAACCCCTCTCTAAAAATAAATAAATAAAATCTTTTAAAAAAAGTTTAGTGAGGTTAAAAATTAAGTCATGTAAGGTGCTGACTGTATGTAATAGGATACACTTGTGCAAAAAATAAAACAAAACAAACTTGCATATTTGCTGGTACCTAGTATACAAAATATTAAGATACAAACCGGAAAATAGTGGCTGCTTCTAGTGAGGGACTCTAGAAATCTGGGGTGGGAGAGATTTCATTTTCGTTATGTACACTTGAGCTTCTGAAATGTATGTTCCATGTGCATGGTTTCCTTTTAAAATTGTGAGTATTTCAGACAAACAAGGAAGGGAATGATATAATATAAACGTCTAGGTTCCCACTTCAAGGTTACGAAATAAAACAAGACTCAATTGAAGTCCCCTGTGTATAGCCATCCCAAGAGACAGCAGCTCTCCTGAACTGGGTGCTCATCCTTCTCTAAAGATTTCTGCATATGTTGCTTGTTCTGTTTAAAAAGAAAACTTAGCCCTGACTGGTGTGGCTCAATGGACTGGAGCGCTGGTCTGCGAACCAAATGGAGGCCAGTTTGATTCCCAGTCAGGGTACTGGGAATCAGTACCCTGGGTTGAGGGCCAGGTCCCTGGTTGGAGGCACATGAGAGGCAACCAGTTGGTATTTCTCTCCCTGTGTTTCTCCATTCCTTCCCCCCTCTCCAAAAATAAATAGGTAAAATATATTTTTTAAAAACTTAAAACTAAGCATCAGGATTCTAGGCTCTCGTACCTCCGTCCATTATACCTGCACAATGTATAGACTCCTGCTAAAGGGAGAATACTCCCTTAGTCCCTACACCTTGGTCTCCAAGGTGTAGTATGGAGGCAGGACTTGGGAACAAAGAACATCAGATATGAATTCAGCCTCCCGCAGTTAATCCCACATGACCTTAGGCAGCCTCTTCTCCTCAGAAATCATAGGAAGTACCCATCTCACAGTCCGTGGACTCAACGAGATCATCGGTCCAGTGCCTGGCGAAGGCTCAATAAATATTAGCTATTATTATAGTGGTGATGCAAGAAAGATACCCAAATGTGTGGGGAAAGGTCACGCTTCTACCCTCAGAGATACTCACGGCGCCCACGGGCAGGGAAGCAGAAAGCACCCCAGGACACGACGTTGGCCTCCGCTGCCAGCAGCCCCAGCCATCACCAGGCAGCATGGCGGTTACCTCCATCAACGGCCTCCGGAGTCTCATTGGCTGAGGCGTGGGAGCCAATCAGGGCGCCCAGGTACCGTGGGGCAAAGGGTACCGGCTCCAGCAGGGGCGCCGTTGTGTAAGTTTTGTTCCTTTTTGCTTGATGTATCGCTGTCTGGCTAGACTGGGGACTCCCTGAGGGCAGGGCAGTATCTACCTTCCTTAATGATGATCTTCAGGTCCTAACACATGATAGACACTCGTTTGGTGAATAGATTAGGAATGCCCACCCCTTGGGTAGATCAAACTTTTTCATCTTTGTCTCTGAACAAAAAGGTGAAAAATTCCATTCTGGAGTTTAGGCCCTTGCTACTCCAAGTGTGACCCCCCCGGAAGCATAGGTATCCCCTGGGAGCCTATTAGAAATATAGAATCTCAGGCTCACTACAGACCTACTAAATCAGGATCTACTTTTTAAGATTCCAGCTTATGCCTGTAGCATCTTATGGTCTGAAAACAACTATTCTGTCACTCCCATTTGACCCGATAGCAAATAAATGGACATTCTAAGTCTACTTTATAGATGCTAATAGTAACTTAGATGCCATGAGAGAGTCAGAATCCAGGACTACTCTTTACAAAACCAAGTATTTCACTTGAACTGTCTCAAGCCCCCATTATCTTTCTCATGTGCCAGGATGAGGGTCCACCAACGTTCTGCTTCAGAGCAAGCCGCGAGTACAGACAGCACTCACTCTCACCCACAGGCCTATTTGCTCAGCCCAGAATAAGAAGTTTCCTAAAATACACACGTATTGAGATAGCTTTCCTTCCATTCGGTAGTTGCCATCTACAAGAGAAAAATATCATAGAGAGCCGGGTAATTATCTGAGTAATTCGTGTACAAATTAGTGTTTAGAAGAATGTGACTCTTGGGTCTTCATTGCAATTTCTCCTTGTTGCCACTAGATGTGATGTGTAGGGCAAGTCCCTGTGGGAGAGTCAAATTCTTAGCCAGAAGTTTTCTTTGCTTTGAGCAGGAAAGAATTCAAGGAGCAGCCAGACAAGAAGTTAAAGCAGGAGCAAGTTTATTGAGCAGAGAAGATAAGCAAGGAAAGCCACTCGGAAAGAGTAGCGGACCCTGCTCACAAGAGAAGGAAGAGAGACCCCAATTGTCTCTAGAGGTTGAGTTTATATTAGTTTGTAGTTTCTGTGGAAAACTGCTGATATGGGGAAACAGAGAGTGGGGGAAAAAAGTTGGGATTAACTTTAACCTTTACAAGGTATATTTTTATTCTTGGGTTTTCCTTTTATGTTATGGCTGAGTAGCTATTAATCAATCTTTGCAGGAATTTTCTTTGTTATGGAGGCCCCTTGTGGTCTGCTTGTATCGCTGGTCAGCCAAGTTCCATGTCAGGCAGCCCGTAGCCGGCCCCTGCCTTAACTTTGTTTGACTTTAGTTAATTTATATAGTTATCATGCCCCTTTTCTATATTAGGTGAATAAAAACATTTTTTAAAAAACCTGTCTCTAATTCTTTCATCAGTGAAGGTGCTACCTTAAAATAACAACTCTGGCAGCATAACAAAGTTATGGAGGCGACAGCCTATATTATTTTATTTTGAAAGTGCAACTTGTAAAGTTTTGTTTTTCCTGTTAATTGTGGTGGCATAGAATTCTGACCTATTTCTCAGATCATTTAGGTTAAACATGATCTTTTTGGGCCCATTTGGCTCAGGACAAACACTTGTCTCTCTTGGTTTTGCCCTCTGCTATCTTATGCTCATAGTGCCTCAGTTTCCCGTTAGTATCACCTGTTAAAAGCAGATACTAATAGTAACTCATTACAAGGTTATGATGATCAAAAGCTTAGATCAGTGCATGCTGCATACTATTGCTCAACAAATGTTAGATCCGATGATTATTGATTACTGTGAAGTGGGAAGTTAAGGTGATTTATTTTTACTTCCTTCTGAGTTTTATCTATTTTTATAGGATGCTATTTTACATAAAAGAGTAAAAGTTTCCTTCAATATCTTTAACCCTATTATAGACAGTAGCACAATTTCATACCTAGGTATTTCGATGGATCAGAAGATGCAGGTTTTAGAGTATGGGTTTTGGAGTTAAATATGGGTTTGGACCCTGGCTCTGCACCTCACTCTTCAATGTGAACTTGTGCCAGGTAGTAACCTCATGGATAAAAAAGGGATGCCAGTTGACCAGCCTCATACAGTTTAAAAATCAAATAATCTCTGTGAAATTTTTAATATACCTCGCATATAAACATTAACTATTGTTTCTCAAAGGCAAATCCATGGCCAGATGCCAAATTAATTGTCCTTCAACGATTAAATTACTTTTTTCACACTAAATCCAAGAAGGTCTGACAACGACAAGTGTATTCACAGGCTCATTATATCAGAATCTTTCAGGTCTGCATATCATTCTGCAACTAAAATAAACAGAACTGTACACAAAGAGCTGTGACTGCTAGCAAACACATTGTCACCGTTTCTTATTAACCGTAACGACCGTTTGTTCTTTCATATGGAAACCAAAATGTCAGCCTCCAGGAGTCCGCATCCTACCCTATCAGGTGACGTACTCCTCCTTTCCACGCCATTGCATCAGCCAATTTAGAGCTGCCTTCCCAGAAACCGACTAAGAAGCTCGGATTGATTGGCATGTTTACTGGCCAATAAAGACTCATAGAGGTAGAGCCCTGTGGGGCACTTTTCCTCCGCGCGCTCTGGTTGGACGGGGTGGTGCGCGCTGCGGCTGGTGCTGGCCGGGACCGGGTACCTCTGCGCGTCTGTGAGAACAGGTAGTCGCAGACTACTGGCCGTGGGCTCTGACCTGGGAGTGCGGGACCTCGACCTTCGGCAGAAGTAGGCGGGTTTCGGAAAAGGACGAGAGCAGCTGGGCCCGGGTCTGAAAGCGCAGCGGCCACAGCGGGTCCTTGGCGCAGGCCTCGCGATATCTTCTAGAAGCGGACTCTGGGCTGGAGCCGGGGCTAAGGCAGCTCCCGGGTGCGTAAGGCTGCGGGGCGCTGGGAGTGGGACGGCCTCGCGTGGCCTTGCAGAGGACTACGATCTTGGGAGGATCACGGTTGTCATTGACTACCACCCAAAACTGAGGTGTTATTTCCCCGGGTTTGAATCCCCTGGGGGTGAGGAACGTGGTCAAGGGTGGAATCTCTGTGAGTCATTCTCTAAATGCTTAAAATTAGCTACATAACCGATACTGGTCCAGGCCCCATCATGTTCAACTATTACTTTCTCAGTTTGCGTTTCCTGTTGTGCTTTAAGTTCATTCAGAGTTTGCTCTTAAAAATGTATTAATGCTACTTATGAAATACTTTATTAGCAACCAGTGTACTAGATGGTGAGGCCATACCTGTACTGGTGAGCAAAAAACAGCCATGAGTTCCACTAATATGGAACTTACAGCCTGATGGGGAGATGGACATTAAACAAGCCTTCAAATTAGGAGGGAAGACACCTGGGGTTTGGAGAATAAAATAGGGAGAATCTGATCAAGAAGAAGGCTTCCTTAAATAAGTCTCTGAAATCGAGGTATCAAAAATGAAAAAGTAACTAGGAAAAGGGAAAGAGTGGGAGTAGGGTAGACAGCTTACCTAGCAAATGAAGAGCTTGTTGAAAAGTCCTTAAATCAAAAGGTCAATGTGACTTAAGGTACTCAAGACTTTTACAGCTTCTGAGCAGTGGAATCTGAGGGCCCTCATTTGTGCTACCTCTAAATCCTATAGAGCCTGCCAGCTTATTTATGCATATATTGAATAGGTGAATCAGTGGTGGTGGTGACACCGTTTTTAATAATCCCAGCCTTTATTTGGCTTATTATTGTCAATATATTGGATTCTTTTACATCATCCTACAGTTAATTTCTGTATACGACTCTCTCATCTTAGTTCCTAGTACCATAGTATGCATTCAGGAAGTTGAGTGAATAAGCAACAACAGAAAGTACATGTGTCTCTGAAGTTAATTGCTTGTTTGTCTCAGGTAGTCCAGGTAGAGGTGGAGCAGTGAACGATGTAAAATAACTAAAATAGTGCTGCTCAGAATTACTACCATAAATTCATTTTTGTCACCATTATTGAGATTGAGAGCCATGATGAGAAGGGATAAGGAAGAATGTGGTGTGACCGAGTTTCTAAAAACTCGAGCCTTGACTCCTCGGCATGGGCACAAAGTCCTTATCTGTGGGAATTTCAGTCAGCTACTTGGCCCCATCAGCCAGTGTTTCACCATCTTTTTGCCCAGAGGGCTTTTGTTTGAATAAAAGTTGATTGAGTTGTGAGTAAATCAATTGAAATTTTGGTTGAAACAAAATCTGAGATCTGGCCAGGTGGCTCAGTTGCATGGAGCTTTGTCCCGTATGCCAAAATGTGGCATACTTGATTCCTGGTCAGGGCACATATGTAGGTTGCAGGTTCGATCCCTGGTCGGGGTGCATACAGGAGGCAGGTGAGATGTTTCTTTCTCACTTCCCCTCTCTCTCTGAAGTCAATAAACATATCCTCAAGTGAGGGTTTTTTAAAAATCTGAGAGAGTTTCATGTTCACTGTGTACATCTTTTTTTATCTTCCTCATGTTAAACAAAAAAAATTAACATCCACGACTGAAGGTCTTTAAAAGAAAGGTTTTGTTGGGCCATTGCTAGCAAGAAAAGCAGACCAGGGAGACATGAGGTCTAAACCACCAGTAGCTGTACCAGGTGGAAAAGGCAACGTGCCTACCATCCCGGAGTTGAGGAGGGAGAAAAGGTAGAAGGAGGAAGATGTAAGTTGTTATGGAAGAGTTCACATTGGCTCTAGGTGAAGGGAGTGGGAGAAGGTGAAGCCGGGCTAGTTCTAGGATAGGGGTAGAGTCTGAAAGGCAGTGTTTGTTCCTTTGGATGGGTGGTAACCAACAGTCCGGAAAGTTCATTTGTAAACAAGAAGCAAAGGCTGCTGGAGTATCAATGGCAACTGGCTATTCTTAGATAATTGTGGAAATCACCCCCAGAAGTTAATTCCAAGTTCCAACATACACTCAGGAACATGGGCGGTTCTTACAGATTTAAGTTAGAACAACTCAGACTTCCTTGTTTTCTTTTCACTCATCAACAGGAAGAAAACTTGGAGCTAAGTGACGTACTAACATCCATTCAGTTTCTTCAGGGCTTTCCAGTTTACAAATTGCATCCTAGTGTAGGATGGCTTTTGAGCTTCATACCCCATCCAGGTGGAGTGCACAGAATAGATGTTATTTTTCTATAACAAAGGAAACAAAGAACAAAGTGACTTATTTAAGGTTTAGAGTTGGGTCAAAAATTCTAGAGACTTTTAAATATGTTGTGAATGAGATGGTTCCCATTTCTTTAGACACCCAGTGCTACGTGGTATGGCAGCCCCATGCTAGTGGTTGGTATCCTCCAGCAAAGCCTGTCACTTCTCCCCAGCCTGCCCCAGAGAAATCGTAATATATATGAAAGGGCTTTGAAATTGTAAAGTTGTTTTACTTCCTATTTTCCATCTCTTCTGATTCCCTCTCTTCCACTGACGCTGTGCTCTACCACCTCAGTGTGGCTGCAACATCCTCACTCACTAGTAATCTGATAGCTGGGAAAACAGCAGTTGACCGGTTGTGATTCTGGGGGTGCTCAGGTTGGGTGGAGGTTGGTCCATGACTGATAAACTCTTCCCCAGGTCCACTGCTGCTGACAGCAGCCTCCCAAAGATATCAGGACTCCCTGAGACATTGGCTTTGGAGATAATGGAACTTTTCACAGAATGTGAATTAGCACGGAGGTTAACATAGAGCTAGAAAGGTCCTTAGACTAAGTTATTCTAGTATGGACCCCTCCTTTGTTGGTGAAGTGAAGTAACTCAAGGACTTGGATCTAGGTATCCTGAAACCCTCCCTTACCCCATCCCCAGAGTGGACATCTCCACTGGACTGTAAATTGTGTTTTTCCCACTTCTTAATTCCTGGCCTAGGGCCTGGCACAGAATGGATACTCCTCACATATTTTGGAATGAATGGATACATGCAGAAGAACCGCCTCCTGCTCTACTTGGTGTGATGGTGTATTGACTCTAGTGAATTTGGCATAGGAAGGAAGAACAAATGGGGCTGCTGTCTGCTGGCGCAGCAGGTTTTGCATGTGCCCCAAGTGGGGACCCAACCCGCAATCCGGACATGTGCCCTGACCAGGAATCGAACCTGTCACCTTTTGGTTTGCGGGATGATGCCCAACCAACTGAGCCACTCCAGCCAGGGCTTGTGCTGCAAGTTTTGCTTTGATGATTATTTTAGCTTTGGACATTACAACATAGAGGTTTTAGGGTTGAACGGCTTACCCATGTCCTGCTGTGACTTGGCCTGAAAAGCCAAGAATATTGTGCAATGTCTGGTTATCTCTGAGTTTCAATTCCCCTACTTTTTCTTCATTTTTTCCCTGTAGTTAGTCCTGTAGAGTTACTTTCACGATGGACTCAACCCTCACAGCAAGTGAAATCCGGCAGCGGTTTATAGATTTCTTCAAGAAAAATGAGCACACCTATGTTCACTCATCTGCCACCATCCCATTGGATGATCCCACTTTGCTCTTTGCCAATGCCGGCATGAACCAGGTAAGGTTTTTTCTTTCCTCTTGGCTGTTTGTTCACACAGGAGGCAGCAGAGCAGTGATAAAAGCCAAGCGCCCAGAGTCAGACACTGAGTCCGGGTCTGCCACTCACTGTGTGGTCGTGTGGAACTTATTGTATGTCATTGAACCTGTTTCATTGTCTGTGAATTGAGGAATGATAACAGTGCTTGGGTTGTAGTGAGGAGCAAATAAAGTTAATGCATTAATGTTTAACACAGTATCAGAGTAGGTCCTCAAACATTAGCTATTACTGTTTTTCGTTGTGGTGAGAGACCCTGATATCCACAGATAAAATCTGTATGCCTCTCAAGAAAAATACAACCTGTGTCTAGTCAGTAAAGATTTTTTCCCCCATGGAAAAAGCTCTGTTTTGTTAGAATCTTGCTGAGCCCTGAAGAGTTTTGTTAACTTAGTTATTGCAATTCTCCTTCATATCTTCACTATCTTTGTTTTTTCTTTATAAAACAAGTCAGTTCTTCAGGATTCTTTCAAAGCTTTGCTTTCATTCTCATTCTAGGACATGCAGTTTTATGTTTTGTTTTGTTTTGTTTTGGCTTCTTTCTTGAAGCTTATTACCATCAATGCTGATCTGGATACACTGCTGAAGAAACTTTATTAAAAGTAGGGTTAGTGTTTGGGGCTGTTGAACTATAAAAGATATTTGAAAGTCTTATTGTTAGAGAAAACAGTTTTTTCTTGAAATAATGGGAGTTTTCACTGTGCCTGTGACGGTGAAAACTGTTCACCAGACCAATACCGACTGTGAGTGGATTCAGGTTTGCGGGCGCCCTCGGGCTGTCCTGCACCTGTTCTCTGGGACCCCTGCTTGTGCCCAGCAGACCCACCAGCCCGTGGGAGGCACCATGCTCTGGGATGAGTTAGTGTTTTTTCTCCTCTCAGGTCTCTTTTCTGGTATGGAAAATGAGAGGCAGTGGGGACATTTTCCATCTTGCAGAACATTGACTGTGGAATTACAAAAATGAAAATGTTTTCAGTTATGTTTATGAGTCCTGAGCATACACCCGGAATTGAGGGGTGCCAATTTTAGGTGGACCCATTCAAGGTGATGGGTTTTTTGGAATACTGGAAGGGCTCTATTCCACATAGGTGTACCTAGGCGCATGTGCGGACCATACAGGGTAGAAGAACCATGGGAGTCTGGTGTTTATAAACACTCTCTGAGTAATGATAGCCATCACTCAGCATGCGCTCGCTCTGTGCCAGGCACTGCTCTGTGTCTTTTACATGTAGTAGGTCATTTAATCCTCGCTCTGTAGCTTCCTCCTGAGACATTGAAAGCTCTTGTAAATTACCCAAGCTCACATACCTGGTGAATGCCGCAGTGTGGATTTGAACCCAGGCCGTCATTTGCTTAACTTTTTTGCTATATTGTCTCTTAATCAGAAACATTTTGACTGTTTTGTTTGCTTTTTAAAAAAATTGTATTTATTAGGCATCTGTTTTTTTTTTTTTTTTTTTTTTTCAGTACTATGCTAGGTGCTGGATATACAGAGATACTTAACACATTGCGTACTGCATAGAAATCTCTTAAGACATATGCCAGGGACCGCATGTGTTTGGGCAAACTGCATGTTATTTAAATCATCATAACTACAGATCATAATGCACTTTAGGTGTTGTTTTTTAATAAGTATAACATTTTTATTTACAAAAGCATTAAACAACTAATTAAACAATTAAAGTTCTTTGTACTTTTTAAATGTATGGTACTGAGTAAAACATCTATGAGGAGGGGCCAAACAAAATTTACGTGAGTATCTAGATTCGCTCCTTTTTCCATGGGCGGCACAAACACTGCAGGCTCTCGTAGGAAATTTTTTCTTTCCACTCGCTGGAATACACATAGGTTCATGATGCTTCATATCACCTGACAACCTTTTGGATGGATCTTTATGGGGTGCTCTCCTTGCACCCCCAGGGAAAGGGCTGGACATATTTGTCTCTGGTTCCAGAGTGCCTATCCAGTCTCACCGATAGCAGAAACTGTTCTTCATTTCCTCTTGGCCCTTGTTGATAGTTTCTATTTCCTTTTTCATGTTGATATCATTTGCAGTGAGCTCATTGTAGCTTCCCTGTAGTTTCTGGTAGCTCATTGTGAGCTCATTGAGCTTCCTGACAATCATTGCTTTGAACTCAGTATCTGATAGTTGAGTTGCCTCTATTTCATTTAGCATTCTTTCTGAGGCTTCCTCCTTTCCTTTCATTTGGGAATTGTTTCTTTGTCTTCCCACTGTTTGTAAGATTCTTCTGATAGCAGAAACTGTTTATACTTCATTTTTGCTTGTGGACTGAGGGGCATGAAACACTAGAAAATTTGTGAGCGGTACGAAATGTGCTAAGATGGCTTTTGCTTTTAAGGAATTCATGGTCTAGCACAGGATCATGCGATGATGGAACTTTCTGCAGTGATGGAAATGTTCTGCACCTGTGCTGCCCAATATGCCAGCCACCAGCCATGTGCAACTATGGAGCTGACTGAGGGACAGAGTTTTTCATTTAAAAAAATTATGATTAATCACTGATTATTTCATTTTAATTAATTTAATTTTTCATATTTACAAGTAGCCAGTGGTTATCAAACAAGACAGGTCTAGTGGGAAAAACAAGGCAGAGTTACATGTATAACAGTGATACATCGAAGCAAGGCAGTATGGTTTCCTTACACACGCAGTCATACTGATTTTACTCTGTTAATGGAGGTCTCAGATTTTTTTCTCCCTTACCACCTCTACTGCCAAAGCGAGCACATCAGTCCTAGAATCAGTTCTTCCAGAAAGATGGCGGAAGCCTCGACTGTCAGATTTGTGAGGAAGGACATCTTTCAGCACAGCCACCTTTGGCTGTTGTCTTAGATCTGGCATGCCCTTCCCCCGTGCAGGTGGTGTCACCAGAGGGGACTGTTAGAGAACTAGGACCAGGGAGAGGCTGCTCTGAGACAGGTTGCCTCTGCTGCAGCCCCCAGGGGCCACCTGCCTTGGAGAAGTTTTGTATGCTGTGCTAATTAAATCGTGAGCTGAATGGTTTGCGTGTGGTCTCTTCCTGCCAGTGTGACCACTTGACACATCCACAGCTCTTTAAAAGTTGAAACGCGCCCTTCCTTTTTCAGTTCAAACCCATCTTCCTGAACACCATTGACCCATCCCACCCGATGGCAAGGCTGAGGAGAGCTGCCAACACCCAGAAGTGCATCCGGGCTGGGGGGAAGCACAACGACCTGGACGACGTGGGCAAGGACGTCTATCATCACACCTTCTTCGAGATGCTGGGCTCCTGGTCTTTCGGGGATTACTTCAAGGTGAGCTCGACGCAGGAGATCCGCAGGAGATCCGCAGGAGATCCGCCGGGGTTTTGAGCGAGACACCATCGCCACTGAGGGAAGCGGGTTCTAGTTCAAAAGGATGAAATAGCCCGTAAGAGCAAACCTCCTAAATGATGGTGTTTTAAGACTTCCTGGAAGCAGTACCTATAATTTGATGATTGCCATTCACATGTGGATTTCTTGCATAAATCGATAATCAGTCCTGAATTCCGCCGGGTGTATAATGAAGATACTGTAGTTTTATATCCCTGTTCCCAGGATCTGGACTTTTTGTCCTCATGCTAAATGGTAGAATAAGCCAAACACTGGTTTGGCTATGTTCCAGATCTTTCTTTTTGTTCCTTTTTGTAGGAATTGGCATGTAAGATGGCTCTGGAACTTCTTACCCAGGAGTTTGGCATTCCAGTTGAAAGACTTTACGTTACTTACTTTGGTGGGGATGAAGCAGCTGGCTTAGAAGCAGACTTGGAGTGCAAACAGATCTGGCAAAACTTGGGGTAAGAATGCAACTCCCATTTGGGGAGCATGGAGGAATAAAATGATATTTAAACTTAGTGCCCGAGTGGGCTCTTACGGCTTGGAGTGCGTTGCCATTTCCCATTTTGCAGTGAAGGCGGGGTGACTGGGAGTAGTTATTCTTTGGTACGCACATGGTTTCTTAGTAGGTTTAATTGGTGATTCTGTTTTGGAAAGCCAACATGAGTCTCTGTCACATTTTTTTATTTTTGTATATTTTTAGAAATTGCGTATAATGCATACAGTAAAAACTCAAAACTGCATAGAAATGTGAAAATAGGAAAGAAACATTGATTGATTGCCTCTGGCGCACCCCCTACTGGGGACCTAGCCCGAAACCCAGGCATGTGCCCTGACCAGGAATTGAAGTGGCGACCTTTTGCTTTGCGGGACAATGCCCAGCCCACTGAGCCAGGCTGGTCAAGGCTAATCTTGACATTCTGAATCCTGTTTTATTTGCTTCATCTGTATCTGTGCTTTGTTTATTATGTAAGCACGGGGTTTTTTTTTTTTTGAGTGCTTTATTATCTAGCAACTTTCAGCAGTCAACTACTTTGATGTGTTTTAATCTTACTAAATTCTGGTATCATCTTAAAGGGCAGATGACTAAATTGGGGTATTGGGTGACTTTGATGAGCAGTTTTTCTAACACATATACTGTCACACTACATAGTCATTTTTTAAAACGAGGACCATTTGTCAAGAAAATTTGGTTAAATTCTGGTCCTATTCAGCATAAACATTTTCATTTTTATGTGTCCCTTTCTAGGCTTTATCCATGTGTTTGTGTACGTTTTTAGTTATGATTGGAGCATATGTATATTTTGAAATTCTATTGTGATCAGTCTTGAGGAATCATGTTCTGCCTCCTTAACAGAATCTGTAAGCAATCTTAGCATTAGTAATGGCCAAAGAGTGGCTGTCTTTTTAGAAATTTATAAGGATCTCTTTTTGTGGTGGATGCAAGTCTGTGTTAAATTCTTGCCAGTGGCTGTAGCTGGGCTTACTGTCCCCTCTGTGTGCAGGCTGGATGACTCCAGAATCCTCCCTGGCAACATGAAGGATAACTTCTGGGAGATGGGTGACACAGGCCCGTGTGGGCCCTGCAGTGAGATCCACTATGACCGGATCGGTGGTCGGGATGCTGCACATCTCGTCAACCAGGACGACCCCAACGTGCTGGAGATCTGGAACCTCGTGTTCATCCAGTATAACAGGTGGCCTTGGGGTCCTGAACCGCTCCTACTAGGGGCAGCACCTATGCTTGAGCTGCATTGAGAAGGAGGAATTCAGAGCATGTAGCTGTCTTCTTGTCCTAGGCTTTGGGGACAGTGAAGCAGTGCTAAAGCAGGCACTAAAGGCATCATGGGATCTTATGTCACATTCTTTAAGTTTTATTTTTCAAGTTTTCCCTCTGGTCTCTGGGTCAGGGCTAGGCTTTTATATATGTGTGTGTGTGTGTGTGTGTGTGTGTGTGTGTGTGTATATATATATATAAAATTTATTTATTTCTCCTCATCCGAGGACATTTAGAGAGGGAGGGAGGGAGAGAGAGAAACATCAGTGCTAGAGGAGCATCAGTTGGTTGCCTCTGCGTACATGCCTGGCTCAGGGATCCTGGACTGGAGACCAAACACACAACCTAGGCATGTGCCCTGACCGGGAATTGAACCTGCAACTTTTCAATTATGGGATGACGCTCCAACTAACTGAGCTATACAGGCCAGGGCTTGCTTGCTTATTTTTGGAGGAAGGGAGAAAGAGGGAGAAACATTGACCAGTGGCCTCTTGTACGCACCCCAGCAAGGGACTGAACCTGCAACCCAGGCATGTAACCCTGGCATATATATGCCTTGACCAGGAATCAAACCAGCAACCCTTCTGTTTGTGGGGTGACACCCAGCCAGCTGAGCCACACCAGTCAGGACCGGGCTTATCCTTTTACAAATTAGTTTTATTCCCCTTGATACCTGCTTAAGAGTTATTTCTGTAATGTCATTTTTTGCTGTGATTTGGACTGTTGTTTTAAAGTTTATTTCCTTCTTTTTTATATATATATTTTATTTATTTTTAGAGAGAGGGGAAGAAAGGGAGAAAGAGAGGGAGAGAAATATCGATGTGTGAGAGAGACATTGATTGGTTGCCTCTCACACGCCCCCAGCCCAGGGACCTGGCCCACAACCCAGGCATGGGCCCTGACTGGGACTCAACCAGAGACCTTTTGGTTTGCAGGCCAGTGCTGAATCCACTGAGCCACACCAGCCAGGGCTAAAGTTTATTTCCCTGAATCTTTGCCTCCTTCCTAAAGAAACCCTAGAGGACATCTCATTACCTTTCTCCCTTCATGCCCCTCCTTCCCCCGAACTAGGTGGGGCAAATGGCAAGAAGTCAGTCCACACGCTGCTGTGTAAATGCATGTTAACCAGCAGGGTGGGGCAGCAGCCTGAGTCCCGTTTCAGCTTCCTTTCTCCCTGGGTCACGCAGGGAAGCGGATGGAGTTCTGAAACCTCTTCCTAAGAAAAGCATTGACACAGGGATGGGCCTGGAGCGACTGGTGTCTGTGCTGCAGAATAAGATGTCCAACTATGACACTGACCTTTTTGTGCCTTACTTTGAAGCCATTCAGAAGGTAGGAGTCCTTTTGCAAACAGTGCCAACCTCTTTGGAAGTCGGACTCTTCGCAGTGCTGTCAGATGTAGAACCAGGTGCTTTGCCAGCTGAGGGCAGCTGTGACCATCCGCCACCTTTACTGTTACTAACACAAAGCTCTGGGCACAAGGCACTGTAGTTTGTGGAGGGCACGGGGCGGCTGGAGGCTCTCCCACTGCTCTCACCTTTCTTGGGGTTGTGTGATCGGGTGGGAGGATCGTTCTTTCTCCAGATGCCCCTCAGTCCTCTCAGAACCTTTTCAGGCAAGGCACCACCAGAAAGGCTGTTCCCTCATACACCGCCTCCTGCGTGTTATCTGTAGGGCACAGGTGCCCGGCCGTACACTGGGAAGGTTGGTGCTGACGATGCTGACGGGATCGACATGGCCTACCGGGTGCTGGCTGACCACGCTCGGACCATCACTGTGGCCCTGGCCGACGGCGGCCGTCCTGACAACACGGGGCGGGGGTGAGTATGTTACTCATGGGGCAGTGTTAGGGCTCCGTGGAACTTTAGCGATGCTTTTCTATTGTTTTCTTTGTCTTCTAGCTAGTTGGAGGGAAGCTTTATTATTTTAGGGCGTTTCAGCCCACACTAGAAAGTTGTCACTGTGTCTGTGCTGCCAGGTACAGGTGAGAAGGACTGATGGAGTACTGGCAGCAGCGGGGGTGGGGGCGGGTCTTGGTCTCGACTAGCTCCAGCAGCTTCATTGCTGACAGGCAGGGCCTGGGATCGCGGACGTCAGGCCCACCATTTGGTCTATTTCTTACCTCCATGTTGGGTCAAGAAAACAAACCAGGATTACCCCAGGTCTTCCTTGATGCATATTTGGCATGTTACTGAGTTTTGTGCCAGAATTCATGTAATTGACCTTGGGGAATTCAAAAAGAAGCAATCACAGGATAAAAGAACGTCTTTGCAAGAGACTGCAATCCCAAAGAACTACAAAACGTTCCGCTGGGAACATGTCTGACTGGGCACCGGGTTCTGCCTCCTGCAGGTACGTGTTGAGACGGATTCTCCGCCGGGCCGTACGGTACTCCCATGAAAAACTCGGTGCCAGCAAGGGTTTCTTTGCGACATTAGTAGATGTTGTTGTCCAGTCCCTGGTAGGTCTCCACTTCCCTGCCTGCTGCTTCTGTACTAAAGCACATACCTTAAGAGGGCCAGGGTGGGAGGTAGCATAATGTTCATGAGACCTTTCAAAGGGGTCCTGGAATAGTCGCTGGCTTCACGGGGCCCACATCTGTTTCCCCTTTGCCAGGGAGATGCATTTCCTGAGCTAAAGAAGGACCCAGATATGGTGAAGGACATCATTAATGAAGAGGAAGTACAATTTCTGAAGACTCTCAGCAGAGGGCGTCGCATCCTAGACAGGAAAATTCAGAGCCTGGGAGACAGCAAGACCATTCCTGGTAAGGACCAGTTTCTTCCATTCTCTGCCTAGGCTGTTTCATCTTTCTGGAAGAGGCTAGCGAGCCCTTTTCCCCCAAACTGACAGTGGGCTCCGATATCTGCAGAGGCTGAGCATAGCTTGGTTAAACTGTTTGTGGTATAAAGTGGGGTTTACATTAAAATTGCAAAGTACATTATTATGGTAAAGTATCCCAACAACACAGAAGTAGAAGGGAAAATTCTCTTTTCCAAATAGATTTCTCAGAGGTAACAGCTCTTAAGAGCTTGCTGTATTCAGGACTTTTCTCTATTTGGGTACAAATTTGTGTGTGTGTGTGTGTTTTCAAGCAAAAATGGGACCATATTGTATATACTGGTTTTTGAAACTTGCTTTAATTTTTATCAGACCGGATAAATTCTAAAAGTACTTTTTCTTTTTTATCCCCCCCCCCTTTTTTTGAAGATTGTATTTATTTATTTTTAGACAGAGGGGAAGGGAGGGAGAAAGAGAGGGAGAGAAGCATCAATGTGTGGTTGCCTCTCAAGTGCCCCCTACTGGGGACCTGGCCCGCAACCCGGGAATGTGCCCTGACTGGGAATCAAACCTGTGACCCTGTGGTTTGCAGGCTGATGCTCAATCCACTGAGCCACACCGGCCAGGGCTCCCTTTTCTTATTTTTTATTTTTTTGTTTTCTGAATGTGTTTTTTTCTTACTGAAATATAATGTACAAGGGGAAACCTGGTAAATTTTTACAAACTGAACACACTTGTTTAAATTAAGAAATGGAGCTTTGCTAGGAGACCTCTTGTACCTCCTCCAAGTGATTTCCAAAAGATTTGATGGATTTTTCAAAAAAAAAAATTATTTATTTATTTATTTATTTTCAGAGAGAGGTGAAGGGGGGGAGAGAGGGAGAGAAACATCAATGTGCAATCAGTTGCCTCTTGTGCGCCCTTCCCTGGGGACCTGGCCCACAACTCAGGCATGTGCCCTGACTGGGAATCCAGCTGGCAACCTTTTGGTCCACAGGCTGGCACTCAATCCCCTGAGCCACACCAGCCAGGGCTCTTTGGGGACTTCTAAAGAAAGCAGGGAGTGGGATAAGTGAATGGTGGCCCAGGGCAAGCCAGAGGGGAGTCTGGACAGCTAGGGGTTTAGCCCTTACTGCCCAGCTCTGCCTCCCAGGGTCAGGGACCTACGGTGCTCTTAGCCAGGGCTTGATGGGTTTTTTGGCAAGTGCGCAGAACCAACACTGACCTATGTTTTCTCTATAATCTCTTCTGTCACTGTCACTGTCCTCCTGCGGAGGACTTGGGGTGGAAAAGAAGGGGCTGTTGATGTTACTTGACAGAGTTCCTTTGTACTCTGTAGGGGACACTGCTTGGCTCCTCTACGACACCTACGGCTTTCCAGTGGATCTCACTGGGCTGATTGCTGAAGAGAAGGGCCTGGTGGTGGATATGGATGGCTTTGAAGAGGAGAGGAAACTGGCCCAGGTGAAGAATTTGGGGAGTGAGCAGGAGGCACAGCGCCTACCAAGGCAGAACTTGGCTGCAAACCAAGCAAGAGTTTCCTTTCATTAAAGTCTTTGAAATTCTGGTTTTCCCTAGACAGTGAGTCTCAACAGGGGCATTTTGGCACCTTGGGACATTTGACGGTAAGGTCTGGAGGTATTTTTGGTTGTCACAGCTGGGAGCACAATGCTCCTGGCATGCAGTGGGCAGAGCTCAGGGATGCTGCTCAGCATCCTGCAGGGCACAGGACAGCCCCAGCAACACAGAATTACCTGGCCCTAAATGTCTATTGGACACAGTGTAGCAGTTTTGAGCACTTCAGGGTTCTTTCTCTTTTACATTGGGGGGGGGGGGTAACTGTGCTTGTTTCTCTTTCTGGCAGCTGAAATCACAGGGCAAGGGAGCTGGTGGTGAAGACCACATCATGCTGGACATTTATGCTATCGAAGAGCTCCGGGAAAAGAGCCTGGAAGCCACAGATGATTCTCCCAAGTACAGTTACCTTTCGGACTCCGGTGGGAGCTATAGTACGTCAGCTGGGCCTGGGTGGGGCCTCTCCTGTAGCGCTGCACAGCCCTGCCGTGTGGGTTTCTACTCGTGGAAACTCTTGGCGGTTGATTTTCCTTGACTCTTTATTTTGAAATAATTATAAATTCAGAGGGAGGTAGTTTTTTTTTTTTTTGGTTTGTTTTGAGGTTTACAGGGAGATTCCTTGTATTCTTCACCCAGTTGCCTCTCATTGTAACATCTTCAGGAAATGGACCTTATACGCATCACAGTGGCTGTTGAATGTTGCATTGGGGTTAGTAACAGTCTAAGGTTGTGAAGAATCAAAAGAAGTAAACAGGCACTACATGTTTTTGCTCTTTTGCTCCAGCAGAAATACCTAAATCTATCCAAGCAAGCCCACAAGAGTATATTCTTTGTGAATTGGACTTGAAGTAGGGATTTTACTACTACTCTTGAAGAACTACTGATCAGATTCCCCAGTTTCTGCTCGGTCGCTCAGATCAGGGTGGCCGACCATCCCATTCTCCCAGATCTGTCCCAGTCTCGACACTGAAAGTCTTGCATCCCGGGAAGCCCTTGGGTCCAAGCGACCCAGGACAGTTTGGATGCCCTGCTGAGTGTTGTATTCCTTGGTGGAAAGCCAGCATGTTAAGCCTTTTTCTGGAATCTAGTGTCTCCTTTCTGGAACGAAGTTAGATAGTTAGGCCCTAAGGAGAGTTTGAGTAACAGAAGGCGGCAAACGCCAGGGAAGAAAGAGTGTGTGCGCAGTCACTGACCTGGTGTCCCCCTCTGTGCAGCGTTCGAGAGCACGGTGGCCACAGTGATGGCTCTGCGCAGGGAGAAGAGGTTCGTGCAAGAGGTGTCCACGGGCCAGGAGTGTGGCGTGGTGCTGGACAAGACCTGCTTCTACGCTGAGCAGGGAGGGCAGATCTACGACGAAGGCTACCTGGTGAAGGTTGACGACAGCATTGAAGACGTGAGCCAGCATTCTTCGTTGTGGGCCAGGGAGGGGGTCTGACCAAGGGCCAGGCCCGGGCCAGGGTGGCTTTGCTCGCTCCTCAGCACTCTTGGCCTTGGGGAGCCGACACAACTGACCTCTGGGTTGTGGTCCGTGGGAACCACGGGTTGTGTTCTGAAGCCGTGGGAGCTGCTCGTGGCACCGTGTTGCTTTCACGGCCGTCAGGTGCCCTGCGGCAGGCTGCTCGCAGCCAGGGTGCGTAGGCTGATCCTCGGCTCCTCCACACTGTCCTCACAGTAAGGAGGGGCAGCTCTCTGAAGGGCAGACATCCTTGTCAAAGTCTCAGCCTCCAGCTCTGCCACCGCTGAGACTCGGGATGAGTCCTGGATGAGCGACCTAGTCAAATATGTGTGAGAGTGTCTGAAGTGGCGTGTGTGTGTAATGGTGAATATGCACATTGTGCTGCATGTGCACATATGACACACATAATGGTGTTAATGGTGTGTGTGTGTGTGTACACGTGCCAGTGAGGAATGTCTTAGAGAATGTCTGTGTGTGTAATTTGAATATGTAAAGAGAATTGATTCTATGCGTGTTTATTGGTTTACTTATCAGTCATCTCCTCGACTCCTTGCAGAAAACTGAGTTCACGGTGAAGAACACGCAGGTGCGAGGAGGGTATGTGCTGCACGTGGGGACGATCTATGGCCACCTGAAAGTGGGGGACCAGGTCCGGCTGTTTATTGATGAGGTGAGTTGCATTATGTTGGTCTGCCTGCCAGAACCCAGGCGGTGGCGCCACCTGCTCACCCGGGCTGCACGGCCTGTCGTCGACAGAAACGCCGCTGTGCCGCACGGGACTGTGCATCCTGGTGATTTGACGGACTCACTGGTCGTCCTGAAAAGAATTCCCCTCCTTGGCTTCAAATTGGTCCATCATTGTTACCACTCCAAAGAAAAATTATACGTAGATCATTATAAGTAAATTTTGTGAGGCATGTATCTGAGAGGTAGATCTCTATGTTCCTATGTCACTCCACGGTGATTTCAGCTGAGATCCCTCAGACTGGTCTCACGGATTGCCTTCCTCCAGGTTAACCTCAGATACTCCTTCAGGGGCCCAGGATCCTACATTCATTAAGAAATTGCTTCTACTGCATGTAACAGAACTCCAAAAAACAGTAGCTTGAAACAAGTTAGGAACGTGTTTCTCCCCTGAAAGCCCAGGGGGATGCGGAGGCTGTGCCCGGCAGAGTCGTCGGGCCCGGCTCGTCCTTGCTTACTGCTCTGATGTCATCCCTGAGGTGCAGCCCTTGCCTTCATGGTCCAAGAAGGGGACTCTCAGATTCATTGTCCAGGTCCGGGATTGGCACTGTTTTGGAAAGGGCCAGATTGTAAATATTTGGGGCATTTTGGGACATACGGTCTCTGTCACTGCCACTCAGCTCTGCTGTTGTGGCACAGAAACACCGTAGACCATGTGTGCACATGTGTGTGGCTGTGTTCTACATGACCTAGTCATGAAAATGGATGATAGGCCAGATTTGGCTCATGGGCCACAGTTGCCAACTCCTGTCCTAGGCAGGGAGGAGGAGGAAGGCAAAAGCATGCCTTTTCCCTTTGAGGGTCTGCTTACAGCACATTGAATAGGCCTTAGTCACACTTAGCTGCAAGGGAAGCTAGGAAATGTAGTCTTTATTCTGGGCAGCAGTGTGTCCAACGAAGACTGCTAGCACTTGGGAAGAAGGGGAGAGCGGGTATTAGGGGACAGCGAGCAGTCTGTTGCAGACCCTCCACCAGCCGGCTCTGCCCTTTCCAGCCCCGGCGGAGACCCGTCATGAGCAACCACACAGCCACGCACATTCTGAACTTCGCCCTGCGCTCTGTGCTTGGGGAAGCGGACCAGAGAGGCTCCCTGGTTGCTCCTGACCGCCTTCGATTCGACTTCACTGCCAAGGGAGCCATGTCCACCCAGCAAATCAAGAAGGCCGAGCAGATTGCTAACGAGATGATCGAGGCAGCGAAGGTAGGTGGGATTACGTGTAAGCTCCAGGGTCCTGAACCTTACTCCTTTCTACTCCATCACTTTCTGTCCACGGAGTTTCGGCAGCCTAGGTGCTCTCACTCCGTCCCACCGTATTCTGTGTGCTGTCCTACTGAATTCTGTGTGGCACACAGGTTTGCCTGAAGCAGTGATTCTCAAACCATACTGCATGGTGGGGGGGGGATGTTCCATGGAGGGGCCTTAGGGCCCCTGGGGAGCAGGCAGACAGAGGCCTTTGCTCTACTCCCTGTTCAGACAACCAGAGCTCTTCTTGTTAGCTGTTTTATGTATAGCACATCCCCAGGAGGTCTGGTTCACGGTTTAGCAAAGCATTTGTGGAAAATCCTATTCTGATCCCCTCGACTACACACGGAGCCACCCTTTGGGAGCAGCAGCGCTGGGGTTAGAAGCCCAGAGGCCTGCCTGCAGGACCACACTCTCCCTAGTGCTTCCGGCGGCTCCTCCAGAGGTGGTGTTTCCAGCTTTAGTTTCTGTCTTCGTTCCCTGCAGCCTGTCTATGCCCAGGACTGTCCCCTGGCAGCAGCGAAGGCCATCCAGGGCCTGCGGGCCGTGTTCGATGAAACCTATCCCGACCCCGTGAGGGTAGTCTCCATCGGGGTCCCAGTGTCCGAGCTGTTGGACGACCCCTCTGGCCCTGCTGGCTCACTCACTTCTGTTGAGTTCTGTGGTGGAACGTGAGTACCTTGGGGTGCAGCAGAGCGGGGTCACTGGCATTACCTCTGGAGGCTGTGGGTCCTAGAGCAGCTCCTGTTTATCTTGAGGTTGAATGAAGTCCTCAGGAACGCAGTTGGCAGACAGCGTTCCCGAGAACCTTCACGTCTTAATGCTTGTGTCTGGCATTAACGTGCCCTGGGCTTGTGACGAAACCTTCCTGGGAGAAGGAAGCACTCACCACACGAGTGTTTGAGCTTGTCCCAGCGAGCGTTGGGACCCTTGGCCTGCGAATTCAGGATTCAGCAAGGTCATGCCATGGTTTTCAAGCTCCGGATCCAGTCCCAGCCCTTTTCCTTTCCTGGGGCCTCACTTGACTCCCTTTGCCAGCTTGAACAGCGTCTGAGCAACGAGCCCCGTGGTCCCAGAGCCCGGGTCAGGCCCCACGGCAGGCCCAGCTCAGTTTGGCTTGGGGCAGCCACTGAATACTGCCCACCTGAATTCCTCCATGGCACTTGGGACCTCCATGGGGTCCTCTGGGATGGTATGGTGGCCTGGAAAATTCCTGCTTCCAAAGGAAGCCTGGTAAAAGCCTTCTTAGGGCCACGGCGAGCCCATCCCGCAGGTCTCAGGAAGGCAGGGAACAGGAGGGTGTGTGGAGGGCAGGGTGGGGACCTGGGGACCAGGTTCCAGGCCTGTTGCTGCCACGACACTGTGCACACAGTCTTCAGAGCACAGGGGCACAGCTTCCGCCGGCCCTGCGCCACGCTCACAGAGCGACTGGGAGACAGTGAGCCTTGGAGATTCTCTAAGCAACTGGGGAACAAAACCTGGTTGTGTAAGGGGTTGTGGTAAGATTTTAAAGGTTCTCTCCTGTATTCTCAGCTAGTGAGCTGGGGTAGAAGAACATACTTACGTTCCACCTGAGAGAGCCAAAAACGTGAGTGAACATAGAGCCCGCCAGCAGCGGTGCTGTGTTCGGTGTCAGGGGCTGCACACACGTTCATTTATCTCAGTTGGTTTTTGCAGCAGCCCCAAAATCAAGTGGGTGAGGGGGCATAACACCCATTCATACGTGAGAAAGCGGAGGCTTGGAAAGGTGGTGTCTTGCTCAGTGTCACTGCTGTCAGCCCCAGGCCTTCTCGTCCCCTTCAGGGCTGGAGTCCGATTCAAAAATTCCCTCAAATGTGAAGGGCCTTTTTCCACTGCCCCCCGTGGGAGCTTTGCTGGAAGCAGCTACCTGGGAGGGCTCAGGGCCGTAGAGCCAGGGGGTGCAGCAGGGACCACGGTGTCTCCTCGTGACCATAGACTTTGTGTTCTGCCATCAGTCACCTGCAGAATTCAAGTCATACGGGAGCTTTCGTGATTGTGAGCGAAGAAGCCATTGCCAAGGGCATCCGGAGGATTGTGGCAGTCACAGGTGCCGAAGCCCAGAAGGTGAGCAGATCAGGCCGGGTCATGGCTTGCTTTGAACAAGAGGAGCTTAATCTACAGATGGGTAGTGCGGATGGTTATGTGGCTGCTGCAGTCAGAAGCAGAAGTATAGGGCTACCCCCAAAACATCCTCCAGTTACCCCTCCCTGGCAGAAGAAAGCCACCAGTGCAGAAGACTTGATAGCTATCTTGGGTTTAATCTTTAAAGCATATGCGAATCTTGCCTTCTACCCAGGAACATATCTGTGCCCAGGAGGGTGCGCTGTAGTTCTGTCGTGGCTTCCAGTGGCCCCAGCACTCAGCCACCGCTCCCTGGGCGTGTGTGTCTAGTTCCAGCTGGGGACTGCTGCTTGGGGCGGGGACTGTGGCTTGTGCCTGAAGTGTGCTGCTGCCCGGTGGGGTGAGGAAGGCGCCTGACGTACGAGTTCTCAGCCGCCCCCTGAAGCCAAGTTAGTGTGGCCTTTCTGCTGGTCAGGCACGGGAGGAAGGTGCTGTTGTTTTGGGACAGAGGCTCCCTGAAGGAAGAGAAACTTCTGGTGTCCTGGGTTGTGTCGTTCCATAGCCTCTCATCAGCGTTGGCCACAGTTGTCTACAGACAGAATAGCGAAGCTGAAAGTTACCCAGAGTTTTCACCCCTGACTGTCCCCCCCCCCCCCCCCCCCCCCCCCGCCCAGGCCCTCAGGAAAGCAGAGAGCTTGAAGAAATCCCTCTGTGTCATGGAGGCCAAAGTGAAGGCCCAGACTGCGCCGAACAAGGACGTGCAGAGGGAGGTTGCTGACCTCGGTGAGGTAGGGTGGCTTCCCTCTTTCTGTAGGGCCTGCTCAGGGCTGGGTCCTGGGCCTGATGAATCAGACACACCCTGTTCCGAAAGAACCCTCAAGTCCTGGTTCTCGGTGCATTGGGCCTTTGGACAGGCTTCTGCTGTCATGCAGCCTTGCAATAGGGAGTCCTTGGATCCGGGCCTGTGGAACCCTGGAACCTGCCTGCTGCCCCCATTGCCAGTAGCAGGGGAGCCCATCCCAAGCATGAGTGGGCCCTGGTGTTGGGAGGATTAGGGGAGGTGCTGTGAATGTCCCGTTTCCAGGCCTTTTGGCATTTGTTAATATTGGCAGGACTTCCAGTAAGCCCTTCGTGGGCCGTGTTCACTGCCTGGTAAGGGACCAGGACTTATAGGGTTCCCAGCCCTTTATTCTGCCTCTTCCTCTCCAGCCCTGCTCATTAAAACTGCTGTAATTACTCGTAAAGTGGCTGATCTCAAGGCCAGTGGATACCTTTTTATTTTTTGTTTTCTCTCTCCTTCTGGATACTAATTGGGAGGACTTCAGTGTTCAAAGCCAGAAGAGTGGGTGGGTTGGACTGGGCTGGAGCCTCACATCCTGGCCCTGTGGTTCATACCTGAGTGGCCCTCTGGTTCTGGTTCCAGGCCCTGGCCACCGCAGTCATCCCCCAGTGGCAGAAGGATGAATTCCGGGAGAGTCTCAAATCCCTGAAGAAGATCATGGATGACCTGGACCGGGCTAGTAAAGCCGATGTCCAGAAGCGAGTGAGTCCTGGCGGTGCTGGTGGCTGGCAGGGCCCTGGGGGGCTTTACCAGCAAAGTCTCTGCAGACTGCTGTCTGGGTTGCAGTCCGGGCTGTGGTCCTGAGACCTCTCTTCCGGACTTCCTTCCTCACAGGTGTTGGAGAAGACAAAGCAGCTCATTGACAACAACCCCAACCAGCCCCTCGTCATCCTGGAGATGGAGAGCGGCGCATCAGCCAAGGCAACCCAGGGGCTGGGGCTCCAGGGGCTGGGGCTCCAGGCACTACTCTGCACCCTTCCGCTGCTTGCCTCCTTCTCTCACTGGCCCTCTGGTGGCTGAAGTCTGAGCTTTGTAGCTCTGAGTGGAGTGGTTGCCTGAGGGCCCACACTCTGGGGTTGGGGTGAGGCTGAGCCATGGTGGCTGGAGAGCTGTGGCTCCTGGAGATGGAAGGCAAACCTTAGAGAGTCAGAGTGTGGGTCAGGCCCTGTGCTTGAGTCCCTCTCCGTGCAGGTTCCTAGGACCAGCACCTGCTCCAGGAAGGGGCCAGGGGTGGGGTTCAGGAAGTGCTCTGAGACCTGAGCTCCGCAAACTCGCTGCACTTATGGAGAGCATGGCCCCCTTCCCTGGGGCCGTGGCCTGATGCCAGGTTCTCCCACAGGCCCTGAATGAAGCCTTGAAGCTCTTCAAGACGCATTCCCCACAGACAGCCGCCATGCTCTTCACAGTGGATAACGAGGCCGGCAAGATCACGTGCTTGTGTCAAGTCCCCCAGGTCAGAACAGGCTGCAGCCTTGCTCCGGGCCCTGCAGCCCCATGTCAGTGGGAAGTGGTGTCTGCAGCTTTAATGAGGGAGCTTGGTTCTTACAGTTGTTTGCCCAACCCGGGTTAGAAATGACCCTTCTCCTGCCCACCTGTTGGTCACCTCTAGCACCCCTTAGGCCTTCTCCTTGGTGGATGTGTAACTGTGCTGGCTGATACCTGGCTTTGTCACTCAGGATGCCTTGTCTTAACCATGGTACCCCTTTAGGGTCTGCCTCAGCCTCCAGCAGCATCACCCAGGGCAGGAGTGGGTGTGTGTGGTTCTCCCATCCTTTTTCTTTCCCTCCCCTCTCCATACTTCCCTCAGTCTAGTCCTCTGTCCTGACACCCACATCACCTTCGTGTCTTCCAGAATGCAGCCAACCGGGGTTTGAAAGCCAGTGAGTGGGTGCAGCAGGTGTCAGGCCTGATGGATGGCAAAGGTGGTGGCAAAGATGTGTCTGCTCAGGCCACAGGCAAGAACGTGGGCTGCCTGCAGGAGGCGCTGGAGCTGGCCACTTCCTTTGCCCAGCTCCGCCTCGGAGATGTGAAGAATTAAGGGGAGAGACGGCTTCCACTGGGAAGTGTCTCCCCCAAACCTGGATGTATGTATCCAGCCAGGAGTTCTCCATCTGCCACTCAAACATTTGGATCTTGGGACCTTTAAATAGCCACATCTTTCTAACCCAGAAGTAACTGGAATTCTTTGGGTGCCAGCCTGTGACTCAGTGCCCATGTTACATTTCTGCCTGGAGCCTGCACCTCTGCCTCATCAGTATAGAACCACTGTCCCAGGATCGCTATTTATCACCGTCATGCTCATGTCTGTAAATAGTCCTCTGCCAGCCTGAGGCTCTGGGTCTGCAGGAAGGAATCATTTTTGCTGCAGAAAATAAAAGGACCATGTGCAATAATACTTGATGCTATGTGATTTCTGTTCCTCCCTCTCCCCTGTGCCCCTGTGTGACAGCCCAGGTGGGTCCCTGGGTGAAGAATAAATACTGTGGTTCTTGAGCCAAAGATGGACAGTGAGCATGGGGACCCTACCTGGCCCCAGACCAGTTCACCCAAGCCTGGTGAAGACCCCTGGGTTTGAAGACTTGTGCTGAGAGGTTCAAGGTACTGCATACCTCTGCTGGCTTCAGCTGATTTCATGACCCCTGGGTACAGCAGGCTAGCTGACGTGGAGGAGGTGGGAGAAGAAGGTCTGCTGAGAGAATCAGCAGAGGCCAGCTGTCACAGGCGGAGGGAGGGGGCCAAAGCCCTGGATTCGAGCACATGCCAAATTAGGAGTGTCGGGGAGACAAAGAGCTTGCAATCCAGGCCGGGAGAGGTCATTCTAATCATTCAATGAGCGCTTATGCCAGCCACGGTACTGAGGATACTGGAGTGACCAAGACAAAAACGTCATTGCCCTCTTGGGCAAGGCAGTGGGGAATACATAAAACAGTCACACAAATAATTTTAAAATAAAAATAATTAAAGTTTTCACAGGTGAAAAGAGAAAGACATACGCTCTGGGTCTGCTCTGGTCCAGGAGGTTAGAGGTCAGCCGGGCCGGCTCAGGTCGTACTTAACGCAGACCTGTCCAGGTGAATCCATCCGCGGAGCCCCGGACGTCCTTTGCAGCGGCACTGGAGCTGTGCAGTGCCTGCCGTTCTCCCTCCGGGGTGGTAGGGGGCGCTGCGGCGCCGTTCGCCGCTATCCCGACAGCCCTCGCGAGGGCGCTCAGCGGAAGCGGCCAGCTAGCCAAGCGCCGCCATGCCCGGGGATCACCGCCGCATCCGCGGGCCCGAAGAGTCGCAACCGCCGCAGCTGTACGCGGCGGACGAGGACCAGGAGCCCGACGCCCGTGATCCAACTCGGCTGCGGCCTGTGTACGCGCGCTCTGGGCTGCTAAGCCAGGCCAAGGGCTCGGCCTACCTGGAGGCGGGAGGCACTAAGGTGCTGTGTGCGGTGTCCGGCCCGCGCCAGGTCGAGGGCGGCGAGCGCGGCGGTGGCCCGGCGGGAGCCGGAGGCGAGGCCCCAGCCGCGCTGAGGGGACGTCTGATCTGTGACTTCCGCCGCGCACCCTTTGCGGGTCGCCGGCGCAGCCCTCCCCAGGGCAGCGGTGAGGAACGCGAGCTGGCGTTGGCCCTGCAGGAGGCTTTGGAGCCGGCCGTGCGCCTGTGCCGCTACCCACGTGCGCAGCTCGAAGTGTCAGCTCTGCTGCTGGAAGATGGTGGCTCGGCTCTGGCAGCCGCTCTCACGGCCGCCGCGCTCGCCCTGGCCGACGCGGGCATTGAGATGTACGACCTGGTGGTGGGTTGCGGCCTGAGCCGCGCGCCGGGGCCCTCGCCCACCTGGCTGTTGGATCCCACGCGGCTCGAGGAGGAGCGCGCCGCTGCCGGCCTCACTGTGGCGCTCATGCCCGTGCTCAACCAGGTGGCGGGGCTGCTGGGCAGTGGGGAGGGGGGCCCGACCGAGAGCTGGGTCGAGGCGGTGCGTCTGGGTCTCGAGGGCTGCCAGCGCCTCTATCCTGTACTGCAGCAGTGCCTGGTGCGGGCTGCCCGCCGGAGGGGCGCCGCAGCCCAGTCCTGAACCAGAAGCCAAAGAAGTGACAGACGCCTCCTCTCCCCCAAAGGACCTGCACAGTCGGCTTCCAGACTGCACCGCCTTGAGAACTCAGAACAAGAGGGAGGATTTGGGGAGGCGGGCACAGAACTGATGCACTGGGCCGCTGTGTTGGAACGATATTTTTGCAAACTGTTCTGTTAAAGATGGTTTTCTGCTTGAGCTGGCCCCCAACTGTGACCTAGTTAAGAAACCTACGAATGCAGTCTGACTCCCAAGTTGAAAAGGACTTCAGCTGGTCTTACCTGGAAAACGGGACCTGAAGGTACTGCTGTTTTGTGAGGGATGGACCTTATGCAGGCCGGCCATAACTTCCTCCTATGTAACTGGGCTGCGTTTGAGGGAATGGACAAGGGGGCTGTGCCTCTCACTCATATCTGAGCTAAAACAAAACACAAACCCTTTTATACTTGAAAAAGCCTTCTATTGTGGTTCTTCTTGGTACAGGATTTAAAAGAGCAAGGCTCTCCTGAGTTGGGTAGTGTGTTCTTGTTCTCCTCGTGTCCGGCGTTGTCTAAAGTGTGCCCTGTCTCTTAGTGTAACAGAGGAAGAGACAGGCTGAGACAAAAGAAGCCTCAGGGGCTGATACAGGGAACTGTGCTTTGTAAGAAAAGCTGCTCCACAAGTCCCAGAGTCAGGGCTAATGCTGAGGTGTGACAAGAGCGGGGAGGGTTTTGTGGCCCCAGGAACATGCTGGGTGCACTCCCAGCCCCTGGTTTGGTGCCGGGAAAGACCACAGCTCAGGGTGGGGTAGCTGGGAAGGGTTTGGGGCTCCGTGGAAGCCCGGTCCCCGCTTCCTTGGCCTCGTGGAGAGCGGCACAGCAGAGGCCTCCTCCACTGCTGATGAGAAGTGGGGGTCTGGACGGGCTTCACCATGTGATGTGAAGCCCGTCCAGACCCCCAGTCTCATCCAGTCTCGGCTTCTGGGAGAGGGCCGATAAACTGCCAGGAGTGAGAGCTGGTGCTGCCATTCCGTGGGGCAGAGCCAGCCTGGCTGACTGACCACAGGGCTGGGACCTTCCGGGTGGCTCCTGAGCCCCACAGGTTTGTGCTCAGGTCTGGACTGGAGGAGGGCAGGGCAGCCTGGTCCCCTCTCTCTGCTCTGGGCTGATATGGGCTTCTGAACTTGGGCGTCGGGCCTGCTCAGCTTCTCTAGGAAGGGCTGGCCTGGCGTAGTACAAGGGCCAGAATAAGGCTCAGAGACCACACCAGGAATCCCCGACCAGGGAGAAGAACTACGAATTTTATTTTTCCTCTTCTGACATACATATTTCCAGAGCAGATCTGAAATACAAAATACCACACCAGCAAGAGACAAGATAGAAACAGGACATAAAAATGATACCCTTAGTCTGGAGGATGGATTTGTAGGGTAGGTGGGGCATTTGGAACCAAAAGGTATTATGTGGGGCACAGGCTGAGGACCTTAAAGCTTGGTTTCAGAGGAAGGGGGATGGGAGGGTATATCCTGTACACCACTGTGGCTGGTGAAAGCTGTCTGCACCCACTGCCGTGGAGGCCCCAACCCTGAGAGGACTGGTGGGGCCTCGAGGGGTGGGGGGCACATCTGAGCAGTACCTGTAGTCGGAGGGGGCTGACGGTGCTCCCAGGGCCCCCCCCCGGGGGGTGGGCAGAGTCAGCAGGTGGAGGTGGAGACACAGGGAAGTTCTGCACTGCCAGCTCCCCGGCGGCCGAGGCTGGTGGAGGTAGCCCAAGTGGCAGTGGGGGCTGGCCCAGCTCCCCACATGGGGCCACCAGTGCGGAGGAGGACACGACGGGGCAGGAGGGTACATTGGGCTCTCGAATGCCGCACCGAGGGCTGTTATCAGATCCAGGTTGGGGTGTTCTCCGTACAGGAAGGTGTTTTTCCATGACTTTCCTGGCGAGCGTGGTACCACCACCAACCTACAGACACTGGGGCAGGCTCGGGAAAAGGGCAGACATTGGGGTTTTAACAAGCTTACCAGGTGGTTCTCAGGCCATGGGACTGGGACTGTGAGGCATGCCCGTGACATTTCCTCTACAATACTCAAAGCCTACGCCCCTCTTCTAGGAGGAGATGGCATTTCAGCCCACAAGTGGCCCAGCTGACCAACCAAGCCTGAGTCAGGAGGAGCAGGGCACAGGCCGTATTCTGGGCATTGCTGGTGGCGGGTGATGCCCCATCCACCCCTCCGGGCTCCCACACAAACCCTGGTCCCTCCCTTGCTCACAGAGAGGCCTCAGGACCCAAACACAAGGAGGGTGAGGATGGGGGAGGTGCCAGGCCACTCACTGCCGCCTCTGGGTCTCTGCTGTCCTGGGGGCTGCCTGCCTCCGGATGGGCCCTGGGCTCCTGCTGGGGTTCAGTGGTGCTGCGCGAGGAACCCTTAATTCCAGGGACCCTGTTCTCTTCATCCTCTGTCCCTGTGCAGAGAGAGTCACCAGTTAATGGCTAGGTTTGTCAGCCCCAGCTGGTCCCAGAGAGACCACTGGTTGCCCAGCACTGATGGAGAGTGTCCAGGGCTTGAGGGGACAACATGGGTTTGGGCTGGGACGCTCCTCTGGCTCCAGATGTCTGCAGAGTGGGGGGGGGGGGTCGTAGGACCACCAAGAAGCCACAAGGATCCTCAAGCCACAGGAACGGCCAGAGGGAATGGGGGTGGGGAGAGGTGAAGAGCCCAAGGCAGGACTCCAGGTGCCTCTCACACCTGCAGGAGTGGGCAGAGCTGGACACCACTGAGGGTGTGGGGGGCCTGACCTGGCAGCTGGTCCGTGTGCTCCAGGTGCTCCAGCAGGCGGTCCACCTGGGCTTTGATCCGGCTCAGCTCTGCCCTGATGGAGTGCAGCCCCTCCAGCTGGCCTGCTGCTAGAGGGCCCGGAGTCAGGGTTTCCACCAGGCCCCGGAGGCCCAGCCCCTCCCTAGCCGTGCAGATGAGGGCTGCACCCCTTCGCTCACTCCTTTTCTGTCCTGGGGGCACGTGGCTCTTCCTGGGGGCCTTGTGGGGACTGAGACTTCTCTTGACCCCCATTCCTGTGTGAGTCCTCCTGATCTTGACAGACGTATGGTTGATGAGCGGAGGGACCCGCTGGTATTCACACACCCTATGGGACAGGACAGAGGGTGTTAGGCCAGCCCGCCCCTCCCGTTCGCCCAGAGGACCAAGGAGGCAGGACCCACTCACCTGTGGGGAACATCCTCCCTGTACAGCTTGTAGTCCAGGTCACAGTTACTGCTGCTGCAGCAGAGACAGGTGGGGGAGGATCACTGTCCTGGGCCAGAATCTTCGCCCAACCTGCAGCTTAACTTGGGAAAACAGGTACGAAGCTTTTCCTTGGAATCCCAGGATTCTCCACTGGAAGGGCCCCTAGGGACTTGATCAAGGTCACTTTGGGAGACCATAGCAAACCACCTTCCCCATGTGGCAGGAAGGGGACAATCGCCCGCAGGCTTCTGGCCAGCCAGAGCCAGGCCCAGGCACTGCTGACACTCTGGATCTTACTCTGGCAGGGGATGAAAGGGGAAAGTTAAGTCAGGGCCCAAAGCCATGGTGGGGGTGTGAGAGCCTTTAATCCTTGGATGAAAATCACCAGGATGCTGGGCCCAGCATGGGCGGACAATCCAGGCAGGGTGAGGGTGTGGCCAGGCCCCTTGCCCTTTGCTCCTGGCCCTGGGAGAAAGGACCAGCCCGGAAGGCCCCAGGCTTTCACTGCTGGCCTCATCCCCTTCTCACAATGTACCACCACCTCCTGGGTCCCAGGGGGATGGGGAGACCTATGGAGAGAGACAACTGGGTCCTGTCCTGGGCAAAAGGTCTCCATGGGGACGCAGTGGCTGGAACTTCAGGTGCTGAATTGCGGGGGAAATATGATAAACTGGGGGCAGCAGCTTCTGAAACAACTTACGGTATTGAGTGCCCACAATCCAGCTCAGGCCCAGCCCACGAGGGGCGAAGTCCGTGGGGGCCACTGAGGCAGAATGGAGGACATTAGGGGTGCCTTCCCCTTTATCCCACAGGGTCTCCAGGCCTGCAGGTGAGATTTCTGGCCACTTCCTGCTCTCCACCCCACCCCCACCCCGCCCCGCCATTTCTGGCATCAGGCAGGCTGGGTGGGTGGCCTGAAAACCTCAGGGATGCCAATTCCGGTGGTGGGAGGCCCGTCCTTGGAGAAAGGAGAGTGAGCCCAGAGAGTGTGGGGAGGCCCGCTGCAGGGTCGGGATCTGGGTCCCAGGCAGGAAACGGGCAGCCTCCTGCTGGCTAGAAGTGGCCAGCTGGGACGGAACTGAAGGAGACACGTTTCAGCAGAGCACCATCTTTCCAAGAAAGTACTCGCTTGTCCCGGCCCCCTGGGGCTGGCCGGGGCTCCCTCGCCGGGACTGGGCGGAGACTTCAGCAGACCACCTGAACTGCCACGGCGAAGTTTTCCTCGCTGTAGCCTTGGTGGTGGCTCAGTAGCAGAATTGTCGCCTGCCACCAAGGAGTCCTGGATTTAATTCCTGGCCAATGCAAAGATTAATTCTTTTCCCCCCTTCATTACATTTTTTTCTAAAATGATACTGTACTTGGACGGTAAAGGAATAGCATTTTGCTGACCACCGAGCACAGACTCGGGAGCTGTGCTCCGGAATGGAAACAGACAGAACAGGTTTGGGGTATGGGGTCCAGCCGTGTGAACTGTCACAGCAGCATTTGCTGCACACGGGGGTTGTTTGGACCGGGGGTCTCCCTGCTCTGCCTGCCCCCACCTTCGCTCAGCCATCAGCCAGGGCTGGGGCCTGTGCCCTGGACTCGTGGCCTCGCCCCTCTCTCCCTAAGGGCAGTGGCCCGGTTGCAGGTCTGCAGCCACACCAGTGCCCCTGGTCTGGGCCAGTGGTTGTCGTCTGCAAGCCCGGGCTTCCCACAATAAGATAAATAGAGTGCACCTTCAGAATGGCACAGTGAGCAGAGGTCAAGCCACTTCCTCAGGTGTCCTCAGGGGCAAGGGCGAGGGTAGGGAGAGGGGACCTGGGGCAATCCTTCCACCACACACCTTTCCCTTTAGGTTGACAAGTTTCATTTTGAGGCCAAAATCACATGGCCTGGACTTGACCAGTTCTTATGAAGAGGTCATCTGGCCGCTCAGTGGCCACCAAACCCCACCCTGAATCCGCCCCTCCTCTGGGCAATATCCCAGGGGGCCAGAGCCATAGCTGGCACCCACTGCTCCCCCAAGCCCCAGGGAAGCGTTCATTCTCCCCACTGGAGTCCTCTGGTGACACACAGGTCTTAAGGAGGTCACCCCTGCCCAGGTCTTGACTGCGGGGCCCTCTAAATGGAGTCTGAGCCCCCGTGGGACAACTGTCATCGCTCCCTGCTGCTCCCATTGCTCTGACCTGCGCCTCTCAGAGGCCCAGCAGGGCTGGCTCTGAGCTCGCTGAGCCCGAGGGTGCAGTGCTGGAGGAGCATGAACTCTGAAGACAGCACCTGGGGCTAAAGAACTGACTGAGGGGGTCGCTCAGCCTCCAGCGTGGCCGGCTGGGTTGAAACACATGAGAGCACTGTGGGGCAGAGCCCCTCACCTCCCAGCAGGCGCGTACTCACAAAACCAGACCAACAGACTCCCCCAGCTATGCGTCTCCCGCGGGAGACAGCGAACCAACGCACCAGAGGCGCAGCTCTGCATCGTGGCAGAAATGCAAGTTTAAAGCGCTGGGTTACTCACAAGCACACATCTGTTCATAGCCCGAAACTAATGCAGGGGAAAGCCGCCCACACTGGCATTCACTGGGTGCCACGGACCCCAGGCTGCGCCCGCAGGGAGAGATTGGGCCTGGCCTCTCTCCGGGTCAGCCTGGAGGTGCAGAGACTTGTCGGAGCAGCCCCCCACCTGGCCCTGGCATCCCACTTCCAGACACACAAACAGGGCAAAGTGCGAAGCCGGCACCTTCAGCACCAGCAGGGTGTTTGCACGCGTGCTGTTCCTAAGAGTGAGCACCTGCTCACCGCCTTCCGCCTCCCCTGCTGGCAAGGCAGAAACCCCCCGGTTGCCCACCAGAGGGCCCGGCGCTCAGCACGACCGTCACATACGCACACCAAGGGGCACAGGGCCCGCCACGTTCGCACACACCCCTTATGCCTGTGAAAATGGCACATTGGCTGGCAGAGGTTGGTCGCCTCCTTTCTGAAAATGTTTAAAGGTTTCTTGAATATTTTTTAAGCTTCCCAAGTTACTGTCAAGACTTCATCCAGAAATGTTCTTATTTGTTACTTCCCAAACACCTATACCTGGAAAGTGCCCCCCAAGTGCTCCCCTGGGGGGGCTCCAGGTGGGAGGAGGGTCACCCTTCTCTCCTGCAGGAAGGGGCTGGGTGACATCGGCGAGATGGGGCCTTACAGACAAAACCTGAGGCCCAGGGAGAAAGGACCTCAGGTACCACAGTTACTGGGCCAGGCAGCCTGAGCTGGGGTCCTTGTCCCAACCCAGGAGGACCCAGAGCCCCAAACAAGCCTCCCTCCTCAGCAGACAGACTCACCAGGGGGTGACTGGTTCCCACCGTCTCTTTTGGCCTGGCCGGACCGGGCCGGGGCTGGGCTCCCGAGCCATGTCCAAATCTGAAGAGAGCACAAGGGAGTGGACAGAATGTGAGAGGACAGAGGAAGGGAGGGTGGGAGGAAGGGAGGGCGGGTGCAGGAGGAGGGGCCAAGTGCACGTGGGTTCCTGCTTGTTTCCTGGGCGGCCCTTCCCTGCTCCTCAGCTCTTGAGGTGGGCAGCCCAGCCTGGCCTCCCATGGACCCTGAGTCCACCCACCCAGGGCTGGACTGAAGCTCCAGAAGGACCATCTGCATCCTCAGAGGACCATGGCGCTGAAATGAACCCCCAACCCTGCCACTTTGAGACAGCCATGGGAGAGAACCACCTCTTTCCTATTATACGAATAATTACAGAAGAGACCCTACACTGTGGGTATCACCCCATCTCCCAGGCCCTGGAATCAGGAGTGCCACCGTCAAAATGCAGGGGGGGGGGGGGTGTCTGTAATCCTCGCATCCTCTGAGGAGACACGCAGTCCTGGCCTGGGTTAATTCTTGAGTGCTCTCCCGCTGCCTGTCTGCCCACCCCTGCCGGCCCTGCTGCCAGGTCCACGCCCCACAGCTGCCTCTGGGCTCAGCCCTCGCGCCGGCTGCACCTGAAATGGCCAGCCTGCTCTGAGTGGGAAACCAAGCGAGCGGCCAGCCTGGGCCAGGGGGCTGACACCCCACTGCCCTCTCTGGGTGGGGAGGTCGAGAGCCAGCGGAACCCACTCAGGAGAGGATTGAGGAGGCAAGCGATGTAGCCGTCTGTGCGCCAGCCGGCGGTGGGCAGATTGCCTCGTTGCTGGGTTTCCTCAGTGTCCCCGCCCCAGAGGCGGGGCCTGCTCACTGCTGCAGCCTTGCAGCCCGCTCAGGGCCTGCCGTTCGGTGGGCGTGCAGTTCACGCCTGCCGAACACGTGAATGGAGCGCCACTAGACCAGTTCTGGTTTCTGTCTGTGGGTTCGGGTCAGACCCCAGAGTTTCACCGATGACTCTGAGGCTCCTCCTGGGTCCACCCCTTTCTTTACGAACCTGTGGTCGTAGTCCATGGTCCACTTGGCTGTCAAACAGTACTGGGACTCAGAGGGGCTCCAGCACTGCTCCCCCGGGGAACACGTTCAGGAAAGCCTCGAAGGGGCACTGGAGGAGAGTGCGTGGATCTACACACTTCTGGCTCGTGCAAGGCTGCGCCACTGGACAATGTGTGGCCAATGTAGTAGGTGTCCTGTCAGGTCCAGGACACCTGCTACATTGGCCACACCACCAAGACAGGGAGTCACAGCAGCTCTACCTGATACACAGAGACAGGCACAGGGAGGCTGCCAAAAGTGAAGAGACAAAGAACATGGCCCGAATGAAAGAACAGATCAGAACTCCCGAAAAACAACAACAACAACAACAACAACAACAAAAAACTAGACAAAATGGAGATGAGCAATTTACCAGAGGCACAGTTCAAAACTCTGGTCATAAGGATGCTCGAGGAACTTAGTCTCACAACCGTGTAAAAAGGATCCAGGCAGATATCGTAGGATATACTAATGAAAATAAAGAACAGGGAATCAGTAGTAGATTGGATGAAGCTGAGAATCAAAGCAATGATATGGAAAGCAAGGAAACAAAAAACCAATCAGAACAAGAAGAAGAAAAAGAATCAACTCCCCCCCCCAAAAAAAAAAAAAAAAAAAAACGAGGACCGTGGAAGGAGCCCCTGGGACAACTTTAAGCATTCCAACATTCGCATCATAGTCTGATTCCTGGTCAAGTCACATGCCTGGGCTGAGGGCCAGGTCCCCTGTTGGGGGTATGTAAGAGGCAACTGATTGATGTTTCTTTCCCTCACTTCCCCCCTTCCCCTCTCTCTATAAATAAATAAAATCTTAAAAACAAAACAGAACAGAACAGGAGAGAAGCAGAAGTGGGTGGACACAGCGAGCGAGCCTGGAGCTGACTCCCAGACGTGCCCACCCTGGATTCACCCCACGGACACAAAGCGGTTTACTTTCCTCACCGAGCTTCAGGGAGCGAAGGAAAGGGTTGTCGTGTCAACCCCAGCGTTAAAGACTGCAACCAGCAGCTCTCAGCTACTGAACCGTGACTATTTGCCAGGCATTGTGTGACAGGTTTTACATCCATCATCTCATTTAATCCCCACGACAGCCTCTCGGAGGAGATGTTAGCAGTGCCCCCATCTTAGAGAGGGGCCACGTGGACAGCGAGTTGGGCGGGCGGTGGCATCGCAGTCCCAGCCTCACAACTACTGCAGTGCTCCTGGAAGTTGGAGGACTTACTCGAAGATACTTCGCTCTGACAGAGCCTGGTGCTGCCTGGGCCTCCAGGCCACGCTGCCGTTGCGCAGGGCGGCTCCATCACCTGCTCTGCCGTGCAGAGAACCCAATGGCTGGTGAGGCCCCTGGTTAGAGCGCGGGGCTGGCAAGGCCAGCACAGTAGGCTGGAGTCCGGGGCCCCCGGTGGCTTCTTGCAGTGGATGTGAGTCATCCTTCTGGCCACTCCAGCTCTGAGGTATCCCCAGCTTTGGCACACCTGCCTCCCATGAAAGAAGCTAAAAATGTCCCTTTCCCAGCCTCCCTTGCAGCTAAGGCCTGAGCACATTATTTGACTCCCCTGGTCAGACCTACACACCCAACTTTAAATTAAAGCTGCTGATGGGAAGAAGCACATCTCAGCAATTGATGGTGATGGTGGCAGCCGCTACATCCAGCTTTTGAAGGTGATGGGACCTCCGGCCCGCACTGCGGGGGCCGACTGTGGCGCCCATGCCCAGCAGAGGCTGCAGGCCTCTCTCAGATCCGACCCTTCGACATCCTGGGTGTCCTGGGAGCTCACCAGTCTCGTCAACACTTTCCTTTTCTGCTCAGAGTTGCCAGAATCAGTGCCTGTTGCTTAGAACTAAGAACCTTGATTGATATAGAAATAGAACTAGGAGCCAATGTGGCTCAGCTGGCTGGAACGTCGTCCTGTAAACGGAGAGGTCCCGGGTTCAATTCCTGGTCAGGGCACATGCCTAGGTTGTGGATCCGGTTCCTGGCTGGTCGGGCTCTGTGTGTGCGGCAACTGATCGATGTTTCCCTCCCACATCGATGTTTCTCTCCCTTTCTCTCTCCTTCCTTTCCCCTCTCTCTAAGGTCAGTAAGCATGTCCTAGGGTGAGGATTAAAAAAATAAAGGACCAGGGATGGATGCAACAAGAGGGCTGGAGGGAAACAGGGTGATACAAGGCTGGCAGGTGGTCAGAGGACAGTGAAAACCCAGCGAGTATTAAGGGAGAGGACGCCAGCAGCCCATGGCATGCAGTGGTGACTCCGTGAATTCTGCGGTCGCCCAGAGCCAGGTGCCCATTGGAAATGAGGCTCTGGGGGCCTGAGGGCTCCTGCCATGGACGAATATAAAGAGAACCCTGGAGTCAAGGGCCGCTGGGCAGGGTGTTGTGCCAGTGGCACCACATAGCTTCAAGGGAAAAAAGACAAGCTTGAAGTCCAAGTCCAAATAATCATCAGCTCAAGGCCAGCTTCAGGCGTGGTGAGAAAGCCAGGGGATCTTTGTGACTAGCAACTGCAAGGCTGAGAGAGCAGAGCAAACGTCAAGCTTGATCAGTGGTTACAGGGTGACACTGTCGTCAGATGGCTTCACACCCTCGCTGGGTCTCTGGGAAGACGGGGAGGACTTAGCCCACCCCCTCCCCCACTGAGCTTCCCTTGGTCACAGTGAAGGTCCTGGCGGCAGAAACTCACTAGTTCTGTGTCACAGCCGCACCCCTTTCCTCCTGGGCACACATCCCGCTGGGGCTTCCCGACCTCTGTGGTAGTTCGTGCCCCTCTCGGCCGAGGGGTGGCCAGTGGCTGTGGGTAGGCGGGACATGCACCTCTCCCGGGCTCCTGGCACCCTCCCAGTGTGCGTCCACCCTCCTGCTCCAGGAGCGGGCCACCTGCATGCCTGTGCCCCTGGTGAGCTGGGAAGCCACGTGCTCAGCTGGCAGGGCCTCCCTCAGCCTGGGCTCCCCCGCGCCCTCATGGCACACGTGCAGCCTTGGCCAGCAACAAGCATTTCCTGAAGTGAGGATCTTGTAATGACCTTGGGGTCCCCTTGTGCGCCCTCCCCAACCTCCCTTTATTTTCTCCAGACTGCAGTGACCCCTGCAGGCCCCAGAGGGCCAATGACCTCAAGTCTGGGATGAGGACTGAATCGCCAAAAGAACCGAAAGATTTTGCTAATTTATATTGGCAAAAACCTAGCAAAGTGATCCAGGAGTGGATTCTGAGGGTGGAGACGGGGGGAGGAAGAAAATAATGTCCGTGGGATTGAAGATTTTGGTATTTAGGGTTCTCTGGGGCTTGTCTGAGTAGCTGGGATGGTTCTCACTGTTTGCTGTCATGGTTGCTTAAAACTTGGACTCAGTTGTGGCCAAAAAATATTAGCTAAGAGCTAATAATAAGAAGAATGAGAATAGCTAAGACTTACTGAGCATTTGCTATCCGCCAGGCACAGTTTTAAGCACCGTACTTATTTAAAATGTATTTAGTTAACAAATGCGGTTTAGATGGGATAATGTTGACGAGGGAATAAAGAAGTTAGCTGAGCTAACAGTCGTTGGTGTTTACCAGTCTCAGGAGGCGCTGTCCCGAACACTGTAATGTCCTGACTCGTTTTATTCTCCTCACTTTACAGGAGAAAATGAGGCAGGGAGACGTGTGAGGGCCCGGGCTGCACAGCAGGAGGTGAGCTTCAGTGCGATGCACTTGAACCATCCCGAAACCATCCCCCGCCACCCTGCTGGTCCGTGGAAAAATTGTCTTCTGGGAAACCAGGCCCCCATGCCAGAAAGGTTGAGGGCCGCTGTTTTAGGGTGACCAGCGGTCCTGGCTTGCTGGGGACGGAGGGGTTCCCCAGTGTCAGGTAGGACAGAAGGTAAACCAAGGCAGGGAGGAGGAGTGGGACGTGTCTCGCCCACTGACTCAGCAGTCCAGAGCCTCGTCCGATGATATTGCCAGGTGTTCCAACACCACGAGAAACTCCATGTGAGCACGGGAGGAGGGGACCCCTTGAAATTCTACACGTAATTTCTACTGTCTGGGAAAGAGAGCCTTGACACTGTGTGTTCACCCCGAGGCCTAGAAAGGGAAGGGGAAAGGGTCCATGGTGCCCAGAGAAGCAACCCAGAAAACAACTTTGGTTAATTGCCTACCTCTGGTCACTATCTGTTTTATAGGGAGCCCCTAATGCTTCCAGAAAGAGCCCTTAAATAACTTTGGGTAACTGCCCCAACTTGAATTAACTGTCTCCTGTCATGTATGTGTTTTACAACAAGATGAACAAACAGGGTCTGGAGCAAGATAAGACTTCGGGCAGACAGACCCCCATTCATACCTAAGTTTGGGTTGTCACATCCCCCTGGGAAAGCTGGCAGCACCTTTATCTGTCAATCAATATGTGACTTCTTCACCCCCCATCCGGCCAGCTATGTAAGTCCTTGGGACAGAGGACCTGCCACCCTTACCTTGCCCTGCCCTGAACCTATGCCTTTCACCCCCCAGCTCAGCAAGGCCATTGTCTTCCATGAGACACTGTCCCGGATAGACCCTGCTTGCACAGGGTCTAATAGACACTGACAGACTTGCTGATTGGTAATCCTTCACTGTGTCAGCAAGAAGAACCGAGTTTCTCCTGTAACACCAGCACATGGGACTTTCCTGAAGCTGGGACAGTTCCAGGCAAATTGGGACAACTGGTCCCCCTCTGTGTTAAATAACTTGCCCAAAGTCACACAGTTAGCAAGTGGCAGAGCCTAGCCCCAGAGTCAGGTGGTCTGGCTTTAGACCCAAGCCCTCTGCCTCTCTCTGCCTGCAGTCCTAGAACCAGAGCCTGCCTGTGAAGTAGCCGGAGGCCTTGTTAAAACCCAGCTCACCCGCCTCCCCTTCAGAGTCTCCCCAGGACAAAACTGACTTGGGGGCCGCTGAGAACTTGCTTCTCCAACATGTTCCCAGGTGAAGTCGACGCTACCGGTGCGAGGAGAACCGCAGCACTGTGCTGACTCCAGACGAGGCTGCCATGGGCTGTTCAGGTAGGACCTGCTCACTGCCGCCTCCACCCACGAGCCCTGAGGGGGCTCCGCAGGCGAGCCCTTTGCCGTGGCATCCAGAAATACACGACGAGGGACAAACAGGAGTGGCAGGAATGCTGATAGGAACGCTGCAGCCAAAGGGGGAGCCGGTGCCCAGGCGTCAGAGGCTCCGCAGGGCCCTGGGCTGCCAGCGCTGGCAGCCGGTGGAGGGGGTGGTGCCACGAGGGTGGCGCCTGTGTGGTGGCTGCGGGAGTGCATGTCGCAGTCCCTGCGCCTGCAGCGGGGCGTGGGAGTCCACCCAGGCTGGCTTCACAGCGGGACTCGGGCCGCTGTTTCTGGCCACACAGGTGCCCGGCCCCGCTCTCTGAGTCTCCCCAGGATCCTGTGACCAACCATTGTCCTTTTTCCGTTTTTAAACTGAGGTGAAATTTTCATAACATGAAATCAGTCCATCCACAGTCGTGACTTCTCCAAGTCCCACACGGATCTCTACAACATGTCTGTCATTCCAGAATGAAACCTGCCCTCGGTGAGCAGCTACTCCCACTCTCCTGCTGCCCCTGCCAACGCCAATCTGTTCTATTTCAACAGATTTTCCTGTTCTGAATGTTGCATATAAATGGAATCATACAATATGTGACATCTTATGACTAGCTTTTTTCACTTAAAATAACATTTTCAAGGTTCCTCCACCTTGTGGTATGCATCAGTACTCCATTCTTTTTAGTGGCTGGATGATATGATATGTACGCACCGTGATTTTCCTGCGCACGCATCCGCTGGTGGGCGTTTGGGTTGTTTCTACCTTTTGGCTATTGCGGATGCTGCTTCTGTGAACTTTGTGTATAAGAACTCGCATGCATTCTTGTTTCCAGTTCTCTTGGGCATGTGCCTGTGAGTGGAATTGCTGGGTCACATGGTAGTTGTGTTTAACTTTTTGTGGAATCGCCAAACTGTTTTTAGCAGTGGTGGCACCATGTTACACCCCCGCCAACAGCGCACGAGGGCTCTGGTCGGTCCCCAACCTCATCAACAATTACTGTCTGTTTCTTTGGAAACAGCTGTCCTAATGGCTGTGAAGTGGTGTCCCACTATGCTTTGGTTCGGATTTCCTAGTGACTGGTGATGTTGATCACTTTTCATGTGCTTGCTGGCCACTTGCGAGTCATCTTGGAGAATATCTATTGAACTCTTTTGCCCATTTTATTAATTTTTTTATAGTTTACATATAATAAGATACATTTATTTCAACTGTAAATTTTGATGAGCTTTTTTTAAGGTTTTATTTATTTATTTCTAGAGAACGAGGAAGGGAGGGAGAGAGGGACAGCAACATCAGTGTGTGGTTGCCTCTTGTGTGCCCCTTACCTGGGACCTGGCCCGCAACCCAGGCAGGTGCCCTGACTGGGAATCCAACTGGCAACCCTTTAGTTCAAAGGCTTGTGCTTAATCCACTGAGCCGCACCAGCTGGGCCTTTGTCCCTTTTAAAATCATTGTCCTTAGGATCACTTCCTTTTCTGCTTTGATTAGCCAGAGCTGTTTCTATAGGTTGCTGCTAAGACCTGTGATTGGTACTCTTCCCATCCCTCCCCACCCCCCACCCGTAACCCCAGGCCACACTTCTACCTCCAACCAGCAAAGCAACTCCCCGTGAGCACACAAGGGCATGCGATGCGGCACATTTTGGACAGAGGTAACAGCACCTGCCTGGACCCTCCGGCCACTGCAGGGAGCGGAGGGAGACGGGGCCACAACAGACCCCGGTGTAGATGATCACAAAGAAAGAGGAAACACGTGGAGCAGGCAGACAGCTCAAAGGGACAGCGTGTGAACAGAAACACAAGGCCAACAGAGGCAGTGGTGAGGGGAGCTGGGGCAAGACGTCGGGGATGCAAATGAGGCTTCAGCATCTATGTGTTATTCAGGGCCTGAAGCCTCCAGAGGGCAGCCTGGGTCACGTGGGTGAGCAGGGAGGAGGCTCGGGCGGGCAGGAGGCACTCTGAGCTTCGGGCTCTCTCTGGTCCTCCAGGGTCATCCTGGCTCCTCTGAATTCCCCTTCGAAACGAGCATTCACAAGTTTGTTCCATAACTTAGTTTAATCTTTTGTGGGCTGCATCCTGGGCCACTGGGAACTTCCATCTGCCCCAGAGGGTCCAGCCCAGATGGAGGAGAGCAGTCTCAATCTCGTCTGCCCCTGACCTTGGCTCTTGTTTCACCACCTGACTGAGGCCCATCTCCCGGATCAGAAGCAGACTGAGGGGCCCCAGGCTCCCCTCCCCCTATGCTAGCCTCCCTAATGGCCCCGCCCCCTTCCTGCAAGGTCTGGGACCTCTTCAGATGTTGGGCTTGAGGTCTGGGCCTGGCCCCTGTTCCAGAGACATGGGCAGACAGGCAGGCAGGGCTGGTGCACCCAGGCAGAGGCAAGGGAGAGGAGTGGCTGAGCTTCAGGGCCCTGGGCCCCAGCGGGAAATGTGCTCCTGAGCTGGGAAGGAAGAGAACAGAGCGAGGCTCGATGGCAGCCCAGGGAGTCCTGGGAAGCGGACCTGCACTTGGTCCAGAAGTACCCTTGGCCATGGTCCTGTGTAGCTCCAGACCCTCCCAGCAGGTGCTGCTGGGAGCTGGCTCCAGGCCAGGCTTCCCCTCTGCCTCCGGCCAGAGTTCACTGGGCTCCAGAGAGTCAGGTGACATTGAGGAGCCCAACAGGCCCCCCAGGGAGCAATTTCAGCGACAGGAGGAAGGGACATTGGAGAAAGCCGGGTCAGGCTGCGCATTCAGTTGGGCCACTGGGTGAATGCCACGCTCGGTGAGGCTGTGCTCGCCTCTCTTCATGGGGCCTCAGAGTTGCCCGCCTGGAGCAGGGTGTTCTCAGTGGCCCTGTGGGCCGGAACACTCTCCAGGCCTGTGGACTGGATGTCCTGGCCGACTGGGTGGGGCCTGGCAGCCACCCCAGGGGACAGGGCTGCAGGGGCGGGGGCCGTGGGAGGACCCTCACCGAACTGGCAGATGTAGCGGTTTCGGGTTCTACAGCGCTGGTCGTTCCAGTTGAAGGCGGCCGAGGCCTGCAGCTCCACACAGTTGCCAAACCTGCGGGGCGGAGATGCCAGACCCTCAGAGCGATGACGTCAGGAGTCTGGGAGAGGCTTACTCCTCTGTCCCAGCAGACCCCCTGCATCTAAGAGGCCTCAGTGCCTCCGTCCTGCCCTGCATCCTTTCCTGCGAATGGGGCTTCTGGGAGCCAGACCCAACCCAAGATCCCTCTCCTGCTCCCCAGACCACCGCAGCTCTCCCCTGGGAAGCCGGGAGATCTTGGCACACCCCCTACCTGGGGCGGCAACTCCGCCCACCCACTGCCAGCGCTCAGCCACACCAGCCAATGGGGGGGGGGGGGGTGGCGACCCACAACAGAGAGGCCCAGGTGTTCCCTCCCAGCAGGGAGAGGTGTGCCTGGGTGCCAGAGCAGGCTCACTGCCTCTAGGAGGTGGGCCAGGGGCACAGGCCTGGCTGCTGCCTGGGAGGTAGAGGGAGGGTTGGGTGAGATATTTGGAGTCCTTGGGGGCCACACAGCCTGACCGCCTCGACCCCTGTCACCCCTGCCCTGGGCATTCCTGTGACTGTGAAGACCAGGGCAGGGCTGCCTACGTAACAAGAAGGCCCTTAGCACAGGCTGGCTGGCGGGTGGGCGGATGTTGTGTGAACAGGAGCAGGGGGCCGGACAGCTACAGAATTCGGGAGTTGATGCACTGATACAGACCCAGGGAAGCAGGGGGTGGGGATGGGTAATAGAGGAGGGACCATGGATGAAGCCTTCTTGGGTTCCTTTTTTTACATGAACACCTGGAGGCCTGGGGTGTGCCCCACCTCAGCACCCAGCTGGGCCCTGACTTCCTCCGCACCTGGGTACCAGGTGAGGCTCAGACCCAGGCAGCAGGCTGGGTGGAGGTTCTTCAGTGGCAACTGCAGGCTTAGCGAGCAGACTCAGGGGAGAAGGTGGGCCCAGGGGAGGGGGCACCCCAGACTCACCCCTGGTTGTCAGGCTGCCCAAAGGCAAAACTGGTGAAGGACTGGTGCTCCCCGGTAGACCAGCGGAAGGAGTCCTTGGAGGTCTTGTAGGTGAGCCCTGGGCCGGGGCAGTCGAGGTTGGCCCCACGACCCAGGAAAGGAGGGCCCCGAGCCCCGAGCCTGCTGCCCAAGGCCTGTCTGGCCCCAGCCCCCAAGCCCCCTTCCCTGCCCTTCTGGTCCCCCTTGTGGTGTTCTCTCTCTTGGGCTCTCTCCCCAGGGAGGGGGTTGCAGCCTGACCCCCACGCTGGGCTCCCAGCCCTCTCCACACCCTCCCTGTCAGCTGGGGGTGCTCCGGGTTCCCCCTGCCCCTGGCCCAGACTCCTGGAGCACTGCAGGGCACCCCAGCCCCATACTCACCGATCCAGAAGTTCCTGGTCTCAAAGTCACTGTCGGTCACCTCGTTGGTTGTCTCCAGGCGGCCCAGGTAGAAGGCGAGGATGTCTTGCACCTTCTGGCTCTCGATCTGGGCGAGGACCCCGCCCTTTCCCTGCAACGCCCGCTCTGGGTCATGCCCACGGGGGCCCCAGGTCTCAGGCCAGCCCTCCTGCCACCCCACTGTGGCCACAGACAACAAGCGGGGTGCTGGGTCCTCACTGCCCCACCACAGCCTCCTGCCTCGTAGAGCTGGTCCCCCCTCCCCCTCCCCACCCCAAGGGTCCAGACTGACAGCGTCCTGCCATTGGAAGGGTTTGTTTTACCTGCTTAGTGCCTTAAATACGTTTGATTTGCCTGTCAGCATTAATAAGTCTAGAGATGGCAATGAAAATCTGGATTTCTGGTTCTCCTAAAACGGTCAGTTCTGGCCTCCCCAAACCTGCTCACCACCAGCAGGTGGCGCTGAGTCAGCACAGTTCCTTAGATGGAGGTGGGTGGGGCCTCGTCCCGGGTCCCTCAGCGCATTAAGTGACCTCATGGTTTCTACCGGCCTCTGAGTGAACCCTGCTTTATGCTAATGATGAGAATCGGGTCAGAAGATGTCGAAGGAGCCATCTCTTAGTCCAGCGTCCCTCCATTAAGACCCTTGCTTGAGACCGTGGGGCCACCCCTGGGAAGGCAGGGGTCAGCTGTCACCTGGCATTTCATCTTGGCTCCGTAATAGGTGTCTGCCTCCGAAGACACCATGAAGCAGTCCCCGTCGATCCTCAGGTCACAGGAGTGGAAGGGAAAGTGTACCCTGGCTGGGGAGGGGGGAGCCTGAGTGTGTGTGGGGGATCTCCTGTCAGCGCGGTGAACCCGCCCACCCTGCCAGGGAGCTGAGCTCACGGTGCCACCCGCCGGAGTGTGGGCCGGGTCAGTGGTGTGCGGGTAAAGGTGTGACAACCAGCTCTCTGCCTCAAAGTGAAACTTCTGATTGGTAGCACTTGCCAATTTCTGTGGTGTAGATGCCCACACCCTGGCTGGCTTCAGGCTACCAATGTCACTGAACATGGACTTGGGAAGAGATGTGCACGACGGGCAACCCTGAGCAGGTCTGAACAGGTCTGAGCCGGATCCAGCACACCAGCGAGGGGTCCTGGGAGGGGCCGGCTCTTGGGGCCCTCGGGTCAGGACTCACTGGCGCACTGGGCTCCCCCGTAGCCCACGTCGCAGACGCAGGAGCACTCCTCTTCCCGGAACCGGCCGTGCACGCACTGCACGCTGCACCGCACTGCCGGGAGGGCCAGGGAGAGACCGAGCTGGGCATAGCCCGGGGGCCCCAGGCTGCCCCTCCCAGGCTGTGCACATGCAGGGACTGGCGGCCACAGGGAGACCGCCCTTCTGAGGGAAGGAACGCTGCCCCCGTGGCGCCTTCGGTTTCTCCTCATTGTAGAGAGAAGCACACTGGGGTTTGGGAGGTGACCTGCCTGGGGTCACAGCTGGGGAGGGGAGACAGTGGGAGAAGAATCCACTTCTGAATCCTAATTCTGTCTTCCTCCCCCCATCCAGAGCCTATGGGGCTGGTGGGAGTCCACTCTGAGTCCGCTGCACAGCTCAGGGTCCGGCCCGTGGGCAGCGCTCAGTGCGAGCGTGCTGAATGACTTCATGCCCAGTGAGGACCGGCACGTTCACAGTCAGAGCCCCTCACACACTCGATGCTCCCTGGAAACTCACTCAGTGAGTGCAGTGCAGCCGCTGGACACACTACAGAAGCGTGTGTGTGTGTTTGCGCACAAGAGCGTGCCCATTGCACTCAGGCCCTCTGCCCCCCCTGGGGGCTGCCTGTGTGTGGGGGGCCTGGACTCCCCTCGCTGGGTCCCTCACGCTGTTGTGATCTGGAACCCCAGGAATGCCTCACCTTGGCAATACCTGCCCGTGTAGCCAGGGGGACAGTGGCAGTGGCAGGTGCTGATGTTGAGATGCCCGTGGTTCCGGCAGCTCATGCGGCACGGGTTCCTGGGGACCTCTGGCCAGAGAAGGAGGGAACTCTGGAAGGAGGCCTCCAGGCAGGTCGTCCCTGGGTGCAGAGGCCCAGGGCTCCTGGGACCGCCCCGCAGGATGCAGCCTCCCTCCTCTCGTCACCAGATCAAACTCTCCTACACCCACCACCCAGGAGGAGGCAGGCAAGGTGGGCACTTACCACAGAGCCCCCCTGCGTGGTCCCAGGCTTTGAAGCAGCCTGAGATGCTGGCCGTGCAGAGCGAACACCAGGCACCCTTCTTGTAGGGGACGATAGTCTTCCCGTTGACCTCCCAGTTGCCTCTGTGAGAATAAGCACCAGAGGGCTGGAAGGGCCTGGCCCTCGGCCAGGCAGGGGTGGGCCTTGCTGCCTGCCCCAGCCATCCCTTCAGCTCCTTCTGGCCCTGCCCGGGAGCCAGGGAGCTGGGTGAGACTGGGGGGTTTCCTAGGAAAGAAAAGAGGACCTCCAAACTAATACTGGGTCAGGTCACTCCCTGAAGCCGGTAGTGCTTCCAGAAAGAGGCCTCTGAGGAGACCACATTCTGCACAGCTGCAATCGTGGGTGCTGCCACCTGTGCACCTGATCCCTGACCCCCTTCTGCCCTCTCCCACAGGGTTGGACCAAGAGGTCAAGGCCTTTTGGGTGAGCGGGTGGGCATCTCCCCTAGGGTGAAAGTGTCCTGCCCATGCCAGCCCCGACAGCGCAGCGTGGTGGGGCTTACCCGGGGGAGTAGGCGCAGACAAAGGCTTCCATCTCAGCCTGGTGCCCAGAGCAGGGGTGTCGCCCGCAGCCCAGCTGGCTCGAGGTGGCCCACACAAGCTGCGGGAGACACAGGACTCAGAAATCCTATCAGGCCACCCCCACTGGCAGTCTGGGGCCAGCAGCACAGGTGATGCTCACCTGGGGAGGGAGGATACAGCTTTGGCCCCAAGCCAGGCAGACAGACAGCTCCCTCCCCTCCCCTGGGGCCTCAGGAGTAACCGCCGTGATGGGTGGGGCTATAGGATGGGTGGAAATAGCCTAGGAAGGCTTTCTGGGTGGGGGTGGGGGTGGGGAGCAGGGGGGTGAGGGGCAGCAGATACCTGAAGGGAGGGGAAATTGTGGATTGGTGGAGGAGAGTCAAAAAAGAAGGACTTCGGCATGAAAGGCCTTGTGACAGACTGCAAAAATGGACACACTTCTTGCTTCAGCACCCCTTTAAATGTGGCTTCGAAGCCTTTGCATCAACAGAAGGACTCTTTCCCCAACACTGGCCCTGTGGCTTGCAGCGGAGGTGATATTGGGCCAGTTTTGAACCTAGGCCTCAGGAGACCCTGCAATTTCTACCCTCATAAAACTGCTCAAGCCACCGTGTGAGCAAGGCTCCTGGCGGGTGAGAGCCCTCCTAGGGCAGAGATTGGGGCCACACTAGACAGCCCAGCATCTGGCCAACCCGGCAGCGGATCGCAGCTGCGTGAGTGGGCCCAGCCAAGACCAGAAGAACTTCCCAGCTGCTCCCAACCCAAACTGCCCCTACAGAATGGTGAGATGCTAAATTTGGAGGTAGCGTGGGTTGTGCAACAAAAGCTAATGGATATAGGTCTTTAATAGTTTTCAAAACTTAGATCTAAAATCTTAGAATCAGTGACAACTTGGAAATGAGAACAAGTGGTCAAAACACAGGCAGAGCTCAGCACACTCCGGTAGCCACTTAAAATGATAAGTATGAGACAGGGAGAGGCGAACGTGTGGTCATACGTATGTGCCCAACAATGAAAGAATATACATTCTTTGCAGGAATTCATGGCATCCTTGCCAACACTGACCCCTCACTAAACCTCAGAGCAAGATTCATCCAGCACCAAAGAACCAATGTCCTGCAGGCCATGTTCCAATTCTGTGCAATGAAATCTACAGTAAGGAATTTAGGAGTAAAGAAGAAAGCACAGTTTGGAAGTTTAGACACACATTTCAAAACCGAAGACAGCATCCTGACGAAAAACAGGACACACGGACCCTGAGTGATGCCGGGAACGCTGAGTGCTGGAGCTCACGGGGCACGGGTGGCGAAGTTTAGGGAGAAATCTACAGCCTTAAACCCACAAAGCAGAAACGAAAAAGACAAAACTGATGAGCTGAGAACCCAAATGAAGATTATAAAAAAGAATAACAGTAAATTGAATAAAATCAAAGAAAGAAAATAGTAAAAATGAGAACAGAAATTAATAAAAATTTTTAAATGAAAACAAACAACTAAATTGTTAAAATACAGAAACCTCTGGGAAAATTGGTCAAGAATAAAAGAGAGAAGGCAAAAATAAACTTGGAATTTTAAAAGGACATTCACTACAGACACAGTAAATACTTTTAAAATCTCTGGTAAACAAGGAACAATTATGAAGCTCGATTTTGTTCTCTCGAGGTCACCATCCACCGCTGTTTCACTGTGCGGATTCAAGAAGCTTATATCACATTTGTGGCTGAATGTTAGTGAGAAGCTAGCTACCAACTCATTTTTTCCATTACCAATTCATTTTTTTAAGAATCTGAAATACTAAGAGTTCTAAACATCAAGATAAGAAATGGCTATTGTTTATAACTAGCTCATAAAATAAAATTTGCAACAAAATTTTTAAAAAGGAACAGTTATAACCAATCAATTGGAAAACATAAAATGGACAACTTCCTAGGAAATAAAACTTTCTCTGAAAGAAAGAGAAGAAAATAATCTATGACCATTTCTCAAAGTTGGGTCAGTAATTAAAAATCCACACATACATACACTTACACAAAACAAACAGAAAATAGAACAAGACACAAATAGTTCTAAAGGAGAGTGATAGCAATAGAAAACGAGGCAAAGCTTTCGACCCATTTTATGAGGTCAGGATGACACTGCCATCACCCAGGTAAGGGCAGTACAAGGAAAGAAAATCAGAAGACAATTTCACTATCAAATAATATTTAGCAAACCAAATCCAGCAATGAACAAAGCCAAAACAGCACACACACACCCCCATCACATTATCCCACATCAAACAACGTGCAAAGTGGGCAGATGCTCCAAGTATTTAACAAACAGTAGGCAATCAGAACAGACACTGGGCTGGAGCAGAGAGGAAGGGAAGAAGGGAGAGAGAAACACGGATTTGAGTCACTTAGTTATGCGCTCACCGGTTGGTCTTGTGTGTGCCCTGACCAGGGATGGACCTGCAACCTCGGTGTATCTGGACGATGCTCTAACCAACTGAGCTACCCCGCCAGAGCAGTCATTTTTAGATATATATACTTATTTACAGATAAAATTGCCCTGGCTAGTGTGGCTCAGTGGATTGACTGCTGGCCAGTCTGGGCACATGCCTGAACTGCAGGCCAGGTCCCCGGTGGGGGTGCGTGAGAGGAAGCCACGCATTGATGTTTGTCTCCCTCTCTGTACCTCTCCCTTCCCCCTATCTAAAAATGAATACATAAAATCTTTAAAAAATTGTATGGTATATGAACTTAGTTTAAAAATGATGGGGGAGGGGCCCTGGTTTGCGGCGGGAGTGCAGGTGGGTGATCGATGGGGCAGAGCCTAGCCGGCAGGTAGGCACAAGATCCACATGACCCAGCCCCTCCCCTTCCACGTGTGTCCTAGCGAGACGCCGGGTGCATGCGCACAAGGGGATCGGAACTAAGATGCGTGCATTCCTGCATGACTTTTAATAGCAAGCAAGTAAAAATAACCTAAATGCCTGTAAATTTCAGTGTATTCACAGTGCATCACCCATTTGGTAGCTGGATCATGCAAGGAAATATTATAAGCTGGTCTGGAGTGATAAACATAAATAATGCAAAAGGAGACAGAGAGAGCACTATGTGAGAATTAATAACAAACGACCCACCTGCACAAGTAGAGAGGGTAGAAAAACACTGTCACATGCAGTAAAGGTATGAAAACACGCTGGAGATTTTGCCTGTGTTTTTCGTTGTTTTCCTTAGCACCTAAACAATGCCAGAGATAGAGGAAGAAAAACAGAGGAAGCATGCTTGGGAACAGCCACCGGGGTGTCAGGGGAGTCGCCTCTGTGGAGGGACACAGGGAAGGGCCAGGGCAGGGCTGTAGTTGGGTTTAGATGTCGTCGCTGTTTTACGGAGATGAGAAACAAACACGGGTCATGTCTTCTAGTTCTACGTAGTGGGTAAGAGGGAGCCCGTAATCTAATTTATGTTTGAAATATGTCATATTTAAAGCTGGAAAAAAAGCAAAACCATGCAAATCGGAGGAAAAGCAGCCACTAGTTTTAAGACAAACTAGCCACTCTGAGCCGACCCCCGCAGCTCTGGGGCCTCAGAGCTGGTACCCCGCCTCACCTGGGTGTAGTGGGTACAGGTGGCATTGTGGGCACACTCGGCCGCTGCGTGGCTGTACCACTGGCCCTCCTCGAACCACAGGCCCACCACCTGGACGAAGGATGCGGAGCCCACAGGCAGCAGCTGCACATTCCAGCCCACGTGTGAAGTGGCCAGGCGGGTGGGCCCCAGGCTTGGGGCTGGGCCGCCACAGAGGGCGGCCCTGGCTTGAGCCTGTCGGGCCAGGCTCTCACTCCAGTCCTGGGGGAGGTATAAACAGAGGCATCAGCGGGGCCCTCTCCTGCCATCTCCCGCATGTTCCTAGGGCGGCTAGTCCTGCAAAGAGAGCCCTGGGCCAGGTGTCCTGCTCAGCTGCTCTGGGCGGGGTTTTGCCCACTCTGCCGGGGGCAGGAGAGGCCAGATAGGACCTGCGCGGAGCTCTCCAAGGCCTCCTGGAAAAACCCGGGGCTCTGTGTGGACCCCCAGCCTAGGGCCTGCTCCACCCTGGCTTCAAGCCTCCATCCTCCTGACTCCTGTGGGGGCACCCTGTGGCCCTGACCATGGCACCACCACCCCGAGGGGGACACGGGCTCCTGGGGGCGCAGTGCCAGTCCCGGATGGGATGGGTTTCTGCAACAGTTTTCCCCACCTGGCAGTGTGAGCCCTGGGCAGCGCCCAAGCCTCCCACACGGGCTCTGTGTGTGCTGCCCGCTATGCCTGGCCCTGGCCATTGTCAGAAAGGCTCAGCGGCTCCCCCTCCGCTTCCCCTTGATGCCAAAAGCTGCAGCAGCCCTGCCTCTGTATCCCATCCCCCACCCCGGCCGTGGGGTGTTAGGGTGCCAACAGGAAAGGAGGACCGGTGAGGGTGTTAGAGGCCCTGGGCCCCAGTGCCCTGGCGCCGGACAGCAGAACTCCTCCAGGGCAGGTCTAATCTGCTCTCCCTCCCCAGGCATGAGCTGGCCTTCCCCCGGCTCCGCCCAGCAGCACGCCCTTGGGAAACAAAGCCCTCTGTAGTCAGGATAACATGCTTCGCCCCAACTCCATGCCCCGGGCCTGCCTGGCCACCTCATTACAGCTGTGTGGCCTCCAGCAGTCACCTAATATCCATGAGACTCAATGTCCTCATCTGTAAAATGGGGACACCGAGGTACTAATAATCTAAGATTGCCATGAGGATTAAATGGATACAGGGAGGCGAGTGCTGTGCCTGGGGTCTGACCCAGAGCGGGCCCTGGGCAGGGGCCACAGTGACTCCACAGCTGACGAAGCCTGGAGCTGGGGCCCCCTCGGCAGCCTGAACCACCCCCCCAGGGCCTCGGCCCCTCTGGACAAAAGCCCGAGGAGCTTCCAGGGGTGCCCAGGGGCAAAGTCACAGGTGTGAGGGAGGCCAGCGGGGACTTCATTTACGGGGACTTAATTTGCGCCTTTTATAGAATGCCGTTTTCTAAGGCTTTTGCTGACCAGCTGATTGGGAGCACCCCTGCACCAGAGGCTGGGGCTGGGAGTGTGGGGAGGGAGAGTGGGAGCCAGGACCTGGGCCTGATGGAGGGGCAGGACTGCTGCAGAGCAGGAAGAGGGGGAGAAGTGACCCCCTGCTGTCAGCCTGTCCCGCCCCCACTCGTGGGAAACTGCCCTGGGAGCTCCCAAGGTCACCAGCGCTCAGCCAGCCTCAGAGAAGTTTGTGGGAGGCAGCCATGGGGAACCCTGCCGCCCCAGCCTGTCTCTTCTTCACTTCTTGGCTGTTCACATGGTCTGGGGCCGCTGGGGTCCCACACTACAGGGCCAGAGTTTCTGGGCTTCAGGATGGCACCTCCAGCTGCAAAGCCTCAATCAGGGCTGTTGGGAAACCCACCTGCTCCAGCCCCAGCGCATGAGCAGGGAATTTGGAGGGGCCCCTCCCAGGTGCCCAGACGAACTCATGGAGAAGCACTGGGTCCTGGTCCCACACAGGCCCCCTCCTGGCCCCCAGCCCCTCCATCCTGCTGGGACTCCTTTGTGAAGCTCCTCCTTCCGTGCCTCTGGTCTCCAGGACAACGGGGATGGGATGTGAGGAGAGGCCAAAGGACTGCCTTCTGGGAAGCAGGAGACTGTGGCGCCCCCAGACACCAGGCTGGGTCCCCTCTATGGGCTAGGTGACCTGGCGCCCATGTAGCCTCCTGAGCCCTCTTCAGGGCTGCCCCTCCAGCCACCCGCTCTGGGACCCCGGGCTGGGGCACTCACCATTCTCCGCATGTTGGCCGCAGGGGGCTGCACCCGGCTGCGCAGGCGGTTGTGCAGGGAGAGGATCAGGAAACTCTCCTTCCTGCTCAGGGCTGGGGTGGGAGACAAGGTCAGGCCCACCTGAGCGGTGGGACTTGGGCCCGTCTCCTGGGCAGTGGAGTGGGGGTCACCATGTGAAGATGAGAATGCAATTCTCATCTTAAGAAATAAGACCTGAGGCAGGATAGGAGGATGGCGTGCATGTGTGGGAGGGTCTGGAGCAGAGGGGCGGGGGAGACTAAGAGGTGGAGAGGTCGGGCTGAGACAGGGACAGGTATAAAGGAGCCTGGGCAAGAGCTGGGGTGGGCGAGAGAGCCGGGAACAGGGGCTGGGGGTTCGGTGTGAGGAGGGGGCCAGCCCTGGGCTTGCAGAAGTTCAGGGGCTCCTCTCGTCCAGCCTGCCCTCCGAGGGCCCCAGCTGCAAACCCCAGGCTGTATTCCTTCTTGACCTCCCAGCCCGGGCCCACTCACTCCCTTTCCAGCCCAGCCCACCCTGTCCTCCTCCCCAGCTCAGCCTCCCCAATCAGTCTGGCTCCCAAGACTGTCTAAGGGTCACTCTTTAAACCACACCAGTATGCCCAGGGCTCAGGCCTGGAGCTAGCTTCCAGAAGCCCCCTCGCTCCCCTCTGCAGAGGTCATAGCTCCTCTACCTCTTCTGACCCAGGACCCCTTACCTCCAGACATTGGAGCCTGCTCCTCCCACAGCTGGAGCGGCTGCACCTCTGCCCAGGCCATGCCAAGGAGAGCCAGGAGCACAGGCAGGAGGCCAGGCCAGCGGCCCCCCAGCCCAGGGGAGGGCTCCAGCCGTAGCATGGGGCCTGTAGGGAGATCCGGCAGGAGCGGGCTCAGCCGTCCAGCGTCCAGCTAGCTTCACAGGCTGGATGGAGCTATTCACAATCTCAAGGAGTCAGGCTGGGCTGGCAGACAAAAGGAGGAGGCTGGTGAGTAAGCAGTGCGTCCAAACAGCCTCCCATCCGGGCTGGCATGAAAAAAGACTGATAGCTGCAATCCTGGCTGCCCCCCCCGACAGCCGCCCTGCAAACCAAGTGGTGTGCACTGACCCCGTGGCCCCTGCTAATCATTGCAGGATTATTAGAGCCCTCGGGGAGTCTTGGAGACCTTGCTGATTGGCCCACAAACATTCCAGGGCTGTGGATTAACAAATGGTGGCCATGCCCCGGCTGGGACAGTGTCCTTCAGGCCCATCAGTGGCTTTGACTCCCAGCCCCAAACCCAGGCAGGAGGCGGGAGCCACAGCAGTTTGCCCTGTGGACGGGCAGGAACTGGGCAATACCCCAGGGGAATTCTTCCCTTTCTTGGGAAGCTGGTCCCAACCCCCAGCCATGAATTAAACATGGGCAGGAGGTAACTGCACACCAGACAGGTGCCACCGGTGGGTGTGGGCACTGGGGCCGAGGCTGTAGGGAAGTGGGCAGGGGCTGCCCCTGAGGGAGGAAAAGGGTGTAGGACAGTCTGGCGGGCGTGAGGGGGGCTGGGCCCCACTCCATTCTCTTCCACCCCCTCCCACGGGACTGTAGGCCAGGAGAGGGCTAGACCAGTGGGAGGAGAGCACGTGACACCCTTGGCTGACTCCAGTCCTGCTGAGAACAGGTCGGCTTCCAGACAAACAGGCGGTGTAGTTGGGGGCCGCGAATTGTGGTGGTGCTCTGGGCCTGGCCGTGGCCTACGCAGTCCCACCAGAGTCCGTGGAAGCAGATCTGCGCCGCAGCTCACATCTCTTAGAGAATACGAGGCCGTCCCGCAGGCCACAGGCAAGCATCCGCCCTCCCCACAGGGCAGGTCAGAGGTTGCTCAGCCGTGCCAAAGGACAGCCAGGCAAGCCGCTTTTCCCTGGGTTTGTGTGTCCCCTGACCCCTAGGCTGGCACCCTCTTGGAGCTGGGTGTCAACTTCCTGGAAGCTCTGCTGAGATGCAAAGGGGGCTTGGCTTTCTGAGAAAACACTGATGGAACACAGATGTCACCGTGGGCACTGGGGAGTGGGGCAGAGCCAGGCACAAGGACCCCTGAGCCAGCCTGGGTTGCAAGCCGCGTGCAATAGCCAGGGCCTCGGGGGTTTCTAATTCCTCAAATGCATGGCCAGACAACCTCCAACTTATCCCGTCTGGATCTCAGCAATGCTTAATGATAGCAACCTTTTTCTCCAGGGCTTGCACATCATGTCAGGTGTGTGAGTTCACGTTAGTTGCCACGACAAGCCTGTGCAGTCGTGGTGCCCATTTTGTAGACGAGGAAGCTTAGCATGTCCAAGGGACTTGCCTAGGGCGGTCTGACAAGCACATGGCGCGTGGCAGCTGGTGCAGGGGCCCTGTCCCCGTGCTCCCTGACACTGGTGCTGGCTGCTGCAGTGTCCGTCTCGGCCCCTTGAGTCCCGTTTCCACAGCCCTGCTCTGTGGTAACAAAGGACCCAGCTCCTGCCTCTGGGCTTCGGTGGTGAATGTGGCTAGTTCTTCCGTAACACGATGCAGACACTTGAGACAGGCGGTAAGAAAATGTATTTTTGGGCCTGGAGTGGAGCGACTTTTGAGGGGCCCTGGCTCACACTGCAGGAGGGTCATGGTGAGCTCAGCTTGAGGAGCAGCTGAGTGGATAAAACCCCAGGCCAGACATCTGAGGGCCTAGGTTCTGACCCAGGGTCTGTATGACACTGAAATTGTCCCTTCTGCCCCGGGCCTCAGTGTCCAGTGGTGTAAAGCAGGGATGACAGCCTCTGCTGGGCTCCCTAACCAGGCACCTGGGACAGTGCATCTTGGTTTTCGTGGTGTTTCCTCACGGGTCCAGACTTTTCACAGGAGCCGGCTGTGTGGTCAGGGTGGGTTTTGAGAGTGGGTTTTGAGAGTGGGTATCCCCTTTCTTGCAAGACAAATTTCCCCAATAAGCAACCTCTCTTCTTATTTGTTTTAACAAACAGCACAGATTTGTTTTGTTTGTTCTGAACTTCATGTAAACAGACCCACAGAATACGCATGCTGTCAGGCCTGCATGCCTTTGCTGCACGTGATGTCGGTGAGATTCGCGCATGTTGTTGCCTGTGTCAGCAGGTTGTGTTTGTTTTTCTTGTTCATCTTTCATTGCTGGTAGTATTTCATATTTTCATTCTCCTATTGATGGACATTTGAACTGTTTTAAATTTTAAAAAATATTTATTTATTTATTTAACTTTAGAGAAAGGGGAAGGGAGGGAGAAAGAAAGGGAGAGAAACATCGATGTGTAGAAGATACATTGATCACTTGCCTCTCACATGCCCCCAACTGGGGACCTGGCCCCAAACCAGGCATGTGCCCTGACTGGGAATTGAACCGGCAACCTTTCAGTTCACAGGCTGGCACTCAGTCCACGGAGCCACACCAGCCAGCCCTTAAGCTTTTATTATCAATAAAGTTGCTATAACTATGATTGTACAATTTAAAAAATGTTTTAAATAAACATCTAAAAAAGAAAGAAAAGACGAAATTACCAAATCAGGAAGAAAGAAGGGACATCATCACAACTGACAATACAGACATCAAAAATGTTGTAAGAAAATATTAAGAACAACTTTATATCAAGAAAACAAACAACGTAAGCACAATGACCAAATTTCTAGAAAGATAAATTACCAAAATTGACTCAGGAAGAAATTGAAAATCCGAATAGACATATCATGATAAAATAAATTAAATGAGTGATTAAAAATCTTTCCACAAAGAAAAGCTGAGGTGCAAACGGCTTCTCTGGTGAATTCTATCAAATATTTAAGGAAGGAATAATGCCAATCATACATAAACTTTTTTGGAAAGCAGAAGAGGAGGAGAAGGAGCATTTCCCAACCTGTTCTACAAGGCCAGCATTGTCCTGGCCCCAACTGGACAAAGACATCACAAGAAAAGAAAACTGTAGATCAACATCGCTCATGAATATAGACACAGAAACCTTCAGTGTAATTCTGTAAAACTTAATCTGGCAATGTACAATGAGGATTAAATAGCATGACCAGGCAGGATTTATCCCAGGAATGCAAGGTTGGTTTTAACATTTAAAAATGAATTAATATAATGTACTGTATTCATAAAACGAAGGACAAATGATCACCTCAAAGACACAGAAAAAGCATTTGATAAAATCGCAAACTTTTTCTTTATGAAAATTCTCAACACGCTAGGAATAGAAGAGAAAATCCTCCCCCGACAGAGGGCCCCTGTTATGGGCTCGATTGCCATGCCTCGCCCGCCCAATTCCTTTGTTGAAGCGCTGGTGCCAGTGTCTCCGAATGTGACTACATCTGGAGACAGAGTCTTTAAAGAGGTAAATAAGACCCGGGCTTGTGTGGCTCAGTGGACTGAGTGCTGGCCTGTGAACTAAAATGTCACCAGTTTGATTTCTGGTCAGGGCACATGCCTGTGTTGCGGGCCAGGTCCCTAGTGGGGGCGCGTGAGAGGCAACTGATTCATGTTTCTCTCTCATGTCGGTGTTTCTCTCCCTCTCTTTCTCCCTCCCTTCCTCCCCTCTCTCTAAAAAATAAAATAAATAAATTTTTAAAAAGAAGTAAATAAGGTTAAAAGAGGCCATTGGGTTGGGCTCTAACCCAGCATGACTGGTGCCTTTCTAAGAAAGAAGAAGAGGTGGGACACAGACACACAGAGAGAAGTCCGTGTGCAGACAGACACAGGGAGAGCATGGCCATCTGTAAGCCTAGGATAAAGGCCCTCAGAAGAAACCAACCCTGTTGACACCTCGATCTTGGATATCTGGCCTCCAAGAACTGTGAGTAAATAAAATTCTGTTGTTAAAGCCACCCTGTCTGTCGTAACCTTGTTGTGGCAGCCCTAGAAAGCTAACACAGCCCCTCTTAAAACTCTGCAGCTAACCTCACACCTAAGGGTGAAAGATGAAGGTTAGAAACAGGGTAAGGGTGTCTACTCTCCCCACTTCCACTCAAAAGTGTACTGTGGGATGTGCCATTAGTGCAACAAGTCAAGAAAAATTAAAGACACCCCAATTAGAAAGGAAAAAGTAGAACTGTCTTTGTTTGAGTATGATATGGCCCTGTATACAGAAAATCATAAGGAAATTTTTTCAAAACCTACTAGAACAAAGGACTCAGGATACAAAATAAATGTATGAAAATCAATTGTATTTCTATAAACTAGTAATAAGAAATCTAAAAATGAAATTGAGAAAGCAATTTCATTCACAATGACATCAAAACAAATAAGACATGAATACATAAGACTATAAAACATTACTGAGAGAAATTAAAGAAGATCTAAATAAATGGAGAAACATTCATGATCAGAAGACTCAATATTGTAAAGATGGCAATCATTCCCAGATTCACCTACCAGTTCAGTGCTATTCCTATCAAAATCCCACAGCCTTAAAAAAAACCAACAACAAGTGTATCCTAAAATGTTTGTGGAAAGGCAAAGGAATTAGAATAACCAAAACAATTTTGAAAAAAGAAGAATTGGAAAACTTATTTATACTACCTGATTTCAAAACTTGCATGAAAATATAATAATCACAATCATATGGTATGGAAAAGGATAAATGTATAGACTAAGGGAATAGAAATAAATGGTTAAATTTATGGTCAATTGACTCTTGACAAAGGTTCCATGACAACTCAACGGAGAAAGGATAATCTTTGCAACAAACAGCTCTGGGACAATTGGATGCCCACATGCAAAAGCATGAATTTACACAGTTGCTTCATACCTCCCACAAAACGCATTTCAAATGGGTCCCAGATGTACATATAAGAACTAGAACTATAAGAGATCTAGAGAAAATAATAGGAGAAAATCTTTGTGAACTTGAGTTAGGCAAAGATTTTTTTGGATCTGACATCAAAAGCACAATTCACAAAACAAAAACTTGATAAAATGGATTTCATAAAAATTAAAAACTTTTGGCTGTTAAAAGACACCACTATGAAAATGAAAAGGTAAGTCACATATTGAGGGAAAATACTTACAAATCATATATCTGAAAGAGGATTTACATACACCACACAAAGAACTCTTTCAACTAAATAATAAGACAAACAACCAATTAAAAACAGGCGAAAGATTTTAGTAGACATTTCACAAAAAAAGACATAAGCACATGAAAAGGTGCTATACGTCATTAGTCGCTAAGGAAATGTGAATTAAGCCACAATGAGGCGCCATCCCATACCCAGTGACATGGCTGTAGTCCACAAGACTGACGTCACCAGCTTTAGCGAGAGGTAGCAAACTTGGGATCTGCATACATGCTGGTGACAATGTGGGATTGTACAGCTACTCTGGAAAACAACTTGGCAGTTTTTTTAAAAGTTAAATGTATCCTTACCATAAACCCCAGAAATTCCACTTTCAGTTACCTGCCCAGGAGAAGTAGACACACATGTTCACACAAAGACACGCACAAATGACCATGGCAACACCCTCCATAGCAGCCCAAGGCTGAAAACACCCCCACTGTTCACCGGAACTGATAAATGGTGGTAGATCCATGTCATGGAATGTCATTCGGCAATAGAAAGGAACAAAATTTCCCCCAGCTTTGTTGAGATATAACTGACATGAAGAGGAACAAACTTGATCCATGCTGCATCGTGAATGAACTGCAAATGCCTTTACCTAAGAGCATGAAGTCAGACACAAAAGGTGATGTATTGCATGATTCCATTTGTAGGAAATTTCTAGAAAGGCACATCTCTAGAGCAGAAAGCAGGTCAGTGTTCGGCTGGGGCTGGGAGTAGGACTCCCACTGACTATAAAAATGCGTGAAAGAGCATTTTGAGGTGATAAAAATGTTCTAAACCTGAATTGTGGTGATGGTCTCACAACGCTGCACATTGATGAACAATTATTCAACTGCACATAGACTACGGGTAAATTTCATGGCATGTAAAATATATCCCAATGCAGCTGTTTTCAATACAAACAAACGTAGGAAGCCCTAGCCAACTCACTTCATGAGTCCAGCAGTGCACTCACACCAGAACCAAAAATATTACAAGAAATATTTAGGATTAAGTATACTGATGTCTACTATCTACTTTGAAATGAACTAAAACCAAGAGAGATTAATGAATGGACATGGGGATGAATAGATGAATAAATCTGTGATAACGGATGTTTAGTACAATGGTAGAATCCAATTCTTTCAACTTGGCAGTATATTTGAAATCTTTAAAAATGAAACGGGAGAAAGGCAATGTAATTCTAATGCACGGCGTGGTTCAGTGGAGAGTGACTTTGGTAAAGTCAAACAGTATAAATCATAATGATGTAATCCAAAAAGGAAAATAAAAACAAAATTAAAAAAATATGTGGCAAGTGGGGAACGAGGGAGAGTGTAGTGCGAGAGTGAAATCATCTTCCACTTCAGCAGAGAATATCTGAGCACTCTAATGCTTTCCTGTCGGACCAGGCCGGCTGCAAAGTCACGCTCTTGAGCAGCCGCGACAATTCCCTTCATCTTAAATTCAGGGGCTTGAGTCCAGCGACGCCCCAGATCCAAGTGTCTGAGGGTCCCCACCTCCAGAGCCTCTCATGGGAAGGGCAGTGGGAAAGAAAGGTCACATCCCTGTTTTCAAGGCTGCACCGAAGGAGCTGCTTCTCAATCCTTCCCGTGTCACAGGGGCCACACTGGGTTATCACCTCTCAGGGGAGAGGATTTTATTAGTCTTTTGGAGGTTTCTAACTAATCGTGCCATAGTGCAGTGCGTAGGAGGGGCCCCTAGCCAGGAAACCTCAATTCACATGACACAGCGCCACCTACTGGCCAGTTAATGAGGCCAAAGGCTGTAAATGAACCTGATCACTTGAGGCCAACTAGAGCGTTAGCTCCATCACAGACAGGCAAACAGAGCTTTCGCTTTTCACTTTTCCCAATTCGCTTCATCATCTGTTAAATGCCAGGCATATTGCTAGGTGCTGGGGTTTTAAAGAAGCCAAGTCCTCATCAAAAGGATTTACAGAACCAGTAGGGGAGAAAAACAACACAACATGAAAATGGTGCAGTGGGGACACCAAAAGGAGACCAGCAGTCTCCTGGGAGCAAAAGCCTCATTGACGAGGTGGTAGTGATCTTGGCCCGAGGCTTTGAAATTCTGGAGGCGTCTGCCAGGCCGACGGGAGGAATGGAGTGGGGTCGTTGGATGCGGGACTCAGAATGGTCCCACAAGCGCAGCACAACAGGAAATGGGCAGGGCATCCTGGTGAGCACCGGGTCTGGCACAGATCTCAGCGTGACTAGAGGAAGAGCTGCCCCAGGGGCAGAGGATGACCCGGGCGTCGGGCTCCAGCACCGCGTACTGCATGGACCGTGGCCAGCCTGGAGCCCCCTGCCGGTCCCAAGGTGAAGACTGTGTCTGCCGTGATTAAGATTCCGAGCACGGCCTCCTTCACAAGGGTTCCCGTGAGGGTGAGAAGCCAGTAAATTACCCAATGTGTTTTAGAAAGCACGTGTGGAGTGAGGACAGGGCGACCTGAGCGAGCATGGGGAAAACCATTTAAGAGATTATCATCACAGCAAGGGATGCTGACTCTGAACTCCAGGACGGTTCCTGGTGGGGTGGGGTGGCAGGCAGGGAGCAGAGAAGTCCCAAGAGAAGAGGGAAGTGAAGGAGGCCGGTCTGTCTGTCGGGCTGGGGGAACTGGAGGTAAGGGGAGAGGCCAGCGAGGTGATCAGATGACTCCCAGAATTCTGGGCTCTTCATCAGCTGGAAGTAGTAAAGGGGCAGATTTGGAAGACGAGACTGTTCCTGACATGTTAGCCTGTGGGGCTCCCACAGGTAGCTGCTCAAATATTAGTAGACAAGCAGAATAAAGACCATTGACTTCAAGGTTTGCAGTAGGTGAAAGAATTCCTTAAGGAGATGTAGGCCTTGGTTTCATAATTCCCGTATAACACCATATTAAAGGACCCTTTATGTGAGGCGCACAAAGGCTGCAAAACAAACCAGCCCAAAACCCAGTGCCTTACAACAACCATTTGGTCTCATGCTCACTCGCCTGCCAGTGACTGTGGTTTGGCTGGGCAGCTCTCTTTCAGGGTGTGGGTCAGTGGGCTTGGCTGCAGGCAGATTTTCAGGTCTGTTTCACGCGTCTCTCATCCTCCATGATACAGTGCCCTGAGTATGATGCCCTGATCTTCTTATGGGGGATGGCAAGAGTCCACAGGGCTAATGAAAATGCACAGTGCCTCTTAAGGCCTCGCCCCACACTTGTCCACCTTAAAAAAAGTCGTAGTGGCTTTGGCTGGCGTGGTTCAACGTATTGAGTGCTAGCCTGCGAACCAAAAGGTTGCCAGTTTGATTCCCAATCAGGGCACATGCCTGAGATTCAGGCCCGGTCCCTGGTTGGGGGTGGATCAGAGGAAACGGGTGTTTCTCTCCCTCTCTCCCTACTTCCCCACTTTCTAAGAAATAAAATCTTTTTTAAAAAGTCATAGTAGCTTAGTTGGTGGGGGCTTCATCACGCAAAGTTAAAGGTTGCCAGTTTGATTCCAGGTCAAGGCACATGCCTGGGTTGCAGGTTTGGTTCCCGGTCAGGGCATGTATAAGAGGCATCCGATCAATGCTTCTTGACTTCTTTTTCTCCCTTCCTTCCCCTCTCTCTAAAAATGAATAAATACATATTTTTTTTAAATTGCCATACAGATGGCTGAAGCCGACTGACTGCAGTGAGACAAAAATACACTCCAGCCCTTCCCTGCACTGTGAGGTCACGTGGCAGATGCAATGAGCAACTGAAAACAATTTCAATCTACCACAGGCAGTCCAGCTCCTGCCACTGTTTATTCTTTGTCTCTCTGTTTCTGGTCATTGGGCCACCTCAGCCCCAGAGGCCCTCCTGGCCACCTGTTCTCTGGTAAACTGAAAAGAGCGTTGGGTTCGGATACATGGTCTTGGCTCTGTTTCCAGGCCTTCCCACTAGCTGAGTGATCTTGGGAAAGTCATGTTCCACCTGAGTCCACGTCATCTACTAGAACCTCACCTGGTACGACTGTCGTAAAGATGAAATGGGACACTATGAGGGAAACCCATGTCCTGTGTAAAGCACGCTCTTTGAGAACCAGCTGGAGTCATCCCTCATCCATGTAGCTTTAAATGACTATCATTTCTCCTCCAGACTCTAAATAGTTATCCAGTGGTCTCGAGATACAAGAGAAGTCCCTGGAAAGTCCTTAGAAGTATTGCTCTGTCCTTCAGCTTTGTTGATCTCCCTCCATTCAGAGGGTGTTTTAAATCTCCCAGGTGATTCTATTGCATTAGAGTCTCCACCACACTACTTAGCACTTACATGAATAGTTCACTGTTTTATGTGTTAAAGCCTTAGATGTGAGTCCTTGTTTTTATTACCTGCAACCTGAGAATGCATTTCTCTAAGCCTCATTTTCCTCATCGGTGACTCAGGGATACTCTCATCTCTGTGACACCGTTTTGGTGACGTTTCGGTGAGGTAGTGCAGCCAGGGCACTCGGCACACGCCTGGCACAATAGCCATTGCAGTGTTACTCTGTCTTCCACGGTCTCTGTGAAATAGTTCTGCAGCACCCAGCATGTTATTAAGCCCCCAGCAGGTGTCTCACCGCAGAGATACACTGGTTTGTGGATGTGGTGGCTGTCACAGGAGCACGGGCTGCTTCTTGTGGATAATGTTCTGCAGTCTCCCCACAGGTGTGACCAAGAATGCACACATACCCGCATAAACATGGGCTCACAGGTACATGAGCATCAGGTTTTCAGTAGGAAGTCCGTGTTGAACCCAGTGACGGATAATAACCTCAGAAGGAGGAATGCAGGCTTTCTCTCTCCAGCATGGAGAGTAATGTGATGTCCGTGTCTACTTTAAGTTGGTTTCCACATTCTGCTTTAAACTTGGTAACACAGGAATCAACAATTTTATTTATGAGGTTTTCCTTTTGTGTTGACACATACTAAACTGAGTTACTGCAGACGAAGAATATTTCACAAGCAGGCACAGCAAGAGTCATTAAAGTGTCTGTTTATTCATTCACAGACCTAGTGACATGAAAAGAAAACCTTAACTGAAATCTGCCCTGACAGAAATACAGTGCACAATGTCAATGCCGTGTTCACGGAGGGCAGGAGTACTCAGTCACCCCGTGTGCCTAACGCGTCAGCCTCCAGGGCTCTTGAGAAAAGATCCCATTTACCTAAGTGCCTCACACGTCTTCAGGACCACCAGCTAACGCCACAAAGGGACAGAGAGGGCTGGACAGAAGTGCACATTTACACATGCAAAGAACGCGTTACAGCACTTTACAGTAACTACAGTGGCACTCTGATACATCCCAAGAGTTGACCAGAGAGTAAAGTGTGAACTGTGCTGCTTAGAACACCCTTCACTGAGACGGGCTGTGGCAGCTTTCATGCACCCACACCCACCTGTTCTGGGGAAGGAGAGGCTGAGCAGGATGATGGGAACCCTCAGACTGAAATGGGGTTCTTTTTTTGGCCTTCCTCTCTCCACCCACCATGTGGCAATCTCAAGTATAAGGCATGAGAACCTGATGTGGAGAAAAGATGTGCTTCGAGTCCCAGTTCTTGGTGTGCAAAGGAATTCCTGGCTTAGATCTTTTGAAACAGATGCTAAAAATATCCTTCCCACCTCTTGTATTTACTGTCCTTACAGACAGAAAAAGGAGAAGTCAGAAGGTTTGTAAGAGATAAAAATAGCCGCATCTAGATAGCATGAGAAAAATGGCTCATAGAAATGCGTAAGTCTTCAAGGGATGCTTTGCTCTGAGAAGTCTAGAATTTCACAAGGAATAACTGACATTTTATGGAAAAGAAGAGCCAAAAACGTAATATACTCCATGCCCTTAAAATAGTACACTTGTGGTTATGAGAGCCTATGAAGTATAAGTCAACATTGACAATGAAAGAAGTTTTAGGACTTAGCATTTTAAAGTGGAGGCCAAAATGGTGACAAGTGAGGAAGCAGACAGAAATCTATACTGCTTGTTCAAAACTTATTGCATGTAGCCCTGGCAGGTGTGGCTCAGTGGATTGAGCGCTGGCCTGCAAGCCAGAGCGTCACTAGCTCGATTCCCAATGAGGGCACATGCCCACATTGTGGGCCAGGTCCTGAGTGGAGGGGCATGTGAGAGGCAACCACACATTGGTGTTAAAAAAATAACTTACAGCATGTAAACAGTTGAAATCAACACATTAAATGTCACTTCATTTCATCCACCATTTCCTACAGACAGCTAGGTTTTTCCCAAATTCCTATGCACTGAAATGGCATGGGCCAGCTACCTGACTCACCAAGAAAACTTACGAAGTTTTTCTCCACAGAGTCACATTTGGGCATCAGGGAAGGCTTCCCTAAGAATATACCTCAGGTTCATTGGTCTATCCCTTCTTTTGGGGGACAAATAGGTGACCTCAAGCTTTAAGCCTTTAGCTAAAATATTAAAGTGTTTATGTAGGAGAGAAGCCCAGAATGCCCTGAAGTTTTTGTGACGCAGTTAGCAAGAGGCAGAGTTGCTGCTCTCAGGAAGACAGACCTCATGTGGGCTGTCTTGAGTGAGTTAATTGGCTACTGTGTGGTGTATAAAGTATGCACATTATGGGCTGGCATGGTGACACAGGGTCCCTGGAACTTTACTGACACTTCATAAAAGCAGAAGCCCTTTGTTTCTTGTACACTGCTGAATCCCATCACCCAACAGAGTGCCTGGCCACGAGAGGCAGCGAATAAAACAAGACTGGTTTATGTGGTGAGATGTGCTTGAATCCGAAGAACGGGGACAGAAGAGTGTGGCCCAACACTCAGGCGTGGCTGTACCATTAGACTGCTGTCATTCAAAAAAAGTTTTACTGGACAACGTGCCAAACTGTTTTAAGTGCTGTGAATACAGCCATGCAGTAGATCAAGGTTGTCGGGAGAGGGCAGGGTTTGTAACTAGTCGGAAAATCAGTCAACAAACACATGTATTTTACATAGTGATGAGTCTTTTAAAGGAAAGAAAACAGGGCGGTGTGATAATAAGGGAGGGGTGGATGGGGAGAACTTCTAAAAATGATGGCCTGAAGGGATTCCTCTTTCCCTGGCTAGAAAGGTGCAGAGTAAGATCCTGCCTCCCAGGTGGAGCAAGGCAACAGACTGGATTTCCAATCTGCTCTGCTAGAGTGTCGCCCAGGAAGACTCGAACTACTTCAAGAAACAAACGACTGTCGGTCCAAATAGCCTTTTAACGCCCTGGGCTAGAGTGATTTTGGGCTGAGAGCCCTCGTGGGGCCAGGCCGGGAAAAGCACCCCCACGGTAAAGAGAACCTCTACACACCCCACACTCCAGCGGGGCTGCTACCCCTCTCGGACATCCTTGTTGCCTTTGCAGGAATTAGCAGGTTACGAGGCTCAAGTTCTAAAGACGCCTTGGGAGGTAACGCCTCCAAATGGTTTTCACCTTGGCAGACACAAAGGACAGACTTAACGAGACCCCAACAAGCCCCACGTGCAGGGGCGGGGCTGCAGCTAGCGGTGACTCCACAGCGCGCCTGCGCAAGTGAGATCACGCGCCGACGTACCCTTGCTCCCGGGGACCGTAAAGCGCGGAAGGTCGCGGCCCCCGCTTCCCCGGAACTCTTTATTTCCTCCAACCCGTCCCTTCCCAGTCCCTGTCCCCTCCCCCTTTCCGGACCCCGGACCCCTGGTGACTGTAGTTGCTGCTGCCGGTCTTTCGCCGGCCGTGGCGGAGCGCGGAGCTCGTGGGCGCCCATGAGGTGAGGAGACCGCCGCGGGGCCGCTCTGACGCCCCCGTCCGCGCGGGTCGGCCGTAGCGCCCCGGGAACCCCAGTGTCCCGTGTTTCCCCTTGGGTCAGGCTCAGGGGTGGTCCCGGCCGTCCCTCGTTTTCCGTGGGTTCTGCCTGCTTGTCCCGAGAAGGCGCGTCCTGGCCCCGGGACTCCGCCGGCCCGGGCCGAGAGTGGGTCCGCCTGACCTCCCTCGGCCTCGCGGCGGCCGTGCCCCGCCGGGCGGAGGTTATCCCGAGCTCGGGGACCCGTGCCCGGCCGCCGCGCACCGGCTCTTCAGGCGTTCGGGGTGACCTGGCTTCTGGCTCCCCGCCTGGGGCTTGCTCAGCCCCGCAGCGCGATGAGGCTTGTCTAGCCCCGTCTCCCTCCTCTGCAGGTGGAATCAGTTTCCCGCGTTGAAACGTGCGGTGCACCTAGTGGGGCTGATGCAGAGTCCGGCGGTGAATTGCCTGGAAAAACCTAGGCTAGGGCGGTGTCTTAGTGTTTGTCCCCTTGGGTCCGACGTGAATGACACTCAGATTTGATTCAGGAATCTTGAAGTGCATTTTGCCCGAGCGTGTAAGCTTGACACACTGGAGGAGGACGCGGGGTGGGGCTGGGAGGTGGGGTGAGGCGGGCCCAGAGGCACCCTTTTCCGGTGCTAGGGATTTATTGACAAACAGGATGCCTGGCGGGCGGCGTGATGGTGGCAGAGGTTGATGGAGGGGACACACTGGGCCCAAGGGCACAGTTTTCCGGTGCTAGGGATGTATAATAATTTCTTAAACTGTGTCTGGTCATCTGGTCCACTTGTTGAAAAATACAGCACCATGAACCAGCAGGATCAGAATGTACAGAGAGGAAGCCTGAGAGTGTTGTTTTTTCAAGAGGTGTCCCAGGTGGTGCTTATGCTGAGGCAGGTGTGGGAAATGTTCCCTTAATCCGTCCGTGGTAGCCCAGTCTTCCCTGGGGCTGGCGGCGCAGGCGTACACAGCGTTGTGTTATTAGAGGAACAGCTCAGAGGGGGTTAGAGCTGTCTGTCCTCTTGCTCTTGTTGGTGTGAGCCGATCTGAGCACAACCAGCCCCAGTATTGAGGTTGTTTAGCAGAAATTCTTCTTAGAGAATATTACACAGCCATTTTATTCATTTAAAATACAGTTTATTTTGAACCAGGTTATGTGTTTTCTTTCTTTGTCTTTGACATCTTCAGTTTCTTCTCTACTGGCTTTGCCACCTTTGCTGTCAAACTTTGCTTTTGCTATTGGGCTGGCCAAAAAGTTTGTTTAGTGTTTTTTTTTCCCCACAATGGCTCGAGTAGTGCTAAGTTGTCTTCAACTTCATTCACAACAATTTTGTTAGATTGTATTGTGACATTTATCATATCAGCGTGCATTTAAAAATTCTAAGTTGGTGAATTTTTGTGCAGTTATTTCAGCATTGAAGATGGAAGAAAATATGTAACATTTTTGGTGTATTTTGCTTTATTATTTCTTTTTCTATTTTTTTTAAAAGATTTTATTTTTAGAGAGGAGAAAGGAAGAAGAGAGGGAGAGGAACATCAGTGTATGGTTGCCTCTCGCATGCCCCCTTACTGGGAACCTGGTCCACAACCCAGGCATGTGTCCTGACTGGGAATCCAACCAGCAACCCTTTGGTTTGCAGGCCAGTGCTCAATCCATTGATCCACACAAGCCAGGGCAATGCTTTATTATTTCAAGAAAGGTAAAAACAACTGAAACGCAAAAATAAATAAATTAATTAATTTATGTGGTGTGTGGAGAAGGTGCTGTGGCTGGTCTAATGTGTCAAAAGTGGTTTGTGCGGTTTCTTTGTACTATTGACATTTGGCCAAATAATTCTTTGCTGTGGAGCCGTCTTATGCATTAGAAGATGTTTAGCAGTATGCCTGGACTCTACCTACCAGAAACCAGTAGCAGGAGATAGCTGACATACTCAAGATATCCAGATAAATAAAGTTACTGGTGAAAATGATAATGTGTCTTTTATTTTACAGAAAAAAATCATATGGACTTTTTGGCTAACCCAATTCCAAGGCTACTAGAATAGACTCTGGTTTCTTCCTTTCCTTCATTTTTTGCCTGTTGTTTGAATCAATCACATTCTCCCCCCTCCCCTCCCCTCCCCTCCCCTCCCCTCCCCTCCCCTCCCCTCCCCTCCCCTCCCCTCCCCTCCCCTCCCCTCCCCTCCCCTCCCCTCCCCTTCCCTCCCCCATCCTTTCTAGCTCCTCCCTTTCCCTCTCCTCCCCTCCCTCACACTTCACTGACTCTGTTGAAGGTCATGATGAACACAAGTCACAAAGCCTTTTATTGATTTGTCACACTTTGATCATTTAGCATTGTTTAGTTCATCTTGAAACTTATCTGTTGTTATGTCTCTTCTGCCACTTTTGCAATTCTCTTTGTTAGGGCATGTGCCTTGTGGTTCTGTGCCTTGTTTCTTAGATTCCACATATAAGTGAAGTCACTCGTGTTTGTCTCTGTCTGACTGACTGACTTCACGTAGCATAATGCGCTGTAGGTCCATCCATGTTGTCACAAATGGTGAGATGTCATTCTTCTTTTGTGGCTGAGTCACATCCTATTGTGTATGTGTGTGTGTGTGTGTGTGTGTGTGTTGCAGCTTTTTATCCACTCGTCTATCAGTGGGCACTTGGGTGGCTTCCATATGCTGGCTTCTGTAAATAATGCTGCAGTGAACATAGGGGCTCATGTTATCTTTTCGAACTAGTGTTTTGGATTTCTTTGTATAAATACCCTGAAATGGAACTCCTGGGTCAATATGGCAGTTCTGTTTTTAATTTTTTCAGGAACTGCCATACTGTTTTCCACAGCGGCTGCACCAGTTTACAATCCCACCAGCAGTGCACAAGGGTTCCATTTTCTCCATTTCTTTGCCAACACTTGTTTATTCATTTATTGATGATGGCCATTCTGACAGGTGTGAAGTGATACCTCATTGTGGTTTTAATGTGCATTTTGCTGATGATTAGTGATGCGGAGCATCTTTTCATGTGTCTGTTGGCCATCTGTGTGTCCTCTTTGGAGAAATGTCTATTGAGGTCCTCTGCCCATTTTTTAATCAGATTGTTTGTTTTTTCTTTTTGGTGTTAAGTTGTTTAAGTTCCTTAAATATTTTGGGTATTAACCCCTTATCAGATACATCATTGGTGGGTATCTTTTCCCAGTCAGTAGGGTGTCTTTTAATTTCATTGATGGTTTCTTTCACTGTGCAAAAACATTTTAGTTTTAAGTAATCCCATTAGTTTATGTCCTGTTTTTCTTCTCGGAGTTTTATGGTTTTGGACCTTACGTTGAAGTGTTTAATCTGTTTGGAATTGATTTTTATAGAAGCTATAAGAAGGTGATCCAGTTTCATTCTTTTTCACAAATCTGTCCAGCTTTCTGAACATGATTTATTGAAGGGACTATTTATTCCATTGTATGTTTTTGACTCCTTTGTTGTAGATTAATTGATCATATAGATGTGGAGTTATTTCTGTGTTCTCTATTCTGTTCCATCGATCTATATGTATGCCTATTTTTATGCTATTACTAGATTATTTTATGGCTATAGCCTTATAGTATAGTTTGATATCAGGTAGCGTGATACCTCCAACTTTGTTGTTCTTTTGCAACATTGCTTTGGCTATTCATTGTCTTCTGTAGTTCCATATAAATTTTAGGATTTTATAGTTCTCTGCAGAATGCTATTGTCATTTGGATAGGAACTGTATTGATTCTGTTGATTGCTTTGGGTAGTATGGACATTTTAACTCTTCCTATCCACAAGCATGGTATGTCCTTCTATTTGTTTGTATCTTCTTCAGCTACTTTCTTCATTGTCTTATAGTTTTCTGAGTACAAGTCTTTTATCTCCTTGGTTAAAATATTCCTAGGTACTTTAGTCTTCTTGATGCAATTGTAAATGGGATTGTTTTCTTAATGTCCCTTTTTTATAGTTCATTACTGGTGTATAAAAATGCAAATATTTCTGAATATTAATTTTGTATCTTGCGGCTTTACTGAATTTACTAGTTCTAATGGTTTTTTGGTGGATTCTTTATGTTTCTCTATATAATATCATGCTATCTGCAAATAATGACAGTTTTACTTCTTTCCAATTCAAATGCCTTCTGTTTCTTTTTCTTGTCTGATTGCTGTGGCTAGAACTTCCAATACCATATTGAATAGAAATGGTCAAAGTGGCCCTGACTGGTGTGGCTTGGTTGGGCATTGTTCTGCAAAGGGAAAGGTCACCGGTTCAGTTCCTGCGCAGGGCACATGCCTGGGTTGTGAGCCAGTCCCCAGTCAGGGTGTGTACAAAAAGCAACTGATTGATGTTTCTCTCCCACATCGATGTTTCTCTCCCTGTATTCCCCTTTCTCTAAAACTAAACAAATAAATTAAATCTTTTTAAAAAATGGTCAAAGTGGACAACTTTGTTTTATTCCTGATCTTAAAGAAAAAGCTTTCAGCTTTTCACTCTTGAATATGGTGTTGGTTTGTCATATTTGGACTTTATTATGTTGAAGTATGTTCCCTCTATTCCCACTTTGCCGAGAGGGCTTTTTAAAAAAAATCATAAATAGATGTTGGATTGTGTCAAATGCTTTTTCTGTATCTACTGACGTGATCGTATAGTTTTTATTCCTCATTTTGTTCATGTGGTATGTCATGTTAATTGATTTGCAGATATTGAACCTACCTTGCATTCTGGGAATAAATCCCACTCGATCTTGGTGGATGGTCTTTGTAACGTGTTGCTGAATTCAGCTTGCCGATATTTTCCTGAGGAATTTTGTCTCAAGGTAGCTTTGGATTTCTTCTTTGATCTTGTTGCGGACCCATTCACTGTCTGGCAGCATGTCAGTTAGCCTCCTTGTGTTCGTGTGTTTTTCAGTTTCTTCTTGTCGTTGGTTTCCAGTTTCATGCCCTGGTGGTGGGAGAAGGTGCTTGACATGATTTCAGTTGTCTTAAATTTAGCGAGACTTGTTTTGTGGGCTAACGTGTGGTCTGTCCTGGAAAGTGTTTCACGTGCACTCAAAAAGAATGTTCATTCTGTTGCTTTGGGTGAAATGTCCTAAAAATATCAATTATGTCCATCTGGTCTAAAATTTCATTTAAGGCCACTGTTTCCTTGTTAATTTTCTGCCTGGATGACGTGGACATATCCATTAATGTCAGTGGGGTGTTGAAATCCCCAATTATAACTGTATTGTTGTTGCTCTTTCTGTTTATGTCTGTCAGTATTTGCTTTACATATTTAGGTGCTCTTACAGTGAGTGTGTAGATGTTTGAGTTATAATCTCTTATTAGAGTGATTGCTTTACCATTATGAAATGTCCTTTGTCTGTTGTTACATCCCTTGCTTGAAAGTCTATGTTGTCCAAAATAAGTATTGTCAAATCAGGGTTTTTTTCCATTTTCCATTTGCATGAAATATCATTTTCCTTCCCTTTCAGTCTGTGTGTTTCTATCTGAAGTGGGTCTCTTCTAGGCAGCATATGTACAAGTCTTGCTTTTTTAAGATTTTTTTTTGTCTTTAACCTTCAGCATTTTAATTATGATGTGTCTTGGTGTGGGCCTCTTTGGGTTCATCTTTTTTGGAACTCTTTGCACTTCCTGGACTTGTATGTCTTTTTCCTTCAAGTTAGGGAATGTTTTCTATCATTTTTCAAACAGGCTTTCAGTTCCTTGCTCTCTCTCCTCCTTCTGGTATTCTTGTGATGTGAAGGTTGGTATGTTTGAGGTTGTCCCAGATTACAGGTGAGAGGGAGATTGGGTATGTGGGGAAGCTTCTATCCTGAGACTGTTTCATAGACACCAAGGATGGGAGCCGTGGTGGCAATCACAAGTTGGCCAAAATAATTAGTGCTAAGTTGGATGAGGGTTTTTTTGGGACACCGTCTGTGCCTGCATTGGTCTCAGTTCTGAGAGTCCTCTCTGACGGATGGGTGTCCAACAATTCGGGCTGTTGTGGAGCCAGTGGGGGTGTGGGGGGTGGGGGAGGTGAGGCTGGTATGGAAGACGGTGGTGGTGACTTACTAGCTGTGTGCTGCCCTGCTGTCCACTTGTCAGCCCCCACTGTTGTCTTATGTTCTCATCTTACACTTCAGTGACCACACGGTTTGCCAGCAGCTCTTACTTCAGTCCCTTTTTGCTGTTAGATTAGTTTTGCTCAAACCCTGCCCTTGTCCCACTCAGCCTGTAGTAATTCATTAGGGCACAGTGGCCCAAGTCAGACCAAGTCTTCACAGCCTCCCGTGGTGTGGCCCCACACTCCTGCGGTTCCTGCTGCCGGCACTCAGAGACTGAGGCCTCCCCGCGCAGCCCCTCACTGTCATCCACAGACACACGTGGTCAGACTTGCCTGTAACTTTATTGTGTGTGTTTCCCATCTCTCTCTGTCCAGTTTTACCCCTTCAAGGCTCAGCGTAAGTCCTGTCCTGTTTCCTGTGTGACACCTCCCGATGCCCACGGTCATGCTTTTCCTTCTCTACCTTATATTTATTGTTCTGTAGAAGAGTGTGGTTGGTTACACCCTGTGACTCGTGTGTGCGAGTGATCAGCCTAAGCATCCTCTGCTCTTCTAGAAGAAACGTCTTGTGTCCTAAGTCTCCCTCCCCCACATGACCTCTGGAAACACGAGGCCATCCTTCACTTAGGCCTGTAACCCTGTGTCTCTGTCCTTCCCTGGGACACCCGTCTTTGTGGATCGCCTCCCCTTGCTCGCCCGTCTCTTTGCCTTTACTGGGTCATCCCATGGCAGTGAAATATCCTGATCAGCTCCCGCCTTTGAAAACAACCAGCTCACTTTGCTCTGCCCCGCACTCTTCCCTCGCTTCCGTCCCCCTTCTCTGCTCCCCATCAGAGCAGACTGTGATGGAGCTGTCCGCACCTCTGTGTCTCACTTATCTTCAGTTTGCTCTCGCCCATATCTCATCCCTCCGTCTCCCCGGAAACTGTTCTTGAGGACACCAGGACCTCTGTGCTGTCAAATCCTGGTGGACACGTGGGCGCCCAGCTCCACCCCTCAGGCCCCCCTGCAGTTGGCCGCCTCTTGGAACCCTTTCCACTCTTGGCTTCTGTGATACCTCTGCCTGGTTTTCTTTCTGTTGTGCCGACTGCTCCTCCTCCTTCTCTTCGGCCACTTGACTTTATCTGTACACTCTGCCTGGGCTGCAGCATTCAGTCCTGTCTCCAGCCTTCCCTTTCTGCTCCCAATCTGTAATGCCAGGAGAGCGTCAGAGTTCTTGTTCCTCAGAATGCCAGGGCTTTAAATATTGGGCATGTGCCGATGACTCCCGCAGCTCCTTCCCAGTCACAGGTGCGCACATCCAGCTGCTGTGCAGTGTTTCCACGTGCATGCTGAGTGGTGTATTGTACTTAACACCTACAAGTTGGACATTCAGAGAACCTATAGCATGACCCATGGACATGAACAGTGGTGGGGGATTGCCTGAAAGAGTGGGGGTTGCTGGGTGGAGGGGGACAAAAGAGGGAAATCAGGACAACTGTAATAGCATGTTCAATAAAATATAAGTTGGACATTCAAATGCATACACACACACACTCACACACACTGCCCTTTAGCCTCCCAGCCTCATTCCCTGTTCCTTCCTTCTCCTTCACACTACAGTGAGTGGCCCCAGTTGCTTAAGCCAGAAACACAACCATCATCCTTATTTCTGCCTTCTACTTCCAAGACCATCCAGTTACACCTCTGCACCGTCCTTGTCTAAGCTACCCCGAAGTACTGCTGTAGCTTCCTAACCCAGCTCTGCCTTCCCTCTTGTTCCACAACCCGGTCTGAACCTGGGGCAGACTGCTCTTGGAGAATAGATCAGATCGTTTCATTCCTCCTCAGTATTTTCCTTGGCACTTAGAACAAAGTCCCCACTTTCAAGGACAGTGTGTAACAGCTCTCTGCCTGTGCCTCCAGCCTTATCTTAGAGTGTTTCCCCCACTCCTCATGCCGGGGACACTCTGGCCTTGTTGCTGTGCTTCAGTTCACCAAGGTCTGTCTCACTGCCGGGCCTTTGACATGCTCATTCCTCTGTCGGGAGCACTCAGCCGGTTCCATTTCCTCCATCAAATGTCATATTTCCTGACCAGGGTATTAATCATGCCCCTAGTTACTCCTTGTGACTCGTTTATATGTGTATTGCTGACCCCCCTGCCCGCACATACACAGCTCTCCTTTCTCTCAAAGCTACTAAAGGCAGGGGCCTCTTCATTATTGCTTGCAGTTGTAGCGAACCTAGCACAGTGTCTGAGACTCAGTTAATCCTCACATGTTTGCTGAATGATGATTGCTTTTCGTTGCAACTTTTCCTCATGAATTTTGTGCGCTCAGTGCAGTGGAACAAAATATGTTTGCTTTTTTCTGTCTAGTTCGAATGCTTGGAATCTCCCGAGCTGAGCGAGAGCACGTCTCCTGGTGCTGACTGACGTGATGTTTTACCGGTGGCTCTCAGTGGTCCACAGACACAGAGCCAGCCGAGGATGGCGGAACTGGTCCTCAGCCCGAAGCAGTGCGTCGGTGGCCACGGAACATTCTGTTGCCCTGCCTGCCCAGGCACAGGTGGTCATCTGTGGTGGGGGAATCATGGGCACGTCCGTGGCCTATCACCTGTCCAAGATGGGGTGGAAGGACATTGTCCTTTTGGAGCAGGGCAGGTAAGGATTCAGCCAGACATGGGTTCCCTCTTCCCTCCCCTTCCCCTGACCTTGTCCCATCAGAAGCTAATCAGCGTTGCTAAGTAGTGTGAGAAGAATCACAGGGGGGAACACTATACTTGTTTTATTTTGGCAGTGTCTAAAAGTCATGTTTTCTGGTTTCAGAGAGCTGGCAGATTCTGACGAAACAAGTCTCTGAAACACGTATTTATTTCAGGTTCACAAGACACCTTGTTCCCCTTTCTGTAGTCGGGCAGCAGCGTAAACCCTGTGGGCAGAGGCCTTCCTCTAGGAGTCACATTGCCTATATTCTGCTCCATTTCTGTTTTTTTCATTTAAGTAATTTATTTTGAAACAGTTTGAGATTTACAGAACAATTGAGAAGGTAGGAGGGAGTTCCCATAAGACTCGCCCCCAGTTTCACTTGTTATTAACATCTTATATTAGCATTACTGTCTCACAACATTGTCACATTATTACCAACTACAGTTCATTGTTTATTTGAATATCTTCATTTTTCCCTAATGTTCCTTATTTAAGACTTTTGTGTTCTATTGCCTACAGCTAACTGGACTTTTTAATTTTTAATTTAAAATTTATTTCTTAAAAGGCAGTGCATTCACATGAGCCAGCATAGAAAATTGTCGAAGAGTGTATAGGGAATGTCTCTCTCCTGCCCCTGACCTCTGGCCTCAAGTTCTCCTTGCTGGAGGCCAGGCAAGTTCCTGCTGTGTCGAACCCGATGCTCTCCATTTATAAGCACATGTATATTCATCAGTATGTATCGGTGTATATGGGTGTTCATTTATTTTTCCTTGTTTTATACAAGTGGTAGCATTCCCTAAACACTGTTCCTCGCTTTGCTTTTGCTTTTCTCAATAGGATTGTTCCACATTGTTGCATAAAAGCCTTCTCATTCCTTTTTTATGGCTGTATACTATCCCATTGGCGGGTGAATTCTAATTTTGAAATCAGTGTCGTGTTGACGAACATGTAGGTCATTTCCATCCTTTGATAGGATTAAACAGTGCTACAGTGTGGAAGTTGAATGTGCTGCATTCACAGACATGTGAACCCAACTAATAGCTTTTTGGATCCGTGCTGCAGGCTGGCTGCCGGCTCCACGAGGTTCTGTGCTGGCATCGTGAGCACCGCCAGGCACTTGAGCATCGAGCAGAAGATGGCAGACTATTCAAACAAACTGTACCATCAGTTAGAGCAAGAAACAGGGATCCAAACAGGTAAGCAGGTAGTCAGCCATGTACTGGCCTCTGCGCCCCGGACCCTCACTCGGTGCTGTGGCTGGTCCCCCGTGAGCTGGCCTGGGGACCGGTGACTCAGACCTGACTCCTAGCCCTGGCACTGCTGCCTCTGGGTAGAGGATTACCTTGGGCAAGTCTCTTCACTTCTGTGCTGTCTTCGGTTCCCTGTTTTTAAAATGAGGGCATTCAGTCAGTATTCCACATCCCTTTCAGGCAATGCAATTCTTCTATGGTAAGAAAGTTTTCTGAGCCATTTCCGGTGTAGTTCACTCACTGAAGTGTGGTAAGTGGCAGCACTGGCTCTGACAGCAGGAGGAAGGGGAACGTAAGTTGAGGTGCTGATGGGCACAGTTCGGCCCATTGGACTTCAGAAAATTGCTGGTGAGGATGTTCCTGACTGAGAGCGTTCACACATGTCTCCTTCCTTGTGGGATGGGGCGGATGGGCCCAGGGGGTTGTAAGCTAACCGGCACTGGGGCGAGTAGGAGCTGTCCCGAGGAGAGGAAGACTGACCCACGCTGGTGCCCCATGCGGTCGAAGGGGGACAGGCGGTCAGTTTGGTGTGCGGTGGCGGATCAGCCAGAAGCCCGGAGCTGAGCTTGCTCGCCTGGCCGACGGAGCCGTGTGGGGAGCTCACTAGTTGTCCTGAGCGAGTAGCCACACCTTGTGATGAGGTTCCAGATACTTGTGTATGCCAGGGTTTCTCTTCTGAAGACATTGTGTAAGTCACATCACGGGTAATTTAAGACTAATCCCAACAAAGGATCGTAGCTTTGCTTTTTTTGCCAACTGAAGCGGCTCTGTCGTGTGATCAGAGTGTGAGCTCGGTGTGTGGTGTGCCTCGCCGGCCCGTTTAGAAATTATATGACATGTGACAGTGTTTTCATCAGGGAAAGAGAGATCTGAATTATTTGAAATTTGGGGTTTATAACATTTCTACTTGATATAGTTCATACTTCCATGAAGTGTACCCTTATTTGTAAACTGTAGAGCAAGCCCATCTGCCCACTAACTGGGGTTTCCTAGCCATGGAGTTGGAGAGAGGAGATGCCAGGAGAGGAACAGGAGGCCTGGGAGGAAGAGGTGGTATATTCTCAGGCATGCCACAGGGCCAGGACTGGGGTGAGGATAGCACGCACCCGAGGGTGACCCTGTACATCACAGCACTGAGATCGAGTGCCTCCTTACCCAGCATGCCCTGGGCGCCTCGTCTCCCCGTGCTGTCATTGGACCAGACCAGGCCTCCTGTGGAAAGGCAGGGCTTGCAAGTGAACACAGTAAAAGTATCTCCTGCTACCTCGCTGTCTCAGGCGTTTTATTAGGGAAGATGCCTGCAACAGGCAGGAGAGGCAGGAAACAGTCCCTTTGGTTGGATTTAATGATGACAACAAGATACTCAAATCAGGTATTATCCAGGGTTTAGTCAGAAGAGTGTCCACATACCGGGCCCAGAGGTGGATCCGCTGGGTCAGATACTGGTGGTTGCTGAGCCTTACATCACTCAGCTGGTTGGATTCCGGAGGGATGAGGGTCATGGGCTTCTTTTCTGTAAGGTAAGTTAGCTTAGCATTCTTTGTAGGCCACCGTCTGGAGCCCTCATTGGCCCTGACTGCTCCCTGATGCCTGTGGGGCAGTGAAGAAGTCTGGTGAGCGGGAGTAGGGGGATCACCCTCAGGCTCGCGCCCCCCCAGTGGTTCACCTGCGGCGGCACGGTGACAGGTAGCCAGAGGCCTCCAGGGAGAGGCCTCCCATCTTGCATTTGTGCGGGCGTGCCCTGCTGTGGTCGCTTCCTTCAGCGGACTGCCATTGAGCCATCGATACAGGTGAAGTGACCATGTGCAACCCGCTTAGATGACCCTCATAGTCCACTTACTTGGGGTGTGCGTTAGCTACCTGTCGGTCAGAGTGCCATGTGACTCTGAGGCCTTGTCTCAGCCGTGAGTGTTGGTGTCCGCAGGGCTGCGGCGTGAGTGTGGCCATGTGAAAGTTTATAATCTTTGAGAGTATTTCATGTATTACTGCACCTTATGATGAGGGTCATTCTTTTGCAGTTGAAGAAACCTAGATTTAGGGAGATTGAGCCAATTTTTTAACTCAGTGATAATGCAATTTAAAAAAATAGTGGGTTAAAAGGAACATATACAGTTGTACTTTCCTATATCTAATAGTAGTGAGTATAAAATAACTCTGAACCCTTTCTCTCTCTCAATGTGAAATCCAGAGTGTGATCAGCCCGCAAATCATTGGAGTAGTCTGGTAAATTGACTGTTTTTAAACACCCTTCTCTGAAATTTCATTCTTCTAAACTGAGACATTCTTGTCATGTCAGTGAAGGGTATATTTATATGAGGATTTCAACAAAAATTAAGAAAATAAACTGTTCTCACTGTACTTCCTTTGAAAAGAAACTGGTTGATTCAACTCTTTCTTCATGAAAAGTGAGTTGTTACAGTTTAGGAGGATTGCCGTTGACCCAGGTATAATAGTGGTGGTGTCAGGAATGTTGATTACAAACCAGCTGGAGGCAGCGTAGAGGCCAGGGCCCCACAGGCAGCACCTCAGGTGGAACAGAGCCTTCTGGCCTGGGTGCTCTGCACTTGAAATTCAAGTGACCTCCCACCATTCACCTGCTTGCCAAGGCTGAGTATCCCAGGGATCTCATTGGCTGAGCTTAGGTCACATGCCTACTGGCTGTCCTGGGGAAGGAGGTGGGGTTCCAACACCCTGGGGGCTGATATCAGGGGCTGTCTTCACCAAGGGCTGTCTTCACCAAGCGCTACACTCGCACCAAAACTAGGGGGAGAAAATCTAAAAAGAGTGAAGAATATAATGGAACCTGGGTTCCCTTCCTCCCCAAGAGTTTTTGAGTAATGGAATCTTTTATTTTTATTTTAAGAATGACTTTATGTGCATTAAAGTCTCATTTGATCCTCACACAGCTCTGAGCTGAGAATGTCTGGAGGGTGGCCTCCCAGGGCTCATCACAGGCCTTCTCCCTCACAGTCTCACGGGCTCGCCCGCACCACCCTGCGTCTGTCCTGGTCTGAGTCTGGGCTGGTTTTCCTACAGGTTACATAAGGACCGGCTCCATCTTTTTGGCCCAGACTCAGGACCGCCTGATCTCCCTGAAGCGCATCAACTCAAGGCTGAAGTACGTATGAGGCTAGAAGCCAGTCCTGGATTTACTGTCACACTGACCTCTGCCAGGGGGCCAGTGAATGTCATTGTCCCCTTGTGTTCTGTGGCAGTGTCATAGGCATCCCTTCCGAGATCATCTCCCTCAAGAAAGTGGCTGAACTTCACCCTCTCCTCAATGTGCACGACCTGGTGGGGGCCATGCACGTCCCCGAGGATGCAGTGGTGTCCTCTGCCGATGTGGCTCTTGCCCTGGCGAGTGCTGCCTCCCAGAATGGTAAGCAGGTTTGGGATCAGGACACAGAGGTTGTGCAAGGGCGCGTCTCTCAGTAGGCAGCAATGCCCACGCAGCTACCAGTTTGTGTGCTGGCTCCTTTTGTTTTAATATACTGTCTGTTAGTATTTTTCCTTGGGGCCACGTTTTTCTTATTGAAGTTCTAAGGAACTGCTCTTACTACTGATTTAGTGCACTTCAGACTTAGGGAACTCCTTTCAGCCACTGAACTTGAGAAGCCCCAAGGTTAGAACACACCTTGGGGATTTAACCAACAGCTTGGACCGTGTCCCGGGTTTGGAGTGAATGAGGGGAAGACACACGCCACTGTCCGTGGCGTTGTGCGCTCTGAATGGACTGATTCATGATATGGGCGTTTTGGGGTTTCAGGTGCTCTATTTGCACTCCCTCCCACCCCTCTTACCATTCCTGGAATGTAATTGTGCACTCAGGTCGGTTACTGAATTTGCCTGCTGCTTTTAACCTTGGGAAAGTCTCATTTACAGTCTCAGGATGTGGCTCCTGGAGTTGTTTGTTTTCTGAAATTAAAGCACTGACCCGGCCTTTGCAGTGTTCCCTGAGAATTGAGAATCGGCTGCGGATGCCTTGATTCTGGAACACGAGAGGTTCGATTTCGATGCCCCCACTCTTTCTTTGCCTTCGAACAGGGGTTCAGATCTACGACCGGACGAGTGTTCTTCACGTGATGGTCAAAAAAGGTGAAGTTACTGGCGTGGAGACAGATAAAGGGCAGATCGAATGCCAGTATTTTGTCAACTGTGCTGGTCAGGTGGGTTAGCAACAAGAGGGGGTCTCTGGTTTTCTTTCTTACCTTTTATCTCCGGGACTTTTTTGGCGTAGAGACTTAAGACTGTCTGGTGACAAGCCAGACAGATGTCGGGGCCCACACCGTTTCCTGTGTGGGCTGGAAGACTCGGGGTTCTCGTCCTCCCCGTTGGAAGCCCGTACCGTCCCTCCAGCAGAGAGTGTGACCTTGTGCTTCCTCCCTGGGGGCACGGCGCTCTCCTGCCAGGAGGGCCGGGAAGCACTTGGGTATCGCCATAAATTTTTGGCATTGGATTTTTCCATGGTGTTTTATTTCAATCTTTAATATAGCAAATAAAGTGTTAGGCTGTTTTATTGTGTCAGGAGCATGGGTTCAATTTCCAGAACACTAAGCTGCTTCTGCTTTTAAGACACATTAGTCCTTTCCGTTCACTCTACAGTTCAAGGTGATGTAGGAATACTTCCTGCCTTGGGAAGTTCCTCGTGATTGGTGCTTGGGGATTGTAGTTGAGGCCAGGCATTTTGTTAAAAGGCCTCATTTGCTCTCCACGAGCTCCTGTTACTAGCTGGTAAGTCTGTCTACCTTTGATCCAAAAGTAAGTTTTATGGTTGGAAAAGTCTAGTATTGGTCCCCATCCAAATAATTAAACTACCTCAGGCTGAATCTTGGTTTCCCACACTAGATGTTGTAGCAAGAGCACATGCAAGCCACTTGAAATTAAACTCTTTTCAAGCGGCTGAACTTGCTCATTTGTCTTCTTGTTCCTCTCCACCCACAATCAATCTGTCCATTTGTAGTGGGCATACGAGCTGGGTCTGGCCAACGAGGAGCCGATTAGTATCCCGTTACATGCCTGCGAACACTTCTACCTCCTGACTCGCCCCTGGGAGACCCCTCTGCACAGCAGCATGCCAAGTGAGGACCCGTGCTTTGTTTTCAGTCTTGTTCCCTTGCCCTGCTCTGTCCTCTGGAGAGGAAGACTTTCTGCTGAGGACGGACCGTGCCCGAAAGAGTCTTGGCTTTTCTAGGGCATGTCACGGGGTGGCCCAGTTCTGACTTTTCTTTAAGAACTCTTTATGAAAGGATGGCCGAAATGGGCATTCCACTTAAGCAATTTTCCCCCCTTTAAGCTAATTGTAGTCCCAGACAGAAGTCTATTAAATTGATAATATTTGGAATTAACCTGGAGTGTTAGACTTGAATGCTGGACATTGTAGGAATGTCATGGGTGAGCTATAAACTCAGGATACTCAGTGACCCTGTGTGTGGAGGAGAGGGTCTGGTTCATTTCGAAGGTCTGAGCCCCTGGAATGGGCTCGGCAGTTCCCGTCTCAGGCTTTATGTGGCGCAGGGGCCGTTGCTAGTCTGGTGGTGGGGACTAGGCAAAGCTTCTAAACACCTGACCTGTGAGGGGTAATCAGAGAGGCAGTCTCTGCTGTCAGTCTGAGGGGGAGAACCTCCCAGATGACCTGGAAGGATGTTTTAAAGCTACGGTGTCCACTGTGCTCACGGGATGCTGCTTGGTTGAGAAAGCCAATAGCGGGTGTTTCTGCTTCGCTATTTTCTGTCCATTTAGAAAGATGGCTTACCTCTAACCCCGGTTTTTCTCTTCTCCCCACTCCCTTGTCATTTCTCTTTCTCAGCTGTCATGGATGCTGATGGCAGAATTTATATTCGGAACTGGCAGGGTGGCATCTTGTCTGGAGGCTTTGAGAAAACCCCGAAACCAATTTTCACCGAGGGCAAGAACCAGCTGGAGATTCAGAATCTGCAGGAGGACTGGGATCACTTCGGTGTGTGAATTAAATAGTAAAAATGCCCTGTGCTCATCTAAGATGGTACATTTTTCAAAGCATTTTCAAGAATAGCACGCTCTTTGATCCTTATAACAGCCCAGTGTGGAGGTTACGGAGGGCAGGCTGCAGAGTTCGCCTGGGCTCAGGGCGGTTACTGGGCAGCAGAGTCAGAAGACTAAGTCTTGGTTAGTGACTTGTGGCTCATTACTTATTCATCTAAAATTGCTGAAAATTTTAGGCTAGGAGGAAACATTTTCATAGGGTTTCTTATAAAATTAAAGATATTTTTAGAAAAATTATCAATGTGGTTGTTTACTCAGTTGTATCATTTTAATTTTATTTATTGAATAGTTAATATAGTCACATGGTTCCAAATTTAAAAGATACGAAAGGGTCTATAATGATGAGTTTCCTTCCCACCCTTAATAGATTTTTTTCAAAATCTTTTTATTGTGGGAAACTTCAAACTTTTACAAGTGGACAGCATAGCATAAGGAAACCCCACCACCAGCCAGCTTTGGTCTGGTGTCACCTGTGTCACTGCCCCACCAGACCCCTCCCAAGTGACGGAGTGCGGACCGGCTGAGCGTCTGACTTTGCAGCTATTCCCGCTTCGGGAACCCGCCCTGTCATGGCGTCTTTCTCGGTGCCACGTGGGAGCCTCAGCACTGAGCCCCTCGAGATCCTTATCTGTGCCCACATGTGTCATCTGCTCTTCCACGGCACCTTGCCTCTCCAGAGAGTACCTTCCTTCTCAGTCTTCAAGCCAAGCACCTCGTAGGTGTGTTCCGTGGTCCCAGTGAGGTTTCTGCTTTCCGGGAAATGGCCCAGCTGGCTCTTCTAGAAGACCTCTTCCAAGAGATTCTGTGGCAGGAGAGGGAGTTGGAAGTTTTGAATCCCCTGAAGCTGAGGACTCGTTTGGCTTTGTTTTTATTGCTCAGAGCCCCTGCTGAGTTCTCTCCTGCGTAGGATGCCAGAGTTGGAGACCCTGGAGATCGTGAAGTTGGTGAACTGCCCCGAGACCTTCACACCAGACATGAGGTGCATCATGGGCGAGTCCCCTTTGGTGCAGGGCTACTTTGTCCTGGCGGGAATGAACTCTGCTGGCCTTTCGTTCGGTGGCGGAGCTGGCAAGTAAGTCTTTCTCACTCACACTGAGCTGAGTGGGCTTCTTCCTTTCTGGAATCACTTGTTAGAATGGCATGTAATGCATTTCACCTGGTATGTTAGTAAGACGAAGATACATGTAATTTTAGTGTCCTTCAGGATAATTACCAGGGAAGGGCTGTCCTGATACTCCTGAAATGTCTTGTTCAAAATGTCAGGGTTGGGACTCCTCCTTTGGAGGTGGCCACGGAGACCTCAGGAGGGGTGTTTCTGTGCACCCTCTCAGCTGTAAGAAATGTGGGTCCTTTGAGTGTGTATTTGAATTTGGAAATATCCAGGTGAGGTGAGATAGAGGATCATGCTGAATATTAGAAGTTTTTATTTAAAAAGCAGGTACTAATAAAAATTAAATAGGTGGCTCATGAAAGGACACATGCTGTGTGATTCACTTGCATGAGAGACTTACACTCGTCTAGTTCAGAGAGAGGGACGGTAGACAGGCGGATGCCGGGAGCTGGGCAGGGAGGGAGTGGGGAGTGACTGCTTCATGGACGCAGAGGCTCAGTCTGGGAAGGTGAGAAGAAATTGGGAGATGGACGGTGGTGAAGATCGCACAGTAATGTGAATATACTTAATGCCATTGAACTTTACACCTGAAAGTGGTTAAGGTAGTCCATTTTTGTTATGTATATTTCCACAATTAAAAGTTGTGGTTTTTTTTAAACTAATGTGATCTTTTTGAATTGTAGAATGGCTCTGAAAACAGTTACGGAAGTGGAGTTCCCAAAGCCTTTGGTGCAGAGGAGGTGTGGTCAGATAGCATACACCTTCCTGAGCAGAGTGTTTCACAGAAAAAAACGCACTGGATGTGTGAAGGAGAATGCATTTGTTTTTATTTTAGTTTTATGTCTTCCTAGATGGGCCTGTGTCTTAAACATTTTCTAGGGAACCTTATCATTAGGGCTGAAACCCTTGTAGTGGTCTTGTGAGAGCGGTCGTAGCGGGGTCCAGGTTTGTCTCTTCTGGAGCAGGTGGGTGAGTTACCCAGAATTGCTGAACCGGCTCCTGGCAAGATAGGACTTTTGATCCTGTTGCTTCTTGATTCCTGGCTCAGTGCTGAGGAGAGTATCACACGTGCGGCCCAACAACTCATCCCGCCCCCCCAAACAGGTACCTCGCCGAATGGATGGTGCATGGCTATCCCTCAGAAAGCGTCTGGGAGTTGGATCTGAAGCGTTTTGGAGCCCTGCAGAGCAGCCGCACCTTTCTGCGCCACCGGGTCATGGAAGTCATGCGTAAGTGAAGCTTTATTCCAGTCTCACCTGCCTGCAGGTGCGTTACTTGGTTCTGTTCTCATTCAAAGAGACAGGTTTTGCCTCAGTTCTTAATAATTGCTTCAAGCTGAGCTTCCAGTGTTTGACTCTTTTGGGCCCGTGTTGGGACGTTGTGTTCCACGTGATATTTACAGACCATTTTCTCTTGCGTGCAGTGTAGCTGTTCACTTCCGGGGGCAGGGCAGGGGAATAGGACTTACAGGTGGGGATTCCTGTTGGGTTCCGGCAGCAGCTTCTTTCACGTTCCCAGCCTTGCCTGCTCCCCACTGTACCTGGGAAGATTCCCTTTGCCACCGTGAGTGCCTGCGGTCCCCACCGGGTCTTTGGGACCATGGTTTGCCCTCCAAGGCAGAGAACTTGCCAAGTTATTCTCAAAGCTTCAAGCTTCTCTGAGTGACTTTTGTCATGAATCCGTGGTATGCTGATAAGATAGGAAACCGCTTCTCATGTACGTACAAAGCATACATTCCTGCCGTCTTTTTCTGTGTTTTTACTTCCCTCCATCTTGAAAGGATCGGTCTCTTTATTTCAAGGCTACTCTGCCTTGTTTCTCATTTACTTTCTACCTTTTGTATCAGGAGTTGAGCCAAATCAGATTGTCATTTCATTTTTCTTATACTGAGGAACTATTTTCAGACTTCACCAAAATATGTCTAAATATTTTGGGCACATTTATGCTCAGAGCCAAGTCTCTGTATTGGCTGTGACCACTGTTCTTTATTAAGAATGAGCTGCTGGTTTAGTAGCTGGAGGTTCCCTTCACGATGGGCACTCGGCTGACCTTTAACACCAGTGTGGCCCGAGTTGGAACGCTGGGCTGTGGGGGACAGAGGCCTTGGCAGCAGTGCATGTGACTGCTGAGCCTCTTTAATTATTAGCAAGTACTCTGGTTAAAATGTTGAACTGTCATAAGTCTAGATGTCCCCACCCACAGTTACTATAGAACCTGTGCAAATCATAACTGAGCTTGAATTTCTCCTTGATAATATGATGTGTTTGGTGGCATTTTCTGATTCTCATAAAACAGAAATTGCAGGCATGATAGAAAGTGGGGAGGGGGGAAGCAGAACCTAAAAATACCAGAGATTGACAGATCGTCACAGTGTCAGAAAACCTGCGTGGTGTCCTGATTATTAATCTCCCAGCCTCCCCACAGCCCCGATGCTCTTCCTGTGTGAAATGGGTGAGGTCAGGTCTTCTCTTTGGAAGGGACTAGATATCATACTCTTTCTGGCTGTTTTTACTCATTGCTGTTACAGATTGGACATTAGGAGAAATGAATTCTGACTCTAGCTTTGCTATGTGAATAATGTCACTGGGGCAATACTATGCAGCGTGTCACATTTCAGAGCCACCAATTCAAGGTATGCTCTGTGCCCGATCACTTCAAAAATGGGTTAAACATTGGAGAGGAGATGTCTGTATGGGTCTGAGACCCCGACAACAGAAGCACTGTAGAGAAGCAAGTGCTATTTTTTCACACTTTGTAAACACCTGTGACCCCGCAATATCACCTTATCTCTTTTATGGAGCTTAGCAAAGTTTAAAACTGTGACCTTTCTCCCATTGTTTCTCCCTATTAATTTGGAACCATAACTGTGCACAGAGACGTAGAGTCATCGTGTGACTTATAGCTGTGTAACTGGAGGGTGACACCGACTCTTGCAACATTGTCCTTGTCTTCTGGAGCACGCCTGTGGTACTGGGTCCTGTTCGGCAAATTTTGCTGCATTAGCCTGGAAAGAATGCTCTGTTGAAAAGAGCAACTCCCGAGTCTAGTGGATAGTGGGTGCTCAGCTCTGTGGTTGGGCTTTCACAGACTATTCTGATCTGTTCTAGCTCTGCTGTATGATTTGAAGGTTCCCCGTTGGGACTTCCAGACGGGGAGGCAGTTACGCACATCTCCTCTCTATGACCGACTGGACGCACAAGGAGCCAGATGGATGGAAAAACACGGATTCGAGAGGCCAAAGTACTTTGTGCCACCAGACAAGGGTAAACAGCACATTTTTATTTTTGCTCACATTTTTTTGCCCTGAGAATTAATAAAACTTATTTTTTAAGATAGATTTTATTTTTATTTTTAGACACAGGGTAATGGAGGGAGAAAGACAGGGAGAGAAACATAAATGTGTGGTTGTCTTTTCTGTGTTCTCTACTGGGGACCTGGCCCACAACCCAGGCATGTGCCCTGACTGGGAATCAAACTGGCAACCCTTTGGCTCACAGGCTGGCACTTAATCCACTGAGCCACTCCAGCCAGGGCTAATAAAACTTATTTTTAAATATTTATAGCTAGAATGTATTCCTGGAAGAAAAATAATAAAAACCTGTTATATTAAACTAGATAGGGAGATCCCCCTCACCCCCAGTATAAATCCCCTTCTTTTCTCTCCCCCTTTTGTTTTTCTGTTCTGTAGACCTCCTGGCATTGGAGCAGAGCAAGACTTTCTATAAGCCAGACTGGTTTGACATTGTGGAGTCTGAAGTCAAGTGCTGTAAGGAAGCCGTGTGTGTCATTGACATGTCCTCTTTCACAAAGTTTGAAATAACAGTAAGTATTTGGAGACCAATATAACAGATTAGGAAACGGTACATATTTATTGAATGCCTCCTTTTTTCATCTATCTCCTCAAAACTGATTCTTTAAGAACTCGTATATTTTAATGTCTTATCTTTTTATTTTTTAAAAGATTTTATTTATTTTTAGAGAGAGGGGAAGGAGAGAGAGGGAGAGAAGCATTAGGGTGGTTGCCTCTTGTGTGCCCGCAAACCAGGCATGTGCTCTGACTGGGAATTGAAGTGGCAACCATTTGCAGGTTGGCACTCAGTCCACGGAGGCACACCAGCCAGGGCTAACTGAATTTTCTTAGTAAGTCGCATTGCCCATCGGACCGTGTTACCAGCCAAATGATCTTGTGCTCTCTCTGCTTTGTTTCTTAACCCTACAGTCCACTGGAGATCAGGCATTGGAAATCCTACAGTACCTCTTCTCCAACGACCTTGATGTGCCCGTGGGCCACATCGTGCACACTGGCATGCTCAACGAGGGTGGAGGCTACGAGAATGACTGCAGCATAGCACGCCTGAACAAGCGCAGGTGAGGTCAGCTGCTGCCGCCAGCACCCTTCAGCACTGGCTCCCTGAGGGTGCTGTGGCAGAGCAAACCGCCCAGCTCACTTTTCCAGGAAACCAGAATCATACCAAAGATGAACATATTTCATTATCTCATCACCAGTTCATTAGCAGCCCAATACAAAAAGAAATCACTAGGGAAGAAAAAGAAAAAAACACAACAGATTATGTAAAACTCGGTGTGAAAACTTAGTTGCCCTACTGGGAGATGTCTTGTCTTGCATCAGTAGGGCTGTATAGTAACAGAAGCCAGCCTCCTGTTTCTCCTTATGTGGTGTGTATCCTTATGTTCTGTGCTGCTGGCGCTCTCTGAAAGCTAAGAGCTCATTTGCCAGTGTTCTACTTACTGATTTGAAACTAGCTGAGAACTTGATTGCTTCCTGATCCTTTTTCCTGCTGCCTGGTTTTGATGACTTGTGGGTCTCACTTTCAGCTTCTTCATGATTTCTCCAACTGACCAGCAGGTCCACTGTTGGGCCTGGCTTAAGAAACACATGCCGCGGGACAGCGATCTGCTTCTGGAGGACGTCACCTGGAAATATACTGGTATTTCCCTCTGGGGGTCCTCTGGGGTCACTGTGTGAGGACAGGCCAGGTGATCCGCTTTGTCAGAACTAGAAGCATGGAGGAGGCTCTCTGGTGATGGAAGTTGATCTCTGATACTGCCCTGTGTCTTTCCAGTGAAGCATGGGATGAGTTCTTGAATCACTATTTTGTTCACCGTTGTGTCCCCTGCAGACAGCGTGTAGGAGTACAAATATTGGTTGAATGTGTAAATAATTTTTACTTTTTCTTTTTTATTTCATTGTTTTGTTTTCTAGAGTTTAAAGCATTTTTATGTCATCTATTATTTTTTTCAAAATTTCCCTTTAGCTTTTATTAAAAAATTCTCTCCCAAGAACACGCTTATTGACTTTAGAGAGAGAGAGGGAGAAAAACATCGACGTGAGAGAGAAACATCAATCAGCTGCCCCATACGCACCTCGACCAGGGACCAAATCCATAACCTAAGCATGTACCCTGACTGGGAATCAAACCTGTGACCTTTAGGTTTACAGCACAGTGCACCAACCAACTGGGCCACATTAGTCAGGGCAGCTTTACTTTTGATTTTATTTATTTTAGAAGGGAAGGGAGGAAGAAAGGGAGAGAAACATCATTCTGTGGTTGCCTCCTGCGTACCCCCCTACCAGGGATCTGACCTGGCCTGCAACCCAGGCGTGTGCCCTGACCGGGAATTGATCCGGTGACCCTTTGATTCACAGGCCGGCGCTCAATCTACTGAGCCACACCAGCCAGAGCTTTTTAGTGAATAATTTTTAAGGATGACCTTAATTTCCTATCTCAGTGGTTCTGTTAGGGGAGCAGCCCTCCTCTAATGCCACCCCATTCCATGTCTAGCCCCTCCATCTGCTCTCCTTAATCTATTCCTGCCGCTCACCCCACCAGGCCCTCATTCTCAACCCATCATATCAGCAAATATGATAAACTCTTGCTACCAGATCGGCAAACTATAGAATCATCTTGAACCAAAGCTGTGTTCAGGCCCGTAGGAGGGTAGCTGGTGTGCAGGTAGCACAAGCTGCTGTCACAAACGTGACAAAGTCCAGAGAGGCTGGGCAGCTCCTCTCAGGGCTCTCCTCCTGGTCCCGATTTGGGATTGGGGCTTTTTCCATCGTGTAGTCACACTGGGAAGGTGAGGGGAAGGGAATTGTGCAGGGCGGTTATGGCTGGCCCTGTAAGTGGGCTCCTGTCCCATTGGTCAGGGCTTGGTCTCATGACCCCATCTGACTGCAAAGGAAGCTATGGAATGAATGTGGCCTTCCTGTGTCCCCAGGAAGAGGAAACTCTAGTCAGGCAGACCCTCTCCTGCCCGTAGTCAGCATTTAGCAGGCCTGTCGAGAGAGGTGTATCTGCCAAAATCAGGTACCCCTTGGCTTGCCTAAGCAAAGAGACATATTTGTGGTCCTGCCACCTGGACCTGGTCATAGGTGAGCAAGTGTACAACAGACCTTTCTCATTAGCTCGGCTGTTCACCTGGAACAGCCATACATCTCTTGTTCTTCTCTGTTTAGCCCTCAATCTGATTGGTCCTCGAGCCGTGGATGTGCTGTCCGAGCTGTCCTATGCACCGATGACTCCAGACCACTTCCCAAGTCTCTTTTGCAAGGTAGGTGCTAGTGAAGTTCCGGTTTCTAAGTGGGTGGGGAGCGTCTTTTATAGATGGCAATCACATGTTCTTACTGTGTTGGTAACACCCCCAAAGTGTGTTGACGTTTATTAAGTAAATAAAATGACAGAATAAATTCTTTTATTTTTCACCCTTCCAGGTCTCTTTTTAGTAAGCGTTAGGATATATTTGAAGTGGATTTAACTTCTGAGAATATCAGTTCTGTATATTTATTGCTTTCTGTAGCAGTAGATTAAAATTCTAAGATATAGGATTACGCCTAAGACGTCTGGGTCAGGTCCCTCTCTCCGTGCGGGGCCTCCTCTCTTTCACACGCAGCGGTGGAGGAGCGTCTGTGTTTGCGGCATCTTCAGGTACCAATGGTATGGGTGAATCCCTGAACAGTCTACATAATTTTCTTTCTTATATTCAACAACTATAACTGAGTGAACAAATTGTAACTGAATGAAAGAAATAACTGAATACTCTAGGCAGTGGCTGATTGAAAGTCCTAACAGACAGGTGTTTTTGTCAACCTGTCACAAGCAGCTTGGCAGTTACTGAGAAGGGGCTCTTTGCAATTCAGACCGAAGCTGGGATCCACCTACTAATTGATTTTATAGTTTTCCTTTTTCTCCATGGCAGAGCGAAAGCAACAGAAAACTCCCTGGTAGCCATTAGTGACTCCTTCACAGCACATGCTTGGCGTCTGGGGGGAGCGATGCGCGTGTGTGTTCTGCAGAGTGCCATTTGACGCTGGGCGTCCCGTGGCAGCTGTTTGCTTTAGTGCCATCTGGGACTTGGCTCCCTCCTCTGTGGGAACAGTAACTGAGACAGAGGTAACCGAGCTGCTGTGAACAGGTTTTGAACATCAGAAGCACGGTCTCGGACCCCAGGGCAGCCGGTGAACCACGTTCTATGCATATCAGGCATCACCTTTTGTGGGCAGGTGCCCAGGATGGAGTGCCGAGATCCCCTGAGGCATCATTTGCCCCCTGACACACCTGACTAAAACAGATCTCAAACAGGACTTTGCAAAAAGTACTGTTTCATGCTCGTCAAAGACTTTGCCTCCATTGCCCCGCAGCAGCTTGGCTGGCGCTCCTGAAACGGAGGGTAGTCACGAGGAGAGACCTTGTAGAGGCCGTGCTCCTCTCCTGATGACCTGCCCCCAGAAGCAGACCACTCTTGAGGATGAAATTCTTTCACTCACATGTCTCTCCTTTAGGGTTGAAGGGTGCAGAGCTGAGAGAAGGGTTTACCTCAGGCATCCATCCCACTTCCATCAGAATTTTGACACTGACTCTCCCTTTATTTCCACAGGAGATGAGCGTGGGCTATGCCAATGGGATCCGGGTGATGAGCATGACTCACACGGGAGAGCCGGGCTTCATGCTTTACATCCCCATAGAGGTGAGCAGCCCCGAAGGAAGGGGCGCCGGCTACCCCACACCTTGCCGAGCACTGGCTGGGCTACAGAGCCGTGTGTCATTGCACCTTGGTAATTGAACAGGCTGTGCTAAAGAAATTTTAACGTTGTAAAATTATTTACTTTTTGTTTTATATATTTGTTTTCAGACAGAGGGAAAAAGAGAAGGAGAGAAACACCAATGTGTGGCTGCCTCTTGCACACCCCTACTGGGGACCTGGCCCACGACCCAGGCTTGTGCCCTGACTGGGAATCGAACTGGCAACCCTTTGGTTTGCAGGCTGGCACTCAATCTACCGATACACACCAGCCAGGGCTAAGTTACTTACTTTTTTTTGAATAGGTAATACATTCACATGGTTTAAAAATAAAAATCCAAAAGACTCAGTTGTACTTGACCAGTTCCCACCAACTACCACCAGCGATCTTAGTTTTTATGTCATGTCAGAGATTTCTGAGCATATAGAAGTTTAAGACATATTTTAACCCTGTTTTTAGAATCACAAACAGAAACATACTGTTATTTCTTTTATTTCCTTAACAATTTATCTTAGAGATCTTTTCCTAGGAGTACCTAAAAAGAGCTTCTTCTTTTTTCTTTCCTTTATTTTTTAATAGTGGCATAGTATTCTATTACATAGTTGAATCAATTTATTTCACCAGTCTGGTACTAGTAAACATTTATGTTTCTAGTCCTTTGCTATTATAAAATTGTTCAGTGTACAAGAGTGTCTTTTTGCCTTGGCCAGTGTGGCTCACCTGGTTGGCGTGTTGTCCCATGAACCAAAGGGTCACAGGTTTGATTCCCAGTTGGGGCATATGCCTAGGTTATGGTTTTGGTCCCTGGTTGGGGTGAGTACAAGAGGCAACCAATTGATGTTTCTCTCTTACTTCAATGCTTCTTTCCCTCTCTCTCCCCTTTCCTTCCCTTCTCTCTAAAATCAAAAAGCATGTCCTCAGGAGAGAAAAAAAAAACATGTCTTGTTCCTCATTACATGTACCAACACGTGGAGATGCCAAACTTTAGGCTGATAGGTACAAAATAGTTCATCAGTGCAGTTTTTTAAAAAAATACTTACTTTTAGAGAGGGAGAGAGAAACATTGATGTGTGAGAGATCCATCAGTCGGTTGCCTCTCTCACACCTCCAAATGGGGACCTTCCCTGCAACCAAGGCATGTGACCTGACTGGGAATAGAACCAGCAAACTTTCAGTCCACAGGCTGGGGCTCAGTCCACTGAGCCACACCAGCCAGGGTGTCAGTGCAGTTTTTTTTTTTTTTAAAGATTTTATTTATTTATTGGTAGAGGGGAAAGGAGGGAGAAAGAAGGAAAGAACATCAATGTTCAGCTGTCTCTCATGTGCCCCCAGTTGAGGACCTGGCCCAAACCCAGGCATGTGCCCTGACTGGGAATCGAACCCACGACCCTTTGGTTCGCAGGCTGGCACCATCTACAGAGCCTACACAGTTCTGTCCACCCATTCTCCACTTGTTCTCTCCTGATCTTATCTGACCTGTCCTCTCTGCCTCTCACTTCCTGGTAGTCTTTGAACATGGTAGACTCCTTTCCACTTGCTGTTCCCCTTCCCCCGGTGCATCCTTTTCTCCCTCCAGACGGATACTTCAAGCTCACAGCCATACCTCATCACCTTCTTGATGACACTATTTAAACTTGCAACCTGACACCGAGTTCTCCCCATTCACCTTCCTAGTGTTTTATTTTTCTCCATGGTGCTTACCATTGTCTGATATATTTTCTTTTGTTTTTTGGATTACACATTTAAATGTAAGTTCCCTGAGGGCAGATATATTTGTCTGTTTTAACTTTTATATGCCCAGGACGTTAGAGAAGTAAGTACTGGGCATAGAGAAATGCTTAACACATGTTGTATGATGAATGTTCTGGCCCCATCCATTGTCTGTTTCTGTATAGAATTATCGATCTTTTTATGAGTTTTTAGGCATTCTCTCAGTCCTTGCCATTGAGTTGTACATTTTTTAAAAATGTTTTATTGATTATGCTATTACAGTTGTCCCATTTCTTTTCTCTCCTTTATTCCCCTCTGCCCTGCACCCCCCTCCCACCAGCACTCCCCCACCCTTAGTTCATGTCCATGGGGCGTACACAGAAGTTCTTTGGCTTCTCCGTTTCCCATACTCTTCTTAACCTCCTCCTCTGACTTGTTTTGTACCTACCATTTATACTTCTTATTCCCTGTACCTTTTCCCCCATACTCCCCTCTCCACCTCCACACTGGTAACCCTCCATGTGATCTCCATTTCTGTGACTCTGTTCCTGTTTAGTTGTTTGCTTAGTTTGTTTTTGTTAGGTTCAATTGTTGACAGTTGTGAGTTTTTAATTCCTATTTTTGGTCATCTTTTCCTTAGATAAGTCCCTTTAACATTTCATATAATAAGGGCTTGGTGATGGTGAACTCCTTTACCTTGCCTTTATCTGGGAAGCACTTTCTCTGCTCTTCCATTCTAAATGATAGCTCTGCTGGATAGAGCAATCTTGGATGTAGGTCCTTGCCTTTTATGATTTCGGATACTTCTTTCCGGCCCCTTCTTGCCTGCAAGGTTTCTTTTGAGAAACCAGCTGATAGTCTTATGGGAACTCCTTTGTAGGTAACTGTTTTTTCTTCTCTTGCTGCTTTTAAGATTCCTTACCTTTATCGTTGGGTAATGTAATTGTGGTGTACCTTGGTGTGTGCTTCCTTGGGTCCAACTTCTTTGGGACTCTCTGAGCTTCCTGGACCGCCTGGAAGTCTATTTCCTTTGCCAGATTGGGGAAGTTCTTCATTATTTTTTCAAATAAGTTTTCCATTTCTTGCTCCTCTTTTGGTGCTTCTGGCACCCTTATGATTCGGATGGTGGAACATTTAAAGATGTCCTGGAGGTTCCTAAGCCTCTCATTTTTTTTGAATTCTTTCTTCATTCTGTTCTGGTTGAATGTTTATTTCTTCCTTCTGGTCCAAACCATTGATTCAAGTCCCGGTTTCCTTCCCATCACTGTTGGTTCCCTGTACATTTTCCTTTATTTCACTTTTCAAAGCCTTCACTTCTTCCTCTATTTTGTGTTCATACTCAACTATTTCTGAGAGTATCCTGATTACCAGTGTTTTGACCTCTGTATCAGGTAGATTGGCTCTCTCTTCATTGCTTAGTTGTCTTTTTTGTGGAGCTTTGATCTGCTCTTTCATTTGGTCCATGTGTGTCTGTTAAGTAGTAAGGGGCAGAGCCTTAGGTATTTACCAGGGCTGGGTAACCCACATTGCTGTGTTGTGGTGAGGGGTCCAAGAGGGAACAGTGCTGTTTACATGGCTCTCGGCCCCCTTTCAGTCACTTCCCCTGCTGCCCACAAGCAAATTTGGCCCTCCTGGTGCTGATTCCCTGGTGGGTGGGTCTCTCCAGTGAGTCTGGGAATTTCTTCTGCCACCCCAACCCCCACAGATTTTTACTGTCAGAGGTTCTGAGGCTTTATTTCCTGGCACTGGAACCCTGGGTTGTGCGGCCTGTCTCACTCCCCACTTGCTTCTCCCAGTTTACCCACATCCGAATGTGGGACCGTCCTGGTCTTCCAGCCGCCACCTTGCTGCACCTCCTCTCTCCATCTCTGCCCCTTCTACCAGTCTGGATGAATGTTTCTTCTTTTACTCCTTGGTTTTCAGACTTCTATACAGTTCGATTTTCTGGCATTTCTGATTAGTTTTGTTTTTAAATTTATTGTCCTGTTGTGCGAGGAGGCAAAGTATATCTACTTATGCCTCCATCTTGGCCAGAAGTCTGAGTTGTAAATTTGTTTTGCCAATTTTCCATTTGTCTTTTGATTTGCTGTATTTGCCATTATATATATATTTTAATATTTGTAAGTGCTTGTCCTCCGTCATAGCTTAGAACACTCTGGAAAAGAAAAACGATTCCTGTTTCCTTCTTTTCCTCTGTGAACTTTATAATCATTTAGTTAATACCCTATGTTTTGGGTTGTGTTACATTTATAAATTACAGAGAATTGACATTTTTTTTCTTTTTAAAGACTGTATTTTTAGAGAAAGGGGAAGGGAAGGAGAGAGAAACATCAATGTGTGGTTGCCTCTTGCATGCCCCCTACTGGGGACCTGGTCTGCAAGCCAAGCATGTGTCCAGACTGGGAAAGGGTCGAACCCACAACCCTTTGCTTCACAGGCCCACACTCAATCCACTGAGCTATACCAGCCAGGGTGAGAACTGACATTCTTATGTGTTGAATCTCACAATCAAAGTATGTTTTATTTTTTATTCACTTTTTTTGGGGTAGCCTTTGGAGGTATTTTGAAGTTTTCTTCATGTAGATGTTTTATGTTTCTTGTTTATTTGAATAATATTTTGTTGTTGCTATTGCGAATGGGAAAGATGTCTTTGTTACATTACCTTCTAAGTAATTACGATATATGAAAGCTGTTTTTCCCCGTATATTGATTGTTTAACCTAAGTCTTCACTAAATTGTTTATAGTTGTTTTTTTTAGTTGATTCTCTGGAATTTCCAGGGTTCAGTCTTACCATATAAAGACAGTTTTTCTTTAACAGCTTCTTTTCCTACACGTTCCCTCCCTGTCCAGTTGTGATAGGTAGCAGTGATTGTGGGCGTCCTTGGCCTGTTCGTAACATCAGTCCTGTTACTCCCAGTGTTGGTTTTTTTTTTTTTTAACAGTTCAGTTTTTACTGTATTTCCCCCCATTACCGTTATCCCCTCTGCAACCTCTTCTACCTCCTTCTACTCCCCCTTCCTGCTACCCTAGTGTTAGGTTTTAATCATTGAATAAAGCACAGATTTAGCTGCCCATGAAATCGCATCTGCTTTTCTACACTCAGAAATATTATAAAAATATTGAGGGGATTATTCATGATTTAATTAGAGTTGATCCAGATGTAGCTGGTACCTTTTGCCTGTATGGACAGGGATTGATTCCGAAGAGCCATACCACCTGGGTTCCCAAAGTCACTGATTGGCCAAACCCCATCTGGAGGAGCGGCTCTGTGGAAGGCCCTGGTTTCTGCCTTATGATTTTCCTGGACTGGTCCCACTCTTGTGGCTTTCCCAGCATTTAGTGAGGAAACAAGTCAACGATGGGGACCCACTTTTCCCTCTGCTCCACTTGTCTAGCAAGAACTAATCACCTGCTTAAATCTTTCTTCCTTTGCTGTCCTCTTAACTCAAGTATTCAGCTTGAGATGGTAAAGCACCAAGCCCACGAGGGATAATGGCTCTTTATTCACCTTTTCCTGCCAGTCTCCACTGGTCTCCTCCCCCGCTTTGCTAATTCAGGTGTTGCCCCTGTTCCCACACTTAAAGTCGTCTTGACCACAGTGGTTTGTTTAGCTTGTTCAGCTGCAGTAGTGAAGTTTACAGAGCAGAGTACATTGCCAAGATAAAGTACAACAATACCAAAGCAGCTGATATTTTTGTCTTGCTCCCCTGTCCCGTTTCATTGAGATATAGTTGGCATACATCACTATAGAGGTTTACAAAGGTGTACAGTGTAACAGATTGACTTAGTAGATTGTGAAATGATTACTGCTGTTTAGTTAGAACCCATCATCCCATGTAGATACAATAAAGAAAAAGCAAAAAAGAAAACCCAATTATTTTTACTTGTGATGAGAACTCGTAGGACTTTTAACTCTCCTGTGTACCATACAGCAGTGGTGTTAACTAGTCATGAGGGTGTACATTGCATTCCTACTACTTCTTCGCTTACAACCGGAAGCTTGCATCTTTTGACCACCGTCTTCCAATTCCCCCTCCCTCCACTCCCTGCCACTGGTAATCACAAGTCTGATTGCTGCTTCTATGGGTTTTTTTTTTATTCCACATGTGAGATCATATAGTGTTTGTCTTTCTCTGACTTAATTCTGTGTCTTGTTTTGTCTTCTGTTTTACAGTTTTTAAAGTAAACAGCATAGTCTGTTATTGGGCTTTAGACTTAACAGAGTATATTTAGATAGGGATTGAAAATTTTGCTTTCAATTTGGAAAACTTAACTTTCATTTAAGTTATCATACTTAACACTTTCCTGGAACCAAGAAAAGAGCAATGTGAGAGGCAGGATGTTGTGGGACTCGGGCTGGAGAGCTCTGCTGTCCTGGCTCCTTCCCTGGTGCCTCATCTGGGGTCTCTATGAGCCGCTGTAATCTGCGTGAAAAACCAGATGTCAGGTGCACACATCCAGAGTGATGTGTAACATGTTTCATAGCGTGACCAGTGCAAAAGGGGACTGGGGCAAGAAAACAGAGCCGGTGGCGGGTGAGCGGGCTATTTGTGAAGCAGTTCTGAGACTGATCATTTACTGGGCAGTGAGAATGCATCTATGAGTTACTTAATAATTGCGATATATAAATATATATATTTAATATCTGCTATGAGTTACTCCCCTAGACGTGAAGACACATGGTTGCTGCTTTCATGGAGCTTAAGTCCGGGCCAAGGGTGGCCTTGGCTCCTACTTCTGGGTTGTAGCACTCTGGTTTGTGAATGAGACATCGTGAGAATTTTACAGAACCCGCCCCCTTGTCCAGGTTAACAGTGTCGGCCACCAGGCTCACCAGACACACGCCTTCTTGAAATCCGAAGGTCTGCTGCTCACTAACCTCTCTCCCTGTAGTACGCCCTGCACGTCTACAATGAAGTGATGAGTGTTGGACAGAAGTATGGAATCCGGAATGCTGGGTATTATGCTCTCCGTAGTCTCCGAATCGAGAAGTTTTTTGCCTTCTGGGGTCAGGATTTGAATACCCTCACCACCCCCCTGGAATGTGGACGAGAGTCTCGGGTGAAATTAGACAAGGTACGGGGTCTGCGCTGTCCCTCACCTCCCCGGGCAGGACACCTGCGTTAGAGCAGGAAGAGGAGCTGATGTGGAAGGAAAGTGTCGAGGCATCTAGACCTCGGTGGCAGCATCAGGTGGACGACTAGGGTGTCCTTAGACTGAAAAGTATATCTGTGGGATGAGCCGACACCCCTCGTTTTCAGGACTTTGCTCTTTTAGACTGCCTGCCTTCTGGGGAAGTTTTTCTGAGTGGGTTATGGTGATACAGTAGCATGCCATGATTATTTGTGTAAGTTAGTCATCTTCCATTCCACTGCCTAATTTTTTATCGAAGTAATATATGAACATGAGTTTTTAAAAAATCATAATCCAAGAGGATGTGCAGTGAGTCTCTTTTCCACCCCTGAGCCCCACCCATCTCACTGCCCTCTTCCCCAGAAGCAGCGGTTTCTCGTCCCTCCTTTCAGAGCTTCCGCGTGGCGCCCACGCAGGAGCGAGGTTTCCCCTCCCCCCTCCGTGACCTGCGCCGTGGTGCTGCGCGGTCGCCGTGTCTAGCACTGCATGCCCTGTCGGTGTTCTTCCCGAGAAATGATGCGCCACTTTTTTTCTGTTATAAAAGTAATGAATGCTCATTTTGGAAAATGGGAAAATATAAAATTAGTATCATTCATAATATGCATATTTTATTGAGAACCACTATTGAGTTTATTTTATCCTGCCCTTGTTTTTGTACATACGCACATATAAACATAGGCATGGAACTTTTTGTTCAGATTATACAGAAGTGCTGTTTTTCTAAAAATTCTAGCAAATGTTTTTGAGTACTGATGTTTCTAAGTATTTTTGTTCTGTGTGGTCTTGTGATGGAAATCTGTGTGTATAAAATAGGAAAAAGAAACATGGGTACCTGTGATGTTACAAAAATACTCTGAAGGCAATTTGTAAATGCAGTTTTTCATCTGGTGGGAAACACATGTCCCCAAAGCTTGCCCAGGGGTGGGGGAAGAGTGTCGCACCCCACCGTAGCGACACGGGACGGCTCCCAGTGTGCTGTTCACGGGCAGAGTGTAGATGATGATTCTGGGTTGCCTTTCTTTCCTAGGGGATGGACTTCATTGGTCGAGACGCCCTGCTGCAGCAGAGGCAGAATGGGGTGTATAAACGCCTCACTATGTTCATCCTGGACGACCACGACACAGACCTGGACCTCTGGCCTTGGTGGGGGGAGCCCATTTACCGAAACGGGCAGTATGCTGGCAAGACCACCAGCAGTGCCTACAGCTACACACTGGAGCGCCACGTCTGCCTGGGCTTTGTGCACAACTTCTCTGAGGACACTGGGGAAGAGCAGGTGGTGACAGCAGATTTCATCAACCGGGGCGAGTATGAGATTGACATCGCGGGACACCGATTCCAGGCCAAGGCCAAGCTCTACCCAGTCACCTCCCTCTTTACACATAAGCGCCGCAAGGAGGACGTGGAGCTAAGTGACTTGCAGGGGAAGTAACATCAGGCAGTTTCACCACCTCCCCTGATCCTGTTCCTCTTCTTGATTTAACCTTTGCCTCCCATCTCTTACCTCCTTGATATAATTTTAAATTTTTTGCTTTGCACCCTCTCTTGTCCTTTCATCTCCTCCCTGGTGCAGCTCCCCATCTCCTGACACTCACTCTGGGCTGTTTGTCCGTCCCCCCACCCCTCAGATTGCCATGGTGACAGGAAGCATGTCTGACAGGCAGCACAGGAGCAGACCCCGTCTGTGGGAGGGAGTTACAGTGACAGATTTCTAATGCTGTGCCGGGAAGCTGCTGCGTGCGTGGCCTTGGAGCAAGAATCCAACACCGTGGGGCCAAGTGTTGAGGGAGTAAGTAGCCTATTAGCTGGGGGTTGCTGGGTTTGTGACAGCCCAGATCCTCTGTGCTGTGGGTCGGCACCCTGATACCTCTAGCAAGATGACCATCTACCTCACTGATGAGAGGCATCGTGTGGGTGTTACTGGGCTGCAGCAGAGACAGCCTGGCACTGTCCCCAGCCCCCTACCACACTAGTTATCAGACTGTAAGGCCAGGGCCACCTGCCTGCCATTTTTATCATCTCTATCACGAGGGGCCCTGTTTGTTTAGCTGAGTAAACAAGTAAGCCACAGTATTTGAAAGGGAAAAACAATGTTGCCTTTTGCTTTTATTTTTCCAAATGAAAGAGTCTTAACCTCAGAAAGCACCAACACCAAACCATGCTGAATTTTCTGCTGTTAAAACAGTGCTGCTGCTCTCTTAGCTACTCCAGGTTCAGGCACCCTACCTTGACTGTCCTCATGTGTGTCCTGGACTGTCCCTTCTGCAGTAGACCCACTAACTCAGCAACTGTTTCTCTCCCCTAAAGGGAGGGCATGGTGGGGCGTGTCATCCTGGTCAAGCACCGCATTTTTTGAACCATAAGACTCACCTAGCTTTTAGAGGAAAATAGGGGAAAAAATTTGGAAGCAAAAAGTATAAAATATTTAATAACATAAATAACATATTTACCAATGTAAATGTAAACACAACTCAGCAGCAGCATTAACAACCATTATTCCTCCCAAATTTGGGCAGGGGGGTGGAGAAAGAGGTATATCTTAGTCTGAAAAACACAGTAACCAAACCTTGCTGGCTCTCCTGCTTCCTCCCGCACAGAAGAGACAGAGCCACAGATGACCTACGTGGGCCCAGAGAGTTCTGAGTGTGGAGGGTGCATGCCATGTGAGCCTAGCAGAATGCTTTCCATCTTTTCTTTCCCTGTCCAGCCATTTCTCTGTACCTTCTGACTAGAAAATGACCTGGAGCGACCCCCAGAGGGCCATGCACAGTTAAGTAGTGTGTCTTTTCCCAGTGGTGCGACTCGAGTGACATCGGACTGTGTTCTTTCTCCCAACACTTAATTTTCCCTTGCTCCTAAGCTGCCCTAATCTGATTTTTAGTATAAACTGCTGTTAGAGATGTAACTAATTAAACTCTAGCCTTTGTTTTCTTGGCATCCTAGAAGCATTAGCTCTGACAGGTCTCAAAGTTTTGTAGAGAAGAAGCTTTCAGGTGCTGGCCAGCTCTGGGTTTTCTTTTACCCACCTGATCAGGCTGCCTTCTTCCAGACATTTCTTGCCATTTTCCCAGCCAGGCAACATCTACTTGATTAGTGTCCAGCTTTTTAGGAGGTCTCAGATGATTTATTAAGGGAACATGGGATAGAATCACTTGGATGGCCTTGCTATTTTGGTGCAAATGTGCACATAACTAGCTGAGAGATGCTGCTCCTACGCAAAGAAGAGGGAAGACGCTGCCCGGCTGGAGAGCAGTGACCGGGAGCTGAGCCAGAGCAGATGGGAGCAGCAGGCCCAAGACAGAAACAGGTGATACAGAGCTGAAGGTATCACATGCTCCGCGCCGTTCCAAAGTGACCTTTTCTAGGGTTATGCATGAAATTCATCTTGTCACAGACTGCCAAGATGATGCTCTTCTAGGGCGTCACTTGTTTACTGAGTACCCCAAAGCACACATTTTTGGCACTTTAAAATTCTTCCTTGAAGTCTTTTTGTTTGTTCAAACATAGGCATGTGAATCTGGTAGTCTTCTGTATTTGGTCCTAAATCTGAAGGGATGACTTTCCCACCTCTATTCTAGCACAACTGACAATCAAGACATCTAATTCACGTGTCATTTCCATCTCAGGGGCAGTGGTGCCACATGTGTTTGTGTTGTGTGACAACTCACCTCTTTCTAGGGGTGCGAGCGGTTCTGGACTCTTCTGAGGGGCTGGGCTTTAGTTTTAGGTGGTTGGTACTTTTTTTCTCAGAAATGATCCATTACCTCCTGTGCTCTCTTGGGGAGGGCTCTGCACACTTCCTGCTTGTCCACATGTTCAATTGAAGAACATTTTTGAACCTAGAAACGCAAAGTGTGTTAGCCACAAACTGATGGAGCCCCAGGGTTTCCAGTCTCCTACACACCTGTTTCCTCCCTTGACATAGCTTCTAAGCCCCTTGTCACGCCTGCCACACATACGTCCTGTTTCTTGGCACTGCCACGGTTCATTTGACATAAATTGAGGCTTGCATCAGGAAGATTTCCCATCTGTGATGTCACTGAAGTCAGAAAACCTCGGAGCAAAAAGGGACAGCAACTACCTGCTTGGGTGGCCCATCTGGTGTCCTTTAACTCGCGTATCAGGCACCTGCGCTGCACGGGCAGGACACGCTCCAGGGGAGACCAGGGGGCAACTTGCACTACAGTGCTAGTGCTTTTCTGGGGAGACCCTGCACCCCCAAATGTGAGCAACGCCATTCAGGCTAGGGACCCAAAGACCATTTAGCTCAGTGATTACCCCATTCCGGCAGTAGAGCCCAATCACTAAGGGATAACTCCCCGTATGGACTTCTGGCTCTGGCGTCGGACACTTGCTGGCGTCTGCCTGAGCCTTCACCGCCCTTTCAGAACCCAAGGCCTATAAAAGGGCATCTTCTGTGACCTGTGGTCTCGGTTCTGAGCTAGAAGGCTGTTCCTGGTAGAACAGTTGCACTGGCTTGCTTTAAGGGGTAGCTACAAGGTTCATTTTCCTCTTTGTTTTTTCTTGGGTAACAGAGATCCTGAGGATCCTCATTAGTATCTAATGTAGAGGTTGGGTCGCAGTGCTTAATACTGAAGATAACCTGTTTTCATTTTCTCCCCCTGTACCGCACCCCCTGTCCTTCTAGTCCCTCACAAACTTTGACCTAAGAGACATATCAACATGACACGGGAAATTTCTTGTGAGGGAAGGATTTTCGTTTCAAGCAGCATTTCTAGGCACATGGATTCAGAAGCACAGTTGAGCTGAGAAACGGCAGGTGAAACAGTGAGACGTTGAGGCACTGACGACGCCGTCCAGCAGTAACTCGGGAGAAGCTGTGCGACTGCCGCTCAGCACCTCCCCACGCCTCCACTTTCAGGTGCTGAGTTGTAAGGCTCCTTCATTTTCAGTGTGGGGCTCCCATTTGCAGTCCCCCATCACTGACAAATGCACTATTTTTCAAGAGGACTGAGTATTTTTGTATGTTTGCCTTCTCTTTGTCCATTCAATACTGTTGTTCCTTGTATAATATGATTGACTTCTTTCAGCAGAGTGTCTGTTCCTTGGAAAACTGCACATTTCACATGGCCATTATTCTCATGATAGTTAGATGCAGTTACTTTTATCTTTTGCAAACATTCCACCTTCTTGTTTTCCTGTCTCTCAAGGACAGTAATTACAAGAGGTGGGAAGAATATTTTTAACATCTGTTTCAAAAACTCTAAGCCAGGAATTCCATTGCACACCAAGAACTGGGGCTTGGAGCACATCTTTTCTCCACGCCAGGTTCTCGTGCCTTACACTCGAGAATGTCAATGGTGGGCAGAGAGAGGAAGGCCAAAAAAGGAACTCCATTTCAGTCTGAGGGTTCCCATCGTCCTGCTCAGCCTCTCCTTCCCCAGAACAGGTGGGTGTGGGGGCGTGAAAGCTGCCCCAGCCCATCTCAGTGAAGGTGTTCTAAGCGGCACAGTTCACACTTTACTCTCTGGTCAACTCTTGGGATGTATCAGAGTGCCACTGTAGTTACTGTAAAGTGCTGTAATGTGTTCTTTGCATGTGTAAATGCGCACTTCTGTCCAGCCCTCTCTGTCCCTGTGCGGCGTTAGCTGGTGGTCCTGAAGACGTGCAAGGCACTTAGGTAAATGGGATCTTTTCTCAAGAGCCCTGGAGGCTGACGCGTTAGGCACACGGGGTGACCGAACACTCCTGCCTTCTGTGAACATGGCATTGACATTGTGCGCTGTATTTCTGTCGGCAGATTTCAGTTAAGGTTTTCTTTTCATATCACTAGGTTTGTAAATGAATAAAGAGACATTTTACGTACTCTTACCTTGTCTGTGAAATACTCTTTTCTCTCTCTTATCTGTTTGCCATTACAAAAGATAAACAATGCACATAAAACTGTTGATTGCTGTGTTACCAAGTAAACAATGTGGAAACTGAGGCGAAGCAGACATGGGCATCACACTACCCCCTGTGCAGTCAGTGGTGGCCTGGCTGGTGAGAGCGAGCCCCCATGCCTCCTCTTGAAGTCTCTGTCACCGACTTTGACATCCTGCCTTACGACTGACTTCGTATCACGAACCTGGTTCTTGACTTGCTCCTGACGTACCTGTGAGCCAGTGTCTGTGTGGGAAACAGGAGTGCGTGCATTCTTGGCCACACCTATGGGGCGAGAGGCAGCCAGCGGTCTCCTATACTGAGCTACCACCCACAAACTAGCGCACCGGAGTTGTTACTCCATTGATCCAACCATTTTTTGAGGAACTACATCTGGGAATCCATGGGTGGATTAATGTGTCTGTAAGAATTTTACCTTGTATTCTAAATCTACATCTTTAATTTCCAGTTTCACTACTGACCCACATCTGTTACAGCTGAGAGGGTGCACAGAAACACCCCTCTTGAGGTCTCCATGGCCACCTCCAAAGGAGGAGTCCCAACCCTGACATTTTGAACAAGACATTTCAGGAGTATCAGGACAGCCCTTCCCTGGTAATTATCCTGAAGGACACTAAAATTAGATGCATCTGCATCTTACTAACATACCAGGTGAAATGCATTACATGCCATTCTAACAAGTGATTCCAGAAAGGAAGAAGCCCACTCAGCTCAGTGTGAGTGAGAAAGACTTACTTGCCAGCTCTGCCACCGAACCAGAGGCCAGCGGAGTTCATTCCCGCCAGGACGAAGTATCCCTGCACCAAAGGGGACTCGCCCATGATGCACCTCATGTCCGGTGTGAAGGTCTCGGGGCAGTTCACCAACTTCACGATCTCCAGGGTCTCCAACTCTGGCATCCTACGCAGGAGAGAACTCAGCAGGGGCTCTGAGCAATAAAAACAAAGCCAAACGAGTCCTCAGCTTCAGGGGATTCAAAACTTCCCACTCCCTCTCCTGCCACAGAATCTCTTGAAAGGGGTCTTCTAGAAGAGCCAGCTGGGCCATTTCCCGGAAAGCAGAAACCTCACTGGGACCACGGAACACACCTACGAGGTGCTTGGCTTGAAGACTGAGAAGGAAGGTACTCTCTGGAGAGGCAAGGTGCTGTGGAAGAGCAGATGACACCTGTGGGCACAGATAAGGATCTCGAGGGGCTCAGTGCTGAGGCTCCCACGTGGCACCGAGAGAGATGCCATGACAGGGCGGGTTCCCGAAGCAGGAATAGCTGCAAAGTCAGACGCTCAGCCCGTCCGCACTCCGTCACCGGGGAGCAGTCTGGTGGGGCAGTGACACAGGTGACACTAGACCAAAGCTGACTGGTGGTGGGGTTTCCTTATGCTATGCTGTCCACTTGTAAAAGTTTGAAGTTTCCCATAGTAAAGTAGGTTTACAGTTGTGAGTGTGCAAAACAGAAGAGTTTATCCTTGCTGTGGCTAGTGTAGCTCAGTGGATTGAGCACAGGCCTGTAAACCAATGGGTCGCCAGTTTGATTCCCAGTCAGGGCACATGCCTGGGTTGCAGGCCAGGTCCCCAGTTGAGGGCAAAGGAGAGGCAACCACACATTGATGTTTCTCTCCCTCCTTCCCTTCCCCTCTAAAGAATTTATCCTTGTATTACTTATTAATTATGGTATTTGTATTATAACTATAAACCTACTTTTGCCCACATCTATATTTTTTACAATTCGAATGGGAGGCAAACTCATTTTAGACTCTTAAACTTTTTAAATTTGTGAATGCTCAAGTGCTTCCCGGCCCTCCTGGCAGGAGAGCGCCGTGCCCCCAGGGAGGAAGCACAAGGTCACACTCTCTGCTGGAGGGACGGTATGGGCTTCCAACGGGGAGGACGAGAACCCCGAGTCTTCCAGCCCACACAGGAAACGGTGTGGGCCCCGACATCTGTCTGGCTTGTCACCAGACAGTCTTAAGTCTCTACGCCAAAAAAGTCCCGGAGATAAAAGGTAAGAAAGAAAACCAGAGACCCCCTCTTGTTGCTAACCCACCTGACCAGCACAGTTGACAAAATACTGGCATTCGATCTGCCCTTTATCTGTCTCCACGCCAGTAACTTCACCTTTTTTGACCATCACGTGAAGAACACTCGTCCGGTCGTAGATCTGAACCCCTGTTCGAAGGCAAAGAAAGAGTGGGGGCATCGAAATCGAACCTCTCGTGTTCCAGAATCAAGGCATCCGCAGCCGATTCTCAATTCTCAGGGAACACTGCAAAGGCCGGGTCAGTGCTTTAATTTCAGAAAACAAACAACTCCAGGAGCCACATCCTGAGACTGTAAATGAGACTTTCCCAAGGTTAAAAGCAGCGGGCAAATTCAGTAACCGACCTGAGTGCACAATTACATTCCAGGAATGGTAAGAGGGGTGGGAGGGAGTGCAAATAGAGCACCTGAAACCCCAAAACACCCGCATTCTGAATCCATGGCACTGCTCTTCTCCTGACCTTTGACCCCATCTCCTTCCTTTTTTCTGAGCCGATACCTGTCTCACTTCATTCCTCCACTCTCCACCTACAAAACCACGGGGCGTCTACAACCACCTCTTCCTTCTTTCATAGGGTTGATACTGTCTTGAGCCCAGCACTGTCGCCTGTCCTCTTGCATGCACCTTCAGTGTTTCTTCTCCTTCTCCGCATGTAATATGCTCAGGTCCTTCTCAACTGATTAAGAAATGAACAAAGCTTCACAACTGCCTTCAATTAGTGATTTTTAATTTTAAAAAATCTAAACTGTAAAACTAGTCTTTGCAAAAACTCAAATACAGGAGAAAATTAGGTTTTCATGCCACACAAAAATGATGGTATTGGATACTAGTGTTAATGATACTTTCCCAGAGACGTAAGAGTAGACACTAAATAGATTGGTTTCAGGGCCCAGGCTGGAGAGGCAGAGGTCAGAAGTGCCGGCAGGTACCATTTGTTCCTTTTTTGTCCTCTCCTACCACCCAGCCGGCTGGGCTCACGGCTCACTGCAGGCAGGGGTCAAATCTGAGCTCTCCATTAACACTGCTAACACCACTCCCCGCCCTGGTGGGTCCCTGAGACTCACTCAACTTGAACACCCCGTATGGGCTGCTTCGAGCAGCTTTTCCACAAAAGTGGACAGCTTTGGCTCACACTGTGGACTTCTCTAAAAATCTCTCCAAGATCCACAAACCCCAAACGAGCAGCAGTTGGCAGCTGGCCTCAGTGTGCCATGTACTTCTTGCTGAGCAGCCCCAAGCCAGGCACAAGTGGGGACCGGTCACAACTTGCATCAGGTGGCCCCAAGCCTGGCATAAGCTGTGGCCAGTGCTGGCCTGGATCCTAGCTTCAGCAAAGCAGCACAAACCGGGCACAAGTGATGGCTGGCCTCAGCTCACATTGCAGTGGCCACCAAAGGGTCTCATGCTCAGCACGCCTGGCGGCTGACCTTGGTTCACATCATAGCCTCTCCCAGGCACCTCTAAGCCCAGCACAAGCAGTGACCAACCACAGATCACTTTGTAGCTCCCACCAGGTGGCCCCATGCTAGGCACAAATGGTGGGTGACCTTGACCTACACCAGAGCTCCTCCCAAGGGGCTCAAGAACCAACATACCCAGTGGTCAACTTCACAGCAGAGCACCACCTAACCAGCTCCACAAATGAGACACTCCCACAGCAGACTGGGTTGGTACCAGAGACCTGCTGAAGTGATTTGCATAGTGCCCACACAACAGCTTGTCCACTGTAGTCACAACCATCCCTCACAGCCAGTCGGCCTGAGGCTCAACCTCCCCAGTGACGTGCCAACAGCAATCAGCACAACAACAACAGGAGTACACGGCCCACATGAAGGACACCACTAGAGCACCTGGCTAAGGTGATAGGGGAGACTGCAGCACTGGGCCTCACAGGACACTTAGTATTCTTCCAAGACATAGAGACATAACAGACACCTACTACACAGAAATGAAGAGAGCCAGAATGAGGAGTCGAAGAAACACACACCCCAAACGAAAGAACAGGACAAAACTAGGAAAAAAGGAACTAAATGAAATGCACATAAGCAATCTACGAGATACAGAGTTTAAAACACTGGTTACAAGGATGCTCAATGAATTTAGGGGAAAAAGAGATGAACTCAGTGAGAACTTGAACAGAGATAGAAAACATAAAAATAACCAGTCAGCTCTGGCTGGTGTGGCTCAGTGAACAGAGTGCCAGCATGCAAACCAAAGGGTCACTGGTTTGATTCCCAGTCAGGGAACATGCCTGAGTTGCAGGCCAGGTCCCAGGTAGGGGGCACATGAGAGGCAGCCACACACTGATGTTTCTCTACCTCTCTTTCCCCCTCCCCCTCTGTCTAAAAATAAAAATAAAATCTCAAAAAAAGTAGTGAGCAAAACCCAACAACATTTTTAAAAATAACCAGTCAGATGTGAGGAATATAATAAATGAAATCAAGGATACATTAGAGGGAATCAATAGCAGATTAGATAACACAGAGGAACAAAGTAGCTGTCTGGAAGACAGGCAGAAAGCACACAATCAAAACAGCAAAAAGAAAACAATTTAAATGAGCATAGTTTAAATGAGACAACATTCAGTGGGACCAACATTCATATCACAGGAGTACCAGAAAAAGGAGAGAGCAAGGAATTGAAAACCTATTTTCAGAAATGACTTAATTAACCTAACCTGGTAAAGGAAACAAACACACAAGTCCAGGAAGCACAGACAGTCCCCCCAAAAAGAGGCCCACACCAAGACACATCATAATTAAAACACCAAAGATTAAAGACAAAGAGAGCACTTTAAAGGTAGCAAGAGAAAAGCAGTTAGTTACATACCAGGGAGCTCTCATAAGACAGTCACCTGATTTCTCAACAGAAACTTTGCAGGCTGGGAAGGACTGGCACAAAATATTCAAAGTGATGAAAAGCAAACACCGAAACTTAGATTACTTGACCCAGCAAGGATATTTAGAGTAGAAGGAGAAAAAGATTCTTAGACAAGATAAAGCTAAAGGAGCCCATCATCACTTTACCAGTAATACAAAAAATGTTAAAGGCACTTCTTTAAGTAGAAAAGATAAAAATGAGTAAGAAAATACAGGAAAGAAAGAACTCCTCACTGACAAAGGCAGCCACGTAATAAAAGCAGTCCATCAACCATGAAAGTAATATCAAGGTTAAAAGGCAAAAAGCAGAAGGATCACGTGTAATTACAACAATAAATCAAGTGACTTAGACAAGCACACAAGTAGTAAAAAGTAACGACAAAAACGAGTAAAAATTGTAGTGATTTTAGAATCTCTGGACTTAAGTAACCATCAACTTAAAATAGACTGCTATAAACACAGCTTGCCATATAGGAAGTACAAGGTAACCACAAAGCAAAAACCCCACAAGATGTATATAATAAAGAAACGAATACAAACACAACACTATAGAAAGTCACCTTATAAGAATAAGAAACAGAAAACTACAAAACAATAAGAAAACAGTTAAAAATATGGCAATAACTACATCGTTACCCATAATTACTTTTGGCCCTGGCCGGGCAATTTAGTTGGTTAGATCATTGTCCCAACACACCTAGGCTGTGGGTTTGATCTTCAATCAGGGCACATGCAAGAAATAACCAACATGCCCGGACTGGTGTGGCTCAGTAGACTGGGCATCATCCTGCAAACAAAAAGGTCACAGGTTCAATGACTGGTCAGGGCATATGTCTGGGCTGCGGGCCATGTCCCCAGTTGGGGGCGTACAAGAGGCCACTGATCAATGTTTTGCACTCCTTCCCTTCTCCTCTAAGTAAATATTTTTTTAAAAAAGAAACCAACAAATGCATAAATAAGTGGAACAAATTGATGTTTCTATCTCTCTCCAAAAATCAATTATTACAAATTACATATCAATGGAGAAGACTTTCAGTCAAAATGGAGCCATAGGTAAACATGGCTCACCTCCTCACACAACCACATTAAAATTACAACTAAACTATAAAACAGTTATCACTCAGACCCATCAGTAATCAAGTTCAATAGAAGTCTGACAAGTGCAGAATTAAAGAAACCCCACCCATCCAGACTGGCAGGAGAGGCAGAGACGTGGAATGGGATGGTCCCATATCCAGGTGTGATGGATAAAAATTTGGGAGGGATACCTTATGAACAAGGAGTCCCAGCCCCACACCAGGCCCCCCAGCCCAGGGTTCCAGTACCAGGAAGGTAAGTCTGCACAACTTATGGCTGCAAAAGAACAGTGGGGATTGAGTCAGTAGAAGAAACTTCTAGAGTCCCAAGCAGTTCCTCTTGAAGAACCCACGCACGAACTTACTCAGACTTACTCCCTCTGAGCTCCAGCACTGGGGCAGCAGCTTGAAAAGCACCAGACGCATACAGGGAGGAACTGAAGTGTCTGGCGAGAGCTAGGGGACAGCCTTCTCCCAGAGAGAAAGATGGGAAGGGACCACTGTCCCTTTTCTGAACCCTCCCCACGCAGAGATACAGAGCTGGCAGGTTGGTACCATATGGGAGACTCCATCGACCTGGCTAACACTGTTTGCCCCACCCTGGAGACCCCTACAGGCTCTGCCCCACCCAACTTATAGGCCCATCCAAGCTGTTAACAGTGGCTTTTCCATATGAATGGCTGGTCTTGGCTCATGCTTCACAACTCCCTAAAGCCTATCAAATAAGTAACAGCTAGTCTCAGTGACCCACCAGCCCTAGTACCTCCTGCTAAGTGGCCTCAGGCCAGACACTAGCAGCAGCTAGCTTTGGATATCAGTTTGGCTTTGCCTGGGAATCTCCAAGCCTAGCACAAGTAGCAGCCATCTGCAGATTGCTTTCTAGTTCATGCAGGGTGGTCCTGGATAGAACACAGGTGGAGACTGACCTTGGCCCGCACCACCTGGAAAACCCCAGTGGCTGTGAACCCAGTGGACAGCTACAACCATGCTGGAGCACCACTACCCTGCCCCTGCACAGATGTTCCTCCACGGAGGGCAGAGGGTAGTGGTCAGTGGTCATAGCCAGTCGTTGCAGCTGACTGGCAATGGGGGTAAACTCCTCCCATTTGACATGCCAATAGCAATCAAGGCTCAACTATAAGAGGAGGTGTACTCAGCCCACACGAAGGGCACACCTCAAGTGCACAGCTTGGGTGATAGGGGAGGTTGTGCCACTGGACCCTATAGGGCACCTACTACATTGGCTACACTACCAAGACAGGGAGTCATAACAGCTCTACTTAATACATAGAAACAAACACAGGGAGGCTGCCAAATAAGGAGACAAAGAAACATGGCCCAAATGAAAGGACAGATCAAAATTCCAGAAAAAAAGCTAAATGAAATGGAGATAAGCAATCTATCAGAAGCAGAGTTCAAAACACTGGTTATAAGGATGCTCAAGGAACTCAGTGAGAACCTCAACAGCATAAAAAGATCCAGTCAGAAACAAAGAATACTCTAACTGAAATAAAGACAATTTTCAGGGAAACTAGAGTGATGAAGCCAGAATCAAATCAATGATCTGAAACATAAGGAAGCAAAAACCAAGCAATCAACAATAACAAAAAGGAATTTAAAAAAGAATAAGAATAGAGTAAGCAACCTCTGGGACAACAAGTGTTCCAACACTGGTATCATTGGGGTACCAGAAAGATAAGAGAAAAAACAAGAAATTGGAAATCTATTTGAAAAAATAACAAAAGAAAACTTCCCTAATTTGGTAAGGGAAGTAGACATGCAAGTCAGGAAGCACAGAGAGTCCCAAACAAGATGGATGCAAACAGGCCCACTCCCAGGCACATCATAATTAAAATGCCAAAATTTAAAAATAAAGAGAGAATCTTAAAAGCAGCAAGTGAAAGAAAACCTGTTAGTTACCTGCAGGGTAGTTTCCATAACACTGTCAGCTGATTTCTCCAAAGAAACTTTGCAGTCTAGAGGGATTTGCAAGAAAAATTCAAAGTCATGAAAACCAGGGACCTATAGCTAAGATTGCTCAACCCAGGAAAAATATCATTTAGAATCGAAGGGCAGATGAAGAGCTTCCCAGACAAAGAGAAATTACAGGAGTTCATCATCACCAAACCATTATCATATGAAATGTTAAAAGGGACTTATTTAAGAAAAAGATCAACACTCTGAACAATAAAATTGCAATAAATACGCATCTATCAACAATTGAATCTAAAAAACAAACTGAGCAAACAAGAATGGAGACAGAAGCATGGATACGGAGAGCATTTTGATGGTTGCCAGATGGGAGGGGGACATGTGGGGATATGACTGATGAGGAGAGGGGATTAAGAAGTGCAAATAGGTAGTTACAGAATAGCCTTGGGGATGTAAAGTACAGCATAGGAAATGGAGTAGCTAAAGAACTTACACACATGACCTGTGGACATGAATAAGAGTGGGGGATTGCCTGAAGGGGGGTGCTGGGTGGAGGGGGGCAAAGGGGAAAAAATCAGGACAATTCTAATAGCATAATCAATAAAATATAATTTTAAAAAATGACAACAGCCAATACACAGACAAAAAATGTCTTTGGACTACATGCTCCACTCAAAAGACACAGGGTGCCAGAATAGATTAAAAACCATAAACCAAAAACATGACCCATACATACTAGAGACCCACTCACATCTCCAATATTAAAATGGCTGCACAAAATTCACCAATTTTGATAAGTTTTTCTTTAAATGCATGCTGATATGACAGCTGTCACAATACAATCTAATAGAATTGTTTCCAATGACGTTAAAGACAACTAAGTGCTACTAGAGCCATCTTACGGGGGAAGGAAACACACTTTTTGGCCAATCCAATACTGTATGATTCAGCAATTCCACTTCTGGGTATTTACACAAAGAAATCCAAAATACTTACATGAAAAGATACATGCACTCCCATGTTCACTGCAGCATTATTTACAAGAGCCAAGAGACAAATTAAAAAGCTGTGGTACATGCATACAACAGAACGAGAGCCATAAAAAGGAACAAAATTTTCTCATTGTAACATGTACAGACCTAGCGGTGTTATGCTGATAAGTAAAATAAGTCAGACAGAAAAACAAATACCATATGATTGTACTTATATGTGGAGTCTAAAAAAACCACACAAAATAAACTCATAGGTACAGAGAAAAAAAAACTGATAGGAAAGGGACTAAGAAGCACAAATTGCCAGCGACAAGAACAGTCACAGGGATGTCAAGTACAACACAGGGAACACAGTCGGTAACATTGTAATAATCATGTGCGATATCACAGGGGTACTAGGCTTCTGGGGTGATCACTCCCTAAGTTATAGGTCTAATCACTATGTTGTACACCTGAAACTAATATACTGTATATAAAAAAATGCTTTAATTTTCTTTTCAAAAAGTACCAGACAGAAAGCAAAGGAGGGTGATATTATATTTGCTGGTGGGGAAAAAAACGTCGGTAAGCGGTGAAGCTTTTTAAAAAAATTTAAAGTGGATGCAAACTGTGAAAGGAAGGAAGGGGCTACAGTCTATTCTTGTAGGTTTGGCAGCAAAACCAAGGCAGAACTTGATAGCAGAAAAGGTAAAGCCTTTAGAGAAGAAACTTAAGGAAAAAAATATAATCTTGTTTAAAATAAATTACATATATATATTTTAATTTGTATTGTTAACACTATTACAGAAGTCCCCATTTTCTTGGCCCCCCTCCTCCCGGCACTCACTCCATCTTCCCTGTGGCAAAATAAATTATATTTTTAAAAAATAAAGTGACCATAATATTCTCTCCTAAGAAGAATTTCTGCTAAACAACCTCAATACTGGGGTGGGGCTGGTTGTGCTCAGATCGGCTCACACCAACAAGAGCAAGAGGACAGACAGCTCTAACCCCCTCTGAGCTGTTCCTCTAATAACACAACGCTGTGTACGCCTGCGCCGCCAGCCCCAGGGAAGACTGGGCTACCACGGACGGATTAAGGGAACATTTCCCACACCTGCCTCAGCATAAGCACCACCTGGGACACCTCTTGAAAAAACAACACTCAGGCTTCCTCTCTGTACATTCTGATCCTGCTGGTTCATGGTGCTGTATTTTTCAACAAGTGGACCAGATGACCAGACAAGTTTAAGAAATTATTATACATCCCTAGCACCGGAAAACTGTGCCCTTGGGCCCAGCGCGTCCCCTCCATCAACCTCTGCCACCATCACGCCGCCCGCCAGGCATCCTGTTTGTCAATAAATCCCTAGCACCGGAAAAGGGTGCCTCTGGGCCCGCCTCACCCCACCTCCCAGCCCCACCCCGCGTCCTCCTCCAGTGTGTCAAGCTTACACGCTTGGGCAAAATGCACTTCGAGATTCCTGAATCAAATCTGAGTGTCATTCACGTCGGACCCAAGGGGACAAACACTAAGACACCGCCCTAGCCTAGGTTTTTCCAGGCAATTCACCGCCGGACTCTGCATCAGCCCCACTAGGTGCACCGCACGTTTCAACGCGGGAAACTGATTCCACCTGCAGAGGAGGGAGACCGGGCTAGACAAGCCTCATCGCACTGCGGGGCTGAGCAAGCCCCAGGCGGGGAGCCAGAAGCCAGGTCACCCCGAACGCCTGAAGAGCCGGTGCGCGGCGGCCGGGCACGGGTCCCCGAGCTCGGGACAACCTCCGCCCGGCGGGGCACGGCCGCCGGGAGGCGGAGGGAGGTCAGGCGGACCCACTCTCGGCCCGGGCCGGCGGAGTCCCGGAGCCAGGACGCGCCTTCTCGGGACAAGCAGGCAGAACCCACGGGAAACGAGGGACGGCCGGGACCACCCCTGAGCCTGACCCAAGGGGAATGACGGGACACTGGGGGTCCCGGGGCGCTACGGCCGACCCGCGCGGACGGGGGCGTCAGAGCGGCCCCGCGGCGGTCTCCTCACCTCATGGGCGCCCACGAGCTCCGCGCTCCGCCACGGCCGGCGAAAGACCCGCAGCAGCAACTACAGTCACCAGGGGTCCGGGGTCCGGAAAGGGGGAAGGGACAGGGACTGGGAAGGGACGGGTTGGAGGAAATAAAGAGTTCCGGGGAAGCGGGGGCCGCGACCGTCCGCGCTTTGTGGCTCCCGCAGGTCTGCGCGTAATCTCACTCGCGCATGCGTGCTGTGGCGTCACCGCTGCAGCCCCGCCCCTGCACGTGGAGCTTGTTGGGGTCTACTCAGCGAAAATGAAGGTTGTTTGGAGACATCAACCCTCGAGGCCTCTTTGGAACTTGAGCCTCGTAACCTGTTAATTTCTGAAAGTGCAACAAAAATGTTTGAGGTGGGCAGCAGCCCCGCTGGAGTGTGGGGTGCGCGGGGGGGGGGGGGGGGGGGTGTTCTTTACTGTCTTCTCTCGAGGGCTGGATCTGAGTTCCGGGCGGTATAAAGAACCAATCAGAAGATCTTTTAAGAAGTCACCCGCTCACCTCTCGCTTACTATCAAATCGCCCTGTTTCCTTCCTTTATAGAACTCATCACTATGTAAAGTATTTAAGTGTTTATTTTCTGCTTTTCCCAATGGATGCAAACGCTGCCCCTCTCACGACAGAACCTTAATCTAATGCACGGCAGTATTCTCAACACTTGGAACAGTGTTTGCCGCATTGCCCCACAAATACTTATTTGAATGAATAGCATCACACATAGCTGTCCCTGAGAACACTCAAGTTCTCATTGTTTTGGATTCAAGCACATCTCACCACAAAAGCCAATCTTGTATCCACAGCCTCTTGTGGCCAGGCACTCTGTTGGGTGATGGCATTCAGCAGTGCACAAGAAACACGGCTTCTGCCTTTATGAAGTGGCAATGAAGTTCTTGCGACCCCTGTGCACCATGCCAGCCCACAACATGCATACTTTACACACCACACACTAGCCAATTAACTACAAGACAGTCCACATGAGGTCTGGTTGCTTGAGAACAGAAACTCTGCCTCTTGACGCTCTGTTTCATGAAAAGTTCAAAGCATTCTGGACTTCTGTTTTAAATACTTTAATATTTTAGCTAAAGACTTAAAGTTTGGGGTCAACTACCTGCTCCCCCAAAAGAGGCAATAAACTTACAAATCTGAGGTATATTCTTGGGAAAGCCTTTCCTGATGCCCAAAAGTGTCTTTGGTGAAAAATTTCACAAGTTTTCTTGATGGGTCAGGTAGCTGGCCCATGCCATTTCAGCACACAGAAATTTGGGAGAAACCGAGTTGTCTGTAGGAAATGGTGGATGAAATGAAGTGACATTTAATGTGTTGATTTCATCTGTTTACCTGCAGTAAGTTTTGAACAAGCTGCATAGATTTCTGTCTGTTTCCTCACCATTTCTGGTCTCTGCTTTAAAACACTAAGTCCTAGAGCTTCTTTCGTGGTCAATGATGACCTATACTTTGTAGGTTCTCGTAACCACCAGTGCGCTATTTTTCAAGAGGATTGAGTGTTTTTGACTTCTCTTTTCCTATAAAATGTTAGAGTTATACCTTGTGTGATTCTTGACTTCTTAGATATAGAGCAGAATTGCACATTTCAAGGGCCATTTTTCTCATGATATTTTGATGCAGCTGTTTCTATCCTTCACAAACCTTCTTTCTGCCTTTTCTTTTTTCTGTTTTTCAAGGACAGTAATTACAAGAGGTGGGAAGAATATTTTTAGCATCTGTTTCAAAAACTCTAAGCCAAGAATTCCATTGCACACCAGGAACTGGAGCTTGAAGCACATCTTTTTTCTATGCCTTATACTCATGCCTTATACTTGAGATTGTCACATGGTGGGCGGAGAGAGGAAGGCCAAAAAAGGAACTCCATTTCAGTCTGAGGGTTCCCATCATCCTGCTCAGCTCTCCTTCCCCAGAACAGGTGGGTGTGGGGGCGTGAAAGCTGCCACAGCCCGTCTCAGTGAAGGGTGTTCTAAGCAGCACAGTTCACACTTTACTCTCTGGTCAACTCTTGGGATGTATCAGAGTACCACTATAGTTACTGAAAAGTGCTGTAATGCGTTCTTTGCATGTGTAAATGTGCACTTCTGTCCAGCCCTCTCTGTCCCTGTGCAGTGTTAGCTGGTGGTCCTGAAGATGTGCGAGGCACTTAGGTAAATGGGATCTTTTCTCAAGAGCCCTGGAGGCTGACGCATTAGGCACACGGGGTGACCGAGCACTCCTGCCTTCTGTGAACACAGCATTGACATTGTGCGCTGTATTTCTGTCGGCAGATTTCAGTTAAGGTTTTCTTTTCATATCACTAGGTTTGTGAATGAATAAAGAGACATTTTAATTACTGTTGCCATGTTTGCTTGTGAAATATTCTTTATCTGTAGTGACTCGGTGTAATAATTTGCCTGCGCAAAAGATAAACATGATACATAAAATTGTACCTTTGCTACCAAGTGTAAAACAGAATTTGGAAACTGAGGTAAAGTAGACACAGGCATCATGCAGTGATGGTTTGGCTGGAGAGAGAAAGCCACTGTCCCTCCTTCTTAATTTGCTGTTGCTGCCACTGGAGTTGACATCCTGCCATGTTAGGGGAACAGCCTCGCACACCTCACGTCTCAGACCCTGGGACTGTTAAAACAGGGCGAAATAACACATGGACTGGGCCTAAAGAGACCTTGTTTTCCAAAGAATTGTTTGCAAACATAAAGCAGTTATGATGACCACTGCACTGTAAATTTAAAACATTATTTAGAATTAACATCACTATGTTATCTGCACCAACAGCAGCACCTTCCTTCTACAGATTACCCTCCTAAAGGGTAATTGTTTCCCTTTGACTCCTAAATGGAAAACTGTTAAAAGTTTCTGCTTGATTCAGTGTATCCTGAATTATACTTTTTGATCTTAAATGTTTGATGCATCTCATTTTGAAAGACCTTTTTTAATTTTTATGTTATTAAATGGATTGGAAAGGGCAGAAAGCAAAAGCTCTGTTTGCCTGTCTGTGATGGAGCTAACGCTCTAGTGGCCTCAAGTGATCAGGTTCATTTATGGACTTTGGCCTCATTAACTGACCAGTAGGTGGCGCTGTGTCATGTGAATTGAGGTTTCCTGGGCTACGGGGCCCCTCCCACGCAGTGCACTATGGCACGATTAGTTAGAAACCTCCATCAGACTAATAAAACCCTCTCCCCTGAGAGGCGATAACCCAGTGTGTCCCCTGTGACACCGGAAGGACTGAGAAGCAGCTCCTTTGGTGCAGCCTTGAAAACAGGGACATGACCTTTCCTTCCCACTGTCCTTCCCATGAGAGGCTCTGCAGGTGGGGACCCTCAGACACTTGGATCTGGGGCATCACTGGACGCAAGCCCCTGAGTCCAAGATGAAGGGGATTGTCGTGGCTGCTCAAGAGCGTGACTTTGCAGCCGGCCTGGTCCGACAGGAATGGCAGCCTTGCCTCTTACTTGGCATATGACCCTGGCAGGTTGTCTTTCCTGACCTTTCTGCATTAGTTGCCAGGAGAGACTACTTACGAGTGAACCAATAGGATGTGTGTGTGTGCGTGTGTGTGCACGTGTGTGTGCGCAGAGAGAGGTTATTTTAAAGAATTTTTGAACTTTCGGTCAAGATGGTAGAGTAGAAAATAATGGGAATACTGAAATTGTAAAAATAAAAGTTAAACTTCCCTTAAAAATGAGTTAATACAGAAAAAAGTTTACTCACGGGATTGTGGGAGCTGGCACGTCTGACATGTGCGGGTGCTCGGGCAGGCTGGAAGCCCAGGGAAAGGGCTGGTGATGTGGTCTCGCATGTCAAAGCAGCCTGCAGGCTGAGGTCCTTCTTCCTCTGGAGGAGTTCAGTCTTTTCTCTTAAGGCCTTCAACTAAATGTCTGAGGTCCACTGACGTTACGGGAGATGATCTGCTTTATTCAGTCTGCTGATTTAAATGCTAATCACATTTAGAAAACACCCTTACAGCAGTATCTAGACTGGCCTTTGACCAAACATCTGAGCACCGTAGCTTAGCCAATGTGACACACAAAATTAGTAATCACAGCTCCTATTTACTTGCCTGTCAATTGGCAATGATACCTTTTTGTGTGCAAGATTTAAGTGGCCCATTTCAAAATTTTTCAGTGCACAACAGGGGCTTTTTTTCCTCTCATGAGAACTGCGAGGCCTGGGACCGGAGGTTTCCAGACTGGGGGAGGTGGTGGGAGAGGAGCAAAACTGACTGATCAAGGAAGCTGAGGGACATGTAGCTTGAGGAGCAAAGGAGTTGTGCCAGACCTGTTGGCCAGATGCCTGTGACAGGAGGTGGGCTGGAGTCCCTAAGTACCACTGGGGCTGTCGTCTTTTAACTGAGCTCATTCTGACTTGTTTGCTAGCTGCCTGGGCTTGGTCTAAACTTACCCTGGGGAGTTCAGTGCAATTGCCTGAGCTCACTGAACTGTTTCCATGTGCGGGACGAGCACCTGAGTGGGTGATCTGTGAGCAGCGCTTGCCCAGGCCTCTGGTGACCTTGGTTGACTTGGCCTCTGGGCTTTCCCTCTCCTTCAGGGCTCTGCATGGAGCTGGATGTTTGCACTTCATGGCCTCTTCGGGCCAGTCAGCCCCCGTCTCCACTGAGGGGCCAGTTTGGACCCCCAACCTCTGCCCCCACAGGCTGTGAGTGGGCATGTAACAGCAGCCTCCCAGGGAGACTGGGTCCCGTCTCCCCAGAGGAGAAAGTGCACATGGGAGAGCCTGGCCAGCATGTCATCCAGTGACCTGCTCCCCTTCTCCCGGTGGCTTTTTCAAACTGAAGTTCGGCAGAGTCATGGGAGAGAGAGCACCAGTGGCAACAAGCATAGAGGACTTGAGTGTGAAAAAGCGTTTCTTTCTCCTCTCCCACCCACTCAGTGCGGGTCTCCAGGCCGGTCAACACACATGTTCTTGGCGCCACTTTTTCTTCTCAAAATGCTGTAGAAGTGTCTGGTGTCACACTTAGTAAGGGCTATGTGCACACTGTCTCCATATTAGCTGGTGCCACACTTCATCCTAGATGTGACATTCTCTTTACTGCCCTGGCTGGTGTGGCTCAGGGGATTGAATGCTGGTCTGCGAATCAACAGGTCACAGGTTCAACTCCCAGTCAGGGCACTTGCCTGGGGTGCAGGTCAGGTCCCCAGTTGGGTGTGTGTGAGAGGCAACCACACATTATGTTTCTCTCCCTTTCTCCTTCCCTTCCCTTCTCTCTAAAAATAAAAAAAAATAAAATAAAATCTAAAAAAATGCCCATTTAAAAAATAAAAGCTCTTGCTTTTCTTCCCCTCCTCCCCCGTGGGGTTAGGGTTCAGGCCCTCTAATCGTCGCCTGCCATCAGGGTGTTGACATCACACCACACGGCTGTTTCTGCTGACAGATCCGCTAGAACAGCCCGGCTGGGCTCTGGTTTCCTGCGTCACACCCAGCTGTGGTCACTTCTCAGAATCTTCTTCTTCCTTCCAAGTGCAGCCGAATCCACTGTGCTGCTGCTCCTGCGAACACTCTGGGGCACCGGCAGAGACGCTGATGGTGTGCCGTCGGCAAAATCTGCCATGTCTTCACTCTGAAGATGCCTGCCCTCCCCAGACACTAGGATGCCCCACACTGAGTGTTTTTGTTTGTTTGTTTGTTTGCTTAAACAGCAGGAATGTGTTTTTTCACAGTTGTGGAAAGACAGGGTGTTGTCACGCCGGTCTGTGGCAAGGCCTCTCGCCGCAGCTTGTGCACGTCCACCTTCTTCAGCGTCTCACACGGCCTTTCCTTCATGCTCACAGATAGCCTCCTCGAGCTCTTATGTCAGAGGCAGAGGGGCACTCTCTCTCTGTTCCCTGCGTCTCTTACCTGCTCGGAGTAGCGTCCAGCACACGCGAGAACCAATATCGGAGACTTTCAGGGGTTCAAAGATGTTACTTTATTGGCCAAGTTTAACCTGCGCAGGGGCGAACTCTCCAAGTGTCCAGCGACACAGTGCCCACAAGGAGCTGCAAACGAGAGCCGCCCCGAGCGCGTACAACTACTTTCTTATATAGGGGCGGGCAAGCAAGCGTTATACAGAAGCAGATGTGGCAGTTAGCAATTCGCTTACAGAGACTGCGCGCTCGGGAATTTCAAACCAAGCATTTTTGCAGAAGGCGGGAAGGCAGGCTGTTTGTTCATTAACCTAGTAATCTCCTGGCTCTAGCTAGCTAGTTTTCTATTTTCTCATTAAAAACTACCAAGCACTGCTTATCTAGCCTACTCAGGGGAGAGCGTCTGCTAGACACAGGATGTTTGCTTAACCGTACTTTGTCTCTTTTATCATTTCCTTTTAGCTACAATGTGGTTCTTGTCTATTAGAGGAAATTTAGTTCTTAATTTCCTTATTCCCAACACTCGGCTAAGTGGCTGCACCTCACCTTTCTGGGAAGACTCAGATACCCCGCGGTGCTCTCCCTTCCTTCACCACCGCTGGCTGAGGCGCAGCACATCCTCGAGTTGGCTCCTGATCTTCACCGAGCCCCAGGGAAGGCCTGCCGGCCGTCCATCAATTTCTGCTTAGTGACCTGTTCTCCAATCAGGGGACTTGATAGACCTTTTCTTTCCTCTAAGTTGCAACAAGAGCTGAGTGATGAATTGTAACTGAATAAAAGACAGGATAACTGAGTGCCCTCTAGAAAGCAGCTGCCCTTTCTTTGAGCAACTAGGAGACAGTTACGCATGGAGGCTCCCTGAAGTTCAAACCAACATTGGAATCCACCATAAACTGTTTTTACACTTTTCCTTTTTCTCCGCAGCAGAGGGAGAGCAACAGAAAATTCTCCCCTGTCAGTCGTCAGCGGCCCCATCGCAACTCGCATGGCTGCGCTGAAGCAGCAGCGATCCACCCCCACTCCTCTCTAGGAGTCGGGTACCTAGAGAGCACCCCGCTGTGACAGGCTTCCTCTGGCCATGGTTTGCTTTAGTCACAGCTGGAATATCTAGTAGAGGTTAATGAGGGGCATTGAGAAGTGATTTCGGGACTTGCCTTGAAGCTGTTTCATTCTTTCTAGGGAAGAGTTGATAGAGATTATGGGGGGTCCAGAGCCCTCCCAAGTGCCATCACTTGGGTTCTGGGAATGGGACTGCTGCCCAGGTAAGACTGGGGGTTTGTGGGCCTGGGAGAGCGGGGTTTCAGGCAGCTGCCTGCACCTCTGAAGGGGCCTGCTCAGTCTTAGACACAGCTGCTGTCCGAGGGGAGGGGACCCCATGGGACAAATGTGGGAGGGCCAGGGGGCCTGGCCACCTCCCTAGACGACTTCCGGAGGAGACATCCAATCTTCAGAAGTCTGAGGAGGACTGGGCCTGGGCCAGCTCCTCACTGGAAGCCAATTTCAGGATGCTACTCCTATCCATCAAGCTGTTTGACCACCAAAGTGCCGCTTACCCAGAAACTGGACAGTGAACCCTGGGAAAGGCCACGGGAGCTGGAAACAGACAGACCCGGCTTCTAATTCTGGCTCCGGTTCTGGCTGGCTGCTTGATTCCCGGGCAAGTTATTCCATTCTTTGAGACTCAGTTTCTTCATCTACAAGATGGGGTAAAAGTAGTTATCTGGCATACAGTGTAGTATACTGTATTTAACTTTTTAATGTATTAATAATTTGAATTTTTGATTTTATTAAAATTTGGGTTTTGGTTTTAAAACAATTTACATCATACAAAAAATATACACTAAAAATCATTCTGCCACTCTCGTTCTCCTTCCTGAGTGACCTGTTACTTTCTGCATCATGAGGTGCAGGTATTAGTGTTAACAGCTAACATTTACCAGGGGCTCACTTTGTGTTCGGACGGTGCCTTATACAACATCACTGCATCCACCCCTGTTTTGTGCACAGTGTCACGCCTGTTCCGGGGGGCAGGAAGTAGGCTCACAGGGCTGGAACATTTTGCCTGGCGATACACAAGCAGTCAGGAGAGAAGCCAGGATTTAAAAGCCCAAGTGACCCCTGACTGGTGTGGCCCAGTTGGCTGGGTGTCTTTCCACGAAGTGAAAGTTTGCTGGTTCGATTCTAGGTCAAGGCTCAAGCCTGAGTTTCGGGTTTGGTCCCATCAGGGTGCACACTGGAGGCAGCTGATCAGTGTTTCTCTCTTGCATTGGTATTTCTCTCCCCCTCTTCCCTTCTCTACAAATAAAAAAATAAATCTTTTTAAAAAATCCAGGTGATTCCATGCTTGCAAATCTCCCAGAGGAATCAATATTAACTCCTCCCACCCACACACCTGATGCGCTCCTGTCAGGAGCTGGGCAGCCGAGCTCCCAGGAGAGAGGGCGGGAGGGTGTTTTTACCTCCGCACAGATACCAGACGGCACCACAGTAGGTAGAAACAACAGCAAGCAGGTGTCGGGCTAAGTCTGCTAAGTTCTCTATCCACAGGGACCCTCTCATTTAAGCCTCACAGTCCCCTTCTTAGGTGGGCACTACGCTCCCATTTGGTAGAAGATAAAATTGAGGCTCAGAGAGGTTTAAGAAGTTGGTTAACTTCTCACAGCTTAGAAAAGGAGCAGCAGAGACAAGATTCCAGCCCGGGCAGTACAACGGGACAGCCTAAGCTCTTCAACGCTCTGTTCATTCCCCCGGGGAGGTGGGGAGGAGAGGGTGAAGGGCTGGAGGCTGGAGGAGCGAGAGGGAGCTCGTGCTGGGCCTGGGGGCGTGAGGAGGAGGTGGGGCTGGACCTGAAAGGGTGAGATCTGACTCCAGTCAGGGGCAGGGTTCTGGGGCTGGGACTCCGGAAATGAAGGAGATGATGTCTGCCCTCTAGGAGCTGAGGGCTGATTGAGAGAACAGATATAAACCGCACATGGATGAACGGAACTAGGTCCGCGGTGATGACATCACCGCCAGTGTGAGACTCCCTGCACCAGTCATCTGCTGCTGCCCAGCGCCACCCGCGGACACAGTGGTTTAAAACACCAATCATCTACTTCGCCTCGGACTCTGCGGTTTGGGCAGGGCCTGGGGTTTGGGGGTCCGCCCGAATCTGCTCCACGTGGCATCGGCAGAGGGGGCTTGAAGGCTGGGGGTCGGAACGACCTGAGGGTCTGTTCACTTACGGGTCCAGCCGTGGAAGCTGGCGGTCGGTGGAACACCCACGCGCCGTCCTCTCTGCATCGCTGCTTGGCCTCATCCCAGCACGGTGACTGGGTGACACCGTCAGTCGTTAGCGAATGCAAATCAAAACCACAATGATATGCAGCTACAGACTTAGTGAGTAGAATGTCTAAAATAAGAAAGACTGGCTGTACCCAGCGTTGTCGAAGATGCTCACACAACCACTGTGGACAACGGCTCGGCGATTTCTCAGGCGGTTAAACACACACCACAGGACGCAGCCAGGCAGCTCCCGGTGTTTGCCCAGGAGGAATGAAAGCACACGCCCATTACGGAGACGTACGCAGGGATGTTCGCAGCAGCTTTATTGAACCAGCCCAAAATGAGAGACAACTCAAATGTCCACCACCAGGCGGCTGGGTAAGTCAACCAGGGCAAAGCTATACAATGAAATACAGTTCAGCAACAAGAACGAATTAGCTATTATACATGCAACAACATGGATGGCTCTCAAAATTGTTATGCTGAGTGAAGTCGGACAGAACTGAATGTGCAGTACTGTTCACTTTACACAAAAGTCTGGAAAACGCAAACGAACCGGCAGTGGCAGGAAGCACAAGGGCTGCCTGGAGTGCCAAGGGTGGGGTGGGGGGCGGGACGCCAAAGGGGCACAGGGACACTGTTGGAGGTGATGGACGTGCTCGATCTTTTGATAGTGGCGATGGTTCAACATGGTATGCACATCAAAATGTACCAAACTGGACACTTCCAATGTGTGCGGTTCACTGTGTGTCAGATATGTCTTTTCCAAGGAACAGATACGAGGATGGAAAAGAAAGGCGGTCACGTGGGACGGGAAGTGCCGTGGCGGCCACCTCGGAAAACACAACCCACCTCGTTCCCCATGTGTTCCCAACACGCCAGGTGCTGGGTGCGCCGAGTGCCTTACAGGACTGCCACCGGTTTGCCCGACTCCCCCACCTGAGGGGCAGAGGAGCAGGTGGCCAGTTCTCTATCATCATCCCGACTGTCATCGAAGAGCCGTGAGGTCTTGGTCTGCAGGCAGGAAGGGAGTCACGGGCTCCGGTGACCGGGACCTCAGGGCTTTTCTATCTGAGCGGCAAAGGAAACTGCTGCCAACTGCTTGGGACCACAGTGAAACAGAGCCACCCTGTACGGAGCAGCACGGAGAGGCAGTGAGGAGGGGGCTGCGGGCAGAGGTCACCTCTCTTCAGCAGGGGCGAGCCCCCCTATTCTGCTCTATGAGTCCCTCTGGACGGCAGGTACCTGCCCAGAATCTTTCGGTAACTGAATCCACCTTTCCTCTGGGAACCACCACATTGAGACCTGAAATCCTCAAGGATGAGCCGACACTGCCTTCCCTCTAGCAGCCCCCACCCGCTCAGCTTCCAGAGGGGCACGAGGGGCTCCGGCCTGGCCGGCCTCCTGCCCACAGTGGCTGGTTTGGGCAGTCACATTCTGCAGGCTCTGGTCAGCCAGCCTCGGCCCTGGACCGGTGCTCTAGGCAACAGGTCCCTTTCCCCTGGGGTGGCTAATCTGGCGGACTCGAGTCTTGCGTGCCTGGCGGACACCTGTCCATCACACGCGGACAGCCTGCCTGAGAACCAAACCGAAACAGGGAGGAAGAGCAGAGAGAAGGAAAGGGATGCGTTTCTGACGTCACAGCTGACGTCCAAGGATCCAGCCATGCCTGAAGCTGGGACCTCCCCAGGACTTCTGTTTCACGGGCTAATGAACTGCCTCCTCTGCTTAAATCAACTGCAGTTGCGTTTTCTGTTCCTTGCAAATGAAGTGGTCCCCTGCCCTTCACCCCAGGACTGACGTGTCCCACCCCCTCACCTCCAGAGCCCAGACTAGGGGCTTTCTGAGACCTGGACATTGGGGTTGGCCCACAACTGCACTGCATCCGTGCTTGCCCCAACCCCCCACACCTAGGCAGGGAGCAGACACCAAGCCTTTGGTTCCGGGGCCATAAGGAGGCCCGTGGGAGAAGAGCTACACCCCTGTGCCGGAGCCGATGAGATGTTAGCCCAACCAAGGCCTCAGAGAGGAACCAGATGTCCCCGCCTGGCTGGGCCCTGCCGCTCTAGCTGCTGCTCCCTGCCTGGGGTGAGGCCCCCCCTTTTCCCTCCCGCAGGTTTAGAGCCTCTCTTTCTCCTTTTTAAAAGGGGTGGGGGGCTGCCCTAGATGCATTCTGGTTTAGGAGTGCATGAAGGAGAGGCCTCTTAGGCTGGGGGAACACTGGAGGCCACGGGCCAGAGCAGCTGGTGCACAGTCCTGTGGTCTCTCACCTCCATCTGGTGACCACGGCCCGAGTGATGGGAGAGCACCGAGACAGGCAGGGGTCACTGGAGAAAGCACCATCTGCCAGGTGTTTGGGCTGCACCTGCAAGACAGGTGGGGCTTGGGAAGGGCAGCTGAGGGATACGGGGAAGGGCACTGGGCAGAGAGGTAGTGCTTCGATGGGTCACCTGTGCATAACAAACACCGTCCAACTAAGCTTAACAGAAATAGAAATAGGCGACATTGATTAAACGCCGTGTGCTGGACTTTTACCTCACTGAATCCTTACAATTCTGTGAGGCAGGTGCTACGGTCCCCACTTTACCCCCTTTACAGTTGAAACTGGGGCTTAAATAACTTGTCCCCAGTCACACAGCCAGGGCCGGCAGGACTGACCTGGGCAGTGGGGGGGGGGGGGGGGCGGTGCGGATGGGAGGACTGTTGCGCCCCAGGAAAGTGCAGGACCAGGAGGTGGAGGCTGGTCTGCCGGCTGATGGAGAAGGGGGCGGCAGCCTGCTCCCCACTCTAACTGTGGAAAGGAGACCAGAGACACTGAGGAGTCCCCAGCAAGTGGCTTCCCTAGGAGCGCTTGCACTGGGGACAGGAGCGAGGCGGTGAGGGAGAAAGATGCCAAAGACTAGGACAGCAGGCACCAGAGGGGCTGCCCGCACAGGAGGGAGGAGGAGGAGAAGCCCAGGGGGGTGGGCCGAGGAGCCGCCTTCGGGACAGAAGTGGGCGGGGCTAAGTCTGCAGCCTCCGGAGAGACGGAGGGGAGGAGACGCCGGGGAGGAGACGCCATCAGGCCCTGGGCCTTGGTGTTCGTGCGTGCGCGGTGGGGGAGAGGCGCTTGTTCTTCTCAAAACGTAAAACGTGTCATTTCTGTCTGACTGTGATAGTAAAACATGGAAAACACAACGAAATAGGAGTAAAATATTAAAAGGTATAAGACCTCCCATAATCCTAAACCCACACACGCTACCACTAGTGACTTCAAATATTACCTTCAGATTTTGAAATATGAGCCAAAAAAGAGAAAATCCATATGTATGAGGATTCCAATTGATGCAAATCTTTGACAAATATGACCTGGTTGTGGTTTTTTTTGGTTTGTTTTCATTTTTTTCTTCTCATTTTAGCTATTCAGGGGTGTGTGCAGTTTCCCTGACGACTGAAGAGACTGAGCTGTTTCACATGCTGATTTTTTCGGATGTCCTGTTTAGTGATCCTGTTCAAGTCTTTTGCCCATTTTCTACTGGTTGGTTTAACCTTTTCTTACTGATTTGTAGGTCTTCATATAATCTAAATAGGGCTGCTCTGTTGGTTACGTGTGTTGTGAAATATCCTGTTCTTATAGAGATTTTAAGCCAATATGTATTTTAAAGACATTTTTCTTCCTTTGTACGGACATTATTTACTTATATTTAACGAATACCCTTTCTAGTACTCTTCATGTATTCCTTCGTATGTTTCAGTATTTTCAGCCAGTGTCATTTCTCCTTTGTCCAGATTTTCCTTTAGGATTCCTCTTGTACAAGTCTGATGGTGACAAATTCTCTCAGTTTTTATTAACTGAGAACATCTTTAACGGCCATCTGCACTAGGTAAAAAAAAATCTACAGGGGCCGTTTTTCTTCACACCAGAACTTTAAATGTATCTTTTCATTGTCTTCTGGCTTCTATCATTTCTGATGAGAAATCAACCATCGGCCTTAGTTTTTATAACTCAGTACAACAATCAACATCAGCAAATGAACAATAAAATATTATTTAATCTATTAATCTTCAAAGTTCACCTACTCTCTCACCAATATTCTTTAGAGCAAAATTTCAAACATTTCTGGCCTGGGACCCACACACTGCATTTGGTTTTCGTGTCTCTCTGGTGCCCTCTGACCTGGAGCAGCCCCACCGTCCGCATCTTTCACGGAGCCGTGCCCGCCGGCCGCGGCACAGAAAGTCCCTCCGTCGGGGTTCGTCTGGTGTCTCCTCCGGTTAGATTCAGGCTACGCACTTCTGACGGGATCGCCCCAGAAGGGGTGCTGTGCCTTTTCCTGTGCGTTCTGGCAAGGGCACATGGGATCCATCAGGCCCATTCCCTGTGGCTATTCCGTGTCTGCCGGGTTTCTCCTGGCAAATGACTATTTTCTTCCTCTTTGTAGTTAACAAGTAATTCGGGGGGAGGTACCTTGAGAATATCTGAGCACTCTGTTCTCAACACACACACACACACAAACCAGAATAAAATCCCCAAATGTTCACCCATGAGTTTGTTTTATCACCTGCCGATGCTTCGTGCCTGGGCAGTCATTACTACGGTGGCCCTCAAACGGCTCCTCGGGCGTGGCCTTGCAGGGCTTTCAACGGAAAGCCTGGGGTACTCACTGGGGTGTCTCCTTCTGAGAGAGCTTGAACTCTGATCTTTATCTTCTTGGCACTGTGATTCTGCAAAGTTCTGGCCTGCTTTACACATGTTTGGGCTTAGCTTTTTAGGTTCCCATGTTGTAAAATTTCCAGGTTCAGTAAATAGCGTGAAACCTGAACCTATTTTTAAGGCCCCTGAAAGTCTTCAATTTTGTCACTCTAGGCTGCGAGACTATAAAAAACCTGCTAATTTCTCTTGTCCTACCTGACGCCTTCTGCTTGGGGGGAAACCTGGATCCCCAGCCTCTTGCCAAAACTGGCCAATGCGAGCGGCTGCAGAGGGCCCACCTGCCCCTCGTGGTTCTCCCCTCTCCACAATCTTCACTTCTTGCTTACTGCTGCTGCTGCAGCTCCCTCAAACCACAGAAATCACCTGCTTCACTAGCTTTTCTCAGTGTTCTTACTGGGAGCAGTATTCAGGGGCGAACTACTCCATACTATCCAGAAGTAGAAGCCCTACATTTTCCTTTTGGGGGGCTGCATAGTATTGCATGATATGGGTGTTTCACTTTAAAATTTACCCTATGCTCTAACCCTCTGCTCTAATTGTAGTTGTTTAGTTTCTCATTACTATAAAGAGTATAATAATATCTTTGTGGGCAAACCAACATGCATGGGTTCAATTATTTTTATAGGATACATTTATGCAAATAGAATTGCTAGATCAGGAGGTATGATGAATTACAGTTCTCATCGGTATTGCCAAATGGCTCTCTACAAAAGACCTCACACTAGCCGAGCTGAGAGTAAATGCCTAAGGAATGGCCATGGGGCGATTTCCAGTCCTCTCTGCCTCCTCAGGGTGCACGGCTGCTTCCAGCCTCAGCCCGCTGTGCCGAGCGGGCAAGGGAAGCCGCAGATCTGGTGTGCGGTGCAGGCAGCCCTGCCAGGGCCCATGTCTTGTCTGGGGACCAGCAGCTGAACTGATGAGTCAGCTTCCTGTTGAGTCACTGAGAAGGGGCAACGGTTTGGGCATGAGTCCCGCTCCTTGGCCGACACAGGCCAGGCCCAGAATGCCACACCCTACCGTGGGCAATGCCAGCCCTGCTGACGAGGGCAGCTACCACTGTGTCATGCGGTTTCCAGGCCAGAATATCGTTGGGGAAGGTACTCATCTGCTTTGTCAGGGTGAGTCTAAGGGTGTGGTGGGGCCCCGGGGGCCCCTGGAGTGTAGGATTGCAATGGAGCGGGTGGCAGTGGCCTTGATATGAAAGGTGTAGCTGGAGGAGGCCCCTTGGAGGAAGCTTGGGTCCATAGTGATGGGGGAAGAGAAGGCAGTCCCAGAGGAGTGGACAGTTGGCAGGGCAGGAGTTCACGCCTCTTGATGGAACTGACCGGGAGCATTTGAGGATGGACCCAGATACCTTAACCCAGACATTCACGCCCAGGAAAGAAGGTCTAATAAAAACTATGAAATCGGCCCTAGCTGGTGTGGCTCAGTGGACTGAGCGCCAGCCTATGAATCAAAAGGTCACCGGTTCGATCCCCAGTCAGGGCATGTGGCTGGGTTGCAGGATAGGCAGAGCCTCAGAGGTTGTGCTGTCCCTGTCCCGGGGCCAAGGCAAGCACAGAGGACCTGAGGGTTTTGCTCTTCCTCCTGGTGCAACCACCTGGAACCTAGACATCCAGATCACCCCCTGGCTACCTGGAAGGTCAAGACAGGCACTGCTGTGTATGGCAAAGCGCCCCGGCTCAGCTCTGCCTCCAGGGGAAGCCTGAGCTTGGGCTTCGGAGACTGCAATGACACTGGAGGACCCGTGAGGTCCTAACACTCACTCTGTCACTCCTGGCTTCTGCATTCTCTGGTGGCGAGTGCCTGTTGGAAGCTAGGTGAAGGGCATCTGCTCTGTCCAGGGTTCAGGAGAAGGGTGGAACCAGAGAGCTGGAATGAGACCCATGAGAACAGTTGCCTTGGAGGGAGCTCCAGACACTGACCTGGGATCCCCGAGGGGGTGAGACGTGACTTCCCCCCGTCAGAGTGACCCATTCAATAAATATTTATGGAGCACTGAGTATGTGCCAGGACAGAGATGCCTGGAACACAGTGCGAACACGAGCCAGACTAGGAGGCCAGCCAGGCCGGACACTGCACCAAGGATCAGAATGAAAGGAGAACTGCGCTGAGACCCATAGGGTAGCAACGCAAAATACACTCAGCTCAGAGGGGAGGGGCCCTTCCCCTGGAGGGTCTGGGGAGCTCTTGTGGATGCTGCAGAGTCTGGGGAAGTGTGCAGGGCACCTGGCTCCCAGCCTTGTGTCCCCTGGGTGAGTCCTTTAACTTCTCTTGGCCTCAGACCCACCCCCCCACCCAGTCATCACGCCCCGTCTAAACCATCTCTGCCCGTACAGAACTCAAGTCTAACTGCTCCCTCTGTGAAGAGGGAGTAACACAACCTCTAGGAGGACAAAGGGAGCTGGAGCAAGCTTTTTGGAAGAAGGCAGCGAGTGGCAGGGAGAAGAGCACGAAAATGCAGTGTCAGAGGAGTGGGTGGGTCACCCTCCCCACCCCCCATGCCTCTCTCCCCCTCAGTGGGCTGGAACAGACCCCCGCTGCCATCACCTGCTGCTGCCTGGGGCTACTGGGCACAGCTCAGCTCCGCAGCCTGGTCCTGGCTGCTCCCTGCAGGAGTCGCTGCTGTTGGGCCCACCCCTACCCAAGAGGGCCGCGCAGCAGCCCTGGGTTCCGGATGCAGGCAGGTGGAAGGCGCAGCCCCACCAGAGCCCTGGAGGGCCCATGGTGACCCCCCCCCCACCCCGCCCGCAGCTCCAACATCCTGCCAGGAACTGCCCAAGCCCTGGGTGCTCCCTCTTGGCTCCGGCCAGCTTTTTCCTAATCAGTGCCTGCTCCCCCTCAGATCCCTCTGCTCTCTTCCGGACTGTATGAGTGCCCCCCCCCCCCCCCAACACAGGGACTCTGGGAAGACACTGCTGTGCTGTGGGTTATTTGGGGCAAGGTGAGGACCCAGGGCGGAGGCCCACAGCTCCCAGGGGAGGCCAGTCCAGGGCCTGCAGGCCAGAGCACGATGGGGCGGGGTTTCAGTTCGGCCACACCGGTCCCAAAGCCCGTCCCAAAGCCGATCTGGGCGGTCAGGGGGAAAAGCACACGGTAGCAGCAGCCCTTCCCGTTTTGCCGCCAATTAGCTGCCTGTGAAAGCACGGTCGCTTCCCTTGCCTGCACCTCGCTCCTCATCCAAGTTGAGAGTTAGATGGTCTAAGGTTCTCCCCCTTTTGGCTAAAACCCTGCCATTCGTAGCCCTTTTTGAGAATTAGTGCTGAATGTCTCTCAGGACTGCAGCTGGACAAGAACCTTTCACCAGAAAAGCCAGACACATGAAGTTTGGGGTGTGGCGACTCACTCTGCGGCAGCTGAGGCTTCAGCTGGGCAGCATGTCCCCCATCAGAGGAGCGAGTGCAGCTGGGCTACGCGTCCACCTCTCCCTCGTGGGGCACGGAGACAGACAGCTCGAACCCTGCACCTCCTCTCCCACACTTACAGCAATGCAGGCAGCTTTGCTGGGACACTCAGGAGCACCTGGTGCTGGATGCTCCACTCGGGGCGCACGCACTCAGAGGGCCCTCAAACCCTCTTCCTCCTTCCTCTTGCTCCTCACCTCCTCCTGGCCTCCACTCTACACCGCGGCCCACCCCCTCTTACGGGGCAGCTGCCGAGATGGACGTGACGGGTTCTGAGAAGAAACCCTGGTCCCGGGGTTCCCGTTCCTTTCTCACAGAACATCCTGTTACTCGAGTCCTAGTATGGATAGTGTGACTTCAAAAATCTTTGCTACTGTGATAACTCATTAAGCTATTACTTTTTAAACACCCGGATGCAAATTAGCTTTGCTAAGTGCCGGAGGCAGAAGGCTCATCGAGGGTGTTGCAGCAGCCACGGGCCCCAGAGCTGGGCAGGGCACAGAAAATAAATGCGGCCTAGCCCTGGGCCTCACTGGAAGGTGGCTGCGAGACCAGGCACCACCCACGTGTCGTACCTGTAAGGAGAGGCTCCAGGTAGGTGCTCCTCCCAGGAAGGAGCCTCAGGACACGGCTTGAACACACGAGTAGAATGAACAATTCTGGACACATCAGCCCGAGGGCCAGAAAAACCCAGATCTGACTCCCATCTCTCCTCTGGAAGTCCTACGGCCCTCCTCTGCACGTCGTAACCGAGAACACTACACACTCAACAGCAAGTTCTGTGAGCACCAGTGACAAGTTCGCAGTCAGTGCTCACAGCTCCGTGGACTTCCACCAGGAGAGCAGGTGGTTGCAGCGAGTCCTCCTAGTCACCATAGAGAAGATTTAACAAGTAAAAACCTGCAAACTCTTTATTAAATTCTCCCATTTCATCTGTACAGAAAAAAATGCACATTATGTTCAGAATCTCGGAAACATCTCAAAATTACACAGCATGAACATGTAAAAACAAGGAACTGCGGGGAGTTTATACATAGAAAGGAAAACCATTTACAAAAGAGGCTTGTTAATTTTACTTTTCTGTCTTCCTTAAAAAAAAAAAAAAAAAGTCAAAGGCCTAAGACCTCACACAGCATCGGCTGCACGGCCGCTTTCCCATCCCAACTGACCTGGGGACACCACGCCGGGAGAGGCCGCCCCACCCAGTGCACCGCCGTCTGACCGGGGGACCTGCTCACACCACCCTAGCATGTCTGGCAGAGGTGCTGCTGGGCTCGGGGTCCGGGTGTCACCTCTATGTTGGGGGGAGGGGAGGCAAAAACAGAACACAGGGGCACTATCTGATGTTCTCCTTGCCCAGGGAGATTGCTCCACTGCACGTAACCCAGCATCCCTGCCTGTGCCTCACGGTGGATCGTGGGAAGGGGGAAGGAGAGGAAGCCACCGCCAGGATCCTGTCACCGCCAGCCCTAGCAGACCACCCCACCTTTGTGCCCCGGACGCAAACAGTCCCTGTCTTCACAGTGATCTCACTCGACGGGCTGGGGAGACCTGCACCCTGAAGGTCGGTCTGAGTTTGCTAACAACTTCTACGCAGTCTGAGGTCGAGGCAGGGCCAAGAGCAGCGCAGTCAGAGCAGTGGCCAAGCAAGACAACTGAGAGTGAGAGGGGCAGACCGAACGCCCGCCCGCTCTGGGCCCAGGCCCTTGAGAATCAAAGACCACAGGGGACGTGAGGAGCGTCCCTGAAGGCCCGGGAGAACCTCAGGGCACCTGAGCACTGCTCTGTAAAACTACTCTGATGCTGTCAGATGATGAGAAATAAAAGGGATCTCTGAGGTTTTTCAAATTTATAAGAATCTGAAATACAAGCAAACATATCAAAATGCACATAATTCAAAGGCCATACTCTTCTTTTTGTTCTATGCCAAAATTTAGGTTGAATGTGTCAGGCTGGGCTGGCTAGCTTCCAAGGGTCCCTACTCTAGCTTCCTTCTCCATATATGCTTACTTAGCATGAGTTCTAGGAGAAGAATGATTATTTGTTCATTTATTTTTTGGTGAGGGAAGGGAAGAAATGGGAAGCGAAGGCCTTTTCTCAGAGAAACCTGAGGTCCGCTCAGAAAGGAGGTCCCGCGTAGCAATCTACCCTTCCCTGGTGGAACACTCTGGAAGGGATCTCTGAGCCAGTAGTACCACCGCCTGGGGGTGGGGAGGATGGGCGCCCTTTCCAGAAGTCACACTCACGTCTGAGAGTGACTCTTCTCTTGGGGAGGCAGAGGAAGTCAGCATGTAACTTCCTTTCCGCTTTGGCTGATAAAATGTAAATGGACACCACGGACCTCTTAATCATTGGATTCGTCTATTATGTGACCTCAGGAAATGGGAAGAGATGAAATCTAATAGCAATTTTCTGTGACATCTTCTAGGAAAGCATAATCTCCCACTCTCCCCAGCAGCAGAACTGCTCTCTGCCCCCCAGAAGTGTAAGCACAGGATGTTGAGATTGCCGAAAGCCTGCAGTGAATTCAAGTCAACACCTGTTCACTAAATACTAGAATTCCCCTAGCTCCTAAGGATGCACGGGCTCAGAACGAGCTGACTGGACCCACAGGACTGAGACTGGGAGTGCCGGCAGAGGGCCTCCGGGAACTCAGAGAACCTGAACCTTTGCTAGGGCTTCCGTCTCGGTGCACCTTGCGAACAGGCTTCTCCAGGGACCTCAGCAATAGCAGAGGAGGGCCAGGGATGCACCAGGGTAAAGTCTCGCTCCCAGAGCCACCCTCTGTGGGCGACACTCCAGTACAGGGAGCAGCTGGTCTTGTTCTTGCCGTTTGCCCAGACTGCTGACTTCCTGTACACAGCGCCTCCAGCTCAGGAGCCTGACCTCCTGGTGCCTCTGGAATGTCATGGAGCACGTTAAGTGTGAGTCCCTGAGACACTGGAGTGAGCTAGTATGGCCAGGAGAGTTACCTGGCAATGTAATTTTCAGCAAAAAAACCCCACTTGTTACTTCTGCTATTATTCATGGGCTAGGCAGCAGAAGATAAATCCACGGGCTATCATTAGTTCCTCCAGCAGGGCCACGGTTTCTTCCTGACTCCTTGATTCACCCACAACTGAATCCCGAGGCTGATGACAACCAGAGTGCCCCAGAACCTATGTGTTATACCCAGTGTGGACCAGACAGAACAGAACAGACACAGTGCAGGTTCGGATGGTGCCGGGCGCAGAAAACTGCCTAGGACACTGCCTGGAGTCTTAATACCAGTCATACAAAAACTATTCCAAATAGGACGGGGAAATGCTTTCTCGCAACAAAAAACTGAAGATATAGGCAGAGTTATCCCTTCTACTCTGACTGTTTCTATCTAAAGAGGACAAATGTTTCAAGAATCAAACTCCTTCTCAAACTTCCAGATCTGCGGCAGACAGTGAACAAAGAGGGTCTCAGTTCGGAAAGAACAGGTGTACCGAGAAACACTGACTTATGGAGATGCTCTATGCGCACTGGGAGGGAGACTGTGGAGATGACGATGGCCCCGCCCCTCCAAGAGGTAAACATTAATCCTATCTGTAAACCTCACCAGACACTCTGGGGTGGGGGGGGGGGTCTGCGTTTAGAGGATAGCCCCGCTTCTTAACTCCCAGCCTCAGCAGCCCCCACCCCGAGGTGGGAACCCCTGGGAGTAGGCTGTTGGGACCAGCTCAGCTCTGGCTGGCAGTGGTGGTAGCAGGGAGTGCTGCTCAGACTTTGAGAGTTTCAAGTTTTGTGAGACTGAAGAACCTCACGACAGCTGTTGAGAATCAGGAAGACTCTGCGAGCGGGACTGCGGGGACCAAGCAGCCCAGCAGCCCCCCTCGGTGACCTGCAGTGCCCTAGGCGGGGGGGACACGCGGCTGGCTTCGGGAACCCACTGCCTCCAGGAAGGGTAGCGAGGAGAAATGAGAGGAAAAGAAGAAAACCACAGTATCAGATACACATCAGTCAGGTCAGACAAGGAGTAGGCTGGATCAAGTGGCCCACAGACGGTCCCACCTTGTACTGAACGCAATCCAGGGAAGACAGGTGCCGTGTGGGTCCGTGGCACACGTGGACGGTGGCGAAGGAGGGGCCAGGGAGGAAGGGCGCCATGGTCTATGCAGACAGTTTTAGGCACATGATTTATAATACTTTGTGGACGTCTAACAGATTAATAAAATATATATTATATAAATATATCTCCCACTGTACACGCTGCCCTCTTGCGCAGCTACTGTGACTCCATGCCCCAGACTCGGGCCCAGGTGTGCGGGAGAACCGCGGGGCCGGGGCTCCTCCCTCCGTGCCCTCTGAAGCTGTCACTCCCCACTGCAGGGGAGGGAGGGGGCCAGGAATGTTGCTTCCATTAAGCTCAGACTCTGAAAAGACTGATGAATCACCAGAGTTACAACATTCAGCCAATGCCTACCACAGTGGGTATATGCAGCAAATGGACAGAAAGAAAAAAAAATGGAGAAAGCCTCCATCTTTTCATGTAAAAGCTTTCCACGTCCTCCCCATGCAGAGGCATAAAGGAGCTTGTCTAGGAAGGTGGCCTTGAGCCTGCAGAAAGGTCAGGTTGGACTGCCAGTCACACCCTGAGACCATGCTGAGAATCTTTATAAGCCATTGTCTCTGACCTGCATTGTTGCCTACAAAATAAAGCAAAGTGAGTCAATTCCTGGCTGCTCTTTCCTGCCCCGAGTCCCTCCCCGACACACACTGCTTCCTGGCGGGACTTCTGGGGCAACAGCTACCACAGCAGGGTCAATCCAATGTAACCGAGTCCTGCACTAGCCTGGGGAGGGAGATCACTGGGATTCTGCTACCTGGGATTCTGGAGGGTCTCAGGGTCCAGCCTCTCAGGGCGGATCAGCATCACAGAGTTTTGATCCTCTCTCCAATCCATTCGCCCTTGGCCTATGGAGAACCATGCTTTGCTTCACTGAGGTGAGGAGATCACAGAAATACCCACGACCTGGGGGCAGGGGCGGGGGGTCTTGACTAGCAGTGGCTGTATTAGGGTGGAAGCTGGAAGGCATAACTGTCTCAGCAGAAGAAAACAGGACCCTAAGCAGGCTGGTAGGTGGTCTCCCACGACTCGGTGAAGTCCACAGCCCTGACATGGTCCCAAGGTGCTTTTGAGAAATAAGCAAGACATCCCAGGCACAGCACATCGGGTGGTGTGTTTCCCTCTAAATGTCCTGTCTTCATCTGACACAGTCCCACAGAAGAAATAACCCCGCTGCCCAAATCAAGCCTGGAGGAGATGTGTTACTATATACATTTTTTTCTTTCTTTAAAAATGTTTCTTTCTTTTTTTTTTTTTTTTGGTATTTTTTTTCTTAAAAAAAAAAAAAATCATTTGAGTTGCAGGTCAGGTGAGTTGGTTCTTGAAGTACCGGTAGTTCCATTGGTATGAGAGAGACTCGTCTACGAGCAGGTAAACCCAAGTTTGCCGATGAAGGTGGTAGTGAGCGGCCAGCTGCTGATGCTGCACGAACGGCGGAGAGGAGAGGGGCACCAGGAGACGGGCGGAGTCTGAGACGGGACAGCGCAGCGGATACCCGCTGCTGCTCTAACACAGGTGTCGGAGGCACCTCTGAGAAGAACGAGGCGAGCGGGTATGCTATACAGGAGGGCTGTACAAACTGGGCACCGGACAGGTAGTTCCTTCGGTGGTCAAGGTGGCTCTACCTGTCCTTGAGCTCCCGTGTCACTCGTTTGGTGATACGTCCACACATCAGGCCAATCAGGAACAGTATACAGATGCTCCCACTGATCACAGAGAGAATGTAGTTCTTTGACGGGGATGTCATCACTTGCATGGCGAGGTCAGAGAAGCCATCCGCTGGGGCCACCTGGAAGGACGTGTAACAGCATCACCCTCTGAGAGAGAACCGGGCTGGGAGCTCTAACTTGCCCTACCTCCGTTCCTAGTTGAATTGACATCAGTTCTTTTGAGGACAGAGGGCAAGGGACAAGAGCTATGGCTCCTTTTTCTGATCATAATATTGCATATATGATGGACCATATCATATATGCAATCATATATGTGCATGATTAGATGGACCTGGAGTGAAATGAGCTATTCGGGAAAAGATGACTAACCATACAATCTCACTTGTAACTTTACAAACAAAATACAGAAGCACAGAAACAAAAAGTGACTGACAGCTGTCAGGGGAGGAGGACTGGGGAGCTAGGTAAAAAAAGGTGAAGGGACTAAGGAAAAAAACAATACATGAAACACACAGACACGGACAACGGTATGGTGGCAGCCAGAGGGAAAGGGAAGACGGAGAGGCGGAAGAGGGCAAAGGGGAGGTCATCGAGGCTGGAAAGAGACTTTACTTTGGGCCCACAACGCAGTGTGTTTTACTGAGCTATACACTTGAAGATCGTATGATTTTGTTAACCAACCTCACCCCAATAAATTCAATTAAAAAAGGGACTGCTGATTCCCAGCCAGGGTACATGCTTGGGTTGCAGGCCATAACCCCCAGCAACCGCACACTGATGTTTGTTTCTCTACCTCTCTCCCTCCCTCCTTCCTTCCCTCCCTCCCTTCCCTCTCTAAAAATGAATAAAAATTAAAAATTAAAAAAAAGGGACTGCTAAGAAAATTACAAAGAAAAGAGATGAGAAAATGCAGACAAATCCAAAGAGGGAAGTCTCGTCACAGGAGTCACTACCGACGACAAAACAACAGCCCGCACACCAAGGACGGGGCGATGTGCTGGGCCCTGGCCCGGGCTCCCCGCGTTTTCAGTCCTTCAGTCCTCACACCAGTCCTAGCGAGCGGGTTTCGTGCCTCCCATACGCCAGGTGAAGCCCCAGAGGCCCCAGGGAATGGGAGATGGTTTCGAGACTAGCAGAAAGTCACAGGTTCTTACGTATTCTTATTTATTTTCTTCGCCATGTTTGTAAAAAATAACTGAAGTTGTGTTGTATGCTAATTCTGTATCTTGACTTGTTTTCGCTCATTGCTGTATCATAAACAATAAAAAAATAACGTGCAGACATGACATGCGGGGACTGACTATACTTCACCACTCTCCCCATCGCAGACACGTGTAACAACACCAGTCTTCATCCTCAGTCTTCCTCGCTGCTGTCTCAGTGCACCTCTACGGGAGCCTGCTACGTCAGAGTCAGAGCTGAAAGGCTCCCCAGCTGCACACAAACCTGTTCTTTTGAGCCTCCCCTTAGCCCGGGTGCCTGAAAAGGGCTGGCCTGGAGATGTCTGGGCTGCTTCTGTGCTCATCCCACACACACAAAATAGAGCAAGAGGCTTCAGACGAATGTGATTGGAACACCGACGCTTGTCAACGCGAGACAAGCAGTGGCGTTACCCTGAAGCAATGCTTATTAGCAGCTCCAAAGTGGAAATTGATGAGGAAAGAAGAGACTAATTTCGTGTCTCCGCTGTTTCAACTAAGGACTTCAAAGCTGACTTTGTTCCCTTGGGACAAGGGGTGAAGGGTGCACTCGCAATATGGACAGCTCTGCTCCCTTATGTCTAAGTATGAAGACTTTCTGCAGTCTTCCCGCTTGCCTGTTACCCTTGACCTTTAAGCACACGGGTGACAGGAGGAACTTGTAGAGAAGGAGTCCTTATGTTCACGCTCTTGATCCAAGGAATGTGTCTCTCCCAGTGCAGGGAGATACAAAGAGCTTAAATCTGACACCTGACTTTTTTACCTTGGGCAAATCATAATTTCTGAGGTCAGCCCCCCCATAATGTATGAAAATAATCATTCCACTTACCTAATAGGGTTTCAAGGTTTAAATGAGGTAACATACACATTGAAGTGATTTGTAAACTACAAAGCAATGTATACATGAGAAGAACTGTTACCAGTCTTCTCAAAGAGGCTGAATTTTTGTAGGAAAAATCTCCCCCAGCCCAAGCCTGCCTGGGTACCACACCCTTTCACTAGTGTCCTGATGTCTCTCTTGGCCCTATTACTCTCCCTGTTCCAGGCTAGTGGGGGGCCGGTCTCACATACACATTCTTCTCCGCAGACTGTGGAATTAGAAAAACAAGCTATACAACAGGAGTGGCTGGATTTCTTTCTTTTTCCCATGGGTGGCGACGTCTAGTTCTGCTTTGCAGAGTTGGCTCAAGTCATATCCTTCCTTTGCGTGACTCACTCTTTAGCAGTGAACTATGAGCAAATGGGGGCAGAGAGTAACGGCCCTGGCGAAGCCTGGCAGACCCCGCCCGATGCAGAGCAAGGTGTGGTTCCAGGCTCACCACAGCCAAGGAGGCTTAAAGGAGCACTGGCAGATTCGCAACCACACTTCCCGCCAGCCGCACAGGAACACTGGGGAAGCATTTTGAAGAGACTGGGAACTGACAGGAGAGACGGCCACTTCGGGAGGGGCTCCTGGCCTTACCTTCGCCGCATAGCTCCACATTTCAATCCGGTCATTGAGGCGCTTTTTGCACTCAGGTTGCAACCTCACCCGCTTATCCTCCAGGGCCTCCATGAGGCAGGACATTTCTGTGGAAGGAAAGGAGTAAGAAAAGTCCAAAACCACACAGAACAGAGAAATTTGGGTAAGGCTGGGAGAAGGGTGCCTAACCACCAGAGACTTCAGAGCTGCTGGATGGACAAAGTTAAATCCATTCTAGGAAACTCGACCCTAGACCTGAAATGGAGCACAGTGAGACTTCGTTTTCAAGGCGGGCCGTCCAGAGTCTCTCCGAAAGTCTCTCTTACTTTTCACTGGGCATGCACGGCACAGAGACAACTTTACCCCTCCCCAGGTTCGACCTCCCGTGGAACCTGTGGACTGAGGCCACTGCTGTGGCCCCCGGGGAAGCTGAGGAAGCTGTTCCAAACTGGACAAGATGGGAAAGAGGTTCACGATGATGGCTTAATTTCTGCTCGCCTGATAACTCAATTTTCACAGTCAGGCCAGTTCGAATTGCAGGATTATTTCACAGTTCATTTTGCCACAAAGAGCCATCGCGGCATCGACCAGGCTCCCAGACGTTACAGTCTGCGGCTGAGCTGCAGCTACAGAACAGTGGTCCCGGAGGGGAGGGGGTCGGTCTTTGCTCCTCCCAAGACAGTTCAGACAGGATCAGAGCAAACACAGTGACTTACGACGTCCTCGGCCGGGGGTGATGGCTGCACAGTGGTGTTTAATGTCCAGGGCACAAGCTGTATGAAGAACTGGATCCACGAAGATATCTGCTTTGCTTTCCTTCAGCATGTTTAACACCTCCTATAAGGGAAGAGCATTGCAGAGAGAGCTCTTACAGAGAAAATGCATCAGACCTGTTGTCCACAAATACTTTAGGTACAAACAAAAAAGTCAAGGAAGGAAAGTTGAGGGTTAACAACAGAGCCTACTCTGAGAGAGGTGGCAACTGGCGATGATGCAAAGAATGCAGATTTTTAGCATCCAATTTAATTCAATAAATAATACACTTGGGGACCTAGTGAATGCAGAGCTATTTGCTAAGCAAAGCAGGAGACTGTAAGATCAGATTTGGGTTTCTGATGTTCTGGCATGCCTTATTATTAAACACTCAATGTTAGTATTCATATCAGTGCATTACAGTTAATTAGATACTTTAAGAAGTCAGAAAATGTGAATCTGAAAATCAGAGTAATAAGTTATACAAAAATTCCCAAAGGTAAATGTCTGCTGAGTGTTTCACTTTACCTCCATTATCCTCAAAAGGAAAATAAGAAACTGACAGAGCATAATGCTACTGAAAGAATAATTCTCATTTGAGTCTGAAGAAGTTCTGAACAAGAGACATATAAACACAACAGACCTGAAATCAGTCTGCAGACTCTCCGATTCTCCTTGATGAAATTACAGGAGGTGAAGGCGGGCTGGAAAGTATTTCTTAAATAAAAACTAGCTTGCAGTCAACAGAAAGGCTTTAGTCCCCATAAAGCAACAATAACAAGCCTCCACCCCCAACGAAACTCTTATTGTTCAAAAAGTCCTCCTAAAAGCTATATGGGACCATTTGATGGCAGAAGAAAATATCTAGGTTTAGCTTTTAGTGAACTCAGACCAGGAGAAATTGGAAACATTTCTAGCATATGAAAATATTTGCACACAATGTTCACATCAACTCAACAAGGACATCATTGAGACACTTTTCAAAAAAAAGATAAAGCTTTTTCTAAAAAGGTCAAATACATTATCTCACTTTCAAATTTGCAAGATAATGTATGCGTCACAGTCACATTTTGATAGATTTGTTTTTATGTGATGTTTCTGAAATTTTTAGATTCATTGATTTTCATGAATGCAATACACTTACTGATGTATTGCAATTGACATTCTGCTCTGGGACCTCACTCAGGAGTGCCCTTTAGACAATGGTCTAGTCACGGGAATGAGACACGTTCACAAACAATCAGCGCACATGGAAGAGTAAGTTACAGGCCATTAATGGTCAAGACCAAATTAAAACTCGGTAAGAGGGAACAGCATAGCATCCTAGGAAGGAAGTTTTAGATTTTATTACTAAAAAGCACAGACTATAGCATTAAAAGGAAGAGAAAGGGAAGAGGAAGGAAAGTGGGAAAAAGTGGTTACCTTTTTGCACAATTCTGTTTTGATTTTGAGCAGGTTAACTTTGAGGCACTCTTCTACTTGGCCTGTCTGCTCCTGGGCTGCTGCTTCCTCGGCACACAGAGTGGAGATCTGTTCAGGACACACAGAGACAAGGCCGCCTAGTTCTCACCGGAAACCTTGGTCTCTGAAATGGGTCGATTTGTGGTCCTCCCACATACACACACGCCCAGGGCTCTTCTCAGACTCCTGGTGGGTGTCACTCCCCTCCTCCCTCCAGAATGTGCCACCACGCTCCGTCTTCCTTCACAAGGACCGGCACTGAGTCAGACACCAGCCAGTGCACTTTAGCCGTCAACCCTGAGATGTGATGCGGATTGCCCAGGACTGGTCAAGGACTCCCCGAGTCCGAGTCCACTGAAGGAAGGTTATGGAGGCAGGTAAAATACTAAAAGCAAATGCTTGACATTTATAGAGGTTCAGGGTCAACCCAGGCTCACAACTTGGAAACACACACACACATACACACACACTCTCTCTCACACACACACACGCAGGACCTGAAACCCAACCTGCAGCACAGACTAAAAACTTAATTTTCTTTGGAAAGCTTTTAGTAAGCTTTTCTGAAGTACTTTTATATATTATCCTCTAAAATGCACGTATGTTGAACAAGGTTTTCCACATGGCCTTTTCTAGCGAGGAAGTCAAATAATTTCCAAGGACAGCAACTTCTTGGCGCTCCCATAGGAGCACTTCTATTTTTCTGACAAACCATGGGGCACTCTGGGCTGACCATCAGAGTAAGGAGAAGGGGAGAGCAAACTATACGTCAACAGATATAACAACAGAATGCTCTTGTTTAATGGAGAAATACAGAGCCAACACTGTACAGCGACAGGACAGGGCCACGTCTGCCTCGGCGTTGCGGAGAACCAGGAGCTCAGGCGAAGCGGAGCCTAGAAGACAGGCCTTCAACCAGCCCCGGAGTCAGGGCTCAGGGAAAGAGTAAAGAACTTTTTGCCAATAGAAGCGTCTCTGATTAGCTCTGTGCACCACCAGTTCCACACCCAAGTCCTACCTCATCCGAGCAGTGCAGCTGGAGCTGAGGATCGAGGCGGTAATCCAGGGCGGACTCCTGGATGATAATTCGGATCTGGTCCTCGCAGTCTGAAGAGAGGCGCTACACGTCACAAAGGTAGAGTATGTCAGCCTATTAGACAACTTCAGCTTTTTATTTGTCTCCTGACTTGGGGAAGGTATGAAAAAGGTCTTGGGAAGGTAGGGCCAAACTAAGGCCTTCCAAAGAGAGCCACTGCCAGGAACAGAGGTGGTTCCACCAACACACCTCTGTGGAGCGCCCAGGCCGATTTACCTGGTCCGCGTATCTCAGCTTGAGGCAAGAGATGACTTGACCTTCTAGCTCCGAATCCTCCTTGGCTTTCGTCAGGATACCGTGACAGAATTTAGGAATGTCAGCTTTGCAGGCTTTCCTTAACACAGGGTTTAGGCGGTAATCTAGAGCAGACAATGGGAGGAACATGATAAAATATTCCAACTGGATTCACAAACTTTTAGAGATCCACCTTCTAAAGCATATGACACCAATGACCACAAAGAAACCACTGATTTGTTTATTCAATAAATCTTTACTGAGCTCTCACTATATTGTTTTTCATCAGAAATATAAATCAGGAATCCTTCTACTCTGCAGCAGCTCTGCAGGTTCCTTATAAAAATCAGACAGACATCAACAACCTTCCCCATACCAGTTATTTTTGAAAATACTGAGAACAGAATTTCAAAGTCACCTTGGCCATTATGTTACAAAATCTTGCAACTCAGGGATGAAATGTCTCTGTTCTAAAACAATTACCCATGTCCTGGTTGGTGTGGCTCAGTGGACTGAGTGCCAGTGGACTGAGTGCCAGCGAACCAAAGGGTCGCCAGTTCAATTCCCATTCAGGGCACATGTCTGGGTTGTGGACCAAGTCCCCAGTAGGGGGCACTCAACAGACAATCACACATGATATCTCTCCCTTTCTGCCTTCCTTCCGCTAAGAAACAATAAATAAAATCTTAAAAAAACAAACAAATGAACAAAGAACAATTACCCATATACAAGGTCTGTCTGGAAAATGTCCAACCACTGTTAATATAATGAGAATGATTTGTAAGAAACGGAACCTGGCAGCCCAGGAGAGTTGGCTGGATTGTGTATGAGGGAACAAGGACAACTTCACTGTACTAGTCAGTGGAGGTGTTAGACATTGTTGAGTGAGCACATGTACTGTGTGGCTATCGCATACAAAATGAGTAAGCAGAACAATGAATCTGCATCAAATTGTGCATTAAGCTTGAACATTCCTCTGTAGAAACTATCTGAATGATTCAGAAGGCCACAGCTACGGCAACTGGTGATTGGCAGCTTCGTCATAACAATGTGCCCACTTATGCATCAGGTCTTGTGCAGTTTTTTGGCAAAACATCAAATCATCCAAGTGACTCAGCTCCCCGTAGCCCAGATTTGGTGCCCTGTGACTTCTGGCTTTTCCCAAAACTAAAATCACCTTTGAAAGGGAACAGATTTCAGACTATGGATGAGATTCAGGAAAATACGACAGATATGACAGGGCACCTAATGGAGATTCCAACAAAGGATTTTGCAGAGTGTTTTGAACCGTGGAAGACACTCCAGGAGAACTGTGTGAGGTCCCAAGGTACTACTTTGAAAGGGATTGAGGTGTCACTGTCCTATGTACAATGTTTCTCGTATCTTCTTTAATAAACGCCTCTATTTTTCATATGACATAGCTGGATACTTTCTGGACAGGCCTTGTATTGGCCTGCCATATGCATGAAGTTTTATTAAATCTCTAGACTTCTTAAGAAATCTAGCCTTGCTTTCTTTTGTATGCCCATCAAAGGCAGCTTTCTGTTTTTTTCAGCTTCCTCTTTCCCATGGCTTTCACTCTGTACTTCTGGATACTATTCAAGGATGTAAGTCATTGTGCTTACGCCCCGCTCTCCCTTAACATTCACAAGCAACAAAGCACCTACAGTTTAATTAGGCATGGATACGCCCTCTCAGTTCCATTTAGTGTGGGACCCAGAAAACCCAACCAAGATGTTACCTGTGTTCTGGGTGATCTGGCGCTTGGTTATCATCTGTTTGCATTTGGGATCCATCAGTTCACTGTTTTTATTTTGCTTCAAGCACTGCAACATGGTTTTGGAATCTGCTTCTGGACAGAATCTCTGCAAGGAATCAAAGTTTTATGAAAATGGCTATCCAAACATGGCAATTAACACCATCTCTATCCCTCGCACATCTACTGAGAAGCTTATACCAGAAGCAGCCTGAAGGTATCGCCTGGTACAGCAGAGAGAGGTCTAAGCCTGAACAAGCACTCAGCCTCAAGTTCCCTGTTCTTTACCTACTTTCCACTGCAGTTCTCACATTTCTTTCTCTCACCTCAGTGCTTCCTACTTTGCATAGGATTGGTTCTCCGCCTTCATGGATGTTACATTACATGGAATCTCTTGAGCTTAAATATTATTGTGCATGACTATAACATTGTACCAGGTGCCCAAATGTCTATCTAATTCCAATGGGAAACGTAGGAATTACCCACTAACCCATGTGAATGGAGACATGTGGAAAGGACTCGTCTGGTTTACCTCTTAACGACAGGGCTAGAGTCAGAGCTCCATTTTGGATCAGCAAAAAATTCCATCTCTACTTGTTAATTATAGTCCACTGACATCTGAATTTGAGGACATTGGCTGCTGACTAATTTTTATAAAGGTCATCAAAATCTTAGGAAGTTCTCCCCTGGCCAGGTGGCTCAGCTAGCTGGAGCACTGTCCTGCACTCCAAAAGGGTGGCAGGTTTGATACCCGGTCAGGATGTGTGTGGAAGGCAACCAATAGATGTCTGTCTCTGTCTGTCTGTCTGTCTCCCTCTCTCTCTGAAATCAGTAATAAAATATCCTCAGGTGAGGATTTATGAAAATTGAAATCTTATAAAATTCCCACAAATCAGAGCCTGATATTTCCACTTTTATAGAGGACTCAAGTCTACCAGGCCTAGCTGAACTCTACCAACTTTCACAATTCTCTTTGGAATATATCTGATCGGGTGAAAAGTAACATTTTATTTTAAAGGGAAGCTGAGATAATGCGTTAGAACCGTAAGTTTAACCCCTGTGTACACAGGGTAGATCTAGGAACTGATGTCTGTGTTCTCAGGTCAGCCCTGCTGTAGAGAACGTTCACTGGAGAAGTAAACGAAGCAAAAAACCCTGCGTACAGTGGAAAAGACTTCTGCTTGTGGAGGATGAATGATCAGGACATTGATGGTGGTTTTCTTACTCTACCACCATGAACTGCCCCCAAAACCAGTAATATATTCACTGGACCTCTCTTTATTTGTGGCTCAGGTCAAAGTGATGTCGCTTATCTTAGCTCAGGGGTTCTCGACCTTGAGCATGCACGAGAATCGCCTGGAGAGCTTGTCAAACCAGACCGCTCCACCCCAGAGTGTCCGATTCAGCAGATCTGGGGTGAGGCCCAGGGGTCTGTAGATGCCCAGGTGGCGCTGATGCTGCTGGTCTAGGGACCAGACTTTGAAACCACGTCTCAGCTACATAAATTGGTAGAAGATTGCTTAGCTACAGAAACAGGAAGATCATATGAATATGCTCTAATGTTTAAAGAGGTTTATGTTATTATTTCTACTCACCCTGTGCTTAGTGCTTGGTTTTGGACCCCTTACCTTTATCATCTGCTTGCAGACTCTCATGAGTGTATAATCTAGTTCTGGGTCCATCATCTCTGTCTCCTGCAGCTTAAAAACTTTTTGGTGGCAACGGGTACTTAGCTGCTTCTTGTTTTCTTTTAGACATTCAATAATCTATGGCGTAAGAGTTATGGTCAAGTTAAGGAGTGTATCTGGGATTGATAATCCATTTATTGTGAGCATTCTGATCTTAGGGCATCCCCCATTTTTCCATACAAGAACCTTCCATTTCTCATTCCTCAGTAATAGGAATCAGTAGAGTCACAACTTCAGAGCTAATAGTAAACCAAACTAGATAAAAATAATGGGTAAACAGCAGGCTGCACTGAACTCTAAGACAAGACTCCTGTTGGAGCACACATGAGGCCCTCAGACTTTCCCGGAACAGTAACCCTGACGAGACAGTCGGCATAAGCCAGCAAGTTCAGTATAACTCACCACTTACCACATGAGAACAGAGCATTAGATGCCAGGTATTAACTAGACCCAATCCTTACCCTTCACAGGGCAAATTTACACAAACAAACAACTGCAGTAAGAAACATGAGTGGACTAACATAAAAGCATAAAGTATTACAGGATGTATTTTATGATAGTGAATTAATTGTACCCTGAAATCTCCCCTTCCCTCTATCACCTGGAAACGGTAAAGAAGGGAAGCAGATGGGAAGCTTGGGTGGCTAAAGCTGTGCACTTTCATGACATCCTCAAGGTACACCCAAGAATCATCAAATAACTAAGGAAAAAGGTAACAGAGCAATTAAAACTTATATCCTCAGAATAATACAGCAAAATGGTAAATAAAAATCAAGAATAGGTTATGAAAAGAATCAATTACAGATCTTGGCAATAAAAACTGCAGAATGACATGAATTCTGAGACTGAGACAGACAACTAGAATAAGGAAATTTAAAAAATACCTAATTATGTCATAGTGGAATTACAGATTATTAAAGACAAAGAGAACGCATACAGACAGATTAACTACATAGAAATGAGAATGAGATTGACCTAAGACTTTGCATTAGCAATGCAGATACAAGAACACAATGAAGTCATTATCTCAAAGGAGGGCTCCATGGCAATGCCCTGAACTAGAAGAGGTAGCTGAGTCACTGGGAAAACATTAAAAAAAAAATCATTTGCTTGCACTTCATTCCTGACAATTCTGGGTAGGACTCTGTTCCATGTATTTTCAAAAAAAGCTTGCTAGGTGCTACTTGTGTGACCTTTAGTTGGTAACTGCAATGGAACATAGGGAGGGAATGATTCACCATGGAGGTGCAGAGTATTGGCAAAGCCATAGAGAGGAGGAGGCATTGGAAGGGTCATTAAGATGTTATTAGGTGCACAAGGTAACCTGAAAGAGGAAAGAGAATAGACAGGAGACAAAGAGAAACCCTGGGAGAAGTCTAGTGCAGCCTGTGAGGGGATGACTGGGCTGGAGAGGACGTGATGAGGCCTACCCCACCAGAGAATTAAAATGTCACCTTCACATTACTTTTGCAGTTAGAAAATAACAAAGAGTTACCTGAGCATTGCCATATTGCACAGTGGAACAGTAGTTCTTGATGTCACTCCTGCAGGCCTCATACAGGTCTGGCTCCAGACGGATGTCCTCTGTCTGCACGAGAGGGAGCCAGCATGGTAAAGGGCGACCATTCTGAGCTGGGGATGTCGAATGCTCTACATACGTATTTGCTGACTGGATCTTGTCTAGTAACCACAACTCTACACAGCAAAGTGGCAGTGGGGATGAGAATTTACTTTCTGTTCTGCCACTAACTAGCTACCTGGCCTTGGCCTTCCTTTGTGCAATAAAATGCTACCATCTACCCCAACCCCTCACAGAACTGCTGTGAGATGTGATGATATGATGTGGAAACCACTTTAGAAAGTTAAAACCATTATATAAATGTAGGATCCTACTTTCACTATTATTATTATTATACTGAAAGAAGTAGGTTCAAAATGAGGGGCCCAAGGCCTCAATTAAACAGGACATCTAGGCCAACTCCACTTATACACGGTTATTGCGGAATCACTGCCATTGCATGTGAAAATCTGACAGTGTGACTTTTGAGATATTAACAATGTTTGGTGTTCATTACTAGCTTTGCTTAGACTGAGGTGAAGTAAGTATGATTCACAATATAAACAAATTACATATTTTTAGCTGTTTCCTTAACATGGTTTGAGCTTAACTTCGAAACCAAAGCAAGAATTTCCCTCTTGTACTGCGCACTGTGGGTGACTGCTGCTGCACCTGGGCGGCCAGTCAGCTCCTCCGTGCATGGCACTCTGGGCACTGCAGCTGGTCAGGGGGTGGGCACAGGCCTCAAACTGACACAATCAAATGGACTCTCTTGTTCATGCTGGGGAAGGTTTCTCCTGTTTGTACTATCCTGCAGGAGATGAACTTTGGAGCAGGTGGCCCAGGTGCTGCAGGCAGCCATGGTGAGGGAAAGCGGCCTCATGATGAGGCCGGTCCAAGGACAGAAGAGTGAAAAGGTAGAGACTCTGACCCTCAAGGACAGCATCGATGCAATGATTGTATCGAGTGCTTACGGTGTGTCTTACTCTGGACTTCCGGTTTCGCACAGTTAAAATATTTCATCATTTAAAAAAAAAAAAGTAAGACAAGGTGCTGTCATATGGTACAATTTTAGCACATGGCTCCAGGTCTTAACCATCACAATTTTGGCTAAAATCTCTCCATCGGCCATGGTCCCTTGCCCAACTTTCTATCCCCTCCTCCTGTGGCTCCTGGGACTGGAGGGTGCAGAGCGAGGCATTACCATCTCCAGCTCCTCCACCCGCAGCTGCCGTCGGCACTTCAGGGACACCCTGTGTTCTTTGGCTTCCTGGAGAGTGTCGTTGCGCACGGTGGTGCTCAAGCAGATTACCACGTCCACCCTGCCAAAGAAGGGGAGGAGGTCTCAGACTGGCTGGAGCCGCGATGGCAGGCCGCCGAGAGCTGGGCAACAATGCCTCCCAGAACTCATGATCCCTTTACCCTGTTTTTGAATGCATTTCCTATTAAGTCCACTGTGTTTTTAGAGCTCTAAAAGTAGAATTTGACTATATATGTCATAAAACTCAGGCCACAGCCTAAATGCTGAGTATGCCCCTGACTGGCAAGCAGGCCAGAGAGGGAATGTGTGTGCGATGACAGTTCAACACCTGTTTTGTTCAAAACGTGACCAGAGAGGAATGCAGCTCCTCACTCTGGGCTGTGACCCTGATGTACTGTGAACTCATTCTTGAACAGTACAGAAACCTGACCAAAATGGGGATTTGGTTTACATGAGGGGAAATATGTTCTAGAAACGTGCCTTTGCAAAGAATGACATGGAAAGATTTGGGTATAAGCTCATCACTCTCTTCAGGGTTAAGACATAATTCTTAAGAGAATAAAGCTTTTGTTTTTTCACTAGATCTCTAACTCAGTGAAAGCCTCTGCTCCTTCCCTGAAGGGGTGAGAGAATAGAATTATGTCAGGAGGAAGCCAGCCAGCCAGCCTCTGGCAGCCACACCGCAACCTGCTCTTCTAAGTACACGATCTGTACCTGCTCCCTCAGTTACACAGCCTGAACTGGAAAAACTTAAAATGCTCCTTCAGCCTACAGGCTTTCCGTATCAGAACTACCACTAGCAGCTGTGGTTCTCAACAGCTATGAAGACGATGTCCAGACAATGCAGTGTTTGGCCACACTTCCAAAGGAGTGTGCAGGAGGCTTCCTGGGCTGGCAGGCAGCAGGGGGCGGCCTGCCATTTTGGATATTCATTCAGTAGCTAACAGGGATTTTAGAGAAGGAGAACAAGTCAATTAAGAGCCACATACTTCTTCTTTATGTTGGGGCAAAGTTTCAGCACGTCCTCTTTGCAGGCCATTTTAAACTTGTAAGAGAACCGAAAATCCTTCATCTGCACCTAAAAACAATGATGAAAAAGAAAATCAGAAGCTCTGTGGTAAGTTCTAGGCAGCAGCGCTGGGTGACACCGTGTTCATACAGTTTGCAGAAGGAGCTCTGCAGGCTCTGCACGACTTGCCCTCGTCTCCCACAGGCTTCATCAGCTGCTCACCTCCCCATCCCCCCTCCGCCACTCCATTCCAGCCACACACATGCTGTTCCCTCAGCCAACAGGACCCTTCTCTCAGATCTCCCCATGGTTTTCTCTGTCACTTCTTTGGCATTTCTATTCAGGTGCCTCCTGTTTAAGTCCCTTGTCTCCTTCACCCTCCAGTCCTCACACTGCTTCATTTTTCTTCATAGGTGCACCTGAGACTATGTATTTACTTATAGACGTGTTTTGTTTCTCTTCTTACTAGAACATAGTTGACAAGAGCACGTTAGTTCGTTCCCCACTGACTCCTGGTGCCCGCACCCCAGAGGCCCTTAATCCATCTGTTAAAGCTACTTGGCCCCAAAGAGGGAATTTTTGCACAGATACCCAGATTTCGCCTTCCTGGGAAGAAATTGCTTGCTTTACCAGAAACACTTCCCTTAGACACGTGGTAACAAAGAGTATGATTTAACCTTTTTATTCAAATGCTAGACCTGGATAGTATGATTTTTAAAAAAGGCTCAGAGTCCAGTGTATTGATGCATATTTGGGCTGCTGCAGTGAACGGAGACCCGAAACAGCAGATCTCACTGACAGTGTCAAAGGACAGGGTGATATACTTTATGAGAGCAAGTGATGTGACTGAAGCCAGAGGCTCCTGTTTACCTGCCTCAGTCCCCAATGGACTACACGTTTCCTAAGGGCACAAACTACATATTTATCACTGAATTTTCAGGGGCCTGCCGAAGTTTCTGGCCATTGCAGATTAAAACCACATTTATTGAGGACAAATCAAAATGGGACATGTATTTGGGGGAAAAAAGGTTTTCACAGGAGGTGTTCTGATGTTCTAAAAGAGGAAGGGGTTCAGTGACCAACCAAACAGCCAACTGGGTGTCACTGACCAGTTGGAAGTGGGTGACTCCAATGGCGCACTTCTCATTCATGTCCTTCTGGTGTTTGTTCTGTATCAGACACTCCATCAGGTCCCCAGAGTCTATCTGGTTATCTGCCACATCCTGGAAAAGGAAGGTCACATTTACATTCATGTATAACAATTGGTAAACACATCTTGTACCCCATCCCATGAAAAACATAAATAAGACTGATCCTAGAGCCTGCGCAAAGAGGTTGGTATTCAATTACGTCAAAACATGCCCGAGAAATGAGGAGGGATGGACACCCGGGGAATACAATGCACACAGCAGGCTGCCCTGCACGGAGCGCCAGCAGGAGCATGCCGTATGCGGTGCTTTCACTCCTCTCCTGAAGCGCCACCAGAAGCTGGCGCTGCTTCCTGGTTGTCAGATCCTCATGGTTCCTGGGGTGTTTTGCTCCCATAATTTAGGTGATTCAGTAAGTGAATGAAGTAAAAAGGTAAGAGAATTCACTCAATATCCAGGTGCAAGAAGGCAGTTGGAAGGGGAACCCACTGTCACTACTAAAAAATCCTGTGCTGATATACTGGAAGCAACTCAGCCATGCACTGGGGCTTCCCCGCTCCCTGCTCTCTTACACAGGGCATCCAACAGCTGCTGCTGAGCACGTATCTGGGCACCCACAAAGGACATCGAATAGAGTTTCCCAGGATGGTGGCATCCCCTCTTGATTTGTTTACATCTTCAACTTCTCAAAGCTGGCCACCCAGAAGCAATGCATACTGATGACAGAGATGACCCAGCACACCTGGATCTAGTATGGTCCTAGTACTCGGTTCTAGGTTCTAACCCTCATTTCTCAGACATCACTTACGTGGCAAAAGTTCTGAATTATGGGCTCACAGGCTCTCATCAGCAAGGCTTCTATTTGAATGTCCTGGAAAAGATTAAACGTAGTAATTGTGCCTTAGTAAGAACCAGGGATGGGAAGAGGAGCAGCTTCCTCCTCTGAACCAATAGCACCTGATGGGCACGAACCTAACACGCGCACTTGGAGACGACTCTAGTCTTTGAGTCAGGCAGCCCCACCAGCATAGCTAGAACTGCACTTGCATTATACTTTGAAAGGCAGGTTTTCTTACACGCAGATGCAGAATTACGAAGAGTGAGGAGAAAAAACATTTAATAATACTAGAGTATATAAAGCCTTTCAAGTTTTTCTAAAAAGCTGAACAATTCAAAATGAAGACAGGGGTAACCGACATCTATCTTTAGTTCATGAGCTCCTAAACCAGATCGCCGTCCTCAAACGAAATAGTAAGTCACTGCTCTGGGGAACACACACCAACTGCCTTTAGACAGAGAGTAAGCCCTGTATAGCGCTAGCTCCTGTAAGCCCTGTATAGCGCTAGCTGCAGAAATAACATTTTCCTTTAAAGAGCCACACACTCTAGAATGTCCTCGTCAGCCCATAAGGGCAATGTGAATGAGACAGGAGATGACAGAAGATGAAAGAAGGTAATAAACTTTTGAAAAAGATTAAAAAAAAAAGACTGGTAGAGAAATGTAATTTTATGTACCGTCAATTTTGACAATTCAAATAATCCTAAAAGGCTTATGATAAACAAGGAGAAAAGCAATTCCCTATTTCCCTGATTTCTGCCCAGGACAATTTAAACATTTTTAGCTGTTCCCTCATAATAGTCTCTGTATTTTAGATAATATGCCTATGCTTATGAGGTTTTCAATTTCACCTTTTTATATTTTAGTGGGTTTTAGGATGGAATACAGATAAACACAAGTCTTCAATCTTCCATGTTTAACTGTGAGTCCCAGGCTTTTATTTCATTAAACACACAGACATTACCAAATGACCTAACTGAAAGGGCTACAGATAATGGGAATGTTTAGACGCTTCATGAATGTGATTAAGAGATTTCAAGTACAGCTGCTATCTTTTCTTGAAGGGAAAAAATAAGCCCCGGCTGGTATGGCTCAGTGGACTGAGCACTGGCCCATGAACCAAAAGGTGACCGGTTCGATTCCCAGTCAGGGTACATGTCCGGATTGCTGACCAGGTCCCCAGTGGGGGCATGTGAAAGGCAACCACACACTGGTGTTTCCCTCTGTTTCTCCTTCCATTTCCCCTCTCTAAAAAAAATAAATGAAATCGGAAAACCGGCAGACTGCCAAACAAATTCAACCCACAAACATATGTTGTTGGGCCTGAACAATGATTTCAAATGTTTTGAATGAGTTCCCACTGAAAATGCGGATTTTTACTTAAAATAAATAAATACAATCTTTAAAGGGGGAAAAAAAAGATTGGTCTAATCACTGTGATAAATCTAATTTATGAAGTAAACCAGAGGGTTAAACATATAGAGTTTTCTGGAGAAATGAGGAAAGGGGTTCAGAAAGCAACACAATATTCTCCTTTATAAAGCTAACCGCATCTGATGGGTTTCCTTTTGTTTTTCCACTGAATCTGTACGCTCACGAGGCTGGAAACAGTTGGACCAAGAAGAAAGGAAAGGCTGCTGACGAGGCGCTCTCCTCCACGAGCTGCACACCGCTTACCTCCGACTCCAGCTCGGTGAGGTTGCCGACTATGTCTCTGCACTCCACGGCCAGGTCGTCGAGATGGTCCTGCAGGCACTCGAGCTCCTGCAACACAAAGGCAATCCCTCAGGGTCGGTCAATTACAGACGTGATCAAGGGGAGCTGAGATTTCTGCGTCTACTTCCTTTTCAGTGGTCCTCCTTTCTTTTTTCTTTTTAAAGCTACTTGACTGAACAGAACACTAAACTTTTATTTCCCAAATTGGGATGGTTCGAAAGACATTTACTTGACATAACAGGGTGGTTAAGAGGGTTAAGGGGGTACAACAGCCATGGGAATCCTCCAGAAGGCCAAATTGAAGTCCAACAAGAATTAATGTTCAGGTGTTCCCAAAGTTTAAAAATCTTATCAGGCCTTTAGTATTCCATTCCATCAACACCCAGCTGTCCATTTTTTAAAATGTATTGATAATAATCATTGGACAACAAATTTATGGTGAAAGACATGGCATATGTGTTTTTTAAGATTTGATTTATTTATTTTTAAAGAGTGGGGAAGGGAAGGAGAAAGAGAGGGAGAGAAACACCAATGTGTGGTTGCCTCTCACATGCCCCCTAGTGGGGACCTGGCTGGCAACCCAGGCATGTGCCCTGACTGGGAATTGAACTGGCAACCCTTTGGTTCATGGGCCAGTGCTCAATCTACTGAGCTACACCAACCAGGGCAAAGACATGGAATATTTTAAGACTCTTTATGGGCAAAGTACATTGGGATCCAGTCCCCCACTTTTTTAAATTGCTGTTTAATTACAGTTGTCCCCATTATCCCCTGATTACTCTCCTCCACCCTACACACCCCCCTCCCACATTCCTGCCCCCCTCTCTGCTGGGATGTCTTAGTCCTTGGGTCCTTTATACAAGTTCCCTGACAACCCTTCCTCTTTTCCCTGTTATCCCCAGGATCTTAAACACAGCACAGAGTTGAAAGTTCCTGGAAGTCTACTCTGGGATTTGAACCCTAGCCTGCACAGAAGGACTCTCTGAGGGAAACTGCAGAAGAAGTGAGCACATTGGGGTTTGGGTATCTAAGGGCTATCTTGTTCGGGCCTTGGAAACTGAGCTGCAGCTACCCTGCAGCATCAGTCAACTACTATTTCTCTTAGAAATTCAGGTGTTTAAGTACAACATCAGCTCATTTTCCCACAGCACACCCACAGCTATTTCTCAGCAAAGGGTTCTGTGAAAGCACCAAGTTTAACTTACTATTTTGCAACAATCTCTCTGTTTTGAAATTAAAATAGGAAGGGAGAAAAAGAGCTGTAGGAATTACCCAACCCTAAAGGAAAATGCATAATACTCTTTGGGAATAAAACAAATCATGAAGGTAAAAATCCCACCCATGGAATCCTATTTAGCCTCATCACAGGGATGGCCTGCAGCATAGTGAGGCTTTCTCAATGTTACTTTCCAGAGGGTATGAAAGGAAACTGTTTCCTGGATTCTGTATGACCATATTCCTCGTGTCATTGGACAGAGGCAACAGAATGTAAAGATAATACGCATTTTCTAGCAGTAAATTTGACAGAACTGTAGCAGGCCCAGGAAGCAGGCTGCTAAAAATGATATTCCCAAGCTCAACAGATCTGTATAAGAAGCCACTGTTTCTTTAAAATATCCAATTACTGCCCTGGCCAAGTGGCTTGGTTGGTTGGAGCACTGTCCCGTAGGGCTGTGGGTTCGATCCCCAGTTGGGGCAAGTGTGGAACACAACTCATCAGTGTTTCTCTCTCCCTCTCTTTCCCCCTCCCTCCTTTCCTCTCTCTCTAAAATCAATAAACATAGTCTCAAGTGAGGATTTAAACAACTGTCCAATTACTATATGTGCGACTTTTTAATGGTTAATCACAGAGGGTCTGGAGTGGTACGAATGGAACCTGGGACCCTGGGTTCACACCTTATTCTAGTATCAATGGGGCTTTAAACAAGTTCCTTACTGCTTAGTTTCCCTGCTTTAAGATAGGAAACAAGCTACCTTCCCACTTAATTTGACAGGACGCAGTCATGTACCATTGTTTTTAAACTAGACATAAAACCCTAAGGAACCATTCACAGCATGCACGTAATTCTCGGGGGCTGCTCCTTCTTTATGCTTGCCTGTATGGGAGGCGGTTGTAACATAATGGAACAAATGCCTGGCTGGGATTTAGACCTGAGCTTCAGGTAAGGGACTCAACATACTTTACTTCTCAGAGCCTCGATTTCATCAATTACTAGATGGAACAATTCCACTCTTACAAATCCTGCAGCACTGTTGCAGGACACGCACACTACTCACGCACTCCAGTATTCACACACATACATATGCATGTATAACCTGCCTCCCCCCAAAATGTGGCTTATGAAAATGAAAAAAGAAGAAAAAAGGCAAGTTAAAATGAATAAAAAAGAGGAAAGAAAAGGAAATTATGTCAAAGAAAGTGGATGGAGCAAGTAGTAAGTCAGCCTACCACAAAATCTTACATGCTTGCTAGAGGCAGGCCATACTTTTCTTGGGCTCTAGGCTTTTTAAGAAGCAACACAAAGAGGGAAAACAATCAATTACAAAACACAGTAGCCATAATATAAAAACATACTGACTGCTTAGGAAAAGTACAATTATTCCTGATTAGAGAATCCTAAAGATTTTTATAGAGAAAACATCAAACAATATAACAAATCATGTCCATGAGGTAAGCAGAAATGGATTTTATGGGGGTTTGTACTCCACATAAAATGTTAATCATGAACATTATTATGATGATTATAAAAATAAATAGGTGGCACCGTCACCTACCTGTCCAGTCTCTGTTTTTTCACTGCACCATTTCCCCAGATCAATCAGGCACTTATCCTGCAGCGCGGGATCCAGCTTGACATCCATGGCACGCTGGTGCAGAATCCTCTGGACTTCAGCTCGGCACTCCCGTGAGAGCTACGCAAGAACAAGCAAAGTACTCTAAAGGTCCCAAAACCCAAATCAAAACCAAAGGACACTTGATAATATCATGAAACTAACAAATAGCTTTATGTCTTCAATCTCTTCCAGAGTAAGAATTAAATGTTTTAGGAGGCTTCTAAAAACCCACCTCTCTTGGAATGGGATTATACATTCAGCCTACCCTAATATATTATGTACAGTAGAATGCTGGGTCCAAATACACATGGGTCAGGAGAACTGAGTTCAAATTTACCTCAACTCAGAACAAGCAGGCAACAGTAGAAGCAACAGTTAGCACAGGACAGGGCCAGACTCTTCAAGATGAGTCAGAATTAGCGGAGGGTCAAACAGATGAAAACTATTATTTTTGGAAGGTTTGTGAGAAAGCTGTCATTTACAGGTACAGACAGTCTTTCTTCCTAAAAGGGCCCATGTACCTGGGGTGAGGGGAGAGAGATGGAGAATTATTGCTTAGTGGATACAGGGTTTCTTTCTGGAGACATGGAAATGTTTTGGAAATAGGTGTGGTGGTTGCACAACTTTGTTAACGTACTGAATACCACTAATTTTCCTCTTTAAAATGGTTAATTTTATGTGAATTGCTCCTCAATTTTTAAAAGAAGTACATATTTTTTAAAAAAGCCTTGGCTGATGTGGCTCAGTGGATGGAGTGCAAGCCTGTGAACTGAAAGATCGCTGGTTCGATTCCCAGTCAGGGCACATGCCTGCGTTGTGGGATAGGTCCCCAGCTGCAGGTGTGCCAGAGGCAACCGATTGCTGTATCTCTGTCATTGTTTCTGTCCCTCTCTTTCTCCCTTCTCCTCTCTCTAAAAATAAATAAATAAGATCTTAAAAAAAAAAAAGACAGCATTCCAGATTCCAACCCTTCCCTCACTTATAAGACAAGGAACCTCCCACTATAGTGACTACCAAGGTACCATAATTACCTTGGTTCCTGTGATTAATGACAGGCTCACAACATGAAGAAAAAAGTAACAACAAATTCCCATATTTTCTTAAATAGCAGTATAAAAACTGGGTTACAACTGCAGTAACTGAAGCATAACATTTCTTTCTGTCTTGGTCTCTTCATTCTGAATACTAAACTTAGGCTTTTGCATTAAGCTCAGAAGGGATATTTGTTAACATGCATGTGAAATAATACTGTCTCTATTTTCTGTAACAAATGCAGGCCTGAAATGCAATAGAGAACCTCAGAAGGCTTAAAAAGGCCATCCAGGAGAGCAAGCAGCATGTCGGTGTGGCACCAGAAGGCAGTAAATATTGCCTCAGAGTTAAATGCACAGAAATATCCCCAAAGAGGTGGCAACCATTGCAGATAAATACTAAGAGACTGGGGGGTATGGAGGTTTCTGCTCCAACTAATGTCCTGTGAGAGAGGCCTATTAATATAGTGTTCTGATGCCAAGAGCAGAAGCCTAAAAACCATTTGTATCTTGGCTAAGAGCTTCTAATGGATCTTTATTTAAAGCCAAATAAAGTTAGGGCAGCAGAACTTAATTGTCTATTTGTGATTTGGATTTTGGCAATTCAAAGAAAAAGTTGGAAATGTCCTGACTCACTTTTTAAAGAATCTTTTGATTGTGGCTGAAGGAATTAATGAAGACGAAAGGGCGTGATTTCGTTAAGGCAGTAAACTCTGCTATTTCAGTTTAGATGGCTGAGTAGGCATGGGGAAATCCCCACCCAGCTTTCTGTAGTCTTTTCCAGAGCAAATGTGAGGAAACAGAAACACATACAATCAGACAGAAAGAAGCTGGTAGAACTCGCTGAATGATGAAGTTTTTAGTAATGCACAAACCCCTCCCCACCAGACACCCTAACAAAGCTTTCCTAGGAGGACAGAAATCAGAACGGTATACAGCAAACTAATTAAAAAACAAGTGACGGTAAGAAGAAACGAAGTCAACGGTGATGCATACCCTTCTGCCCTGTTCCTCAGTGCGGTAGGCGTGTCTATACAAGCAAGAGAACACAGCTCCAGGAGGGATAAGTTCACTGGTTTCATTCCAACCGTGGGTGTGGCAAAGACGAGATGCATCTCCCTGGCATTTTCGGTATAAGACAGGATCCAGCCTATAAGGTTAAAAGATAACCACTCTTACTATACCTTTCCTTCCAACACATGCTAAAGGTTTTTACAATGCGCTCATGTACTCATTAGTGGCCACCTCCAGGGTAGTGGAGACAGCAGGGAAGCACAAGTATATTCCTAAATTGGTTCTTCATGAACACACAGTGGTCAATCTGCAGAAGTTTGTTCTGCACAGAAGATGGAAATTCTACCTCAAAGATGTTATCTTGGCTAAGTAAGACACACATTTCAATAACAGGCTCAGCAGTAACATGCCACGGCTGAAATGAGAAAATAAGGATTGTAGGATGTTGGGAACCACCCTGCCTGGTTTCAGAAACTGTAACCCCTCATGGCTAAGGTTGAGTAAAAAGACCTTGGGACCACATGACATTAAGGAGATAAAGTTTATCTCCTGGTAGGGGTGCCACCTCTGCCCCCTTTACTTCACCCTGCCTGGCCCCCAGTGCATGACCGGTTAGCCAATGATGGGTAAGATTCCTCAAAGGAGGGACGACCTAAGACAGGCATGGTCACAGAGGGGCCCTCAGGGAAGGACTTAGAGGGCTATAGAAAAAGGGGGTGATGGACCCTCACCCCTCGGCTTTGACACAAACTGAGTCCTCATTCTGTCTGCAAGAAGTCTCCTAATCTCTTAGCTGCCTTACTTCCCCTACCCGACTTAAGCCTAAAACAATGTCAGAGGTAGGTACGGCCCAATGCTGGAAAGGGCAGGTTCCCTGGGGCAATTAGGCCTAAGAAAGAATGCATAAAATCCTGTGAAACCTGCTTTGCTAATACCCTCAATTTAAATGATAAATCCAAGCACGAAATGAGTTTGTTTCCCCAAAGTTTTCTGGCCTTTTAGCTATCTGACCCTGACTCAGAATAAGCCCTCATAGTTCTCTGAATGTTATCTATTGTTTGACTATTACTGCCTAGCAATGACTGATGAGCTTTACATAAACACCCTGTATTCCTATGCAAATAAACCCAATAAAAGCCCACTGAAGAAAAGGCTCTTGGTCCTTCTCCTTTGAGAGATCGGCTACCTTTCCTCCCCAAGCAGATCTGTCTTGGTAGACTTACTCTCATCTGTGGAGGCGAGGGGGGGCCTGGCCTGTGGGCAGAGCCTCCCCACAGTAGCCATCAGCAGAAAATTCACAACTTTTACTCAACACTTTTTTCTAAGTTTAAGTGAAGTTCAACCCTACCTGATATACTAGATTCAGTAAGATCAGGAAATGGCAAGATAAACAGAATCTCTCATTCAGCTTCCTTTCTAGTAAAACTGTTCCTCTTCTTTTTCCCATGCAAGGTAAGGCCATTATAATTTTAGTTCACCTGAATGTTTATCAGTTTCAAAAGCTTGACATTTAACTTTGACTCTGGAGACTGTGGATTAAGCAATAAGCCTGCTGCTTCTGCAAATTAAACCAATGGATGCTTAATTCTGTCCATATTATAAAGCCAATTTTGGGGGAGGGCTACCAAATGGGGGGAGAAAGGCTAATAATATTTAATGAGTAGCTTTTAAGACTCTGAAGCATCTTTTGGTTGTGGTTGAAGGAAATTACAGAAGAGGAAAAGACATAATTTTGTTAAGGTAGTAAACTGTTATTTCGGTTTAGATGGCTGAGTAAGCAGAGGGAAAGTCCCACCCAGCTTTCTGTAGTTTTTTCTAGAGCAAATTTGAGGAAACAGAAACACATCGAATCTTCAAGCAATCTTCCTAGTAAAGTATGTGGGTAAAACATACATTAGTCCCCAGAAAAAGTTAATGACCAAAGGACAAGGGCTCAAACAACTGAATCGGGAAGGAGCTGAACCTGGGAAGCAGGAGGAACAGCCGATCCTACTGACTGCTCTGGAGGTGCGAAGAGAAAATAAGCCCTGGGAAGGGGAGCCAATAATACATTGATTCTGACGGTAATAGATCTGTCTCCTATCTCATAGCCTCCCTCTGTTTTTTGCCTAACAGGATGAGAAGAGAATAAAGTTGTCATTGATAAGAGCCTCCTAAGATGGAATAAATTCAATAACTGTAAATAGTTAAAAAGAAATAAAAGCAAATTCCCATACCCGGTACAAATCAATAAAAATAAAAATGCACTATTATCTTCTTAGAGACATATCTGAAGTTGCTTCCGCTGCCTGGAAGGTGCCCAAGTTCTTTCTAGACAGATGTCTGTGGTATTAGATCCATGTGGTCCTGACTTTCAAAGGAGCAGTGAATGGGGACACTTGGGGACAGATAGGCAGGGGCTGCCTGTACTTTTAGACACTGTTCTGAGAGTAAGAAAGAAGTTTTCCAGGAGATTAAAGTTGTCAGCTACCCCAGAAATTAACAAAAACAAATTCCTACTGATTATTTGTAGAAAATACAAGGGGTACTTACTACACAGAACAGGCTGAGACTGACACTTACGCTGGCTTCCAAATACTCACTTCCAGTCTCGGGAGATGAAATACTGCAGCTCTAGCAGACGGTGTTCACAGTCCTCTACCATTTTCTCTGTGTACAAATGTTCCATCAGGCACGAGAGGATCCTGGGCACAAAACAGGCATGAAGTTGTAATGAGATGCAAAGGTTATGACAATATGTACAGAACTCTCTCAGTATTTCCTTGGTCTCTGGAAAAAGCCACTTAGCTATTTTCCTAGGGCAGACAGGCACTTACCCTGGCAGTGATTAAGCCTTCTATCAACCTCAGAGCCACTTAGCGCTTAGGACTCAGCCTGCACAAGATCCGTGTGCAGCTGCTTTATTTCTAACTGTTTATTATGAACATTTCCCAACACGCACAGAGGTGGGGAATCACATAACATCCACCTTTCCTTCCTGCAGCTGTATCTACCTATGGCCCCAGTCGTTTTAACTCTGCCCCCCTTTACTGATACTTTGAAGCAAATCCCAGATACCATATCCTTTTGTCATAAATACTTTAGCATGTGTCTCTATCATATGACAATTAAACGTCATCTACTAAAAGAAACTAATTTTTAAAAATCTATAATATCATGTAATGTCCTGTCGGTTTTCAAAATTTTCCAATTATTTCATACCTTTTTATATGTTTGTTCAAATCAGGACCCAGAAAAGGTCCACAGATAGTATCTTAAATCTATCTTAATCTATAGTAGTTCCCTCCTTTCTCCCTCTCCCCTTCCCTCTTTGTAGTTGATATAGTTATTTTTATTTTGGTAAGTATGCTTAATTAGTCTTAAGTGTTTGTCTATCTCCCCCAGTCACACAAAAGCTTTAAGAAAGAGCATCTTTTTAAAATCCCCTATCGCAGCATGGACTGTGTATGCAGAGCAGAATGATGATAAACACCTACTACATGCATTTTATTGTTGGGTACCGCCAGCTGCAGGCTATGAAGATTTCTGCAGAATGGGAAACCTGTTGTTACTTGCAACCTGGTTTTAAGAGCTGGTTACATATCATATGGAATAAAATTAACGCGTAGGATTCAAATACTTCATTATAGAATTTTACAGATTTCCTAGATCCTGGATTCAACTTCACAGTTCATTTTGTCCATGATTCCCTCTTTCAACCACCATATTTTGTCTGACATTTCAATGATAATTAATTATTTTCTAATGACTATCAAGTAGCCAATATATGAGTTAGTTATACAACCAGGATGAAAAGTATAGAGTCAAAGCATGTGTCACTTTATCCTGAGAGTTTCTCCCATTTTTATTTGACCATTACTTGAATTGTCCAGTGACCTAACAGACAGGCCCATCTGTGCTCAGTCACAGTCAGCAAACATCGTCACTATGCCGGGTCTGGGCGTCTCCACGGCACCAATGAGGCAGAGCCGAAGTCTCAATTCCCACACTAACTGTAACAAAAGTCAGTGTGTGCTGATATTTAACAAAATTCCAGTGGTGATGTTGAGGGAATGTTCCCTGTGCTACATTGCTGAATACAATACAACACGAATGAATACTACAGACAAGATCACCTACATTGGGTCTCCCGATCGTATGTGTTTGCAGGCGGTCTGTATTACAGATTCACAAGCTTCATTCAAAGCTCTATCGATGCGATAATCTGCACCAGGGTCAGTCTCCTGAATCAGTGTTTGAAGCTGGATTAAAACAAAAATGAAAAAAAAAAAGAAGAAGAAGAAGAAGAAGAAGAAGATGAAGGAAGAAAGTCACACATCAGGGAAGAGCAATGTCACCTCTTCACACAGTCACTAAATCTGGTAAATCACAATGACTCTTAACAGGGTACTACAAGCATCATCAGCCAAGCTCAGGAGCTCTTGCCAAATACTTTCCAACTGGTTTCTCTACCATGATTGAGAGTTTTCTGTTTAAACCACTGTGGGGACTGCCTGCCTACTAATCTGCATCATCCCTGGACAGTTACAAAACAGAAGGTCTTTACAATATAAAGGCTGCCTTTCCTCTCACATCTGCCTCAGTATTAATCAGATTACTAAATCTGACACTCAGGGCCAAGCATGAATTGAGTGGAGAAGAATAAATAGAAAACACTCCTGGTTAGAGGCCTAACTTGGTTATAAAAATCTAGAATTTAAATTTTGCTGCAAAGACAGTGGCATTAAAATAAGCACAGTCTGCTTTATTAGATGCAGATGTGAGATTTAATTTAGCTTGAAAGAAATACCAATTACAAAAAGTAGAACATAACACTTGTAATTTCCTATTATCCCTTGAGGTAAACCAGAGCTCACTCATTTAAGTATACAGAGAACTATTTATCATCATGCAGCTGAAAGTGAGAATACCTTCTTTAACATTTACTTTTGGTTGGTCCATGCTTTATCATGAAATAAAGCGAAAGTGTGGGATGTGCCTTCAATTCTTTCTTCCTCTCTGTGAGGAGAAAGCAGTTGGAGCGCAGAGGAAATAGCCCTAAATTAAGGACCAGAAGACCTGAGTTCTATTAATAGTTCTGATTCTGCCAGATACTAGCTTTGAGAACGTGGGCAAATTGATTAACCTCTAAGTTCCAGTTTCTTCTACTGCAGAGGACTGTAAGAATATATAGAAAATTGCACAAACTGCAAGCATTTGACAGATGTAAAGGATCATCTGGGGTAGGAACCTTAAATAACAGAAAGCAGATGTGAGAACTACAACCCCGGTCTGGGCTGCTTTTTCTCCAAGTCCAAGGCCTGGAGCCCTTTTTGTGCCACAAACTCAGCCTCGCTCTGTGAGAGCCTTCTCTGATCCTCAGATGTGTGACCCATGACCCCACAGGTGCTGACTGCATCACATATTGATCAGGATACAGGTCAAAAGGAAATGAAGGAAGAAAACCCCATTGTGTCTATTCTAAAATAAGTCAATAACCAAGATGGGAGAAATATGAAAGATTTCCAGTATTCTGGGATGAAAGTTATTTATACCAATTCCTGGTGGCAATTTGGAGAAGCAACAAAATGCTGTGGTTAGTTGGTAGGAAGATTATTGTCAAAGGATTGTTGATTTCACTAATGACATTTGTTGACACAGAGCAAAATCGCTGCATCTTTTTCTGAGGGAAATCATAAGCATGGGAGTCTGAAAGTCTCTGCAAAGAACTGTATCAGCTAAATGTCCATGACTGGTGGTGGACAGGCAAACTTGGAGAGTTCACAATGCATGCTCTAGACTGTGGCTACTGAAAGGAAGCAATGGGTACCCTATAGACTCTGAAAGGCTAACTGCTCAAGAGGTCATTGCCACCCTGGGATCCAGGGACAACTGTATGGGAAATGAACACTAAGGATGTATAGTACTTTGTGATTCTATATCTACTCCAGCACCTGACTGCCGAGGAGAAACCTGGGGAAAGATTTCTGGAAAATGAGTAGTCTAGAGAATAGGCTGGGCGGGCAGTCATCTTTGGCCTGGGAGAGACTGTGCCCAGACCCATTTGACCACAACAGAAGAGAATTTAGCAAGTTCATAATATGGTACATTTGGAAAAGTATGTACTCATTAGGATAACGTTTATTTTTATGCTTCACAGTTTACTGTTTGTTAAGATATCACTAAATCAAAGTACAGCCAAACAGAGAATAGGGAAAATTAATGGCCAACCACCCAGGCATGAAAGTTCACTGCATCAGGGAATAAAACTTTGAAAAAGAAAGAAACCCACTCAGAACAAATTACTTCAAAACATTCCTCCATCTGACTAAGGTGGAAAATGTAGTAGAAGACTTACGAAAAATTTTTTCCTTTCTTTCAATTCCTAAAAACTATGAGTCCATAAAAAACAATATAAAGTGTTTGTTTCCCACGTGGCTACACTTAATGTGGGCAAAACCACATATTTCAATATTTGAAGCTTAAGCTCTAGGTTTGGAAAGCACTTTTATTGTGGGCACTAAGGATGAGGTAGGCAGTACCCACTTATCTTTCAAGTAAGTTGTTGAGTCACTAGCTCTTTTAACAAGCTCAATTTAAAAAACCCTGGAGGTTAGCTAGTTGCTCTGAAATAAAGTCAAAGTAATTTATTTTTTCTGTATATCTTAGTACAAGTGTAGCCTGGGTGAAAAAAAAAAAGGTTTATTCCTAACCACCCCCTCCCCTTTCCATGCTGCATTAGGGATGAACTGCAAATACAGAATGTCTTGATTAATTCTTGGTCTGGGGCCCAGACACACACATTGTCACAGAGGTTTCCTAGGACAACCATCAGCAACGACTGCTCCTGAGGAACCATATCCACAAGTTTGCTGTCTAGCTAGGCTTTGTATTTTGGAAAAGAGGCTACATTTATCTCTTTTTCCCACCATGGGATATACAGATTCTGCGTCAGGATAATAGAAGTTAAGGTGAAATTTTACTCCACATCAAAATTCTATGGACATTTCGGGTTTCAGACTGTAAAATCAGAATTAGCAGGGCAGTGATTAGCAGGAAAACGAAACTCAAGTAATATTCAATTTTTAATAAAACGTCAACAACAAAATATAAGACTAATGAACTGTGGTTTTCCAGTTTCCCTGAGGAGAGAGCCTCAACTTTCTAATTCGATGAAACAGAGGTGTTGTAGCTATAATATTTTTTTTAACTTTATATTTTGTACCTGAACTATTTATTCAGCTGTTTCTGGACCCTGGACAAGAATAACTTTATCTTCTCAAGCCAAGTATGCTAACTTTTCCTGACTATTTTAATAGAACTGACTGCAGAGTTTGGAGGTAAAAAAGAAAATCCTCCACATACAGCTGCCCTAGTCTAACAAGAAAAGATGGTGATTTTGAAAACGACCTGCTTTCTTGATCCTTCAGACCTGGAATTCATTCCTTGTTGCACATCAGCCATAAAAAGAAACTCGGAAAATTTCAATTCATTTCAGGTCTCTTTTAGCCTCAAGTCAATCAAGCCTACTATAGACAGGCAAATTCTCTTTTGGTGGAGGAATTTGGCTGATGTAACTGGAACTTGGTTTGCTTGATACTGAGATTAGTAAATCCAATCTAGTAAGTTACCTTAAAACAAACAAACAAAACTCTAGCGAGCAATGCATTTTATCTATTTCTTTATGTATATAGTTCTTTTTATTGATTATGAGCTCAAACTTCTGCTCTGCAGCAAAAGCCACATCTTACTATAACATACCTGGAGAAACAATCTTCTGTGTCTGCTTCTTTGTACCTAACATTCACTGTGATAGCACAAATAATCCAAATAAAGTTGTAGGGACAGTGTAGGAGGGGGCTCCCCAGCTAATAAAATATGATATTCAAAACCACAGTAGAAAAATTTTCCTTACCGCCTGCTGGCAGTTCATTCCCAGGTTGCCTTTCTCCCCTCGAACTACTTTCATCAGACAATGCAGGGTTCGCCCTTTTCGATGTAACCCAGAGCAGTGGTGTTCAATCTCCCCCCGACAGCTCAGGATGATCTCGGGGCTCAACGAAAAGTCTTCCATCAACATGCGTCGGTAATCCAACATCTCCCCCTGGCACTCACTGCTCACCTGTCGCCCTGAATTAGGATTTGAGCCATAACATTATGGTGAGTATTAGGATTGAATATCGACAACATATGAAGAGTATACATTTTCTCCTCGAATATAATATACCAGTCATGCTATTATTCAGACTGAAAAGCTTAGAATTTAGCAAAAGCTTTATCAGCATAAAATGAGTTTAAAGCACCAGAGACTACTGTTTATCTTGTCAGTGTTCTGCATTATATAGGTTTTATACTACTAAACTAATAATGCAAATGTTTTACCAATGAAAGTCTTTTTTGAACAAATACTTTATTTATTTATTTTAAAGAGAGGGGAAGGGTGGGAGAAACAAAGAGAAACACCAGTCAGTTGCCTCTTGCACGTCCCCAACCAGGGACCTGGCCTGCAGCCCAGGCATATGTCCTGACCAGGAATCAAACCAGTGACCCTTTGGTTTGAGGGATGATGCTCAACCCACTGAGCCACACCAGTGAGGGTACCAATGAAAGTCTTATCAATAAGATAACTATTTGGGTAAAGTGAAAGCCAAGAACAATCTCTACTGGCCTACACAGTTAAAGCTTACAGAACAGACTACCCTTCAAATATTCACTATAGCTTACCATCTCCTTTCAGCTGTAAATGCCAACTGGGAAAACTTAAGAAATGTTTTTAAAACACAGCTTTATTGAGGTGTAACTGACATATAATAAACTATACTTTTAAAGCCTACAATTGGGTAAGTTTGACATATACAGTCTCCACAAAGTATCCAGAAAGTATCCAACCATGTACTATGCAAAATAGAGGCATTTATTGAACAAGACATAAGACGCAAAAAACAGCCCTGACCAGTGTGGCTCAGTTGGCTGGGTATTGTCCCACAGAGCAAAAAGGTCACCAGTTCGACCCAGTCAGTGCACATGCCTGGATTGTGGGCTCAGTTCCCCGCTGGGGGCGTGTGAGAGGCAACCTATCAATGTTTCTCTTGCACATCGATGTTTCTCCTCATCTCTTTCTTCCTTCCTTCCCCTCTAAAAATAAATAAATAAATCTTTTTTAAAAAGTTAAAAAAACACACATCTCAGTCTCTTTCAAAGTAAGCACCTTGGGATCTCACAAATTCTCCCAATTGCCATCAGCTACCTTGTTGTATTTTCCGGAATCTCATCAATGATCTGAAATCTCTTCCCTTACAAAACTGATTATTGTTTTGGGAACAGCCCGAAGACTCAGGGCACCAGACTCTGGGCTGAGTCACCTGGGTAATTCGATATTTTGCCAAAAAGCTCTGCACAAGACGTGACACATGAGTGGGCATGTTGTTGTGATGAAGCTGCCCACAGCTGCGGCCTTTGAATCACCCAGATAGTTTCCATGGAAGAATGTCAAGCTTAATGCAAAATTTTATGCAGATCTGTTGCTCTACTTGGTCAGTCATTTTGAATGCAATGGCCACACGGTACCCATGCTCACTCAAAGGTGTATACCGCCCCCACTGACTAGTACTGTGAAGTCACTGGTTCATGCACGCACATTCTAGTCTACTCTCCTTGGCTGTCAGGTCACATTGATGTCAGGCAAACCATTCTCACTAGGGTAACAACAGTTGGACTTTTACCAGAAAGACCAGAAATACACACACACATAGGTGAAACCATTACCACAATCAAGATGCTGAACATTCTCATCAACTCCCAAAGTTTCCTTATGCTCCTTTAGAATCCTTCTTCTCCCTTCCTCTCCACTCCATCCACCTCATCACTAGTCAACCACTGATTTGCTTTCTCTGACTACAGATACATGGCTGGTCATATGGGAGATGCATGTTTAACTTTTTAAGACATTAGCAAACTATTTTCCAAAGCAGTTGTACCACTTTAAGTTCCCATCAGCAATGTACGATAGTTCTAGTTTTCTCACATCCTTGTCAACACTTAATATGATCAGTCTTTTTTTTTTTAAAGCAATCTATACAACATCTCTGAATTATCTGTTCATATCTTTTGGCCATTTATTTACTGAGTCTTTGTTGTGTTTCTTGTCAACTTGCAATTTAAGGACATTAACTCTCTATTTTTCTAATACCAAAATTAGATTACATTCTGCATGCTGTTTTATAATATACTTTTACTAGTCAATAATGTCTACCTTTCCATTTTAGAAAAAATATCACCTAATACACAGAACATATCAATATTCCCTAATTGTCTCTAAAATGTGCTTTGTTTGGTATTCAGTTTAAAACCATGCATTTTCTCTAGTTGCTATTCAGTGCTTTCAAACACCAAGATAAAAAAAAATTCACCAAAAAGTTGTCTTTAATAATTGATTTTTTTCCACATAACTCTTTAATCACTAACCAACTGTTGAAGCACCATTTATTTAATAAGAGGTAGACATCTCATTTTTGCAGCCTATAGCCATATTAAGAAAGACGATCCCGGCCTTCTATACATCCTCCTTGCTTCCTCTGGTAGGGGTTGACTTTTGAACTAACAGACAATGAGTCTGATTCTATGGGGGTAATCCTTTCATCTTTTACTGTTTAATTTCCTTTTATAAAAATTTTTTTTTTCCTTTTTAGTCCTTACTCAAGGACATGTTTATTGATCTGGGGAGGGGAGGGGAGACACACAGAGAAAGAAACATCTATGTGACAGAGAAACATTGACTGGTTGCCTCCCATATACTCCCCGATCAAGGATCAAACCCATAACCCAAGTACATACCCTGACAGGGATGACCCTGCAGCATTTTGGTGTACGGGATGACACTCCAACAAACTGAGCCACCTGACCAGGGCTGCTGTTTAATTTTTTAACATCGTCATTGTTGTAACAATAGCATTACCTATCACTTATTATATGTTAAGTGCTATGTCAAATAATGTCATTCAGTCCTCATATGAACACTTCAACATAGGTAATATTTTTTTTATGAATAAGAAAAATGAGGTTTAGAGAGATTAAAAATGTAAACAATGGACACCCAGCCAGTTAGTTTGATGACAGAGTGGTAACTTGAAGCCATGTCTCTCTGACCCAAAGCTCATATGCTAAATCATCCTACTACCCCGACTCTCCTAAAAATGCTATGCAATACAGGGTGGGGCAAAAGTAGGTTTACAGTTATGACTATGTAAAATAGCTTATTCTTGTGTTAGTATTTATTAATTATTCTATTACTTTCCATATGAACTGTAAACCTACTTTTGCCCCACTTTGTATATATATTTTAAAATTAAAATATTTGCCCTGGCTGGCGTAGCTCAGTGGATTGAGCGCAGGCTGGGAACCAAAGTGTCCCAGGTTCGATTCCCAGAAAGGGTACATTCCTGGGTTGCAGGCCATAACCCCCAGCAACCGCACATTGATGTCTGTCTGTCTGTCTGTCTCTCCCTTCCCTCTCTAAAAATAAATAAATAAAATATTTTTTAAAAATTAAAATATTTGGATTTGGAAATATACTTTACTTTGTGAAAAAAGCAAGCTGGGCCCTGACTGGTGTGGCTCAGTTTGTTGGGTGTCACCCTGCAAAGCGAAAGGTAGTTGGTTTGGTTCCCAGTCAGGGCACATGCACAATGCTTCTCTTCCTCTCTTTCCCCTTCCCTTCCCCTCTCTCTAAAGATAATATATATATATATACACACACACACACACACACTTAAAAAGCAAGCTGGGATATAAAGAAGGACAAAATTGAGGGTTGCTGAGGTAAGAGGAAGGGCCTTTAACAAAGTGTAGGGATTCCAACCCTTCCGTTCCTAGCGTATGCTCACAAAGACACTGCTAAGTAACAAGGCAGAGCTGTACTCAAAAGTGCAAATACAAGCAAAAAGTACAGTACACGAAGCTTTGGAATGTGATTCCAAGAAGGCATAGGAAAGATAAAAAGAAACTCTCACCTCTATGCACAGCTGACTCCAGGCACATCAGAAGGTAGGACAGCCTGGCTTCTCGGGACCGGGGAAGGTTTTCTACATTGCACCGGTATTTTTTTAAGTCACTCTTACAGGATTTGGCCAAAGAGTAGCTGACCTTATAATCTTGGGCAATCAGCTTTTGGCGGGTAGTTAGTGCTTCTCGACACTGAGTAAAGAGTGCAGTTGAGAACGTTACAAGGCTGCTCAGGTGGTTCAGCTCCTTGCATGTACCTCTCATGGCCACGTACATGTCAACAACTGCAGTTGTTACCCAAATCCCTAAGTTTGGTAAACATTGAACACAAGCATGCTAAACTAGTATGGCAAGAGGAAGAGGTACACGGGTGGGGAGCCCTGGAATTCTACAGTGAATCCCGGATTGCAGCTGGAACAGCAGCTGTCCCTACCACATGCATGTTTGGTAGATTCTAATACATGAACTTGACAAAGTATTCTTTTTCTCTTCAACAATATTCTATCAGAATCAAAGTGGCAACTAACATGATACACTAGAAGTTCACTTCTATACTTTTTAAATATAATTACTCAACAGTAAAGAAACTGAAATGAAAAACATTTCCTCAGCTGCTTAGAAAGTAAATGACAAGATAAAAAACAAAAATAATTACTTTAAAGAGTTATGAAAAAAGATTCTTGCATTCATACAGGTACAGAGGACTAACAGTAATGAATATGATTAATGAGACATCTGCTGAAAAATTAAATAGCTAACTACCTATGAAGCACATTGGTTTGGTTAGCCTCAACTTCCTGAGAATGTGGGACTGGCTTCAGTGTCATTCTGATATAAAATTCTCCAATTTTACTCTCCAAACGGAATCCCAACTGGCTTCCCAATGTCCAAATATCACAATTAAAACTTCATTTTCTTGGCTTAAGAAAAATATGCTTTGGTTTCTTACTAACAGCCAAGTATCTTACTTCTGAAAAAGGTTTATCAGTCATTTATTTTGGCATCAGTTTAGAAGAATATTAGAAGAGATGATTTAAGAAAACTTTTAAGAAATGAATGAAATACTGGTTTATTTTAAAGTAATACTTACCTTTTCACTCATGGATTCTTCAAATTTATGGTTGAAGAGGCATTTATATACTCTGCCTTCACCAGCTTGTGTCTGTAAAATGAAACATACCCATTATGCTGGACATTATCCATAATCCTGTATATATAACCTTCTGTTACAGTAATATAATGTGAGCACCTTTGAACAAATGGCTCAGCCGTTTATAAAACTTAGTAGCCTTTGAAAGAATACTGTACACCTCTAGTAAAGATGAAAATTTTTTTAAAAGATTTTATTTATTTCTTTTTAGAAAGGGAAGGAAGGGAGGGAGAGAGAGAGAAAGAGAGAAACATCAATGTGTGGTTGCTGGGGGCTGTGGACTGCAACCCAGGCATGTGCCCTGACTGGGAATCGAACCTGTGATGCTTTGGTTTGCAGCCTGCACTCAAACCACTGAGCTATGCCAGCCAGGGCAAGATGAAAAATTTTACCATAATGTCTGACTATTGTTATTTATTCCCAGATACACTGTTAATCAGGGAATGAAGGGAAATGTCAGTCTCCCTTTTTACAAAATAAAACTCTTGTAATTAGTGGCTGTGATGGTTAGAGCTGTTAAAGCAAAACAGCAGGCAGAGTGGGAGTACACACGACTCACGCTCAGTTCTTTGTTGTAAAGATGGAAGGTTCTACTTAAAGTGTCAGAAGGTTGTTCTACAGGGTTTGTGGGTAGTAATCAGGGATTTGGTTTTAAATACTAGCCACCTGTTTTTTTGTTTGTTTGTTTTTTTTAACTTTAGCCCAAAATATATAAATGTAAGTATGTAATATGGCAAAGTTTTAATCATGGGGTAGATGTGCACTAGATTCTCTGGTAAAACAGGATTCCTATTGATAAAATAGACTCCTAAGAACTGAAATTGAGACATTAGATAAAGTAGAAAAAAGTAACGTATGTAGATTGTCAGAGCCAAATGTCAACCAGATGTTCAATCAAATCTGAGCAGCCAACATCATTTTCTGTTATCCTGAGACCAACTCCACCTTCCATTTTCTGTAGCTTTTCTACATGTGAGGTGTGTGTTGGTTTCTGGGTTTTTTTAACAGAGTATCTAAAAATATTTAAAAAGAAAAGGAAAAGAAGAACAGTTTCCGAACTGACTCACGTTTTCACAAAAACGCTCCCGATCATCTCGGCAAGCAAAATATAAATGCCGGTCTAAATGAAAGTCATCCGAGGACAGCTCGGCCACCCGCAGAATGGCTTTCTTGCAGAGATCAGAGACCTGAATCTTGGGGTCTCGTTCTTCTGCTTCCTTCACCAGGCCTTTCTCCAAGCATGACACCACCTCGCCTTGTGAATGTGCATCCTAGAGCAGTGAGGATAATGTTTTAAAGCTCTCACCACAATGCCTTTCAACTAAACGTCATCTGGTTAAAAAAACAATACATAGTTAGCTTACTGATGTACTATTAAGAAATCAGATGGGAACCAACCACATTATAGGTTACAGAAAATGTCCTCAATAATCTTTAGTTAGAATGTAATACTTACATGGTACAAATGGAAACAGAGATACTGGAAAATTAAGTATAGTTTAGCTAATAATAGAAATAGGAGCCTGAGTTCCTAAAGTTTAAAATGTCAGAAGCATTAAAAGAATTACATCAGCCTAATGTTCTAAGCAGAGTTCATGTCCATACTGAAATAACATTACAGAAATCTCTATTCATTAATCTTTGAAGGGCTATTTCCCAAGTAATAGTATTTTTAGTCAAGTAAAAAAAAAAACCCCACAAAATCCATTGAGAAAGAGTACTATAGAAACACTTTCTCCTTTTCTTCTATTCTATATTGCCCACAAAGACCCAAATATGTACAATCTGTAGTATAATATTCACTTGGTGTTTTGGATTTATCTTAATGTGATTTTAATGAGATTACCACTATTTACACAACTGGGTTTATTTTATGCTTTTTAAACTTGATTATGCTATTACAGTTATCCCAATTTTTCCTTTACACCCAGACACACAGCAACCCCACTCTCTCGGGCAATCCCCACACCACTGTTCATGTCCATGGGTTACACATATAAGTTCTTTGGCTACTCCATTTCCTATACTGAACTTTACATCCCCATGGCTGTTTTGTAACTACCTGGTTGAACTTCTCAATCCTCTCACCTCTTCACCCATTCCCACATACGTCCCTCCCATCTGGCAACCATCCACACATTCTCCAAATCCAGAATTCTGTCTCTGTTCTTGTTTGCTTAGATTGTTTTTTAGATTCAACTGTTGACAGATATGTATTTATTGCCATTTATTTGTTCAGAGTTTGTATCTACTTTATCTTAAATAAGGCCCTTTAATATTTCATATAATAATGATTTGGTGATGACGAACTCCTTTAGTTTTTTCTTGTCAGGTAAGCTCTTTATCTGTCCTTCAATTCTAAATGACAGCTTTGCTGGGTACAGTACGTAATCTTGGCTGTAGGTCCCTGCTTTTCATCACTTTGAATATTTCTTGCTAATCTCTTCTAGCCCGCAAAATTTCTTCTGAGAAATCTGCTGACAGTATAATGGGAACTCCCCTGTAGCAAATTGTTTTTGCTTGCTGCTTTTAAGATTCTCTTTATCTTTAAACTTTGGCATTTTAATGATGATGTGTCTTGGAGCGAGCCTCTCTGCATCCATGTTGTGTGGGACTCCGTGCTTTCTGCACTTGCATGACTATTTCCTTCACCAAATTAAGGAAGTTTTCTTTGATTATTTTTTCAAACAGATTTCCAATTTCTTGCTCTTTTTCTTCTCCTTCTGGCACCCCTGTGATGAAAAAATGTTGGAACGCTTGAAGTTGTCCCAGAGGCTGCTTACACTATTCTTGGTTTTTTTGGATGCTTTTTTCTTCTTGTTCTGATTGCTTGTTTTTTTGCTTCCTTATGTTCCAAATCATTAATTTGATTCTTGGCTTCATGAACTCTACTGTTATTTCCTTGTAAACTGTTCCTTATTTCAGTCAGTGTATCCTTCATTTCTGACTGGATCTTTTTTATGCTGTTGAGGTCCTAAGTTCCTTGAGCACCCTTATAACCAGTGTTTTGAACTCTGCATCTGGTAGATTGCTCATCTCCATTTTGTTTAGCCCTTGTTTTAGAGTTTTCACCTATTCTTTCATTGGGGCCATGTTTGTCTCCTCATTTTGGCAGCCTCCCTGTGTTTGTTTCAATGTATTAGGTAGAGGTGCTATGACTCCCTGTCTTGGTAGCGTGGCCTTATATAGTAGGTGCCTTGTAGGGTCCACTGGTACAGTCTCCCCTATGATCCAAGCTGGGTACTCAAGGTGTACCCTCCATGTGGGGTGAATACATGTATCTCTTGTAGTTGAGCCTTGATTGCTGTTGGCAGGTTAATGGGAGGGATTTACCCAGGTCAGTCAGCTACAAGAACTGGCTGTGACCACTCACTACCAACCTCCACCCTCTGTGGAGGATCAGCCATGCAGGGAAGGGTGGTGATGCTCAGACATGGTCTGTAGCTGTTCACTGGGTGTACAGGCTCTAGTGTTTCCCAGGTAGTACAGGCCAAGGTCAGCCCCCACATGTGTTCTGCCCAGAACCACCCTGCATGAACTATAAAGCAATCTGAGATTGCTGCTACTTGTGCTGGGCTTGGAGATTCCCAGGTGAAGCCAAGCTGTGAATCTAGGCTGGCTGTTGCAACTGTTATGCTTGGGATCACTTAGCAAGAGATACAGAGGCTAGGGGCTTACTGAGGCTGGCTGCTGCTTGTTTAGTAGGACTTAGGAAGTTGTAAAGCATGAGCCTTGGCCATTTATATGGAAAAGTCACGGTTAACAGTTTGGGTGGACCCATAATTTGGGTTGGATGAAGTCTCAGGAGATGTCCAGGGCAGGGCAAACAGTGTTAGCCAGGTTGATAGGGACTCAGATATAATACCCATTGCCAGCTCTATGGGGGAAGGGCTCAGTAAAGAGACAATGGCCTCTGCCCACCTTTCTATCTGGGATAAAGCTGTCCCCCAGCTCCCTCCTTGATGTCAGGCACTTCAATTCCTCTCTGTATGCCAATGGTGCCTTCTGAGCTGCTACCCCAGTGCTAGAGCTTAGAGGGAGTGAGTTTGAGTAAGTCCATGTATAGGTCCTTTAAGGGGAACTGCTTAGGAAGCAGAAGTTTCTTCCACCAATTCAATCCCCACTGGTATTTGCAGCCAGAAGTTGTGTAGACTTATCTTCCCAGCACTGGAACCCTAGGCTGAGGGGTCTAGTGTGGGGCTGGGAGTCCTCCCTACCAAAATATCCCTCCTGAATTTTTATCCTTCCGTATGTGGATTTGGGACCATCCCATTCTGTGTCTCTGCCACTCCTACCAGTCTGGACAGATGTGGTTTCTTTAACTCCATAATTGTCAGACTTCAGTTCAACTTGATTTCTGATGGTTCTGAGTGATGGCTGTTCTATAGTTCAGTTGTAATTTTGATGTGGTGTTAGAGGCAAGCCATGTTTACCTATGCCGCCATCTTGACCGGAAGCACTATTGCTTTTGAGTTTCCTAAAACCATGCAATTACCTTTAATTATGCATTGCATCATCCTTATAGCAACCACAAGCATTTATTCATTCAAAATATGAGAAACTTCCCCTGAATATTTTCTACTCAAGAATCCTAATCTTCATACTCAAAAGATATGCTTCAATAACTTCAGAGGTATAACCTTTAATAGAGCAAGACAAAGCAGCAGAAAATATAGTGCTATCATTTATTTATAGACACACACACATAAAATCTTGTTATAGTATGATACCCTGTATATGGAATCATCTGTACATAATAAAAAGACCCCTAAAACCAGAAAGGCAAACATCTACTTTAAGCAAAATTTCAATTCAATGAAAGTATAGTTTTTTTATTTTGTTGTAACAGAGTTTGTCTTGCAGCACACCACTTTCCAAGTAGTACCATGAAAATGTTCATGTTCTCTTCTAATTTATCTGCTAAGTGGGGATAAGAGTGGTGGCACTTACTGTGCAGATAAGCAAACAGAGGCTTAGAGGAGTTTATCAATTCATCTGAGTTACAGAATGTAACGTGGCTTGCTAAGACCCTGGGGCTCTAGAAACCTCCTAAAATTTGTAGGTGGGTTTTGTATATTTTTTCCAAGGAAATTTCATAGTTTTCATTAAATTTCAAAAGGTTTGCTGACCTCCAAAAGATCAGGAAGCACAGTATACCAGCAGATTCTCACATCTTAACCTTTCTCACTAGCTGAATAGTTAGTTCTGTTTAATGCTTGGAAACCTAAGATGACCAAACATTATTTTGGAGAGTAATTCTAAACAGATAAAACTCTCAGGGACAAGTGACAAAAAGATGATGACACAGAGAAAAGTGGACACAATGCTCCAGAAATCCAGAGTAAGCCTTATTTTTTTCTTCCTAAGTTATGAGTAATATTCAAATCTGTCCATGACCCACTTAGGGAAGGCCTGCTTATTTCCACTTTCCAAGGGAAAACAAACGTATGATAACAGATTTGAACAGAAATTTACCAGTCATGTATTATTCACAGTATATAAGAGATTATTATAAACAGGGTTTTATGTTATAAAAATGTCCTATATGAAATCCTAGTAGCTTATAATAACTTACTTACAGGTTGCTAGCAATTAGGTCTTAATCATATAAAAGAGGTTGAAAATAATAGCATGATAATCAAACTTGATTTAGATTCAGTATTTGGTCCTGGCATCATAGGGTAAAGAAATGACTTCCATGTAATGAATTGAAATATTTCCCTATATACTTAGGGTTTATAACTATTTTAAATGTACCATTAGTAAGACTAACTAGGCCTATTATATCTTACATTTGCTTCTTATTGGATCTAAGAAGGTATCATCATGGTTTGCGACCACCCAAGGTTCTGAGATTTAATTTTAATTATACCAATTGTAGCACCACATATTGGCATTGGGCCATAACAGGACCTCCATTAGATGTTTTCATTCATCATAACTTTAGATAGATGCTCTTTCAAATAAAGATATTTCAGGAATTCTTCTCAGTTCCCCAGAGTCTCTGAGCTTTTTATTTCAGCCCATTTGAGTTATATAGTGCATGCAAATATCTGACAAAGAAAACTGCATGGCTAATTACTGAATATATACAAAAGCAAGGAAGTGAACTATACACCAGCACATTATCTACAAGAAAATAAAATGACTTAGCTTAAAAAACATTACGTTATTAATACAGAGGCTTGACATATAAATAAACAATCCTGTAAGTGGACTTACCATGAATTTTTAAAATTCCACTACGGTGAGACAGACATCTGTCTTAAAATTACTCCTAGTGTCCTGATCAATTTTTAGCAGTTTGATAAGTAATGTATTTTTCTCTCCTATATACTATGTCCCTGCCCCCCACCCCCACACTTTTAAGAATAGAAAGGGATAACACTAAACCAATCTCAAAAAGGCAGGCAAGAACTCAGTTTTCGCCTCTGCTATAAATTCTCTATTTCAATGTTTTTGGTATCTTCTGTGATCTGTATCACTACATAAAAAGAAAAAGAATATCTGAAGTATTCAAAGTAGTTGGTTAAAAGTGGGCAATGATAAAGTGATGTAATTACTAAGTGAAAAGTATAAAAGTAGTAATAATATGGCTCATGTCCATAGTAAGCTCCTATACTGCATGCCACATTCTATTTTCTCTTCAGATGATGTACATCATTTACACTTTTACTTTTGGAGATCTTCACTTTAACAATATTTATTTAGAAAATTCTAAAGATCTTATTAATATATAGTCTTTGGTTCTATGTTTTATATATAGTAACATTTTGGAAAAAATCATCATGGTTTTGAAATCATAACATTTATATGCTCATACAGAGGAGAGTACAAACAGGTTTTAACCATGACCCTTTCTCCTCTGACCTTTGAACTGAGTCCATTCAAAGCCAAAGAGGAGTTTGCAAGCTTCAGTGGCAACAAATTTGAAATTGATGAGCCTGTTCTCTTCTGTGGTCAGGAGCTGACTCATTATTTTCCAGGATAATTTTCGTATCTAAATGACTAGCTACAGAGAAGTAAACTACAGTTAGAAAAGGCAAAGAAGGGCTGAGGACATGCTTCCTCATTTTTAAAACTGGCTGTAGCAACAGAGTGGATTATATAGGAAGGAACATGCTTTCAGAAGTGCAGGCATGAGTCATGTTACTGTGCCCAAAATACAAGAAAGCCTTTGATGCCAAAGTTGGAGTGCCTGGTATCAACAGAAATTCACCTAACCGCAGGTATAGTAAAAGATAAAAATGAGCAAAATATGCATGTTGATGATCCATGGAAACATCTTTTGTTACTTTAACAAAGGTGAAAACCCTCATTGTCATGTCTTTGGGCTCTGGGTCTACTATTTTCTGCAATCATTTCGGTCACTGTAGACTAAACTCTTACATGCTACTGAAAGCAGGTTTTATACTGACAATTCAGATTGCGGGTGAGAAGCTAACTAGAGATTATCTTGGCAGTCATTAGGGAAGAACTACTACAAAGAGGTGAATCTACAGCATGGACCACTTATTACAACTATGAAAGAGTGTCATCACTGATTTTTGGAAAGTATGTCTGGTACACTCATGTGAAGATTTAAAAAAGAGTGAGGATTAGAATTGAATATAATCTCCAATACCCTAAATAAACTAGAGGCGCTTCCTGAATTATCAGGGCGACTTAAGTGTTTTTGTGCCATTTCTAGAATCTGCTGGGAAGGGGGAAAAAAACCTGCCTTCTTTATTAAAATGGGTCTTTATTTAGCTGCCTGAAAGCTGTATGCCAAGTTCATAATGCTCTCAAGATAGACCCAGAGGTGCCCTATGAAAGAGCCAGAGCCCTGTGCTGGTGCGAAGGAAAGGGTACTTGGTGACAGCCAGACAATAACCAGAACTAAAACCTTCAATGGAACCGGTGTGTGAAGCCTGCAGTTCTGGCACACAGTATCATGCTCTCTTTCCTCCGGGAGGGAAAACTGCAAAGCATGGTACAAAGAATAAATAGGAACAAGGAGACAAGCGGATTTTATTCTTCTTCACATTTCCTAAACAGCAGACTGATGAACAGTGGCAACTAAGAGCTAATGCCATACGCATGCCCTGGACTATTTCTCCTACTGGCACCTATTACTTCTCAGGAGTTTCTTTCATTTTTTCTGAGCAAACAAATTCAGAATAAACCTGGTTAAACCTCCATTATGACCTTCTAGACAACAGACATTAAGGAAAAAAGTAAGATCAAATATAATAAAGGAAGAAGAAACTAGTAGGTAGGTAGTTATTTTCTTCCCTGTCTTTATTAAAACTAATTCTTCTGAGATGAAGGTAATAGATCACATTTCTTCTGACAAACTAGAAAGAAGTCCTTTCACATAACTTAAAATTTTCTAATATTTCAATATCTTCTTTTGTACTGGTGTGCTGAGTGATTTTTTTTTTATGGCAACAGTGAGGTACATGCAGACAAAGTTTTGACAACTCAAGTCTCTCCTAACCCAACTACTATTCCCATAAGACAACACATTTTGCCAGAGAATGTTATAGGTAACCAGCAAGTGGTTTAGTATTTTGAAGATACTACTCATAGCAGGTATTAATTCCTCTACTTCTCCATACCTTTGGAATATTTTGTCACAAACAGATGAAATTCAACTAGTCTTAGATCTTGGGACTTCAACTTTAAGGCTACCTGCAGCCCTAAATTTTTTCCATGCCAGTTATACAATGCTTTCCATTTATCAAGTTCGTAAGACCCCTTTGGTAAAGCCAGTGCAGTACCTACCTTTTCTCCAAGCCGAATGCTGCCACATTTCAGAAGGTTGATGTCATTTTTGCAGTCATCCATGAAGCCACAGATGAGACGGTAATCACTGAAAATGATGGCTGTCATCTTGGTGATGTACTGGTGACACTGGTACTCAGTGATGTTGCCTCGGTGATCCACCAAGCAGGAAACCAAATAACCTTTTCCTACTGGTTCATCAGCACATTCTTTAATCTGCTCAAAACAAAGTGACTGTCTTACAAAAGTATTCTATTCTCACATCAAACAACTTTTTAAAAAGATTTTATTTTTATTTATTTTTAGAGAGAGGGTAAGAGGGGAAGGAAGACACAGGAAGAAATATTGATGTGAGAGAGAAACATCCATTTATCAGTTGCCTCTGGTACACCCCCAACTGGGGACCAAACCCACAATCTAGGCATGTGCCCTGACTAGGAATCGAACCAGCGACCTTTCTCTTTGCAGGATGATGCTCAACCGAGCCACACCAGTCAAGGCTCACATCAAACAACTTTTACAAAAGAACGTTTGATATATTCATGTTCATAGTGTGTCTAGCCTACTCAGCTTGTTATGCTCTCTAGGAAATACCCGATTAATGTGTTTTGCAAGAAAATACATACAAACATACACACGCACACGCATGCACGCTAGATAGAACTCATGTCCAAATGAAGTAAAAAGAGGTGGTAAAACTTTCAGCTTTATTGAAATATAACTAAAGAGAGCTTTTAACATTCAAAATGGTTCTACTGAGAAATTCCTTTATGTATGCAAAGAATGCAATGGACAGCGAGGAGATTAATCTAGAGAACAGGTCTGGAAAACAGGTGCAGAACTGAAGTCAGGTTGCAAGCCCAGCTACACAACAAACTATTGTTAAGTAAACCTAAGGGCCAAGGGGAGGGAGGAGGGAGAAAAGGCATAATATTACTTCTTGACATGACATTAATGTGTTCTGAATTAACTATAAATATGGACATGTGTTTTTGAGCTTAGTAAAATCTCAGCTTCACCACTGTGGTCTGGAACAGAATCATGTTTAAAGTAATGTTCAGTGCAGTCTGGCAAGAAGTTTGCGAGGGGGAAGGCCACTGCAAATCTAATTTGTGTGGTTTCAACATAAGATCTAGTGGATCAAGCACACAGTGATTTCACATGGTTAGTGGTCCTGCGAAGTGTGTATCAAACTACAAGTGCTAATGAAGCAAATTAACCCAAAATGCTGAAATTCAAATCTACTTACAGGGTTACAAGCTTGGATTACAATGCAAAGAAGGTTGTTTGGAAAAAGCCTATTATTGCATTTGGAGAAATTAAAAACAAAAATAGCAATTTTGAGAAGAGAAAGGAACCAAATATAAATGTTCATTCTGAATATAAATGAGAAGGGAATTTTTTGGTTTTACTGTTTCCTCTTCTTTTTTTAAACCAATGGAGACCGTTCTCCACTATCACATCACTTAACACAAATGTGTACATAGGGCAAAACAAATACAACCTCTTTCCCAAGAGATGCTGCGTGAAGGACGCACCACACATTACACTCTAGGCCGCTGGGTCTCTTCATGTTTAACTCCAGACCAAGTCAAAGACTCCGTTCAAGACAGAAAACTGTGTTTACTTTTAAAGAAGCAAACTTTGGAATTTAAGTAAATAGTCTCACACTGGCTTCAAGAGGCATGGATCTTCAACAGTCAAGATGAATGCAATTCTTTCAGCCTAACCTTGATCTCTTTTTTTTGTGATGGCTAAAAAGTTGGCCATGAATATTATTCCCAAGAGGAGGATTTTTTTTTGAATAAAACAGAATCCAGTTCAAAAAGTAAAAGGAGAAATAACTCCTTGAAAATTTTAGCACTTGGCAGACACGTGGGTTTGAAAATTTAATGAAGTAGAAATTTTCAGATAGAGTCTAATACTGGAGAATTGGCAGTTTAAAAATCTGAAGAAAACACAAGACTACAAGTTAAACTGGAGCCCCAATAAGAAATGGAATGTATATTTACTTCTAATCACTTTGAGATTTTACTGAAACACAGAAATGTAGTATCTATTTGTATTTTAGTTCACCACCCATTATAATAGGCTGTATAGTGTTTGAATTAGAAGTTTATGCTTTTCTTCAACCTTTCTATTGGACAGAAGTTTACTATGAAAAAAAAATTCCAAGATTAATAGCAAAAAACAGCATTAAATCATCAACATATTTATGAATAGGAGTAAACTCTGAAGTGGCAGGGGGCAGATCCACTCCATTTCTGACATGAGGACAGGAGAGGAGCTGGCAGTATTTGGTTCAATCATGGAGAGCACATAAAAAGTTTGGCTTGCAGTTTGCAGGTATTCGTGCGTTGCTGTTTTTCTCCTTGGAAGTAGGATTCCAAAATCAGGAAAGAAGATAGGAGGGAGATGTAGAATAAAATACTTAGTTTACAACTATATTTTTCCTGATATTTAATTTTCCTGACTCCTGTATAATATCCTTCTAGGAAGGGAGAAATGCCCTTATTACTTGAATCTTTTACAGAATCACAACACTCCAAAATGTTACGAGGCGGCCGTCATTACATATGCATTATAAGGAAGTCAGTGTGTGTTTGTGTATGTCATTCCCAATGTATCTATCTTCATTCCTTTAAAACCTTTGATACCCTATACATGGTGTCTGAAATATATTTTATATGTGTATATAAAATATATATAAATAAAATAAGCAAAGAGTGAAATCATTCAGATAAATCTGCGTATACTCTGAGCTAAATTCCCACATGGCAATGAAACTGGTATGTGTAGCTAGTCATATGGCTAGCCAAGGGAGTTTGAGGAGAATACTGGAACTAGAAGCTAAAGAGCACTGTTTCAAAGATATACTATTCTATTCTGAAGCCCAAGGGTAATAGGAAGAAGAGTCATTCCTATAAAAGAATAAAACAGCCCTGGCTGGGTGGCTCAGTTGGTTGGAGCATCATTCATGCACCAAAAGGTTGTGGCTTCTATTCCGAGTCAGGGCACATACCTAGGTTGAGGGTTTAATCCTGGTCAGGGTGCATACAAGAGGGAATGGGTCCATGTTTTTCTCTCTCCCTTCCTCCCTCTTCCTCTATAAAAATCAATAAACATGTCCTCTGGTAAGGATTAAAAAAAGAAAAGAATAAAATGTATCTGATCCAAGATCAGAAGGCTTGAGGAAGAAACAAGTTCTACAGGATCCCATAACGACTTCCGCGAGGATCACAAGCTGAGGGCTTATCTGGCTGGAGCAGGACCTTCCTTAAGAGCTCAGGAGAAAATGAGAAAATGATCCCAACTTAAGTCATCAAATAGGGTAGTTTGAGGACAGATCTACATGTTGCAGGATCTACGATTATTAACTTTGAGGTGGAAAAATAGCAACTGTGTGCTTTGTGATTCTTATACTTCAATATACAGAAATCTGTCTTCCTGGAATTTCTATCACTGATAGCAAAAAATAAAATAAAATACAATAAAAATTTCAATACCACAATTTTCACTAACATTAGTCACCATATTTTTCAGACCATAAGATGCACCTAGGTTTTAGAGAAAAATAGGGGAAAAAATCTTTGAAGCAAAAAAGGGGTAAAGTATTTAATAACATAAATAACATAATATTTCACCAATGCAAATGTAAACAGAACTCAACAGCAGCATTAGAAACCATTATTCCTCCCAAATGGGTGGGGGTGGGGTCTTACAGTCTGAAAAATACAGTATTCTACACTAAGCCAAGAGAAATGATTGAAAAATTTCCCCAATTAGTATCTATACAATGCTACACATTTTCATTACTTATTTCTGTCTTTATATTCAACATCCACTTATAACAATCTATACAATCTTTTTATACTCCTTTTTAATACTAATTCCTATCTGAAGCATATTCCCCTGTGGTTCAACTGATCCAACTGTCCAGTCAAAATATTCAGAAACAGTTACAAGCCTCCTGGGGAAACCATTTCCGTATGCCTCAGACATAAGCAGACTGTGACATGTGCGAGGGGAGTGCTGACGACAGGAGCAGGTATATATTCTCTGGGTTCCCACAGAGCCTGGTTACCAGCTTGTCTGAGTCAACAGCATCCTATTGCAAGTGCAGGTGAACGTGAACAAAGAGAAGTCTAATTGCACTGCGCTGGGCCTGTCTCTCAACCAACACAGATGTGAATTCCAAGAAAAGTAAAGTAAATGAATGAGTCATTCCTCCCTGAATAACTGGTCAGGTAAACAGATGTAATGTTCTCTTCAATTTCATTAAATACCCACAAAATTCTTTTACAACTTACCTCTGATAAGGTAGATTTGCAAACTTCTCTGGCCACAGATTCAAATTTCGGATCTTTAGTTAGGTTCAGCTTATAATTCCACAACAACTAGGTATAAGAAAGAAACAAACAAATAAACTTCAGTTCGAATCGTATGACACCATCAACTATGATAAATGTAAGTGATTTATAATAAATTATGACACCAATAAATGATGATAGTTCATCATACAGAGTCAGACAAAGCATACTCACATTTCAGTTAATGAACAGAAAAGGAAAACAAAATATCATTGAATTTATAGGCAAAAGGAAAAAAGGTACAGACAAAACAAACACTACCATTCAGATACCCTTTTTTTCTTTTTTTTATGTAAGGGTAATTTTTTTAATGCCAAGAAAAAAATTAAACACCAAATCCCTGATGAAGTTTTCAGAGAAAATATTCATAGGTAGTAGAAGCTAAATTCTGCTTAAACCAAAAAGCCTAACCCAAAAGTTCTAATTATGCATGTCAGAAATTCACCATAATTAAAGCGCAGAAAAGCGAGTACTGAATTTAATCAAATGCTTTTTAATGTGTCTATTGAGATAACATGATTTTTCTTCTTCAATGAGATTAATTTTTCAAATATTAAATTTAACTTCAATTCTGGAGTAAAACCAATGCTGTCTTGATGTATTTCCCTTCTTATATTTTACAGGATTCAATTTGCTACTAATTTGCTTAGCATTTTTTCATCTATGGTTCATGAGTGACACTGGCCAGTGTTTCCTTTCTTGTTACATCCTTGCTAGGAGACAGTGAGGTTACATCAGCCCCGTAATGAACAGGAGAATGTTTCCCGTTTTTATTCTCTGAAAGACTGTTGTTATTCTTCTGTAACTTTTTGGATTTCAATAAATCCATTTAGCCTTGGAGGTTTCTTTATTGGGGAGATTTTTATTTACAGATTCAATTTTAAAAATAAACATTCGGATTTTCAATGTCTTATGTTAGTTTTGGTAAGTTCGTTTTTCTAGGAATTTGTCCACTGCATCAACATTTTCAATTTCATTGGCCAAAAAAATTGTTCATAACTATCTTATCTCTTATTTAATGACATTAATTCATCCCTGAACTTCCTACTATGTGTGAAGTTATTCAATTTTTAAAATTTGTTCCATTACAGGAAAAATTATAATGCCAACCCACATATCAGACTGTTAGGGCTGTTATAACAAAATATCACAAATTTCTTAAAGAAATTTACTTGCTCATAATTTTGGAGGCCAGAAGTCTGAGGTCAAGGTGTTGACAGTACGGATTTTTTTCTGAGGCCTCTCTCCTTTCCTTGTAGGTGGGCATCTTCTCTTTGTATCTTCACACGTTCTTCCCTTTGTGTCTGTGTCCTAATCTTCTCTTTTCTGTGACACCAACTGTCCCCTTTTCTGTATACTATTGTCCCTATTTTCCTTTCATATCCTTCCTATTCTCTAGTCCTTGGGGTTGTAAGGCACAGATAAGCTTCTTTTTGAGCTTCCCCTCTGCCAAATTGATTCAACTGACGAATTTTGAAGTTTTTCCCTAATTTTTTTTTGCTTTATAAATAATGCCATAGCAAATATCCTTTTATAGACACATTTTAATCCATTCTTTTAAGTAAAATTACACATAAATTCTAAGTAAGAAATGCTGGACCAAAGCACATATGCATTTTAAGATGAGGGCTTTATAAATAAATTTTTCTTATTTATATTCCTGTTTTTAGCCAGAGCAGAATTCAGCAAACTTTTTCTGCAAAGGGCCAGAAAGTAAATATTTTAGATTTTGAGGAATCTATTAGTCAGTCACTTCTGCAACTACTAAATGACTTTGACTAAATAAAACCACCTTAAAATAGAGAAATCTAAATTGTAAACTTGATAAGCACAGAAACAATTATTTCATGTGGTAGCTAAAGGAAAATTTAAGCTAAAGTACAGCGATATTATTATTATTATTATTACAAATATTATTTGACAGAACCTGCTGGTTTCTACAGTGGAGGGATATTTGTAAATTTACCATGGCCCTTATACAGGATTTATCATTCTCTTTTTAAGATTAAGAGAATTTCACAAAATATAACACTTCCCAGAACAACAGGAAAAGCATCCCAAAACTTGTCGTCATATATCGAAAGCACATATGGTGAATTATGAAAAAGTCATACTTACATGATTACAATCTGAAGAAATTTCATTTTCAGGCTAAAAGGAAAGAAAAAAAATGAGAGGGTGCTTAAAAAATCTCAAATCTCAAGTTTTCAAACAGCACCAAAATAAACTCAAAACAAGAAATCTGAATATTCAACTAAATATGTTTCTTCAATACAAGGAGTAAAGTGGGGCTCATATATCTTTTAGATTGCTGGGGAGAAATACGACAGGAAAGCAGATGAGATGCAATCCTTTCCCAATCAACAGTACAGTCTGGAGAAGGGGAAAATGCAGAAGCACTCAGTTATACTGGAGCTAATGCAAAAGGGACAAGAGGATCTTTACACGACACTTCATAATTCTGAAAGATAAAGAGCATCAGGTAAAATAAGGGTGTCCTTTCTTTAAAGAAAGTTAGAAATCTAAAGAAAAAAATGGGATTATTAAAAAGGGCAAAAAGGTCCATCAATAATTTAAAAATTAGTCTCCTGTCACCATTTTGGGAAGGTAGGTAATATGTACACAGAACTTCTATGTACTATGTTTGTAACTTCTATGAGTCTCTAATCTTGCAAGTCTATAATTAAAAATATAAAATTTAGAAAACCAGCAATATATACATATATTCATATTTTCCCATGAATACATTTGTTTTATAAAACAAGGTACCTGTACCAGAGATAAAATACACTTTGAATTCCGATGACAAAAAAGGTAGACTAGGTTATGCCTAATATTGCATAGCTTTGCAATATACATTTCCTTTAGTTCCCTTGTTTGTAAACTTAAAGGAGATACAATTATAATAATACACATCACAATAAAGTACCATTTCCTTTGAGTTTCCATAGCATCCCAACCTGTTCAAAGTCAATTCTGTGTGCCTTCCATGAAATATTACCAGCGTAGGTTGTGAAAAGTATCATTTTCAAAATAAAAGATTCTTTCTATTTAAGGATAAGAAAAAGACAATAAAGAAAATAGTGCCCTGGCTGGTGTAGCTCAGTGGATTGAGCGTGGGCCTGCAAACCGAAGCACCACCGGTTCAATTCCCAGTCAGCGCACATGCCTGGGTTGCGGGCCAGGTCCTCCGTAGAGGGGTGTGAGAGACAACCACACTTTGATGTTTCATTCCCTCTTTTTCTCCTTCCCTTCCCCTCTCTCGAAAAATAAAGAAATAAAATCTCTAAAAGAGAGAGAGAGAGAGAGAAGAAAATAAAAGAAAGAAGGAGCACCTACCCTTCACGACAGCATGGATGTAACTAGAAAGCATTATGCTAAGCAAAATAAGCCAGGCAGTGAAAGACAAATACCATATGATCTCACCTTTAACAGGAATCTAAACAACAAAACAAACAAACAAGCAAAATATAACCAAAGACACTGAAATAGAGAACAGACTGACAGTGTGCAGAGGGGAGAGGGGAGGGACTTTCAGGGGAAAAGGGGAAGGGTTTACAGGAACAAGTATAAAGGACACATAGACAAAAACTAGGGGGGATGGAAATGGGAGGGAGGTGAGAAGGGCTGGGTGCATGGGCTGAGATGGGAGTAAAAGACAGAAAACTGTACTTGAACAACAATTAAAATAAAATTTAGAAAAAAGAAAAGAAAATAGTAAGCCCTGGCCAGATAGCTCAGTTGGTTAGAGTGTCATCCTGATACACCAAGGTTGCGAGTTTGATCCCTGGTTGGGGCACATAACAAGAATCAACCAATGAATGCATAACTAAGTGGAACAATAAAACTGATGTCACTCTCAAATAATTTTTTAAAAAAAAATGTAAAGAAAGAAATTGGTAAATATTAACAAACTGAGCAGCCACACCTAATATCACTTCAAGAAGAAAAAGTTTCCAGGAAACTTGATTTCACTGCAGGACTTAGTAGGCGTCAATATTAATATAAAAACTCATTTTCATACTTATTAATCAAATATTTTATTAAAACTGACTTTAACAGATTGCTAGGTAATTGTAAGATCATAACATAGCACTTCTGAACTTTCTCCCTACTTGTCTAAGTAACGAAAGATATTTTAATGCATTTTCTGAGGTGCTTTTCTGCATCTGAGAAATCAACCTCCTACTATGAGTTAATCTAGTAACTCTGTTCCCTACACTTCACTTCCAAATGCATAATTTATCTCTCTTAAAAGTCTAGTATCAAGAATGCTTTTTGTTCAGGCAGTTTTCTAACTTATACCCCTTTAATCCCTCCCTTAATTTTTTCAATCAATCAGCAATTCTAGTTCTTAAACAAAGCATGGAAGGTAATTAACATCATTATTATTTCTACTCATACTCATTTCTGCTAAACAATAACTTTAGATTAAAGGGCTACTCTTTAAAGAAATTCAGAGCACTGGAGAATTTTCAAAATAACATAGTTAATAAGATGTAAGTTACCCATTGGGGAAAAAGTGTTGTCATGTTTAGAGTTGAAAGGGACCTATTATAGCAAATTTATGACTGTTTTAATGCTTGCTTCCCAAGAGTGGTAGATTGAATGATTTCCCTCAGTTTTTCACTCTTTAATAGAATTTGAGAGCCAGACCCTTTGCCCTGTAACTCTGCACAGCCCACTGCCTGGACCGAGGACACATCCATCCTGCTCCACTGATGTTCGGCAAGGCCATGGACTTGCACTAGCTAATGGGATTTTAGCAGACATAACAGGAGCATAGACTTTAAATGTGCTTGGGTGGTTTAACTTGTATCCTCACACTCCTGAGAATGTGTCCATGTATTATTGCATGTTTTAAAATTTTTTTTTAAGATTTTATTTATTTATTTATTTTTTAGAGAGGGAAGGGAGGGAGATAGAGAGAGAGAGAGAGAAATATCAATGTGCGGTTGCTGGGGGTTATGGCCTGCAACCCAGGAATGTACCCTGGCTGGGAATCGAACCTGGGACACTTTGGTTCCCAGCCTGTGCTCAATCCACTGAGCTACGCCAGCCAGGGCAAAAAAATTTTTAAAGAATTTGGTATTGGAACATTTAAGATTTTTTTAAAGATTTTATTTATTTTTAGAGAGAGAGAAAGGGAGGGAGAAACACATGGAGAGAAACATTTGTCAGTTGCCTCTCCCATGCCCCCAACTGAGAACCTAGTCTACAACCTAGGCATGTGCTCTGACCGGAAATGGAACCAGCACCTTTTGGTTTGCAGGGCAACACCCAACCGGCTGAGCCACACCGGTCAGGGCTATTTTTAAAATTCTTGTGGCACACTGATTTGCCGCAGCACAATGGCTAAAATCACTGGTTCTGAAAAACAGAACAGAGACCTGCAAAATACAAAACATGAAGTAGTATACCCTAACAGTGGGAACATCAATAATACCAGCGCAAATTAACTGTAGAGAAAATGTTACAGTATACCATTCAGCCATTTTTAAGACACTAAAAGACAGAAATCTCGAGAAACAAAACCAGATGTGGGTGCCGACACAGGTGTGGTTCTCAGACTACACCAGTCCTATGATGTCCCAATCAAACCACTTCATTACATGCAGCATATCTATTTCCATAAAATTGTAAGTGAAGGCAGACTTGATTATCTTTACTCTTACAATAATAATAATATGAGGAATAAAACCCAATTGCTAAGGTAGAATAAGGCTAGGAATGTTTTTTTCCCTTTTGTTCACAATCAATGAAACAATACTTGGAAATAATTCCAAGAAATGAACCAGCAAGTACATGCAGTATTGAAAAATTATAATGTATACAAAAGTGCACTCAGCATCGCTGTGGGACACAGAAGACAGACAGATTTAACCTTGGGCAGTTTACAATCCAGTTCTAGAGATAAAATTGAGCAATCAAGCCATTAAGCAGGAGTATGTACTTGAGCTGGATCTAAAGAATTAGACAGAAGAATGATTTCCAAAGAGGATATAAGTTAGATGATCCCCCAGGGCTCAGAAAGGAAATTTCAAACAAAAACAAAAACTCACCTTTAAGTTATAGTTTAATTTTTATCATGTTTATGTTAGAATAGTTAATATATTATAAATAACTATATATCTACTAGGGATATGCTTAACAATTTTTTCAAATGATAAGAACATAATCAACATAGAGGATTAAGAGCTGAAACTTTTCTTCTAACCAGTTTAGAACTTCTACTTCCACCCCTTCAAACCAAAGGCAAAGTGAGGGCTCCTGGCCTGTGGAAGCATCAAATTAGCTCAGCTTTGTCACATTTTAACTGCTCTCTATCACTCTGGAGATGAAGTCTGACTTTGAAAAGAAGTGTCCTTTACATCAAGTGTTTCCTCACTGGAAATAAAATGGTTGTCATTTTAACAATAAAAAATTTGGAGGATAAAAGTTTATTAAAAGCTTCATAAATAATTTTCTGTTAATTTAATGATCAAATTTTGTAGAAGAGACTGCTAAAGTTGCATATGTTAGTATCAATAAACTATGATAAATCAAGGAAGAAGAAAGAGAGCATGACATATAACCCCCCAACCCAACACAGCAGTGACTGTATAGAGAAGAAACTTAGCTGACGCTGAAGAAATGACACAACAGTAACACTGCCAAGGAGATAAGCACCGAGCATCTGGAGGCACCTGCCTAACTCCAATAAAGAATGTGATGAGTGTAGCAGGAAACAGTGAAAGCAGTCTCTTAACTGAGCTAGGTGCTGTATTTTATTTCTTACAACATGATGAGCTGTAATGTGTTCAATTTTACAGATGAAGACATTGAAATACAGAGAAATTGAGTAATGTGATGAAAGGTACAGTCCTAAGAGACAACAAAATTAGATTTAAATAATGATAGTAAGTGGCATCACAGGTTTATTGTGATGCTGTCAGCTCACTACCTCTTCCAAAACGCTCGGTAGGTCAGGTTCAGCACAGTGATGATGGTGGGGGGCCTTTGGGAGGCACAAGAAAAAGAAAGGTAGATGGAATAAACAAACAGAGCTCCTGCTCTAGAGCAGCCATTTCCAACCGGTGTGCCACAGGCATTTGTAAATGTGCAATACCTGACTATGTAGTCGGGGTCACTGATGTCTTTTCTCTCTGACTGTCAAATAAAAAAATGACAACAGGCAATAAATACAATAGCAGCCTGGTGTGATTGAATAAAAATTACTCCTATTTTTTTTCAGATGGACAAAACATATATTTTTTTAGAGTGCCATGGAATTTTAGCAATTAGTTTATATGTGTCATGAGATGGAAAAGGTTGAAAATCACTCCTCTAGAATGATTTGTTTGACAGATATATGATGAATTTAGATGTAGGCAGCCCAGGTAAGAAACTGATGGAAAAATTAGATCAACTAGGGATCTTGGATTAGCCCCTGAATAATCACAGCAAGTTATAAAAAACTTTGCTTGATTTGGCTTTTCTAAATCAATGATTTAAATGTTTTGGGTATTACTGTACTTTAATCTCCTAGTTGGGTAGCCAAAGTTGAAAGAGTTGATTTTAAGGCTTAAAACCCCTAGTCCTTCCTTTAAGAACTGGCTTTAAGGAAAGAAACAGAATGGTGGAAGAACAGAAGTAGTTAGCTAGAGAAGCAGTGTGATTTTGGATGGGTCAATTCTCCAGACCCCTGAGGATGAGTTTTAGACTAGAAAAGGGATTTCTTCCACCTAGGATCCATGAACATACTAAGGAGTGAGAATGTCTTAAATCTAAATATAAACTTTTGTATGTTGAGTACATTTTTCTGACAAGAGAATCCACAGCTGTCATAATCTTGGAAAGATCCATAAGACAAGGAAATATTTGCCCTCGCTGGTGTGGCTCAGTGGATTGAGTGCTGGTCTGTGAACCAAAGGGTCGCTGGTTCGATTCCCAGTCAGAGCACATGCCTGGGCTTTGAGCCAGGTCCCCAGTAGGGGGTGTGTCAGAGGCAACCACACATTGATGTTTCTCTCCTTCTCTTTCTCCCTCTTTCTCAAAATAAATAAAAATTTTTTAAAAAGAAAAAAGATTAAGAACATTTATCTAAAATGGGTGAGATTCTACCTTTCTGAGTCTATAAAGAGAAATATTTATTGAATTCCACATCTTTTTAATGCTGGTAATTTACATATTATGATTTTGGTTCCCTTCTTCAACCTAATCATTCTCTGCTGGTCAAATTCACTGCAAACAGGTTTCAGAATAAAGAACTGAAAAGCATGAGTCTGAATGCTCAACCATCACACTCATTTAACAGGATGGTTTTTACAGAAAGCACAAGTCTGGAACTATGATTTCCCCAAGGTGTACAGGCTGAGTTAATGAGTCTGGAAGGAGATATTAAAGGATTCACAAAACTAACTTGGAAGTTGTGCCAGTTTCTGAAACAAAAATGCTTGAGAATTGGACTGTGTCTAAAATATGGAATATTCTACACAGTTACATCGACTAAAGTTGAACTATCCACCAGATCACACCTGGTACTAAATTAAGTGACAACAGACTCTGTTTATTAATCACCTGGGAGAAAACAAACAAAAAAAGTCAATAGTGTCAGTGCTTTAATGGACTTGCAGAAATCCGAAGGCTGGGCAACAACCGGATGCCTCCTTCCGATTAGAGGCATTCTGCTGCAGTAGTCAGTAAGTTCTTCTGGGAGTTTATTCACTAAGAATCCAATAAACTATATAAGCAATCCATTTATCATTAACTTGGCCCAAACCACCCACCTCCTGCACACCTGAAAAACAAACTCAATATAACATAGTAATGTTAGCTAAACCCAGTCTTTTAGTCTTGATAAACTTTCCCTGAGCAAGTATAAATTGAATCTTAACTCTTAGATTCATAATTAAGTTCCTTTTAGTGCCTTATTCTGGGCTCAGAATTAATTTTTCTTATTTGTACCCAGGGGTAGCTGCTAAGTATTGCTTTTCCAAAAGGACAGTGATCAACATAGGCTTTGTGCCCTCCAACGATGTTCTGGTTCACTGTGGAGCTGTTCTTTTATATGATTCTTTAACATCATCCACCTCTTCAAAAAGGATTTACTATACGAGCCCAGCAGATTTTAAAAAGGTATGTGATAGAGATTACAGATACTAGCTCTCAAGTAAACTAGTGTGCTAAGGAGATAAAACACAAGTCTGACCTAACCTTCAAAGCTAAATGTGGAGTTTGTGGGGACAGGGGGAGGGCCTGATATTTTAAAGGATGAAAAAGTAACACCACCCCCACTAACAGAATGACAGAAAGGAAACCAGAAAGCCTAATGGAGGAGGGTATATTTGAGTTGAGCCTTAAAAGGAAGTTGTAATTTGACGCTGTCATGCTGTGTGTCTGCTGAGGAAGACAAGAGGGGGCCCTGAGTTGGTAAGGCACATTTGGGCAGAGGGCAGGGCTTGAGTGAGACGGTGAGACACCCTATGGTGAATATTCTCAGGTTTATGAGTACATATTTGGCATCTTCTAATATGTGGTGGAATAACTACAAAGTTTAAATAAAATCTTAAAACTGGTCCAATAATGGTTTCCCACCACCCAAATTAATGTTATAACTAAACACAGTGTGGAGAGTGGTAATTAAATTTACTGTTATTTACCTATGGGCTTCCAGGTGGGTGGAAGGGTAACAGCCAAGAAACACTGTATAGTTATGTCTTCTTTATACTAGTAACTTTGAAGGAGGAATAAGGACAGGTACTTCAGAAACCAGAGACACTGTAGTACTGATCTGTTCATAGAGTTTCTAAAGGGTGAGGAAGTTTACACTAAATGGACAAAAGATCATATAGAAGACCTAACAACAGAATAGTTTCTAAAAATCCATCTCTGGAAAGCAGGGTCAGATGGACTCAAACACCTCACTGAATACAGAAGAACCAACAGGAAGCAATGTGGTGAAGCCTTCTGCTGGGGCATAAAGAAAGAAGCCAGTCCATGTAGTCAAGAAAAAGTTCTTTTTCCTCTTAATCTAGATGTTTGCCTCTGGTCTGGGTTCAAAAAAAGGTCCTGATCATGTGAACGGGCTCAGTCAAGCTCCCCTTCATCTTCGCTTTCTTGGTTTCCAGTTCAGCCAGCTCTTGCAGACTCATTTTGTTCAAGCCCTTGAGCTCCAGCTGTTATTCAATCACTCTGGCATTGTTTTTACAAGTCAGCAATTCCTCAGTGTCCTCTTCTCTTCACCAATAGTAGACACGGTGACAGAGCGGAACTTGTCCATGTCTTTGGTCTTTTTAGTCATATTACCTTCTTAGGAGGCTCGTGTTTCCTTTTCTAAAATTTTATTTATTGATTTCAGAGAGAGGGAAAGAGAGAGAGAGAAAGAAAAAAACCATCTATTTGATGTTCCACTTATTTATGTATTCATTGGTTGATTCTTACACGTGCCCTGACCAGAGATCGAACCCACAACCTTGGTGTATCTAGATGATTCTCTAACCAAGTGAGCTACCCAGCCAGGGCCAGGAGGCTCTTGTTTCTGAGTATATATTATATGTTCATTTTCTCAAAACCCTGACCAAACTTTGACTACTGCTCCGTTCACAATGAAGGGCACAAGAGCATTCCCCTGCTGGGACTGGTAGAGGAGAGGCAGTCCACACGTCTTCCTCTACTGCCGTTCAGTGCCTTCAGGGCTCCAAAAATAGTCTCCGCCTCCTTTGTGTCACAAAACTTGTGGGTGTGTTTGGCAGCATCAATTGCACAGAACCAATGCCGGGGCCTCAACAGCAATTTCTCTGACAGTCCAGCACCAGGACCAGCTGGCCGCACAAATAGTAGTAGATGTGGAGGGGCTTCCCGTCCTTGTCATATTCCTCCTGGGACACCACTTTAGGCATAGCTCAGAGGAGCAGCCCAAAAACTTAATGCCAAGAATAATTACTGTTACTTCTATAGGAATGTGCTATGTTTTAAAGGGGTAAAAGATGATAGGCAAGACCTCCACAAATTAGGGCCCATTTATTCCTGGTTCTTAGATAGTCTCACATAAATGCAGGGCAGGGATGGAGCTATGGTGAGGTCAAGGCTTGCCTGTCTTATACCATTAAGGTGAAAATAACCTCTGCCCTGGCCAGGTAGCTCAGTTGGTTAGAGCATCATCCCAAATATACCAAAGTTGCAGGTTTGATCCCCAATCAGGGTACACACAAGAATCAAGTAATGAGTGCATAAGTGGAATAATGAATCGATGTTTCTGTTTCTCTCTTCCTCTCTCTAAAATTAAATAAAATTTAAACATAAAATGAAAATACCCTCAATATACTTTAATTCTTAAAAACGAAAAAGATGTGTGTATGGGGGGCAGGGCGTGCAAGAGTGGGAATTAGCAAATAGTTCTGCTCTTGTTTAGACAGCATTCTTACTCAAACGTATGAATACTGCTAAGACTTTCAGCTCTGTCAAGTACTAATTCATTCTTCTTCAGGGAGGTTGTATCCCTGTTCTGAAAATATGAGAACACATAGCAATTTGGCTAATTACCGGACTCAGTAACGCGAGGGGGGGGGGGGGGGAGAAAACAGACTGAGAAACTCCTGCCTCATGAAAGATGATCCATATCCATGAAGCTGTTATACCCCAAAATTTACTCTGAGAAATCAAACTACATCTTATTTTTAAGGAAACTCTAAAACCTAGTTAAATTGTCCAAATGGAAATACTGAAAATTAATATAATTTATCATTTTCTGTGCTCAAAGGAGGAAATACCAAATAAAAACATAGTGCAGCAGTCCATCCTTATCCATGGGGGGGATGTTCCAAGACCCCCAGTGGATGCCTGAAACCATGAATAGTATAAAACCCTATACACACTGCTTTTTCCACACACACACACACTAAGGTTTTATAAATTGGGCACAGTTAAGAGATTAGCAATAATACCTTAACATAAAACAATGATAATATACTATAATTAAAGTTATGTGAATGTGGTCTCTCTCAAAATGTCTTACTGTATTACACGCAACGTTTTACTTTAAGGAAGCACTTTGTGGCTCCTCTGTGGCATACCTGAAGTGCCAGCATCATTGCTCTTACACTTCAGGCCCGTTACTAAGTACAGTAAGGGTTACTAACACACAACCACCACGGCAACACCACCACGGCTGATCCGACAGCCAAGAAGACTACAGGGAAGAAGCACACGCAGTGTGGCTATGCTGAAGGAAGGGGTGCTTTTACATCTGGGAGGACAATGTGGGACGGCACAAGACCTCCTCACACTACTCAGAGTGGCATGTGTCTTAAAGTTTGGAAGTTGTTTACTTCTGGAATTTTCTATTTAATATCTTCAGGCCAGAGCTATTCACAGATAACTGAAACCTTGGAGAGCAAAGCCATGGATAATGAGGGACCACTGTAATCTAACTACCGAATAAAAACTTTACCATTACATATGGCTAATGGACACACACTGGATGATGGTTTTACAAATCTTACAAAAACATACAATTTTCTCTACTATAAGAAATACTGTGGATTCTTTCCCCATTTTCCTCCCTATTTTACTATTATAAATTAGAAACAGAGGTGCCTATAAACTGTAGGAGGCAGGCCATCATGAAAAGAAATGTTTAGGGATTATTTCTTTTCACATATAGAGATCAGTTAACCTTTCCATCATTTTCCCATCTGGGACTGACCAACACTCAAGAAATGTAGAGCTGTTTGGTAATGCCAAGTGTTCTGAAATCCACTTACGGCTTTGCAAAGCCTCTGCCTCATTTCCCCAATGTGAACAAGTGACCTTCTCTGGGATGACATTACCCTCATGAAAGCCTACTACCAGCAGGGAGCCAAACGTTACCTCCTAGCATTCATTTTTTTCTCTCTAGAAGTCAACTAAAAATCTATCCAGTTTGATGCTGGTGAGAAGAATTTTTACCTAATTTATGGGGGAAAGAAACAGGTCGAGCATTCTATCAAATGCTTGGCCAGATTCCCCGTTAGCCTCAAGGGAAACAATCCCGGACAGGTCTACGAATTTGGCTCCCGGCCATGGCAGGCCCATAGCTGTACAGGGATAAAAGGCCTGTTTTCCATTACCCAGTTGCCTGGGTAAAGCAGGTTCTCGTGCCCATGCCCTAAGAGTGGCGTTGTTACTCAGTCTTAAGTGGCTAACATTTATAAAATGTTTTGTAGGAAATTTCATCAAAAAGACCATACCACAGGTCCTTAAATAACATTGTTTCATTCAGTGTCCTTTTGTTATAAGGTTGATAAGGTGCTGTAGGAACTTAACTCTTGTTTATGTCAATTATGTTCCTTATATTCACCCCGGCATGCAAGAAGAAAAGTTTCAAGCCTTTATGAGAGATAATCTCTGTAATATATACTACATAAAGTCCACAAAATGCAACACTTGAAGACATTTAATCTACACGGTTAGGTTGTAAAAGGTACTGTACACATGTGTATGTCTGCCCCGAGTCATCGTCTGGTGAGAACTCTTACAGCACTATAAATATGGGTGGCCAGCTATGCCATTAACATGAAGAAATTCAGAAGCACCTACACAAGTCAATTTATGTGATTCATAACAGATTTTCAAAATAAAAATTTAGGATATAACTCAAACTGAGATATTTTAAGATATTTTATCTAATTAACTTACTAAAAAACCTTAGCTAGAATTTTTTAAAAATTATTTTATTGTTGTTCAAGTACAGTTGTCTGCATTTACCCCCCCATGAGAATTTTAATTTTTAAATTTTATTGAAAAACTACCAAATACACATTTTAAAACATAAAATAATGTGGGGTAAATGTGACCTAAGAACAAGTTAGTAAAGTTTGAAAAGAAAGAGAAGGAAATATATTAACACTTCTTTCTAAAAGGCTTGACATGGAACAAATTATTTCAATATCCATGTCTTAACGAAGTAATTTATTCAACCAGTCTCTAAAATTGTCCCTGCCCTCAAAACAAAGAATCAGTGTATAAGAAAGTTGACTTCCCTGGTTTAAAGTGCCTTTTATTAGTTCATTTTGGGGCCATTAAAAATGCCTAAGTTTTTATAGTACTTTTTGTTGTTGTGCCCCTGCACCCTTGGAGGAGGTAGCACCCCAATTAAAAACAAAACAATTCCTATAAATGTAAGTTACCTCCTCAACCTGTTCTCTGTTTCACCAGTAGTTTATTTAACATAATTATAATCCCCTCTAAAAGTACCAGAAAAACAAAACCAGAAAAAAACAAACGGCAAATTCTTTTTTCCAAAGATGACTAATCACCATCGCCTTAGAACTGAAGATTAAGTACATAGGGGCTCACATAACTGCCACCAAAATAGATCAGATACAACAAAAGTGTCTTGCATCTGTGCATTGGCTTAAGGCTACTGTTTCCATTTACGACAAAATTCCAATTTTTTCACAATTATCTATTTTGGGGGGGCATAATGAGGAAAGCAACTTACTGGGTAAGACTATGTATGCAATTGTTAGTTAATTCCAATTCATATTCTACCGGTTAACCCACACAAAGACTGGGGAGAAGCCAATCATTTCTCCCATCCTTTGCCATTAGCATGCTTTGAATTTGAACTATGGTGAAAAGAGAAAAACACATTTTTTCAAACCTTTCTCAAAAAAATTAGAACCAAACCTTTGTGAAGCCCTTTGACAATTCTAATAACATAATTACCAACTTACCACAGTTTACATCTGTGAAAAATATACACTTCCAAATAGAGGGATCATTTACATTGTCTCTGATGCCAAAAGTTGTATTCTTGTGATATATATAATTTATTTAATCTGTGGATGACAGCTTAAGCCTGGGTTTTCAGAACAGAAAAATAATTAACTCGGAATGAAAAACCCAGTCTAGAAGTCGGTATTCCATATCAGCTTCTGAATGAGAATCTGACTCACAGCAAGCCTTTTAGCAGCTCTACCGTTCTAAAAATATCTGCCAAGGGACACCTTATTCAATCTGAAAGTGAGGAAGAATTTCAAATCTATGTTCTTAATTAATTCTTATTTGGTGCAACCATGAAGTCACAGAGCTGGTAATGGCACAAACAATTCTGTTGAAATAAATTTGGCTCCAAGTTATATCTACCTTGAAATTCTTCCTGAAAATATTAGTGTCCTAATGAAATAAATTCTTGGTTGATGACAAGAACTCCAGTCTCTGGGCAAAATTTTTCTTCCTCTTAAATTACATGTAAGAAAGTTCCTGGGGGGGGGGGGCAGCAATCGCAGGTTGGGCTACCACAACACTGGGCACACGCACCAGCATTCTATGTACATTTGTTATTTGGCTGAAGGAAATTCTACCTGATCTCTAGGTTCCCAAAGGCAGAGTGTCAGTCACTGGGGTCACAACGAAATAAATAGTTTCTCCTCAATTTCTCCTTTCTGGTCTATTTCTCAGATAATAAAAATTTAACGTTAATTATCTAACACAGTCCTAAACTAAGACTAAAACTGTGCAATGACTTCAGCTGACAGGACAAGAAATTACCAAAAAAGGATGTCAAAAAAGCATTAGCCTCAGGAAATTAAGTCCACTATTCTGGTTTCCAGATGAAAAAAGAACTAGGACAGGGAAGAAAAGGATGATGAAGAGTAACATATCTGGCCCTGACTAGTGTTGGCTCAGTGTGTTGGGCATTATCTGGCAAAACAAATCAAAAGGTCACCAGTTGATTCCTGGTCACAGCACATGTCTGGGTTGCAGGCCAGGTCCTGGCTGGGGAAATGCGAGAGGTGGCTGATCATGTTTCTCTCCCACATTGATATTTCTCTCCCTCTTTTTCCCCCTGTCTTCCCCTCTTCTAAAAACAAATAAATAAAATCTTTAAAGGAAAAAAAATCACACTCCTGGAGTTCCTCTGCACAATTCTAAAGAATTCATTACCATTATTTATTTAAATCCAACTCCCCCAGGAGAAATTGCTCATCACAAATAAACATCAATAAGTTAGATCTGAAGGAAAAACGAGAGAGAACTCCTGGATGAAGTTCAAGCCTAGTTATCTTACAAGGACAACTACCGTATTTTTTGGACCATAAGATGCACCTAGGTTTTATAGGAAAATAGGAAAAAAAATTTGAAGCAAAAAATGTGGTAAAATATTTAATAACATAAATAACATAATATTTCACCAATGTAAATGTAAACAGAACTCAACAGCAGCATTAACAACCACTACTCCTCCCAAATTGGGGGCGTGGGGTGCGTTTTATAATCTGAAAAATATGGTACATCTCTTTTTCTTAACGAAGATTGTTTTTCTTCATTGAGAAATTTGAGACTTGTATACATCAATAAAACCTATGTCTGGGGGAGAGGGAATTAAAAGCCACAATAGAAAAAGAAAGAGACACTGGGCCATAACAGAATCCAGAGAATATAGTCTGTTAATTGAAAAATTCCAGGTGCTTCATAATTGACCTTTTGATACAAAAATGACCTATTAAATTTGCAATTTGTGGTTCTTAGTGTTGAGGTCCATAGGGCAAGCCAGGAAGCCTTCAAACCTTGAGCTGAATTCCATGAGGAATTATTTGGCTTTTACATCGGTTTTTCCCTGTTTAAGAAGTAGCAGAGCAATAGCGCCCCACCTCCTGGGCAGCTTCTTTCTTGGCATGATGTGCCTGTAAAACCGCCATAGCTTTATCCACCTTGGAGCACAGAGACTGGGGACTCTAGCATGTGTAGCAGTATTGTTAATCTCCAACAGCATTCCCGTAATCTTTCTGACCAAGTTCAAGTGCACGGTTTGGATGAGCAGGAACAAAAGTTCTCCCAGCATTTGTCCCTGCACATGGGTTGAAGGCTGGGGTGCCTGCAGAGGCTGTATGACAGGCAAGGAGAGCATTACCAGTTGGATCCAGATGTCAAAGAGTTGGACAAGGCTCAGGCTGGCATATAGCACTTGGCATTCATTGGAAACTCTGAGGTCTCCAACCTTACTGCCAGCTTGGATTAGGTCTCATCTGTGCTAACTTGTTAGGTATGTAATACAGAGGTCTTCCCTGAGCCCGTGGAACTGCTGGCACAAAGCAGCCACCAGCTGCAGGTTAGAACTAATTTAAGATGGCACCAGCAGGGAGTGCTCTCATTCCAGCCACTCCTTGCATATACTGGTTGGTCAGGTATGCAGAACCTTTCCCTCTTCCTTCCAAGGGGCCAGGGTGATACACAGTGGCTTGGAGCCCATGGTGCATCCATTCATCTCAGTGACTGCTTTGGTTGCCTCTTTAGGAGAGGAGAAGCAAACAAAGCCAACTCTTTGTATCCCCCATCCTCCAACATTACCTTAGCCCTGGTGATGGATCCAAAAAAGAAAACACTTTCCTTAAATTCTCATTATGAATGGTGTCATCCAAGTTCTTAATGTAGAGATTTACTCCCTGAAATCAACGAACTCTCTTGTTTCAGCTGCTCAAATCTCCGTTTTAACTCAGCCTGCCACCCTACTTTATTCTGTGCACGGCCTACAAAAATGACTTTCCCACTGATTTCTTTTCCAGTCATCTTTTCCATAGCCTTGTTAAAATTCTCACATTTTTAGTAACTCACAAAGCCGAAGTCTTTGGATTTCCCACTGGGATCTGTCATGACCTTGGCACTCAGGGTCTTACCAGGCTGGATGAACAGTTCTTTCAGACTCTCATCATCCACCTCTTTCCCAAAGTTTTTGATACACACTCTGGTGAACTCCTTGGCTTTGGCTCTAAGCTTGACTTCCTGTTCTTTTAAGAATTTCTCCTTATGAAAGATAAGGAGAAAATCTTAAAAGGAACAAGAGAAAAGGAGAGTTACCTACAAAGGAGTTCCCATAAGACTATCAGCTGACTTCTCAAAAGAAACCTTACAGGCGCCCTGACTGGCGTAGCTCAGTGGATGGGGCGCGGGCTGGGAACCCAAGTGTCCCAGGTTCGATTCCCAGCCAGGGTACATGCCTGGGTTGCAGGCCATAACCTTCAGCAACCGCACATTGATGTTTCTTTCTCTCTTTCTCCCTCTCTCTTTCTCTCTCTCCCTCTCTCTCTCCCCCTTCCCTCTCTAAAAATAAATAAAATATTTAAAAAAAATTAAAAGAAAAAAAAAAAAAAGAAACCTTACAGGCAAGAAGGGGCTGGAAAGAACTATTCAAAGTCAAGAAAGGCAAGGACCTACATCCAAGACTGCTCTATCCAGCAAAGCTATCATTTAGAATGGAAGGGCAGATGAAGTGCTTCTCAGATAAGGTCAAATTAAAGGAGTTCATCATCACCAAGCCTGTATTATAGGAAATGTTAAAGGCACTTATCTAAGAAAAAGAAGATCAAAACTATGAAGAGTAAAATGACAACACACTCACAACTATCAACAACTGAACCTAAAAAAAAAGAAAATTAAAACAAACTAAGCAAATAACTAGAACTGGAACAGAATCAGAAATGGAGACCACATGGAGGATTATTGGCAGGGAGAGGGAGTAGGGAGAATGGGCAAAAAGACATGGGGAATAAGCAGCATAAATGGTAGGTACAAAATAGGGGGAGGTTAAGAATAGTATAGGAAATGGAGAAGCCAAAGAACTTACATGTATGACCCATGTACAAGGCTAAGGGGAGAAATGTGGGTAGGAGGGAGGTTGCAGAGCAGAGGAGAATAAAGGGGGGAAAATGGGACAAACTATAATAGCATAACCAATACAATATATTTAAAAATGAAATATAGGAGGATGTTTAGGAAAAAATAAAAATTTTTCTCCATGGTTACAAAAAAACAAAAAAACTGCAAGACCATAGACAAAAGGCTCTCAAAAGCAATATGGCCCTCCCTGGGGTTTGCAATTTTCAGCTAGCCTGGTCTGAACCTCCAAATTTAAAAAAAAAAATTAAAATGGGGACCCCCTTCAAATTAAAAAAATTCTTCAAGAAGCAACCAAATGGTGTCCACATGGCCCCCAGACCACATATCTCTATGAACACAGGCTTTGGGCTCCTGGCAGTTTAAGATTACAGCAGCCAGGGGAAAAGCAAGATAAAATATGTGTCAGTGCCAACTGGGTGAGCCCCAGAGACAGGTGCGTGAGGCAGGGGTGGGACTGCCACGTGGAGCGCTGCACTGCCACAGCAGAGGCGCGTGGAGGCCACCACGGCTCACCACTGGACTGATGCATGGAGACCGACAGACCCCCAAATGCTTTAGTTCGGAGGCAGGCGCAGGGAGGCCACAAGCGTGCAAAAGTGACTTCCCCTGGGTCCTCTGAAGAGGATTCACTTTTTCTTTCTTTCTTCTTTTTTTCCCAGGTTTTAAAGTATTTTCAGTTAAAAAAAAAAAAAACCAAACACTTTTTCTTTAGGTTACTGGTCCAAAAAGCGGAAGATGCGATGCTGGGCAAAGAGAGGTGGCTAGGCGAGTCGCCGCTCCGTTGAAGCTTGTCTCACGTCTATTTGATTATTAGACCAAGTGAAAGAATCCAAAATGGTAGAGGAAAAGTTTCATCCTCCCCCACAAAAGCTAACGTATCTCATAAACAAAACCCACCGGTGTGCCTTTATTTTCAGGAGAATTAGCTAATTTTATACTGGAAAGTCTTCACAGTAATTTTACAAGGTTGAGAAACATTTGGATGAGGGTCACAATGAACTAAACGAAAACAGGCAGAGTCGGTTATTCGGAAAACGGATGTATTATTTGGAAAACATAATACATCTATTCTAACAAAGGACAAAACACACAGAAGTGAGAGAAAAACAGCAGCGATTAGTTCCTTTTACTTGTCACATTCTAAACTCTTTCCATCACAAATTTCAGCCTACCTTCCGATACTAACACTTAGGATCAATATTTGCAAACTATCGTCCTTCAGGATATTTGGTTAAGGGAGTGGGGTGAGTAGGAGAGGACGAGATTATTACCAATCAGAGAGGGCAGTCCTGGCTGGGTAGCTCAGTTGGAGCATTGTACTGATACACGAGGTTGCACGTTCAATCCCTGGTCAGGGCGCATATAAGAATTAACCAATGAATGCATAAATAAGAGGGACAACAAAAACTGATGTTTCTCTCTCTCTAAAAAAATAAATGAAAAAAAAGGGCACAGTGGTAGAGGGGCGTCAGCAGTTAAGGGACACTAAAATACTTATTGATTGCATTATCAAAGGTACATACTTTGTTTTCTTGCAATAATCATTCAAAAGCTTCTTAATGAAGCTGGGTGAGAGCTTCCATGAAGCTCTGAGTAGGTGTTTTCACAATGTGGCTAACTGTTAAAGCTGGTAGGAAAAAGCTGTAAGACTCAATTGATAGGATACCGCGATGTCCTAAAATCTTAATGTATCTTGGTCAATATTTTGACTTAAAAGGTTAAGCATATGGGAAGCAGTGGCTCTGCTTTGTGCCACGCAGTCTCCAAAGGGTGTGGGTTTCCTAGTGTAACAACAGTCAGACCATATGGTGCTGCTTTCACTGGCAGAAGCAGGACAGAAGGTGCCAAAAATCAAATGTGCAATTTTGGGCCATGAAATGCGATCAATCCCAAATTTAAAACATACAAATTTTCTAAATTAAGAAAGGTCTTTATTTTTTAATTTTAAGGGTTCAGAAAGATTGTACTTTTATAATTCAAGGCTCAATTGTGTAACAGTTCTCAGTTTTTGAGATAAGACAAAGAAACAAAAGTCAAGATTGGGAATAAGCCTGGCAGCAATTCTCTGAAAAACTTTTTAAAAGATTTAAATAAAACCTCTTTATAGTTATACTATAAAGGCACAATGTGTAAAAACAGCTTTTGGAATACTATGTCTTGATAAAATCAAACAAGGGCAGTAGATGTGAGAATATGAATGACAGCTCATCACTGTGATCAACCCTGTATTTCTCTCTAGCCACGTCTCCAAGTTTCTGCATAGTAACACACCTCCAACTACTCTAACCAGCTGATATAATGTCTGAAGTTACAGCAACCTTGGAAACATTCACATGGAACCTAACAGACAAACTCTTTAGCCCTTACAACTCAGTCCTAGCTTTGAGTAACTAGGACCAGAATTCTAAAATCAATCATTTCAAATGCTGTACTGAAGCTGTTTCAAAAAAGCAATTTTTGAGCTTCTATTCTTGTCTGAATGCTGGCCTTTCCTCCCAGTCTGCTCCTTTTTCCTGAATCAGGTTAATGACTATAGGTAATAAAAATAGCTTTTAGTCCTGATAAGTGTGGCTCAGTTGGTTGGGTACTGTTCCACAAAGCAAAAGGTTGCTGGTTCGATTTCCGGTCAGGGCACATGCCTGGGCTGTGGGTTCAACATACTGATGTTTCTCTCTCACATCAATGTTTTTCTCCCTCTCATTCTCCCACCCTTCCTCTCTTACTAAAAATAAATAAGATCTTTAAAAAACAGCTTTTAGTTTGCCCTGAGTTGGCAAAACGCATTTTATGAACTGCTTCATTACAAAGCAAGAAAATTTTAAGGATTAGGCTGAATCTAAAATCACAAGTGAAAACTCCATTTACCTGCCCACCCAATACCTTGCATAACAATAAACACAAATTATCTAGTAAGGTGAATTGTAAACTCAAAAGGGCTCTGAGCTGGCCAACACAAATATGCAAAAACATCCACAGAAGCTCCTGTGGTTCTCAAAGTGCACTAATATCAGCATTTGCAAATTCTTGGATCCCCACACTTCATGTACTGAAATCTGTGTTCTAACAAGGCTTCCTGGTGATTTGATGGATGCTCAAGTTTAAGAACCATGGAGGTAACGATACTTGGGCCTCTGATATAAGGAAAAAATATGCTAAATATAGGTCATTATTGTAAGACAAGAGACATCTGTTCCTGCCTTGGTGAAGTTACTACTTGTGGACAGTGGTGCTAGCCATGTAAAGGTTCCTGCAGTAATGACCTTCAAAGCAGCTCACCTTGACTGCTGCTAACACTGATGCTGTCACTTACTAGCTATGTGCCCCAGAAGGCAAGAAAACTAAGGCGGCAGCCAAAACAGCTTTTAGCTGGAAGGCCTGATTCTGCCAAGAACCAATCTGTGGGAAGGTACACCTCAATTAAATTTGAACCTTATTTCTTTCATCTCTCCTTTGCCTGCAACAATGGTATCATTAATCTACCATTTGGAGTATGTTATTTATTTATTGGCTTATTAAAAGACATTATCCTATATGCTACTGGCTTGTGAATTATCATAAATTATAATTCCCATAGTGAACTTGTGTTAAATTAATTATTGGCAAAGGCGATTTCAGTTTCTGAGCATAATTTACCTCTAACACAACACTCTTCGTGACAACAACCCTCAGATTCACTTACACTAACTCAGTGTTAAATGTTTAATTTGTGGATAAAAAAGGGAGTTTTAATAAATCATATGTTCCTAACTGAGCAGGTCATGTTGCACAGTCATGCCACAGACCTGTAACTTCTTTAGAGAAAGGTTTTAAGCACTCCCTGTCCATTGTTCTCCTGCATCTAGGTTAACACACCTTTGAAATGCCAAAAATAATACCGCTTGAAGGGGCAACCACACTCAAGAGAGCACATAATCTTGTTAACACTTCAGCAACCCAATACACACTGTGCTTTTTCCCACCTTCATGTAATCTTCATTAAACTCCCTCCTTAATTCCAACTGCATAGAAGAAATGGCAAACTATTATTCATGGAGCATCTGAGATCCTGCTTCCCAGCCATTGTTGTCAGTTTGGGCTCAATACATTCTTAGAGAAATTTTCTACAATTTTGGATGTTTCCTAAGTGGACACTTGCTTAGTACAGCACGGGAGGATTCTCAAGAAGCCCTCCCAGGACCACCCTGAGGACCGGGACCCGGGGCCAGACACCAGCAAGAGCCCATCGTGCCCTGCTGACTCCCCACTTTGCACCAGGGGAACGTGGGTGAGTTTTCTCTAGGAGTCGGGCCTCCTTGCTCTAAGTATCAGGTCCATGACTTTATCTGAATTGTTCTTAGAAAATCCTTGAGGTGGATAAGGGTTGAGATTACCCAGGGAAAGGGAAAAGAAATGGGTCGCTGCTTTTAATTTCACTTTTTTATTGGATTGCTTACTGAGAATATGAATAAACACTTTGCTGGTTAAATGAGAGACTGAACTCTGGCCCTGAAAGAAAGGACACTTGCTTCCCCAACTTCAACAGCTGGAGAGCTGGTGGCAGCCTTGGGATTTTGTGAAAGGCAGGGCACCCTGGAATGGGTTCACCCTGCTTTGCTCTCCCCCACCTTCACGTCATCCTCCTTACGTTTCCTCCTTAATCCCAAATGCACAAAAGAAACTGCGAAACTGTTATTGTCTGGAGCATTTGAGATCTTGCTCCCTGGCATATGTCGTCAGTTTGGCTCAAATAAACTCATAAAAATTCCCTACCAGTTTGGATGTTTCTTACATTGACATAGCTTAACATTACTAGTTATGTAAATGGCAATTTTCTGGAACATTCTTTAAAGTAGGTATAGACTCCACAGCATTTTCAACTCCAGTGCATTCTGCCATTAGTTGGTTTTCTTGTGGTTGCTAACGGCTGAGGTTCCACTATGTACTCAAAGTTCATAATTTGGTGAAAAGCACTTTTTTAAAGTAGCCATCTCTTATGTCTCACATACACAAAGTTAAAAATTACTAATATAGGTTATCACATTTGCCCTACAAATTCCCAGCACTGACTAATTAAGGGATTGTTAAACATCCTCAACCAAAGCACACGCATCCCACATTCTCAAACACAGCAACACGGTTCACGACGCTGGTAAATCTGACGGAATCTCTCAGACCGGGTGCAGCACGAAGGAGTCACCTGCAGGAGGCACTTGGGGAACACTGCTGCATACGTCAGTCCTGGGGGAAACAAAACAAGCTGCACAATTTTTCAGTATTACTTACACCCTACTTTGTTCCAAAATGATTTAAGACAGGATTTCTTCAATAAATGGGTTGAGACTCCTACACTTTTCTCAACATAGTAATTAAATCATGGTGAAAATGAATAGTCAGGAAAGGAACAAAGTTATGGACAGGAACTTCGGTAAAGTGTATGAATGAAAGTATCTTTTAATGATGTATCTTATTAACATTCATTTCCTCAATTTGCAAATTCAATGACATCACTGTGACTTTAACTAGCTCTCTGCTCAACAGTGGACTTGTTAGATATCTAAATAAAAATGAGATGCTAGTATAAAAAGTTGTAACTTCCTTCAGTTTATTTCATAAAATTTTTGTGGTGAAATGGAAAAAACCATCAATAAGAAATTAAAAAAGTCATTTACAGCTTGCTTAGAAGTACAACTAGATGGATTACTCTCAGAAACTGATCATAATGGCCACTGTGGCGGTTTTAAAAATGTTCACAAATTGCAGTTTTTCCTTCTTTAAAAATAGATCAGGTCACCAAATTCCCCAAATCATAATCTTGTTTTTGTTTAGTGGCTTTGTTCCAGATTGACAAAACATAAAATAGATCAATTATTTGTGCTAGGAAAATATCCACAACAGAGGAAAAAAACAAAAAAGTTTAAATTTAGTACAAGTATCCTTTAAATTGACAATTCTACCAGTACATTTAAAATGTGATTCCATTCTCTCTTTTAAATATTTTAGTTATTTAAAATTGATGACAAGAGACACATAAATCAGTTGCCCCTCACACGCCCCCAGCCAGGGACATGGCCTGCAACCCAGGCATCTGCCCTGACTGGGAACCGAACCTTTCAGGTTGCAGGCCAGCATGCAATCCACTGAGCCACACCAGCCAAGGCTGTGATTCCATTCTTTAAAGAATAATTTGCAACTATTTTTGTGTTTCTGTGTCAAATAACAAGGCATAACACCAAGACAACTGTTAATAAATGTGTGTTAATCAGTTTCTGTAATAAAGTGCAGCACTAACAAAATTTTCACAGACTGCAGAGGATGGTGAAAAAGAGGTCTCCTGCTAGCTCCTCCTTCAATGGCAGGAAGCAGGATGACTCCCAGGATTTCTCTTACTTATTTCTGCTAACTAACGACCTTGGTTTGGAATATGTAAACCCATATCTGTATTTTGCTTTGGAATATCAGACTTTCCAAAACATATGGATTGGCAACAGATTAATGTTATGTTTCCCTTAAGCTAATTATTAAAATGTGCTCCCATTTCTGAATACAGGTTGGCCAATGGCTCAGCAACAATTAGGCCAAGATTTCTGTGGGAAAAAATAGTCACCGATTCATACAGGGACAGTTATAAGCTGGTGATAATTCACCTACTTTATATTATACTACAGTAAGGGTTAATTCTAAATTTCTAAATCACACACACACAAAAATCCCTTTTGCTTTTACTACAAGAAAGCAGAAACAATCCAGTAGGAGAAAAGCAAGATGGTAGAAATAAGCAAAAATAAAAATCTATTGATTATTTCGTCATTTTATAAAACCTGACTTTGGATACTAGAAGTTCTTTACTAGAAAGTTTAAAATTTTTACTAGGAGAATCTTGAACTTCCTATAGGAAAAAATCTTGACTTAAACTTCATATGCTCTAACACAGAAATCCAAGGCCAGCTCTTGATGTCTGGGCAGGAGAGACTGTGGTGCAGCTATTTAACACAAGAAAGAAAGAATGGTAGGGCAGTGGCAAAAGTGGGGGGTGGTGAACAGATCTTATTCTGTTGAGGAAATAAAGTGCAAGTTTCCCAAGTGTCATTTACTTTTCTTTGCTTTTATAGAATGCTAATAACATTCCTGACTAGATAAAATTTAAAATTATTATTTTTAATGTAGGGAGATATGATTGCAGAGGTCAAAAGCTGTTTAAATTAGCAAAATGAAACTTAATTATTATAAACTTCTAAGGTTACTGATGAGGACCAACAGCTGGGATCTATAGTTCAGGTTCTGAAACACAGGCACTGACCTCTTGGACGAGAGAGACAGAGAAAAAGAGGGCAGTGAGAGGGAGAAGGAAAAAGGGAGGGAGAGATGGAGAAGAGGAGGGAAGGAGGAAGTGGGGGACAGGAGATGGAGACAGAGACAGAGACAGAGAGAGATCTTTTCGTCTGTTTTTTTTTTTTGGTGGGAGGAACACAGTAAGTTCAATTACTTGTGTTGGGAACATCTCCCTTGGCTGTAGCCTGGTTCACAGTTGTTTCAGTGAAGTCTGCAATGCCAGCTCTTTAGAATGTGAAATGAACAAATTGACAGGTATGTCTGTATTCTAATGAAAGAAGTAAATTAAAAAACCTTACAGTTTCTGCCCTGACTGGTGTGGCCCAGTGGATTGAGTACCAACCTACAAACCAAAGGGTCAGTGGTTCAACTCCCAGCCAGGGCACATGCCTGAGCTTCAGGCCAGGTCCCCAGTAGGGAGGTGCACAAGAGGCAACCACACATTTATGTTTCTCTACCTTTCTTTCTTGTTCCCTTCCCTCTCTCTAAAAATAAATTAAATCGTAAAAAAAAATAGTAAAGCATAATGTGCTGAAAATGTTGCTTATTTTCTTCCACCTTCAATATTAAAATGGCTGCACAAAAATTCACCAGTTTTGAAAAATCTTTTTTAATGCATGTTGATATGACAGTTGCCACAATACAATCTAATAAAATTTTTTCAAATGAAGTTAAAGACAACTAAGCGCTACGAGAGTCATCTTATGGAAAAATAAACAAACTTTTTGGCCAACTCAATACATACTCAGCTGCTTATCAACTATCAACTATAAACATGGAACATACATACCCTCCTTGTAAATAAATTCCAGATTTCAAACACATCTCTAACAGATTCTAGTTATTACTTCTAGTTCTTCTTGCATTTGCATCATTAAAATGTAAGTTTTAAATGTTTTTGATGGTTCAATTTTGTTAAAAACAGAATTATCTCTTCTTTCTCCAAAATTGCAAAACATTTTCAAATATTAACAAAAGCCAAGGAATAAATCCAAAGAATATTTTCAATTCTATATCATCATTTCTTTCTATTCACCTCTGCATATACACTTGACTTCAGTATTTGTCCACTTGTTTAGGAAATTTTAGTACAAAAACATAAAAGATGTACAAACACTGTCACACAGTCTCCTAGCAGAAGGAGACGTTCTAGGTGCTTGTCACAAAATACTGCGTGACGAAGGCCTTCTTACTGAATGACTAATTAGATGAGAATAATATATTTCATTTTCATCCTTAGAAAATATTTGTTCACCATAAATAACTTGTTCAGAAAGCTGATCTACGATGCTGCCATCTGAAGACCCAGGCTAACATGCTGCTTCCGTACCGTCAGAGTACAGACCAGTGCTGCCCAACAGAAGGGCAGTATGAGCAACACGTGTAATTTTGTACATTTCCCAGTAGCTACACTAAGAAAAGGTGGGGGGGGCATGTGAAATTAATGTTAATATTTTTATTTAACCTAAAATATCCACAATGTTATTTCAACAATGTAGTCAACCTCAAAAATTGAAATAATTTACATTTCTTTTCTCTCTCCAAGTCTTTGAAACCCATGCATGCTTTATGATTACAGCACAACACAAGTGTGCTCTGTAAGTGCTCAATAACTGCACATGGCTGACAGCTACCATACAGGAAAGCGTAAGTCTAAGGTGCTGCTATTTGTCTCTTCACATTTATTTTCTAATACATATAATAGTGAAATATTTTCTTCTGTCAATGTTCTTCGCTTTGCCATTATAGGCAGAAAATGAAAAATTCTGACTTTGCTACTGTGTTCAATCAAAGCTTCAAGTGAACTACAAAGATGGTATCTCAGAATTCCAAAAGGGTTCAATGCATCCGTACAGTCACTGCAAAGACAGAAAGTGAGTTTCTGTTTTTTTGAAAAACTTCTAAAAATAAAGGTCATCTTCACAAACATTTTTCAAGAAAAAAAAAACAAAGGCAGCAAAATCTCAGACATTGCTCATAGGAATATTTTATCAGATATATCTCCCTAGGCAAGGGAAACAAAAGAAAAAAATAAACAAATGGGCTTATATTAAATTGAAAATTTTTTGCACAACAAAGGAAATCATCAACAAAATAAAAACACAACCCACAGAATGGAAGAACATCTGATAAGGGGTTAACATCCAGAATTTATAAAGAACTCACAAAACAACACCAAAAAACCAAACAAGTCATGTAAAAAGTGGGCCAAGGATCTGAATAGACACTTCTCCAAAGAGGACACTTCTCCAAAGAGGACTTCTCCAAATGGCCAATAGACATTTGAAAAGATGCTTAATGTCACTAATCATCAGAGAAATGCAAATTAAAACCACAATAAGACATCACCTCACACCTGCCAGAATGGCTGTCATCTCACACCTGTCAGAACAGCTATCAGTCAATAAATCAACAAACAACAAGTGCTGGTGAGAATGTGGAGAAAGGGGACCCCCTTTGCACTGTTGGTAGGGAGGGGTGCAGACTGGTAAACCCACTGTAGAAAGCAATATGGCAATACCTCAACATATTAAAAATGGATCTGCTTAGCTATCCCACTTTTGGGAATATATCCGAAGGAATCCAAAACACCAATTTGAAAGAACGTGAGCACCCTTATGTTTATATCAGCACTACTTACAATTGCCAAGATAGGGAAGCAGCCCAAGTGCCCATCAGTAGATGAGTGGGATAATACCATGGGACATTTACACAATGGAATACTGCTCAGTCAAAAAAAAAAAAAAAAAAAAGGATAAAATTTTACCCTTTGTGACAGTAAGGATGGACCTAGAGAACATTATACTAAGTGAAATAAGCCAGTCAGAGAAAGACAAATACCATATGATTTCACTCGTATGTGTTGTCTAACAAACAAACTGAACAACAAGGAAGCTGGGGAAAGACTCATAGATGTAGAGCGGGATGACAGCTGGGTGGGTGGGGGGTTAGGGGTGGGGGGACTGAGCAAAAAGAGAATAGGACTCATAGACATTGACAACAGTGTGGCTGATTGCTGGGGGAGGAGAGTATAATGGGATTAAATGGTAATGGAAAAAAATACAATTAAGATTAAATTAAAGAAAAACAAAAAAAAATACTAAGAATAGATCCAGTGGATCTTTATAGTACAAAACTTAAAGAAATAAGACAAACTTGAAAAACATCTTCAGGAAATAGGAAAATATAAAAAGTGACCTAGCAGATTAAAACTAGAAGACTGTTAAAAAAGAAAGTTGGAAGGCTCATACCTACTTCAAGACTTACTATAAAAGCAACAGTACTTAAAAGTGTGATATCAATGAAAGCATAGACATAGAGGTAAAAGGAATGAATCCATGCATGTGTTAAAATTCACAGATTGCACACCAAGCCCCCCCAAAAGCACAAATTTTACTGCACGTAAATTGTACCTTAGTTAAAAAAAATTGTGAATTATGTTTAATTTGGTTAAAAAAAGTAGAAAAGTTAAACAGCTGGGCATAACTAAAGAAAAAATTAGTAAACTGGAAGGTAAATCGAAAGAAATTATCCAGAATGCGGTATTTAGAAGATGTTAGAAGATACGGAGGCTTTCAGTGCAGCAGCCATTGAGGAGCACCAGCCATGGCTCTGCACTACCCCATGACCATGGGTCTCGACAAGGGCCACAGGGTGACCAGGAACATGAACAAGCTTAGCCAACCACCATGAACACCCTCACTAAGCTCACCAAGTTTATGTGGGGCATAATCTGAGAGGTATGCAGGTTTGCCTCATACAAGCACAGTACTTTGGAGCTGCTTAAGGTCTCCCAGGACAAGCTGGCCAAATTCATCAAGAAATGAATGAGGACACACATTCATGCCAAGAGGAAGCAAGAAGAGCTGTGTAATGTCCTGGCTGCAAAGAGAAAAGCAGTTGCCAAGAACTGAGCCCCCATCCTTCCCACTCTGTGCATAATAAAACCTTTACAGAATAAAAAAAACTATAGACATGGAAAAAGAGCAAGAAATCTAACTTAACTGAAGTTCTAGAAGAAGAAGTAGAGAAAGAGTAGGGGCAGCGGCTGACAGTGGCTAAGAATTTTTCAGAAAAGATGAAAGATAACAAATCAAAAGAAATTCAATAAAGCCCAAGCCAGATAAATAAAAGTAAGTTCATACCTAATCAAATCAAAGTGAATGAGAGAACACAAAGAAAGAAAATCAGAAAAGAAACAATAAGAATTAACTGATTACTCAAGAGCAACAGTGCAAACCAAAAAATAGTGGAAGGAAGAAAATGTGCTAAAGCAAAAAAAAAGTATTACAACCTAAAATTCTATACTGTGATAAGATATTTTTGTATATACTGTGATAGATTTTTAAGGCCATAAATCCCTCCCACTTTATATGCATACCCCTTTGAATGTGACACTGTCACTTCTCCCATCAACAGATGGAGCTTAATTCCTCCGCCCTTTGGAATCTGGGGTTGGTGGGCCACCTTAAGTGCTTTGGTCAGTCAAACATTAGCAAATATAATAGCAGAGGTTTGAGCTTGCTTGGCATTTCTACCTTGCTTTTTGAACCCAGCCACCGTGTGAAGAAGCCTAATCTAGTCAGCTTAATGCTGACAGATATGTTGTCTAGTTTCATGTCTCACCCTCGCAAACTACCAGTAATAGAAGTGAGGCCATCTGAGACTATCCAGATGCCACCTGACCTGACAAGTGGCTACAGATACATGAATGGGCCCAGCTGATACCATGTAGACCAGAGACAAGCCATTCCCCTGAGCCTTGCCCAAATTGCTGACCTGTCCAGACTTATGGACAGATACTTGTTTTTGTGACATTAAGTTTGAGATGATTTGTTATCCAGAAATAGATAACTGATACCTAGATCTATCAAAAAATACCTTTTGCCCTGGCTGGTGTAGCTCAGTGGATTGAGCGCGGGCTGCGAACCAAAGTGTCGCAGGTTCGATTCCCAGCAGGCCACATACCTGGGTTGCAGGCCACTGCCCCCAGCAACGGCACATTGATGTTTCTCTCTCTCTCTCTCTCTTTCTCTCTCTCTCTCTCTTTCTCCCTCCCTTCCCTCTCTAAAAATAAATAAAATCTTAAAAAAAAAGAGGTGACTTCTAGGAAATTAAAAAAAAATCTTTCAAGAATAGGATAGAATTAAGACATTTCCAAACAAACAAAACCTGACAGCTAGCCACCTGCAGATACCTGCTAAAAGAAATTCTAAAGACTGTATTATAGGCAGAAGGAAAGAGATTCCACATGGAAGATCAAAGATGCAAGGTATGAGAATAAAAAAAGAGCTAAATATGCAGGTAAATCTATGAAAACACTGCTTTTATAATACAATAATAAAAGTACCTTAAAGGACTAAAAAAATTCACGTTGGCTAGATAGCTCAGTATGTTAGAGCATTATCCCAATACACCAAGGTTATGGGTTCCATCCCTAGTCAGGGCATAGACAAGAATCCATCAGTAGAATGCATAAATAAGTGGAACAACAAATCCATGTCTCTCCTTCTCTCAAATCAATCAATAATTTTTTTTAATTAAAAATAAAACCAATGTTAGCAACCACTTCCAGACATTCTGATTTAATTTACCTGGGACATCTGGGTATTGATATTTTTTTAAAAATCACCTTACCTTGGTTAGGTTTAAACTGCTAGGTTTAAAAATGAAAAAACAAACAAACAAACAAACAAACAAACTGATGCCTGCAGATATATAGTTGGTACTAACACCCACCTTTCTCCTTTTACTTGGCTTGCCTTTTTTGAAGTTACTGACATATGGTTCTCCATTGAAATAAGCTTAAAAAAAACCCTTACTGTCTCTATAATACAAAATGGCTCACTAAAGGCTAAAAAAAGAATTACTTGGGAGACAACATATAATTTTTTAAAAATTACATTTTATTGATTATGCAATTATAGTTGTCCCAATTTTCTCCTTTTGCCCCCCTCTACCCAGTACTCACTCCCCACTCCCTCAGGCAATCCTGACACCTTTGTTTATCTCCATGGGGTCAGGTGAGTAAATTATTTGGCTACTCCATTTCCTGTACTGGACTTTATATCCCCATGGTTATTCTGCAACTACCTATTTGTACTTCTTAATCCCCTCACCTCTTCATCCATTCCCGTACAACCCCTCCCATCTGGCAACCATCAAAACTCTCTCTGTATCTGTGACTCTGTCTCTGTTCTGGTTGTTTGCTTAGTTTATTAGAATCAACTGTTGACAGGTATGTATTTATTGCCATTTTACTGTCAATAGTTTTGATCTCCTTTTTTTAAGCATTTAATTTTTTACATTGTTTTTAAAGATTTTATTTCTTTATTTGTAGACAAGGAAGGGGGGGTTGAAAGAGAGAGAAGCATCAGTGTGTGTTTGCCTCTCACATACCCCCTACTGGGGACCTGGCCCACAACCCAGGCACATGCCCTGACTGGGAATTGTACCTGTGACCCTTTGGTTTGCAGACTGGCACTCAGTCCTCTGAGCCACACCAGCCAGGGCTTCTTCTTTTTCCTAAATAAGTCCCTTTGATATTTCATATAATGGTTTGGTGATGATGAACTTTCAATGTTTTCTCGTCTGGGAAGCTCTTTATCTGCCCTTCGATTCTAAATGATAGCTCTGCTGGGTAGAGCAATCTTGGCTGTCGGTCCCTACTTTTCATGACTTTGAATATTTCTTGCCAATCTTGTCTAGCCTGCAAAGTTTCTTTTAAGAAATCAGCTGACAGTCTAAAGGGAACCCTCTGCTTTTCAGATTCTTTATCTTTAACCTTCGGCACTTTAATTATGATGTGTTTTAGAGTGGGCTGTTTGTATACAACTTATAGTAACAATTTAGGATTTGCTCTTTGTTCTCTGTTAAAACTAAAAGAATAAATAAGATGCAATTTGGGGAGGTTTGGGGTGTTTGTTTATTTGCTTTTTAAAAAAACTAATCAGACCTAATAGCAATAAATCTGACCTCTTTTTAAAAAAACTATTTACTGTATCAGTATGATGATGATCCTGATTGATGAATGAGACTGAGATGTGAAGGAAATGGACCAAAATCAATGTCATTAAAGTAGTTAAAAGCTTTCTGTAGAACTCAGTCAATTAATGCCATATTCTAAAGCTACTGACTTGTGTGAATACTGTTTGTGGTGCTGCATAGTCTATTTTATCCTATTTAGCTTTGTAGGATTTCTCCTATGAATTTCAATTTCAGAGGCGAATATAGTTAAGTGTGTTTCATGAGGATTATATCGTTTGTAAGAAATCAATACATGTCTAATATTTAAAAAAAAACAAGAGGATGGCGTATTTTATTTAAAAATTAGGTAAATACAAGAATAAAGAGTTAAATAAGTTGAAAGCTGAGAGATCTAAAAGAGGTTAAAGTTTTCCATTATAAACCTTGCAGCACCCTAACTTTTAAAGCTACGTATTAATACTATATACACATTGCTTGAATAAAAATAGAAAGGGAAGACACTAAATGCATATGCCTGTCAGGTCATATGGTGTCTATGTGACCAGGTTCTGAAGATACATTCCCGTTCTACTCTGCTGTGACACACACACACACACACACACACACACCTGATCTAAAAATACTGTTTCTTCTTGTTATTGTTTTGGTTTGGTTTTCATTCCCCAAAATACCACTTGCATAGAGTCATCCTGTTAAAATAAAGTTTAAGAAAAGACCTATGAAACAATGTTCTTTTCTAAGATGACATGGTCTTATAAGGCATTTCAGTAACCGTTAGTTGAAAGTAGGTAAATGGGCTCTGAAAGTTCTGCATTTATAAAGAGCCAGCTCTTAATAATTCACATAAATGGGTTGGAATCCTGAACCAGAGAGTTCAAGGCTGCCCCAGGAATGTTGAGCAGCAATCACACACCAGGATTTGAGAAACTAAATGTACAAACTTCTAAAAACTCAAGAGATCTTCATTTAAATATATTAGCATAACTCTTCCAGAATAGTTGAATCCCATGCTGCACCATTTTTGAAAACACAGGTCTAAATCCTAAAGCTTATTTGCTATTAAAGAGCTAAGCCAAAGAACTAAATTGAAAATGTGCTCCTAATGAGGACTTGAACAAATCACAGAGAGGCTTTTTTGGGTCTCTCAGGAAAATGGGAGATAACTGAGTAGAAGAACAGCAACGGTTCATCACAGAAAGTCCTTGAAAATCAAAGCCATACCAACAATTAATGCAATGAGGTTTTGCTTCATAATCTGGTGCCAATTAAAGAACTTTAAGTACTGTTAAATGTCTAGATTTTCCCCCCTAAGAGAATCAGACTTGCATGTCACAGAATGAGCAGTCTACTGACTAAGGAAATGCCTTCTGTATTACTTCAGCATGTTCACTTTTAGAGCAATTCTGTTAAGGGGGGATTTTTTCTGCCAGGTTACATCACTCAGTAGTGGTACCTGAGGAGCCATCTACCAACAGGTGTTTGAAAGACCAACTAATGTTGGTGAACAATAAATTCTCCAAAACTTCAAGAGTTTTTTGTTTCCTATTTAGCTTATGTGCTGCTGGTGCAATAACAAAAGCCAACAAATGGGAAGAAATTCCACTTCTAATAATAGTACCTCCAACAATATGAAACTACCCAAGCACAAGATTATTCACTGCAATATTGTTCATAACTGCAAAATATGGGAAATAGCTTAAATATCCATGCAGAGGAGAGTGCTTGAATAAACTAAGGAAGATCTCTATGAATTGATATGAAGTGATTTCCAAGACATAATGTTTAATGAAAAAAAGCAAAGTGCAAAAGAATATCAAGTATGCCACTTTTTGAATAAGGAAAAAAAGGAGAAAGCCCTGTTGGGTGGCTCAGTTGGTTGAAGCATCATCCTATTCACCAAAAGATTGGGGGATCGATCCCCAGTCAGGACACATACCTAGACTACAGGTTTGGTCCCCAGTTGGGGAGCGTATGGGAGGCAGCCAACTGATGTCTTCTCTCTCCCTCTCTCTCTCAAAACAGTAAAAATATTCTCGGATAAGGATCTAAAAAAGGGGGGCAGGGACAAGAAAATATACATGTATCTGCTCCCTTGTACACAAAGAAACAGAAAGTATAAACTAAGAGTTGAGGCTAACTACTCTAAAAATGGGAAGAAAACCTGGATGGAAGGATGGGAATGGGGTAAAAGGTGTAGCAAGGAGGCAACTGTAGAAGCATGTTAGTTTTACTGACTTAAAAAGTTTAAAATATCACAACAAGAAAAAATGCTAAAGAAACTCCAGATCAACTCTTCTTAGGTCCACTGGAGAACTAAAGTAACAGGCAAACCTCTGCCCCCAAATTGGAGAGAGAGGCAAGTTCAGAGAATCACAGCTCAGTGGAAGCTGAGGCCCAGGAGCAAAAGCCCACTGCTGGAGCAGTGCCCACAGGACCACTTAACTGTAACTGACAACTGCTCCAGACTCAGTGTGGACAACCTGAGAGTTAAAACCCCAGGGGAATGAATAATCCAAAAAGGAAATTAAGTGAACAATTTCATTCATACTAGCATCAAAATGAAACAAATACCTAGGAATAAACTTAACTCCGGAGGAGAAAGATTTGTACATTGAGAACAAAACACTGTTAAAAGAAATTAAAGAAGATACAAATAAATGAAACAACATTCCATATTCAATAACTAGAAGACTTAACACTGTCAATACAATCCCCTAAGAGATCTACAGACTGAATGCAATTTCTATCAAAATCCTAATGTCATTTTTTGCAGAATAGAAAAACCCACCCTAAAATTTCAGAAAGGATCTCCAGGGACTCTGAATAGACAAAACAATCTTTAAGTTTGAGGTCTCACTCACATTTATTGATTTCAAAATTTATTACAAAGCTACAAAATCAAAACAGTGTGGCACTGACGTAAAGACAAACATACAGGCAAATGAGATACAATATAGAACCCAGAAACAAACTTTGGCATATACAGGATGGGGCAAAAGTAGGTTTACAGTTGTGAATCTGCAAAACGCAGAAGTTATTATTCTTGTATTGTTTATTAATTATTGTATTATTTTCCATATGAAAAACTGTAAACCTATTTTTGTCCCACCCTGTATATGGTCAAATGATTTTTTACAAGGGTGCCAAGATCATTAAATGAGGAAAGGACAGTCTTTTCAACAAATAATACTGGAAAAAATGAATATTCAAATGCAAATAAATGAAGTTGTACACTTACCCTATAGTGTATACAAAATTAACTCAACATGGGTCAAAGACCTAAATATAAGGGCTAAAACTCTTAGAAAAAAGCATAGGGGAAAAAACTTCAGGAAACTGAATTTGGCAATGATTTCTTGGAGGTGACACCAAAAATACAAACAAAAGAAAAAATACATAAAATGGATAACACTGAAATTAAAAAGCAACCCATGGAACGGGAGAAAATATTTGCAACTCATTCATCTGATAAAAAGTTAACATTCAGAATATATTAACTCCTATAATTCAAGAATAACAACAAAAAAACTCACCTGATTTAAAACTGGCAAAGGACTTAGACATTTCTCCGAAGAAGGTATACAAATCAGTAATAAACACATGAAAATTGATGCTCAACACCACTAATCATTGGGGAAATGTAAATCAAAATCACAACAAGATGCCACTTTATACCCATTAAAATAGTTACTTTTTAAAAAAAGAAACAAAAAGCAGAAAACAACAGTGCTAGAGAGGATATGGAGAAACTGAGACTGTGCACCGTTGGTGGGAACGTGAGACTGTGCAGCCACTGTGGAAAACAGCACGGTGGTTCCTCACAAAATTGAGGACAGAATTACTGTATGATCCAGCAATTCCACTTCTGAATGTACCCAAAAGAACTAAAAGCAAGGTCTCAGATATTTGTACATCTATGTTCATAGCACAACATTATTCACAATAGTCCAAAGGTAAAGACAACCCAAATTTCCACCAGCAAATGAATAAACAAGATGTGGGTATGTACTATATATAACGGTATGTGTGTATAAACACTGTTCAGCCTTTAAAAGGAATGAAATTCTGATACATGCTACAACATGGTGAACCCTGAAGACATTACGCTAAGTGAAATATGCCAGACACAAAAGGACAAATATTGTATGATTCCACTTATATGAGGTACTTGAGTAGTCAAATTCAGAGGCATAAATTAGAACCGTGGTTCCCAGGCACTGAGGAGAGGGAGAATGGGGAGTTACTGTTCAATGCGTATGGGATTTTAGTTTGGGATGATGGAAAGTTCTGGAGATGGATGATGGTGGTGGTTTCAAAACAATGTGAATGTACTTAATTCATTCTGAAATACATACCTAAAAATGGTTCAAATGGCAAATTCCATGTTATATATATTTTACCACAATAAAAATTGTTTAAAAAATGGCTGGCATACGTTTTGTGTTGTTTTTGAACTTGTATGATGCTGGTAAAATAATAAAACAAAGAGTGAGGTAGATGCCAAGTTTGAAAACAAGTTATACAAAACCAGATACTGCTTGTTTCCACTGGTGGCAGAGAAACTTAAAGTAATTAAGTTTTTAATTACTCACAGTCAGTAGAAAGTTGCTTTCTTTTTTCCATCAAGGATTTTTGAACACACAAGAGGCACGGGGTTAGGAACTGGGAAGACAATGTGTTGCTCTAGGCCTGCTTACACTCAGAGCCCAAGAGACAAGGTGTTTCTAAACAAACTCACTATTAGACGACACACTGATCAGGTTTAGGCATAAGATTTATTGGAAAACTTCTAGCTGGATCCAGAATGTTCACTCTTTGTAATTGACATTCTGCATTCTTAAGGCTACAATTCTTCTTTATGATAGCTACTTATGGTGCTTCTCTTAACTGTTTTGGATCTATTCCAGAATGACATTTAAACCATCTTTGGTCTACTTTCCTTGAGCCTTCCCAGGCTAACTAAACATTATTTTGAGGGCACAAAGCCCTAAGGGTTTGGCTCCAACCCAAAACTACCTTGTGATATTAATCAAATGGTGACAATTTAGAAAGTGGCTACACAATTATTGTGGACAATAGGGCTAAATATCTCTATTCACTTTTGCTGAAATGTAACTGCAGAGTGAAAAGGCTCTGAGGAAGGAAAAAAAGAAAAGCAGAACATCTTTACTCTGTGAATCATAAGTGAAACCTGAAATAGCAACTCTCTTGGGAACTAATAGGTTTATGAAATCCAAAATGACTACAGCCTTTAAGTACGTCAAAAACAATTTTAAATCATATTTTAGGGCACCAAACTTATTAAATTTCCTCCCCCTGTCTTTATGAGCATTTATAATTCAACCTCTTCCTTTCTAGCATCTCCAATCTCCTCCTCTATTGGCTGCTTTCTCTTTGCCTTTAAACTAAAACTGATCTCCTTAATCTTGACAAATCTTTAACTTGGGTGTCCTCCCTTCCAAATAGTCTCACCTCTTGTTACTATCAAACTTCTGAAATAGATTAAAATAGTCTAAATCTGGCTTCTATAGAAACTGTTCTATCACTAATTTACCAAAAACCAAACTCTGTACTCAGTCATTAACCTTAACTGTGTCATTCAATTTCCCCTAGTGATTACTACCATCTCCTTTCAAATTTCCCTTTCCTGGGCTCACACAACTAAAATTCCCCCCTTAGCTTCTACAACTAAACTCTAAATCTTCTTTTAACTCTCAGCCACTCTTGTTCCCTGTAATTTCCTCAACAAGCCTCCTTGCAACCCTTAATTTTGAGCATTCCCCAGGGCTCAATCCTTGGAATCGTACTCTTCTATTTACACATTCTTTAAGAGGGCTCAAACATTTTCATACCTCCAACTATAGCCTTTTAAGCTGGATCACTCTAAAATTTAGATTCAGTTCAAGATTTACTTCCAAATTTAAATCTTCTTACTGGAAATTGCTTGAAGTGCCTGGCTGTCATTTCAAATTCCACACAAGCTGAGATATATATTTCTGGAGGCAGCCAAACAGTTCAACTCTGACTTCTCCTCACCTGATTAAATTCTACCACTCCTTCAACTCAGTCATCACTTTCTTGGGAAAACACTTTCTGAGAATCTAATTAGCCTAATGCCCATGTACCTCTCTTTTATAGCACTGATCAGAGCTATAATTTTCCATTTATTTTGTGATTCTTTAATGGCTACCTCTTCTAGTAGATGGCAAGCTCCACGAGAGCAGGGACATGTCTTTTAGGAGTGGGAGGTGAAGGGTTTGATAATGGCTGTATTCCCAGCATCTACCATTAAGTTTTAGGCATGTACTAAATAATATTTATCCAAAGTTTGTCAAATGAATGAATAAAAGCACTCTAAATTTTACCTAGGTACTGAGTCTCCCGTCAACCACATTTCTATCTCACTGTTACTAGTTCACTGTAGTTTAAGTCTTTACCATACAATTTAATTACAAAAGCAATTTATTTAATGAGCTCCTTCAGATTTTCCTTACTACAGTCCATGTTGCACAAGAATAATTTCCTTATTTTATTTTTTTAAAATTTTAAAAAGATTTTATTTATTTTTAGAGAGAAGGAAAGAGAAAGAGAGGGAGAGAGACATCAATGGGTGGTTGCTCTCACGTGCCCCCAACTGGGGACCTAGCCCACAACCCAGGTATGTGCCGTGACTGGGAACTGAACCCATGATCCTTTGGTTTGCATGCCCGGGCTCAATCCACTAAGCTATACCAGCCAGGGCCAATTTCCTTAATTATTTTACCATGCAATTCTCCTACCCAATAACCTTCAGTGACTTTCTATTTCTGTCAAATACAAATCTAAGCTAACACAGACATTTCACTTAAAAGTTCAATTTGCCCAGAACATGAAAGTCAGGTGCTTAGGGCAGCCTTTCCCACCAGCTATGGCTTTGAAAGACACTGACATGAGCCTTCTCTTTGACTCTCCCTTATTCTCCTTGAAGACCACCACTAGTGATATTACCTTGGCAATGTGACTCTTGCATCACAAATGCCTAAGATTAACCAAGTTTTGTTGATAGCACATTTTATAACCATCTCTTAGGAAGTGTTTCCTATAAAGTATGATTATATTATTATTTATAACATTCTTCTCAATTACAGTATCAAATAGTCTCATTTTATAAATTTGTCCCTAAATTCTAATCACAAATTCAAAAATTTTAAGTAAAATTATGGCAAATTAAATTTAGCTTTTTAAAATTTAAAAATGAACACTAGTTCAACATTAGAAAAATCCATTAATGCAGCATATCCATTAAGAAACTGCAAGTTTCTTTCTCAAGGGATTGTTTCTGTACAAAATAAAATGTAAAAAACATACCTAAAAATAAAAACTTCAATAATGTGTGACTATGCTATGATACTTTAATCTCTGTGAAATAATAGTACGTATTACAACCGAGTGGTTTGGTTTCTCTTTAATATTTAAGTCCAATAATTTAAAATGGGTTTTCTGAGGGTAAGTATGCTTCTTTCCCAGATGGATGGATGATTCATGTTACTTATAGTAAGATGAATGGTGAGGCAAGGAGACTTGACTTTGGGTGGTAAACACACAACACGACGTACAGATGATGTATTATGGAGTTGTACGCTTGAAATGTGTAGTTTTATTAACTGATGTCACCCCAATAAATTCGATTTCAATAAAAGACAATTTGGCCATAGCCAGGTAGCTCAGTTGGTTAGAGTGTTGTCCTGCTACACCAAGGAAGTGGGTTCGATCCCCAGCAAGGCACATACAAGAATCAACCAATGAATGCATCAGTAAGTAGAACAACAAATCAGTATTTTGCTCTCCTTTCCTCACTAACTTTAAATAAACAAGTAAGAATTTTAAAAAAGAATGGATGTAATAATAATAATAATAAAAGACAGTTTGAAATAAACTCCAAAAAATGTTAAATAGGCAACATACACATATATGGCTCATATATTTTCACTAAAAAATGAAAAATATAAAGAACACAGCGGAAAGCTTCCCATCTACTTTAACCCTCCATTACCTTAGTTCCTTCTGCACCCCTCCAGTGTATTCTAATGCAAATGCAAGCAAAGAATAGCAAATATTTTTATTCTTCCTCCTTGATTACAAAAAAGATAGTATACTCTCGAGTGGTAACTTGACTTTCTTCATTTAACAACAGATCTTGAAGACCTTTCCATATCTGACATAAAGAGCTTCTTTTCCACAGCAATATAACAGTTCATTGTATAGATGCACAATAATGTATTTAACTATACAATAGTGCATTGTACTGCAGCACAATTATTTATTTATTTCCTTACTGAGAAGTGTTGGGTTGCTTCCAATTGTTTTCTATTACCAAAAAATCCTTCAATAAAACCCCTCCCACTGTTCATTCATCACAGTTACATACACATTTTCGGAAGTAGGACTGTTGAGTCGAAGAATATATACATATATTTGTAATTTTAATAATTCTCCATTTCTTTTTTAAATTATTTATTTATTTCTAGAGAGAGAGGAAGGGATGGAGAAAGAGAGGGAGAGAAACATCAATGTGTGGTTGCCTGTCATGCACCCCCAACCAGGGACCTGGTCCCCAACCCAGGCACGTAGCCTAACTGGGAATCAAACCAGCAACCCTTTGGTTCACAGGCCAGCACTCAGTCACTGAGCCACACCAGCCAGGGCTCAATTTCCTTTTCTAACAATCTCTCTCCATTAATTTCCATTTGATATGACAGAAGTTAAAATTCAAGGGATGATGACTTTTACTTCCACTCAATGAAGGATTATTTACTACAGGAATTGCCCTATAGTAATTAACTAGACAGAATACAAGAAATAATTTTTAGTCACTGGACAACAGGCAGCCTAGAACTGTAAATCCTAAAAGAAAGAAAATAAACACGGTGAACCTGATGATTACCCCAGCTTACTGCCTGGAGATGGTTTCTAGGCTGCAGTACAGGGAGGGAGAACCCAAACAGAAACCAGCCTTCTTACAGAACAGAGGAGAGAAATCCAAGTTCAGGGAATCCATGGTGGCTAAAATTTGCAAGACAGAATCCTGGAAAGGACAGTTGCACAAAAATCCCAGGACAGCTGCAGAAGGATTCCTCTGAGTCAAGTCCTGTCCTATGTATGTGTGGTGGGAAATAAAATACAAGAGCAAATAGACCAAATTAATTCCTGAAGATCACACAAGGAAGGGAGGAGTTCATTTCCACCAACTAAAAAGGAAGGACCTCATGTAACTCGGGACATTGGGTTGAGTCCCAGAAGAGCCACATCTTAGCAGAACAATTCAATTAGGCACAGACGTGAAGGCTTGCCCTTGAAAAGCCTCAAAACAAGTCTCTGAAGGACCAAACTAACCTCAGTACCAGGCAAAATACAACACTCTTGAAAAGAATTCAACAAAATTCTGCACTTGAAGATGTAAAAGTCACAATGGCCAATATCCAATAAAAAATTAGCACACGTGCAAAGGAGCAGGAATGTGATCACCAGGAGAAAAATCAATCATTAGGAAAAGACCAAGAAATGACTGATGATGGAATTAGCGAATGAAGACCTTAAAACAGCTATTGTAAGTATACTTAAGGATATAAAGGAAAACATGAGCATAGTTAAGAGAGAAATGGAATATATACATACACACACATATGTATATAAAAATATGACCCAAATCAGACTTCTACAGATGAAAAATAGAGTATCTTAAATAAAAAAATTCACTAGATGGCATTAATAGCAGACTAAAAACTATAGAAGAAAAGATTGGTGGACACAGAGATACAGCAGTGGTGATTACATAAAACGAAATTGGGAGTGGGGCTACTGTTGGGAGGAGGGGAGGGTGAGGAACAGAGCCTTTCAATTTGTGAGTCAGTAGCCAGCACTTAATCTTTGTAAGATGAGAACTCAGGAGAGAAGGAACAAAAAAACTATTTGAAGAAATAATGGGCACGTGGTATGTGTTCAAATATTGACAGATTTAAATAAAAGTAGGAAAGGGATATAAAGTATGAAAAACAATAATATGAAAATACATTATATATATGTGTGTGTGAAACTTATCAGAAAAGCCATGTGGTAACACAGAACTGAAGCTTTGAATTTAAAAAGACTTGAGTTGGCATCTAAACTGTTTCTTAATACTTATGCAAATCACAGCCCATCTGATTCATTTTTTTTAAGTCTGTAAACAAGGCTGACATTTATCCTATCTACTACATACCATTATCCAGAACTGTAAATGAGATACAAAGGGTTCCATAAATTAAATGTTGGATAGCAACTTGACTCAGAATGATGAAACATTTAGGGACAAAGTGGTTAGGTCCACAATCCGTTTTTAAAAAGCAAGAATATTAGGGAGTTCCTCTCTAATAGTTATACCTGGCTCTACACTTCCCCTATTGTAAAGGAGTTAAGAAAAGTTTCAAAACACATTTAAATGAAACAACTCTCAAGTCACCTTTTTGATGCCAAATAATAATCTTGCTTATTAATTAACCCATAAAGTAAATGCTCAGTAAATATTTATAAATGAATGAGTAAAAAGTATACAGTAGAAATATAAAAGTAACTGCTTTTCTTCTTTTGGTTACAAAGATAAGCCAAATGAGAAACTGGAAAAAAAATTTGAGGAAGACCTCTAAAATGACTAATTCCTCCTATCTCCTAGTTTGTAACTGTACATTTCAAGATGATACAAAAGGCAGCCATGACTGATGTGGCTCCAGAGGTTGGATGTCGTCCTGCAAACTGCGGTCACTGGTTTGATTCCTAGTCAGGGCACACTCCTGGGTTGCAGGCCAGATCCCCAGTTGGGGGTGGTGCAACAGGCAAACCTATTGATGTTTCTCTTTCTTCTCTAAAAATAAATAAAGTCTTTTTTTAAAAAAATAGCAGCAATGAAATTGCTGGAAAGGAGATACTACTTATTCAAAATCAAAACAATTAGGTTGAACCACATAAAAGTGCTGCTTTTATAAGTCAAACATCATCGAATATTGGTAATTTCTTATGGTTCAATCTAATGCAACCAATGAAGTCTAAAAACAATGCTCCAAGGACAGTGGGGAGAGGTGCAATGGGCTGTGCAAAAGGGAAAGCTACAGAGCAATATTGTGGTGCAGAAAACCCCCAAACCACTCAATTTAAAACCTTTACCAACAACTAATATTTACATGTACCCTGTAAACTCAAATGCTGTACCCTGCTACTCTCTGGAAGCCCACAGCACCCCACTGTGTATTTGTAGGTGTTGAGAAAGCAGGATGTTGTGTAAAGAGCCAGAGGGAAGGACTGCAGAGTAGGAGAGGCAGACTGAGACCGTGAGGCCCAGGACAGTGAATTTGTTTCCGTAAGACGACAGCAACCACACCAGTGTCTTCTGACTTCTGCTTTCACACCCGGATTTCCTCTACTCCGGTACACTATAGAGTTGAAAAATCAATATATAATAGTATAAATCCTCGAAACTTCTTGTGATGATAAAGAACAACCACCAGATACACTAAAGGTTTTTATCTATACATATAACAAATAGCCAGGTCCTAATAAATCTATCAAATTTGAGTTTTAATATGAGATTATAGAATTTGAACTTTCAAAACTATTCAAAACTAACTCTGCTATCTAATTACCTCAGAACAAGGTTACATACTGAAAATATTTTTCATTGTCCTTAATGAATGATTAATTTACAATATGTACTTAAACTCCAATATTCTATTTAACAGCAATATAAAAGTCCTTACACACTACTTTCCCTCCGAAAAGCTGCCAACTTTGGGGGAAATTTCAGTGATTTTGTGGATGAAAAAGGGCCACACACTAAACCTGACAAGTTCAGGGGGGGCCTGAATGGGGGGGCCTTACAAACTCAGAGCCTGAAAGTAACCACATAGGACAGTCTGAACATAACTGAAAGTAGGTAAGGGTGGGTAGTCACATCCTAGGCCTGTAGCTTCCTTGACAAAAGTCTATCTTTACCTTAAGAAAAGCTGTCTATTGTCTTTCTGCATCTAAGGTAACACCCTTGGAATGTCAGAGTAACCCCCCTTTTCTGGACCCTGCAAGGTACAACCTCCCACCAGAGCACAAGACCACAGGAGCCCCTAAATGGTAACTATCCTGTACCCACCCATGCAAAAGCATGTGTCTCTCCATCCAACTTTTTTTCCAGTCTCAGAGATTTCCCCTTTTTGCTTTCTCCTGCCTCCCTAATCTACCACCAATGAATTTCATGTAACTCTCCTTATGTCTCCTCCTCTGATTTTAATGCATAAACTGCCAAACTGACATTCTCTGGAGCATTTTCTTAATCCGTTGAGATTTTGCTTCCCAGCAATTGTTGTCAGTTTGGCTCAAATAAACCTAAAATAAAAATCTCTACAGGTCCGGATGTTTCTTACATTGACGATTTTTATATTTATCTCATTTTACAAAGGGCAAGAGATACAATCAATGCCTGCGGTTTCTCAGCTGATAAAATAGCTATGTCCTTAGTCACTCACTGCACTCGATGGAGGATCTGTTTTAAGTAGACAGTCTCCAGAATAGAAGAGCTATATTCTTCCCCCTTACATGAGAAAACAGTTTTCCTTTGTGTGATAGACAGTATATTCTAAGTTTAGCCATTATTTAAGCTGAAAAAAAAAAAACAAAAAACACTTGGTAGAACCAAATTCTTTTGCCCAGAGAATGCACCCCTTTGCACTCCATAATCTCACAGCATACACATTTTAAATACCTGGTAGGACTATATCAATGTTTTTGAACTTTTCTCTTAAGACATTTAAAATAGAATATAAAGCCTTATCTTCAGTGATTTCATCTGCAACAACAAAGGGAAAGGAACCACCATTTATGGACAAATGTAGTTTGATGGATGGTCTATATATTTTAAATTTTTTTATCCTCACCATAATCCTGTTGGGGGTAGGTTTCATACCTCCATTTTATAAATAAGAAAATTGCAGGTTCAAGAGATTAATCTGTCCAAGGTCACAGTAAGTGGTAAGAGATCTAGGTTTTTATCTCCGCACATAGATTTTTATCTATACATTTTGTAGTTCAAAGCCCATTCTGTTTTTCCACTCACAATACTGCTCCTCCCAAGGACTCCACATGACTACAGGACCTCTCTCTTCTGGTTTTTATCTCACAGTAATAGGTGTGCTCAGCTGATGGCACTAATCAACAGGTGGCAGATTCTGTTCATGACTGAAACTCTCCACTTCACGCCCCCTGGTCCAATTTTGTCCACTGCGTGTCGTCTCTCACTCACCCGGCAGACCTACTGCGGCCAATGCAGGAACTCTGGGAGTTCGGTTAAGAGACCTGCAGGCTGTCTTTCTAATTTAAACTTAAATTACAAATGAAACCTTCCTAGATAACAGAACACTTCTTTAAACATGATTTCCTTTTCTTTGGTTCTTTTTTCTTTTCTGTAATTTTGGATTTGAATTGATTTTTGACTTATATTCACATTCTCCTGGCTAATTTGATTTCACCTTACTGTTTATCTTGCTTATTATTTTAATTATACATCACATTTGGTATTTTTAAAAGAAACCCAAAACCATTTTAAGAGTGTGTTCTGTTTTACAAGTGTACAAATACAAGAATTTAAGTCAGCACTCATTTTTCACTATGACTTCTCCCATAAAGAGTTACAGATGTTATTCAAGCCTTCAATAGGTATTGTAAATACCATGCATTCAACCTAACAAAATTTTCTAATTTCAGTAAAGTTATTAAGGGTGAAGGAAAATGGATGCTTGGTTCTCTTAGTCCATTGTTTTTAGATTCCAGTCCACACTGCTTGTTCCTCCACACACTATTTTAATGCAGATACAAGGGTTAGTACTAGCAAGTTGTGGGGGCCATCCTTGAGATTCTTTCTTAAGCTTCAAATTTATTTAGCTCAACCAAAAACAGATGAGTCACTTATGACTTAGGGTTTCATAAGAATATTGTCCTTCTCAAGTTGAAGGAGCTACAGCACCTATTACAACCAACAAATCAGGCATGCTGAAGAAGAGATCCATTCATTAACCAGGTTGGGAGGCATTTTAACATAGCTACATTAAGGAATACCACATGAACTAACAATTTAAGAAGAACAAAAAACACTAAAGAGATTTTCTTTCTGATCCCCCATCCATTTCTTCTACTATATGCCCATAGCATCTAATTCATCTTTCTCTTATGGTCCTTACTACTTTATAAAGTATTATGGTTTTTAGAATGAAGGTATCTTTTTCTTCTAGGTCCATGCTGTCCAATAGAAATATAATGGGAGCCACATATATTATTTTATCTTTTCTAATAGTCACATTAACAAATAAAGAGTAAAATTGATTTCAAAACCCAACATACCCAAATATTATCATTTAAAAATGTAGCAATATAAAAATTAATGAGATACTTTACATTTTCAGGAGGGGATACTAACTCTTCAAAATCAAGTGTATATTTTACACTTACAGCAGATCTCAATTCAGATAACTTATTTTTTAACTGTTTAATAGCTACATTTAGCTGGTGACTACCACATTGGACTGCTACTGGGACAGGAAGAAAAGGAATGTCCAGTTATTTTACACTGGACAGACTTACTTTCAAATCTTAATTCTACAATTTACTGGCCCTAAAGAAGATTCCTCATTAAAATAAATAAACCTTAAGCCTGGACAGTGTGGCTCAGTTGGTTGAACATCGGTCTGTGAACCAAAAGGTCACCAGTTCTATCTCCAGGTTAGGGCACATGCCTGGATTCCAGGTTCAGCCCCCCTTAGTGCACTAGCGAGAGGCAACCAATGAATGTTTCTCTCTCATATCCATGTATCTCTCCTTCTCCTTCTCCCTCCCGTAACCTCTCTCTCTAAAAAAATAAATATTTAAAAACATTTTAAAATAATAATACACTTCTCACAGGATTAATGCGATATAATGCCTAGAAAACATCTTGTCCCTTACAAGGCACACAGAAAGTCATTATCAAATATTTGTATCCTCTACACTAAACACAGTGTTCTGTAAATACTAAGTATTCAGTAAATGTTTGCTGAAAGAAGAAAAATTAATGTGCATGACATCCTATAAGCCATCCCCATTCAATTGCTTCTTTTAAAACGACTACATAAGTATCTCAAAAATATTTTTGGATTGTTACAGATTAAATTTGTTTTGAACACATTAGGAGAAATGTACAAAAGAAAATGTACCATTTTATCTTTTGGATTGATCAAGCATTTTGTTTTCTTCCAAAAAACAATGAATTATTAAGCAACTATGCGCTGTAAAGCACTTTTATCAAGCAGCTGCTTAAAAGTGTTTGCCATAAATGACAGTGCTATTTTATAGGTAACTCTCGATTATCTACAGAAATATTTTTATCTTGGGTTGGGATAAAAACACATTCCATTTCTGGGCTTTACTTGGAGAACCAGCCAGTGGTACATGTAAGATCCTTTATAAACAGGCTCTGAAAAAATTCTCAAACTCTTCTTCAGTCAGTATAGCCCCCTGAAATGATCAAAGCATCTCTCCTCTTCTCCTGTGCTTATAACTCCAGTGCAATCTTTTGTATTTCTACAGATCACAAAATCACAAAGTACCAGCCAGAAACATCTTAAGAGATAATCCAGTCTTAGTATTTTCCAAAGCATGTACCATAGGTGGTAAGCAACATGATTTTAGGTGGTATGCATTAGAATTGTGTACTTCGATCACTATATAATTTTGTTTAGTATACATTAGAGAAATATAATTAGTACATCAAGCTCAAGAATTCATGGATATCTTCAGTTACAATAGGACTAAAGTAGTCCCTACTTAAGGAGGGGAAAGTGATACAATTTTTAGGCTAAGAGTGGCAGAGCTGAGTTCCATCCACGTCTAAATCTTAATTTTGTGCACTTTTCATTGCTCTAAAAAACGTATTCTATGACACCAAGCGATCAACACTCTTACATAACAGTTTCTCGATCAGTCTCATTTATCAAACCAACTGTAAGAGATGGTGGTGTCGTAAAGTGCTAGTGTTCTTCCACAATGAGAGGTCCAGAACAGGAGATCAATAATGCCTTGATTATGTGGTTAGACTGCTTCCAACCACTGAGAGTTACCATAGGAGGAAATTCCTATGGCTCAAACAAAACAATCACAATACATCCTAAAGCCAAACAATGTTTGGATTAATTGGTGTTTGTGTTATTCAGACCACTACTTCTCTCGTGAATGAATAAGGAATCAGAAGATGATACACATATAAATCTTAGAAACTGCAGGTATATCTCATTTTACCATACTTCACAAATGTTGCATTTTTAACAAATTGAGGGCAAGACCCTCCACTAGCAAAAAGATTACAAGTTCAGTAGTCTGAACTGAATCTGTAACACCTGAGGTATAACTGTATACAATACATAATACAGGGAATATATATACACAAGGGGGAACCTCCCAAAACTGAAATATATTTATAAAAAATTGTGTATTCTTACACAAAATATTGTATTCTTACATGCCTAAACTTCAGTCACCTTCAAAGTACTCTCCATTTGATGCAATACACCTATTAAGACATTTTTTTTCCACTGCTCAAAACAGTTTTTGAACTCATTGATTTTGATGCTTTTGAGTGCTTCTGCAGTTTTTTATTTCACCTCTTCTACACTGACAAGACATTTCCCTTTGAGGACTTTCTTCATCCAGGGAAACAAAAAAAAGTTGTTCAGGGTAAGATCAGGTGAATCGGAAGCATTGGACACAGGGGTCATGCTGTTTTTGGTCAAAAACTGCCAAACACTCAGCACAGTGTGGACAACTGTGCTTGTAAATCACCCACCATGAAATGGGCAAGTGGGCTGAAAGAGGCTTCAAAAAAAATTCACTGAACCAAGCGCAGCCTCTCACAACGCCAGCTAGTACATGGATACAGGTGGGTTCCTAGAACACTCACCTAGCAGGGGAAACCTGTACTACAAGGGGTCCACCTCCATAATAAAATTCTGGTGCCTTTTTTTTTTTGGTCCCGCCTCATACAAGGAACAACTCAGGTTAAATAACAGGGATCTTAAAATTGTATTATTACTCAAGCCTCTAATTTAACACATGGGAAACTGAGACTCAAGAGTGGTAAAATGACTTGCCCACAGTCATTCAATTAGTTAATGACAGTGCCAGCTGCAGTTCTCATTCACAATCTATGCCACTCCATGGATTCTATACAAAGAGTAGAGGGATATATCTAATTTTTTTATGTTATAGTAGCACAAATCTTGCTTAAAAGGAATTTAAAAATTCTTTTCATTAAGCCGTGACTGGTGTGGTTCAGTGGGCTGAGCATCATCCTGCAAACTGAAAGGTTACTGGTTCGATTCCCAGTCAGAGCACATGCCTGGGCTGCAGGCCAGGTCCCCATTTACGGTATGTGAGAGGCAACCAATTGATATTTCTCTTGCATATCGATGTTTCTCTCCCTTTCTTTCACCCTTCCTTCTGCTCTCTCTAAAAAGACAAATAAGTAAAATCTAAAAAAAAAATTCTTTTCATTAAGAAGGAAATCTGCTGATCATGAACTCAGACTAGTAATTAAATTAGCTTTGTCTAATAATGCTGGCCTATCTGCCTGAGAAATCCATTAATACTTCAATGCATACTAGCTGTTGCTACCCAACTGTTTTTGTTGGTGAAGTGAAGAAGGTTCTATGTGAACACCAGGCATTCCAACAGTCACATAGTAATGTCCCCAGCTGCAGCCATCCGTGGTAGACTGGAAAAATGATGGTCTTTGAAGTCCAAAAGAATTTCCTGAATATCAGCTCAACCACTTAGGCTATAATGCTGGACAAATTACTTCATCTTTCTGAGCCTGTTTCTCAACTAAGATAATAAGATAACACCATCTACTTCACATGGCTAACAAAAGTATTAAATGACATATTACAGATAATGTGGTATTCTATCTTAGAACACAGTTAAGTGAAGGTTAAGAATATAGTAAGAAAAATGTTCACCTATAAGTTTGAAAGTGGGTTTATAGTTTGTAATGTTGAAATGTTAACTCCTGTTCAATACAAAAAATAGGTCATCTTAAATATTTGCAAAGCATTCACTCTGTGCATAGCTTAGAGATAACAGTTTACAAATTTACAGTCTGAAATTAATATACCAAGAAGTCACCAAGAAATTCAGAAGAAATATTTCATAATTTTTAATATTAAAAATTATACTTAGGTTCTAGTTTTATTTTTTAAGTCCTTATCAGAGACATACATGGAAGTATGAAAGAAAAATGAGGTAGCGCCTGGGACTTGCTAAAACATGCCTGTTTCCCAAACCCTGTGCCCCCCACCCCAAAAAAGATAGTTAAAGTTGGGTGATGCATACATGGGAAGTCATACTATTCTATGTATGTTTGAAACTTCCAAATTAGAAAGGTTTTTTTTTAATCTAACAAACAAAAAAACTAAGAAAAACTATGTACAGCACTAATAAACTCCTCAGGAACAAACATCTCCATCTAAAACTTCTAAACACAAGACACTACTAGTCATTTCAGCCAAAAATACAGAAAGTATTTTAAAATTACTCTTAACCGAAGTATGTCTTATCTCTTTATCAAATACTAACTAGAGAGCCGTATCTTCTCTTGCATCAGTATTAACTACTCTTCTACCTTTTACTCCACGGTGTATTTATTCTCTCTCTCTCTCTCTCTTTCTTAAGTGTCAATCTATATTGGTCCTTAGCCTTGTCACCCTCCTGATGTCCCAGGAACAAGGCTGGCTGAGACTCTGGGCCCAAGACCTGGGCCTCCAATGCCCTTCCCGGCACATGTTGGAGCTCAGCCAAGGTCCTACATAAGCCCTTGACCTCCTGCATGTGGAACAGATAGACTGCACTCGCCCCCAGCATCAATCCTACACTGGGGATCCAGAGCAGTATGGCAACTTCCCTGACCTCTCCTCCAGCCACCAGGGCACAGAGTGATGCCAAGAGAAGCAGCCTTACACCAATCACGCAGCCAGTGAAGGTGGCCTACCAACAAGCTAGAGCCACAGCCAGATCCAGCTCATCCAGGCCTCCCTTAGCACATTGATCAATGGTGACCTCTCTGCTGGTCCATGGGCAGAGCTGGGGTTGTGGTAGAGTAGGCTGTGTCTCACACACAGAGTAGCCATCAGGGCCTCATGGGCCGGGGCGGGCAGGCACTGTGAGGGTCATGAGAATTTTGAGAATCATACAGGAGAGGTAGAACCCAGAAACGGCTTTATCAAGTATATAGTCGATGTGGATGTCACAGGAAAATGGCTCCAGGTCCTGCTGGTTGACATAGCAGTTCTGAGGTTCATTTTTCCTTTTCCCTATACTTTCTAGTTATTTTTTCATTAACCAGAACTACTAATCAGTAGACACACACGCTAGAACTCTACTGTCCTACCATTACTACTATTACACCTACTTTTTAACAGTGGGCCCATTGGATACTTGACCTTTTAAAAAACATGACTCATCACACGGTATTTTAAAAAGGAAGAATCCTTGGATTAACACACACCTTCAAAATAATGGCCAAACTGACTGAGAAAAAGCTGTAAACAGATCTAGAGTCTGTATGCAATTTTAGTATAGTTTCTACATATATTTTTAATTTGTTGGCACACTCAAATGATGCATTAGTCAAACTATGACTAATATCAGTTGAAATTATTTAAAGGTAACCATAATGCCTTTAAGTATATTTTGCAAGTGAACTGCTATATAACTTTGAACACTACGCTATGGAGAACGTTAACATATTTGAATTTAAGGCTTAAACTGGTCCTGGTGGGTAGCTCAGTTGGTTAGGGCATCGTGCTGATATGCCAAGGTTGAGGGTTCCATCCCTGGTCAGGGTACACACAGGAAGCAACCAATGAATGCATAAATGGGTAGAGCAACAAATCAGTGTCCCTCTCTCTCTTTCATCAAAAAATAAAAAATATGTTTTCTAAAGACTTAACCTGATAATCTGTATGAATGTCCATGTGCTGTGCTGCACACCAGAAACTAATACAAAGAAGTACTGAATATAAACTGTAATAGAAAACTAAAATTAAAAAAAGGATTTAACCTAACACTACATACCCCATGTTGTTTCAAAATTAAAATGTGGTTTACTATGCAGCCATTTAAATACCCATATGTTTTGCCTTTTCATAATTCTAACAGCAAGTACACAAAGAAAAATCCTTGAATTTGTATCCCAAAGGATAAAGAGGTACATATGTCTCCTTTCCCATCAATAGTCCCATTTACTGAACAGAAAATATAAAACATATTCCATAACTTCGTTTCAAATGTACCTAGCTAGTTTACTTTAAGTTGTGCTGTTTCAAACACATAAATCAGATTTAACTAATTCTCAAACTAAATGGAATAAAACTTCCTCTGCCGCCTATAAAGAAAAAAAGTTTAAAAATAGCTCCACTTTCTGAACAATATACACAGTTGTTCATGGCACTCTACTTTTATGTATATAAAATTGGAGGAAAATTACTTAAATTGGAAATTCAAAATTCCCTTATCCCCCTAATTACCCCCACCTTGGAATTACTGAGACCTTTTCTTCTTCTGGAGCATAAAACTGACTCCATTAGTTTGCTCATCCTCAACCGGTCAACAATATTAACTGACTCAGCACTGAACTAGGTGCTCTGTAAAGTTACAAAGGAAATATGGACCCAGTGACTACCCTGGAAGAGTTTATATATCATCCCATCAAAGAAGAAAATGCACTTACTGAAACAATATATTTGCTGAGAATCTTACACGCAAAGGTGGAGCAAGGACTACATTTCCAGGCCAAGTTCTTTACAGTAAATAATACCAGACAGATAGTACCTACTAAATGAAACACTCTCCAAAAGTGGTCAGAACTATTTATGGATTACATATGCTGCTACCTACTTCTACATGCCTGACAAAGGAAAACTGCTCCTGTAACTGGTGTCCCAGATGCACACAAAGAAAGAGACGCGCACTCCTTGAATAGGGCCACTTTTTGCCATTTGTCCTGATAATGTCCTGTTTTGCCACAAACCACTAACAATGTGTTCAGTCACCAATACCAGGATCCTAGTTTGAGGTAGCAACTTCTATTATATATGTGCAACTGCCAACAGAAAAATTCCAAAAAGCTTGACAGAGTTAAGATTCTTAGTTGTATCTACTACAGGACTAGCTGAAGCACAGAGAATACAAGAGATTATCATCTTCCCAGTGTTCAAGCTGTAGCTGAGAAGTCACTGAAGGCCCCACATTTCTGGCTGCTCTAGAAACTTCCTTTCTCCCTGTCTCCTGATCATGCATGTCTTTTCCTCTCGAGAATTACTTTGTATAGAATATAGACCAAACATCACCATGGGATTGGGGGTGGGGATGGACTGCCAAGAGTAGCTCTACTCTACAAACCAGTGGTCTTCCCATGACCATGAACGCTTCAGACAACTCTGATGATACAATCTGTCAAACACAACTGTATCAAACAGCAACTTCATTCTACTTGTCAACCTTTGGGCCTAATTCTATATACCTATTTTTTTAAGTATCCCTACCAGATTTGCTCCTCAAACTTTGACTGGAAATTCTATTTGCACGTATGTCTGCAGCATTAAATCTAGAGAAGAAATGCCCTATCACTTAACTGAATCACATCAAATAACATCGAATCTAGATTTCATTAAGAGGCATTGTTAAAATCACATTCAGACATCAGAAAGACAAGACTCCACAACCCAATCACAAATACTGTATATGCATTACAGCTTCAAATGTTGCCCCAACTTTTCAAGCTCTGGGACTGTAAATCACTTGCAGTAATTGCTTAAACTTAAAATGAAAAAAGAAAGTGAATAGGGTGGAAAGCATACATCAGTTTCAGTGCCCAGTAAATAACAGGCGAATTACAAAAGAATGAGGTCAAGACAGTGAATTCGGCTGTTGACTACAATACACATCAGACAGAACCCGAGATCTCTAAACAAACATTATCTTTGGCAATAAACAGCAGTTCATTCTTTAACAGCGTTTAAGTACGCCAACCATTTTCACGTTAAAAGAGGGTTGCTGCAAATTGTTAAGTCGAAACGGATGGCAAAATCCTGAACAGGTCTTCGGCGAGGAGCCACTGTGCTTAGAGCATCACACAAAAGATCGGAACAAACACAAATACGCTCTGGGCCTTGGCCGGTTGCGGCCAGGAGTCCGGGTCTGCGTCCCATACCCCAGCACCCGGGAGGGATAGTGGCGGGGAGCGGGGGCGGGGGAGTTCTTCTCGGAATGCGCCGAGGAGAAAGGGACAGAGAAGGAAGGAGCAAGTACAGCACAGAGGAAGCGAGGTAAGCGGCAGATCGGCGTCAGCGGCTTCCAAGGCTGGCGACACCCACCGGCCCGCACCAGGACTAGCCCTCCCGGCCCGTTCCGCCTCCTCACCTCCCTCACGTCCTGCAGGCACTCGAGCACCGCCAGGTTGTTACTCCAGGTGTGCTTGGGGCACACACGGGTGACGTCCTCCCTGCAGTACTCTTCCTCAGCCAGCTTCCAGCCCCCACCAGCCCCGCCGGGCCCCGCTCCGCCCCGCCGGGCTGGAGGCCCACCAGCCTGGAAAAGCGGCTGTGGCGGCTGAGGCGGTTGCTGCTGTTGCTGCTGCTGCTGCTGCTGCTGCTGGAGCTGAGATGACGGAGGCAGCTGGATTAGCGGCTGACCCGCCGGCCCGCCGCCTCCAGCTTGCCTTTCGAAAGGCACTAAGTTGGCCCCGGCGCCCAGACCCTGGCTGTGGCCGCCCTGGCCCGGTAGTTTCTGCGCCCCAGCAGCCGCCAGCAGCAGCAGCTGCAACGCCGCCGACAAACGGAACATCCTCCGTACACGTCCACACGCCGCCATCTTGGGTCCGCGGCGAGCTCGACGCAGCCGCGGGCGCCGCGTATTTAAATGAGGGGGCGGGGCAGGCAGGGCCCTCCGGAGCCCCTCCCCGGCCGCGCGGACCCACGAGTTGGGAACGGGACGATGCAGACCCGGCTCGGAAGGTCCACGCCAGGGACTTCCGCCGCCTAGAAAGCCGCGCTCTTTGCCGGGAGAGTTGCTGGTGCTTCTTAAAAAAATTTAAGTTGAACGGCTTTGCCTTATTCTCTTGGTTGTCGTCACAGGAAAATCTAAAGGAATTGGGGTTGCCACAACCAAGATGGCCGATAGAGTATGTTGCCCATTCAATACAGAGGTGAATTTTACACGGTCAGGTGTACTCCACAATCTAAGAGTCTCTTTGATCTCTCCCTGCCTCCTTCACCCCGCCTCAAAAGTCTCTCTTACCCAGAGAAGGTAGTATTGAATCAGGGTTGGGAGCACAGATTCTGGGATAAGAAAAGACCCCTTATAATTCTTACTCTTCCGCAGACTAGGCAAGTTCTTTAACTTCTCCGAACCTCATTCTTTGCGTCTCAAAAGAGGAGCTCTGATGTAAAGTATAATTGTGAAGATTAGAGATAATAAAAAGGAAAGTGCCTGGCCCACAACATGGAATTTAAAGTTATAGCCAGCATTATAAATAAACTGTGAAGCCCTTTGCACGTGAATCTGATTGTACGCCAGAACTTAAACTCATGTTTAAAAAAGATGAGGATGGGGGGGGGGGGAGTAGAAGGGAGAAAAAGGAGACAACTGTACTTGAAAAACAATAAAAAATAAATTTTAAAGAACAAGGAAAAGAAAAAACATCTTTGAGGCCTATTAAGTCTGTGCCTGGGTAACTGTTCTTGCTGACTTGAATGCAGCACTTTAGGCAGGGATAGGTTGTTTCAACTCAACCAGTGTCCCCTCCCTTCCCTCAGGAGAGGTATCTTCCCAAAGCTTTTTGACATTCACCGTGTCATTTAAGTCACGCATCAGGACAGGGTTGGGTTCTAATTGTCACGATCGTTTGACATTTACAATATCCACTGCTGAAATTTGGTTCAGCATTTACAGGAAAACAGGAATATTTATGTTTTGTGTTAATTCAAAACACATGAGCATATTTCAATATTATTTGTATTAGGTAAAAAAAATCAAACATCCAACAACAGAGGACGTGTTTAAATAAATAAATGACTTGAAAACAATAGAATAATATGCAACGATCAAACATTGTATCTACAACAGGGTTTGTCCACAAGGACACTTTACTGGCATTGGGAATAGGTACTTGCTCATTGTGGGGAAGGGCCCTGTGCATTTCAGGACGTTTAGGAGCAAACCCCCCTCTGACTAAGACAACTAAAATGTCTTCACACATTTTCAAATGTCCCCCGAGGACAAAATTGCCACTTCCCCACAATGAAAGGTATTGGTCCACAGTAAATTTTCCACAACCTTAGAAACTACATAGGCTATAACAGTCAAGAAAACCAGGAAATTCAAAATCAGACTGTGTGATTTTTATCTGTACAGAGCAATCATAGGAGGAAAAGAAGGAAAGGGGGAAAAAAGCAAGAGAAAAGGATGAAAGGAAATGAAGAAAATAAAAAGGACTGAAAAATACTGTATTTTTTCATGTATAATAAGCCCCCGTGTATAATGCGCACCCATGTTTTTGTGCACATTATACATGGGATTATTTTACCCATGGTATGAAGTCATTATACCCATATATAATGTGCATCCTTATTTTTCCCTCAAAAATTTGGGCAAAAAAGTAAGCATTATACATGACAAAATACGGTAAACTGAGGAATGGCACAGAGATGGTAACAGTTCTGCAGAGCAGGATTAAATGATCTGCCCAGGATGAACTCTGCCAGCCTAGGACCAGTGTCCCTGGGGCTCCCCACTGTCCTGGTGCACCCGTATCCTACTCTACCAATCCAGCATGTTGGGAAATGACGGCAGCTTGAAGCACGTGATACCAACTGGTCAGACGTTAAAAAATGCAGCTTTGGCTCTTTTGGCTGTGCTGACCCACAAATGAGCAGTCAAAAACAAATCAGACATAACTAGAGTCTGGGATGTGGGGTGGGGCTCTTTAGAGCCCCTGAGACTGAATATCCTGGGGGGTACAAACTGCCCACTGTGGCTGACTCCAGGTCGCTAGCTCTAAGAATAAGGGCATGTTTGCCTCTCCACCAACATTCACATCTGCTACTGCTATAAAATGGCCCTCAGACTTTTGCTAACCTTGAGCATTGACTAAGGCAGCCCAGGGTAGACCAGATAAGTGTACATATTAACAGATACATGGCATAGGTAAGTCTCAATCAGGCACACAAGAGACATTACCAGTAGTTCTTACTAAGGACCATTAATTTTCAATGACAGATATACATCTGCTCAGACAAGTGGGAGATTATTTCAAGCCAATTTAAGGCTAGAAATTGACAGCCTGCTTAGAGGAGCCAGCAATTGCCTATGTCTCATCCTGCAATGAGGAAACCCTATGCCCAGCCACAGATTGCCTCTGGAGATAGGGACAAGTATTCGAGCCTATCTTGAAATCACAGTGACCAAGAAGCAAGATACCATGAGAAATCTGGGAGCCTGGCCAGCTCAGGCGGTGGCAGCAAGCCTAGACCTTCCAAAAGTCACAAACCCCCATGTCACTGGAAAGAGGGCTGACCTAATGTGGGGTCTCCTGGCTTCACTGACTTTTCAAGATAAAATATACTACCTCTGTCATAAACTAGGAATTCATTTTACCCATTATTGTACCCTTAGTTTTTTTATTCTCATTTTCCTAATTTGTTCAACAGATATGTTGCGCAGTTGCACTGGCTTATATGATAAACAATAAGACAGTAAAGAGAGAGCAAGATAATTTCAGACAGTGTTAAGTGCTATAAAGAAAATAAAAAAATACTTTATTTTCTCCTATTGGCTGGGTGGGTAGGAACTTCTACATGAAGGCAGCTAGGAAAAAACTGAGTAATAAATGAGCCAATTGGCATAAAGATGACAACCATGTAAAGAAATGGATCTAGGTTGTTTTAGTCTGTTCAGGCTGCTATAACAAAAATAACACAGACTGGTTGGCTTATAAACAATACTTGTTGTTTACACAGTTCTGGAGGCCAAAACCCTGAGATCAGGGTGTAGCTCTGTGGGGTTGTGGCAAAGGTCTTCTTCCAGGTTGCAGAATGCCAACTTCTCACAGTGTCTTGATATAGTGGAGGGGGCCAGGGAGCTCTGTGAGGCCTCAGATAAGAATATTAACCCCACTCATGAGAGCTCCACTCTCATGACCTAAGCATCTCCAAAAGGCCCCATTCCCTACTAATACTATCACATTGGGCATTAGGATTTCACCATATGAATTTAGGGGACAAAAAATTTAGATCATAGTGAAAGTGCTCCACGAGCAGATGTTAACCTCAGAGGTTAACAAATTCAAGCCTGTGATGTGGGAATAAGCATTTAACATGAAGGTCCGTGTGGCTGAATTAAAACGAGAAAAGTGGGGGACTAAAAGGAGTTGAGAACTGGTCAAGGGTCAGATCATGCAGGGCCCTGTAGGCCCTACATATACATGTTATTAGGGAGGATTCTGATTCCAACCATGACTAAGAGTTTCCACTTTCACTAAAATAAAACCATAAAATCTAGATAATATACATAAAATATCTTTGGAAGAAATTAGAAAGAAACCAATGCAGTCAGGAAGTAAGGGGCGACATACAATCTTTAAGAAAAGGAAAGTATATGGGGAACCTCCACTGCCCATTTTTTTCCCCAAGTGTACTATCCAAATTGTGGCTCAAAAGAATCAAACCTGTGCAGTGAGCAGCAATCTTACTGGGCTAAAAATACACAGGTAGGAGGAGTTCAGAGCCCCCCAAATTGCAGGGACTTAAGGGTCAAAACACTGGAGAAGGAAACCACAGAGAAAGAGCCAAAAATCTATGAACAAATTTCTCTTGTCACTGGCTGATTCCTAAGCTGTGCAGGCACAGGATGAGACAGGAACAGATCCAGAAGAAAATAATAGCTAATGGAACAATAAATTGGAAGAGATTTCACTGGCCATGTAAGTACTGAGGAAATAGAAGTTAGAGTTAAACCCTGCTGAGGTACAGAGGCCTTAGCAAGTACCCGGGCTTTTAACTGAGACCTCAGAAGGTTTATACCCTAGGAATAAAGCCAGATTCTACAGCCTAAAGCCTAAGATTCTACAATCAAGGAAAATGTATTTCAAAACTGAAGGTCACTCTGGCCCGTGTGGCTTGGTTGGTTGGAGTGTTGTCCCGTGCCCTGTGCACTGAAGGAGTGTGAATTTGATTCCTAGTCAGGGTACATACTGCAGCTGTGGGTTTGGTTGTAGGTTCGATCCCTGGTCAGGGCATATGAGGGAAGCAACCAATTGATGTTTCTCTCACATAGATGTTCCCCTCTCTCAAATCAATAAACATATTCCTGGGTGGTGATTTTAAAAAAGGAAAAAAACTTAGTACATACACAAAAAGCTGTACATGGATGTTTATAGTAGCTTTGTTCATTATTGCCAAAACTCGGAAGCAAGTAAGATATCCTTCAATAGGTGAATGGATAAACAAACTGGTACATACAGATAACAAAATATTATTCAGCAATAAAGAGAGAAACATCAATAGGCTGCCTCCTACCCACACCCCAATGGGGGATCAAACCCACAACCAAGGTATGTGTCCTGACCGGGAACTGAACCCCCAACCCTTTTGTGTATGTACGGGACAATGCTCGAACCAACTGAGCCACGCTGACCAGGTGCCCTTCTTTCAATTTCGCTGTGAATCTAAAACTGCTTAAAAAATAAGACTTAATTTTTAAAGATTTTATTTATTTATTTTTAGAGAGGAAAGGGAGGGAGAGAGAGAGAGAAACATCAATGTGCGGTTGCTGGGGGTTATGGCCTGCAACCCAGGCATGTGCCCTGACTGGGAATCAAACCTGCGACATTTTGGTTCACAGCCCGCACTCAATCCACTGAGCTACGCCAGCCAGGGCAATTTTTAAAAATACTTTATTTTTAGAGCAAGGGGAAGGGAAGGAGAAAGGGAGAGAAACACCAGTGTGTGGCTGCCTGTCACACGGCCCCCACTAGAGCTGGCCCACAACCCAGACATGTGCCCTGACTGGAAATCGAGCCAGCGACCCTTTGGTTCACAGGTAAGTGCTCCATCACTGAGCCACAGTAGCCAGGGCTAAAGTCCTACTTAAAAAAAAAAAAAAAGAAAGAAAGTCATTTTCAGACAAACTAAAGCTGAGATAGGTAATTCATTGCTAGCAGAACTGTATTACTTTAGGCTGAAGGAAAGTGATCCCCCAACACAGGACTGAGGAGGAAATAGAGAGCACCAAAAGATTAAATATGTGGACAATAATGAGGGATTATAACATACGCAATAGAGATATGGCTCCCACAGCACAAATCAAGGATGCAGATTGTAATCTGCAGGCCCTAGAGTCTAGGGTAAACACTAAAGGAATACTACAAGAATGTGTATGTGAAAAGCTAATAAAAGAAAAAAAATACTGTAATGAAAGCACTTGATTAGTCCCCCCAAAAAGAACATATGGGATAAATAGAAAACAATTGCATTAGGTTTAAGCATACTTAAAAGTACGTGCAATGGGAAACCACTGAAGGGTTTTTCAGCAGGTGTGTGATTTAATCGCCAAGCAAAAGCTAGTAAAGGTAGCCATTAACCACCTCACAATTACCTTCACGGCACTCAGCAGGGTGTTGGCCATCAGTGAAGACACTACTGCTCGCACTGCTGAGCGAAACTGCAGTAGGAAATGTTCCTACTTCCCCCGAAACACACTAGTTGCTCTCTGTCACCCACTATTTAGGTAAGGTGAAAAGAGACCTTTGGGCAGAGCACTTCCCCCCCGACCCTCACTTCTCAACCATTTTTTCCACTTGAGGACTACTGCAGCTTCTGAAATACAAGTATCCTTTCCCAAACTTGACTGTGCAGCTCAAACACTTGGAGCCATTTTCAAAAATTTCTGTGGTCATCAAGAATATGTTCTTCCACCCTGGCTGGCATAGCTCAGTGGATTGAGCGTGGGCTGCAAACCAAAGTGTTGCAGGTTCGATTCCCAGTCAGGCCACATACCTGGGTTGCAGGCCATGGCCTCCAGCAACCGCACATTGATGTTTCTCTCTCCCTCCCTTCCCTCTCTAAAAAGTAAATAAATAAAATCTTAAAAAAAAAGTATGTTCTTCCCCAAAACTAAGCCAGTAATGGGCCATCAGTCTTTACAGCAACTATTACTGTAGTACAAGACTGCCTTGGTGGTCTCCCTTTCCTCAAGCAACATCCTGATCTTTGCCATGTCCAAGATTTCAAGATCAAACAGAACATGGACCCATGAAGTTCTAACCCTTTCATCCTAAAATTATTTATCTTTGAAGGCTTATCTCAAGTCTCAACATCTTAAAGCCTCCCTGGGAAAATTTATCCCTTGTCAACATGTCATGTTTATATTCATTTATTCAGTAATTATATTCTGAGCACCTATGTTATTTTCTGCCTTGGGGATAGCACTGCAGTTAGAACTAGCCTAGACTGGGTTTCATTATGTACTTCACTACTTGCCCGCTGGTGGATTACTTTGGGTTCTATAAGAAGTCTTCTCCAGATAGGATTAGCTATGGACAACTTATTAGGATGTAAGCCTCCCAGCAATGGGCCTGTTTCAACATCTCTGGCATTCTCAGTCATTGGCTAGGAGCAATCCTTAGAGTGTGGCCTCAAAGGGAACATGATGAAATTCCAGAGGACGGCAGCTGGGACATTGGTCAACTACAGTTCCCACAGTTGGAGATCTGAGACACATTTTCATGACCATTATATGCCACACCTTGCCCCCGGCCCTGATTTATTTCTCCACAAAAGTTGGGTAAGCAAGCTCCTTCACAGTGTCCATGTATTTCTGAGAACAAGCCTGAGCAGCTCCACCACCTTCTTTCCTCCCTTCCTCACTTGACCTCTGGGATGAGCACAGAACAGGTGGCTCTAGTCCCCATGTCATGGACTCATCCACTGAACAGTGTTCCCAGCCTCAGCACCGAGAAATCCAATAAGGAGGGCGGCGTTTGGATGAACGTAAAGAGTTGCAATAATGTGCATGACTACGATGTTTTCATTTTAAATGTAGAAGTGGGCAATTGGCCCAGGTATTCTGGAGACAGAGATATCAGAGTGAAAGTGAGCTTTTGCCCAGGTTTCCCAACTCCTACCTAGCTGTCAGTAATGAAAAGTATAAAATGCAAAGACTAGGTAGGATATGTAAAACTAATTAAATACCACCTAAATGTCATTTCCCTTTGATACGATTTTAAACCTGTTTCTTCCTCTGTAAACTAGAAAAACAATACTTATTCTACAACACTGCTTAAACAGTAATATATTGGGAGGGGCTTTGTGAACTATAAAGGGGTAAACAGCAGAGATCATTACCAACAAAAGTTACAAAGGACAGGACACACCAACATCTGTTTTCAGAATTTCAAAGGACAGGACACAAAAACACCTATTTTCAGAATTCCACTTACAGTTAATCACTGAGATGGGGGAAAAAAGCACAGTGGAAGAGAATATTGGGTTTCTTGATAACTTGGGATTTACTTCCACCCCAGAACTGTCATTTTCTGTTGGAACACCAGGCTCCATGACAACAGTAAACTTCACCTATGGACTCCGTCCTCCTGGAATCTAGTATCTTCCATTTGCTATTCAGCTGAAAGACATTCTCAGCCTTTCCAGTCTAATCCCTGAACACCACCATTTCCGGCAACAGAAATTCCTGAACTAAACAAAGCAAAGAAACTGAGGCAAGTAGCCAGAACTGTGAGCAGAAAGCCAGGAGTCCCCACTTGCCCAGTGCTGTTGACACCATTAGAAGAGCTGACAAAGATGAAAAGAAACAAAAGGTAGTCTTTTCCTCTTCTTGCATCCTCTAACTTGTCTCCTGGGTTGAAAGAAGCTAACAGGAGGCCAGCAGACAAAAGGAGTTTGAGAAATGTAGTTTTCAGAATTTAGACCCTTAGGTCTCCAAATAAACAAATGTCCAGGCCCTGACTGGTGTGGCTCAGTGGATTGAGCACTAGCCTGCAAAGCAAAAGGTCGCAGGTTCTATTCCCAGTCAGGGCACATGCCTGAGTTGTGGGCCAGGTCCCCAGTAAGGGGCACACAAGAGGCAACCACAGATTGATGTTTCTATGTTTCGCTCCCTCTCTTCCTGTCTTAAAAAAAAAAAAAAAAAAAAAGGCACACATTGCTAGCTAAAGCCTCAATCACCTCATCAATTTAAATAAGATGTCAGATCCAGGGTAACTGTATAACTCAAAATAGTACGGCATGAAATGAAGAATCTATCAGGCTGGGATTATAGCCCTCTCCCAAGCAAACATGTCCCCACCTCTGCTGGCAGTCAAAGAGACAAAAGACACCAGGAGCTGTTTAACATTGTAGGTTCTTTATTTTCACATTAAGATTAAAATATAAAACACACAAACATTAAAACACACTAACAGAGATCCTATTGCCCCATTTTCAAAGCAGGTAAAAGGATATATACAACAAGATATTTTCAACCTTAGAGCAATGAAGAAACATGCTAGGGAGAGCTGGGTGCTGTATAGGACTAGGTCTAGCAGGACTGTAGAGTCTGGGTCTACAATCTCCTGACAGCTGTGGTGTTGGGGGGGTCGCTAAAGGTGAGGGTTTTTTTCCTTTAGTGAAATCAGTCACATGAATTTGTTTCTAAAACATACAAATTTACTGGAGGAACACAAGGATTGGCAAGAGGTGAGATTCACCCAACTTCTCTGGTAGTAAGTCCCTTGGCTGCTATGCTTAGGCAACTCAATCAGCATCCCTTGAGTGTACTCCAAGGCTAGTCAAATCCTACTGCTGCCCAAGACTAAAGGCAGCCAGGGTTTGAACATCTGCATCCCTCTTTGTGACAATCTACTGAAGCCAGATGTGTTCTGCTTTTGAATTCAAATCCCATTCTGCCACTGAAGCTCTAGGCCTGGGCAATTGACCATTAACTTATCAAAAGCAGTATCTCCTCTGAGAAAAGGGGGCTCTTTCCCAGGCCCTGAAAACTGGCTTTTCAAAAAATCCCTAAAATAGAAGGCCGCTCTTTAAAAGGCACAACTAGAAATTGGAACTCTGGGGAAATTTACTGCAATAACCCCTTGCTGGTGAGAAATGCTGGAAATGGCTCAGAAGTTTACAGGTTCTAACTATTTAAAAATAAAAAACAGTAACATTTCTACAACAATTATTTAAGAAAATCACACTCCTGAGCCCTCCACTGAAGAAAAGTACAGTGACCAAATTTGGACAATCCAGAGTTTAAAAAAAAGTTAATGGGCATCTCCTGCAACCCACAGGTCTCCAATCACTATTACCTTCCTGAGAATAACCACTTTACTAACACTTTTAGAAAAGATCGGGATGGGAGGCAAATCAAAAGAACTTGGAGTTGAACATTATTTTCACATAAGGAAGGCTTCACATGTTCAAGAACAGCCCCTTACTCAGAAGGGGTGGCTTTATTCATGTGGGAACTCTTTTGGAAAGAAAGAGACAAGCCCTTCTCCTATTTGCAGCACAGCAGCAGTCTGAGCAACTTCTCTTTTTAAGTCTCTTTTAGTTAGTCCATCACTCCTGATATGATCCTAGGAGATTCAAGAGCTTTAACATATCACTCACTCATCTTTTCCTAATGAAAGGGAAAAGGAATGGTCCACTCCTGAGATCCTAGGCTGGCGGGGGTGGGGGTGGGGGGGTGGGTGAAGCTTCCCCACTGCTCAAATAACTGGTCTCTTTACTTGGCTTTCACAATCCAATGAATTTAATGCACTCGGCATTAGGAAAGTTGTCTGTAGCTCATCAGTTGCCTCTATCACGGAGCATGCCAATATCCTAGCACTGCACAACTGGAACATAACTGTGGCTGCCAAAGTAAACCAGATGTGCTCTATTACACACTTCTGTGGGGATAAAACCAAGTTACTAAAAGGTTGTCAGCCCAGAAGGTCAGAAAGAGATCAAATCCTATGCAAGGTACAGCGCCCTCTTGTGTTCAACTGAAGACTTCCGCATCCAAGTAGCATCAAATGTTTAGTCCCTTCAGGGACATAGGCAATCCCAAACCAAATAGCCCATGTGACAAGACCACTCAAGCAGGGGCTATGAAATGGCCAGTGCACAATCATATCCTAAAAGACTGCTGGGAGGATACACTCTTGTGATCCAGCAGACAGTCTGAAAGTACAGATTCTCAACAAAGACTCATGAAGGCTTTTAGCCAAAGAAAAGGAATAATGTAGACACAGTACCAGCCACTTACTCTTTTGATGAACCCAGCAAATAGACAATCTGTAGTGTTTCAGTGATCTGGAGTCTTAGAATCATACTAAAGAAACATTGTTTCCAAAAGTTCTAGGCCACAGACTTAAATAAGTAGGGATCTTGCTCAAGACTGTTAGGTGCTAGCAAACAACATTTAACATTAACCAGTAGCATGCCTTGTAAGTTTTAAGACCAGGATCACTCCCACTTATAGATCTGGACCATCTTCTCTGTTAAGGTAGCCAAGTAGCTGCTATGGTTTGCCTCAAAAGGGCAGATGTCCAAGACAGGCTGATCAGTCGGCAGATTCTGCAGCAAGGAGCCACTGCCAGCATCCCAAAGCTGCAAAAGACAAAGATAAAAGGTAAAGACATTCACTTCAGTTGGGAAACTTGCTTTCTTTCCCATCAAATTTAAAGAGATGCAGAGAAAGCACTGTCTGGGGAATAAAGCCCTAACCCTCCAAGGCTGTATAAAATCAACACACCTGACATGATCCAGGTATGGCCTCACCTACTGTAATCAGCAATTAGTTCACCTCTCAGTGAATCTTAATACCAAGCCTACCTAGCAGTCATCGCTTCAATATGTGCTAGATAAGTCTTTTACGGACAGAAGGGCGAATAGGACAAAGTCCTTGTCCTTGGCCTCATGGAACCTATTTTCTTTTAAAAATTAATTAGTTAAAAAAATATTTTATTATTATTATTTGTTAAAGATTTTATTTACTTATTTTTAGAGAGGGAAGGGGGGAGAGGGAGGGGGAGAGAGAGAAAGAGAAAGAGACAGACAGACAGACATCAATGTGCAGTTGCTGAGGGCCACGGCCTGCAACCTAGGCATATGCCCTAACTGGGAATCGAACCTGCGATGCCTGGTTTGCAGGCTGCGCTCAATCCACTGAGCTACGCCAGCCAGGGCAAAAAAAAATTTTTATTATTTATGCTATTTAGAACTTCTAACTAGTGCTTTCTTTTTATTTTAAAAACTTTTTATTATGAAAAATTTTAAAGTATTAAAAAGTAAAACAGTATACTGAGCAACTCATTACCCAGAGGATTAAGCTTTTACTACACCTACTTTATCAATTCTATTTTTCTTTGTCAATTTCATGTAATTTTTCTCTTATATACTTATTTTTTTAAAAGATTTTATTTATTTTTTAGAGAGAAGGCAGGAAGAAAAGGGAGAGAAAATCAATGTGTGGTAGCCTCTTGTATACCCCCTGCTGGGGACCTGGCCTGCAACCCAGGCATGTGCCCTAGACTGGGAATCCAAACAGCAACCCTTTGGTTTGCAGGCCTGCACTCAATCCACTGAGCCACACCAGCTAGGGCTACCCTTACATGCTTAAATAAGGACTAGATCAAGGTTCAACGACATCTCATAAAAGGTGCCCTGTACTTCATATTGCCTTGCATCAAGAGGCAAATTATTCCTGAAAAGCCCACTTACAGTGATGCTAAGGTTGATCTACATGTGTAGGTGTTAATGGGCTGACCCCTGCATCTTGAAATTTCCCACCAACCCTTCATCTACTGGTTTCACCCAGGACTGAGAGAGCAGATGCCCCAGAAATTATTTTATAGGGCGTTTCAGTGGTCTTTTTTTTTTTAAGGTTGAAAATATGGCCCATGGAACACTTTAGCTTATATAAAAAGAATGAGGTGAATCCACAGATATTGAAATGGAAAAGTAACCAAGACAGGAAGTTAAACAGGAAAAGAGCAAGCCACATAGCAGTATGTAAAGTGTGAGCTGTGTAAAAACTAAACTAAGCGAACATGCACACACACAAATTTGCAGAAGTGTAATCATGGAGAACTTTAGCTTTTTGCTTTATACATTTCATATAAAAAATAATAGGCTCACCAGGGCAGAATTTGATGCTTCATCACCAGTACACACCAGGATGTTGCCACTCTTCCCTGGGTGTTGGAAAACAGCACTTTTGGTCAATAGTTTGCAAGTGGGTCCCCCCAGGAATGTCTGCACAGGATGGCAGGAGCAGACTGGCTCTCCAGCTTCATCCAGTTTATAGGACATCTCCATCAGCACACTTCGTAAGGTGTTATGATTTTTATCTATGAGACAAGAGAAAAATGTTGCTCCATGGAAATGGTCCAAATAACAAATACCTCAGAGACTTATAACCTAGCTAAGTGCAAAAGTCACAAATAAACCATCAAGATAGCTACAAACATAATAACAAGAACAAACTAATACAGCACAAATGACACCCAGAGCCCTAGCCTAGGATTAAGTTATCTACAATAGGTTCTGCCCATGAGAGACTATCATTTTTAGGAAAATCACTGTATCCTGCCAGACTCCTGCTTGGGTTTTACGTCTGACTACCATTATTTTTCCTTTCCCCAGTGGGGACCCCATTAGCCCTGCAACTGTACACTTTTACAAAGTGAAACGGTATTGTAAAAGGGGAAACACACATCTGTGGTTCTGCTGGAAGGCAAACAAAAACTCGAAAACAAAATGGAACACCCAAGTTTTCTATACGTCACACACAGTGCATAAGTCTTGGAGACAAAAGACCTATAAGAACTGAAAGGGTCAGAAGACTCTGCTGAGGCAACTTCTCAAAAATTTTTTTTAATGATTACACCTACCCACAACTAGTAGAAGTAGGGCATTTTGATGACTATCTCTGATGAAACATCTACCTAACCATCAGTATAGCTCATCAACATAGATTCATACCCTTCAGGCTAAAAAGAATCTATGAATTTAAGCACAGACAATTGTCATGCACCCTATTTCTGGAGGCAGTGAGAAGTTCAGCTAGCTAAGCCCACACAACCATGGTTGTCCATCTACTCTCCACTAAACTATGCTGGCCCCAAATAAGAAGGAACATCTAATGCCCTAGTCTGGGCCCTATAGGGCTGCCTTCATCTGGGTCTTTCTCTTAGGTGAGGAGCAGGGAGAAGACATGAAAGTGATCTGACAGTGGCTCAATGGCCTCAAAAGCAGGCCTCCTTATTCCATTGCTGTTCTAAGTCTTAGGAGCTCCTGAAGTGGCTGATTTACTTCCAGGGCCTAAGTACCTGGCAGAATCTGTCCTAGTTCACACAAGTGAGCAGGAAGGCAGGCTGTACGCAGAAACATGGGGTCATCATCCTCACTGTAGTAGTTAAGAACTATTAGTGAGGGGCTTACCAGTACTACTGAAGGATAGGGAAAGCTCTCTTTTCCTCTCTTCCACAAATATGATCCCAAACAAATCACAGGTGGTCCCATGAGGGCATCCCAACACTCACCAGGCCTGTAGGTCACTAGACAGTGTCGGGTGCTGCTCTCCGTCTGAAAGTCTATGCAGCCCCCTGGCTCTATGGGCAGTACGTGAGGCCGAAGAGAAGAGCCGGTTTTTAGCTCCCAGAAGGAAGCATTCTCCAAGGTTCCAGCCAACAATCCACCATATGGAAACACAGCCGAGGCAGCTCTGGGTATGTATGACAGGGACACCAGCGGGCACCTGAAGGGAAAGAAAGGAACCCATGCCTCACGTTCTAATACTTGGACTATTCCAGACCCCACTACCAGGAACTGCCTTGAGCACATTTCTACCTCCATAAAAGAGGTTAAAAACCTATGAGTCATTATTCTCTGACATCTGACAAAAACTACCAATCCACTCTGTAGAAATAAAAAGACATACATACAATATTCTACATCCAATTTTGGAAGAGACACAATATGGTCTAAAAGTAATGAAAAAAATGGACTAAGATATTTAGTACAAGGTAATAATTACCAGAAAATTTGACTAGTATGAGGCTTCTGGAAATGGAGTTAGCCACATACATAGGAAAGTAAAAAAAAAAACACAGCTTATACATCTAAATAAAACTTCCAAGCTGCAATTGACAGACCCCTCATTTAAAATATATCCCCAAGCAACTACATTTTAATTTATAAACAGGATTGTTTTAGATATTTTCTATATCTCTTTCTGTAAGCATATGATTAAGACTATGCCTAGAATTGCTTACAGACTACGTTCCTATGAACTTTTTTCTGCTAAAGTTGCCAAAGCTCTCTGCCTTCTTTCTTTATAAACGATTTTTATTTATTTTGAGAGGGGAAAGGAAGGAGAAAGAGAGGAAGAGAAAGATTTATGTGCCAGAGAAACACTGATTGGCTGCCTCTTGCATGCCCCCAACTGGGGACCTGGCCTGTAACCCAGGCATGTGTACTGACCAGGGGATCTAAACAGCCAGCTTTTGGTTTGTGGGACAATGTCCAAACCACTGAGCAACACCAGCTAGGGCTTTAAAACAATTTTTTATTTATTAATATTTTAGAGAGAGGAAGGGAGAGAAATGTCAATTCTGTTGTTCCACTTATTTATGCAGTCATTGGTTGATTATTCTCTGTGCCCTGACAGGGATCAAACCTGCAACCCTGGTGGTATTGGGACAATGCTTTAATCAACTGAGCTACCTGGCCAGCACTGCTATCTTATTTCATTTCCCAGTTAGCTAACCAAAAGCAAACTAAAATAAAGACAATACACACAAATATTATTTCCTTGCTATTTGCGTTTATTGTCTACTCTGTGTGGGTCCCTCTACATTAATGACAGTTACTTTGCCTGGATTTCACATCTGTGTAAGTTTACATCAATCATCTTTGGGCCCACAGACCACAAACACTGCTGAAGCACGATTTCACCCCATCCAAGTGAAAAGAAAACCACAAGTTGTTGAGGCTAGGTTTCAGTCAGTAATTATTACTGTAGTGATTGATATCTTTATATTTAGATCCTGCTGCCCCTCTTTTAATATATATTCGTATTACAAATGGAAATTCTCTCTTAAGACACTTCTCATTTTGGTCCAGGCCACAAACCCCACTCTCCTTTTGAGACCTTTATGCTTCCAGGATAGCATTATGCCCAAGAGGTATTCAACACATTCTGAATAGCCAGAGTGGTGCTGGTGGCCACCCACCCTCAGAACTTGAACTGACTTCACAAACTCCCAACTCTGTCACTGGATTATAAAATAAGTCATAGTAATATGGAATCCTTAGACCAAATTGGTTTAGCTGTGGATTAGGAAAGTTTTAAATCACTTTTTACTGGGCTACCCTTTACTGTTTTCTTCCTGTGTGTTAGACATGTGGCTATAAAAGCAACTGTGTGCTGACCATATTTTATAGATGAAGATCACAACAGGACAAAATTCCATACCTCATACCAAGTGGAGCTGGGTACTGAATGCAGATCTGACTTAATTTTGCCATGTTGGGTGATGAGTTATTCTATGACGCTGGTTATACCTGGTATTGGATCTTTCTACCATGTAAAATAACATGAACATAAACTCTAAGGATCTTTCTGATTCTTAAGTAAGAACAGATTAGTGGATTCAGAGAGAACTAGCTTCTGTGAGGAATTCTGACCAACCATGAAACACTCTGGGAAAGAGAGGATTAATACAGTAACTGTCCAAGAGAAAGAGGCTACCTACAGGAAATAAGTAAGTTGACTCCCTACCTGGCTTTCTGAGGTATTAATTCCTGGACATAATTACTCGTGTTTCGAAGGTCATATACCAGAACTGAACCATTGACAAGTCCAGCATAGATGTAAGTGTTCTCATCAAGACACCAGCAGCAGCTCCAGACAGCCCGGCCAGCATTGTAAGTCTGAACCACTGTATTTGTGCCCAGGCTGTGGAATTACAAGAGACTTTTACAACTATGCATTAAGAAAATCAAATTTATAAATATTATTATTTTCATGCTGATCACTTAAGAATACATCCCCACACCCAAACTATTCCTCTAAGGACTGCCCAAATAACTCCTTATAATTCCATAATATTTTGGGGGTAGGGAGCACATGGGTTCTCTCCTTGAGCTATAAGGAAGTAAGAATAAATTAAAGTAACATAGACCCAGTACATCCCCACTGTATTTCCATTACATTCTCCAGTTATTTACTACATTGGTTATGCTATTCCATTTTGAAAATATAAGAAAAACAGAAATAAATTACAATCCAACCAACCAGAGATAGTAATTAATAATCTTTGGTACCCCCCTCCTTTTTAACTAGATAAAAAATTAACAGCATGTGCACACACACACACACACACACACACACACTAACAGTACATTAAGCTGAAGCATTCTTGCAAAGTCAAAATGCTCATGAGTGTGCTATCATGTCCCTTGGATTTAGCTGCAGAAATTAAACAGGAAGCCAACTATCAGACATCTAATCAGAACTACTTCCAATGAGAGAAGTCATCAGGGCACCCAAGGACAGTGAGCTCCCAGTAAGCATTTCTGTTAGGCAGAATGATTCAAGTAATAGACCAGGAATAAGCAGTCCTAAACTGGTATGGTGACTCCATATTGTCACTTTACCATTTCAAGGGTGTTACTCTTATCTGCATGACTTAAGATGTATTTTGTGAACTTTTTAAAGTAAATGAGGGGAAAACAAACACCCCCCCACCAAACAAATAAAACAAAAATAAACACAAATCAAAAAACCCTAAGCTAAGGCCATGATAACACAAATATTAATTTCCATGCTATTTAACATTAAACAGCCCAAGTTTCACCTTCCTCCCCAAAGTACTCACCTGGTCAGTTTAATAGTGTTGTCTAGGGAAGCAGAGAGAAGTAAGCCATTGAACTGACCGCTGAAAGCCAGTCCTCGGATCTGTTTGCTATGCATGGGAATGTACTGACTGCTTTTCATGTCAGCAGTACTGAACATCTTAACACCAAAACCTGCCAAAGATAAGGGCGAGATACGTCACTGGTGGCCACCTTAGGGCAAGCTATTTTTCCAAGTAGCTCCTTTGTACACCTTTCCTAACAAGTACAGTAAGATCCTAGGAAAAAGTAAAAAAAAAAAAATAAATAAATAAAATTTCCCAGGGTTATAACTTATTATAAAAAGTATATTCCACTTCAAGTATCAACAGGTATATGATAAACCACTGTATATACATATAACAGAATATTACCCAGTAATTAACAAGGAATAAACTAACAAAATAATACAAATGAATCTCAAAAAACTAAACACTGAATGGTGCCAGACCACCCCTCCACCAAAATAATACTATGAAATTCTAGACCATGTAATCTAATCTATAGTGACAGAAAGTCCATCAATTGTTGCCTGGGGATGAGAAAAGAAAGGGACAGGTCGGAAGATGATTTTCAGGGGTGTATATACCGTATATTAAGACTCATCAAATGACACACTTAAGTATGTACAGCTTGTTTTATATCAATTATACTTTAATGAAGCTGCTGAGAGGGAGAAAGGGCAAGACAGTGAGTGTGCTGGAGATCCTATTCTACTTGAAATACAAACATTCAAGACGCATTAAACAATAAAGAATGGATGTGAAAAAAAATGGATGTAAGTGCTTGAGCAAGGGAAAACAAAAATATACACAATTGGACTACATCAACCTAAAAGTTTTGCACAGCAAAGGAAGCCATCAACAAAAGAAAAAACAACCTGTTGCATGGGAGAACATATTCGCCAATGATGCATTTCATAAGGGGTTAGGATCCCAAATTTGTGAAGAACCCATACACCACCACCAAAAAAACAAACAATCCAATTAAAAAATGGGCAGAGGAGCCCTGGCCAGTGTGGTTTGGTTGGAGCGTCAGCCCACACACTGGAAGGATGCCGGTTTGATTCCTGGTTGGGGCACATACAGGAGGCAACCAATTGATGTTTCTCTTTCTCCCCCTCCCCGCTTCCTCTCTCTCTAAAAGCAGTGTCTTCAGGTGAGGATAAAAAAAAGAGCAGAAAACCTGAACAGATACTTCTCCAAAGAGAATATACAGATGACTAACAGACATATGAAAAGATGCTCAATGTCACTAATCGTGAGAGAAATGCAAATTAAAATCACAAGATATTACTTCACACCTTTCAGAATGGCAATCGATAAGCCAACAAAGAGTGCTGGCAAGTATGTGAAGAAAAGGGAACCCTACTGCACTGGTGAGAATACAGACTGGTGTAGCCACTGTGGAAAGCAGTATGAAGTTACCTCAAAAAATTAAAAATGAAACAGCCTTATGACCCAGCCTTATATTCTTTGGGTATATATCCAAAGAAACCCAAAACACTATTTTGAAAGAATATATGCACCCCCATATTCACTGCAGCATTGTTTACAATAGCTGAGATATGGAAGCAACCCAATTGCCCAAAAGACAAGTGGATAAAAAAGTTGTGGTACATAGTTTTGAAGCATTTGATGGAACTTCTGGCGGGGAGACAGATGATAACAGGCTAAGACAAAGGGACCTAAGAGTTGGCAAAAACCACATGCTGAAGACAGCAGAAAGAAACATCAACATTGAGGAATGATTTGTGCACATGAAGAGATTTGGTTTTCAACATTAGGACAATGTAAAATTAACCTTAAAAGCATAAAATCTAAGAATATTAGTGTACTGTTGTTAAAATAATGCATATATTCCCAAATTCTTTTCATTTGGAATCTGTCAATTTGAACATGCCTGAATGTAAGTATTAAATCTTCTTTTTTAAATCCTCATGTAAAAAAATGTTTATTGATTTTACAGAGGGGGGAGGGAGGATGAGAGGCATGAAGGGGGCAGGGGAGGGGGAGAGGAGAAGAGGTGTGGAGAAAGAGTGGAACATTAACTGATTGCCTCCCATCTGCACCCCAACCAGGGATCAAACCTGCAACCTTTTGGCGCACAGGACAATGTTCCAACCAACTAAGCCACCCAGCCAGGGCTTAAATCTTGTTTTAATTTGAATCAACCCTCCAGGTAATGTTTTTTCAAATATTTCCAGTCTAAAACAAATCTGTAACTTCAGTGGGACATATAGGAACACATGGTCCTTCTTGGACTATACCATTAACACACACTTCCAAGTACCTCATATTCTTACTTTGTCATGGATTTTCAGTATTTCTGACCTTGTGATGAATAAATTTACAGACTAAAGTCAACAGACAGTAAAGACACCTCTGCAGTACCCTGAAATATTTGCGTGAACAGGAAACCACGAAAAAAGCTAATCTGGCCCTGACTAGTGTGGCTCAGTTGGTTGGGTGTTGTCTCTCAAAGTGGAAGTTGGCCATTTCAATTCCTAGTGGGGGTTCGTATGAGAGGCAACCAACCGATGTTTCTCTCTTCCTCCCTCCCACTCTCTTTAAAAATAAATAAATAAAATCTTTTAAAAAAGAAAAAAGGTGATTTGGTGGCTGTGGACAGTGTTCACCCACTAGTGAGTCCTGAGTTCTCCAAAACAGGGAGAAGAGAAACAGATGGAGTCCAGTAATAAACATGAAAGCTGAGGCTCTAGACTGCTCACCTGGAAGGAAGGTGGCCTGAGGAGAAGGCTGTGAAACCACCAGGCAGCTCAGAGATTCACAGAATGACATAATTCGGCAGTTTCCACTCTGAGACACTGTGAAGGTCTTCTGGAAACAGTACTTGCGCAGGCGCGAGCTGCTTTGGGATGGTGCTTGGGAGCCCCTGGGATGCCGTAATAGCTGATCCCGATGTTGCAGAATAAGTTTTTGCAAGTCCTAAAACGAAAAGATTTTGTAAATGTAAGCTTTTTCATTTGTTATTCCCCTCCTGCAAAATTTCTTGATCAAATACAAGGAGGTTTCTTATCCATTATATGAAAACGTTAACATGCATCCTAGAGAATTGTTGTGGTTTTTGCAGTATTAGCAACAAGCAAATGAAATAAAGAGAGCACAGAATCATACACAGTAGGGTTGAAAGTCATTTTTGTTTAAAACCATCATCTTACTGGTAAATTCAGAAAGCTGAAATGACTTGTTTTTGGATTATCTGGTTTAATCTTTTAAAAAATCAGATTGCAGTAGAATTCGTCAAAAAGCATATATGCTTTGAACAAATGCCCTAATCAGAAATAAAGAGCTGGTCATATTTACTTGCTGAAAAACTTGATAAATCCTATTTGTATTTGAGATGAGCCTGAGTAATATTCAGTTTCCTTCTCAATTCCTATCCCAAAAGTTCTTTGGATTAGAAAAGGCAAACTTACCTGGACACGATTATGAAGTTTAGTGCATTCCTCAGTGAGGACTTGAAGTTGGAGTCGGCACTGTGCTGTTTCTAACTCGGCCTGCTTCCTTAGCATCTGCTCCTGTAGTAAGACACTGGAGGGGGAGAACCAGCAATAGGTAGACATTAGGAAAACTACAGAACACTTCCCATCAGGGGGGCATAGTAAGTTCATGCTATGATATACACACTTTGCTGTAAATAAATTACGCCAGTAAATAAGATAGAACAAGAGAAAAATCTCTCAAGTCCAGAAACAATACAGAAATATAGCATGCAGGGCTGAACTCATGAGCCTACTAGGCTCTGGTGTTAAAGTAGACACTGAGTTTGATTCCTTAAGCAGTAAGGATTAAAAATGCAAAACAAGAGATCAGAGCCAAGCTCACTGCCAGAGGTAAGGCCAAATTATAAAAGAGTACAATGACATGTTAAAAGAGTAAAGTTATCTCTTGGATTGAAAGAAAATAAGCTACCAGGCATTCATCAGACACTCAAATAATGCTACAAAAGAGGATGAAGTTAAAAAAAGAAGCCTGTACCAGGAAAATGCTAACAAAAGAAGGACTAATTAGAATTAAAAAGCATGAACAAGCATAAAGAGAACAATGCATAATGAAAGGGCACATTCACCAGGAATAAAAATCACAAATGTGCATGTACCTAAAGACAATTTGAATATATGAAATGCAAAAAGAAAAAAAAAAAAGATTTCCATTTCAATGAGACAGGACAGAAAAAGAGATGAAATCTGGAAAGAAATGAATAAAGTTGCCCTATTTATCCCATGAAAAATTCAGGAGAACCTACCAACTATTAAGAGTTCGGCAGGTGCTAGAATCAAGATTAAGAAAATTAGATCACATTCCCCAGGTACCATATAACTGATTAGCAAATCAAAGCACTTTTGTAAAAGACATAAGAAAACCGTAATTGGAAAGATATTATATAATGCTCATGTTTGGAAAGACTCAAAATCATGAAGATGTCATTTCTCAAGTTATTCTAAAAACTTAATGCAATTTCAATCCAAATCTCAAAGGGTTTTCATGGAACTTATCAAACTAATTTGCAAATTAGTATGGAGGAGCAATGTGCTAAAAACTGCAAAGTCAATTTTAAGGAACAAGGTAAGAGAATGTATTTAAAGCTACAATAAATTATAACTTGTAATGGAGTAAAAATAAACAACCAGACCATGGAACAAAAGAATAGTCCATTCATACATAGAAACTTAATTTAGGATCGAGGTAGCAAGGAAAATTTATACAGAAAGAGCATACTATTTAATAATCATGCTGTCACAAGTGGTTATCCAAAACCCAGATTTTAGATAGACTAAAAACCTGTATTAAAAAGTAAAATTTGTAAAGACCTTGAGAAGAAGATAGTATGTTTTTATGACCTTGAAGCAGTGGAGACCAAAAAGCACAAAAAAAGAAAAAAAAAGAAAAGAAACTGATAAAGACTTATGTTAAAATAAAAAAAAAACTTGTGTTCAATAAAAGATTCCATAAACAAGTTAGACACAAGTCACACATTAGGGGAGGATTATTTGCAATGTACACAACTAACAAAAAATTAGTATAAAGAAAACATGAAAAATTATAAATCATGTTTTGCTCAACAGAGATGAGCAAACTATATGAACACAACTCACAAAAGAGTATGTCCAACCTCATTAGCAACTGAGGAACTGCAGATTAGATAAACACTACCTCATCCCATGACAATGGCAAACCTAAGTCTGATAAATTAATGTAGGCAAGGGTACAAAAAATGAAAAAATATTGCTGGTGGACATACAGACTGGAAACAGCCTCTCAAAAAAGCAATATGACACTGTCTAGGAAAGTTGAAATTACATGTAACCTACAATAAAGCAATTCCACTTCTAGATCTAAAGAAACTCACCAATCTCTCTGGAGCATTGCTTTTATTAACAAAGACTGCAAACCACCTTAACCACCACCACCACAAAATACGTAAGTAAATTCTAATCAGAGAACTAAAATACTATACAAAAACTGAAATAAATAGTTACATGTTTCAACTAGGATATGTATCCCAACATAATACTAAGCCCCCAGCACCCTCCAAAAAATCAAGCTACAGAAGGAAAATTATAATCCAGTAACATCTACATAAAATATAAAACCTCTTAAATCATACTATATATAGATCCTCTGGGTAAAGAGATGGAATTAAGGAGAACTTAGTTCATAAGTAAGCTTCTATTGTATCTATAATACAACTGCCATTTTAAAATGCTACAATAAGTGTTTGTTGGAGCAAGTAAGAAAAAACAAAGAAAACTAAAACTGTCCATAATTCCACTCCTCAGTGACTAGCATTATTTTCCTAATCCACAAAAATACAATCACACTAATGTGCTTTGACATGACAACATATTACATGCACTTCAAAAGCAGTTTTAATGAAATGTACAGTATTCCATCACAGTTCACTCAACCAATTGATTCTCTTGGCTTAGATTAACAATGCTAAATAAAAAGACCAAGCAAATTTTTCCACATATCCTTAACTGTTTCTTTAGAATAAATGCCCGAAGTAGAATTACTTTAAAAATCTTTTCATTCATTTTTCTTAAATGCCTGCATAAGCTCGCATTTCTCTATTTTCACTGTCGACACTATTACAGATGTGTCCAATCCCCCCCCCTTAACTCCCTCCTCCCAGCCCCTACTCCCCCTTCCCTCTGACCATTCACCACGAGTTGTCTGTGTCCATAGGTTATACATATATATTCTTTGGCTAATCCCTTTACCTTCTTTCATCCAGTCTCCTGGGTTCTATGCATCTATGCCTATGTTTCTATATTGTTTCTGTTTAGTTTGTTCATTAGATTCCATATATAATCATACGGTACTTGTCTTTCTCTTGCTTACTTCACTCAGCATAATAACCTCCAGGTCTACCAATGCTGACGCAAAAGGTAAGACTTCCTTTTTTTTTTTTTTTTTTTTTTTTTAAAAAGTCATGTAGTATTCCACTGTGTAAATGCACCACAGGTCTGCCCCAGCAGGTGGCTCAGGTGGTTGGAGCAGTCATCTCACAGACCATAAGGCTGTGGGTTTGATTCCTGGTCAGGATGCATACAAGAAGGCAACTGATCAATGTTTCTCTCCCCTTCCTCTCTAAAAAGCAATGAAAAAATGTCCCCAGGTGAGGATAAAAATAAATAAGTAGATAGATAGATAAATAAATAAATAAATAAATGTGCTGCAGCTTTGAAGAATTATGTTTTTAAAGATTTTATTTATTTTTAGAGAGGAAAAGGGGGGGAGAAAAGGGAGAGAAACATGGATCAGTTGCCTCTTGAACAAACCCAACAGGGGACAGGCCCACAACCCAGGCCTGTCCCCACTGGAAATCAAACCAGTGACCTTTCACTCTGCAGGATGACACTCAACCAACAGAGCCAGGATGGTCAGGGAATTACTTTGAAAGGCTGCTGAAGCATATTGCCAAGAGCTTCTCAAAAAGGTTGTGCTTGCATACTTTCATTTATGAGTCTTCTGTATGGAGTGCTGTTATAGGGTGGTTTAGGAACACCATAAGCAAAAATGGCAACATTTAAGTAATACACTAGATCCTCTTAAAAATATACATTATTAAACCTGTTCTAGCAAAGAGGAGACTAAGACTTGGAGAATGCTTTAGATGGCCATGAATTGGCTACAAAGATCATACACTAGGAATTTCGAATTCAGTGTTCATAGTATTTAGCAGAAGAGATAGGCAGTAAATGTAATCCCTAAATTAGAATCTGGACAGGTTACAAAAAACCCAGGATATCTTTCTATTGTAATGCCAGGTATAAGGTATTACAGCAGGGCTATAGGTTTCTCTATGGCTTTTGATTTCAGGAGGCCTTAAGACACCATGGTCTTGATCTCCCCAGGTCATATTTCCAAAGGCCTAAGTCCTTTAAAAAATTTTATTTTAGGAGAGAAAAAGAGAAACATTAATTTGTTGTTCCAACTATTTATGCATTCATTGGTCGATTCTGGCCAGGGAATGAACCCGCAATCTTGGCTTATCAGGACAAAGCTGTCCAGCCAGGGCCCTGCTGAGTGTTTTGAGAGGGCACCTGTGACAAAAGGTAAGAAACTGCTACCCTTCATAGGATTGATTTTGATCCCAAGGGGATGCACCATTCCCAGAAGTACTGCAATACCTGGTCAATACAGAGTGGACAGAGCAAGGTCCTATTCCATCCTCATTCTCCAAAAATGCATTTAATATCCTCAGATAGAAGACATATCAGATATTAAACTAATAAAAAGATACAACACTTGATCTTAGCCAAAAGATCAAGAGGCAATAAAAGCTTGAGTCTTATTATTTTTAATCCTCACCCAAGGATATGTTTATTGATTTGAGAGAGAGAAGGGAAGAGAGAGGGAGAAAAGGAGAGGGGGGAGGGAAGAGAAGAGAGAGAGAGGGAGGGAGACAGGAAGAGAGAGGGTGGGGGAACACTGATGTAAGAAAGAAACATCGACTGGTTGCCCCCCTGGACGCGCCCTGACCAGGGATCAACCCCACAAACTTTTGGTGTGTGGGATGGCACTACAACAACTGAACCACCCAGCCAGGGCAAAGGCTTAAGTCTTAAGGTTGATTCCAACTTCATGGGAATGTCTAAGTGCTCCTGCAGAAGAAACAGCTGCTCCATTCCATCAGAACCTACTTGTTCCAATCAGCACACGACACTCAGGCTTTGAAAGCAGAAGCTTACAAGAGGTGCTGGGCACATAGAAGTAACAAGAGTCTTCCTCTTGCTGCCCTACTTTCATGTCTCTCTGCAACACTGGTTAGTACTCTGTATATTACAATAGAAACTTTAAAATGTCAAACTTAAATTGAAAACCAATGTACTGACTTGTGTAATTGAGAAACTCATGGAGTTTAACTTCAGGCATAGCTGAAATTACAATTACTTGCTACCTCAGATCCTCACTGTTAATGCTGTATGGAGAGCAAACAATGTAGATCTCTCTCAGAAGATGATCATCTATGTATTACAAATCACAACATGAGACAAGATGGCCAGCAATCCCCAGCCACAGCCCAAGTAAACCTTCAGAACCCTAAGAGTGATTCAAGAAACCAAAAAGGAACAACCCAGCTAGGCAGACTCCACCTACCTTTTTACACGCTCATGTTCACTAGTGTCCAAAGCTCTCAGGGTTCGGGCATAAAGGACAACAATGTCACTGTGCTTGGCTTTCTTGTTGCACTAAAGAGCCCAACAGGATACAATTAGTAGGGTTCCAGGAATCCTCCTGACTTAACATGACTGTGCACATGCACAGACCCTGCCTGTAGTCCTTACCTGGGGACATTTTCGTGTCTGTCCTTTGAGCCACTTAGAAATGCACCTAAACCCAAAGAGATGCCCACAGCGTAATGCAGAAAGCCGGTGATCCCCAGCATTGGTCCATTGTTCTAAACATATCGTGCAAGTGTCCCCTTCTTCTTCCTCATCTGTACAAGTTGAAGGCAGAAGAGAGCTGGACTTCTGGGGAGACTGCTGGATGGAAACCAGGACACATTCAAATGATAGAAAATGCAAAATCAGTCTTGAAGAGGACACACAACTATCAAATTAACAAAACCACACAAAAATAATATAAACCCAACAGAAAACACTGTAGGAAAACGGCAACACCTATGAATCACCTGTTGTTCTTTCTAGAATGCAATCTAGTCAAATTAATACAAGCCACAAAAATATTACTACCCCTTGATCTTACGAATTTGATTTTTTTCATTCAAATAAAGAAAAAGGTACCTTTATAAAAAATACACACACACACACACACACACACACACACACACACACTAGCAGTTATCCAGAAAACCAACAACAGGGAACAGTAGGTTTGTTATTCATCCAAAATTAAGTTCAAAATCAACTCAAGAAACTATAAAATACTTGGCTCATATGAATCAAAGAAAAAAACCAGAAAAACAAAGAATATAACTAGCTTACAAGAAAATACAAATGGTCAATAATTGTTCACTTACAATTAAAGGATTATAGGATAAAGACACCATTTTTTCATCTATTAGAGGGTATAAATTGATGTCTGATGACAGCACGCACTGGTGAGGGGGAAGTGGGCATGCTTACATACTGTGCTGTAGGTAGAGAGTGGCACGAATTTTCCAGAGAGCAATATGGCATTACCTATCAAAATTAAAATACACATCTTTCCTTCGACACAACAATCTCTCTGCTAGGATTGCTTCCTTCTATATATCATAAACAGAGGCACAAAATTTGCCAATACATTTGTACAAGGATGCTCAATGCAGCATGGTTTGTATTAGGAAAAAATAAAAGGGAACAACAACCACCATAGTGTACACAAGGGAAAAGTTAACTAAAATTTTATTTATATGATGATACACTATTATTAAGCAATTAATAAAAACGAGATTCAACTTCATATACTGATAATAGCAAGCTCTCTAAAATGTAGTAAGTCGGGAGGAAAAGGAACAAAAACAAGGTATATTATCTCATTTGTGGAAATTTTAAAATAGAACATTTATGTACATAAATTTGCACATACATAAAATTTTTCTAGAGGGAAGAAATAAAAACAGGGGACCATAGAGAAACATACAAAAAGTAGATCAATGATATTTTCGGATTGGCAGAGTCCACAGTTAATGTAAATAACTCTCACATTAAGGATAATAATGTATGTTTTTAAAAAATAAATATTGTTTATCACATAGTAATCACACTCTGCCAGACAATTCACAAACTACATTCATATCTCCTATTTTAATTGCTACTGAGATGGGACAAGTTACCCTCACATTTCCACCGTCTACTTCCTAATCTTTTTTAACCTAAGAGAAAGAAGTCATGCAAATGACTAACTTGGATAGGATCCACTCCTAGACCTCCTGTTTTCAAAGCCTGTAGTTTTCTCATTGTAGCTCATAGCCTCCTTTTTAAAATGAAAATCCAAACCTTTTATTCAAAAGGATGTTGATATTACCTCCTTGGGGAGGGTCTCTCTTCCACCAATACATACAACTTCTTGCTCTGCTGAAATATCACCTGCTGGTTCTGCCAAGTTGTTTCCAGAAATGACAGAAAAAGTAATAATAAGAGAAGACATAAGTCATAAGGTATCAAATGCTAGCAGGAGAGCCCGACTCACTCACCATTTCTAATCGCAATGTTACCGTAAAAGATGACAGTTTCCCAAGTAGCATCAGCAAATTTATCTTTTCTACTGATTTTAGGTATTTTCAAACATACATAAAAGTACAACAGCATAACTAACCCATAGGCACCCATCACCCCATTTCAAAAATAGTATCTTGCCAGTCTTATTCCATTCTAAGCCCCATTCCCATTATTGTTCTTTTTTTCTAAAGACTTTATTTATTTTTGGAGAGAGGGGAAGGGAGGGAGAAAGACATTATTGTGTGGTTGCCTCTCACGTACCCCTTACCTGGTCTACAACCCAGGCATGTGCCCTGACTGGGAATCGAACCAGCAACCCTTTGGTTCACAGGCCAGCGCTCAATCCACTGAGCCACACCAGCCAGGGCTAAATGCTTAATTCTTTATTTACAAGCTTTCAGAGTAATGACTCAGAGCTCTAATAATTTATGATGATTGATGAATGAGGTTTTAAAAGTATTAAAATACTTATGAAAAGTATTTTCATAAATTTGATGTATTTCAATTGATAATTCAAGTGCACATTACTTTTTGTTGCTGAAATTGTCCCATCTGAAGTCACCAAGAGCTTTTTCTATGTTGCTCCTGTGTGACGTAATTCTGAAGACTCATATGGTTTCCTTGCTTTTTAGCCTAATAAAATGCTCTAAGCCCATCATTTAGCTTTCTTATCCAAGACCTAGAAAGCCATTTCTCAAAAAAGCCCTGGTTCCATTTAGTAGGAAAAGTCCACAATCTGGAGTATGAGAGGGTTTAGCAAAACATGTGCTTTAGGGGGTCTCTGCCCACCTACTGCTAAATAAAAGTTCCACTTGCACAATATGCAACATTATACTAGGGCCTTAAAAATAGAAGACTAGATGGGGTGATGAATTCAGAACTTTTTGTAAAACAAAAAAACCCCACAACCAGCCCTGGCTGGTGTAGCTCAGTGGATTGAGCGCGGGCTGGGAACCAAAGTGTCCCAGGTTCGATTCCCAGCCAGGGTACATGCCTGGGTTGCAGGCCATAACCCCCAGCAACCGCACATTGATGTTTCTCTCTCTCTCTGTCTATCTCCTTCCCTTCCCTCTCTAAAAATAAATAAATAACATCTTAAAAACAAAACAAAACAAAAACCCACAACCAACTTCTTTCTCAGATGTCCAAAGATAGTGAAAGGGAATGTAAAATGTCATTACAAAAAAATGATTCACTGGGACACAGATCACATTAACTTAAAAGTCAGATCAGGTTCTCTTTATATAATCATGGCCAGTGAAAGCTGCACTGTAAAGCAGGAATCTATAACATTGGGGGGGGGGGGGGGGAGGAATTGAAACACATATTTAGAGTTTCTAGCCTTTTAGAGTCTAAGTTTTCTAGATGTTAGCCTTGTGAACCTGAAGCTAGATAAAACACTCACCTTCTAAAATGACAGCACCAGGTTCCTCTGCAGGGACAACAGCTTCTTCATACTCTATGGAACTGTCACTGTCGGAATCAGCACTACTGGATATCTGCAAGTCTTCAGAGACAGGATTGCTAGCCCCTGAATCACTAGAGGTGGTTGGCAAAGGAGGCTGGCTCCTGCTCACTTGAAAGTAAGCATCCAGTGGTGCTCTAGACCTATTTATGGAGAAAGACAGCAGAATTATAGTACAATGGACCACCATCACAAAAATAACCCACAGTACTTTGAAGGTAGATCCTAGTCATTTCAACCCATCTCTAGGCCATTAAATGCTACCTTTGAACACTAAAGCAGAAATAGCAGATTTAGTGAGATGCTGGATGGTCTACACACTCTCTACTCAATTACATTAACCCACACTAGAACCTGACCCTTATGCTAGAAGCTATTTCTACTTTAGGGGCCTTTGGCTATGTGTCAGTTTCTTTGAAAGGACACAACTCAGCAATTTGTCTGTTAGTATTAGAGGATGAGAAAGTGGGAGTGGGAAAGTGGGAGTGGGCAAGAAGAAAAAGGGAGCCCTGGCTGGCGTAGCTCAGTGGATTGAGCGCAGGCTGCGAACCAAAGCATCACAGGTTCAATTCCCAGTCAGGGTACATACCTGGGTTGCAGGCCACAGCCCCCAGCAACTGCACACTGATATTTCTCTTTCTCCCACCCTTCCCTCTCTAAAAATAAATAAAAACTAAAAAAAAAAAAAAAAAAAAGAAGAAGAAGAAGAAGAAGAAAAAGGGCCCTGTAGGTCAAATATGGTCTCATAGGATTCTGCCACTGCAGCTAGACAGATCAAGGTCTTCTGGAATGCAGTATAAAGCCTGGCTTCAGTCATCACTGTTTCACCTCTTATTTCACTTAAAAAAAAAAAAAAAAAAATCCTTACCCAAAGATATGTTTATTGATTTGAGAGAGGGAGGAAGGGAGAGAAAGAGAAACACTGATACGAGAGAAAAACATTGATTAATTGCCTCCCGCATATGCCCAACCTGCAACCCTTTGGTGTATGGGACAACACTCCAACTAACTGAGCCACCTGGCCAGAGCCACCTCTTCATTTAACACTCTAATTCCTTCTGGCTGGCTGAGTTTTAATCATGACCACCACAATACCTCAGTTTCTCTCACATGCAAGGTAACAAACCATATTCTACATATCGTCTGGAATTAATGACATTCTATATTAAAAACCAAAATAGTATTCTGAACTTTAGAACATCCTATGAGCTAATAATCACAAAGTATTACTACTGAAAGGTGACATACTTTAAGTTTTAGTAACTTTTTAAATTAAGATGTATCATTACCCAGAAACACTGTTGGTGACTGTTCACACAAAAAACTTTTTGATTTCTGTGGGTGGGCTGAGATGGGAGTAAAAGACAGAAAACTGTACTTGAACAATGATTAAAATAAAATTTAAAAAAAAAAAAGGTTTTTTTTATTTCTCCTATCAAAAATTTATGGCAAACTAGGGCTTTCTATTAAAAAATGAATGATTAAATGGAATAAAATAAACATTATCTGGTATCCAATTTAATAGAAGATTTGGCCTTGTTAAAAAAAAAAAATGTGCCCCTGGCTGGTGTGGATTGGTTGGAGTGTTGTCCCATGAACTGAAAGGTTATGGGTTCAATCCCCTCTCAGCATACATGCCTGGGTTGAAGGTCTGAACCCCAGTGGGGTGTGCAAGAGGCAACTGATCATGTTTCTCTCACATCAATGTTTCTCTTTTGCCCCCAGCCCCTTTCTCTCTCTAAAAGCAATGGGAAAAAAAAAGTCCCTGAGTGAGGAGGGAAAAAAAGTACATAAAAATTATTATAGAAATTTTGAGTCCTTTCTGATTCACAATTTAAGTGTATAATTCAGTGATTTTTAGCATAACCACGAAGTTAGGCAACCATTACCACTATCTTACTCCAAAACATTTTTTATTTTATTTTATTATTATTTTTTATCCTCACCAGAGGACATTGCTCACTGATTTTTTCAAGAGAGGGAAAACCAGGATGAGAGAGAAACTTCAATGCAAGAGGAACATAGATCAGTTACCTTTCATATGCACCCGACCAGGACAGAATCTGCAAACTTGCAGTTTACAAGATGACACTCCAACCAACTGAGCCATATGGGCCAACACCCAAAACATTTTCACCACACTTAAAATGAGCTCTGTACCCATAAGCAGCCACTCCCTCTTTCCCCGCTTCCCTTCAGCCTCTGGTACCACTAATTTACTTCATCTCCATGAATTTACCTGTTCTGGACATTCCATGAATGGGATCATATAATGTATGTAGCCTCTTGGCTTTGGCTTTTGTCACAACTTGATGATAAATACAAGGATTATGTTATGTACAAATAGCTCTAGTTTTATTTCTTCCTTTCTAATCCAAATGCCTCTCTCTCTTTGCCTAATTGGCCTGGCTGGAATCTTCAGTACAATGGGGAATAGAAGTGAAAAAGCAGACACCCTTGTCTTGTTTTGAAATTAAGGGTAACGATTTCAGTCTTTATCCATTTAGTAGATTTGCTGTGAGATTTTCATTGTTGCCCTTCATCAGGGTGAGCAAGTTCTCTTCCGTTCCTAGTTTGTTGAGGGTTTTGGTTTTTATGACAGGGTTTTGTCAAGGGGCTTTTCTGTCATTTCCCCCCTTCACTATGTTAATATGGTGTATCTTACTGATTTTTTTTAAAAGAGATTTTATTTATTTTTAGAGAGAGGGGGAAGTAGAAAGACAGGGAGAGAAACATCAATGTGCCACATATACATGGATCAGCTGCCTCTCGTAAGCCCCCGCCTGGGGACCTGGTAGGCATGTGCCCTGACCAGGAATCAAACCAGGAATCAAACCCAGACCTCTTAGTGTACAGGACAACACTCAACCCACTAAGCCACACCAGTGAGGGCATGCTGATTGCTTTTTACTTCTCAAATCAATTTTACTTTCCTGGAACAAACTGTATTTGGTTATGGTATATAATCCTTTTTATATGTTGCTGGATTGGATTTGCTGGCATTTTGTTGAGTGTTCTTGTATTTGTATTCACAAAGGGTAGGGGTCTGTAGTTTTCTTGTGATGTCTTTGTATGGTTTTGGTATCAGAGTAATACTGGCTTCAGATAACCAGATGGCAAGTGTTCTTGCTTCTTGCACTTTTTAGAACAGTTTATGAAGCATTGCTGCTATTTTTCTCTTCAAATGTTTGGTATAGTTAACCAGAGAAGTTTTGGGCTCTTTGTGGAATTTTCTTATTTTAATTACTAGTTCATTTGTTATTGGTTTACTCAATTTTCCTTTTCTTGAGAGTACTGATAGCTCATGTCTTTTTAGAAACCTGTCAATTTCACCTAGGTTATCTAATATCTTGGTATAAAAATGTTCACAGTAGTTCCTTATAATACTGTTTTCTTCTGTAAGGCTGATAGCTATGTTCCCTCTTTCACTACTGATTTTAATATTTTTGAGTTTTCTATTTCTTGGTCTAGCTAGAAATAAAAAAATTAAGTGACTGACTTTTTAAAAAGTTACTCAATATTGCTTTTACATAGCAAATAGGCATTTCCAAGGGCAGGTCAAGACACAGGAAAGGGCAGCTACGAAGAGCAACAGGAGGCAGTGCTAGAGGTTTCTCTTTGGGCATGCAAACTGAAACCCAAGAAATCCACCTCATTCTGTGCATTATATTTTGATAATAATGTCCCTTATTATTTCTAAATTAAATAATACTATGTTAAGCTCTTGCCCCTGTTTAACCTCTGTAGTCCTAAATTCCACAAGCTCCAAAGAACAGGTACCCTGATCTGTCCTGTTCACCAATGAATCTACAAGGTAAAGTGCAGTCCCTCATATGGTGGGATGTTATAAATATACAGAGGTAAGAGGTGTTCATCTTGACCCAGGCTCTCAACATCTGGCCCAGGGATAGTCTGTCAGGAGAATAAATGCCTAACACCATGAGAAATTCATGTCAAGAAATTCAGAAGGTGTAAGCAATCAGTCCTGTAATAGAGCTTATTTTTAATGTAAATTTACTGTGGAATTTACTTACAGTATTTAGGGAAAAAAAGTTTTAGGACACATTTATATGGCTCCAGAATCCATGTTCTGTACACAATCCCTGTCCGTTTAGGTTTATTGCACTTTGTGGAAACAAACATATGAGTCAGTCAAACTGCTTGACTAACATTTTTCAACATCTAAATTCTGTAACCAGAGCACAGATTCTACATACATGAAGCAATTTTCTGATTAGTGTTTACCTTTTGTGTGAAAACATCTCCTGGGAGAATCATTCCACCCATGCCAAAAATATAATTTGGTTTCTGTAGCATTTCTATTTCTCTGTGTAAATTGACATCGGGTTTATAAGTGTCACTCTCCTGTGAGTTAGTTAACACAATTAAGTGTCCCCCACTAAAAGCAATCAAATCCCCCTGAGTGTATGAACAACCAAGGCTGAGGAACACAGTGAGAGGCCTCTTGGTGCTACAGCCAGTTCCTAGGGACACCAAACCCTCAGTCCACTTAATCACTTCAACAAAGCCCCTAAATTGCACTACAAGATAGTCACCTATCACACAAACGTGTAAAATCTTATTTTGCTTTCATAATCCGAGGGACTGACACCTTAAAATAACAGAGTAACACATACTTGCAACCCCTGTCAACACAGAACTAGACACCCATTATCCCTGATGGGTCACATCCAGAAGTGTAGAGTACACTAGAGTAGAGCCATGGTAATAGCAAGCCCCATTACTGTAATCATCAGGATTCACAGAAAAGGGCCCTGGCTGGTGTGGCTCAGTGGACTGAGTGCCTTCTAACCCATAGGTCACTGGTTCAATTCCCAGTCAGGGCACATGCCTGGGTTGCAGGCCAGGTCCCTGCTCCCCACCCCCTGCCAGTTAGGGGCATGCGAGAGGCAACCAATCAATGTATCTCTCACACATCGATGTTTCTCTCCCTCTTTCCCCCTCCTTTCCCCTCTCTCTAAAAATAAATAAAGTCTTAAAAAAAAAAAGGGATACTGAAGGCACAATCCCAATTCCAGAGTTACCCCCATCAAATCACAAATTATCCAAAAGGCTTCCTCATTTGTAAAACAGGTAAATAGATGGCCTAGCTACTTGTCTTTTTAGTGTCATCTCACTGTTCTCACAGTGTTAAGAAAACAAATGGATCTGCTCAAATCTCCTTCTATCTGTCCATGTAGAAAATCAGTGAATCCAGGTCCCAATGCCAGCTCTATTTCCTTGATGTGGTAGCTATGAGACTCTGAACAAAACACTTGGGGTCCGTTAAAATTCAACCTCTTTAAATATGAAAATATTTAAAAGGCCAAATGTGAAATACAGTATTTCAAATAATGCAAGAGGAAGTTAAAAACATACAAGACAGACAACAGTTATTCTTTATAAAAACCCCTGTCAACACTTGACAGCTAAGCCCTTTAAGACGTAAGTTCAAATAAAAAAATTATGAAAAAAAATTCTCAACTCTGCAACACTTTTTCAGGTGAGAGCTAGAATGCTTCCCCACTTATAAGCTCCAAATTAAATCACATCCTACTTTTCGCAAGGGTTCTCTAAATCTAGTCTGCACTCTATGTGGAGTGCCATGAACAACTGGGTGAGTGGAGTGAACTTGCAAGTTTAGAAATACTTTTTCTTGATACACAAGATGCAAATTATCTAAAAAACCAGCCTTTACAAGAGCCACTGCCAACAAACTACCACCCAGTTTTCAAAATATCTAAGTATATCTATCTCCTCCATTATTTTGTTATGTAAATAAGGCATTTTTATTTTCATCTGATCTGTGGGAAAATAGGGGTTCAGAAAAGTTATCTGACTCGTCAGAAGTCACATGTCTATCTTATCAGCAGCAGCATTGGGGGTATGACCAGAGCCTAAGGTTCATAATTTCCAATCTGGTACTAATCCCACAATCTAGACATGATATTTACCTGGCACTGTCTGTCCTCTGAGACGCTCCAGCTCTCACTCTGCGTGAAGCTGTCCCTCTCCTCCTCCTGGCTCTCACTGGCCCCACATTGTGGTCCGAAGGTGGTCTCAGGAATTCCAGCATGCCATGAAGTCGCTGTAGCCCATTAAGGAAGCTGCTCATTGACTCCAATGAAGCTACTCGAATAGTGTGGTTAGCAGCAGATTCCTGCCTATGCTCCTCTGAAGCTCCTGGATTGATGTTCTGCACATTCTCTTCTCCCAAGGGCTCCACTTCCTCTGTCAGGTCAATGGACACTTGTGGAGTAGGCTGCAACAGGTGAGGGTCCCCTTGGGTGTTGACCACTTCAGTAGGAGCACGCTGGAGCAGGGGTGGTCCCTCTTGGCTGCTGACAACTTCAGCCAAGACAGGCTGAAGCAGGGGTGGTCCCTCTTGGCTGCTGACCCCTTCAGCTGGAACAGGCTGTTCAGCAGCATTATGATCTAACTGCACCTGAAGATCATACTCCATCGCTTCGTGAGCCATCACTGAGGAAGCAATATTTGTAAAAAGTATTTAGTAAAAAATAAAACATAGCCAATGTAATCATATCTAGCTTTTTAGAATTTCTGTTTAAAATCATTCTTGGCAAAAAAACCCGAGATTTTAATTACTTAATTTAAAGCAGAGGTATTTTGGTAATCACCCACTTCTTTATTCCTAACAACCACTTATGACCAGTTGTCCAGTTCACCCTTTCAAAACATGAAGTCGTCTGACCATAGTACTATCTTCTAAAGTAGAAATAAGGGGATTGAATTACTGGGATCTGAAAGTAATCTCCCAGACCTCTTTTGGTTCTTTGTCATGACCTGAATTTACCAAAACAAGTGCACATAATGCTACATTCAATTTTAGTAAACAATACAGCACCAAGTTACAAAGGATAAACAAAAGAACACTTGCAAAATTATCTCAATTAGTAATGTAAAGTTGAAATTTACTGATTTTCTCCAAAAAGGCCAAACAACCTTTATTTACCCCATCCTTTGAATTGTTTCCTTCTCTAATTCCATTTAAAAAATATTTTTTGTTATGTGGTCAGACACCCCACAGATGAGACGGGATAAGCTCCTGCCTAAGAGTTTACACGCTAGTGAGTGGGAAACAAATGAGAAAATTAGACATTATGGTATTTGGTTTTGAGAGTGGAAGGCAAGAAATACCACTTCACACACAATAGTGAGGGAATGCCTCTCAGAAAGAATAAAACTGAGCCGAGATTAGAAGCTGGTCATATAAGACCCAAAAGAGTTTCAGGAGGAAATCAGTACACAGATCCCTGGTGAGCATGGATCGGGTGCAGCTGAGAAATCTGGCATACCAGTGTATGGTAAGTATGGTAAGGAAGAGTGCACAGTATGGAATGAGGTTGACAAGGCAGGACGCTATCAGTGAAGGCTCCTGTGAAGAGTTTCTTCTGTGTTAGGAATGGATGATGGGGGGGCAAGAGTGCAATCAAGGTGCCCAGTTTACAAGCTACCGTGGAAGTGTGCATAGTGGACAATGGTGGTAGTAGTGGAGATGAAAAGCAGTGGACAGCTTTGAGAATCCTCATCATAGCTAAACTTCTTAAAATCACAGGAGAGATTAAATAAGGAATAAACACAGAAAACAAGCAGGCCAAGGACTAAAACTGGAGACACTAACATTAAAAGGGTAAGAGGTACAGAAAGAGAACTCAGAAACAAGACTATAAAGTAGGAGGAAACCTGGGAGAATGGAGTGTCTTGAAAGAATGTTTCTAAGAGAGAATGGTAACGTGTGTCATTTGCCAATGAGGGAAAGAATGGCTTTGACATTTAGATTCCTGGAAACGACAGATAACCTAGAAAAGAGCAGTTTCCTCAAAATGATAGTGTTAGAGACCAGACTGGACAGAGTAAATGGAGGGAATTCTGATATACAGGGTGGATGAAGTATATGTATTTTCTCTAAGTCATTCCTGAAACCCCATGAACATGACCTCCCTCCCCTCAAAAAAAAAAAAAAAAAGGGGGAAAAAAAAAAGGTCATTAAAAAAAGAAAAATCATAAAGACAAAGCAAGAGAAAACAGGATGTAAGACATGTAAATCAGTGTTTTGGACTGATAACTGGTAACTACATGATAGACCTGAAAAGATGAAACTCAAGTGCCTGGAAAGAGGGGAAATTGAGTGGTCCTGAGAAGCAAGCTGATTACCACTGAGGGGATTGTAGAAACCAAGTACCACAGAAGGTGTTCAAAGATGGAGTTGAAAACGATTGGTTGAAAGCCTGTAACAGTTAATCTGTCTCCTAGTCAAACAAAAAAGCCAGCCACCAAGAAACAAAAACCTCCTCACCCTATTCTGTAGGAAAACTGGAGGCTTAAACCAGACAGGCTTAAGAGCAGCATGAGGGGCAGACTAGTGTAACCACTATGGAAAACAGTATGAAGGGCCCTCAAAAAATTAAAAATGGGAACTGTCTTATGACCCAGGGATCCCACTTATGTGTATATATATCTGAAGAAACCCAAAACACTGATTCAAAAGAACATGTGTATCCCTATGTTCACTGCAGCATTATTTACAATAGCTAAGATATAAAAGCAACCCAACTACCCATCAATAGACAAGCAGACAGAAAAACTGTGGTACATATATACAATAAAATATTACTCAGTCATGAAAAGAATAAAATTTTGCCACTTGTGACAGCATGGATGGACCCAGAAGGTATCGTGCTAAGTGAAACAGGTCAGTCAGAGAAAGACAAATACCACATGCTTTCACTTATATGTGGAATATAAAGAACAAAATAAATGAACAAACAACACTGAAACAAAATCAACACATGCAAAGAACTGATGGTTGCCAGAGGAGAGGGGGTTTGGGGGAGTGAGTAAAAAAGCTGAAGTGATGAAGAAGTACAAACTGGGCCCTGGCTGGTGTAGCTAGTGGACTGAATGGAGGCCTGCGAACCAAAGGGTCGCCAGTCTGATACCCAGTCAGGGTATGTGCCTGGATTGCGGGCCAGGTCCCCCAGTAGGGGTACGCCAGAGGCAGCCACACACTGATGTTTCCTTCTCTCCCCCTTCCCTTCTAAAAATAAATAAAATCTTAAAAAAAAAAAAAGTATAAATTGGTTGTTATATAATAGTCACGGAGATGTAGAGAGAATATAGTCAATAATACTGTAATAATTATGCATGGCGCCAGATGTCTACTGGAAATATCAGGGGGAACACATTATGTAAAGGACAAAACTGTCTAACCACTATGCTGTACAACTGAACTAATTCAAAAGTAATACTGAATGTAAACTGTAATTGAAAAACAACGTTAAAAAATCAGCACGAGGGGTAGCACAGCAGTGAAAACAAGGAGTTAAGTCTACAAACTGAAGAGTGTGACAAACTTCCAATCCTTCTACTCAGCTTCTCCACTTACACAAATCTTGGACACAATACTCTGGTTCACATACATTCTCTATGCCCCAAGGCAGGAGATTAGAGCATTCTTCTCTGGAGAAAAACAACTCAAGAAAAAAAAGATCTATTAATACTCATAGTTGTGAATCCCCTAAGAAAATGGGCAGGTCTCTGTCCATACATCTAACCGTAAAAGCCCAGTGGATGGTAAGGTTCAGCTACTCCTACAGAGCTTCCAATCAGGTTTCTGGAGGCCTCCCCTTAAAAAAGGTAAGTAAATAAACAAATAGCCAAGGACCAAATGGTGTCTGATGAAAGCCTCCAAGATGAGGGAGACCAAAGCAGACAAGCAGAAGAAATCTGGAAGGAAGAAAGTAAGACAATGCAAGAAGGATAAAAATATTTTCAAACTTACAAGAATGCTAGGAGAAAAAAAGACAAATCAAAAGAGTCCTTTGAAGTGAAAAATGGTAAGCAAAATAAAAAAACGTCATAGGAGTGGAAGATAAAGTGGAGTAACTCTTCCAGAAAACAGACCAAAAGGACAGCCAATTAAGACAATAATAAAATGAAAAGATCAAGCCAGGATATCTGAATGACTGAAGTACCGGAAAGAATGCAGAAAAGTGAAGAACAAAGTAAAGCAAAATCTCAGGTCAAGATATAATCATAAGCTCTCTTCCAAATAAGAACCTCAACACATTGAAATTTCCTCAAAAATTACAACCATTAGAAAAAAAAAAAAGGCAGGTTGCAAACAAATCCACTACAATTCAATTTTTAGGACACTGAAAAACACGCGAAATCACATTATCTAGACTTGGAATACCAAATTCAGGAGGGGGAGGGTGCCAGGGCACATGAAGCTTCAGCTGTGTGTGCGTAATTTTTATTTCTTAAAAAAAACAAAACTCCCAGCTGGTGTAGCTCAGTGGATTGAGCGCAGGCTGCGAACCAGAGTGTCGCAGGTTCGATTCCCAGCCAGGGTACATGCCTGGGTTGTAGGCTATGACCCCCAGCAACCACACATTGATGTTTCTCTCTCTCTCTCTCCCTCACTTCCCTCTCTAAAAAAAACAAAACTAAAAAGGAAGCATCCTGGCCAGTGTGGCTCAGTTGGTTGAAGCATCATAAACTTAAAAGTCGCAGGTTCAATTCCTGGTCAGGCACATACCTGGGTTGTGGGTTCCATCACCGACTGGGACCTGCACTGATCAGCAACCAATCCTTGATGTTTCCCTCCCTCCCTCCCCCTCTCTAAAATCAATGAGCATGTCCAGGGATGAGGAATAAAAAAAAAAAAGTAATAGTATCAAAAGGTAAAGTCCAAGATTTGTTAGATCTGGATGGTGAATGCACAGGTCTTTTAAAAATTATTCTCTGTATTTTTCAGGATAGCTAAATATTAAAAAATTATTCTCTCCCATCATATGCCAGTTCTGATTAGAAGCAACCCATTCTGATCAGAACAGGAAAACCCAAAGCTGAATCCATCAGCTTCATCACTTTTGTCTTCCACAACTCAAGTACACAGCAGATGCTAAATGCTTATTGAATTATTCACCGTACACCTTAAAAAAAAATCCCCCCCTCAAAAAAACCAAAACCCAACAACTGAGAACATAGCCCCTGATATACAGAGCTACAGACATAGCAGAAATCAAGAATCTTCATCTTGGCATCAAGTTCTATGTAACAGTGCAGTTCTGGAACAAATCTTCAACAATTCCCCAACAATGTGAGGAACTGTTGGTCCCTCCAGTCCTTGGGGTAACGACGGGGTGCCTAGAGCAGCAGTTTTCAACCTTTTTAATCTCATGGTGCACATAAAATAATTACTGAAATTCTGCAGCACACCAAAAAAATATGTATTTGCCAACCTGACCAAAAAATAGGTATAATTTTGATTTATTCATACTGGACAGATCTTGTGTTGGCTGTTGTCATTTTTTATTTATCAATCTAAGCGAAAAAGAGGTCAGTGCCGCAGACTAAATAATCAGGTGTTGCATTATTTTGTTTGTTTTTAATCCTCACCCGGGCCATTTTTTCACTCCTTGTTTTAGAAAGAGAGGAAGGGGAGAAACATCAATGGGTTGCCTTCCACAGGAGAGGGATCAGGGATGGAACCAGCAACCTGTATATGTGGCCTGACCAGGAATCGAACCTTGCAACCTTGCGTTCCTGGATAACGCTCCAAGCAGCTGAGCCACACCTGCCAGAACATAGGTATTATTGCATGTTTAAAAATTCCTGCCGCACGCCGATTGAAAAACCGCTGGCCAAGAATAAAAGACCGTGAGCAAGTCACCCCAAGCCTTGAGCAACCCTGTCCTTGATTTTTCTGGGCTATGAGCTGGCGCTTCAAAGGCTAACCGCCCACTAGTCATCTTACCAAGTTTGTCACTCAGATTTCAACGTCCACAACCAGCAGGGACGCGATGGCACCCAATTAACAAAATAAGAAACGGTACCAAGGAGCCTGGCCGACCTCGGCTCAGATGCTTGCTCCGTCAATACTACCTACCTATGGAACCTTAGGTGGGTTTCCTACAACGTTCAACTTAGTTCACCTTAAAATGGGGGTAAAAGTTTGTCCGTCACAGTGCTGCTGTGAAGTAAAGCTGGACTAAAACTAAAAGTTAACTCCTAAGTGATGCAACTAACGGGTGCTCAAAAGGATAGCAGTTACTTGCAAAGCAAAAGTTTGAGGCTCGGGTCCCGGGAGAGTGGCTGGGTAACCTCATGACTCCAGCCAGACAAGAAATCGCCTCCCGCCTGCGGCGAAATGGCCTCCCAACGGGCAACTTCCGGGATCACTCGAACTTCCTGTCTCCCCCGCCCCCACAACCCGACCTCCAGCCTCAGAAACCCCGAAAAAGCCCGAGTTCGGGAGCCACAGCCGGGGCGGTTAAGGCCGCCCAGAATGGCTGGACCTCCTCAGGCCGCGGGGTACCACTGGGGTGTCCCTATGCCCCCCGTTCAGAGACCAAGCCCGGGAAGTTATCCCACAGCCAGAAGCGCAAAATCTGGGGGGAGATAAGCGCCCTCTTCACCCTCCTCACCTGTGGCCGGAGAAAGGCGGTCGGGCTCGCGAGCCAGCCGCACGGAGCACGCGTTTCTTCAGCAGACCTCAGGTCCCAGGACCGGTTCCAACCGCTCGTCCCCAGAAGCTCAAGCTGCCCGCCTTAGCCGCGGCCACGGCTTGCTCCTATTGGGCAGCAGTCCCAGCCGTCAACCAATACTGTCTCTTCTTATTCCTTTGGTTGCCGTTGGCTGAAAGAGCGGTGCTCTCATTGGTTGGTCCTTCGCAAACAGACTAGGCGGGATCAGGCACGAGTAGAGATCGTGTAATTGGTAAAAGTATGTGGTCCGTCATCTAGCGTTCAGCTCCCAAACAGAAGGGCGGAGACAGGGTTTTACCGCTCTTTATTTGAACTTTCTGGCGGAGGAAACGTAAAAAAAAGTATCTCGGTACATTTTGAAAATAAGATGCAATCATTAAAACTGGCTCTTGCCCTGGCTGGTGTGGCTCAATGAATTGAACGCTAGCCTGGGAACCAAAAAGTTCCGATGATTCCCAGGCCCGGCACGCAGGCGGGTCCGTGTTGGGAGCGTGGGAGAGTCAATCCATCCTTGTTTCTGCGCTCTCCCTTCCACTCCTATAAATAAATAAAATCTTTAAAAAGAATAAATAAAACTGTGGCTCCTGTTTAGTAAAGGAACTATCTTTATCCAAAGGCTGGTAGCTAATCCAATAATTTCAAAATATTGCCCCCTGAAATCAGAGCGTATAAGGAGACGTGGGACAATTCCGTTTGTAGAATCCCATAAAAGGATGTAGACTATATCCTCCCTTGAGGTTGAAGAGCGCATGCAAAAGAATTTACTTACACGATCTAAGTCCCAAACCACTGCAATAAATTGCCTGGAACTAAACTATCGTCACATCACTAAACGGCAAGTATTTTTCAATTATCTCCCTGAAAGATGAAATCTCGCTAAAATCGAACCGTCGGCACAGACCACAATGCCAAAATTTTATTTACTCAGCTGCAAATTTTCAATGGAATTGGTAGGCAGCAGCGGAGAGCATAAAAAATATTGAAAATCGTGACTAATCCAAACAATGACTTTTCAGTATTTTCCTCCTCTCAAACTGTCACCAAAACTACATTAACGTTTGTACTTTTTTCTTTTTCTTGCTATAGGCACTGGGCTTTAGCATGGATATAATAAGGAGAAAGGAATTTTCTTTTGTAAACGAATATGTTATGAAGTAGAGAGGGTAAAACATTTCGAGTGATTCTCACTGTTACATAAGTACTACATGTTCAATGCAAAACAATTTGAAAAATTTTTAATTAGAACATTATAGAGGCACAAAAAAAGTCTCTCCAGTTAAGTCATTATTTTTTAAAAGATTTTATTTATTTTTAGACAGAGGGGAAGGGAAAGAGAAAGGGAGGGAAAGAAACATCGGTGTGTGGCTGGCTGCCTCTCATGTGACCCTCACTGGGGATAAGGCCCACAACCTAGGCATGTTCCCCCACTGGGAATCGAACCAGCAACCCTCTGGTTCGTAGCCCATGCTCAATTCACTGAACCACACCAGCCAGGTCAGAGAAGTCATTATTAACTGTTTAAAATCTTCATCTATCTAAATTTAGATATAGATGGGATCTTGTTTTAGTCTTAAAATATATCTGAGTGACTTTCCATGTTAATGGATACATAGGTACATTGTCAAATACTGAATATTCTTTGAAAAATTTTAAATGAAAAATTAATAGGTAAGGGGAATTTGGACAACACAAAGGGCTGCTTAGTGAAATGTATACAGAATGTTTAATAGATGGTTCCAGAAGTATATTAATTCATAATCCACTTAATAGCCATGTTTAGAGAAAGAGAATAAACAAAGCCAGAAATATATAGTCTTGTCTTCAACTTCCAAAAGTTATATGTAGTTATAAGGAAAAGTGTTGGCTGTGTTCCTTTTAAGTGTGAAATTCACATCTTTATGGGTGATTACTTAAATGCCAACCTTCCTATTGAATTGTGGAACCTAAGGCGATTTCATTTGATGTGAATCCTGAGAAGGAATTTACCTGCTGAGATGGATTCCCATGGTCAACCAAGGGCCCAAGTTTTATAAATAATAAGAGCTGACTTACTGTGTGCTGACAAGAGCTTCCCACATATTCTGTATACCAAGAAGAGCTTCCTGCACTAAGCTCTGTTTTGCTTATGTCCAGGTATAAGGGAGTTCCCAAGACCTGCCCTGTCTAATCATAACTGTTCCATAATGACCAATCAGGAGTGGAAGGAAGTGATTACAAAGGAGCATGAGAAAACTTTAGGAGTTGATGGATATGTTCATTGTCTTGATTATGGTGCTGCATATATCAAAACATCAAATCGCACACTTTACACACCTGTAGTTTATTATGTGATAATTATACCTCAAAAATGTTTTTAAAAATCAGAATTGTGGGACAGGAGTGAGAAGAAGGACTGATTGCATGGGCATAATAGAACTTCCCAGCATCAAGATAATGTTCATTACCTTGTTGAAGTTTGGGTTATTCATGTGTAGGCATTTGTCAAAACTCTTGTGCATTTTACAACATGAAAATTTACCTGTTTATCCCCCAAACACCCCTATTAACAAATACTAAACTTAAGTTTAATATAAATGCTGAATGAACTATTTTGGACCTATTTTGGAATGAAGTGAATGATGCTTGAAATTTTCAAATTCATAAAAAAGTTAGAATGGATTAATGGGTAGATAGAGTCACAGATAGATTGATAAGTCTGTGATGAACTAAACAAATGGTTGTATATTTAGGTAGTGGGTGTCCAGAGTATAATTCTACTGATTTTTTTGTGTATTTGAAAATTTTTATAAATAACTGGCAGGGAAAAATTAAGTACGGGGCCTTGGAAGATATCCCGTGTAAAGTGAGTGACCCTGGATATTAAGCTTTATTACATTCACAGTAAATCTGCCTCTGCCTCTAGGTCTGCCAGAGTGTGAATAATTAATCTTCAAGGGATGATTTTCATTATAAGTCCAAGAGTAACGACAACAGGATTTTTAAAAAAGATTTTATTTATTTATTTTTTTAGAGAGGGAAGGGTGGGAGAAAGGCAGAGAGAGAGAGAAACATCAATGTGTGGTGCTGGAGGCCGTGGCCTGCAACCCAGGCATGCGCCCTGACTGGGAATCGAACCTGCAACACTTGGGTTCACAGCCCGTGCTCAATCCACTGAGCTACGCCAACCAGGGCTTGACAACAGGATAGTAGTAGAGGATAGTAGTAGAACCTAATGCAAAGAGGATAGTAGTAGAACCTAATGCAAAGCTCTAGAAAAGAACCATCTTAATATTTTTTTTAATACTCATCCAAGGACTTTTTTTTTCATTGCTTTTAGAGAAAAAGGGAGAGAGAAACATCTTATAAACACCAGGGGGATAGGACCTGTAAACTTAGGTATGTGCCCTGACTGAGAATCAAACCCCCAACACTTTGGTTGCAGGATAACTCCAACCAACTGAGCCACACTAGCCAGGGCTAGAAAAAAATCATTTTAGCTCCCACCAGTGTAGCTCAGTTGGCTGAGTGTCATCCTGCAAAGCAAAGGGTCACTGGTTCAATTCCTGATTCCCGGTCAGGGCATATCCCTGGGTTGCGGGTTTGGTCCCCGGTTGGGGTGCAATAGAGAGGCAGCTGATGGATGTGTCTCTCAGCCTCTTTCTCCTTCCTTTTCCTTTTCTCTAAATAATAAATAAATAAATTTAAGAAATCATTTTAAATGCTCAACTTGTCCATGTTTGTTCTATATTTTTTATTTATAAAATCATGTTCTAGGTTAAAAAAGTACAAGAGAATATAAATCAGCTATAATTTTATTCTCCAGAGATGATTACTAGAATATAAGTTCCAAGTGTATTTTGTTTATTATGTCTCCTTAGTGCTTAGAACAACACCAGTCTCGCTTGCTGTTGAATGAATGGAGCTGAGTTTTGGGGGGCTGATATTTAGAGGTAGGGTTAGTGTATGCTATGTAAGGTATACAGCACGAGCAAAGGTAAAAATTCAGAACAAAAGGACCACATGCAGGAGATATGGGTTTGAATCTAGCAGAGATTGAAATCTGGGAGTTCCTAGACTAATATATTTTGTTTGTCCTATATGGCATTAAAATAATTTTTGATTAGGTGCTAACCTTTAAAAACATGAATAATTTACAGGGAAATATGAATTTCCAGCTTCTTTTGACAAAATGGAAAGCTCTGGAAACACTGGGATCCCATTCCTACATGATAAAAGGCTGGAGCTGAGCAGAGGCTGTCCTTAACTAAGCTCATCTGTTCACTAAAGTCCCTTCCAGGCTCACCTCACTCATGAAGGTTTCCCTGGAGACACTGTAGGCATTAGAGACTGCACTATCTGGTAGGAGAACTCTGGGACTTGATATTGGAAGTAAGGTTGGGGCAGAGATGCAAGGCCATAGGTATCCAAATAGGGAGTTTATACTTCATTCAATGGGCAAGAGGAAGAATTAAACAGTGTTTGCTCAGTTACCACTATTGTATAACAAGTCATCCCAAAACTTAGTGGCTTAAGACAATGATAATTTATTTATTTATATTATATTTTAATCTTTGTTCAAATACAGTTTTCTCCTTTTTAATCCCAATCTATTCCCCCCTCGACAATGATAATTTATTTAGATCATAATTTTGTTAATGAGCAATTTCTCTGGCTCAGTTTTGTGGTTCTTCTGGTCTTGACTCACTCAGAGTGTGACTGGGTCAGTTGTTAGCCCAGCTACTGGGCCAGGTGGTCTAGTGTGACCTTAGCTGGGACTGGTTATCTCCGGTCCATCTGGTCTGTCATCCTCCAGCATACCAGCCCGGTTCATGTCTGGGTAGGGATCCAAGACAGGGAGGGGAAATTTGTAAGATCTCTTGAAGCCTTGTCTTGGAATAGGCACACTATCACTTCTACATTTTTATTGGACAAAGCTAGTCACAATGCCAGCCGAGATTCAAATGGTGAGGGAGTAAACTCCACTTCATTTTCATTTAAAAAAAATCACTGTGGAAAGTTTTAAGCATACTCAGAAAAGAAGAGCATATAAACCATTATGTACCCATCATCCATATTCAACAGTTAGCAACTCATAGCTAATCTCATTTTACCATTTTCTTTACAATTATTCCCCCTCCCCTGGATTATTTTGAATCCAATCCCAGTTTTATAATTCAATCATTTATAAATATTTGTTTGTAGGAAAGGGTGTTTCTTTCTCTTCAATAGAAGTATAATTAATGTACAATAATACCTTAGTTTCACGAATAGACAGACTCCACCTTGTGATGGGAGGAGCTGCAAAGTCACAGTGCCGAGAGGTGTAGATACAGAGGGAAATACTTTTTAAAAAGAACTTTATTCATTTTGAAAGAGAAGGGAAGGGAGGGAGAGAGAGAGAGAGAGAAACATGAATGTGAGAAAGAAGCACCAATCGGTTGTCTGGTACATGCCCCAGCTGGGGACAGAACCCAGGCATGTGCCCTGACTGGGAATTGAACCAGCAACCTTTTGCTTTGCTGGACAATGCCCATCTAACTGAACCACACCAGTCAGGGCAGGAGAGATACATTTTTGTAAACCATTTATCTCAGTCACTATCAGAGGTGTATTTTTAATAATATTGTTCGAAGGGGGATATGCTCTGCATGGCTGGAACTGTTTTCTATTTGTGACAGAGAAGTGCCACCTCCCCGTACCCATAGATAACTCATGCCAGTGGGTAGGGGGGAGAAGGATGCCCAGCTTGCACCTCTTCCAGCTTCTTGTTCAGGGACTCCTTAGTTTCCGTTTCAATCCTCAGTTTTATAAAAGTTAGACAGTTTCTCTAAGATTTCTGTAAATGAATGAACAGAGAGTTAGGTAAAAGAGGGGAGCTGAAGGCCAAGCTAGAAACACAAAGATGTTTCTACACTGCATAGTAGGGTACAAACTACATTCCCTTTGGTCCAGCTGGAGCCTAAACCGCCATCTGCATTCATGTCTTTGTGATACGAAGTTCCCTCTTTCTTGGTCAACTTCTCAAATACAAGTAGCTACTTAAATAAAAAGGAGGGCTAAATTCACATCTTAGTGTGAACTAGTCTCAGGTATTGGATTCTCTAATACCAGGCAGCCCCTGGGTTGTAAGGAACCTAAAACAGTAAGGATTGAAGGGAGGGAGGGAGGTCTGGAGACCAAACGGGATGGGGGGGCGGTAATCTACCTTCCCAACCCACTTTAGACTAAACAATGTCCCTTAGCACAGGGCTTCTGAAGTCCTGTACTATTGACACTTGGGCTGTAGAATTCTTTGTTGTAGGGGGCCGTCTTGTGCATTGTAGGATGTTGAATAGCATCTACCTACTAGATGCTAGTAGTATGCCCTACCCCCACCCCATCTCCCCTGAGTTGTGACAACCAAAAATATCTCTAGACATTGCCAAATGTTCCCAGAGGGGCAAAATCACCCCTGCTGTGATTACCACAAGGGAAATCTTTCACAAATCTGAAACACGTGTGGCTCATGTTCTTTAGAGCAGAGAGGAGCCTACCACTAACGCAGGGACGCCTGGAGGGCTCATATGCCCGACAATCATCAATGATCTTCTGCAACTCCGAAGGGCACTCTTCACCCAGTGGCTCCTGGTTCTGGCCCACAGCCACCAGCTGGTAGATCTTCTCAGAGTCACAGCCTGGCATGGAAACAACAGGATGGGAGGCTTACACATTGCTCCGGCACTCACACGTCCCTCTGGATGATGATGGCTGGCATCAGACCTAGGGACTCTGAGTACTAAGGAAACAAGAGCTTCCAATGACTTCATTGGCCAGCCCAGGCGGTGCCCACATTGGAGAACAAAGCACCCAGGGCAGCACTGATGGGGATTTTCTAGTCTGTTGGAGAGGGACCCTAACCCAGCACCATCTGAGCTAGCCTTCACACTAGTTACCTTCAAACGGGATCTTCCCAGTGACAATTTCCCAGAGGACAATTCCAAAGCTGAAAGAAAACCAAAAAACTGAGCAATCATAGTGTTTCCATTTTCCCACACCCCTTAGCCATTTCGAGAAACTCCAGTGAACTTTCTGATTGCCACCCAATTCCACTCAATAGACCAGATTATGATGGTCCTTGGATGTGGAGTTTGACTTGGACTTTCCTGTCCTGTTCATCTGAGCGAGAGTCTGTGCCAGAACAAGAACATACCTGTATATTTCAGCTTTTATGTCATATTTACTATACACATTTTCCAGCATTTCAGGCGAGACATATGCTGAAGAATTGATTCTTTCTGCTTCTTTTCTCTTAGTTGCTCTGCTGATGGAAGTCTTAGTTTTGCTCAACTCAAATCCTGAAAGCTAAGTAGAGAGGTGAATAGAAGGAGACAGAAGGAAACAACACAGTCTCAGGTTGGGGGTAGTGAGCGGGAGGTTGGTGCTGCACGTGACTGCCATCGGATGTTCTTTTAACCTCATGAAGTATTTCCAGTGGAGTCTTCTGTCTGCATGGCTACCCTACTGGCTGGCATTATGGGTCCAGTGTACTGTATTTTTCCATGTATAATGCATATCTATTTTTTTGGCCCAAACTTTCAGGAAAAAAATCTTTCATTTTAATTTTTTAAATTCAACTATTTATTTATTTATTTATTTATAGAAACAAAACCGTATTCTAGGGTGTCACTTTGCATATGGGTATCATTATTGCTTTTAAGAGTTACACTATTAATATATAAGCATAAATAAAAGAATTAAAAATATTTATATAGATACAGAACTAGTATTACCCCATGTATAATGTGCATCCTTCCTTTTCCCTCGAAAATTTGGGCAAAAATGTGCATATTACATGTGGCAAAGTATGGTATTAGGGTACACTGACCAAAAGAAACACAAAGAGTTTTCTTCTCTATAAAATGGGGTGATGCAGGTTACTTTAGATCACCGTTGTAGAGCCCCTGTGAGACTTGGGAAGTTGTAGTTGTTCTGGGATTACTGTGTTAGACACAGGGCTTTCTCACGTGAGGACTCAACTCCACTAAGCGAGGACAGACAGAGGTGCATAGAACCGCATGGCTTGCTTTCTCTCAGAAGCAGATGAAAAAATGCCATAGGGGCATCCCTTCTGTTCTGTTTGACCCTACAAAAGAGCCAGCCTGTTCCTTTGGGTTTTACATAACAACTGCAAGTAACCCCCACTGACCCTGCATGGCCAAGGCCATGCTCTTAAAGAAGCAACAGCACAATTAATAGGTGCAGACGTCCTTGCTCCATGCACACCTGTCATTAGTACCACCAGTGTGCAGAGGGCTGCCAGCCCTGAACTCAGTCAGATATGCAAATCTAGGGCCAAGGTCAGGAAAAGGATGAGACATTCAGAGAGTTCATCCCCTTTCCATGACATGTCTACCGAGCACTGACATCCTCTGACATTCGGCACCATGATACCAGAGACGAAAGGCTGAACAGCACACGTTATAGTCAGGCGGGACGAGGACAGTGAGTAATGTAGATGTGGTGCTTGTGGGGCACTTATATCACACTGCGAGGGGGAAAGGCATGAAAGGCAGAAAAGACCTGTCTTCTGGTTTTTGAGGGCTGTCCCTGACATTCATAAGGCTGGAAGAAAGCCATCAATGGATGCCAAAGAAAATACTTTTAGCATTTGGGAAATGTGGACATTGAATGAAGCCCTTCCTCTTCTGCATGAGAATCTGACTTTTTAGTTCCATTCCCCTGGGAATCTGATAAAGGCAGACTGTCCCCTTGCTCCTAAGTAATGTTGATGACAAAAAATGGTCACTGACAGGCAAATGCTTATGGACAGTGGGTATGGGGACTATAAAGGGCTGACAGGGATGCTGGGCCTTGTGGGGCCTCTATACCTGGAATGCCTCTCGTGGGGGCACTTGAAGATACGCCTAAAGGGTTATTATAAGATAATATTGACTTCTGTGGGTCATGAGGCTTCTAGGGCTAGAGGGACCCACAGCCACCCCAAGAGAGCATCTTTCTCTAGCACCTGGGGCAGGCAAAGAGAATATCTCCTGGATAACTGTGGGGACTCCCTCAGCTGCCCTGCTGGCAAGCTCTGCTTCCTGCACAGTAAGCTTCTAAGTGATTCCAAATGCAAAGTGTGGCCTTATGTTAGTCCTATAAGTCCAAATGCCTAGTTGGACCCGAGAAGACTCCCTGGTGTGTATTGGAGGAACGTTAAAGTGGTGTCCAGGCATCAAAAGGGAAAGGACTCTTAGCCCATCCCTGCTAAGTGGGTGGTGAGGGAAGACAGGCATCGTAACAGCAGGCAGGATTGAGTCTGTCCTGTGGGGGGCACATGGAAAGCTGTCCAGGCAGGGAAACATTTGAGTTCAGTTCTAAGGTTAAGGCAAAGAAACAAGGAGGCACTGCCTTTCTGGGAAACAAGTGTCCCTCTCCCGGCACCAAATGGTCCCAGAAGTCAAACTCAAAGAGCCCCCTGGAAGGCCATGCTCACCTTCACTTGGTAGCTGCTGGTCACCAGGAAGTTCGTGCTGTTGATGCTTCTGTGGAGTTGTGGGGTTTTTGAATGGTGCAGCCTGACACAACCAAAGGCAGGGAGTGTTAGTGACCTTCCAAAAGACCTTCCTGGGGGCCTTGACAGTCATTGCCATGATGATGAGGCTGATCAGTACCATGACTTGGGTAGTTCTCTGTCCACAGACGGGACAAAGGGGAGAGGGACAGGGACAGGTGGGTACAAAACTCCTAGACACTTTTAGTTATCTAAAAGGGCGAAGGGGCTCCAGTGCCCATGGAAATTCCACTATAGATGGCAGCTGGGAGCTGTAAATAGCAAAGTAAGCCAGAGGTGGGGAAGGATGAGTGCGCAGAGCTGCTTAAAAGGATCTGAGGCCATCTAGATGGTGCACTAACAGCACCCCCTACAGCCCAAAACTACTTCTCAGAAAACCCACCAGTGCAGGGAATTGAGTTAACATTAATTGTTCATTAACATTAGTTATTAATCATATAAAAAATAGCTAGGGCTGTATTTGCAAAAGTATGGATTATGTGGTATACAGGATGATATAGTAAGAAATTTGTTCTCCTTTTAAGTTCAGATTACATTAAGGAGGGAGTCTCAGTTTGGTGTCAGGTGTCTTCAATATCTCTCCAAACCTCCTTTGTACAAAGGAAGCGCGGGTCTGAATTATAGACCGACGGGCAGCGGTATCCAGACAGAATTTAGTAACACTGTTTCAGTTTTAGTTATGATCACCTATTTGTGGCAGGTGATTCTGGTTTTGGATTTATGATAGTAATAGAAAGTGTCCTTTTCTTGTTTTTTTTTAAGCGAGGTAATTTAAGGACATTATTAAGGAAATAATACTGGCAGAATTGTGGGTATGGTAAAAATCGTGAAAATGGCTTGTGAATGCCTGACCTGTGGGGACCCGTGGGCTGCAGAAACCATAGAATCTGCATGTAAGAGTAGGGTGAGTTGCCAGATAAAATAAAGGACACCCAGTTGATTTTGAAGTTTTGATAATCAGTGAATTTTTTTAGCATAAGTATGTCCCAAAATTGCATGGGACATACTTCTACTAAAAATTATTTTATGTTATCTGAAATTTTAGTAAAAGTGTCTTATGTAATATTTGGGATATACACTTATATTTAAAAATAATCACTATTGCTTATCTGAAATTCAAATTTAATTGAGCATTTTGTATTTCTCTTCGCTAAATCTGGCAATAGTGAGTAAGGCCTTACTTAAGAGTAAGACCTGTCCAACTCCACAAGAGCAGCCTTCAGCATCTGCACTGGCGCTTCACTGGGTTAAGCGTCCCTTCCCCCTCCTGCCTAGGGTATTATAATCGGACTAAGTAACAACACAACTTAAGGAAGCGGAGACTACCTGGGGCTTCTGGCCTGTTCTCTCACCATCTCTGGGACTATCAGTGGGGGAGGCAGACTCACTCTGTTCATCCTGGCAGCTTTCAACCCACATGGTACCTGTATAAGCCTCTGGCTGCTCCCACAATCAGGACGATGCGCTTAGCAAAACCAAGATCCTTTTCCTGGTCCAGCAGCTCCCTCAGGGTCCCAAGCTCACAGTACTCCATGACAATGGAAAATTGAGGTGGGGTCACTGAAGGAAAGAAGATCAGCCCCACTGAGAGGCCCTTACTCTGCATCCATTTCCCCGTCTCTGCAGAGACAGGCTCAGCTCTGCGCTGTTTCTCTCCCACTTTCTACCCACTTCTCACACAGTTCACATCTTGACCTCATTGAATGGGTCCAATACCCACAGAGTTCCCACACCTCTTCTTCGTCATTTGGCACGTCATGATTCTACATTTCTCTTAGTTATTTGTAATGCCTCCCCCACTCAGGTGTAAGCCCCCAGAAAGCAGGATCTGTTTTGTTGACACAGTGCTCACAGAGAGCTTCGTAAATGTGCGTGGGAGGAATGAATGACGCACATACCACAGGGGCCAGTGAGGGGAGGTCAGACCGGAGCACAGGTCCCAGGTCATGGGCCTGAGATATAAGAACCCACACACAAAGAATGGGTCAGTCACCTCAGCTACCACCCAGGATGACAAACACCACTGGAAGTTTTCCTTTAGTCCCCTGAGGCTGTGGAGAAACTTCTAGAATGGGTAAGACAGGAGTTGCTGTGTCCCCTCTATAGGCAAGAGCAACAAAACATAACCTACAAGAGAGGCCATGCTATGAGACAGAATGCAGTCACATTAAGAAATAAAGGTTAAAAAGAACCTGATGCATGAGGTTCTTGGTAAAGGGGAAGATCAATTGAGTTTTTAGGTTTAATCTACACTAATGATGATCAAGGGTAGACTCCTTATTCCAGTCAGTCAGCTTTATACTGTTTTATTGTAACAAAATGCACCTATCACTGAGGCCAGCATCTGAATAAGACCCCCTGGGTTGCCAGTGGACTAGTAGGAAAAGATGTGGCCCCATGAGTGCAAACCAGCCCTTCGGCTAAAGCCAAATTCAAGCCCTTCTTTCCTAGAAGGAGATAAGAACCTACATCATGGGATACTTAAAAATTAACACTGATAATAACAACACCATGTAAAGTCCATTCTTTTAGCTGTTCTTTAAAAATGCAATGCGCTCTAACATGGAAGATATATGAGACCACAAAAGAAGGACCAAACCCAGAAGCACTCCTTACCTGTTTCATCAATGCAAATCCCAAATATACGCAGGATGTTAGGAGAATCAAACTTCTGCATGGTTCTGATCTCATTATTGAAAGTGTCCCTCACTGCTCTGTGGGGGATAAAAAGGACAATTAGGATTCCAGGACTGGAAGGTCCCTCAGAGAACATTTACTGTAGGGACCACCTGTGTGTGTGTGTGTGTGGGACCTGAGGGGTAGGCAGCTCCTGGGGTAAGAACTGGTGCTGCAATGAGCTTGGCCATTGATGGCAGAGTGTGGAACCCCTCAGATATTTGGTGGCAGAATTAGCATGTATGGTACATGCTACAACATAGATTTACCTTAAAAATATAATGCTAGGTGAAAGGAGCTAGACACAAAAGGTCACATACCATATTATTCTATTTATATGAAATATCAAGAACAAGCAAATCCAGTCCTGGCCGGTGTGGCTCAGGGGACTGAGTGTCGGCCTGCAAACTGAGAGGTCGCTGGCTGCACTTCCAGTCAGGGTGCATGCCTGGGTTGCAGGCAACTGATCGATGTTTCTCTCACACATCGATGTTTCCCTCCCTCTCTTTCTCCTTCCCTTCCCCCCTCTCTAAAAATAAATAATAATAAATAAAAGCTAAAAAAAAATTGAAAAAAGTACAAGCAAATCCATAGAGATGGAAACGTAGGTTAGTAGTTGTCTAGGGCCAGAGATGAAGGGGGTGAGAATGTATGGGGAGTGACTGGTAATGGGGATAGGGTGTCTTTCTGGGATGACAAAAATGTTCTAAAATCACTTTATGGCAATATAGTAAAAGCCATTAAATTGTACACTTTAAATGGGTGAATCTTATGGTATCTAAGTGCTATTTCAATAAAGTTGTTTAAAAATACTATCCTAATCAAAATTTCAATGTGTGCAAAATTTCAATTTCAATGTGTACATCAAGGAATGTGTTATTTATCTAGCTTGGTCAACCTGAGAAAGAAGAGTCGAGAGGAGTACTAAATAATGAGAATTACTACAAAGTCATAATACAACAAAACAGAACAAAACACAGGGTTATCAGTGCAAAGACAAAGTGACCAGTGGAGTAAAATAGAGAGGTCAGAGCCAGATCTGTGTCTAAACAGAAACTTAACAAACAGTAAATGTGGCACCAGAAATCAGTGCAGAAGAAGATTTCCTAGATGGCGTAGAGAAAATGGACTCACTGTGCAGACTAAAACGAAACTAGGCCCTATGTAATAGGACATACAGAGGCGATTCCAGGAGGATGAAAGCCTAAATGGGAAAGATAAAACTGCAAAGTTCACAGAAGAAATCTTGAACACCTGGGGGTGGGGAAGGGCACCTCAAGAACACAAATAAAAAAAAACTTCGGTTGAACTGATAACATCAAAATTTAAGATGTCTGTTGATGTCAGACACCACTGACAAAATTAAAGTATAGAAAATATGATGGCCTTTGCAATATCTAAAGCTGATAAATGATTAGTTTCCACAATTTATGAGGATCTTCTACAAATGGACAAGATAAAAATGGCAACTGTGACAGAAAGAAGAGCAGAGGATATGGACAGGCAATATGGAGAAGTGGAAGCCCAAATAGCAAAGGCATACGAATAAATGTTCACATTCATTAGTAAACAGAAATGCAAATTAAAATAACTATAAGATGTTATTTTATAACCATAATGATGGCAAAAATTAGAAAGCTGGCTAATACCAAGGGTACACGGAAACATGTAACCATGGAGCTCTCATATGCTGCTGGAGGGAGTATGGGCTTGTACCGCCCATCCTGAAGACTGACCTGGAAGCAGTCAGTTTCATATACACATGCCCTGTGATCCATTGGTTCCTCTCCTGGCAACACAGCCTGAAGAAATGCTTATACAAGCCCGTAAAAGGGTACTTACAGCAGTATTATTTTTAGTAGGAGAAAGTTAGAAATCAGTTAGTTTCCATCACTAGAAAAATGTGTATCTACACCAATTGGCCGTCGGTAGGAAAGGGCTACAAATATAATACATGTTCCGTGATGCTGAGTGAAAAGATGAGAATAGTAGGCAACAGACATAACACTACCATTGGTGAAAGTTAAAAATTCACATATATATAATAACATACATTTTACAAAAACACATGCAAACAAACATATTTTATTGTCTGTGGAGGGGATGGGGAACTGAGGAACAGAAATGGAAGGGAATCATTTTTTAAAATAACTAAATTCATGAATAAAAGAGAGAAGTTTATGGAACTGAAGGAAGACATGCATTTAAGTCTGGGCTCTGCCCCTTAGGAGTAGAGGGCAAGTCATGTAACCCCTTGGGGCACAGGTTCCCCCACCTGAAAATGGAGACAGTGCGCCTCTCTCCTTGGGGAGTTATAGGGAGGAAGTGGAATGATACACGCGAGAACTATGCAAAACGACTTACCCAATGTCTCTGGCCTGGACGTTTTTGAATACTTTTATGGCCACTGAAGATTGGTAGTATTTTCCTTTAAAAACTTTGCTGGATTCATTTTCCCTTAGCGGGATCTCATCGAGTTCTGAAATCTCTTCCTTCTTAATCTCCTTGGTTTGATATTCTGGGATCTTCCCTACGCATTTCTGTAAGTCTGACCGTATGAATGAAGGAAATAAAAAACCAATGAGCTGAGGAAGGCGTCCAACGGGAAGAGGTGTCTTAGTAAACGTGTGAGTGGGAAGCTCTGTGCCATGAAGCAAAGCTGGCCTGGAGCAACCTTGGAGCTTCTGATTGACTCGTCCTGGGGGAGAGGTTCCAGTGCCTCTGAGCGATCAGTAGAGGCACCGGATGGTTATCGAAACTAGGTCATGCACTTCCTTTCCCTCCTCTTCAAATCCTGTCTCTCCAGCCTAAACCTCCATCTCAATCCATCTCTCTCACTTTGGAGTTCTTACTCCTACTGCCACTTGAACTTGGCACTTTAACATTTAGCATTGTGTCTACTAATTTCAATTCTAACTGAATACACACTTCAAGCTCAGTAATTCCACTGCTCGTATGTGTTCAAATGTCTGTCTTTTCTCTCCGTTCCTCTGCCCTGTGGCTGTGAGCTTCTGAAAGGGAGGGTCTTTCTCTGCATCTTGCTTTTCTCTAGGCACAAGGCTCTGGCATAAAGCAGATACACATCTGTCAGATACAGAGTGATGAAGGAGTATTTTAAATCTGATTTGAATTTGTTCTTGGAAATTCAGCAAATGAAACTTTGAGGCCATTAGAGGAAGTTGTCGGCACACAGGGAGGAGCTAGAAGATACCTTGCTGGTCAAGAAGTTCCCCTCAAATGCTACTCCATAGACATAAGCCTGGGCTAGTCATGAGCACACCTCAAAGCCACGGACTGTCTCCGGCCATCCAGCCCAGAAAATGGGCACAGATGGGGGTGGGGGCAGGCTGGATTCCTAGTAAACAAATGACTTCTGGTCTGGGGACAGTCAGAAGTGGCAGGGCACAAGGTAACTCACAATGCCTAATGCTCTCCATCAATTCTTTCTTTTTATTCTCAAAAATTTTATCCACGTCGATTTCCAATTTTTTCATTGAAGCTTCAATACGTTCAGTTCCTGCAGGAAAAAAGAGTAGCAAATACTCAGAAATGCTCATTAAAAGCATATCGAGATTCCCCACCCCCAATTTTTTTTTTACCTATCACGTTCATTGTAGTAGGAATTACCACTACAGCTCATGAATATTCAGCTTTCTACTTCTAAGCACACAGTAAGTGCCTTGAAGCACGGCCTTGTGACCTGCCTTGGCCACAAGTGAAGTGAAAGAAATGTCACGGAAGCTTGTGTCAACATAAAAGTGCTGTGATATTGCGAATTCCTGGAAAGGACAGCTACCTTGGAGAGTCTCCTGGACTTTGCCTGACTAGGAAATAAACTGTTCTTTCTTTAAGACACTGAGTTTTAAAAACCACAGTATAATCTAATCTATCCTTATTTAAAAATTATTTATTTATTTATTTTAGAGCAAGGGGGAGGGAGGGAGAGAAAGAGGGAAACGACACATCGATCGGTTGCCCCTCGCACACCCTCAACTGGGGGCCTGGCCCACAACCCAGGCATGTGCCCTGAATGGGAATCAAACCAGCGACCTTTCAGCTTACAGGCCACTGCTTAACCCACCGAGCCATACCAGCCAGGGCTATTCTTATTTATATATTCAGAAATACATTTAAAAATTGATAAAAACACTATATAGAGTGGCCAACTATCCCTGTTTTCCTGCGCTGAGGAGTTCTGAGGACATGGGACCGTCAGTGCTAAAACCAGGAAAGTCTCTGATGGAGAGAAGTGTGGAGAAGTATCCGATCTCCTACACTGTGGTAGGGAAGACAACCTCTTTCTTAACCTCTGTGGAGAACAACTGGCAATCTCTCTCAAAATTTAAAATGCCTATACTTTTTGACACAGCAATTAGATCTGCTTCTAGGGAATGTTCCTAAAGAAATTCTGAAATGTATTCAAAGATGCTTAAGGCAGGACTATTTACAATTGGGAAAAATTGGACACAACTTAAATGTCCATCAATAGAGAGCTGCTTAAATATACCTGCTCCATGTGTACCAAGGAATACTCGACAACCCTATGGGGATTTATATGGAAGAGCACTCAAGATTTAAAGAGAAAAGCAAGAAGCAGAACTGTGCTTAGGATGCCGCTGACTGTGTAACAGTGACAACAAAATCTGCATACTTCAGTATTTGGAAGGCTAGTCAGGAAACTGGTGCGGGAGATTGTGTCTGGGAAGGAAACTTGAGGTCAAGGGTGAGAGGGTCAAGGGTGACAGGGACATTTACTTCTCATGCTGGGTCCTGTTTGTACCTCTTGTACTATGTTAATGTATTCCTCGATTAAAATGTTGCTTAACTGAAAAGCAACAGAAAGTAAATCCTGTTCTCCATGTTGACGACACCAACATGCCTCCCGCCTCTGTATAGAAGCGGACCAATAAGTGCTGAAGGTCAGGAAGGCTGGGGGCCACTCCTGCCTTTCAGCTGGGTCAGTCTCTGCACACACACCCCACCTGCAATCCCTGATTCTCTTTCTCCCTGTTGGGTGTTTGAAGCAAAATGGGGTGTTCTCCCATTTTGCCTGCAGGTCTCCTCCAGACCCAGTTTGTCCTATTGGAGTGTCTCCTGCTGACCTGACTGGGGATGGACGACTCTCTACATCAAGGTGGCAGAACTGTTATTCCGCTGGGCTCCAGTGCCCAGAGGGTTCATTCAAATGTCCTTCACCCTCTCCTCACCTCCTCGCTCTCTACCCACAATCCTTGCAAAAGGGAAGAGTTTAGAATTCATAACACAAGGATCCACAAAGGGGTAAAGAGACCACATTTCTTCCATCTTTCCACTCTGTTCCCTCCTCTGATGGCCCTGGCTCCACTGTCACCCCCTACTCCAACCTAGCCCATGTTTCATCTCCTTAGAGCCTTGTCTTCCACTAAGCCACCTAGTTCAAGGGCCACTCTAGTTCAAGCCACTGCCGTCAAACTGGTCTCCTAATTGGGCTTACACTTCTACTCTTGCCCCCTGGGTTATGTTGAATTATTGGTCCCAATTCCTCACTCCTATGTGGTAGTATCATACATCCATACCCCAGCCACAGCTTCATAGTGGGCCCGCTGTACTTCCCTGCCCCTTCACGGTGGGCTTGGCTATATTGCTTGCTTTGACTACGAGAGCATACAAGTAGAAACTTGAAAGATGCTGGCACCGCTGGGCTTGCCTTCTTGCATTTCTGCTACAAGAAGAACATTCTCCAGGTACGCACTGCTCCTATAGCCTTGGCTCCAGAATGAGACACAATTAAACAGACTCAAATTAGACCTACTGCCTGGAGTCAAGCCCACCTGATATCAGGAGAATCCCAATGGGCCCAGATCTGTGAGCAGGAGCGTTAATGACTATTGTTTTAAGCCTCTGAGTTTTGGGATGCTTTGTTATGCAGTATTAGTGTGGGAACTAATACGTACCACTGCAGTCCATTGCCACATGACAGCCCACGTGATGCTCCTTCAATACAAATCAAATCATGACAGGCCCACGTTTAAGGACCTCCCTTCACTGGCTTCCTATGACTCTTAAAACAAGATCTAAATTTCTCAGCATGCCTTCATGGCCCTGCATGACCTTGCTCCTGTATCTCCTGGCCTCGTTCATCTCGTACTGCTCCCTCTTCCATGCCTACCGCAGCAAAGCCATCCTGGCCTTCCAGCTGTTCCTGGCACTTGCCACATGGATTCCCATCTCGGGGCCTTTCCATCCCATTTTCTCTGCTGAGAAGGTTCCCTTCCCTCATCTTCATATGGCTTGCTTCTTCTATCATTCAAGGTGTTCATTCCAATGTCACCCAATCAGAGAGGCTTTCCCTGAACACTCAACCTGCACCCACGATCACCTTCTATTTCATTGCCCTGCTTATGACTTACGTTGCTATTAGATAAAATGACTTACTGAGCCTGCTAGATGCAGACTGTACGTCCCATGAAGGCCAAGATCTTGTCCACTTTGCTCTAAGCTGTATCTCAGACACTTAGAACAGTACCCGGCATACGGCAGATACAGTCACGTACCTCATAACAACATTTCGGTCAGTGATGGACTGCATATAAGCATGGTGGTCTATAAGATTATAATGGAGCTGAAAAATTACTGTGGCCTAGTGATGCTGCAGCACAGCACACTGCTTATGTGTTTGTGGTGATGCTGGTTTAAGCAAACATACTGTGTTGCCAGTTGTATGAAAGTACAGCACATATAATCATGTACAGAATATAATACTTGATAATAAATGACTAGGTTACTGGTTTATGTATTTAGTGTACCACACTTTTTAAAAAAATTTATTTCATTTTAGACAGAGGGAAAGGGAGAGAGAAAGAGAGGGACAGAAACATCAATGTGTGGTTGCCTCTTGTGTGCCCCCTACCGGGGACCTGGCCTGCAACCCAGGCATGTGCCCTGACTGGGAATTGAACTGGCGACCCCTTGGTTCATAGGCTGGCACCCAATCCACTGAGCCACACCAGCCAGGACTATACTATACTTTTTATCATTATTTTAGAGTATACTCTTTCTACTTATAAAAATAAGTTTATTGTAAAAAGCATGCCATGTTATGCCAGTAGTAACTTCCTGTATCTTGTGATTACTGTGTCTCTTGATTGCATCCTATTCCCCTGTGCTTGACTTCATCTTGTGTTGCCTTGTGCGGTGGCGTGCTGTACAGCCTGTGTCCTCGGAGCAATAGGCTGTCCCATGTAGCCCAGCTGTGCAGCAGGCTAGACCATATGGGATGGTGTAAGTGCACTCCGATGTTCGCACATCAACGAAATCGCCTAATGGCACATTTCTTAGAATGTATCCCCACCATTAAGTAGCACATGACTGTACTCAATTCATGTTTGCTTAGTTAATTAGTTCATTCTCCCCCCCTGGGTAATTTACATATTAACAGAAGGTCCTGGAGAAACTAAGGCTGGAAGGAATTAGCTACTCAAATTCCAGGTGTCACATCACAGACAGAATAGAGAGGCAAAGAAGACTTATTAGTGTCAACACCCTTCCCTCCACACCCCCTCCTCCCCCACTCCAGCCCCCACCATATCTGGGCCCAGGGATGTTAGTTCTGAGTCACATGAATAAACACTTGCTCAAACTTCTTCAGCCTTCTTGCTCCATCGGTAAATCAGAACAAGACTAGCTCTGGCTGGTGTGGTTCAGTGGATTGAGCGCCGACCTGTGAACTGAAAGGTCACCAGTTTGATCCCCCATCAGGGCACATGCCTGGGTTGCAGGCTAGGCCCCCAGTTTGGGGGGTGCAAAAAGCAACCAATCGATAATGTTTCTCTTGCTCAGCAATGTTTCTCTCCCTCTCTTTCTCCCTCCTTTCCTTTCTCTCTGAAAATAAGTAAATGAAATTTTTTTTTAAAAAAGAAGGGAAAAATGAGACTAAAATGTCCAAAAATAAACCTTACCACTTAGGTTTTGGAGGACTCGCCAGTCTTCCTCTGCATCCTGCTTATCTTCCTGCTCCCAGCTCGCTCCTTGGCTGATGCTTAGAGTAGGCCCCAACTGATGCACCTGAAGCCCCAGTGAGAGCTCCTCGTGGACATCACTCAACTCTTTGTTTATGTCTTTAAAGAGTACTTTGTCCTTCCTTGCAGTTACAAACTTAAGGACATTGGGTTTACTGCTAAAATTATCTATCTGCTTCTTAGCTGTCTCTAGGACAGCCTGGAATTTGTTCAGGGCAGTGGTGATCACGTCGGGCAGGTTCCTGTCTCGGTCCTGGAGCTCTTGCAGAGGCTGCAGCAGGCCTTGGATCCGGTTCTTTAGGCGCTGGCACTGTCCCTTGCAGTGCTGCATCGTTTCACATTGGTTGTACACATACTGGCCTAAGGAGATGACAGCCCCCAACTTATCCATACCTGGAAGAAACTGATGGAATTTGTTAAAGCCTCAGAATCTCCTGCATATTTACTACTGGACTCAAGAGTGTCTGTGACTGGAATGGCTGAAGCGGTCTCACCACGATTTCATGTAAGGCAGAAATGGTTTGCTGTCCACCAAAATCCGTTCTGCCCTTCCATAACAACAGTGTGGCTGAAAAGTGTCAGCCCACCTAGGACTGCATCTCCCAGGCTTCCTTGAGGCGTGATGTGGCCATGTGACTAGTTCTCACCAGTGGGGTGTGGTGGGTATGTTGTGTACTACTTTGAGGTGAGGCAGGTTTATCTCCCCTCACACTATCAAAGCCCCAAGAAGGAAGGTGGAACCTCAAGAAGGCAGAATCCTGGATCCCTGAATCATCACTTGGAGGAAGGCTGCTCACAGACCTGGACCACCTACCATGGACTGTTAAGTGAACAAAAAATAAACTTCTATTGCACTTGAGCCATTATATCTTGGGGTCTATTTGTTATATCAGTTTAGCCTATTCTAATAAACTATCCTGCCAAGGTATAGGGGTGACCACAGCATGGTGGGTTGGAAAGCTCAGGGCCTGTCTGAAGAAGGCCAGAATTACTCGGCAAATATAAAGGGCCCAGTGGTGGGAGATCTTCCAGTTTTAAAAGAGCAGTCAGAAATCTGGATTTTTATGTCAAAGCTCTTGATTTAAAATCTTGCAACCAAGTCAAAAAATGCTTTTGAAAACTGCATAGTCCAACACCGTGTGGGTCAAATAAAACATGACTACCCCCTGGGTACTGCCCGTGAAGCCCCCATTTGCAACCTTGGCCACAGTTGGCCAAGGACATTCAGGACTGTGCTAGAAGTTGGCTTCTGTCGATCTCCACTTTTCCTTTCTATCTCTTTCCCAATGCTTGAGCATCCTTGTCTCCCTGGTCCTGGCCTCCCACTCTCTCTGTTGTGTTCTTAGCAAGCTGTAAATTTGTCATAGCCTCTCCATTGGCCTCAGCATCGGTAAGACTTCATGTTTTGAATGCTGCCCCCCTCAGAGGCATCTGCACTGACTCGGGGAATGTCCAGGCCCAGAGGAATCGTGGTGGACATCTGTGTCGCCTTCACAGCACCCACTTCTTCTCTGCTTCCTGTTACTCCTAGATCTTAAGTAACTGTCTGCTTCTCCTCCATTCAGCAATGCGTTTGAAGGGAGCTAGCTCTATCCCTGGTTCTAGGGGTTAAAGTTGATGTATCTAGGCCAGCGGTTCTCCAGTGAAGGTGATTTTGCCCTCCAGGGGATTTCTGCTACGTGTGGAGACATTGTTGATTGCCACAACTGGGAGATGGGTGCTCTTTACATATCCTGGGTAGGTGTCGGGGCGCTGCGATGCATCGGACAGGCCCTCCACAACAGAGAATTATCCAGCCCAAAATGTCAATAGTGCAGGGGTTGAGGAAACTTGATCTAACCATCAGACAATTCCTAATAGCCTGTCGCAGTGATCGATTCAACACTGGGCACCTGGGCTCACTTGAGTGGAGGGGAATGTTTGCTGGGGAGATTCCTGGATCCCCTAAGGTGGCCCAGGAAGCCAGCTCCTCTAACTCTCTCTATTGTCTGAGTGTAGCTGAGAAAGCATGGGGCCCCAATCCTAAAGCCTTGGGAAGAGGTCACCTACAAATGACAGAACACAAAGAAAAGGGTGGAACTGGAGTCCTTGACAACACTTGGCCACTGGTTTGAACCAACCCTGAAATCTACCCCATTTCTCAATTACATGTTTCATGAACCAGAAACCTTCCTTATTATTAAGCTAGTTTGAATTATATTTGCTACAGTAATACCTGTTGTACCTTTAGCACTAAAGTAGTACCTGTAACTAAAGGCAACTGGGTTCAGTAATGAATGATGATAATGACAATGACCACACATCTCTCTACTCACTATATGCTAAGTGCTTTGGAACCATGGGCTCACTGTCTATAGATGGAGATACTGAGGCTCAGGAGGTTACATGTAAATAAGAACAAGACCATGGAAACAGTTTCCAAAGTACTTTTACCCAGAGTTCATCTCAACAGCTCCATGAAGCAGGTGGGACACCTATCATCACCATTTTACAGATCAGACAACAGTCTGGATGATGAAATTAGCCTGAAACCCAAATCTGGCATTACAGCATGCATAAGAAACTAGCAGAAGTGAAACCAACTAAGCGACCAGTTGATATACTTTTGTTTTTCTTGCCTTAAAGTTATATGGATCTGGCAAGGGGAGTAACAGGTACTAAGGCATAACTAAAAAGACTCAGTGGATTTCAGGCTACCCAGTTATCCCCAGTTGCTAAGCAGATGCCTTCAAGGCCATTTCTTGGGACCCATGAGGGCAATGGATAGGCTTTTACACTTTTCTCTGGTCCACTGGAGACAAAAGCAGATGCGAGAGCATGGTTCGAGGAATTTTGTGGATTTCAGCTTCACAGCTTCAGGCTCCAATTACCTTACTACCGTACTGCCAGCTTCATCAAAAATCTATATCTCAGCAATAACTAATCAGAAGAGATAACAGGGAAAACACTTCACTCATAAAAGTGACAATTTAAAACAATAAATTTACAGGAAAAGTGATGATGCAGTATGAAGAAAACCACACAAAACAAAGCTTGAAGAAATGAAGAGAACTGTTACATTTCTGGCTGGGAAGATTAAAAATGACAACCCTGACAATCCTCCTCAAATCTAAACCCAGTTTAATGCAATTCCAATAGAACTCCCAATGATGTATTTTGATATTGAAACTAGATGACCCTAAAATTAATTTCAAAGAGGAAATTAGTAGGGATAACCAGGACTTAAAAATAAATAGAGGGCTTATCTATAAGATTAAAATACATTAAAAATTGTAGTAACAGAAATTGCTTAGGGCTTATTAAGTACTGATAAAGATATCAAAAGGATAAAAGGGACTATAAATACATACATATTTTGACTCAGCAGTGTGAATTTCTAGGAACTTATGCTGTAGAAAAGCCTGAACGTGCATAGCTAGATGGATACTAAGATGTTCATTGCCGTGTTATATATAGTATGTAAGGCTGCTAACAAGGAGGAAAAAAAAAGTTACTGTTTTTAAAAGTGAAAAATCTTTAAATAGTACTACAGCTATATATCCACAAATAATCTGCCACCCTTCCTCCCAGAAACCTGGCTGCTCCTTCCCCTTCCCACCTCCTTCCCCCACAGGTGGGCAGCTCCTAAACCGTAAGGGTCCCCACGAGGCTTGCAGCCAGGGAGCACTGGGCAGCAGCGGCTCCTCCGGGCTACCCCCACCCCTGCCCCCAAGACCCCCTTTTCTCTGACTGCTGAGCCAAAGCAGCCAGCCTAGGCTCACTGCCCCACCTAGTTCCTCTCCTGCCGCTTCTTCTATGCCAAGCCTGTCCTTGTTTCACTGTCCCCAGCTTTAATAAACGTCCTCTAAAAATTCTCTAGAAAACAGTAATCTAATATAATTTCCTCTTCTCCTCAAAAAGAAAAAGAAAAAAAGAACAAGAACAAGAAAAAGAAAAAGAAAAAAGTATCAGGCACCCATTTTTTTGATGAGACAGTACTCTTTCTCCTTGTGCCTAAAATAGATCCCAGAATAGAAAGAGGGAATTACTAAGTTCTGGAATCATCTACCTCGGCAATTTACCCAACAGGCAACCTGAAGTTCGTCTGTCTCGGGTTTCCTGGACAGTTCTGAGCGGGTTCCGAGGCCCCTCCATCCCCACTCCATCCCCACTCCACCCCCACCCCATTCCACGTCGTCTTTGGCAGAAGGCAGCCAGAGACCCGAGCCGCTCCACCACCATTGCGGAGGAAATGAAACCAACTTGGTCCTGATCTCAAGGAAATCGAACAGTGGGTCACCAGTCCACCACGCGCAACAGGCTCCCCACCCCCTACACACGACTCACACCACATCTCCCCTCCCAGTTCAAGCATCCAACCGTAGCCCACTGCCCTCGCGCCTTCGGGGACCGCGCCCCAGGACGACCCCCAGACTCACCCTTGTCCCGCCTGAAGGCGTCCAATCTGTCCCATGCACAGTTCCAGGAAGTCCACTCCAGCTAATCAGTGCCTTCTGCCCAGGGGAGAAGTCTGAGTCCCTGAGCCTCCCTCCCTCCGGTGCCCCGCGCTGCCCCACCCTCCCCCGTGCTCTCCCGCGCTCCCTGGCGCTCCACGGGACAGGGCTGCAGCAGCAGTGGGGCTGTCCTTATCGCCAGACAGAAACCCCGTTGGGTGCTGTGCATGAACGCGTTCTCCCAATCAGCTTGTTGGACGGCTGTTAGGTGCTGCGCCCTCCAGAGGCCACCGCCCCTGATCTGGGGCAGGGACCGGAAAGTCTGACGGGCCTGGGAGCTTTTCCTACCGGTTCTTGTTGCCAACCGCTCAGTGCCCTGGCTCCCAAGAACCATTTTTGTAAGCAGGTCAGAGCGAGGTCTTCTTCCTCCCTCCTGGTATTCTCCTCCTACCCTTCCACACTCGCCCACCTTCCCACATTCACTCAGCAGCTGTTGCTAGAATACACTAAGTCCTCCCTTAACATCTCCCCACAGGTTCCTGGAAAGTGTGATTCAAGGGAAGCTGCAAATAACGAAGCCAATTTTACCACAGGCTAAATGATATAAATAAGAGTTTAGTTACTACAGCATATTTCTGGTCACAAAAACATCACCAAACTTCCAAACACACACCCCAAAACACTTCTAATATTAAACATTGGGGGGAAATGTGAACTCTACATACACATAAGAAAAATTAATAAAAACAAATAGGATCATTCTTTTCCAACCCGCTTATTCCAGTGCAGGGTCAGATGGCTGGCACCTCTCCCCCAACCTCAGGGCACAGGGTGGGACCCCACCCCCGACAGGGCGCCCTCATACCCACGCCACACTCACTTCGACTGGGACAACACGGACAGGCCAGTTCCGCTCACGGGCACATCTTTGGGACGCGGGAGGAAACTGGGGGCCCCAGAGGAAACCCATACAGACAGCGGCCGTGGTTCCTTTTTTTTCCCCATCAGTGTAGTAACAAAACCACATTGAACAAATCTATGTTATCTGAGCATCTGCTGTATTCACTGGTGCCAGGCCCTCTGCTTGGGGCCAGGGATTCACAAAAGACTATAAGGTCCCAGAGAAGTATTATAACCAGGACACGGAATGGGAAAGATTTGATGAGCAAAGCAGCATGTGCCTGCTTCTCTGTGCCTGAGAATATTGGGGAGGGGGGGAGGGGGGCGAATAGACAAACCTCAGTGGAAAAAATTACTTCCTGTTCAAAGGTCATTGCAATGCATTCTGTTATAGTGTGGGACATGTTTTATCTGAGTTAGCTGTGTCCCCAGCTAGAAAGTCTCAGTGATGCCATTCATTCACTCACTGGACCATTTTCCTATGAAAAGACAGAATTGGGCTTCTTGGACTGGGAAGGCAGAGGTGGAGGAGACCTAGGGCTTTTGTTCACTCATTGATTTGTCCCTGCTTTTGTTCTCCATCTACTGCATCATCAGTTTTATTCTTACCTTAGGTCAGGTTCCCTAGACACAGTCTGAGAAAGAAATTCAGGTACCGGAGCTTTATTGAAGGAAGGCGCTCAGGACAGAGAACAGGATACAACAGGGAAGTATAAAAGTTAAGCAAGGATGTGGTCCCTGTGGGGACCAGCTTCAGCCAGATTCCATGGTGAGATTTGGAGCATGAAGCTCTTGGAATGAGAAGCAGCTTCCATTCTGGCCAGCATAGATCAGAAGTGAGGTCACAAAGTCTTAACAAATTTAAGAAGATTAAAATCATACCAGCCCTGGCTGGTGTGGCTCAGTGGATTGAGTGCCGGCCTGTGAACCAAAGGTTACTGGTTCAATTCCTAGTCAGGGCACATGCCTGGGTTGTGGGCCACGTTCCCGGTGGGGGTGCGTGAGAGACAACCAGACATTGATGTTTCTCTCCCTCTCTTTCTCCCTTTCACTCTCTCTAAAAATAAGTAAATAAAACCGGTTAAAAAAGTCACGCTAAATATTCTTTTGACCACAATGGAATAAAACTAGAACTCGACAGCAGAAGGAAGACTGGAAAGTACACAAATATGTGGAAATTAAACAACTCTTTTTTTATTGTTGTTCAAGTACAGTTGTGCCTGGAAATTAAACAACTCTTGAACAACCATTGTGTTAAAGAAAAAATCAAAAGAATATTAGAAAATGCCCTGAGACAAATGAAAACGAAACACAACACACCCCTGCAAGAAAAGAAAATTACAGGCCAATATTTCTAATGTACATTGATGCAAAAAATCCTTAACAAAACACCAGCAAACCAAACCCAATAGCACATTAAAGAATCCTATACCATGACCAAATAGTATTTACTCCTGGGGTGCAAGAATGGTTCAACATATGAAAATCCATTAATGTGATACACCATGTTAACAAAATAAAGGATGAAACACAAGATCATCTCAATAGTTGCATAAAAACAACTTCGCCAAATTTAACACTATTGCATGACAAAGCTCTCAACAAACTCGGAGCAGCAGAAAACCGTCCCAAGACAATAAAGACCACAAAACACAAGCTCCCAGCTAACATCATACTCAATGATGAAAAAGTGAAAACGTTTCCTCCAAGATCAAGAATAAGGCAAGGACACCCACTCTCCCCACTTTTTTCCCACATAGTAATGGGAGTCCTAGCCAGAGCAATTAGCCTAAATAAATAAATAAATCCAAATGGGAAAGGGAGAAGTAAAGTTGTGTCTGTCAATGACAGGATTTTATACACAGAAAACCCTAAAGTAAAAAAAAAAAATACCCAGAATAAACAAATTCAGTTAAGTTGCAGAATACAAAATTAACCTACAAAAATCAGTTGTATTTCTATTCTTTAACAACAAACCATTTGAAAAGGAAACCAGGAAAACAATCCAATTTACAACAGCACCAAAAAGAATAAAATACTTAGGAATAAATTAACTAGGGGGGTGAAAGAATTGTACATTGAAAACTACAACACACTGATGAAGCAAATTAAATAAGGCACAGACCAATGAAAAGACATCCCATGTTCATGGACTGGAAGACTTAATATTGTTAAAATGTCCATACTACCAAAAGTGATCTATAGATTCAATGCAATCCCTATCAAATCCCAAAGTCATTTTTTTACAGAAATAGAAAGACAATTCTAAAATTAAATATGGAACCACAAAATACCAGAAATAGACAAATCACTCTGGAAAAAGAAGAGCAAAAGTAAAGGCATCACACTTTCTGACTTCAAAATATATCACCACATCATGGTACTGGCCTTAAAGGCCAACACACAGACCAATGGGATACAGTAGAGAGCCCACGAAGAAATCCACATTCATATGATCAGCTGCTCTTTGCCAGGGGGCCAAGAATACGCAATGGGGCAAGGACAGCCTCTTCAAGAGACAGCGTTGGGAAAACTGGAAAACCACGTGCAAAAAAATTAAATTGGACCCTCATCTGACATCACACACATAAATCAACTCAAAGTGGATTAAAGACTTAAACATGAGGCCTGAAACTATAAAACTTCTAGAAGAAGACATAGGAGAAAGGCTTTGCAATACTGGCAGTAATTTTGTGGATATGACATCAAGAGCACAGTTACCAAAAACAAACAAGTAGGATTGTATCAAACTGAAAAGCTTTGGCACAGTGAAAGCAACAACAGAGTGAAAAGACAACCTATAGAATGGGAGAAAATATTTTCAAATGATATATTTGATAAGGGGTTAGATTGGATGTCTCTCACATGCCCCCCACTAGGGACCTGGCCCACAACCCAGGCATGTGCCCCGACTGGGAATCGAATTGACAGTCTTTCGGTTCACAGGCCAGTGCTCAATCCTGGAGCCATACCAGCCAGGGCCTAATAACCAGATTATTAAAAATGGTTTAAGGGACTTGAATAGACGTTTTTCCCCCCAAATCAGACATACAAATGACCAACAGGTATATGAATAAGTGCTTACCATTACTGATCATTAGGGAAACACAAATCAAAACAACAGTGAAGTATCTCACACCTGTCAGGATGACTGTTATAAACAAACAAACAAACAAACAAACAAAAAACAAGTAATGGTGAAGATGTGGGAAAATTGGAACACTTGCATCTTATTAGTGGAAATGCAAAATGGCACAGTCATTACAGGAAACAGTATGGGGGTTTCTCAAAAAACTAAAAGTAGAACTGTATTATGATATAGTAACCCCATTTCTGGCATTTATCCAAAAGAATTGAAATCAGGATCTCAAAGAGATAGTGTTCCCATATTCATTGCAGAACTATTCAAGAGAGCTAAGATGTGAAGACAATCTAAATGTCCACAGACAGATGAATAGATAAAGAAACTGTGGTATATACATACAATGGAATACTATTCAGCCTTGAAAAAGAAAGGAAATTCTATAATCTATAACACCATGGATGAACCTTAAGGACGTTATGCTAAGTAAAGTAAACCAATCAAGAAAATACTGCATGACTCCACTCACATGAAGTATATACAACCGTTAACTTCATAGAACCAAAGAGTGAAACAGGGGTTGTCATGAGCTGGCAAGAGGGGAAAACAAGGAGTCACCAATCAACAGGCACAAAGTCAAGTACAAGGAACAAGCTCTTGAGATCCGCTGTATGACATTGGACTACAGTCAACAGTAGGGCACCATACACTTAAAAACTTGTCAAGAGGGTAGATTTTATGTTCAGTATTCTTTTTACAATAAAAAACAAAACAAAAAGGCTATCAGAGAGTACTGTGAACAATTTTATACCAACCTAAAATGAGAGACAGTTTCCTAGACACAAATGACCTGGCTGGAGAAGAACTAGGAAATCGGAACAGACCTGTAACAAGCAAAGAGATTGAATTAGTAATCAAAACCTCTCAACAAAGAGAAGTCCAGGCCAGATGGCTTCACTGGCAAATTTTACCAAACACTTAAAAATGAATGAATACGAATCCTTCTCAAACTCTTTCAAAAAAGGAAGAGGAGAGAACACTTCCTAACCCACTTTATCAGGCCAGCAATACCCTAATACCAATGCCAGGCAAAGACACCATAAGAAAGAAACTGCAAACCAGTACCAGTGATGAAGACAGACACAAAATTCTCAACAGAGTACTAGAAAACTGATTCCTAAAACATATTAAAGGATTATACACCATGGCCAAGTGGCATTTATTGCAGGAGTGCAAAGGCGGCTCAGTATGTGAAACCAGCGTAGGACACCACAGTAATAGAACAAATTCCCACACACACCCCTCACACACACACACACACACACAATCATCTCAGTTGTGTTAAAAAGAAAACAAAATGTGTGACAAAATTCAACACCTTTTTATGATGAAAACATGCAGCAAACCAAGAACAGAAGGACACTCCTTTAAATGATGAAAGACGTTTATGAAAAACCCGCAGCTAACATCATACCTGATGGCGAAAGACTCAAACCTTCCCCCTAAGACCTGGAACAAGACAAGGACGCTTGCTCACGGCCACCATTGCCATTCAACATTCTACTGGAAGTTCTAGCCAGAGCAATTAACTAGTCAAGAAAAAAATAAAGGCACCTGAATTGGATAAGAAGTTAAACTATCTCTGTTCACGATGACATACTCTTGTATGCAGAAAACGCAGAGAACCAGAAAGGTTTTTATTATAGTTCATAAATGAATTCAGTAGAGTTTCAAGATATGAGATTAATATGCAAAAGTCAGTAGTGTTTCTATACACTAGCAATTAAAACTACAAAAAGGAAATGAAGACAACAGCCCTGGCTGGTGTGGCCCAGCTGGTTGGAGCGCCGTCCCACGGACCAAAAGGTTGCAGGATTGATTCCCACTCAGGGCACATACATGTGTTGCAGCTTCGATCCCCAGTCAGGGCGCATACATGAAGGCAGCCAATCAATGTTTCTCTCTCACATTGCTCTTTCTCTCCCCCTCTCTGTAAAAGCAGTGAAAAAATGTCCTCGGGTGACAATAAAAAAAATTAAGAAAACAATTCCATTTACAATAGCAGCTAAAAGAATAAAATGCTCAGGAATAAGTTAAGTGGGTGGAGAGACCTGCACACCAAAAACAACGAAACGTTGCTGAAAGCATCAAAGAGCTGTGAGAATAGACAGCTGGACCTCGAGCTCCTGCACCCTGCCACTCTGCCGCCAGTGCCTGTATTTGCAGCACTGGCAGCCAATGAGCAAAAAGCCACACTGGTAGCGTTCACACAGATCAGCCCCACAGAGCCCTGGGGGCAGGGGAAAGATGGAGAGAGCACACGGGAGATGTCTTTGTGGGTGCTTTGCTGCTGTGTGCTGTTTCCATCAGCTTTTCCTGATGGTGGTGCCTTCTTTCCTTATGGTTTGTTTTATTTTTATTGTAAGCTTACAGTCCTTGGAAACTTATAGTTCCTGGGAATTTTTTGAGGGCTGGATTGGAGTTGCATTTCTCCACAGAAATCTGTAAATGTTTCTTCTGAGCGCCTTGTGACTTTACCAGCCAGGGACATTTTACACGACATTTTTGACCTGAGGTGTTTCAGACTAACCGGCTTGTGTGAATTCAGGCCATGAGGGCTACGGTTGTTCTATATTGTCAAAAGAGCCTTTCTCTGCTCCACGCAGGCAATTCTACTTGCAGTGCCCTGGAAGGTGGGTTTGCTTCTGGTTCAGTCTCTCACTGAGGATACGGAACTGCGGGATCTGTCGCAGATGCATTTGGTGATCCTTGTCCCAGGCCTCTGGTCCATCTCTGGTCTTACCCTCGGTTGTGGTGGGAGGTTCAGCATGAACACTGTCTCAGCTGTGATTTCAGCCGTAGTTCTGGTGGAAAGTTCCCAACACGCTCGCTCACAACTTATACTGGCTGCGTCCCACTTCAAAGGCACACATCCACCCTTCTGTTCTTGCTCTAGGATCTTTGTCAAGGCCAAGGGCTCTGGTTGGCTTGCATGCCAGGGCAGCCCCCAGGTGAGGAGGCAGCTGACACCCCTGAAGATGATCCTCAACCAGTAGGTGAGGAAGCTAGTGGATAAATGTTCCAGCCTCTTGTCCTTTAGGCGGACAATTCTGGCAGGACTCTGTCTGTTTATCAAGATCCCCCTGCAGTATCTGTATGAGAACCTCACATCCTCGTTCTTCTATGGCTCCCCCACCTTCCCTTTCTAATCCTTCCCATCTCTCATTCCTTACTTCTGCAATCACCTCCCCCCAAAACTTCCTGCATCCATGTTCCTGCTTTAGGTTTTGCTTTTTAGGGAACCTAAATGAAGACATGATTCCCACCCCCACCCCCTACCCACCATGTGCTTCTGCCAAAACAAGATTTTTTCTTTTTCTTATTGTTCCTTCTTCTTTCCTGCTACAAGCTTATAAGGTATCTGAGATGGAGTGAAGATGACAGTCCTGGCATTATCCAAATTCCACATCTACCCTGTAGCATCTTTAATAGATACCTTTTATTCATTGTGCAGTTATCACCTAACTGTAAAGAAGGTCCAGTCCATTTTTTGCAGCCATCATACCTTTATAGAAAGTCAGAACTGGAAAGTCCATATACGCAGTCCCAGCTTCCTCTCAAAGACAGTAGATGAGATGAAAAAGTCAAGAGAACAGGTAAGGTGGAAAAGTGCTGGAATTTTACAATCACAGCCACCTGATTCCCAAACAGTCCCTATGAGGGCAGTCGTCAGGGGGCAGAGCGTCAGGCTGTCACCAGAGGGCAGCAGAAGCCAGGGAACAGGTGGAGAAGGAAAGACCAAACAGCATAAACTGCCAGAGATCTGATAGAAGCAAGACTAACATTTACCGGGGCGATTACAAGTTGGACATTGTGCACGCACAATCAGAAATCATACGCAGTTGATCAAAGGCAGGGACTGGAGGTCAGAGCCAGTGGAGAAGTGGAACAAAATCCAGTCGAGAGGGCAGCTCTTCAGGTCAGCCAGGAAGTGCCCAAAGACAGCAAGCGTGTCCAGAAGTACGATGCCAGACATAAATACGCATAATGGCTGTGGGCCTGTCCTCTGCCAGGGCAGCTGGGCTGTTGCTGGAGCATCACCAACAGTAAGGTAAATCGCCAGGACCACTGAGAGTCAGTCAACCTGCGTATTTGCTTTGCACTGGTCAGAATTTAAATGGCCTTTGCTGAGCGAACATGAAACATCTTCGATGATTTTTGTGTCTTCTCTCACTACAGAAATAGACATAATTGCATGTCACAAGTTTCAGGCTCTCCCATCCTGCTGGATGTGTTAGCATTTTAATAATGTCCCATGCTTGCTTTAGTGTCTAATCTTTGATTCTTGTGTCTCTTGCATTCGATGATAAAGTTCTCCAACCCTACCAGATGGTCACTGGGTACGGACTGCACCATGAATGCCAGCTAGTTTGAGATTAAGGGCTTTGTGGCATTTCCTACATTCCTCTCATCTGTAAGGCAGAGCTCACCCTCTCTTCCAAAGGCCTTGTGGAAATTCCTAGCCCCCCGGAAAGTCACAGGGAGTGCAAAAAGAAGCTCTTGGAGAATCCACTCGATGTGCACTGAGAGGATCTTTTTATTAACAGGTTGGCTTAGTTTTGTGAGAGTTTTTTTTCCTACTATTCCCCCCACTCCCATCCCCTACAAATTTTATTGACAAATTCACTTAGATTTTTGGTGTTACTTTCTGATTCTTTTTCAATCTTTTTAAACAAATATTTTTCAATTATTTTTTTGCTCAAACTCACTCAACTTAGACTTTTCTCTGGTGGACCTGTATATTTACAACTTGTCCATTTCTTCCTTTGCTCCCCCTCGGGGGGTGATGCTCCATGGTCAGATTTCCAGTACCATCTAGGAAATGGGGGTTGTGACTTGTGACAGATTCCAGGCACTCGAGGGAGGCATGGCTCAGGCAGGTGGCATTTATCTTCAGGTTGGGAGCTGCAGGGACAGAGCCACCAGGGGCTGCCAGAGCAGGGAGATGCAGCAAGGGCTGGGGCTCCCTCCATGTGGAGAGAACCTCGCCAACATTAGTTCACATCCACTTCAGCTTCTGAGTCGGCCTCTGCTCTCTCTTCCGCTTCCACTTCCGCATCCTTGGGTAGGGAAACCCAGAGCCCACCTCTGCCGGGCCTGCCGAACTGCACTCAGTGTTGCACACTTGGATCTGTATGTGGGCAGATTCCTTGGGTGGTTCAGGTGTGGAAACTGCGAAGACGTCCCGAGAAACCGTTTCACCAAGACTGAGCTGGCCTGATGTTCTAGTGCCCACTATGGGTATTTGTTGCTAGAGTCTTCCTCCTTTGTTTTAGGAAAGTCAGCTGGAATCTCAGTTGGGATCTGATAAAAATCCAGAGGGCACATCTCCCCAGTGGTGTGCCAAGACGGTTGACGGGAGTGCATCCGCCCACGGTCCCCACACCCTCGCCCCATGTGTAGGCAGTAAGGGGAAATGCTGCCTGCAGAGAATTTTAAAACAGTAATAAAACCAAGTCAGAAAATAGGAGTCGGTTGGCCTTCTGTTATTACCATGCCCCAGCAAGTCCACACCACCTGGTCCGAGGTAAACACTCCCCCTGCTGGGCGGACCACCCTCATCCCGCACCCTTCATGACGAAGTCTGGTGACTCAACATCAATAAGTTGCAACTAGTCTCTGTTGGTTTCCTTTAAAATGTTTTTATTTTTCAAAATATACAATTTATGTACACCTTTATTTCACAACTGCAGTTCGTATATTTATTCCAAAATCTTTAAATAACTCCACAGTAAACAGTACAAATCACAGGATCGGTCGACTGCTTCTCTTTAGCCTTTGTGTTCGAGTTTTTTGTTTTGTTTTTTTAAGTTTCAAGTAGTAACAGTTGGTGGGTCAGAAGGGAATAAAAATAGGACAAAGTTTACATAAGCTCAACACAGGATTAGAAAGGGTGGTCTGAGCAGCTACTGGAGCATTTATATGGTTTATAAATAAGCCCCTCCTGCAAGCAGCGAGGGTTTTGGTTATGGGGAAGAGGGGGCTGGAACTTCATCTGCCGGAGGGAGGGTAGGGAAGCAAATGGGGAGGGAGATAAGGCACCAAATAAAGGCTCCTTCTTGGCCTAAGGAGGCACTGGCTGGAAGGGTCCTGAGTGAGGGGGCGGGGCCCACCTGTGCTGGGAGGCGGTCAAGAATGCCTGGGAATGGGGTTGGGGTCCCACCCTCGAGGCTCCCTCTCTGGCCTCCCTGGAGAAAAGCTTTGTGACCCTGGAGGCAGGGGAGAGATGGCTACAGCAGCTGGTGCTTCCTAAACAAAGGGGCTTGGGCTCCCGCCAGCCTTGAGGCCAAGGCCAGCTGGCCTCGCCCATCTGCACGGGCAGGTGAGGGCCAGGCGCGGCCTCAGCCGGAGGTGTCTGATGGTGCCGCCGGAACTTGTGACTGGCAGTGGACAAAGGCACTGCCCTGGGATCTGGGGCGGCCTGTGGGAGGCATCACGCTCTCTCTTCTGGGGAGAGCCCTTCATCCACCTCAGTGTTCTCCACTCACCAGGAGAAAGCCAAGCCAGCAAACTGCCCCCAGGAAGGGAAGGTGCGGAAGACCAGGCCGAGGCCCTGCACACCCCATTCTTTGCTATGGGGGGTGGCTCCCAGGGGGTGACACAGGTGGATCACAGGCCTGTCAGGAAGTCACAGGGGTCCATTTCCTTCATTCCCCTTGGGGCTGATCATGTTGTGGGGGGGGGGGGGGGGTCCTAATGCAGTCCTGCGGGCTAAGACTCTGGGTAGAGATGCTTCCAGAGAGGCTGGGATGCTGCAGGTGAGAGCTAATCCCTTAGGGCCACCAAGTGGGTCAGGAGGGCAGTCTCAGGGTCATTCTCAGTCTTCAGGGCCTCCCCAGCACCCTTCACCAAGCCCGAGAGCTGGACAAAGCCCATCCTGCCCGGCCAAGCAAACCTCCTTGGCAGGGTCTGGATGGGGGCAGGGGTGGGGCAGGGGCCGCTCCGGGGCTGGGAGTTGTCACTGCCTCTTCGGGTGGGGTTCTTCCGGCATAAGGGTGTGGAAAAAGTAATCCCAGAGTTTAGTGCTGATGCCAAATCCTAGAGAGGGAGACGAACAGGGAGAAGGTGAGGTGCTGTCCCAGGACGGGGATGAATCTGCTCGGGAAGGGAGCCGGCCTGCCCCTGCTGGCCTCCCCGGCTCTCAGGGCCATCCTGGCAGAAGTCCACAGCAGGGCTCCCGTCTTTCTGGTCCCCCCCCAGGGGGCCCTGCAATAAACCCCCATTCTCTATCTGGTCTGACTTCCTAGGGGAGCCTGGCCCTTGCCTGCCTCTTCCTCCTCCTTCTCTTTGAAGATCCACGTTCATTTCTTCTTCAAGGCTTTGCACCCGCTGCTCCCGAGCTGCTCTTTCCCCAGACGCAGGGTGCTGACTCCTCAGGTTAGGCCTCGGCCCCAACAGCCCCTCTGCAGTGACATCTTCCCGGGCCACTTCATCTACTGCTCTGCCTTCTGACGTGACGGCCACTAGCCCACAGGACCGCTAAGCACTGGCCATGTGGCTAAGGACAAAATTTCTCATCTCATTTAATTTTAATTAACTGAAAATCCAATTTAAAAACTTACACTCAACTCAATTACTAGAAACCTTTTAAGCACATTCAGAGCAATGTGAATCTACTCTTTTTTTTCTGTAAATGTCATAAACTCTAAATACAGATTAAGCATTTCCAATGAAAATTTAGTACCTGAATGAAGATGTGCTGTAATTGCAAAACACACGCTGCACACGGAAGATTTAATGTAAGAAGAAGAATGTAAAATATCTCATTAACAATATTTTACATTGGTTATATATTGAAATGATACTATTTTGGCTATCGTTGGCTTACTAAAATATACAGTTAAAAGGATTCATTTCACCCATTTATTTTTACTGGCAAATGTGGCCACTCGAAAATTTAAAAATCACACCTGTGACTTGCACATTTTATCAGACAGGGCTGGACCCCTCCCCTGCTTTACATGGCTCCTCTAACCCCATCTTGCTTTATTCTCTTGGTGGCACTTGCTGCCCGGAGTGATCTTTTACTACTGACCGAACTCCCTGTTTGTCCCTGCACGGCCCCCAGGCCAGAGGGCAGGATGGGAGCCCCGGGCTGGCCTTGCTGGCTGTGTGTCCCCAGCACCCAGAACGGCGCCTGGCCCTTGGCAGGGGCTTAGTGGTGGCTGTCGAATAAACAAATGATCAAATGAGTGAGTCTGGGAGGCGCTGGCCGGTCCTTACCTAACTTCTGATGTGCAAAATGATGCTTGACGTGGTGGGCCTTCATGCTATACAGATAGGAGCCCTTGTGCGGCGAGCCGAAGTGCAAGTAGTAGTGGGTCATGTCGTAGAGAATGTAGCCCAGAAGGCCGCCGGCAAACACAGTGCCCCCCACCGCCTCGGGCAGGAGGAGCTGTAAGACTATGTACAACAAGGCGATTACCAGAGAAGCCGGCGCAGGGGGGAAGACCAGGCGGGACTCGTCGAAGGGCGCCTGTGGGTGGAGACGTGCAGGGGTCAGAGTGCAGCCAGGGGCCTGCTTACAGTCAGGGCAGAGACCCCCCTCAGAGGATGGGGCAGAGCAGCCCAGTCATCCCAGGGAGAGGGCAATGCCTTGTTCTGGGCAGGCGTGGCACCGTCAGCGGCTTTGGGGAGGGCGGGCCACCATGCCTGAAAGCCCCAGAGACACTGTCCTGTTCCTAATTTCCCAGCCCGGAGGGGACCTGGAACACAGAGCGAGAACACAGGGTGGGTGCGATGAGGGGCAGGACGGTCATGGTTTAGTGTCCTGCTTTATGCTCAAGGGGCCGCTGTGGCTGTGGAATCTGTAAGGTGCTGAGGAGGAGCCCCCACTCCGATCCCCAGGCGGGGCACTTGGACCAGGGCCTGACTGTCCGGGGGGGCGACACGCTGAGACTGAGGCGAATGCTGACTCACGTGGTGGGGAGACGCTGGGAATGCTCACAGACTTTCTCTCCACCCGCTGTCCTAACAGGGGCCCCTCTTTGCTTCAAGGGGGTGTTGTCTTATTAAACAAGAGAAATAGGCCTTAAGCTCTGGAGCTTTAGAAGCCAAAGGCCTGGCATAGAGGTCAGATTTTAGTGACTGCTTAGTGAGGATTCTGAGAAGAAACAGGCCCCTCTCTGGGCTGGCAGAAGAGAGAGAAAGCCAGCAATAGTGCTGCAGTGACTCGCCGATGAGGGCCTCTCACCCTCACACAGGAGCAACGGGACGGAGGTGTGCTGGAGAGCCAGGCTCAGGAGGGAGCTCGGGAGGGGCGTCAGGGACAGTCTGAGAGCAGCATGGTGTGGGGGACAGCGGGATGCAGCCTCCTCTGGGCAGACCTGGCTTCCAGCCCCTGCCACGGGGACCATGGTATGGCCCTTGAAGAGCCCCAGGGTGGTGGGTGGTTGAGAGCACAGACTCTGGAATCCACAGAGTGGGACACAAGATTCTGGCTGTGACAGGTGTGACCTGGGGCGTGTTCCTTAGTTTCTTAATTCCCCCAAGCCTCAGTTTTCTGCTCTGTGGAATGGAAAGAACTGCAGCACCATCTTCAGCCGGCAGCTCCGCGAGGGCAGTGATCTCGGACTCTTTTGGTCAGTGGTGTCTAGAATCATGCCTGGCACGGAGTGAGCGTTCAGGGAACACTTGCTGAATGAATGACCGGGTTGTTGTGAGGGTTAAAGGTGGTACATGAAAGGTACCTGAGGGTGCCTGGTGTCAGTAATGGGGGCATACAGATACATGCTCACTCTGCCCATGCCCGGTCCAGATGAGGACCCAGTCCTTCTTCTGAGCAGCTGCATGTGCCCTGATTTCCTCTTGTGCCCAGCAGGACCCACGGGAGGACTGGCAGCTCCTGTGATGCCAGGCCCCGGGAGGGAGCCCGCCCCACTCACCTTGTGGTGCTGGCCATGCAAGATGAAGTGCAGCGTGATGAGGTAATAGCTGTTGCCGGGGGGCTTCATGTGGAACAGGAAGCGGTGGAGGAGGTACTCCAGCAGACTCCAGAACAACATCCCCAGCACGAAGAGGCCCGGGAACACGGACTTGGGCATGGCTACTGAGTACTCTGCGGGGTGAGGAGAGAGGCAAGGTCAGGGCACATGGCCTCAGCGGGTGACAGGGCCTGGTGGCTCCAGACATCCCATCTCACCACCCTGTCACCTTGGGATCTGCTGCCCTCTGCCCAGCAGCTATAGGGCTGGGGTCACAGCTGGGGCTCTTGGGTCAAAATGGGAAGGAGGCTGTGAGGACCTTTGCTGGATGTGGAGGGGTCGTCTCAGGGAAGAATGGGGCCACTAGCCAGGGAGCTGAGCTCTTCCTCATGGGGATGAAGAGGAGCAGCTGTGCCAGGTGCTGGACCTTTGCCTGGTGCTATGGTCTGAATGTGTCCCTTCAAAATTCCTATGTTAAAAGCTAACCCCCATGGTGATGGTATTAAGAGGTGGTGCCTTCGGGAGGCGATTAGCTCAAGAGGGTGGAGCCCTCATGAACAGGATCAGTGCCCTTATAAAGGAGGGCTGTGGAGCTCCCTTCTGCTTTCATCCATTCCAGGGCACAAGAAGTCTGTGACCAGGAAGAGGCCCTCACCTGACCAGGCTGGCACCCCGATTGGAACTTCCAGCTTCTAGAATTAAATGTCTGCTGTTTATAAGTCACCCAGTCCGGATATTTTCCTATGGCAGTCCAAACGGCCAAGACACCTGAGAAGGGTGGCCTTGCCGCCCTGGCATGTGGGGGGCGGGCGGGAAGGACCATCCCAGCCAAGCCAGAGGAGCCGGGCAGCCATTGATGAGCAATGTTAACAACCCGGGGCTGGAGAGCAGGGGGGACAAGAAAACACACGTGGAGAAATCTCAATGGGCAAGACTTGAAATCACAGCATAGGAGGAAGATTAGGGAAAAAATGCAGATGATCAGCCTGGAGAGCAGAAGATTGGAGAGGTCACTGTCATTGTGAGGCTCTCAGCACCCACCCCCCAGTGACAGCTGCAGCCCCGGGGCTCTGGTTTCTCTTCTCCACCTCGTTCCTTCCTTGACTTCAGCTCTTGTCACTGTTCCTTCCTGGCCTAACCTCGCCCGCTTAGCTTTACTTTTCTCCACGAGCCAATGCTTTGGCCATACTTTCTCTGTCTTTTTTGAAAGCAACAGCTTTATTAAATATAATTCATGTAAATTACACAACCTACTCACTTAAAGTGTACAGTTCGATGGTTTTTACTACATTTGGAATTGTGCAACCATCACCAAGGACAACTTTACCACCCGAGAAGAAACCCTGTCCCCACTAGCAGTCACTCCCCACTTCCTGCAGCCCCTGGAAACCACACATTTCCTTTCTGTGTATAGATTTGCCAGTCTGGACGTTTAATATAAGTGGAATCACACCATCTATAAACTTTTATGATTGGCTTCCCTGACTCAGAATATTTTCAAGTTTCGTCCATGTGATGGCACATGTCACGATGTCATTCCTTTGTAAGACTGAATGTGCTCCATTGGATGGATGCACCACACTTGTCAATGCATTCATCAGTCGATGGACATCAGCATTGTTTCTACTCTTTGGCTATTTTGAGTAATGCTGCTATGAACATTCTCATACAAACTTTTGTGTGGACCCATGTTTTCAGTTGTCTTGGGTATATGCCCAGGAGTGGAATTGCTAGGGCATATCATAACCATGCTAAACTTTTGAGGAACCACGAACTGTTTCCCAAAGATAGCCATTCTGTTTTGACCGTGACTCCACCTCCATCACATGCCTCCACGAACCCCCGATCCTGGATTGGTAGAAGAACCCGTGGCTCCACCGCACACCCAAGCTGCTGAGCATGGAGGGCGAGTTGTGCGGCCTTGTGCGGCCATGGCTCTGGTGCCTTCAGTCTCACAGCTAGACCCCAGACCCTGCCTGGTGACCCTTTTACGTCCCCACATCCAGCTCTCTCCCCTCTGCCCTCAAACATTCCCCTCTCCTTCCACCCAGCCTCCTGTCTGCCGGCAAGACAGGCCTCGGGAAGGAGGAGGAAGTGGAGAACGGCTCGCTCTACACGCTCGCCCCACCTCAACCACATGTGGTTCCGCCTGCACCCCTGGAACCTCCTTCTTGCTTCTCGGGGGAGAAGTGTGCCCCAAGCACCTGGGCACTGGATGCTGATAATAATAACCACAATAACAATAACAACAATAATAGACATGTATTGATCAGTATGTGCCAGGCACTGGTCAAGGGCTTTACATGGATTACTTCACACTTCATCTCAATCCACCCTCACAAGCACTGGCATTGCCCACATGAGTGAGGATGGGGAGCCGCAGACAACTTATGTTACTTGCCCTCAGCCTGTGTCCTCCGAAACCCCTCCACCCTAACCCCCACTCTGGGCATCTTCCACTCTCCATTCGTCCTTCAGCTCATCTCTAAGACTGTCCTGCCGTGGCCTTCGCCCCTTCACAGCCGAGCCTACTGAAAAGGTAGGGTAGACGCATGACTCCAAGTCACTGCCCCCTTTGCTCAATGAGAGCCTATAGCTGCCTCCTGTGAAGAACGGTGAAGGCCATTCATGATGCGTTTCTTGCCAGATATAAGTAATATTTCATTCATCTCTTACATGGCTGTGGACAAGTAAGTGACCACCCTCTTCTTGAATCTTCAACCCCACAGGTTCTTCACCGGAGGCTTATGAACACCCAGAGTCCTTGGTTGGGTTCCAGAGCATCTGTTGAAATGATATCCCAAATGATGCATCTATGTGCATTTGCTCTGTGGAGTGAGTCCACACTTTTCAGATTCTCAAAGGTCTGGGACCAAAAAGGTGGGAATACACAGCTCCCCTCCCTGCCTGTTGGGACACTCGGCCTTTCTCCTCTTCTCCAGCTGCCCTTTGTCAGGCTCCATCATGGACACTCAACCTCTGTCCCCGGGGTCAAAACCTTGACCCCCCACTCTCCCCTGCTCTCTGCTGGATCCTAGACACCAGCCACACCCACATGCTGACCACGCCCAGATCTATACCTTCGACCCAGCCCTGGACAGCCACCTGCTCCTGGGCACGTCCCTGCGGCTGTCCACAGTCCCCCCAAGTCAACAGCTCCCAAATGAAGACGATTATCTTCTTCTTCCTTCCTGCCCGCCCCATCACCCAGGCTGCTCCTCTTGGGTTCCTTCCTCAGGGAGGGGAGTCCACATCCACACGTTACCAAAGGCTTAACTTATCCCTCTCTCCCGCACCCAGCCAGTCACCAAGCTCTATCGGCTCCCCCTCCTTAATGTCTGTTGGCAAAGTATCAAAAGACCACATGTCGTACATTTCTATTTGTATGCAGCATCCAGAAGAGGCAAATATACAGACACAGCAAACTGGTGGCCCCAGCAGTCAGGGGAGGTGGAAATGGGGAACAACTGCTCAGTGGGTCTGGGTCTCCTTGTGGGGTGATGGGAATGTTTTGGAACAAGATAGAGGTGGTGGTTGCACAACATTGTGAGTATACTAAATGCCACTGCATTTTTCACTTTAAAACAGTTAATTTTATGTTATGTGAATTTCACCTCAATTGAAAAAAAAAAAAAAAGCTCTGGCTGGTGTAGCTCAGTGGATTGAGTGCAGACCTGAAAGCCAAAGGGTCGCCAGTTCAATTCCCAGTCAGGGCACACGCCTGGGTTGCAGGCCAGGTCCCCCTACCCCCAGTAGGGGGCGCATGAGAGGCAACTACATATTGTTTCTCTCCCCCTCTTTCGTCCTCCCTTCCCCTCTCTCTAAAAATAAATAAAATCATATATATACACACATACATATATATAAATATATCTTGCTTTTCCCATAAGTGGCCTAAAATGACTTCTGAAAATGGTTCGCTATTCACTTACCCAGAAAACCCCACAAAATCATGCAAATCAAGAGGTTCAAATCTTCGCAATCACTTTAAGAACACTTATGAACCTGCCCAGGCCATCAAGGGGGTGCATATCTGAAAACCCGCCAAGTGTCTGAAGGACGTCATTCTATGGAAGCACTGTGTGCTGGCCTGTGACTCCAACGGTAAAGTTGGTGGGAGTGCCCTGTCCAAACAGGGGGGCTGGATGCAGCGTCGGTGGCCCAAAAAGAGTGCCTCATTTTTGTTGTCCATGCGTAGAAATGCAAAGGGTTATGCTGAGCTTAAGGGCTTAGATGCAGAATCTCTGGTCACTGAGCACATCCAGGTGAACAAAGCTCCCATGATGCAGTGCAGAACTTACAGAGCTCACGGGCGGGCTAAGCCACACAAGAGCTCTCCTCGCTACACTCAGGTGATCTTACTGGAAAAGAGCAGGTTGTTCCTAAACCAGAGGGGGATGTTGCACAGAAGAAAGAGATATCCCAGAAGACACCGAAGAAGCAAAAACTTATGGCCTGGGAGTAAATTAAGCATAAAATGCTAATAAAAGTGAAAAATAAAAGTCTCTCTGGGGCTAGTTCATAGCTTGTAATCCCCCACTCCCTTAATACCAACTGCTCCAGTGACTGCATCAGCCTCACTCCCTGCCTCCACGCAGTTAAAACCCTTTTCTGGGGCCTTATAAGTCTTCAGGAAAAGTTCAAACCCCCAACATGGCACGGAAGTTTCCTCAAGAACTGGCTGCGTGGGCCCCATCCCTGCCTCATCTCCCCATCACCCTACACTGGGACCAAACCAAACCACCTCCAGCTCCTTAGATGCACCACGTTGCCCCCCCTCCCCTCATATCCCTAATTTGCTCTCTTCTCCTCCCCTGGAATTAATTCCCTCCCTGCCTTCCCTGTCCTGGCAGATCCAGCCCATGTGCCTCCTCCTGTGAGGAGCCTCTGCAGATGCCCCTCAACACCGTCACGCCCTCTGCATCACCCTTGTCACAGAACCACCCTTTGTCACACTGTACTATGGCTGCGGTTTGACTCGTTTGTCCCTGCTAGGATAGGAGCATTTTGTGGGCAGAGAGGCCGGTTCGTTGTCTCTGGTGCTCAAACCAGCAGGTGGGCAAGCACATGCCTCTGCGGAGGGCTGAACGTGATGAGGTTTGGTCTGAGCTGTTCCAAGGGAAGAATCAGGCCCCAAGGGAGGCAGCTTCCAGTTCTGAGCAAGGAAGCACTTCTGAACGGGTGTGCCCAGTGTGGATGACCCCAGGTGGCTGTCTTGGAAGGAGAAAAGCCCAGGAAGGTGGGACAGGGAGGTGACTTTTCAGATCTCTGGGCCAGATCCCAGGCCCAGCCCTGCTCCCACAAACGGTTTCGAAGGACTCTATGCCATGGGGTGGGGGGGTTCATGCCTCACCTGGACACTAACATGTGACGCAGCTCAGACTGAATCCCCAAAGTGTCCACCTCCCTCTGGGTGGATTAAGCTAGTCTGGCATGTCTCCTCAGTGGGGCCTGCTGTGTCCATGTCTGCAACAAGGCACCTGCTCAACAGGGCTGCCCGTGAGTAGGCGTTCAGCCCTGGCCGGGCTGCTCTGGTTGGCCAGAAGCCCTGCTTCCAGGGAAGCTGTGACCCTTTCGGGGCCTTTCCAAACACTTGGGTGAAGTGCAGAGAGCACAGGTTTTGGATTTGCACACCTGGCTTCAATCCTGCACCACCTACATGTTTTCTCAACAATAAAACATCCTACCCTTCATAAAGGGCTGTTGTCAGGACAGAAGGAATATAATACCTTATTATATGATAAGTTTATATTATATTATATTATATATAACATTATATATTAATACTTTTAATACTCATATATAACAAGTAGCTACTACAATTTTTAAGTATAATGAGTCAAAATACATCTAAGATCTAACCTGTGGTCCTACTTTTACCCACCTTCTCTGATTCTCCTTAAAGAGCTCTGGAGGGTCCCTGGTTGGGGAAGAGAGTTTCCCAGCCCCCTGCTCTCCCCACCCCGGAGTGCAGGAGCCCTTCCTTGCTGCTTAGCTCTCTTGTCAGCAGGGAAAGGACCAGACCTGCTGGAGCATTTCTGGCTGCAGACTTGTCTTGACCTCATCTGGGGCTCCCACGGTGTTGTAGGAAGCCTGCACCCCTACCTAGGATGCCGCTTGCTTCTGGTCCAGCACACACTCTGACCCACTCCCAGGCACTGCTCTTGGGGCTATTCCAAATGTGCAGAGCCCCTCTGCTTGTCAGAACATCTTCATGCATGCGTCTAGGAATTTCAGCCTTGATCTGGTGTCTCTTTTCAGCTTCCACTGCTTCGTGGCTCCCAGACTCCTCCCGCATGGATTCTAGTGCACCCTTTGTCCAGCAGCTGTGCGAGGACCCTGCTCAGCCTCCCCTTGCCTTGTACTGTGGCTCTTGTTTTCTCTCCCTTGCATGATGAGCTGGGAGGTGAGGGAGGCATGTGGACCTATTCCTCAGGCTGCCATTGCTGGCATCGCGGTCACAGGCTTTACACTGGGCCTTTATTAAACAGCACATCTCAGCTCTCTGCAGAGGCCTGCGGTTCTGACGAGGCCCTCAAGCCACCCTCCCTGCCACGCAGATGAGTCCCTTCCTATAGGCCTGCTCCCTCACGCCAGCATCACCCCTGTGGGCCGGAGCTGGTACAGAGTGGCATCTCTAGAGGAATCCTGCTGAGGGACCTGGGCCAAAGCTCTGGCAGCCCCTTCCCCCTCCAGCCGCCAGCACTGGCGGCACTGCCACTGTTGGCGATTGTTAGGGGAACGCTGGGTGGACAGTGGGCGATTCAGTGAGCAGGCCTTCTGAGCAACAAGCCCTGGGCTGTGCCTGAGCTATTCAGCGTGGGCAGAAAAGGGTAACCTTGGCTCACGGGGCGTGCTGTTAACCCTTGGTGACCGGGAGCAGTTCTGGGCTCTGAGGGACATTCCGCAGCTTGTTCACCCCCCGCCACATCCTGGGCCAGGCAGGAAAACAGGCTCCCATCACGGTGGCCATGGCCTCTCTCATCTGAACCATTCAGGTCCTCCCAGGAAAGGTGGGCAGAAGGGAAGTCTCAGAGTGTGGGAAGGAGCCCGTATTCGGTCGAGAGGGGGCACTCCAAAGGCTCCCAGTCAGGAACATTACATGTGATCCCAAAAGGAAAGCCCACCTGAGCTACCCCAGCACCTTATTCCTGCCTGTCCCCTGCCATGGCCTCCATCCAAGCCACCTGCCACAGGCCAGCACCTCTCTGAGGCAGGCTGTGCCAGGCCAAACAGGCTACCTGGGCAGGCCACCTGCAGCTGGAGGCCCTGGGTAGGTGGTGAGCTTGGGAGGCAGAAGTGGCCACACCCAAACCTATGGCTGCCCTGAGAGTCTCAGTCCCACAGGCTCTTTGGAAGCCGCCCCATGTCAACCCTCTCTGTCCCCTGACACCTGAAACTGGGGGGCACCTGGCATCCACATCCTAGCCACGTGACCCTGAATCGCTTGCTGGACTTCTCTGAGGCTCCATTTCCACGTCTCTAAAGGGCATGATGATAGTACCTTCCTCCTGAGGCTGTTGGGAGGGTTCGCTGGGACGCTCCCTGGAAGGAACCAGGCTTGCCACTCGCCAAGTGCTTAGTGGAGGTTAGGGGGGCTGTTGCTCCGAGTCAGGGGTTCTGCTACCTGGATCTTTGCCCGGGAGACACTGCAGGGCACTCTCAGGTCTTTCTCTCCCAGGCTCTAATCTGTGCTGTGTTCACGGACTGCTCTGAGTCTAGCTCTCAGCTGTGCCACCTGGAGAATGATTTTACTTAGCTCCTTGACAACCCCAGATCACACCTTTTCTAGTATTAGACTCGGTGACAAGCCTCTTTCTTCACTGCTATGTCTCTGGACAAAATGATTCTATTTAATTTCTACTGATGTGTTGCTGTTCTTATTTTTTTTAATTTAATTTAATTTTATTTTTACACAGAGGAGAAGAGAGGGAGAAAGAAAGGGAAACATCAGTGTATTGTTGCCTCTTGCACACCCCCTAATGAGACCCTAGTCTGCAACCCAGGCATGTGCCCTGACCGGGAATCAAACCGGAGACTCTTTGGTTTGCAGGCCAATGCTCAGCCCACTGAGCCACACCAGCCAGGGCCGTTCTGTTTTTAAAATCCATTTGGGGTTGGGGTTGGGGGAGTCTTACAACTTTTTTCTTTGGAAGACTATTTTTACAGATAGATCTCATTTTTAAATGTTTGTGATAGGTTTTGGGGTTCTGTTTTCCCAGAAACTCAGTGCCACAAAGAACACCAAGGTCTCCCACCTCCAGGAGCCACGGGAGCAAGCCAGGAAGGAACCAACATTACCTGTGGTGAAGGAAGCGAAGAGTCGGACATTGCCCTGGGCGAGGGTTCGGTAGCAGGACCAACTGAGGTACAGCATCAGGGGCATCCAGATGATGGGGACAGTGTACCTGCAGAAGGGCCACCAGGGTGAGAGACACACATGCCCAGGGGCTCGACAGGGCCCAGCTTCCCTAGACATACCTCTCGACTAGAGGGGGCAGTGAGATGACATGATACCAAAGCATGTGCAGAAAGGGACTCTGCTGGGGGGCGGGGAGGAGAAAACAAAAGAAAGGTCGTGAGTCTATCTGCCCAGGTCTCTGAGATGAGTTATTGGCAGAAAACAACTGTGTCCATGGCTACAGATTCTGTGCAGCTGGATACATGCTGACCCCTTGTGGCAATGTAACTAATTGCAGGCAAAATTGTTCCCAAGGGTATTAGAGGCTGAAAACCCTTCATGGGAAGAATGTGGAATAGAATAGGGGTGGCTTTCAGAGTGGTCTCTGGTAGTATGTTGGGGCGTCACTCACTCAGTAAGCAAACCATGCATAGGAATGGACTATACCTACAGCATGTTCCACTATCTCTGAGAGCTTACAGTACAGCTCTGGGCTCACGGGGGGAGAGGGTACCCAGATGCCCCTTCACCTAGTGTATCAGTATCTGACTGACACCATCAGGAGAGAGGGGCAGCCTGCCATGGGCTCAGCGCAGGGCTCACCAGACAGTCTTGGTGAGGGCCTCGACCAAGTCTGACTGGAAGAGGCGGATGGGCCTGGTCACTGGCTGATGCACCCACTCGTCGTACTTCTCTCCCAGGTGGCCCACCTGCCACAGCAGGGGCTTCTGCCAGTCCACCAGGTCCTGCAAGAGACAAAGTCAGTGGATACTTGGGATTCATACCTGCACACATTCGTTCTCCCGTCTCCTAGTTATAGTATCCCAGTCACCATCCTCTACTTCACATGGTCTGTAAGGGGCTACCCACCCTCTCACTTCAGTGATTCAGGGACGACCCAGCCATCATCTCAGCTCCTGGCCACAGAAAGGAACCAGGGCAGGCTCTTGACCTACGCTGGTGCAATAAGCCATCAGACACCCTCTGCTCCTGCTGGAGTTGCTAAGTTGGTGAGGCATGGGCCTGGGGTTGCTAGCAGAGCCTGCCTGAGGACTCAGTCAATACAGAGGGAGGCCAACCCGGATCTAAAGACACCAAATCCAGGCGATGACACCTGAGCAGCCAGATTCAGCCATGCCTGAAGCTTGAAGTCGTGCCCAGGACTCTTGGGTACAGGAGCCAATACCTTCTGTACTAGGAATGAAACAGACCCTTTCTCCTCTACCACGGGCTTGCTTTCTTCTTGGTGTTGGCCTGGGCAAGGCATTCATTCATCCAGTCAAACATTCATTCACAGATTTACTTGATATTTCCTATATATATATATATACTTCTAAACGACACAGTGGGAAGAATAACAGGAATTCGAGAGATCACCTTTGCTTTGTATAGCTTAGTGCTTAATCAGAGTTCAGACTCTGGAGTCAGGCCTGCTACAAATCCTGACTTCATCACTTATGTGTGACCTTAGGCAAATTACTTGACTTCTCTGAGGCTCAGTTTCTCCACCTGTGAAATGGAAGTAATAATAATGGTACCTGCATAAAGCGCTCAGCAAGATAAGGCACACCAGGCAAGATAGTTTAGTGCAGACACAGGCAAGCTGCAACGAGGAGACAGAATGACTGGTACACAGGCCTAAGTCCAGGGCAGAAGGAAAGCGCTTTGCAGAGAACTACCATATCTGACTGACACCATCCGGAGAGAGGGACGGAGCTCACACAACACGGAGGACTTGGTAAGGGGGAGAGGGAAAAGTCCAGGGCGGGGGCGGGTTGTAGGCTGAGACATGCACTTGACTTCCTGCAGGGCAGGAAGAAACCTGCTGAGGGTTTTAGATGACAGAACACCCCACTCCAGGCCTGGGAGTTGCTGCTTCATCCTCCAGGCCCGTTGTCTCCACGGTGGGGATGTTTGCATACCCCAGGGGTGTTCACAGGCTGATCCCCAGAGGCTCGGAGAGAATATTAGAGACTCTCTTTATATTTATCTCATCTTTAAACTGTATTTGAATGTTTTTTCATGCACTTAATACAATAGTGCATTAGCTCATGCAAGTAACTTATAGATAATTAAAATGGAAATACAATGGAAAGGGTGCTCTAATGTTTTACTTATAGGGATGGGAGATCCAAAAGTTTGGAACCTGCAGCTCTAGGTAATGGGAAGCCCTTAAAGGTTTCTGATGAGTCAGTGTTTTGAAGATTAATCTGGACCAAAATCAGCAAACTAAAACCAGTAAAGAACAAGGCAGTTGTGGCGAGGGATCACCTTTAAGGCCTGGCTCTACCATTTATCAGCCGTGGGATCCTGGGCAAGTGCCTTTACTCCTCCGGAGCCCTGCGGCTCTCTCGTCTATAAAGCCGACATGCCCGCCACCAGTGATAACAGAGAGGGCAAGACGTGTCCAGTGTTTGGTGCTTCTGGACTCCAATACAAAGCAGTGAGGTGGCTACTGCAGGTAAGAAGGGAGGTAGTGCCATGAAAGAGAAGGAGAGGAGAAGAGATAAACAGAGTAGGTGGAGGAGGAGCACTCAAGCCTGGGAGAAAGAGTCAGCAGTGATTCTGAAACCTGCCTTCCTGAGTCCATGGCTGGAACCTCATCCTCGTCCCACCAAAGCTGGCTCGGCCCCAGGAGGTCTCCCAGCCCTGCTGGAGGTGGAGCAGCCCTGTTGTCACAGCCTTGGAGCAGGGGCGTGGGGATCTCGGGCAAACTGGGAAGGTCCCTGGGCGTTCTCCCTGTGTCTGCGACCAGGGAAAAGGCACAAAGGTGGTTGCGGTTTCCTGTTATGTGAACTTGGCAGTGCCCAGGTGCTGGCTGCCTTCCTGTTTTCCAGGCTGGAAGATGACTCAGGTCAGCCTGGAGCCATCCTGTTCAGCACAGGTTAAACAAGGCAATCACCCAAACCCCACCTAGTCGCTTGACTTTCTCCAGTCCCCACGTCTCGACCTTCTTTCTCCCTTGGGTCTAGCAGGAAATGGATTCATTGGGTTCAACCTGTCTCATTCCTTCCATTTCTCTGCGTCAGGCCTCCACACACAAATACACACGCACGTGCCCCCTCACACACACGAGCATGCGCGTACCCACACACCACCACCACCACCGCCAGGAAAAACTGGAGGAACCAGCTAGTGGCCTGTGTTTGCACCTTATCTTGCTCAGCCTACAGAGCCCTACCTCAGGAGAAGCTAAGCCAGGGTCACGGTGAGAGAGCTTGAGGCTTTGTCCCAGTTGCAACACCGTTCAGAGTGAACGCTCTCAGAGCCTTCGTTCTATGCAGGCACAGTTCTAAACACTTAATCATTGGATCTCCGCCATACCCCTAAGTAGGCAAGTGCTATTATTACTGTCATCTTGCAGATGCGAATATTGAAGCCCGGTAACTTGTCCAAGGTTGCCCAGTTATGTCTTTTTGATAAATTGGCCCTTTAATCATTGGGAAATAGCCATCTTGGTCCCCGGTAATACTTATTGTCCCGCGTCTTAACAGAGCCACACCAGGCTTCCTTATGCTTGGCATTGCGTGGTCTGTCTGTTCCCATTCTTTCTTTCAAACTGTGTCCATCTTTACATTTAAAGTGCATTTCTTGCAGACAGCATATAGATGGGTCTTGCTTTTTTTTTTTTAATCTAGTCAGACGATCTCTGCCTTTTAGTTAGTGTGTTCAGTCTGTTTCTATTTAATGCTGCAGGAGTCCCACCATCTTGCCATTTGCTCTCTGTGGGTCCCTTCTATTCTCCCTTTTCTGCCTTGTTTGTATCAACCAAGCATTCAAAAAATATCCTATATTATCTCCTTTACTGACTCTTTAGCTGTGCCCTTTTGTTTTTCTTCCCCCGGTTATTACTCTAAGGATGATAATATTCGTCCTTAACTTATCACCATCTTTCTCAAATAAAAACACTGGTTTTCATATGTTCTACTCTCATATGTTACACATGACACTCTGTGTCCGGTTTTCACCTGTATACTTAATTAGAATCATTCCTTAGACAATGAACGTTTCCAGCTGTAGCACAGAGGTGCAGCCAGGCAGGCTTTGCTCCGAGTGTTGCAGCAGATTGGGCAAATTCCCACCTGTTGATCTATTTTGTCCTTATTTTATAAAGAGGGTAGAAACAGCACAGGATTCATAAGCTTAAGTCGAATGAGACCCAGGAAAAAATGTCTAGGTAAGCAGCAAGCAGGGATTCCAGCCCGAACCTCACCCTATTTCGAAGGGAACAGAACAAAAGGACAGAGCAGGTGTGGAGTGCTGAAGCCACAGCGCTGAAGAGTTGTTTGTATACAGGTGTGGTGGGAACAGAGCCAGTGACCCCCAGCACCCACCCCCTTGAACACTGGGGTCTCTCGTCTGAGGTACGGTTGCCCATCTGGTCTTTGTACACCACCTTGGTTTCTCCCTGGATAGACCAGCAGGCACTGGCTGCCATACAGACTGGTGGGCTTACTGGTGGCCCTGAGGCTGCCTCTGACCAGCCCACTGGCCTTGGAAAGTCTCAAACCCAGGCTCTGTGTCTAGCCCCCAGCATATTTCCATGAGGTAGCGCGCTTGGTGCTGGTGTGACCATTTCACGCTGGGGGTTCAAGTACCGCCCTGGAGGAATCCCAGGAAGGCTCATTCTTACTCTCAAGCATGTCTCTCAGTCCACAAAGATCAACACCTACACTTCTACCACTGGAGCCTCAGCCCGCTATTCCAGGGGAAGTAAAATGAGCCTTCCGGGGAAATGCAGAACTCCAGGGCTGCTGATCTTCGCCCCATTTTACAGATGGGGACACTGAGACCCAGGGGGCTTAAGTGATTCTTGATATGGGGTTGGTTGGTCCTGGAGTGGGAGCCTCCCTACCCCTGCCCGCCAGTTGCAGCACCTTCCACACACTGTGCCAGGAGCTGGGACATGCCCTGGGCGCTCCCGCTGATTTCAATGGCACGTGTACTGGCAGGGTGTCTTTCCTCGATTGTCTCCCAGTTCTGACTATTGAAGGAGAGGGTCTCATCTGGGTGCTAATACGTTCCACGCCTCTCACTTGCTGGTCACTTCCAACATGGCGGCTGGCTGGAAACTCATCTTCAGAAGGAAGGATGGCGAGAAACGACAGCTTGGATCCAATGAGTGGGAAGGGGCTCAAGGTAAATTTCACTTCCTCTGCTACATGGCAGAAGGCCCCTTGGCTAACTCACAAACAATTCTCTTCCTCCCAAGCTGGTGTCTGGTCTCGTTCCCTTCCCACCCCTGCTTCCTAAGGCTTGGGGGACACAGGGGAGGCATCAAAGGCCTCTGCAAAGGTCTCCCAGCCTTTGAAGAGGTTGGGTGGGGGGAGGAAGTGGGGAGCAGGCCATACCTCCAGCTCTCAGCCATCTGGGGGCTTCCATAGCAACCCTCACAATAGCAAACCTTCCTCTCAGAGCTGTGGAACCTGACACTCTCAGAGAGGGCAAGTGATTCCCTCAGGGTTGCCCAACTAAAGTAGGACTAGCTGGATTTTGGTGAGGGGTCCTTTGATGAACTGAAAGACCCCAAGCAATAGGCTGGGACCCAAAAAGTACATGCAAGTCTAGGGAGAGTCTGGCGAAAGCACCTAGTGAGGACTGTGTGTGTCCTGTTCCCCTCCCCCACGTGGTTCTGCCCCCACCCCAACTAGAGGGGGAGGGCCTCAGCCTCTGGCTATGCCAGGAATGCAGCTGCAGCTGGGCCGGGCCGGGGGGGGGGGGGGGGGGGGGGGCGGGGGGGGGGGAAGGGCAGCCTGCAGCTAGTTGCCCAGAGAGGGTGGGTGGAAGGGCATGTGTGCTGCCAGGCTGGGGAGGGGGCCTCCTCTGCCCTCCCTGCTTTCCCACTTCCCAGGTCCCCCTCCTGGGCACAACGCAGAAACCAGGTGGCACAGAACTCTTTCCAGGAGCAGAAAGATGGGAATCTGCTCATCTCTAGAAGGGGCAAATGTGGGCAGAGGGGGCAGCTGCTCTGTGCCAGCAGCTCCTCCCACGACCGCAGCCACCAGCCAAGGCAACCATTTAAAGAACTGCCCACCCAGACCCCGGAACTCACAGCTCCACGGCAAGCGTTCTGAGCTGGGATGGGCTTCCAACCAGCGGGGTCTGGTGGGGATGGGAGTGAGGACCAGAACTCATTGACAAGCATCCCAGCACTCATTGTTTCTGTGCCCTTGTCACAGGCCCCTGGGGTCCGACTCCATGTCCATTACCCTTTGTAAGCTGTGATTTTGAGAACTGGGTCCTGCCTTCACCTCACATTACAGATGAGGAGACTGAGGTCAGATGCTCAGATGTGTGAGCTGGAGGTGGGACCTGCACCTCAGTCCAACTTAACCCGGGGCCAGGTGGCCTCCTGTCAGCTGGTTCAGGACCCCCGTGGCTGTGAACATGCCAGCACAGAGGCTGCGAGGGACCCCACAGGGATGTCGGGTGCAGGGGCTTATGGGGGGCAGTTCCTGGTGGCCTTGCAGGGGTGGCTCCTCTAACTGGGAGCTCCTACGTTCAAGTCCAGAGGCAGTGCTGGACCACCTGGCTCCTCCCCACCCCCAGGTGATGAGGTGGTTAGGGAGGTCGCCTCAGGCTCCCCCTGTGAGGGTTCGGGGAGATGAGAGAGGATGGGAGCAGGGGGCAAAGCCTAGGAAGTGAGGAAGGACAGACGTGCCCGTGCAGAATGCCAGTGTGACCTCAGTCCTGGGGACAGAGGACAGCGAAGGGGTCTGCCTCCACGGCCCCATCGGAAAGCTAGCGAAGGAGACGGGTCTTCCACTAGCCACTACCTCACTTTCTGACACCCCTTTGCACGCTCTGCCGGAGCCTCCTGACACCCCACCCATCCTGGCAGGAATCATTTCCTCCATCCTGCTGAGGGAGAAACAGAACACGGCTGTCTATGATCACTCCTCTCCTGACTGGGGCCTGGCTCATCCCCCCCACCTCTCAGGACACAGAGGGCAGCACCCAGCCCACCGACCTGGTTTCTCTCTGGGGGAGGTGGGGTGGGTATTTTTTTTTTTTTGAGTACTTGTGAACTCTTTGGAAGAGGGGTCAGGAGCTCAGGGCAAGAGGGCAAGCAGGGAGAAAATTCAACACCCTGGCCCAGCAAGGACGGTCTTGGGGAGGTGCCTGTGTGTCACTCTAGGCAGCCAGCCTCTCCAGACACCTGCTCTGGGGAGGCCCCAAGCAGGGGAGAAAGGAGGCCCAAGGGGACCCAAGGAGATGTGGGCGGGGTTGCAGAATGCTGGGAGGGAAGCCAGGGCTGCACCCACAGGGTTGAGGTCCGCCTTGCCCAGGGCTGGCTGGCCAAGGGGACCCTAGTTCAGATCCAAGGGCTATTTTCCTGAGTTCTCAGTGACTTCACTGAGGGTCCCAAGAGATCAAACCCATATGGCCAACATCACCTCTGCCAGGCCCTCCCTGGGGACCCTCAGAGCAGCCCCTGATGCTAAGGAGTGTGTGTCTGTGCGTGAGGGTGGCAAGGGGGCTTTGAGAGCCTGCCTCTGCACTTGGCCTTGTGACACACCTGGCTGGATGAGTCTGCCTGCTTCTTAAGGGAAGAGAGCGGCCTCCACCCGGAGTAACTACAGCTAGTTCTGCTGGAGCCTGGCTTAGCCTGAGGGGCAGGATGTGGAAGAGCACGGGCAAAGCTTTGGAGACACTTCGCTCCTGGGACCTGCACAGCCTCCTGCCTCCCTTCAGCCACCCCCTCTCCCAGTCACAGGCCTCAAGGGTAGACAGGTTCCAGACACGGAGGGGTGCTTGGCTGGGACGAGGGGCTCAGCCTTAAGCAAGGGCTGTGCTAAGAGAACCAGCAGAGTGACTTTGGGCAGGAGATTTAAATTCTTCCTTATTGTTAAACTGTTAATCTGACCTCTTTTTGTGGATTACATCAGATAATGGATCATTTACTTAAAGTGCTTGGCTTGCAGTGTCTGGCACGTGGTTAAGAGCTCAATAAAAGAAATGTTAATTTGGCCCAAAGGGCTGCCCGGAGGGATCTGGGCAGGAACTTCTGTGTACCCTTCAAGTCGTCTGGTTCCAGAAGGCTGGCCCCCAAAAGCGGGCAGGGAGGAGGAGGCTGCCCGGGAAGGTTCTGGAACGGATACAGCACAGGAGAGTAAAGAGGTGGAGGGACAAATGGGGCAGGTGTGCCCAGAAGCCAAGAGCTGAGGGCAGCGCCCGCCACCAAGCCCCAGGCTGGCTGAGTCCCAGAAAGCAGGGAGGCGTGTAGGGGGTAACGCAGGGTGAGAGGCTGCGACCGGGATTCTCACCCCACAAGGAAGCGAGGTCCGGCCCGACTGGGTGATCACAGGGATGACAAAGAAACAGTTCTGATAAACTCCCAGGCAGAACCCAGGAATAGGACCATTCCACACCTCTAAGCAGGGTGGGGACTGTTTTTCTGGCCCTTCTGCTGTCTTTTCAAGACCTTCTCCCTGTGCCCCACACACCCCAGGTCCTCTCCTTCTTTCCAGCATGGCCCATTCTGTCCCCAGGTCCTAGGGTGGGAGGCTTGGCTGTGGGAACCCAGGGCTCCCTTCCTCAGCAGCACCCAGAAGAGCTCCCCTTGAATGCAAAACGGGAAGGGTTACCTTTGGCAAGTCCCTTAGCCCCAGGGGCAGGTGTATAAACCACCCCCCAGGCCCAGGACCCCGGGCAGAGAAAAAGCTATTGCTCTCTTGGCTTCTCTCCACAGCTCTTCAAGGTTCAGACCCAAGAGAACCACCCAAGCCCTTGGCCTGAGTTAGAAACAGATGCAGAGCTTAAGTTAGATAAGGGGGTTGGGGGCACTCCCAGCCTCTTCACTCCCCGCAGAGGGGCTGAGACTGACCCCAAGGAAGATGAAAAAAAGGAAAGCAAGCACTGCTCCCCTTTCTGGGAAGCCCAGCTCCCCAGGCTGGGTCTTCTCAGGGAGCTGGGGAAGGCAGGAAGCCCACCCCCCATCGTCCCCTCGGGGCCTGAGGGCTCTCTGTCAGAGTGGGCCTCCACACCCTCTCTTGGGCCAGCCCTTGCCCTCTCCCCCAGCCCAGATGGGAGGAGGAAGATAGAGGGTGTGCATGAAAGAACGGCAGAGAGGTGGGGAAGGTGAGTCGGGTGTGACCTGTCTGAATGTGCTGGCAAGGAGCCAGGAGCAGGCCTGGGGGAAGAAGGAAGAGGAGGGGCCCCTTTTCCCCTTGGGTGGGGGCACAGATGATGGGGGAACAGGCCTGGGTGAACTTAATCCCCACCCACCTGACCCCCCATGCAGTGACAGCACTGGGGTCAGCCTTGAACCTGAAGCCCAGGTAGACTGTGGGAGGGTCCTTCCCTACAGCAGGACACTTATCCAACCCTGGTCAGCTCTCTCTTTAAAATACTTCCTCTCCAGTATCTAAGGCAAACCCACAGATGCTGGTGCAAGGGCCCCCTCCTCAGGGCCCCTTTCAGGCCAGTCCCCTGGCCCCGAGCCCTCAGCAGGACCCACTGCAGTGCTATCTCTGGTCCTGTCCTCACCCCTATACCCTCCTTGTCTCCCGCTGCAGCTCCTCCCTTCCCAGGGGGGAGGTCCTGACTCCATAGCTTTGGGGTCTTGGTCCTACTCAAGCTGGCTGTCTCCCCCTCCATCCTGCCCATGTGCAGAAAAAGCCTGAGTCACCAAAACTTCCAGAGGAGTCGGCCGAATGTACCAAGACCTTCTACCCTCAGCCCCTGGCCCGGGCAGGGGACAATCAGGGCCAAGCCCGGGGCTCCGAGTCAGAACACCAGGCTCTGGCGAGCCCTCTGGGTGTGTGCTGTGTGGTCTGGACTAGCCTTCCTCTTCCCTGGTCTTCTATCCCCCTTTTGGTTACATGCCTCTCAGAGGGATGGGTACAGAGTGCCCTGCCCCAGCCTTTCTGACGGAGCACTCAGGCACGTCTTTGTTGTGGGCTGACAGGCTCCCCTACGGTGGTGGCAATTCCCATTAGACAGACGCCATCCCTGAGCTCCTGGAGTCCCCCGAGTTCTGGGAGTTGCCCCAGGAATCCTGGCCAAAGGGGCCCAGTAAACAATAAGCTTTCTGGAGTCCCCCGCAACTCCTCTGGTCACCTGTGTTCCTTGGGCAGGCTTCTGACACCCGCCCCCCACCCCTCTCCCCCGTGCTGTGCTGTCGCTGGGCGGGGGAGGGTCTGTCTTCCCCATCAGATTGTGAGCTCCCTGGGTGTGGAGACTTGTCCTCTCTCTCTTGTCTGGTGCCCAGCACAGGCAAGCGACACCTCTGGACATACCCACTTGTGTCTTTTCAGGAGAAAATGGCAAAATGACATTGGGACAGGACAGTCCTATGACCCAGGCTGGAGGGAAATGGCTCCCACATCTGGTTCCCTCCGGGGCCCCCAGGCCATGCTGCACCCCCTCCACATACACTGAGCAGCCCGCTTCCACCTGGGACCACCCAGGACTCCCCTAACCAGCAAAGGAGGTCTGCCTCGTCCCCCCAGACGCTGGCCTCTGAACACTGAGAGGAGTCTGTTGCCAGGCTCCGCGGACGAACACTGCAGACGGCTGCCTGTCCCGCTGGCCTCAGCAGGCTCCTACGCTGGCGATGCTTGCAAGTGATTGCCGGTGTCCGGGCAGCTCTACCTTGTGCCCAGGTCAAGCAGGGCATGTTTGAGCCGGCCAACCCTGCAGTGTGCCCCTCTCGGTGTTAGGGGTCCTTGTAGGAGCCTGTCCCCTGGGACTCGTGGGGCCTGGCTGTGCATAGACCCCCCGCTGTGTGCAGCTTTCCCGCATCCATCACAGCCTTGGTCATGCCAGTGCTGCTGAGGTCACACTTGCATGCTGGGGCACCTGCTTCCCAACCTTGTGTTTCCTGGGCACACATCACAAACAACCACAGCCTTTGGCTCCACACACGCTCTCCTCGGCCCTGAGGGCCCACGATCACCACGCCACCCCCCCGTGTGCCAGTTACCTTGTCCCAGTCTATCACTTTGAGCTTTGGCTCCATCACTGGGTCTGGCTTCTGAGTGTTTGAGAAGGCTGCGGCCCTGTTCTCCATGGAACCCTGGAGAGAGAAGGTACGAGGTGATCACTTCCAGTGGGTGAGGGCAGAGCACCCAGAGCCGCCCTCACTGGGGCAGCCAGGAGTGGTGACAGCCCCACAGGGTGGGCAGAGACCAAGGACCCCGAGTATTTTGAACATGGGTGGACCCTGATGTGGATGGTATTATTCTCTGCATTTTTCTTCTCCCTTAAAAAAATAATTTCTGCAAAAACAAGAGACAGAAAGATCTGGGAGGGAAAAGAAGCAGGCGGAGAGACTGTAGGAAAATGAGCTGTTAGTGGGAGTGCTCTGGGCCAGGAGGTCCCAGCCAGCCTCCCTCCAGGTCCCTGGCAGGTGTCAGGCAGAGGGAGTCACAGGAAGTCACCTGGCGGGCTCACTGGGCCACACCCAGTGACTCCCTCCCTGGTAATAATTCCATAGAGGCACGGGTCACAGGCTTGGCCATCTGGGTCCACGTGCCCACAAGAAAGAAAGGTAGCAGAGACTGAGGGACATGGTCTTTCCAGGAAGTCCCCTGTGTGGGTCAGCAGCCACATGTAGGGTGAGACTGGCAGGCAGGGGAGTGCCCAAATGGAGTCAAGGTTAAATCACAGCAGCAAAGAGGCAAAGTCAGAAGGAAACAGAATGTGCTAGGAAAGTCACATGGCCCTGGCTGGCCCCTACGTCACATGGGGTGAGGCTGGAGAGGGCAGGCTGGCACGTAGCTAAAACCCACGCTTCTCTGCAGGAAGGGTGGGGAGACCACTGCCAATGGGGGGCCTGCCCTCTGAGTCCCTGTGACTAGAGGACACCGTGGTGCTGGTGGCTGCAGAGGAGGCCTTGGAAGCGAGGTATCGGCAGGGGCCCAAGAAGACTGGGCAGCCAGCTGGGGTTTCTATTGTCACGATTCTTACATTTTTGCTTCTAAATCAACCAAGAGAACCTGACAGTGACGGTGAGGCTGGCATTTTCTGGGAAAACCCATATGCAACCCAAATAAAAGTGGCTTTTGTGGTCTTATCTTGGTCTGGGTATCTCAATATTTTTAGTCTGTGTCACCATTCTTCATTTTTATTTATTTATTATAATATTGCTGTGGCTTCTATTTTTTTTAATCCCCACCCAAGGATATGTTTATTGATTTTAAAGGGAGAGAGAGAGAGAAAGAGAAACATTGATGTGAGAGAGAAACATCGGCCAGTTGCCTCCTGTATGCGTCCCGACTGGGATTGAACCCATAACCTAGGTATGTGCCCTGACAGGAGATCGAACCCACAGCATTTTGGGGCTCCAAAATGCTTTGGTTTGATGCTCCAACCAACTGAGCCACCCAGCCAGGGAAAATACCTGCATTTTTTTTAAAAGCATCTCTGATGATCTTCTAAGGACAAAGAGGAGTGGATTTTATAGTATATCATACAACGAAACTTCCTAAGTAGCCAATGTGAATGCCATATAATAATCTTGCCTCTTCTAAATCTGTTCTACCCTCGAAAACACCACACAGTACCCCCAATCACTCAGTTCTTGATTCTCTGTCCCTCCTGAGTATTTTCTCCTGGTCACCCCAAGTCGTTTCTTCAGTAGGATGATCTGATCCTTCTCTGTTCCCCCAGCCCCACCTACTGCAATTCCGTCGTCTCAACAAAACGAAAGGCTCACTTGGGGGCCTGCCCACCCCGCGGGGAAAGGGTTCTCACACGTATTAATTACCTTTTAACGGTTCTGTCCGTGCTACACTTTCAGATACCCCTGAGTGGCAGACACAGACCTGCACTGGGCACATCCACCTGAACAATCTCTGGAGGCAGGAGACAGGGAGGTGGCCTGCGGCCCTGGGCGCAGCGCCCAGCCTGCAGCCTCCCATCACTCTAGCACGGCTGTTCTGTGAGAGCCCCAGGCCTCAGCTCAGCTGCCTGCCTCGAGCCTCCAGGGATCACTCCTGGTTCGTCCCCTCTAGGACTGTACGAGCTCTTTTCTTTTTTTCATCTCACCGGACTATACTTATTTTTGGACAGCCGTATCCCTGCCCCTGCCATCTGCTTTTCCCCAAGACCCTCTTAGCACACAACATGTGTGCTAAGCCTTAGCACAGGTCTCTAAGCATAGGTGTTGGTCCACGTTCCTCTGCCAAAGGGGTTAGATAGGACCATGCAGAGCGCCCTTGCCTCCCTCATGTGGAACGCTATCTTCCAGGTCACGGTAACGGAGCTCCCGTTGGCCCTGTCTGCTGCCACATGACAAGGCGCACTCACTTAGCATACGGCCGCTGAAGCGTATTTCGTGGAGCCTGCTGCTGGTGTGATGTGGAGAGCTTGTGTGGTCCAGGAAGTGACAGGGACTGAGACCTGTTCACCAGAGGGCTGCAAAGATGCGTGAGGAAGACTGGGGCGCAGAGTCGTGACGACTGGGAAGCAGTGGGCAGTGGAAAGCAGAGAAAGCCTGAGAAATGGGACCAGCAAGGGGAGTCTGGGGGAACAGGAAGCCCGAGCTCCACACCAACCTCCTCTTCGGGGGCTGGAGGTCTTGGTGAACTACCACTACGGTCCCCTTCGTCTTCCCTCAATTCTCCCCTCCTGCGAGGACCCCATCCTGCGAGGACCCCGTCCATAGCCACTGCCTTCACCTGCTCATCCGCACACATGCATTTGAGCATCTGCAATGCGCCAGACCAGCAGCTCAGAAGACTCGTCTCTCTCTGACCCCGGCCTGGCTCCCTGGCCCTGGAGAATGACTCCAACCGTCCACATCACAGTCTGCCCCAAAGTCATGTAGTCTCACCTCCAGCACCACATCCCTAGAGGTGAACACCACCTCTGCACGTTGGCTCGGCTTGGAGGCTCCCTGGCTCATCGCTGACTTCGTTCCCCCGCATCTCCAGACTCCTCTCCGGTGAAGCCCTTGGATTAACCCTAATGTTTCCCTCTAGCCAGTAGGGATGACTTTCCATTTTCCAAACATGCTCCTTCCCAACTGTCACCCTGTTCAGGATGATGACTGGCGTTAATGTTCACGGATGCTCACTACGTGCATCCGTGAACATTTAGTCTTCACAACGCCTGTGGGAAGTGAGATTATTATCCTCACTTGACACCTGAGGGGGCCTAGGTGCAGGGCAGGCCCGCAGCTAGTGAGAGGTGGAGTCAGCAGTTGGACTCCAGAATATTCTCTCGACCACCACGCACTTCTTCCCTAACCATTCTAGCCAACTTTCAGAAAATTCATCCTTTGCATGTGTCTCACTACATCAGCTGGTATTTACAATTTCCTGCCTCTTGTTGTCTTTATAAGTTTGGGTGATTTATCTTGTTCGTCCAATGGTGTTACAGATTCCAACGGGGCAGGAGATTGCTGTTTCCTTGTCTCAGGGTGGGGCTCTTGATCCTACGAGATGCTCCATCCATCTTTCCTCAGGGGACCACATTCCAGTGCCAGATCTTTGCAAAAGAGCCAAGGTCCCCAGCACCTCCTGCAGGGCTGTGGGCTGGGCCGCTGGGGATGGAGCCCCGAAGCTCTGCAGGGCACGTGCTCCTTGAGATTTTAAAACAAACAGGGTGGGCACGTTTGCTTAGATGAGAGAGGTGGCCCGGGACACTGAACACAGCTTCTTAGGACGTCCCTCTGGGCTGGACAGGACAGTGTCCAGAAACAAGGGTCAAAGTTGCAATTTGGACCATGTGCTTATTCTCAGTGCCCTTTGGTGGCGGGGGACACTGGACAGGCAGGAGCAGAAGCAGAAGCACAGCAGACTGACGGGAGCTGGCCAGCATCTTACTTTGCCAAGAAAAGATACTCCCTGAACTGCCACCAGCAGCACTTCATGAATGAAAGGATATTTCAATACCAGATAGGTAGGAAAAGCATAATTTCAGAGTCAAAGTCAGTTCTTCCTAGGGAAGGGCAGTTGACAACTTTACACTGACATTTAAAAAAAAAGAATCTACTTAAAAATATTTATTAATGTACAAAAATTACAATCTAAAATTTTCTTTTGTGAGCATGAGTTGTACTTAATTTTGGGGGGGTTCAAGGTGGTTGGTGTGGGGCTAACTTATCGATAATAGGAAGTAGATCCATTGTTCACTTTGTCTTAGTTCTAAACTTTGACTTTAAAAATTACTGAAAATCCAGTTCTGCAGAGGGATGTTGGCTAAAAATGTAAATGCTTTTGAGGGTTTTTCACCCGGAAGTATTCCAGGTGCAGTGAGGAGCGAGGAGGAGCCCTGTGGCTGTCTGCCTCCGTCCTGAGAGCCCGGAGGGAGGGGTGCGGCTCCCAGGCTGGCCCCCCCAGCAAGGAGCAGCAGGGATGCCCTCAGACCACTGGTCACTTCACACACAGCCTGTCAGTGTGTTCTTCCACTCAGTGTACACGGCAGCACACAGAATCTGCACCCGTGTTTCTAATGGGGTACGGCATTCCACTGCGTGAACACCCCCACAGGTTATTTAACCGGTCCCCTAGAGATGAACGTTTAGGTTGTCTCATTTTCCCCTTCCATATTGAACAATGTAAAAGTAAATGTTCTCATACAAACATTTTTGAGCACCGTGGAAGCACACCCAGGGCCCAGCACCACTGGGGGCACACTGCGCACGGGGGAGGAGGAAGAGAGAGGAGGAAAGAGGCAAGTAGGGGTCATTTTCTCCCGTCCTTCCCCTCCCTCCTGCGGCTGCCCCAGCTTAATCACAATTTAAAAGTCCTGGAGCCACCAGGGAGTAATGTCATGGGTGACGGGCTTTTGGCAAATAAATCTCCAGGCTCACCATATAAACAAGGTGCTTTCTGGGTGGCCCCGCTGGGACCACACCCCTCCCTGGCAGAAGCCCAGGTTATTAGTCACAAGACTGCACACACCTCCAGTAAGTGAGGAGATTTCAAGGAGAGCCAGAGCAGGCAGCCGCTGGCACCACCAGGAGCAGAAATGCCCTCGGGTACCAGGAAGTGTCCTCTGGCGCATCCTCCACGGACTATTTTTCTCGAGTCTAGTTGTGAGGTTGCAAAAGGTCTAATAACCTTCTCCACATACAGGCAGGACAAAGACCCTCCTGAAGGAGGTCTCCCATTCCCACTCAGGGGCTGCTCACATCTGCACCCAGAGGGTGGGCTGGGGGCTTCCAGGAACCAAGCGCCACTGGGAGCCACTGCACCATACATGGATCTGCGCCACATTTTCCAGACTCCCATGGCCCCGTGTTTATTTTTGCGTTGAGCCAGGCTCACCCTTGAATTCCACAAGCAAACACCATGCATGAATCAGACGTGTGTAAAGGTCACTCCTGGGAGCCAGGGTACTGCTCAAACTTTAAAAGACTTTTAAAAAAACCTTTCTTGGAAACTTCCACAATACATTATTTAAAAGATTCTCCTGATCCTGGAATTGAACCAAAAGGAGCTTTAAAAACCAAAAAAGATCAGCAATGAAGAAGACGTATGCTCTTTTCCAGTATTTGAAAACCATTCTGGACGGTGCCTTTGGATTAATTAAGTATTTTGGTAAGGGAAGTGAATGATTCTGTAGTCAGACACGCAGGCTTTCACAAGAATGGTCAGCCCAAGTTAATGGGTGTGGCTGGAGGTGCGATGTCCAACACACCTGTGTCAGGTGGCAGTTCTCTTAGAAGGTCTGCCTGAGGGACACAGGACTGACCTGGGCAACAAGGATGGAGGTGAAGACCCACCACTCACCCAGGCCCCTCCTGACCTCTCTGCCCTTGCAAGGAAGGCTGGGACGTGGCTAGAAGCACGTTTGTGGTCAGGCCAAGGCTGGCTGGGAGGAGCCTGGCGGGTCCAGTAGGGCAGCACTCAGGCTGAGAGCACCTCGCTCTCCTCACGCCCTTGCCTGTCCTGGACTGTGTCCCAAGCTGGAACCTCAGCCCCATGAGGGCAGAGACCCTGCTGCCTTCTTCTTGCTCACTGCTAAGTCATTGGTCATTGCTCATTCAGGCTCATTGCTGAATGCTACATTAATGAGTACACAGCAGTCTGTTTAACCTCTGGAGGCCCAGGCCTGGCGAGGCTACCCAAGTGTGGGCAGAACAGGCAGGAAGGGAGCTGTACGACGCCTTCCAAAGCCTGCCTGGGCTTGGGGAGAGAAGGGGGCTGCGGAAGCAGGCACTGCCCATTCTGAGCTGAGAACCACTAGACCTGCTGGGCCATGTGGTGGGGGCAGCGAGGAAGGCATGTTGATCTCCTTAGATCCCCCGCCTCCTCCGGCCCCGGCCCAAGGCCACAGGGAGAAAACCCAGCGAGACAGGAATGCCAGTCCTCACTTCTCCCAGCACGAGGCCCATTCCGGGCTGGCCATCAAGCATTATCTCTTCTCGGGTCAGGGCAAGCCATGGTGCTCCTCTGGTGGAGATGGCCCTGGTGGCACCACTGCCCCTTCTCCTGGGCTCCGTCCTCCGCTCGTCTCTTGAATTGAGTTCAGCACGCTCAGACCCACACTCACGGAGCACCCAGGAGCTGACCCCTGCCAGCTGCCTGAGGTGCCAGCCAGTCCACGTATCACTGCTGTCCGTCAGAGAGGCAGTCCTCACTCAGGACAGCCTGGCGCAGGGGGCGGAACCCAGGGTCAGCGCCTAGTGCCAGATGCTGCAATTCCAGACACAGTCTGGACCAGGCTCCATTATCAACTTGCCATGTGCCTTGAGGGTCTACCTCCTGGGATGAGAAGTCACTTCTCTCTGGCAGGGGTACCCCAAGTTCCTGCTCAGGCCTCAGAGGTTGGGGAGGTAACACCAGTGAGTGAGGCAGGCAAGGTGTGGTACTAACGCAGACCAACTTTGTTTGCATGATAAACATATAGGGCCCTGACAGGTGTGGCTAAGTTGGCTGGAGCATCGGTCCATTACCAAAAGATTACAGGTTCAATTCCCAGTCAGGGCACATACCCACGTTGTGGGTTTGATCCCCAGTCTGGGCACATGCAAGAAGGCAACCAATTGATGTTTTTCTTTCACATCAATGTTTCTCTCTCCCCCTTCCTCTCTCTGAAAACAATGAAAAAAAAAAAAGATCCTCAGGTGAAGATTAAAAACATAAAATAAAATAAATGAACTGTAGAAGTATGCTTCATCTCTACAAGGAAAGACGCCTACTTTCATTTTCCTTAAAACTTGAGGCACAAGAAACAAAACCAAAACAAAACCATAAGGTACCCTTTTGCTAGAGATGTTGGTACAGAGAAAAAAAGACAGGAGCCCACAGGGGCCAGCCAGAACCACAGGGCCAGCTGTCCCAAAACCCTTGGGGGCCAAGGGGTGACAGGCTGGCCCCAGGGGGACCAGAACCCCAGCAAGTTGCAGTGAAAGGAGACCCCAGGCCTCCCCTCCCCCTTGCCTAGCTGAGAGGATTGCCTTAAAAGAAGCAGGGGGTTGGGGAGCAGAAGTGGGTGGTGGCTGCTGGTTTTACGGGTCCTCTTCCCTCTGTGGTATCTGGAAGGAGACAAAATCCATGAAGGTGAAGGAATCACAGTGGAGATGCAGGCCACGCACTGAGGAAGTTACCTCCTGGGCCTCACTTCCCACTCAGAGGCCTGTTGAGGGTGGAATTGTGTGCACCTCCACCTCAAATTCATGTGTTGAAGTCCTAACCCCCAGGAGCTCAGGATGTGACCTTATTTGGAAACAGGATCCTTGCAAACGTACTTGGTTAAGGTGAGGTCGTTAGGACGGGCCCTAACCCAGTATCACTGGTGTCCTTATAAAAAGGGGGCGTTGGGACACAGAGACACACAGGGAGGAGGCCATGCGGAGATGAAGGCAGACATTGGGTTGACGCATCTGCAAGCCAAGAAACTCCAAAGATTTCCAGCGAACTGCCAGCCGCTCGGGGACAGGCCTGAAAGGGACCCTCCCTCAGAGCCCGGAGGAGCCGACGCTGCAGACACCACGACTTCAGGTGTCACGACTTCAGGCGTCACGCCTCCAGACTGGGACACGCGCACTTCTGCTGCCGAGCTGCCCAGGGCGTGGCGCCTTGTCAGGCAGCCCCAGCGCACTGACACAGAGACAGAACCAGTTTCCCCCGAGACCGGAGTCAGAGAACAACCAAGGGAGGCATCAGGGGACTGCGGAGACCCGAGTCTGCCTCTCCTCTGATGCTGAGGGGGTGCCAGAAACCAGGCTCTGGTCACCAGCACAGCCCCCCACCCCCCAACCAGGGGGCAGTCCACACGATACCTCCCGAAGTGGGGAGGCCATTCAAGTACCCCCTCCCCTGCCCACTGTTTCCTGTCTAGGAGCCGAAGTGGCCTTGTTCTCCTTCTTCACGGTCTGAGAAGTCACCCTCCAGTTTTCACCAGGGGAAGTGCTGTGCGTGGAAGGCAGGCTGAATTGGGGGGGGTTCAAGCAAACTGGAGCCCTCTTTAGCCTCTTGGCCTACTTTGCACCCCGCCCCCCGCCAGGCATGTGGCTCTTGGGACAGCCATGCCACCTCCCTGTTGAGTGTCATTACCATCCTGGTATGTCACTGATACACAATTCTTCCTGAGGGACTGGCAGGAGATGGGGGAAACTGAGGCACAGGAGGACCAAGTCACTGATTCAAGGACTCTCGAATGATGGCTGGGACAGCTGCATCAGATGCTCTTCCAAGGCTGTCCCGGCTGAGACTCTTCCTGCGCCTTCCTCCAGACCCTCTAGGGGACCCACCGGGTGCTCCCAGCCCCTGGCGTGTACTCTGCCTTAGACCCCTGCCCTTCTCCAGGGCCCCAGACCCTGTGTCCCCAGACAGGGTTTGCTTGGAGGGTGCGTGAGGGGGAGAGAAAAGAGAAGAACAACAGAAAGCCTGCGCTCTGCAAGGCAAACAAACAAGCTGACCACAGAGGCCGTGAAAGGAGGCAGTGTCCTAGGGGGAGGGGGCTGCCAGAGGCGGGGGAGCGGGCATAAAGGAATGTTGTTCAGGAAAGCCAGGGCTGGGCACCGAGGGACGCACAGATGGCCTTTTATCCCGAAGCCTGGGTTTGCCCTGAAAACCCCTTTTCTGAGATGAGATGGCGCCCCAGGCCCTGTGTCCAGCTGCCCCCCGCCCACGGAGGCTGGGAGGTAGGTGGGGGCTCTGGGTGTCCTGGTGCACCTGGGTAGCACACGTGCTGGGCAGGTAGGAAGGGGCAGGCCTGGGAGGAAGAGGGTGGGGATGGAGCCCTAGCTGCACCTAGAAACTTCCTTGGGGAGAAGCCTCTGTGTTAAGCCCTCCTCTGAGGCCCCCAGGGAGTGGTCTCTCCAGAGCTGGCTGTCTTCAGCAGCCAGAAATCTGGGGCTACATGAAGACATCAGGAGATCCTTGCTTTCGTCTGATAAGCCTGATGAGGACCAAATCAGACGCCAGGCCCAGCCAGGTCCTGCAGCTTATCCTATCCTTAAAACATTTTAAGTGAACCCTGTATGCAAAAACAAAACAAAAAGAGCAAAAAGACAAAACTCATACCTGGCAAGTGGCAAACCACAGACCCCAAAGCACACTCGCTCCTTGGCTGCCCATGGGGCCTCAAGGCTGGCGGCACTGCTGACCACTGTCCCAGTGTTCACAGCAGGGAGGGGAAAGGAAACAAGGGGAGGAGTAGGAGACTGGTGCCCAAGGTGTGACCGACTCCTCCCGCTCAGGAGATGCGGGGATTGGGATGGGACCAGACGGTCAGTCCCGGCCTCCAGGGTCCCTAAAACAGGTTCACCATGGAACTGGCCTTGCTTCTACTCAGGAAATGAGCCCCCGCAGATGACATGGCCAGCTACCTTATCGCCAGAAGCAGAGGCCAGCAGAGGTAGACAATCCCGGACATCAGAACAGGGGGTCAGTGCATTGAAAATACTACATGACCACTCAAAACTCGCCGGAGTGCACCCCGCTGTTAACCTGGCTCCCCGCAGACCCTGTCATGGACGGGCCACACCCACGCAGACCCTCTCCTCTCCAGCCTCTGCCTGCACCAGGGCACCCTTTCCAGCAAGGCACCACGAGTTAAGGGGATACATGCTTTGTTTTGTTTTCAATGAAAGCCTGGCTCTGGGGTTTGGAACAGCCTGAGAGGACAATCCCAGCTGGGAGCCCGGGGTCGGGGGTGTGACCCGTGCTGGGTCTGGTAGCACGAGGCCGTCTGAGGCTCACCTCCCCCTGGTCCTGCCCTCTGGAGCTCCATCTGGCACCCCAGCAGCAGGAGGGCTGGGGCCAGGACTTCCGCGCTGACGAGCAGCAGCACCCACAGCCCCCTGTAGGTTGGATGGGGTGTGCCAGACGGTCCTCCCTCAGCACTTAGACCCCAAGGCCCGGCAGGCGGGCTGATGGAGCACACTCCCCACAGGAAAGTGCACCCAAGCCACCGGACACATGTTATCTCCTCATGGACCCAGCTTCCATCATGAAACAAGTTTCGGATCTATCCAGTTTGTAAGGATCACCCTCTAAATCCAATATGTTACGGGCTTTTAAAAATAGTTTATTTTTTATTGTATTTTTTCCATTACCATGTATCCCTCTTATTCCCTGTTCCGCCTCCCCCACCCGCAATCACCACTCTGTTGTCCGTGTCCATGAGTTACTTCTCTTTATTGCTCGATCCCTCCACCCTATTCCCACCCCCCAGGGGCTGTCAGCCTGCTCTCCATCTATGAGTCTGTCTCTATTTTGCTTGTTAGTTCAGTTTGTTCATTAGATTCCACATAGGAGTGAAATCATACAGTATCTGTCTTTCTCTGACTGGCTTATTTCACTTAGCATAATGTTCTCCAGGTCCATCCATGCTGTTGCAAAGGGCAAAAAAACATTTTTAAGGGAAAACAAGAGCACTGATTTACAAATGACCTCATATATTACTATTCCAGAAACAATATTTCTAAATTTTCCTTTTATACTCTAATAATTTAAAAAAGAAAAATAATTGTTTTCATCACTGTTTACAAAGTGGCAAATGACTCTATAGTCAAAAACAACAGGAGTCACTAAACTGCTCTGGAAACACAACAATAATAACAACAGAACAGCCCATCAGACACCTACTCATTCTTTGTGCTGGTTCAGAAATATGGGCTCACTCCGTTCCCTCTCCCCCTGCCAAGACGTGGCATCTTCTCCCATTGATAGCTGAGGATGTTTCTGTTCCCAGAGCTGACTGGCTGGTCTCAGCAGCATGGTTCGTTCTAGAAGACAAGACTGCTGGACTCCAAGCCTGTGCCTTCATTCCCACGCTCATTTAACCTGACAACTTCCAGCCCCACTGCACACTTATGAAACTAGACACTTTTGCACAGTGAGCCCTCGAACTGGGGTCTCCTCATGAGCTACGCCTGTACCCCATGTTCCCTCCTCATCGCACACCATGTCTATACTCGTCACTGTAATGGCGCTTCAAGGAGATGACGTCCTTGACCAACCCCAGGGCGAGCGTCCCTCTGGGTGGTCAGTGCCCCTCTGACACGGCCACAGGCCCCAGACATCACTGAATGCACAATCTGGTGTGGTCAAGCAGAGAGGAAAAGAAAGAATCATTGTGAATGATGTGAGTGACACAGGGACACCAGCTTCCCGGACCAGAGCCACCCGATTAGGGTGCCACTATCTGAGAGAGAAACGCTTTGTGACCCTGGGCCACAGCTCGCCATCACCACTGGCCAACAGAAATCTCTGCGAGGACGGACACACTCGTATCTGTGTCACCCGATCAGTAGCCACCAGCCTCGCGTGTCTGCTGAGCACTGGGAACGTGGCTGGTGTGTCTCGGGAACGAAATTTTTATTTCATTTAATAATTTTAATTCAATTTGAATAGCTGCATGTGGCCAGTAGCTAACATATTGGAAAGCATAGCTCTAGATTCATATACTCAACTACAATTTGAAATCTCTATCTGGGTTTTTCCTTGGCATCTCAGACCCAGTGTGGCCCCGGTGAACTGTCCCGTTCCAAACCTGGGCTCCCAATCCAGCATTCATCACTTCCATAAACCAAACAGCCCTGTCGCTCAGGTCAAAGCCTTGACATCACATTCAACATCCCTTTCCCTTACTCCCGCCATCTAACCCATCGGCAAGTTCTCATGGTTCCACCTCCAAGACATTCCCAATCTCAATCCACTTTTTTCTTCCCGATGGGTAGCCAGGCCACCCATCCAGGCTACTGCCACCTGGACAACAGTAATGGCCTCTTCGCTCTCTTCCTGCTCCCACTCTCCATCCCCTTCAATGTGCCCTCCACACAGCAGCCAGAATGAACTCATGAAACATAGATTAACTTTGTCAGTCTTCCACTCAAAACCCTCCAATCTGTTCTCAGAATAAAATCTAAAGCCCCCTACAATGGCCCAGGAGCCCTGCCACAGCTTACCTGCACGCTTCATCCCACACCATGCTCCCACAAACCCGCGATGCTCCAACAGTACAGAGCCTCCTTTTGGAGTCCTGATGTCACACCCCAGGGCCTTTGCATTTGTCGTTCCCTCTGCCTGGAATGGTTTTATTTTTTTAACCCAGTTCTTCTTATGTCAGCTCCTTCTTATCCATTAGAAGAAGCCTTCTCTGGTCCCCCTCATTAGAAGCTGCAGCTGCCACCCTGTCACAGCCCCCTGCTCTGAAATCTATGACCTATTCTGTTATATGTAACATGTATACACAGACGATATATAATATATTCTGTTGTAACTCTCGCCACCACCTATAGCTGTCCCATCTCTCTCCCTCCCTTCACTGGCAGGAATGACCCATGAGGGCAGGGACCAATTGTCTTTGCCCCCAGCACCAAGAGCAGTCTGGGCATGAAGAGATGTCCACTATGTTTGTGGTTGAATAGGGGAAGGACCAGTGGGGCAAAGGGGGCAGCCCTGCATGCCCCTGGCTCCACGCAGGGACTCTGACGGCCTCATCTTTGGAGACTGTCCGTCCCTGACCAGGGTAAGCATCCTCAGGGCTGCACCTGTCCAGGTGAAGATGGAATGAGGGCAGCAAGTCAACACAGACCTTGCCCACCCAGACTGGTGGAAGGGGCAACTCTGAGAGACTGGAAAGTCCCCACTGCCCAGCTCCACTGCTTGCCCAAGAAGGTCTGAGCACTTAGCAACCAGGTTCTGAAAACATCCCTCCTCACTACCTAACAGGAATCGACCTTTTCTTGGCAGAAGCTGGGGCTGAGGGGGCTTGTAATCACCCTGCTTCAGTTTAATCCACATGTTCTGTTTTGCAGATCTCACATGATCTCATTGCAGCCACACAAAACCCTGCAGGGAAGCGGGAAACCAAGACTGGGAGAGGTTAATGACTCATGCAAGGTCACACAGCCAATGAGCTGCAGAGCCAGACCCAGGGCACTGCCTCGGAGTGCAGGTCCCAGCTCCTCCTCTCTCAGGGGTGTTGGGGTGGGGGGACAGGGTGGGCTACCCATTCGCTGTCCACAGCACACCTGCTCTGCGCCATCTGGGGACACTGATCTTTAGTGATCCCAAGAGATCCGCCCACAGAGTCACCTTCAGTGCCTCCAGTTTCCCCATCTCCAGTTGCCCTCTGCCCCGTCTCCTGGAATAGTGGGTCGTATCTGGATGATGCTGACGGGTCCCTCAGAGTGCTGGTTAAAAATACCGGTGTCTGGGTTTTGCTTCCAGAGATTCTGCTTTTATAGGTTTGGAGAGGTTCCCAAAAATCTATTTATACATATATAATTATAATATATAAGTCCTTATTCTAATTAATTATTTAATTTAGTGACATGTGGGTTTTTCCACTCAAATGAAATATCAGACTTTTCACAAGTCTTCAGGACTGGAATCTCCATCACCACTGAAGTCGTGTTTCTGAAATACCACACAGTCCTCTGGGGCACCTTTGTGGAGATGGAGGCAGACGCTGAAGTGCTGTATCTACAAGCCAAGGACTGCTGGCCCCACCAGAAGCAAGGAACAGACTCTCCCTCAGAGCCGCCAGGAGGAACCAACCCTGCAGACAGCTTGGTCTCAGACCTCTAGACTCCTGACCTGGAGGGAGTAGATTTCTGTTGTTTCAAGCCCGTCAGTTCCTCGTGCTTTGTTTACAGCTGCTCTAGGAAACTAATACAGCATCACCAGAAATGTGATGCCTTGTTGCACAAAGCATTCGCGTGCGGCCACTTTGCTTTATTTTATTTTTCCACTCATCCTTTGAGAACATACCTCTGAGTGATGTCCACAGTGTAGCTAGATGGTATTTTTTCCATCATTTTATTATGGAAACATTTAAACATATAGTCAAGCTGAAAGAATCTCACCTGGAATACCTGTATCCCCAATACATAGATTCTAGCATTCATATTCTACTATTTTTTAAAAGAAATCCTTAAAGATTTGTGTATATCAACATCTAACTCCTGCAATCTTGAGGGTATATCCTTAAGAGTGATTACTAGTATGTATTAAATTTGTTTGCTTCCATTAAAAATGGGTATAACTTTCATATCATAAAAATTACCCGTCTTAAGTGTATAGTTTGCTACATTTTGACAATTATATGTCTCCTTGTAGCCAATGCCCAAATCAAGATGTAGAACATTTTCACCATGCCAGAAAGCCCCAGGAATCTGTTTTACTAAGCTGCTCATTCGATTATGACAAAAGGAAGTTGAGAGGCAAGTATGCAGTTACCTTGGCCAGAGAGACAAGAAGTTGGAGATTTACAGGACTTTGCAAGGGAGGTGCCAGATTCCCTATTAGCAAACACGGTGGCTTCCCTGTTCTCTTAGCCGCTGGCTGTTCACACACCCAGAGAACTTGACCTGTGGCCCCTCTCCCAGCCACAGGCTGTGGACACAGTGCAGGAAAGGTACACAGGACCCACCAGCCTGCTGGGTTCCAGCAGCAAGACTGCTTTCAGACGCTCCCTCCACAGCCCTCCCCATCCCTGCATTCCCCACTGAAATCCCTACCATTCCACGACCGCCTGGACACCCACTTCAGACCCTCCCATGAGCTTGCTGGCTGGGGCCTGTCGCCTGCGTGGGCTTCCCTGAGCTGCTTCCTCCCTGTTCCAGCCACACAAGCTCAGGGTCAGGGCATGCCAGCAGCCTCAGCCCCTGCCAGTCAGACTCACTGTGTTTCCCCAAGGCTGGCAACATGGCCCAGAAATGACTCAGCTCCTGCCCTGCCCTTTACTTTCTCTGATGGAGCAGGTGGAGCAGCGTCCTGGCTCGGATGGAACAGGGGGAGGAAAAACACCTAATGACCAAAACCTAATTTAAAAAATGAGTAATTTCATTGGTAAAGAATAGGGTCCATAAATAGACTAAAATATATCTGTGAATAATTGATGTCTGAAAATGTTTTTTAAATCAGTGGGAAAAGATAGATTATTCCATAAATCTACCAGGATAAACAGTTGGTCATTTGGAAAAATATAAACCTAAAATAATGTCTATTTTGTTCCTTATACCAAAAAAAATTATAGGTTAGGTAAAACATTTAAGCAAAAACAAACAACAAAACATTGAGCATAAAATTAGCAGGATACTAAGATTTTTTATCTATAAAATCTTAAAGTAGAGGTGGTCTTTCTAAGAATGATGAAATGATATCGTTTTCTACATGGAAAATTTAAGGGTTTAAATGGAGAAAAAATATTAAGCAAATCAAAAGACAAGTGAAAACTAGAGGACAAATGGTAATACATATGATGGAAAAAATATAAAAATATCCTTAATATATAAAGAGTGATTATAAGTCAATAAGAAAAAAGATCCCCATGGTATAATCTCATGCCTAAGACTCAAACCTAGTGGGTGTGCAGTGGAAATACCGGACACCTGGAGACCTGCCCTCCAGGGTCTTTGAGCGCTACTGTTTTCTCACCTATGAAATGGGAGAACTGACATCTACCCACTTATTTTACGGGTTCGAAATAAAAATCTGTGGGGAAATACTTTAGAAATGTAAACTGCTATACGGACTTAGGTGTGTAACTACTAGTTGCACAGGGATCACTGCTATCCAAGTGTCCTTGGATCCATGCCTCTGAGGACACAAGCTGTACGGGACAGCAAAAATCACGTTAACATGCACTGACTACTCACTCCTACTCAACACTGACCCCCGTGGCTCCTCAGTCCACTGAGGCAAAGTAATGGTAGGGGCCACTATCAATGCAACAAAATGCAAACTGACTGTGAAGTAAAATTGAAAACCCTAACAAAAATACAGACAATGTTATGAACTCAGTGAAAGTGACAGCAATCTGTTTTACTCACAACTCCATTGCCAAATAAGGATCTGGCAAAGGTAACACGAATATACAGGCAATAAACAAAGGATGAGACCCTTTGAAAAACAATGACCTGTTTGTTAAAGGATCGAAAAAAGATCCTTAGCCCTTAAATACTCTTGCTAAAATGGCCCTCTTTATGATCATGCTATGAACAGCCAATGAGACATTGAGAATGTTGTGCTTCCCTACAGTTTTATGAAAAAACCACACAGGTGCACAAAAACAGTAATTGATTCATGATTTGCTCAGGTTATGAATGGGCATGTAATTGCCATCTAAATTTTGCTGCCAAGTTAAAATAAACTAAAAAGATATGTTTTAGTTTTGTTTTTGAAGATAATCAATTTCCTTATCCCAACTCCTGCCCCATTTTCTATAACATTTTGGTCTTCATTTAAAGTAGATTCATTTTAAGTGATCTTTAATCCTACGAGTCAAGGACTTTTCTACTTAGACTCAAGGAATAACTACAACAACTAACTTGCAGAAGTCACAACATATGGGGCTCCAGAGGGCCTTGCCTGGGATGAGAGAATGCAACCACTAAACCAGGTCGGTCTGGCCTTTTCCTTGGCTTACAAGGAATAGACACAGGACTGTGGGAGCAAACAGCCCAGTACAGGTGCTCCTCCTTCCTCCATGGCAGCCTGTGTCCCAGTGTGGGCCTCGAACTGACTTAAAAATTTGAGCTATTTGGGGGTAAATGATGCCCATTTCATAGACTTCCATTATTACATAAGACTAGGGACTATGTATTAGCAACTAAGTGTTATCATGGGCTGTTAACATTTGGAACTTATAAAACTAAAACTGGCCATTCCTGGAGATCCCATAATACTCTGATTCCATTTTCCAATGGAAGTCTGAACATCATGCAATAATAAGCAATGTTTAAAAGATTCTACAGTGCACAGAAGAATGTAAAAAACTACAATTTGGCTCCTTTTAAAATCTTCCTTTTAAATGGGCAATTCTAACTAATTCACTTTGGTAATTGCCAATGGAGTTTGTACAGATTGCGTGATTCACTCCAAGTGTGCAGTCACATGGATTTGTGTCAACAGAACTTCTGGCTATTCGTTTTCCTCCAACAGGACTTTAGGGCATTCGAAATGCATTGTAGTTCAAATATACTAAAACAAATCCACCCAAATTTGCTTATCTGGCACCACTACTTAAATATGTTGCAATATGCTACCAAGGTAAGAAAACAAAGAATTTGGATAATTATGTTTGGGGGCAAAGCTTCATAACAAAAAATCCTGAGCATGAGGTTCCTGTTTCTTGATGACACACTGAATGAGTGTTGCTAGCAGCAGGTCTGCTGTTCTCCAATATTATCTTCCCGACCAGGCTCTCTTTCCATTGGGGAGCCAGGGCAGGTGGGGAGACGGACCGAGAAGTCTCCTGCCCATCTCAGGCGAGTGGCAGTTAGATAAGAAGGGTCTGTTCTGAGACTGCACGATCTAGAGACATTCTCATGAAAAAACACAGGGAAGAGTGAACAGAGCTGCAAATCCAGGCAGCCTGGGTCCTGCCTGTGTATGGCATCCAGACCCGGACGGCCACACGGGGACTGCTTGCAGCTCTGAGAGCAATGAGGGTTCTCACTCGGCATTTTCTGCAGCGGCGGTCCCCAAACTTTTTGGCACCAGGGACTGGTTTTGTGGAAAATGATTTTTCCACGGACTGGGGTCGGGGGGTGGTTTCGGGATGATTCAAGCGAATTACATTCAAGCTCACCTCCTGCTGTGCGGTCCAGTTCATAACAGGCCCGGAGGTTGGGGACCCCTGTTCTATCCCTGTTAACTTCGCTTCTGCCCTTGCAGGGGGCTCATGGCCCACAGTGAACTGCAGCAGGCTGGCACGGCATGTTTTGCCAACTCCCTCTGGCTGCAAATAACCAAGGGCAAAGGCAGAAAGTCAGACTCAGCTGACAGCCTCCCAGCATTCCCATCAACTCCCAACCCTTTCAGCTAACAAAAAAGAAACTAGAAGATTTTAAAATTCTAATTCTAGAAGTGTCGTGTGTGTGCTGATGTTACCACTTTCTTCCTCAATTATGCACATATCTGTTTTCTAAGCATTCATAATTCATTTATTCAAACACTTATTAGCTCCTCCTGGCATGCACCAGTGTGTTAGTGTGTCCTAGAGAAATCCAGATGAATCAGACAATTCTAGTCTGTAGAGAGTTTAGATTTTAGTAGAGAAGGTAAGACAAATAGTGAAAATACAGTAAATGAGGAAGAACATTTATGAATGCTATAATGTCGGTACAGGCAAAGTGCTATGAGAGTTTGGGAGAAGGAGAAAAACCAATTCCAAATGGGGAGGTAAGGAGAGGATCTGTGGAAAAAGTAGCATTTGAACTGGACTCAAAGGATGTGGCAATGGGGAGCCACTGAAGACTTGGGAATACTGCTGGAACATAACCGAGTTCTCTTTAGAAAAGTTCACAGGCAATGAGGTGCAGGAAGCACTGGCAGGGTGAGACCTGCCCAGGAGGCCACTGCAATACTGAGCATAATGGGGCTCTGGCCAAAACCGGGTGGGAGTGGAGAGATGTTCTGCAGGGGAGACTAAGAAGGCTTGTGGGGATTAGCATGTGGTCTGTCTAATCCATGGGCTCTGCTTTTCTCTAGCTATTACATATTTCCCCCCTTCTATAACCTGTGGATTGTCTAGAACAGAGCAGGCAATTGAGACAGGTGCTGTTAAGAGGAAGGAAAACACAGAATCTCTCAGACATAGCACCGAGGGAAAGAAGCTGTACAGTGGAGTACACACTGTGTGATTCCGTTTCAGCTTTGTGCACTTTTTTGGGAAATGAAGAGCAAGAGAAACATGCAATGGAGACTGAGAAGTAATGACCAGGGGTACAGCTGGCGTGGGAGGTGAAATAATGCACCCCCTCCAAAGTCTATGTCTCAATCCCTGGAATCTGGGAATCTGTCAGCTTACACAGCAGGAGAGACTTTGCAAATGTAAGTTAAGGGCCTTGAGATAGGGAGGTTATCCTGCATTATCCGAGTAGGCTCAGTGTACCCACAAGGGTCCTTAAAAGTCAAAGATGGAGGCAGGACAGTCAGAGTCGGAGAAGAAGTAACGGACGTGAGAGCGGAGGTTCGAGCCATGCGGTTGCCGGCCGGGGCCGCAAGCCAAGGAAAACGAGCAGCCTCTCCAAGCGGGGAAGGGCCAGGACACAGAGTCTCCCCGGAGCCTGCAGAAGGAGGGCTGCTCTGCCAACCCAGTTTTTACTTCTGACCTCCCAAACCATAAGAGGAGACATTTGGGTTCTTTAAGTCACTGACTTTGTGATAATTTGTTAGAACAGCAATAGAGCACTAGGGCAGGTGGAAAACCAAAAGGGTGTGGTATCCAGGAGCCAAGTAAGGAAAGTGTATCAAGGAGGGGGCAGTGGCCACCATGTCAAGTGTGGCTGCCAGGCCGGGTGAGATGAGGCGAGAACTGCCCTCGGGGTTTAGTGAGGTGAAGGTCCCCACGACTCCGGCAAGGGCGGTCCCCGCACCCGGATCAGTTCCAGGAGAGCAGCGTGTTTGTCACCTGTCTGTCTTGATGAGCAAAGACAGCACGCAGACCAGCGATGAGTGTGTGTCATAAGAAAAATAAACACGGAAAGGGCTAAGGAGGGAGGCCGTGCAGGTGTCAGTGTGGGTTCTTTCCTGGGAATGGTCCCAAAGATGATGACTCTCAGGTGTTTCTGGGATTCCTGTTTGTGTCTTTTTATTTCTCTCCGAGTCCTCACTGCTGATCATCCCCCCAGTTTGGGTCTTGAAGCCCCTTTACTCACTGAATTCTGAAGTGACACCAGAGAGAACTCCTGAAACGTGTGTTTACCCTGGTGTCACACGGAGCCACAGTGCGCTGGGTCCCTGGACACTCTACCAGCTGGCCCTAGGTTCACCCTCCAGGTAAGTCTAGCCTGGCACCACAGCAAGCCAGAGCATGAAGTCCCTGGCAGGTACCAAAGGATGATGGTTGCTGATTGGCCAGGAAGGCTCAATGGGGAAGCCCTCTCGTAGGTGAAGTGGATCTCAACCCCCTTCAGTTAGCAGACTTCTGACATCCACAGTGCTCTGCAGGCGGGGCAATTTGCCAAAGTCCTCTAAGCATAATTTTTAAAACCTGAATTCCCAGCTCAAACAAGCTTTCCAAGTTGGGCTGTGTTCAAGGCGTTCTGGAGCCCGAGCTGGGGCGGGAACCCCGAGTCTTACTGCGCTTAGATTTCCTCCCGATCATCCATCCCCACTGAATTACTCAAACTCTGACGCTCGGGATGGCCAGACCCCGTGTGGCAGAATCTGTGTACTTCTCATCCACTCGGATGTAGATGCACCCTGTGGGATTAGGACATGGCAGCCAGAGACATTTAGACCTCAGGGTGACATCCACAGCAGTGGCTGAGGAACCGAGGCCTGCCTTCCTCCAGGGTCCTCCCAAACAGAGGGCTTCATTCAGGGCACGGTCAGGTGTTGGTTGGTGCACAGGAGACCTCTCGGGGTCTGTGTGAGAGGTGGGGACGGGTGAGCGTCCTTTCACGGGAACTATCCTCTCGGTGGCATGTTTATGGGGAGGGAAGGATTCTGGATGGACTGTGATGAAAGCTGTAGCTCTCTCCCTGGAAAAAGGCACAATTTTGCCTTTCGATACCCAATTTCATTTCTTCCATCAGTGCCAGAAATTGATCCACGCACGCCAGGATTAAGAAGCTCTGCTCCGTGTGTCCTCCAGAGTGCGATACATACCCCACTGATGGCACCCACTGGATGACTTCAGGGGTATGAGGATGAGCATTTCTTATTTTAATATTTCAATATTTATTTTAAAGTGCACGTAAAATCTGTGGATTCCCTGGTATTATTGCCTAGAGTGACTGAATGGTAAAATAAAAGGCGAATCTCATTAAAGATGAATAGTAAACAGAATAGTTCAAGTGGTATGCCAATTCAAAAAAAACAGGGACTGATTCATGGATGACTCAAGTCTGGAAAACAATACCTATGGCCTTGGGAGGTTTGGACCCAAAGTTCTTTCCTTTCCTATTTCTCTCTTCATTTAAAATGCTGGTTTCAGCTCAATAAATGAACTTCATGCCCCACTAACAATGTGAGCTGCCATTGAAACATTGCTCTTACCTAAGCTTGGCGTGAGGAGCTGGACCCTACTGGCCCTCGAGGGCCAGGGTGGGAAGGGGGCCTCGCTTCCCTGCTCAGCTGTTGCTCTCTCACTTACTCAAGGGGGGCAGCTCGGCTTCCTCAAGTCCCAAGGCCATGGCGACAGCAGACCTTGTCTTATCCCCACAGTATGCTGGCTCGAACGGGTTTGACTTGTTTTGTGTATGTGCCTTCGTGTGAGTGTAAATGTGTGTGTAAGTGTGTGCACAAAGGGGTGTGGCAAAGTAGGGAACAGGGGAAACCAATGGAGCCAGTCCTTCTCCCTGGAAATTTCATAGAGCTCCAGGAGGCTCCCCTCCAAAGATCCCCTGGGGGGCCGGTCACCATTCAGGAAAGAACCCTAAACAACAGAGTGGGTTCAGGACACGCCCCTTCCCCATCCAGATCCCCTCTGGTTCTTACATTCTGGCAGCTGGTCTCTAATCTCTTGTTCCAGCAGGAGGAGAGAAGGGAGGTGGAGAAGGAGCAAGGGGGTTGCGAGAGAGAACAGAAATGTCTTGTCTCCACTCAGGCCTTAAGAAGAGGGCTTCTCTCTGAAAGGATACCCCACTCCACATTTCTCCCCTGATGGCCTCTCTCCCTCAATTTAAAGACAACCCTAGGGGATGAGTGGCCAGAGGGGCAATAAAGGCGGGGCCTCCCCATTGCAATCTAACAAAGTACTTAATACAGGAGGCTAAAAGCAAAAGCTCACATGTTGACCCAGTAATCCTGAGCCTGGTTTGATAAGGCTGCCAGGCATTCCAAACAGCAGGTGAAACTATGATAGTTCAGGAGATGGGGAGCCTTGAAAATCTATGTGTATCATCTCCACTAACGGGGGAAAAGGAAAACCCTGAGACTGTATACTCATCCCAAGGCCTGGAAGGGGGAAAAAGGCGGGGTCTACAGCGCCCAAAGAAAGGGCCCATGAACAGCTTTGGGTAACTGCCTGCCTCCCATTACGTATGCAAATGAACAAATAGAGCCTGGAACAGGATAAGGATTTGGGCTAACAGACCCTCCCTCATACCTACATTTGGGTAGTCATGTCTCCCCAGGAAAGCTTGCACCACCTTTACCTGTCAATCAATATGTAGCTTCTTCACCCCTGCCGTGACAACTATATAAGTCCTCAGGACAAAGGACTCTCTCTCTTCTCTTGGCCCCTTGGCTTTTTTGCCACATGGAGGGGGGGGCAGTCCTGGCCACCCAGCTTCTGGCCAAAAGGGGGTCTTTGCCTCTCTTTTGGTCACCCGGCCTCTGGCCATCCCACTTTTGCCACCCCTGCTCTAGCCACCCTTGCTTTGCTTTCCTATGAGAACTTAGCATTAATAAATTTTGCTTGCACGCTAGTAGGCTCACTGTCCTGTAATTCTTTACCACGTCGCTGAGAAGAACCCAGTTTCTGGGAGTTCTTCCTGTAACACCTATACTAGGTTCTAGAATAGACACGTGTAGACAGACACTGACAGGTAACTGGAGTACTGGGTCTGTGGCCATTGGTCAAGTTCGAACCACAGGTTTGTGTGTTGATAGTTTCCGGGTTTTTCCCCATCTCCTCAGATTGGGGATCAGTATAAGGATGCCTGCAACATGGCCACAGCAGGACTTTTGGGGCAAGTGCAGGGGTAGGAAGCAAATCTGGTCTTAGTATTCTCTGAGTGCAACCCTTGAGAGCCACAAAGCAAAGCAAAATCGAACCAGAATAATGTCTGCTCAGCAGAGCTGGGAGGTAGAGCCATCCAAGGCAGCTGGCCAGGAGTGATGCTCACGACGGTAGAGGGATGAGAAGCCACACGCTAAGGCTCCTGTTTATAGGACACAATTACAACGTAGCATGGCTCCCACAAGCCATCACAAGTCTGAAAGTCTCTGGTATTCTGGTCCCAACCTCTCATTTCCTGCACTCAGCTTTTGCTGTGTCTGTGACTAAACCTGCCCCTTCAGCATGACCTGACACCAAACATCAAATTCCAATAATAAGTTGGGCTCCCACTGCAGAATTCTGGTTCTTGTTACTGTACCTATAGAAAGTCTCCCAAATTCAACCCTTCTCTCCCCTCACTCAGAGACACCACAGTGGCGGCCACCATCACCTCTTGCATCAGGCTGTGCGGCAGCCTCCTACCTTGTCTCCTCACACTTACTTGGGCTCCCTCTATTCCCTCTCAGCACTGCCGCTCAAATTTCTTCCAAAGATGCAAATCTGACCATGCCACACCCATGCTTAAACCCCTTCCCTGGCTTCACACTGTTCTTAAAATCAAGTTCCAAATATTGACCACAACCTAGGAGAACTGGCCCCAGCTGATCTCTGGCCTCCACCCACTTCTGTCTTCTTGCCTGTCTCCTCTGGTCACAGTGGTTTTATTTCTGTCCCTTGATTGTGCCAAGCCCTTACCCTTCAGAGACTTTACACGTGCTGTTCCCTTGGCTGGAACGCTTTCCCTACCATACTTCACCTGGCTAAGCCCTATCCATTGATTACCTCTCAGAGTAAATGTCCCTTTCTCAAGGAAGCTCGCCTTGAATCTCCCCTCCAGATCCATTCTCTGATGGCACTAGATAATTAAATAATTACTGTGTAATTAGTACATTCCCCCTCCTCCTCATTAGTGTGTTAGCTCCACAAAGACTGGCATTGGTTTGTCCATTGGTGCCTCCCCAGTACCTAGCTCAGTGCTGCCAGCCATTAAGGGATTAAGTGAGTGAGTGATGAAAGAATTAGGCATCATGGCCTAATGAGGAGCCACCTGCAAGAGTGAGAGGCAAGTGCTTTCAACCAAAGATGTAAAAGCACTTGCTAGGGACATCTTGAAAGCAAGAGCTAGAAAGAGGGAACACCTATTGGTTTATACCCAAGCATGATGGCCCCACTGACACCAGTCCTAAAGCCTGGCCTGGGGAGGGTCCAAGGGTTCAGTCTGACCCCCTGTCTGACCTGCCTGGAGTTCTATGGATAGGAGCTACCTCCCATGCCCAAAGATCCTTGGGACGGAGGCAGCATCGGTTCTAGAATCAGATACACTTGGCTTTCCCACTACTTAGCTCTTTGACCTTGTGCAAATTACAGAGCCACCCAAAGCCTCAGTTTCCACATCCAAAAACAGGGATAATAAAACCTACCCCACGCTCAGTTAGAGGCTTAATTACCATCATGAACCTGTACTGCACAGCAGCATGCGGCACAAAGTGCTAATCCCTTCTCCCCAGCAAAACTGGCTTAGCCCTGTCATTTCACCCTTTTGGACACCCGAGCCAGCAGGCAAGACGAGAATGAAGGGAGGTTTGAGGGGTGGGATGACACAGTCCACTCAAGCCACTGCCTTGACCTTTCCACCCACCCAGAGGAACCCTAGAGCAAGACTAGGGTAACACCAGGAAATCCAGACTAGCTGAGTAGGGTGACTGATCTGTGCCCTTTAGGAGCCGGCGTAGGCTGAGATGGGGAAGGGAGGACAAGTAAGCTTGGAAGCTATTATTCAAACAGAAATAAACAGCAGTTGCAAACAGGGAAAGGCCAATAAGGGAACGGGAAGGAAAAACTGGGCAGGTGAGGGGCTGAGAAAAGGTGATCCAAGCTGTCAGATGGCAGAGGCTGCAGAAAGAACAAACAGGAAGGAGGGAGTAACTTGGGTGGTGGGAGAAGTACCCGATAGAGAGGGTCATGGTTAAGGCTGGGAGAGGAACGGCAAACTCCTGGTGAGGAGGTGGGGGGTGGGAGTGGGCATGGACTTGCTTGCTGGAGTGAGGAGAAGCGGAGGTGAGGACGGAGGCTATCACCTTGAGTCTTCCTAGAGGGCAGGTAAACGGGGCTTGAGGAGAGTGGAGAGTTGGAGGAGGAGGAATTAATGGGGAGGGGTCCGTGACCCCGGGCTCCGCTGTACCTGAGGGTCTCCTTGAAGCTCGCCCACATAGTACTGCTCCAGCCAGCGGCGCGCATTGGCCGAGTGTCGGTGCGGCGGCCCGTCTAGGTCGGCACTAACGTCCTGGCCAGCCCGCGCCCGCAGCAGCTGCTCGCCCCCCGGGTGCTGCCGCAAGAAACCCGTGAGGTCGTAGAGGCGGGCCCCGCAGCGGACCCAGCAAGCGCCGGCCGCCAGTCGTTGCTGGACCTCGGCGGGTGAGAAGGAGGCGGCGGGGGGCGGAGCGGGGACCATGGCCGAAGACCGGGGCTCACCACTCGTAGTCCGGGCGTCTGCTCGGCAGCCGCCCAGCGCGCCTCTAACATCCCCTTAGCAGCGGCCGCCCGAACCGGCCGGCCGCCACCGCACCTGCTCATTTGCATGCTGCGCTCCCATTGGCTATTCCGCGGGACTCTGCGCGAGCCTGGAGGGACCGTCATCCCCATTGGCCCGCAGGAAGCCTGGCACACTGGAGCGGGGCGGGCCTGGAGCTGCCCGCCGCCAGCCGCCCGCCAGGTGGCCCTGGACAGGTAGAGGGCACGCCCGCCAGGTGTGTGTGGTCTCAGGAGGAAAGCCAAGGGGGCGGCCGGATGCAGACGGAACAAGTCTTCCTGTCTCTCGTGGCTCTCTGGACTGACACCCTCTGTGGCCTGATCGCCCCTGGAATAACTCTTCTGCTGTTGCTTTATGAGAGAAACTTTCAGTTTTACCACCTCAGGCTCCAGGAGAGGGCAGGGAGGACGGAGGCATGGGGAGGGCTAGATTAAGGCGGGTGAGGCTCCAGACTCAGTAATTACAATGTATAACATTTTCATGTAATATTTTAAAAATCATATTGTTGCACAATATGAATGTACTTAACGCCATTTAACTATAAATTTAAAAATGGTTAAAATGGTAACTTTTATATTATGTATATTTCACCACAATTATATATATATACATATATAATATAAAGAATTTTTAAAAAAAATCATATTGGCAAACAACAGCCTGCAGGCTGGCCACTTATTTCTTTCTGTAAATAAAGTTTTATTGGAACTGGGACTAGTGAGGTGAGGCAGGATGATGAAAGTGAAGGGTGGGATCTTGTTTTAATGCATAAAGTTTAGGGATTTTGTTCATCATGGATTTTTTGCATTTGAATATTTAAAATGTTGCATTAAAATATTCTTTATATTGAGTACTGAGGTTTGTTTGTTTGTTTGTTTTGACATGCCCTAAGGTTTTGGACCCAGAGAGACTGCCTCACTTGCCTCACTCTGGTCTGCCCCCCGCAAGGAGAGCACTGAGGAGAGAACAGAGAATCCTGTCTCTATCACAGAGGAAATAGGGGCCTAAAAGAGAAAAGCCCACTGGTCATGCTGCATGGAAAGAGAAACAGTGTGCTCTTCAGTTTTATTGATGAGAGAGAACTGTGCATAACATTACTTGCCCAGCAATTGGGGAATCTCTCTTGAACTCATGATTTATAATCAAAGGATCGTGGTACTGAGGCCGCCCCATCCAGCCGGCCTCAGAGTCTCTCAGGAAAAGATATGTTCGGGGCCACCCTTGTTTACGCTCTCCTGGGGCCGAGCATCTATACCAGGCCAGGGCTGTGGAGGAAGTCTGGCCTAGATACCTGGGGCAATGCCAACAATAGATGTGCCCAAAGTCAGGAGAGTTGTCTCTTCTCTCCCAGGCCTCTCCTGGCTCACCCTCAGGGATTAGGCAAGAGTTGGGCTGAGTCTACGAATCTGCTGTGGAAGGCCTGGAGGCCTTAGGTCACTAATGTTGCTTTTCTCAAGTGCAAATACATAGTCACCCTTACACTACTTCCACCCACCCTGTTCCAAATACCCTGCATGTGCAAAAGCAGTCAAACCCACAGTCGTAGGTGTCCTTAGGTTCTTTCTGCTGGCAATATCTGTGTGGCAAAATCCATTTGGATTTCTCACCATTGCCTTAAACTCCTATTATCTCAAGTTGAACAAGCAATGTAGCCATCTCTTCAGAAATGTGACACATTTCTTACCATAGTTAATTCTACTTCTAGAAATTTCATCCTAAAGATACACTATATAAAGATATATGTACAATAATATTAGTTGCAACATCATTTATAGACTAGGAACAACCCAAATATTCATTAGAAAGGACTGATAAAATTAATGGTACATTCAGTTAAATACTATGTTCTCATTAGAAAGAATGAGATTCATGTGTACAGAGAGGGATTAATCTCCAGGGCATAGTAAATGGAAACAACAAGAATGGTGTGTATAGTGTACTAACAATTATTTTGCTATTTTAGTCTTTAACCTTTAAAAATATTTTTATTTATTGATTTGAGAGAGTGGAGGCAGAGAGAGAGGAGAGACATTGATTTGTCATTCCACTTATTCATGCATTCATTGGTTGAATTAGTTGATTCTTATACATGCCCTGACTAGAGATTGAACCTGCAACCTTGTGTATTGAGATGATGCTTTAACCATCTGAGCTATCTGGCCAGGGAAAAATATTGTTAATGCAAAGAAAAGTGAATATGTAAGTTATAAAACAAAAAATAGTATCATTAGCTCAATGAATTTGCCTCCCAACCCAAGAGCTAGAACACCTGCTTCTATACTCCAAAACTTCTGACGCTCCGCCTCCTCCCAAGCGGTAATGACTGTCCTGACCTTTGGGCTTATCCTTCCCTTGATATTTATCAAATCTATGTGTATGCCTATGCAATATGTTTTGATTAGCTTGTCTGAGTTTTATGAAAATCACATGATACTGAATTTTGCTTTACGTGGCATTACATGTTTTTCAGTAGTGTTTTAAGGTTCATCCATGTTGTTGAGGGTCACAGTAGTTGATCAATTTTCACTGCAATGTCATATTCTATCATATGAATTTCTTTACCCAGTTTCCTTTACTTACAGGTTGGAATTTGAATTGTTTTATTTTTGTTTCTGTTATAAACATTCTTATCCATATGGGTAAGGGTTCCTATAGCCTATATACCTAGGAAATGCAGTTGCTGGGTCATAGGGTATGCAAGTGTTCCCATTCACAAGAAAATGTAAGTTAACTTCTAAGTGGCTGTACTATTTTACATCTCCATAAAAAATGTATGATAATCCACTGGTGCGGCTCAGTTGGTTGGAGTGTCATCCCATAAACTGTAAAGTTGTGGGTTCGGTTCCAGGTCAGGACACAGGCCTGGGGTTTGCAGGCCAGATCCCCAGTCAGGGCGTGTACGAGAGGTCATTGATTGATGTTTCTCTCTCACATTGATGTTTCTCTTTCTCTTTTCTCTCTCTCTCTCTTCTCCTCCCTCCATTCCCTTTCTCCAAAATCAATAAGCATGTCACCCATTGAGGATAAAATATTTCTTTAAAAAGATATATGAATATCCTTAGTCCTAAACCTGGGAAAGAGGCAAGGATGCCCATTCTCATCACCAATACTTGACATTGTATCAGAGGTCCTACCCAGTGATATAAGGCAAACAAAAAAAATGAAAGGCATAAAGAGCAGAAATGAAGGCTTTAAATATTCTCTGTTTACAGATAACATGGTTGTTTACATAGAAAACCTCAATTAGCCCTGGCTAGTGTAGCTCAGTGGATTGAGCTCAGGCTGTGAACCAAAGGGTCGCTGGTTCGATTTCCAGTCAGGGCACACGCCTGAGTTTCAAGCCAGATCCCCAGTGGGGGCCATGTGAGAGGCAACCACACACTGATGTTTCTCCCCCTCTCTTTCTCCCTCGCTCCCCTCTCTCTAAAAATAAATAAATAAAATCTTAAAAAACTCAATTAATTTGCAAAACAACTAGAACTTTTAAGTGAATGTTGAAAGTTCACAAGATCCAAAATCAAAATACAAAACTCAGTTGTATTTTAATTACTAGCAGCAAACAAAGTGGAAAACAGAAATTTAAAATCCCACTTATAGTAATGTCAGAAATATAAAATATGTAAAAATAAATTTGATAAGAAACATCCAAGATGTCCAGCTGCAAACTATGACACACTGCTGAGAGAAATTAAAGAATATCTAAATAAATGGCATTCATGGATATAACAAGTTCCAACGCAGTGGATTGAATAACTCAATACGAAGACCTCAAATCTCTAATTAATCAACAAATTCAACATAATCCCTGTCATAATCCCACTGGGTTTGTTGAGATTTATTTTTTTTTAGAAATCGACAAACTATTATGTAATCAAAATTTACTAAGTGAGTGGAACTCAAATGTTCTCACAAAAAATTTTTTAAAAATTAGGAATGACTTCTAAAATTTATGTGTAAATGTAAAGGATCTAGAATATCCAATGCAATACCGAGAAACAGCAAAGTTGCAGGACTTAATACTTCCTGACTTCATGACTTAATGCATGTAAAACTGAATATTCAAGACAGTGTGGTACCTGCGTAAGAGCCAACATGGGACCACACAGAATCCAAAAGGACCCGAACACATAAGGTCATTTTGTTCTTTTATGAAGATACAATTTACAGACAGTAAAATTTGGCCTTTTTAACATACAGTTAATTATATGAGTTTGAGGGCATCTTCCATACTCCTGGGAATCGGGCTTGTCTCTGCCTTTGCCAGTTAGTACTACATTGTTTTTATTATTATTATTGCTTTATAATAAGCTAACAGAGCTTCTGACATGTAATAGGTGCTTAACAAATACTTGTTGAAATTGAACTCCCCCCTAGTTCAGATGGTCCTCTCATACCGAGACTAGTGCAGTGGCCTCACAACCTCTCTTCCTTTAAGCTCTGCTTCCTCCGCTCCGTCTTCAACACGACTGAAGAACTGCAATTCAATTCAGCACGTCACAGCCTATTTAGAACCCGTCAGAGGCTGTCTCTTGCAAAAGTGATGAGATCAGAACTGAACCTGGGGCACAGGCCCTAACTGCCTCTTCAGACGCACCCCGCTATCCTTCAGAGGGAAAGATCAGGCCTCTCTACTCTGACCTGCGTTGGCCCCAGTGCAGTGCGTCAATGCGAGCGTGCCCACTGGCGTCTTAGTGCCGGCTGCTCTCGTTCAGTTCTTACTCTTGGCCGTTGAACACAACCTCCTCTTTGTGGATTCTGGCCCCTTCCCTGGCATTCACTCTCCTAATTCTTCTCCATCCTCTTTGATGGCACCTTCTTTTTCCCCCTCACTGGAATATTTTCCTTTTCCCACTGCCTCTGAGGGGGAGCTATTTCACCAAGTGTGTCCATCTCATTCTCTCCCATCCTCTTTCCCTTGGTGACTGTATCTACTTCCTTCATGTCAACAACCACTTCTAGTTGTTGAATTCTGAATCCACAGCTCTGTCTCTGACCCTCTCTCCCGACTAGAGAGCTATTTCTGACCACATGTGAGCCACATACCTGCCCACATGCCAAACCCAAACCCATTATCTTGCCCTTAAAACCAGCTGCTCCTGTATCTGCAGCAACATCACGAAACTTGAAGTACTTGGCGAAGCACCTCAGAACCCCCTTTTATTTCTCCTCTCCCACACTCCCTAAAGCAACGAGCCTCTGAATCATGTCCATTCTACCTCTGAGATGCCTCTCATCTTCACCCCGCACTCACCACATGGGTTCAGATCCTTATATCACTCACCTGGACCATGGAACCTCACATTATTTCATTCAGTAAAGGGTGCGGGGTAACTAGTTAGTGACCAGGGCAAAGTAAAGTATGTGCGTCGACTTGGAAAGTAGGAAGCAAACATTAGAGGACATAGCAGAGCTGCCTGGTTCAGCTGAATGTCTATTTGAGACAGCTGGAAGAATATGCACCAAGATGTTATTGGAGTTACCTTACATTTCCATATTTATATTTCATGCTTACTTTTCTGAAACAAGCATGGGTAGACACTGGGATGAGGAAAAATAACCTTATTTAGATGAACACTTATTTACACAGGCGACACACAAATGTGCTAGTATTATAAAGCATCCTGCAAGGGACGAAAACCAGATCAAGGACTGCGGGTGAGGGAGACAGCCCAGTACACAGGGGCATGAGGGACCTTTTCTTGGGCAATGGAAATACTCTCTATCTTGATTTATGGTAGTGGCAACATAACAATGTATTTGTCAAAACTCATAGAACTATATATCTATCTGATCAGGATGAATTTTACTATATGGAAGTTATACCTCTATAAACCGAACTGAAACCTAAGAAGAGAGTTATATAATATAGTTTTTAAAGTGAGTCAGGCAAACTTTTTTTGGCCATCATGTCCCCAGACCAGTCATTCCAATTCTACCTTCCTGACAAGAAGTAGCCACTTTTCTCATTTTGGCACATTTCCTTCTAGTTTTCCCCCCACCCCATCCCCACTTTGGCCCCACATACACTTTTTTTTAATTTTTATTTTTTAGAGATTTTACTTATTTATTTATTTTGTTTGTTTGTTTTACAGAGAGGGGAAGGCAGGGAGAGAAACATCAATGTGTGGTTGCCTCTCACACACCCCCTACTGGGGACCTGGCCTGCAACCCAGGCATGTGCCCTGACTAGGAATTGAACCAGTGACCCTTTGGATCACAGGTTGGCGCTCAATTCACTGAGCCACGCCAGCCAGAGCCACTTTTTTTTAGATGTAATTGACATATGACATTATATTAGCTTCAGGTGTACAACATAGTGATTTGATATCTGTATATGTGGTGAAAAGATCACCACAATAAGTTCAGTTAACATCTGCCACTATACATAATTATAATTTTATTGTATCAGAACTTTTAAGATCTACTATTGTAACAACTTTAAAAAAAACAATACGGTATCGTTAGCTACAGTCATCATGCTGTGCATTACATCCCAGGACTTACTTATCTTACAACTAGAACTGTGTACCTCTTGACCGCCTTCACCCATGTCCCCCAGCCTCTCACACCTTGCCTCTGGCAGCCGTCAAACTGTTCTATATATCTATGAGTTTGGGGTTTTTTTGAGATTCTACATACAAGTGAGATCGTATTGTACAGTATTCGTTTTTCTCCACCTATCTCACTTAGCTTTCACACTCCATCCATGTTGTCGCAAGTGGCATATTATTTTCATATAATGATTATTTTCATATAATCTTCAGGGTAGATTCCTAAAGATGAAATTGCTGGGTTAAAGGGTAAATGCATTTCTGGTTTTGTTAGGTCGGACTAAATCCCATTCCACAGAGGCAGTGCCCTTCTGCACTCTCACCAGTAATATCTGAGAGCCAACAGAGTGTGTAGTTGAACTTTCGAATGCTTGCCCATCTGATAGGAAAGAAATTATGTAGTCTTCATTTGCATTTGTCTTGTTATGAATCAGCGTAATTGTTTAAAAGCCTTTCTGCTGTGAGTCTCTTTCCATTTAAATACTTTCTGCATACTAACTGTTGCCATGTTCAACATCTTTCCTAAAGCTTGCTCCTCCCCATTCACTATCCTCTGCCATTGATCTCAACGCATCTTTCAACTGTCTCTCCAACTCCTGTCCCATCTCAGAAGAGGAGGCAGACTGGATTCATTACCCTTAACAACACCTCATCTTTTCTTGCCTCTGAGGCTTTAATTCATTTGTGGTAATACCCTCTCTGGGGGATGGTAGCTATTCTCTTTCCACGAGTTGACGTTTTGTCTATATTTTAGTGTCCAGCTCGAACACCCACCCTGATTTTCCCCATTCATATTTGTTGTGTTTGTTTTTAAGACATTCTCCCAAGCAGATGGTAGATATTATACCAGTGACTTTCTCTAGGGACAGAGAGACATATCAAGTCACTGGAAGAGAATTTTTCTTTTAACAAACATATGCATATGTTTAGCACGTCACTCAACACAAGGTATATGAAAATTTCTGGAGAAATTTGGCATGTTCTAGGGGATGTGGATACAGTGATGAAGAAAACAGCTAAGTTCTCTCTTTTTAGGAGCTCACATTCCGGGGGGAGGGGCAGGCAATTGAATAAATCAGTACCCGAACAGGAAGTCAGAGAGTGAAAAGCACCAATCAGAGAATTAAAACAGGGTGACGTGGAGACTTTGTCTTCCATTCAAGATAGAGTAAATCAATGAAACCAAAGCTAGTTCTTTGGGAAAATGAAAATTAATGAATCTCCAGCCAGGCTAATAAAAAAGAAACAGAACATAAGTAATGTCAGGAATGAGAGAGATGAGATCAATATCAATTCTACAGCTATTAAAAAGTTAATACGCTTTGCCCTGGCCAAGCAGCTCAGATGGTTAGAGTGTGCTCCCCATACACGGAGAGTGCAGGTTCCGTCCCTGGTCAGGGCACATATAAGAATCAACCAATAAATGAATGAAGTGGAACAACAAGTTGATGTTTATTTGTGTGTGTGTCTCTTCCTCTCTCTCTCTCTAAAATCAATAGATAAATTTAAAAATCTCAACTTAAAAAAGTTAGTTTTTATCTTGAAAAAAATTTCTCTAATAAATTGAATAATTTCAATAAAATGGATTAATTCCTTAAAAGACACAAACTCATTTAAGAAGAAATAGATCGCCCAAGTAGCCCTATACCTATTAACATAAATTAATTTATAAACTTTAAAACTGTCTCTCAACAAAAATTTTAGACCCAGGTGGCTTCACTGGTTAATTCTACCAAATGTTAGCTTCACTGATTAATTTACTAAACATTAAAGAAAGATATAATACCAATACAACACCAGCACTTCAAAAAACGGAACCAGAGGCAATACTTTAACTCATACTCTGAGGCCAACATTACTCTGATACCGAAAGTAGGTTTAAAAATCCCAAGAAAATAAAACTACAGGCTGGCATCACTCATCATTATCACTGCAAAAATTCTTTTAAAAACTTAAGCAAAATGAACACAGATAATATGTCAAGACCAAGTGGGGTCTATCAGGAATTCAAGCTTGGTTTAACAATAAAAACCTCATTCAACAATATTACCATATTAGCAAGCTAAAAATGAAAAACCATGTGATCATCACAATAAATGCAGAAAAAGCACTTGACAAAATCCAGTATCTATTTCTCTTTTTTTCCCCAATTTTTAAATTATGGTATAGTACACATAACATAAAATTTACCATCTTATTTTAAAGGGTACACTTCAGTGGTATTAAATACATTCATATTGCTGTGTAGCCATCACTGTCCTCTGTCTTTGTCAGTCATTTTGTCTTGCAGAACTGAAACTATACGCCTATTAATCAGTAACTCCCCATTCCCTCTGGCCCCTGGAAACCACCATTATACTTTCTGTCTATATGATTTTTAAAAAAGATTTTAGTTATTTATTTTAGACAGGGGAAGGGAGGGAAAAAGGGAGAGAAACATCAATGTGTGGTTGCCTCTCATGCACCCCCTAGTGGGGATCTGACTCATAACTCAGGCATGTGCCTTGACTGGGAGTCGAACCAGCAACCTTTTGCTTCACAGGCCAGTGCTCAAACCACTAAGCCACACCAGGCAGGGCTGTCCATATGATTTTGACTATCCTGAGTACATCAAAGAAGTGGAATAATACAGTATTTGTCTTTATGACTGGCTTATTTCACTTAGCTTAATGTCCTCAAGTTTCATTCATGCCATATCATGTCAGAATTTTTCCTTTTTAAGGCTGAATAATATTCCATTGTATAGGTATACTAAATTTTGTGTATCCATTCATCTGTCAACCAATATCCATTTCTACCATCCACTCATATCCTTTCATCAAAGTAGACATAGAAGGAATTTATCCACTCATTAGTTGATAGACCTTTAAGTTGTTTTGACTTTTTGGCTATTATGAATAATACTGCTATGAACATTCATGTACAAGTTTTTGTGTGAACATGTTTTCAACTCTATATCTAGGATTAGAATATGGTAATTCTATATTTAACATTTGGAGGAACTGTCAGGCAGTGTTCCAAAGTGGGTGCCCTACTTTGTATCCCCAGAAGAAGTGTATGAGAGTTCTAGTTTCTCTACATCCCACCAACATGTTATTAGCTGCTTTTTGTTTGTTTTGTAATTATAGCCATCCTAATGGTTTGAAGTGGTATCTCATTGTGATTTTGCTCAAAATTTCCCTGATAGCTAACTAAGAAAGTATTAGCACAAGGATAGAAAAATTGACCAATGGAACAGAACAAAAACCCAGGTACAAATCCATGCCTGGAAGGAAACTTGATATATGATACAGGTGGCTTTGCAAACCAGTAAAAAGACCTTACTTGCCATTCCTCACTTGTTGCAGAGAGAGGTTCTTATTCATATGGGAAAAGAAAAATATATCCTTATTATATGCTGTTGGCCATTTATATATTTTCTTTGGAAAAACATCTATTATTCAGATTCTTTGCTCATTTTTAGATTGGGCTATTTGTCTTTTTATTGTTGAGTCCTTTATATATTCAGGATACAAGCCCTTTATCAGATATGCTTTTTGAAAAATTTTATCTGATTCAGCAAGTTGTTTTTTTCACTCCCTTAGTGGTGTCTTATAAGGCATAAGAGCTTTTCATTTTCAAAATGTCCAGTTTATCTATTTTTCTGTTGATGCTTGAGCATTTGATGTCATAAATAAGGAACAATCACCTAATCCAAGGTCATGAAGATATACTCCTTTGTTTTCTTCTGAGAATTTTATAATTTTTGCTTTCACATTTAGGTATTCAATTCATTTTGAGTTAATTTTTGTATATGGTGTGAGGTAGAGATAGAACTTCCTTTTTTTGCATGATTTCCAGAACCATTTGCAGAAAAGGCTGTTCTTTCCCCCATTTATTTAGTGCTCTTGACATCCTTGTAAAAAATCAACTTACCACAAATGTGAGGGTTTGTTTCTGGATGCTCATTGTGTCCCATTGCTCTACAGGTCTGTCCGTACCCTAGTACCACACCATCTTGACTCAGGTAGCTCTGCAGTCAGTTTTGAAATCAGTAAGTGCTAGTCTTCTAACTTTAATCTTTTTTCAAGATTGTTTTCATTTTTCTGGATTCTCTGAATTTCCAGATGAATTTTAGGATCAGCTTTTCAACTTCTTCCAAGAAGTCAACTGGGATTTTGATAGAGATTGCAGTGAATCTGTAGATCAATTTGAGGAGTGTAGTAGTCTGCTCAATCTGCCATAACAAAATACCATAGATTATGTGGCTTAAAACCCAGAAATTTATTTCTCACAGTTCTAGAGGCTAGGATGCCCAAGGTAGGATGCTGTCAAGGTAGGTTTCATTCTGAAACCCCTTCTCTTGGTTTGTAGGGAGCTGCCATCTCCATGTGCTCACAAGACTTCTTCACATATATGTTCAGAGAGAGAGAGAGAGAGAACAAGCTCTTCTTATGAACAGTGAAGAGAGAGCAGTGTCTCTCCTTATGAAGGCACTGATCACATCAGACCAGGGCCCCACAGTCATAACCTCATCTAATCTTAATGGACTCCTAAAAGGCTGTCTCCAACTGCCATCACATGGGGCCTCATGTGTGGTTGGGGCCTCAACATATGTGCTGAAAGAGTGGGGTGGAAACAAACATTCAGTCTATTACGGAATACTGCTGTCTAAACAATATTAGGTCTTCTGATAATTTTCAGAATATCTTGGGATATTTTTCCATTTTTTAGGTCTTTAATTTCTCTTGACAATATTTTGTAGTTTTTAAAATATAAGCTCTGCACATGTTTTATTAAATTTATTCTGGAGTATTTTATTTCTTTGGTACTATTTTAAATGGAATTGTTTTCTTTTTAAAAACTATATTTTATTGATTACATTTTTACAGTGGTTCCAACTTTTCCCCTTTTCCTCCCTCTGCCCAGTACCTGCCCCCTTCCCTACAGCAATCCCCTCCCTTCGTTCATGTCCATGGGTCATACATATAAGCTCTTTGGCTTCTCCATTTCCTATACTATCCCTAACATCCCCCTGTCTATTTTGGACCTACCATTTATGCTTCTTAATCCTTGCACCTTTCCTCCCATTCTCCTCCTTCCTCCTCCCAGCTGATATCCCTCCAAATGATCTCAATATCTATGTTTCTGCTCTTGTTCTTGTTGTTTGCTTAGTTTGGTTTTTTTTTTAGATTCAGTTGTTGATAGTTGTGAATCTGTTACCCTTTTAATATTCATAGTGTTGATCTTGTTTTTCTTAAATAACTCCCTTTAACATTTAATGTAATAAGGCCTAGTGATAATGAAATCCTTTAGCTTTACCTTGTCTGGGAAGCACTTTATCTGCCCTTCAATTCTAAATGACAGCTTTGCTGGATAGAGTAATCTAGGTTGTAGGTCCTTGGTTTTCATCACTTTGAATACTTCTTGCCAGTCCCTTATTGCCTGCAAAGTTTCATTTGAGAAATCAGCTGACAGTCTTATGGGAACTCCTTTAGAGGTAACTATCTGCTTTTCTCTTGCTATTTTTAAGATTCTCTCTTTATCTTTAACCTTTGGCATTTCAATTATGATGTGTGTGCGTGTCTTGGTGTGGTCCTCTTTGGGTCCAATTTGTTTGGCACTCTCTGTGCTTCCTGGACTTGTATGTCTATTTCCTTCACCTAAAGTTTTCTTTCATTATTTTTTCAAATAAGTTTTCAATTTCTTGCTCTTCCTCTTCTTCTGACACTCGTATAATTCAGATGTTCATATATTTAAATTTGTCCCAGGGGTTCCTAAGCCTATTCTCATTTTTTTAAAATTCTTTTTTCTTGTTACTGTTCTGATTGAATGCTTTTTCCTTCCTTGTGTTTCACTGATGTGTTTCTCAGCTTCATCCTCTCCACTGTTGGCTCCCTGTAGATTTTTCTTTACCTCACTTAGTGTGATCTTCATTTCTTCTTTTATGTTTTTGCTGTACTGAGTGAGTTCTTTGAGCATCCTGACCACCAGTGTTCTGAACTCTGCATCTGACAGGATGGCTATCTCAATTTCATTTAGTTCTTTTTCTGGGGTTTTGTTCTTTTCTTTCATTTGGGCCATGTTTCTTTGTCTTCAATTGAGCCGCCTCCCTGTGTTTGTTTCTGTGTGTGAGGTAGAGCTGCTCTGACTCACTGTCTTAGAAAAGGGTCCTATAAATTATGTGGGGCAGAGCCTTAGGTAATCGCCAGGGCAGGGCAACCTGCTTCACCACTTAGTGGCTCTGTGTAGAAAGAGGACTTGGAGAGGGGACAATGCCACTGCCTGGCTACTAGAGGTTTGCTGGCACTCCCCCATTTCCAGTTACTTCACCCACTTCCCAGATGCCACTGGCACCCATGCAGCTGTTGCCCTGCTGGTGAATCCCAGAGTGGGTGGGTTTGTGTACATTCTAAGTCTGTGTGGGCCCTTTAAATGGACTCTCCTGAAAATTCAGCAGTTTCTTCTGCCACCTCAATCTCCACTGGTTTTTACAGTCAGAAGTTTTGGGGATTTATCTTCCTGGTGCTGGAATCCCTGGGCTGGCCTGGGGCTGGGATTTCTCACTCCCAGGTAGAGTTCCATCTCTGCAACTCTACCTCTCCTACCTGTCTGAATGAATGTGGCTTCTTTAAATACTTGGTTGTTGGACTTCCATATAGCTTAATTTTCTGACAGTTCTGGTGTCTACCTACACCTTCATCTTGACCAGAAGTCCTAAAATTATTTTCTTAATTTTATTTTCAGCTCTTCATTGCTAGTGTATAGAAATACAATTGGCTTTTGTACATTAATCTTATATTGCACAAACTTTTGGAACTTATTAGTTCTAATTTTTTTTCCTTTTTTAGAAAGAGGTGAAGGGAGTGAGAAAGAGAGGGAGCAAAACGTCAATGTGTGGTTGCTTCTCAAGCACCCCCTACTGGGAACCTGGCCTACAACCATGTGCCCTGACTGGGAATCGAACCAGGGACCCTTTAGTTCACAAGCTGGAAGTCAATCCACTGAGCCACAGCAGCCAAGGCTAGTTCTAATAGTTTTAAAAGTGGGTTCCTTAGGATTTTCTACATACAAAGTCATCATCTGCAAATAGAAATAGTTTTACTTCTTCCTTTTTGATCTGGATGCCTTTTATTTCCATATCTTGCCTAATTTCCCTGATGAGAATCTACAACACATGTTGAATGAAAGTGGTGAGAGCATACATGCCTGTCTTGTCCCTAATCTTTGGGATAAAGCTCTCAGCCTTCCTAGCCATGGGTTTTTTACGGACGTCCTTTGTTAGGCTGAGGACATTCCCTTCGAATCCTACTTTTTTAGTATGATTTTTTTTTTATCATGAATGGTATTGAATTTTGTCAAATTTTCATTCTGCATTTATTGAAAATTCATGTGGTTCCCCCATTTATTCTATTGATTATATGTAGTATAGTATGTATAATACAATGTAATGTAGTGCATTCCATCGTTTTCAAGTATCAAGTGAATCTTGCATTCCTAGAGTTAATCCTACTTGATTATGTTGTATAATCCTTTTTATATGCTGCTGGATTTGATGTGCTAGCATTTTGTTAAGGATTTTGTTTATATATTCATAAGATATTAGTCTGTAGTTTACTTTTGATGTGTTTGGTTTGGGTAGCAGAGTAATACTGGCCTTTATAATGAGTTGGGAAGTATTCTTTCCCCTCCTATTATTTTTGAATAAGTTGCAAAGAATTAGTATGAATTCTCTCTAAATGTCTGGTAGAGTTTACCAGTAAATCTGGTTCTGGGCTTTTCTTCATGGGTGGTTTTCAAATTAGCATTCAGTCTCTTTACCTTTTAAGTCTATTCAGATTTTCTATTCCTTCTTGAGTCAGTTTCAGTAGTTCATGTCTTTCTAGGAGTGCGTCCATTTCATCTAATTTGTTGGCACACAGCTGTTTCCTGTCAGGTCCCAGTAGTGTTCCCTTTTTCGTTACTGGTTTTTGAAGTGTCTTGCTCTCTCTCTGGAGTAAGGATAACTCACCCACGGCAGAGAGAGTCTGGTACAGATGTAAGCAGATGTTTCGACAGCACAGATATAGAGTCATTGTCTGACTCTTTTACTTTCTCAATATAGTATGAGGCAAGGTCCCAAGTGGTGATGGGGCTTGGGACCAAAAGGGAGGAGCAGGTTGGTGCTGGTGCTGTAGACAATAGGCTGACTGGGTGGGCAATCATCTCTATAACGGCCTGTTAGGAATGATGTTCATTGGGTGAAGTCTATTAGTAGATATTACACTGACTTAAACAATCAAACATAATACTGTGTTTATATGCATGTACAATAGTGGCTTTGGCTAGAGGTAAGCCTTCAACTGTGCATAAAATCTATGCATATGTTAAACCTTTCCTGTGCCTAACACACAGTAGGAGCTCTAGGGGTTATTAAATTGATTTGGATACAGAATACACATTTCTTTGCCTACAAAGAAAATCGTCTGATGGACTATCAGAAAACATAGACTTCGAGATATATTTCTAAGGGTCAGGATAGCTTTCTGGAGATCTGTCCACACATTCTACCCAGAATCCACAGCACACAGTAGGGTCAGAGATGTAAATAGCTGTCTACACAGGTATGCACAGTATGAAAATAAATAAAGCTGGATGTTAGTTAAAGCAGTAAAAACAGGTTTTACTCAGAAACTATGATAGTAGAGAAAAGGACTGAGCTCCTTTCTGATTTGTGCAGATGTGACTTGGCATTTGAAAGGGAGGGGAAGAGAGTGGGGACTCAAGTAAACAATGACAAAGGATCCGTCAGTGTAAATGCTGATTATGCTGGCTGATTATGTTCATTAGCCGGCAATCAGGCAAGTTAGGATTCTATCCCACCTCTGAGACTGGGAGATAGAGGCCCTATCCTTCCTCATGGGAATGGCTTTCTGGTCCTTGGGAAAGACTCCTGAGTTGTAGGAGATACATATGTATCTCCAAGGGACAGAGGAAGGATTCACAATTGTGAGCCCTTTTTAATAAATGCTCTAAGAAAGAGGGATCACAGAGGGCTGAGAACAAACAGTACGTTTCCCGGGCAGCCTCAAGCTTTCTCAGGCAGACATTGTAGGGTGGGGGACTAGGGGAGCTGGAGGCACACTGGCGTCATCCTAGGGACAGGCCTTCTGCTGCTAGAAGCCATCTAGGAGTTTGGACAGTCCTTATGTGCTGGGAGTTCTTCAGTTCAGCACACATGTGTACACACATGTGTGCACACTCACATTCTAACCCTCTGTCCAGTGTCCTTGGGCTGTTATCCCAGCATCATCTGAAAAAGAGCCACGTTATCAGGGGTCATGTCCGCTGGCACCTGGAGGGGGATGCAGGGGAGGAAATTTAAATGGGAATAGGGGGATCATCACCAGCCTTTGGAGTCCTGGGAGCGGCGGTCGTGTTGAGGCGCTGGATGGTCGCAAGGCAGATGCGGAGTGGAGCACAGGGACCGCGCGCACCGCTCTTCACCACTGGGTGGCGGACTCGCGCTCCCAGCGGGAGAAGGATGGGCTGGGGCGCAGTGGCCGCCTTGCACCCTAGATCTGGCTGCCCTCGTGCTCCTGTCACAACCTTGCCTAAGGGCCCTTCAGATGGCGAGGCTCCAGGCACGAGGAATTCAGTCACTTCCCCTTCAAAACCAAATTCTAGAACACCAGGAAATGAACATGACCCTTACCAGGATTCTTGACCATTTTTGTACATAGACGCCTTTAGAAGCCTGGTGAAGCTCTGGTGCTCTTACCCGAGTAAAGTTTTCAAATGCATACGTATTTAGGAATAAATAACAAAGTCTAATAATTCTGAAAAAAAAAAAAATGATGGATGCAAGTGACTTCTCTAGCTCTCTGCAATGCCTGTTATATGACATGAAAATGTCTTCAGTTTCTATTGGTGCTGTTAATGCCACCATTATTTATTTGTTGCCTATATCCATTATTGAAAAACAATCTGATATCTAGGATATGTAGTAAGAATAAAGACTTCATTATTTTTTGCTACAGGTTCAGTGACCTCATGAATTCTATCTGTGAACGCCAGATTAAGAAACCCTTAGCAACAACAGAAGTAAAGATGGGAAAACTGAGTGCCTTAAATCCCACATACGGTAGCTTCAGCCCCTCCAGGCCAGGGCTTGTGGAGAATTCCCTGAGCTGTCCCAGCCTCAGCACTCATTGACCTTGTCCCTACGAAGCCGGCTATGAGCACCACTGGAGAGAAGCAGATCCCAGGCCACCAGGGATGCAGGGCCATTCCTAAAATAAGTGGAGGTTGGTGGGAGCCTAAAATATCATCTAGAACGTGCACCTATTTGGTTTCCAGACATTGAGACCCAGGAGGAAGTAAGTGCCCAGTGTCTTAGCACTCAGTAGGGGCAGAGCCAAGGGTCTGTCTTCCATATCCATACCCCCCTTTGGAGCTAGAGGACAAGTGGGGAGGGACGTGCTAAGGAAGACCTCCTTGAAGCAGACCAGGGGGCTCTCCAGAGCCACGCTAAGTCATCAGAGAGCCATGACGGGGAGTCTGGTTTCTGTGGGAAATTCTGAGGTGCTCACATAGGCCTCCCCCAGAAAACGACATTTGAGCCAACACTGGAAAAAGGGAGGAACCGAGCCGGGAGGACAGCAGAGGGGAGAGGGTGTTAGAAAGTGCAGAGATGGCAATACGCCTGGAGCGATGCCAGAAGGAAGCCATGTGGCTGAAGCAGACAGAGCGCAGGATGAGCAGGGGAGGGAACAACAGGACATGAGGTCCCAGAGGTAACCAGAGACCACGTCTAGAAAAGCATCCCACCCCTTGGTGGGACTTTAGCTTGTATGCTGCGTGAAATGTGGACCCAGCAGAGGGTTTTGAGCGGAGAAGGAACACAGCCTGACTTCTGTTGTAACCAAGATGATCACAGGTTCCGGTTTGCTGGGGCTAGTACTGACTTACTCCTGTTGTCCAGTGTAATTATTATTAGCATTTCATTTTGCTCTCAAATCAAAGTAACTTACAGTCATTTTAGCAAGATCACCTAGAAAGCACTGTATTCATGGTTGCAACATTCCTAACTGGCCCTTCATCCTGTGACTTCTCTTCTCATGTCCCTAGACTCCCACGAGAACTGTTTCCCTTCAGCGGGTTCTTTCCGTGTCCAACCCCAGGGCTCCTGTGGGTGTTTTATCAGAGAAGATCGCTTGATCCAAAATTTGCATTTTCATTTGGCACTGGGCCCCAGTGCAAAATGCAGGGCCCACGTTAAAAAAAACATGTTAGAAATTTCAAGGTAGGGACATGAGAGCATTAAACCAAGTCCAGGGCCCTGTGCAATGACACAGGCCACACACCCAGGAGGTTGGCCCCATCTATAACTGAAAGGTGTGCCAAAGCATTCTGGAACAGAGGAGTAAAGGTCATGTGCGTGAGAAAGGAGAAGAGGACGTAAGCCAAGGTTAGCAGAACCCTCAATTTCAATTTCTACCTCCACCAGGATGCAGCTGCAGTTTTCTTTTTTTTTTTTTAAGATTTTATTTATTTATTTTTAGACAGAGGGGAAGGGAAGGAGAAAGGGAGGGAGAGAGACATCAGTGTGTGGTTGTACTAGTGTGCCCCCTACCGGGGACCTGGCCTGCAACCCAGGCACGTGCCCTGACTGGGAATCGAATTGGCGACTCCATGGTTCACAGGCCAGTGCTCAATCCACTGAGCCACACCAACAAGGGCTGTTCATTTTCTTTTTTAATTATATTGTATTGATTATGCTATTACAGTTATCCTGATTTCCCCCCCTTTGCCTCTCTCCACCCAGCACTCCCCAGTCCCTCAGGTGATCCCCCACCATTGTTCACGTCCACAGGTCATGTGTGTAAGTTCTGTGGCTGCTCCATTTCCTATGCTGTACTTTACATCCCCACGGCTACTTGTGCTGGACTTGGAGACTCCCAGGTGAAGCCAAGCTGTGAATCTAGGCTGGCTGCTGCTAGTGAAGGGCCGGTTAGTAACACCACAGCAGTGAACAAAGTGGCAGAAGCGTCCTGCCCTGCACTAACCCAATCTGGTAGGGTAACCGAAAGTCCAATGAAGCCCAAGGAAGGTGACACACAGTGACACAGGTATGCAGAAATGAGGACAAGACAGGTCCTGCCAAGGTCAAAGGTTGTAGGGATACTGCTTAGGAAGGGGCTGGGAAGACAAGATGAGTTTGGGCATCTCCATGATGGTAACCAGGCGAAGACAGTAATTCTTCCAGATGTTCCCCACAATCCAGGCGCAGATTCTCTTTCCCATCAGTGAAGCCTGGCCTGACTCATTCTTCTTTGTGTGTGTTTGTTTATGACCTTTGCTCTAATCTGTCTCATTTGATCTGAGCTCCCAGAAGCATTGCACTCTTTAGTAAGAGTAGCAGCCAGGGTCCATTCAGGAAATCAGCACCCACAGAGAAGCACTCATTTAAACCAACTGTAACAGGGAATTCATCAGGTACGGGGGAACAAGAAGCAAAAAGGGGATTCTGACATAACACTGACAGTATAACCTCAGGAAGCAGCTCCCATTCAGAGGGCTGGGAGAGCAAAGGGAAGAGGAGGGGCTTACTGGAACCTCAGAGCCCATAAGCTCTGAGGAGAAGGCGCTGCCAGGTTGATGCGGCTACTGCGGCCAATTCCCTTGGCTGGGATTGGGCAGGAAATCCCCCATTTCTACTCCCCAATTTCTACCAGGAATAAATATGTTGAAACCTAACAGCGGCTGCCTAAGATTCTGGAAAAGCCTCTACGTGACAACAGCTCAAGCTTATAAAGTCTAGAGGAGGAAGGTCCAAACACCATCCATGCCCTGAAATGGCTCAGGCCTCAGGACCCCCCGGAGGTCTTGGGCCTGAGCCCCCAACATGAGCTGGAGGCGCAATGGGTCCCCATGAGTTTGTTCCGGGGAAGGAGAGGAAAGGAGGACAATGACCATGGTCTGGCATTGTCTTGAGGACAGCCAGACAAGGGCTAAATATTACAACCCAGGAGCTCTGCCTCGATCCGGACGTCACCCTGGGTGGCTGTGCCTCCTCGGGCCTCTCTGACAGCCAGAGTCACACCACCCAGCATCCCCCTCCCCACCCTGCCCCGCATCGCACACGCCAGAACCGCAAACAGTACTGCCTCCTCTGCTCCCAGAAGCGGAGCCAGCCCAGCAGATCAGGTGAGAACTCCCATCTCCACCCGACCCGGCGCTGTTCTAACAGGGACTGGGCGCAGGGACATTTTTCTACCCTCCCCACCTGTTCCTTCTAAACCAGGAAAGCCCAGTTTTTGGCTAAAAACCCATTTCCCTAAGAAATCTCCTCCACTCCATATAGGCATTCACACAGATGAGAGCCTTTCATCCTGACTTCACAGTCTTACATCTTCAAGATGGTATTTCCCCTTCATTTTGATCATTTATCTCTGTCCTGGAGATAATGGAGACCTGGAGTGGGACCCGCGAGCTGAACTGGAAAACTAGTCTGACTCCCGTGCAGCCTTGGGGAGAGGCGCTGGACAGGACTGGGGCGCAGCACAGTTTGTCCCTATGGGACTGCAGCAGGTCTCCCAACTGGGGCGCTGCACCTGCCCTGCAGCTGCTGGGTGTTGCTTGCTAACTGCTCACACCTACACCTCCCCCTGCCCTTGGCCAACCGTGGCTGCCTCGCCTGGAGATGCCTGGGAAGTGATGTCCTGTCCTCTGGAGGCAGCCTATAACCAGTGACTGATGGTGTGGGGGCGTGACAATCTTGCCTATGGCACATGCAGGGGACAATCTTTGTGGTACACTTCACATGCCAGAGTTCCTCTGGCGTCAGACTGAGACTAGCCTGAATCTGGACCCACATCTTGGCTCGGCTCATCCCCTTCCCTCACTTCCTTAAAACTAGAATAACCACTTTAGGTGCTGCTTCTGGAAGAGAACATTCCTATAGTAGCGTCTTGCCCAATCCCAGTCCTGTAAGGTGACCAGTAAGAAAGGTTCCGTGATCAAACCGTCTGAGCAACTGCAAATTTTGTTTCCCTCCCAGGGAGTCAAAATGTGTATTTAAAGTTCTGAGAAATACGGCGATAAGCCCGTTTAACTGTGCTGAATCCTGGTAGCACCTATTAGTATCACGTACTTTAGGAAAACTCACCTAGCACGTGCCCCAAGGAGACAGTCAAGTTCAGGAGGAGTCGGGTGGGGGCAGGAAAGGAATATCGGAAGAATCACCGATCTAGAATATTCCGAGACTAAGTTTATTGTGAGGCTGCTTAGGGGTTGGATTCAGTTTGGTTGGGGAGTAGAGAGAGGATTTGTGCTGTGACTCACCTGTAACCCCGGGGAAGCTTCCAGACCAGAGGTGACCCGAGTCCAGCCCTGAACACAAACGGCGAGACCGAACCAGCCCGACGGGGTGGAAGCATCGTTCCTGTCACCCTGCTGGCTCCACTGCCGACCTTCAGCCTCGACAGCTGCACCTTGCTGTCCCCAGGGACCACACGGGAGGCCACTTCTCCTCCTTTCACTGACAAATAAGAAGAGTATCATTTCACTCTAGGAAACTTCTGGCTTTTTCGGAATTGAAGAATTTCCAAAGCCAAATTCAATCTAGGAAAAGAATTGATCATAATCCCTCTTCTCTCTGCTCTGAGAAGGCGGAGACTATTCTCAACCAACCAAGCGGGTTGGCGATGGGACGGCCGTGGTGACAGGGAATCGGATCAACAGGAACAGGGCAGTGCTGGAAGACCAGAGGGCCATAAAGGGGGCAGGGCAAGCGCGACAGAACGACCTCTCCTAGTTACCGTCCCCTGGCCCCCCCCGATTCAGGGCAATACCGACGTGCTGGAGCCAGGGCCCGCTTCCCCGACAGTCTTCCATAACCCTCCTTCTCGGGCCTGGCTGCTCAGGCCACCCCGTCTGACCAGAGGACTTGCACTCCCTGTCTGCTGCTCATGGAGGAGCTTGGGCCTAACCGGATGAGTGGTGACCCCCAGTGCCTAGGGTCCTGCTCTGGGAGCTCAAGGCTTGAACGAGCATCTGAGTGTGGGAGCTGGCTTCCATGTCCAACCTCCGAGGCTACCCTGAAAACTCTGAGCCCCCAAACCTGCCAACTGCAAATAAAAAGCCAAAACACACTGAAGAGAAGAATTTGAAGCGTCTGAACACCTGATTTTACATTCCACTTAAGAACATAATGTCACATACAAAACCTACTTGAACGAGCCAGCTTATACTTAACCAGTAATCGAATTGTCCCCAGATGTGAAAAGACCATGAAAACAAACCAGTGGCTTGGAGGTAGGTCTGGGAAAAAAATAAAATAAAAATAAACTTGATCAGAATACCAGCCCATGTTGACTGGAAGTGGTACAGGTCTAATAAAAAAAATGTAATAACAAGTGCTGATGAGAATGTGGCAAATTGCAACCCTCAAACACTGCTGGTGGGAGCGTAAAATAGTCTAGCGACTTTGGAAGACAGTCCAGCAGTTCCTCAAAAGGTTAAACATGGAGTTACCACATGACCCATAAATTCGACTCATAGGTATATATTCCAGAGAAATGGAAACATATGTCCACAGAAAAACTTGTACACAAATGTTCACAGCAGCATTATTCATAATAGCCAAAAGGTAGACACACCCATCCACCAACTGATGAATGGATAAACCAATGTGGTGTATCCAAAAAGTGGAATGCTATTCAGCCATAAAAAGAAAGGAGACCCAGCACACTCTACAACATGGAAACTCTTGGAAACATCGTGTTAAGTCAAAAAAGCCAGTCCCAAAAGACTACATATTGTATGATCCATTTATTTTTTTAAGAAATGTAGTGCTTTTTTTGAAAGATTTTATTTATTTATTTTTAGGGAGGGAAGAGAGAGAGAGACAGACAGACAGACAGAGACATCAATGTGCGGTTGCTGGGGGTTATGGCCTGCAACCCAGGCATGTACCCTGGCTGGGAATGGAACCTGGGACACTTTGGTTCCCAGCCCGCGCTCAATCCACTCAGCTACGCCAGCCAGGTGCTGTATGATCCATTTATAATGAATGCCCAAACAAGGCTAATCTATAAAGACAGAAAGTAGAGGCTGTTACATCTCTCCACACCATGCCCTTCTCCCTTCTTGGAGAGTGAATAAAAACTTTATTCTCTAAAAAAAACCAACAACAAAAAAACACACAACAAAACAGACAAAAAGTAGACTGGTGATTACCAGAGGCTGGGAGAAGATCGGGAGGTCAGATTACATTTATTTCCCAGGGCAGCCATAACAAATTACCACAAACTTGGCAGCATAAAACAACAAACATGTACTCTCTCCCAGCCCAGGAGGTCAGAAGTCAAAAATCAAGCTGTGGCAGGGCCGGTTCTCTCTGGAGCTCTGAGGGAGACAAGTGTATCTATCTCTCCTGGCTGGTTGCTGGCAACCCTTTCGTGCCCCTGGGCTTGGGGCTTAGTCTGACTCTGCCTCCACCTCACATTGTCCTCTCCCTGGGTCTCGGCACGTACCCCTTCTCTGTCTCTTATAAAAACATTCATCACTGGATTTAATGACCCTAATCCAGAATGAACTCATTTCAAGTTCTTTAATGACATCTGCAGATTCTTACTCCAAATAAGGCCATGTTTTGAAATACCAGGTGGACATATTTTTGAGGCCTCAATCCAACCCACTCCAGGGAACGATGGCTATAGGATACAGGGTTTCTTTTGGGGTGATAGAGAGATTCTAAAATTGATTGTGGAAATGGTTGTACACCTTGGTGAGTAATACTGTGAGCCACTGAATCGTGTACTTTAAATGGGTGAATTGTATGGTATGTGTATTCTGCCTTATTTCTTTAAAAAGGGTCACAGCATCTTATTGTGTCACCTGTTCCTATGAGTGACAGACCTGTTCCTTCACAGAGCTGTGGAGGATGAAAAACAACAGACAGACAGAGCATTGCCTCTCTCCCTGAATCTCCAGCATAGTAAGACTCCTTGAAAATCCAGCTATTGACTGTGTCACTCATGTAGTGGGTTTTGACAGAAAGACAGAAAACTGGCTGGTTCGCCATCTTTTCAAAGTCCGTTAGAACTTCAAGATTCTCAGAGTAGCAGTTGAGGACTGAATTCCCAAATCAAACTGAATAAACAACAATGACCAAAAAAACCCCTCAGTATTCTTTCCTGCATTTTTATAAATTATTATTGAGATGTTCTTAAAAGGCAAACAACTTTTCCATCAACGTTTATCTACTACTCACTACATGACAGAAATACTAAGCACGTGAGGCCAAATACTAAGATTAAAGCTCAGACACCAGCGTGTCCCTTACCTTGATTTGGTGCCTTACAAGAAAGTCAGGACTTGCCTGGCTGTCACATTTGCACAGGGGAGAGATGCATGATGACGTCTTCCATGCTTTTGAAATGTGGACAAAGGGAGTAAAGCCCACCACAGCACGTGGGCACCCTTGAGTCTCCTTCCGATGTCTGCAGAGAGTGTGCACCAGCTCAGATGCCACCTCCTCCAGGAAGACCTCCTGATGCTTTGGACACAGCTCCCCTCCATGTGTACTCCTGTTCTAGTTGGCATATTCCTCTCCACATGGCCTGGTTTAGAACAGATATTCAATAAACTGGTTAAATGTAAACCAAATCGAAGCCACTAATGCAAGCCATCTATGAAAACTTAAATTTTCCAGAAGCCCCATTTAAGAAGATAAAAAGAGGTGAAATTAATTTTAATTAATACATTTTATTTAACTCAATATACCTAAAATATCATCAAGACAATATTCTATCACTATACAAACTTTAATGAGACATCTTATTCCTTTCTTGATGCATTAAGTCTCTGAAATACAGTATGTGTTTTACACTCTCAGGACATCTTGATCTGGACCAGCCACGTTTCCAGTGCTCAGCAGCCGCACGTGGCCAGCAGCTACTGTATCGTGCAGTGCAGATGTAGGGCATCTGCTACACAGTAGCCACTCCGCTGAGTACTTTATATCCACGTCACCACAATAAAAACAACTATAATCAGCCTTCACTGCAAGCTTCATACTTAAGCCACGGCAGGCATTATACTAGGAGCTTCACGTGGATTACTGCAGTAATCTTCACAGCAGAACTGTGATTACAAACCATTGTTGTGTTCACTTTCCACATGAGGGAACTGAGGATTAGAAAATGTTAACAAACTAGCCCTGAGCTGCGCAGCTACTGAGCAAAGGAGCCAGTCCAAGATGCCCCAGGCAGAAGCTGAATTCATGAAAACCTTCCACACGGTTACTTAAAATCCCCACACCCACCTTGCAAAGCAGGTTTGGATTATGAGTCTTTTTGAAAAATATGTCTACCTGTGTACCCTTCAGGCTGAGTTAGTAAAAACTGAACTTTAAACATGCATTTATTTTGCCCTGCCAAGTGTGGCTCAGTGGATTGAGCACCGGCCTGTAAACCAGAGGGTCATAGGGTCAATTCCCAGTCAGGGCACTTGCCTGGGTTTCAGCCCAGGTTCCCGGGAGGGGGTGCACAAGAGGTAACCACACATTGATGTTTCTCTCCCTCTCTTTCTTCCTCCCTTCCCCTTGCTCTAAAGATAAATAAATAAAATACTTTAAAATAAATAAATAAGTATGCATTTGTTTTGGCCAGCTTTATCCTCACCACCATAACATCACTGGCTACTAATATACATAGTCTGGCAGAAGTAACACCTGCTCAAGTGTGGTTGGTAGGGTGCGTGAATGTCTCACACGAGATGGACAGGAACTTGAACCTTTCACCTAACATGTCATATGGTGTGCTTGAGCGTGATATTGTTATGTTACCTAATTATATGCTTATGATTTTGTAATAAAAGATTTGGTATAGATTACCAACACATAAAAAGGGGGCGTTATTTGTGCTGGACCCTGTATTATTAAAAAATAGGGTGTGAGCGCAATTGTATCCATCTATTCACCTTTAACTCAGAAGTAAAAAACCATTAATTTACGTCCCTATTAATTTGATTTATGACTTCCATTTATGCAGGTTATTAATTTTCAAGCAAGAGATCAGAACAGGAAAGAGCTGTTTTACTTCTACTATGTTTTGCAATGTGTTTTAAATGGTTCTCACAAAGGTGAACACCCCTTAAACCACATCACCTTCAGTCTTCTCCAGCATCATGCAGGGGATTGCAAAAACAACAATGTGATGGCCAGCAAGGGCATTAAGCTCTGTGGCAACTTCTACCATTTGGACATGGGGTCCCTAAGATTAGGGAGGTTTTCTCTTCTCTTTAGGAGAGGAAAAAGCAAGAAAAGAGCGATATGATCCTTAGTTGCAGATTCTGAAGCTCTTAAAATTTCTGGTGTTGTGTAAATTCCACTGTTTTGCCTTTTCAGCATGGCTGGTTTTAAATGTGGTGGCCCAGTCACGATTTTGAAGTAGTGGTTTCTCAAATTTTAGGATTTGGCAAGAATCACTTGGAGATGTTTATCAAATGCACACTTTTGCCCCAACCCTCTGAGATGTTAATTCAATATCTTTAGGGTAGACTTGTGAATCTACAGAACCGCCAAAAATTCTCTCCTCCATAACACAATTAGAAAACAGGCAAAATTGTTCCGAGTTCTATAAATTAGCCAAAACCTTGCAGCAATCCAGGGAGCACTCATTCAAGAAAAGTGGCCAAATCCTTGGCGAGCCTTGTGGCGTTTTTTAACTTGCCCTAGTCCCAACCCTCTCGTTTCATTTCCACAGTAACACTGAAAAAAACAGCCTGAAATAATGGGGAGCTCCAGTAACCTGATGGTGGTTCCCTGGAAGGCCACTTGCAAAGTGGTCGTATTTCACCTGACTCGGAGCTCACCCCTTGACAAAAACCCTTTCCCCCCGGGGCACTTGTCCAAAAAAGTTTAGAGACAATTGTTTAATTTCATAGTTGCTTGAGGTGGTGAATAATGGCTGGGGCAAACAATATGCTTTATTTTTAAAAGGTACTTAAAAGGAAAAGCTGGGTTATGAGATTTTCACAGAGTTGTGATGAGCTCCAGTACATCCTTGGGCCTTTAGAAAGCTGTGTGTTGTGTCAGGTTGTGCGCAAGCTCAAGAATGAGGTGAGCAAGCCCTAAATTCTCCCCACTCACTGACCTTAACACACTGCACAAGCAGGAGGTGAAGGCTAAGATGGAGCTATCAGCTGCCTGGCCGAGTGTTGAAAGCAAGCCCCTACAGGCACACACAGCCCTTTGGCAAAGACTTATCAGTTCCAGGCATTAAAGAAAATCTCTGTCCAAGCAAACCAAGCAGAGACCTCAGTGGCCAAGCATGACCAAAAAAAAAACATACAGACTTTACAGAAATACTTCAGAAAGGTTACTAAACAACAAAACCAACATTAACAGCAGCAACAAACCCTGGTGGGAGAGTGAAGAGGGATCTGATTTCCAGATCTGCTGAATTAAATTTCTTAAAATATCCAGTTTTACCTGGCTGGCGTAGCTCAGTGGATTGAGCGCGGGCTGCAAACCAAAGTGTCGCAGGTTCGATTCCCAGTCAGGGTACATGCCTGGGTTGCAGGCCACGGCCCCTAGCAACTGCACATTGATGTTTTTCTCTCTCTCTTTCTCCCTCCCTTCCCTCTCTAAAAATAAATAAATAAAATCTTTTTTTTAAATGTCCAGTTTTCTATTAAAATTATGAGACATACAAAGAAACAAGGAAGTACAGCCCATGCACAAGAAGAAACAATCGACAGAAACTCTTCCTGACAGTGCCCAGACGTGGGACTTACTGACAAAGATTTAAAATCAGCTCTTTTCAAATAACTAAAAAAAAAAACAACACCACCAAAAACATTATAAAGAACTAAAAAGAGAACTAAGGAAAAGTTTGAGAATGCTATCTCACCAAATAGAAAATGACAAAAGATAGAATTTATTAAGAAAAAGAAGCAAATACAAATTCTAGAGTTTGAAAGCATGACAACTGCCATGAAAAATTCACTAGAGAGGCTCAACAACATATTAGAACAGGCAGGAGAAAAAGTCACATAACTGGAAATAGGTCACTGAGATTATCCAGTCTGAGGAAGAGAAAGAAAAATGGACAAAAATGTACAGAGCCTCAGATACCTCTGGGTCACCAGTAAGCATGCTAATATATGCAGGAAAAAAAGAAAGGAGCAAAAAGAATATTTGAAGAATAATGTCTGAAAATGCCCCAAATTTGATTTAAAAAACTAATCTGCACATTCAAGAAGCTCAACCAACTCCAAGTAGAATAAACAGAAAAGGGCTCATGCCAGGACACATCGTAATGAAACTTTTGAAAGAAAAAGACACAGGGGATCTCAAAAGCATTGAGAGAGACACAACACATCATGTTCAAGGAAGCCTCGGCAGCTTTAATGGCTAGTATCTCATCTGAAGCCACAGAAGCCAGAAGACTATGGGATGACACATTCAGACTGCTGAAAGAACAAACTGTTAATTCAGAATTCTATATTTGGAAAACTGCCCTGCAAAATGAAGGACAGATTAATAGATCCTCAGAAAAATAAAAACTGAGAGAATTCATTCCAAACAAAACTGCCCTGCAAGACATACCAAACAGAGTCCTTCAGGCTGCAAAGAAAAGACGCTGTACAGCAACTTAAATCCAGATGAAGAAATAAAGAAAGTAAAGGCAGCTATGTAAGTAGACAGAAAAGACATTAAGGTATTTTGGGTTGAATTTTTCTCTTCTCTGATTGAAAAGACAACTGCATAAAGCAATGATTATAAAGCTGTGTTGATGTGCATGTAATTTATAAAGATGTATTCTATATGACAATAATAGCACAAACGAAGGGGAGGCGACGAGGCTACCTAGGAGCAAAGACTGTGTACTATTGAGATTAAGTTGTGTTAATCAGAGGTAGATTCTTTAGGGTAAGATGCTAATTGCAGTTCCCAGGGCAAACACACACATACACCACCTCAAAAACCCAGTCCAAGTAATGACAAAGGAATTAAAACAGCACACTGGAAAATGTCTATTTAACACAAACAAAGGCAGTAATAGGGGTGTGTCTGAGGAAGAGAGCACCAGGAAACTTGGGGAAGACTAATTTTTTAATCACATTGGGGGCATGTTCACTCATTATTCTTCAAATATTCTTTTTGCTCTTTTCTCTGGAACTCCCATTATGCAGTGTAAGAAGGTAAAATTGGAGAGGTGGGCAGGACCTCACTGGCCACGCAAAGCCTTGTGAACTCTGGCACACAGTGTGGGTCTGATCAGAGGACAGAGGCACAGTGGGTTCTGGTCTTGGGTGTGTGCATTGTCTGTCTGTCTGTCTTTCTCTCATAGATAAAATAAATAGAGGCAGACACTCTTCAGTGTCCCTCCCAGCTCCTGGAGACCCCTGACTGGTACAAGTACAACAGCGTGTAGACCCAAACTAAGAAAGCCCACCTAGAGTTATACCATCAAATAATTATTCAAGGAAAGAACAGCATCTTTTAGGCAGAAGGATAATGTACAATTAACTTTTGTAACTGTTTTGCTGTGTTGCCATAGAGATAAACATTTTTCTATACAAATTTTTTTTAAGATTTAAAAAGTATTTATTTTAGTGAAAGGGGGAGGGAAGGAGAAAGAGAAGGAGAGAGAGAAGCACTGATGTGTGAGAGAAACATTGATTGGTTGCCTCCCGCATGCCCCCAACTCGAGACCTGGCCCACAACCCAGGCATGTGCCCTGATCAGGAATCGAACCAGCGATGTTTTGGTTCGCAGGCCAGCATTCAATCCACCGAGTCACACCAGCCAGAGCTCTATATGAATTTTCAGTAATTTTCCTGCATTCTTGCTCACACTGCTCATTTGTTCGTTTGTATTTGGTATGAGGTCAAACGTCCACTTGGATGCCTTCTGGAGTATCATCATGCTCATTAGTGAGACTTAATTTTATAAAATACTTCTTGTGCAATGTAAAATACTTCCTGGTGACTGCCTGAGCCAGATCCTTTCCTTATGTCTTGGTGTGACTCACAAGGGTTAAGCCACACTAACTCTTGCTTTTCATCAAAGTTGCAGGAAACAGGAACAGGGCAAGTGCCTGCCAGGACCCTGTGAACTGAGTCATCCAGGACCTGCAGGGGGCAAAGTCACTGTGTCTGAAAAGCAGTTGTTAGGGAGACTCATAGTGGAACTCGTAGGAAGCTTCAGAGAAGGTTGAAGGTTTGCACCTAAGACTTAATTAAGTAAGGGATTTTTCTCTCCTAACTGCACTTTTAAGAATGACTCTTCGTGCCCCATGCCTTGCCCTTGTCAGAGCTTCTACATTATAAGTATAACACTTGGAAAGTTAAAAGGAGAAGAATTCAAATGGGAAGTATTCCTCCCCACCTCACTTTCCACGATTCCTCTATTCATTCTTATCCTGCTCCTCCCTCTTACTCCATCCTTCTGAAGGCACGTTGACCACTTAGGAGATTTCATTCACTCATTCAACAAATATTTATTCATGCCCTGCCTCATTCTTTTAGGTATCCAGGGATGACTGTGTTAATCATGATTCTTGGTTGCCGTCAGCAGAAACAACTCCACACAAAGAGAGGAGTAGATGGAAGGCAGGAGAACTGGCCTTGGGAAATGGACAGGAAACAGGGCAGCTGTGGACAACCAGTGGGCTGGAAGGCAACATCACCTCTTAGCAGAAACCACTTGGTCAGGATGCTGCTTGCACTGCTGCCACATGCCACCGCTGGACAGCACCATCCCCATGGACAGGGTCTAACCATCTCATCATCTTTGTGTTGCCAGCTTGATATCCTGTGCCTGCCCCAGGTGGGAAAAGGAATCGGCCAAGCCAGGTCCTATGTCCATGCCCTAGTGGCTTAAGACAGGGAAAGAGTGTGTCTTGTACTTTTACACTTCCATGGTGGGAGGTAAACTGAGACAATGGCAGAGGGAGGAGAGAGCTCAAAAACAGGAAGGGCCTTGGCAGCCAAAAACAGCTACACATTTCAGTAAGTAAGGCCCTGAACTTGTCCTTTGGAAATTCCTAGTCTTGGAGGAGACACACAAGAAATAAGTCAAACCCAACACAGGATAATAAACACGATATCAGAGACGTGATCAAGTAAAAGTACAGCACCAAGGTTCCGAGCCCAGGCTCTGGATTCAGATGAACTGGAGCTAAATCTTGGCTCTGCTAGGTGTAACCTCTGGTTGCTTCCTCACTGGTAAACAGAAGTTAGTAACTGTAATCTCTTTGGAGGGCTGTTATTAAATAAAGTATTCAAAGCAATTAGGATAGTGCCTGATATGCAGTGACTCCCCAATAAATTTTAGCAACAATTATTGTTAAATAATTGGGAGTGCTCAAATAATTGGGAGGGCCATGGGAGTGCTCCCAGAACTAGCCAAAAAGTTCTTAATCACTCACACAAAACTCAGGCCTAAGGGTTCAATCTACTCATTTTAACTTTTTGGAAGCGGACAAGTGACTCTGCCTAAAGCAGGGCCATAAACTACAATCACATTTTCCAATCTTTCCCCCAGTACTTCATTTCACTCATAGAAAAATGAACTGGGTTGGGTGGAGACGGGTCATAATTCTTGCACCAGGTTCTCAGAAGGTTTAGCAACTTTATCAACAAAATTGGGAGCCCCCGCGCTAGCGGGAAGCTGTGCAGGAAGCTTTGGAGAGCCACGGTGTTGGGGAGACACTGGACCTGCAAGCACACACCAAGCTCTGCGTGTCCCAAGGGCCAGCTGAAATTCTAAAAACATGGCCCCCTTCCCTGGCCCTCTGTCATCTGGCCACTGAGCAATATCCTGGGGTTTGGAGAAGAGTGTTTCTCTTTATGCTTCTACAAGCTTGTCCTGTGCTCTCTGTAAAGTCAGATAATGATTTCATACCTTGGTTTTACCCTCCGAAGCAACACTGTCTGCCAGAACTTTCTGCAATGGCGGAAATGGTCTGTATCTGCCCTGTTCAACATGGTAGCCACTAGCTGTTGAGCACTTAAAATATGGCTAGTGTGATTTAGAAACTGAACTTTAAATTTTAATTAATTGAAATTTAAAACAGCCACATGCGGCTACTGGTTACCATGTGGGATGGTTAATTTTATATGTCAACTTGTGTGGGCTACGGAATGCCCAGATAGCTTGAAAGACATTATTTATGGGTATGTCTATGAGGGTGTTTCTGGAAGCAATTAGTGTTGGAATCAGCAGACTGAGTAAAGAAGATCCCCCTCACCACTGTGGGTGGGCACCATCCAATCTGTTGAGGCTCCAAATACAACAAAAAGGTGGAGGAAGAGGGAATCACAACGCCTTTAGGATTTCGGAGCAAAACCCTGCCATCATGCACAGAGAACGACTCTTCTTTTAGAGTAGAAACAGCTCTTGGCCTGCTCCTGGGCCTCAGTAGAGACTGAACGTGACCATGAGCCACCAAGTTCTGGCTAATGGAACACACCCGAGCTGCCCATCATCATAAACCAGGTAATGGTTATCTGACTCACCAAGCCATTAGGTTGGGTGTGCACAGCAGCACTTCACCATCAGATGCAAGCGGCATGTATGCACGTGCTCAGGCCGCACAGGCCCCGAAGGCACAAGCTGCAGGACGAAGTGGCCCGGATGCCCGAGGCCCGCACTCCTACTACACTGCCCTCTCTCTCCCAGGCCGCATCTGTGACTCCATGGGCAGTTCCCTCTGATCAGCTGACAGAGGAAGAAAAGGCTCAGGCCTTGTTTACGGATGGTTCTGTATGTTCTGTGGGCACCCTACGAGAGGGGACAGCTGCAGCTCTTCCACCCCTTCCTGGGACATCCCTGAAGGATAACGGTGAAAGGAAATCCTTCCAGTGGTCAGAACCTCAGGCAGTGCAGCTGGTTGTTTATTTTGCTGGAAAGGAGAAGTGGCCGTCATGAAGCTGCATGCTAATTCATAGTCTGCAGCCATGGTTTGGGCAGATACTCAGGGACTTGGAGGGAATGTGATTAGAAAATTGGTAACGAAGAAATCTGGGAAAAGAGGTATGTAGATGGACCTTGCTGAATGATCGAAAAAACATGAAGATATTTGTGTCTCATGTGAATGCTCACCAAGAGTGACCTGAACAGAGACTATGTGATGGTCCAATGGACAGGACAGCCCATTCTGTGGGTACCAGTCAGCCTCTTTCCCCACCCACTCCTGTCAGCCTCTTTCCCCACCCACTCACCCAGTGGGCTCAGGAAGAAAGTGGCCATGGTGGCAGGGATGGAGGTTATGCATGAGCTCAGCAACATGAACTTTTTTTTGATGAGGCTGACCTGGCTACAGCCACCGCTGAGTGCCCAATCTACCAGCAGTGGAGACCAGCCCTGAGCCCTTGACATGAAACTGTCCTCTGGCTGGCTGCTCAGGCAGCCATCTGGTGGCCAGTCGATTACATTGGATGACATCCATCATGGAAGGGGCAGCGTTCTGTCTTTACTGCAAGAGACGGTTGCTCTGGATACAGATTTGCCTTCCCTGCATGCGATGCTGCTGCCCAAACTACCATCCATGGACTTTCAGAATGTCTTTCTACCATCATGGAACTCCACACAGCATTGCTTCCGATCAAGAAACTCACTTCACAGCAAAAGAAGTGCAGTAATGGGACCAAGCTCATGAAATTCACTGGTCATACCATGCTCCCCACTGTCCTCAAGCAGCTGGCTTGATAGAATGATGGGCCAGACTTTTCAAGATTCAGTTACAGTGCCAGCTAGGTGGCAATACCTTGTAGGGCTGGGGCAAGGCTCTCCAGAAGGCTATGTGTGCTCTGAGTCAGTGCCTAATATATGGTGTTGTCTCTCCAATAGCCAGGATTTGCTGGTCCAGGAATCAAGGGGTGGAAATGGGTGGGAGTGGCAGCACTCATTACTACCCCCAGTGACCCACTAGCAATGTCGTTGTTTCCTGTTCCCATAACTTTATACTCTGCTAGACTGGTAGTCTTAGTTCCAGAGGGAGAAATGCTTCCAGCAGGAGACACAACAATGATTCCTTTGACCTGGAAGTTAAGCCTGCCACCTGGCCACTTTGGCCTCCTCATCCCTCTGAATCGACAGGCAAAGAAGGAGTTGCAATGTTGGGTGCTTGATCCCGACCACCGAGGGGAAATAGGACAGCCATTCCACAGTGAACGTAAGGAAGAGAATGTCTGCGATCCAGGAGATCCTGTAGGGTGTCTCTACACAGCACTATGTCGGGGAGCAAGGTCAAGGGAACACAACAACAGCCAAGTCCAGGCTGGACTACTGCTGGCACAGACCCTTCAGGAAGGAGGGTTTGAGTCACCCTGACAGGGAGAGAACTGTGACCAGCTGGGGTGCCTGCTGAAGGCAAAGGGAATACGGAATGGGCAGTAGAAGGTAGTTATAAATACCAGCAACAACCATGTGACCATGTACAGAAATGAGGACTGCAATTGCCATGATTATTTCCTCCTTATATTCTTATGAATATGTCTGATTATATATATGTTTTTTCTCTATCTCTGGAGAACCCTAATACAAGAACCAAGAAGGAACCCTTAGAAGGGACAGTGGTGCATGACTTGGGCAATGGCAGAATAGCTTCCAACAAGTTCAGTGGGAAACACATTCTACTGATAATAACAATAATAACTAACATTTATAGTGTTCTCACTTTGTGTGCACACTGTTCTAAGCATTTTATGTGACTCATTTTATACTGCTTTATTAAGATATAATTATATATATATACCACATAACTCATCCATTTTGAAGTATACCAGTCAGTGATTTTTAGTATATTCAGAGTTGAGCAACTATCACCACAATCAGATTTAGAACATCTGCACCACCGCAAAGGGAAACCCTGTACCCATTAGTAATTGCTTCTTATTTCCCCCAAGCACCCAGCCCCTGGAATCCGTCAATACTATCTATCTCTCTGTCTGCCTATTCTGGACATTAATTAACTCATTTTAATCTTCACAACCACCTTATGAAGCAGGTACTGTTATTGCCCCCATAAGGAAAAAGAGGCACAGAAAGGTTAAGTGACATGTCACAGGTAATACAAGAAGAAAGTGGTATCATTGAGATTTGAACCAGTCTGTCTCCAGAGCCCACACAACATCCCCCCAATTCTCATCAATATGAGCAGCTTTTTGTTACTGAGCTGTTTGAGCAAGTCACTCCCTGCATCCCAAGGACCTTGCAGACAATGCACAATACAAACCCCATATACCACAAAAGGAATAACATCTAACATACTCGAATGGAATACCACCAACTAGGCACTCATAGTACAAAAGAACCCCAGGAAGGAGACGGCCTCAGTTCACCAACAAAGTTGCCCCGTCTTCCTTCCTACTGATGCAGCTGTGTTAAAAGTTAAGAGCAGCCTACAGAACAATCCGAATGTATGCCCAACTTTACTGTCAAATTTATGATGCTAGTTGGGGAAGGAGGGATGTCCCAGCTTGGGTCTAAATTCTGTCCACCACTGAGACTCAGCTATGTCTAGGCACATGTTGGCAACCTTAGGAGAAGAAAAGAGCTGGCAGCCAGAATACCAGATAGCTGTTTGCATGAAGGGCTGAGAAGCTTATGGGAGAGGCTACCTTTGGTGGAAGGGGAAGCAGAACTGAAAACACAGCCTTAGCCACAGCACTGAGTTGTCCCCAGCACTCCCAGCCACCTTGCCCTCAATGGCCCCCTGGCCCAATCCAAGGCCCATGTCTGCATCCCAGGGCAGGAAATGATTCATCTGATTGGTTGAAGCAGGGTTATTTGCGGCAGAGCACTAGCAGCTCGGGCCCTCTCTGTCAGAGATCAGGAAGACACACACTCCTACTTTGCCTCAGGCCACGAGGTAGCCTTGGTTTCTCTAGGGTTCTAGAACATCACTGGTACCATGGTGGGAGCTGGTGGGAACAGCAGCAGGATGTGACCAGCAACTGGCTTTCCCAAGCACAGCTCTAACACGGGGAACTGGGGGACTGATGAATGGAAGGGAGGAGGCCTGTGCTCGTCTCGAGTCCACCAAGTGGATACCTTCCGGGGACCAACTGGATTAAGCACATGGGCGTGCATGCACACGCACGTGCATGTGCACATGCACACACACACACACACATGAGATTCCTCCACCACCACCACCACCACCCTGGCCCCGGAGGCTCTTAGAAATGCTTAGGGGCAAGAATCTGTAGATTTTGGTTTATAACTGCTAATGTGACTCCTTGAAAGTTCCCATATCCAGCCCCTGGTTTGATGTTAAAAAGCAGAAAACTGATTCTAAACAGCTTTCCTACTTTAATTTTCTTTTCTCTGGATAATCCTTTTTATTATCCTCACCTGAGGACATTTTCGTTTGCTTTTTTAGAGAGAGAAGAAGGGACAGAGAAACATCAATGTGAGAGAAGCATTGACTGGCCGCTTTTGTATGCACCCAGACTGGGGACCCACACTGGGACTGGGTATCTTATCTGTCCAGAGTGGGGGTCTCGCATGTCTGCACCCCTACCAAGGATGAGCCTGCAACCTAGGTATGTGCCCTGACCAAAATCGAACCTGCAACCTTTTGGTTATTAGATGATGTTCCATCTACTGAGTCACACCAGCCAGGACCCCTCTGGAGAATTCTTTACACTTTGCTCTATGTTTGTTGTTCTTGTTGTTCAACTAATGTTTATTTAAGTACTTACCACCTGGGATTAAGTACCTGGGATTATGCCTAGTCTGAGGACATGGAGGGGATAAAAGTGGGCCTTTTCCTGGGAAACTTCCAATGCAGGGAGAGAGGAGATGCAACACAGACCGAGACCAAACTGGGAGGGGAGGAGAAAGCCTGGGGAGGGAGGGCAGGTGAGAGGTGCCCAGCCTGCGGTGGGGGAATAGCACACATCCACCAGGGGCCTCTCGTCTCCTCTTCTCTGAAAGCCAGTTTTCCTCCTCGATGGTCCTGTTCCATTGCTTTATTCTTACGATCACCACACATAACCTCACACATTCTATCATAATAAAAATGGGAAGACTATATATTATCTTCATTAGGTTACTCTTGAAAAATACACCATTGAAGGTGGTAAAAGATACAGACTTTGTATGAGAAGTCAGTCCTGGGGATGTAAAGTACAGCAGGGCAACTATACAGGGTGGGGCAAAAGTGGGTTTATTGTTAGAAATACGTGAAACAGTGTTCATTCTTGTGTTATCATTTATTAATTATTGTATTATTTTCTATAGGAATAAGTATAAGCCTACTTCTGCTCCACCCTGTAGTTAACAATATTGCATTGTATATTTAAATTGCTAGGAGAGTAAATCTTAAAAGTTCTCATCACAAGGAAAAAATTACATCTATGTGTGGTAATGAATGTTAATGGAACTAATCATTTCACAATATACAGCGTCTGTTTGGAAAAAGTCCAGCCATTGTTAATATAATGAGAATGGTTTGCACAACACTGATGTAACCTGGCAGCCAAGGAGAGTGGACTGGAATGCACATGCATGAACAATGACAACTCCACTGTACTAGTCAGTGGGGGTGGTAGACGCCATTGAGTGAGCATGTGTACTGTGTGGCTGTCACATTTAAAATGACTGAGTGAGCAGCACAACAAATCTGCATCAAATTTTGTGTTAAGCTTGAACATTCCTCCTCAGAAACTATTGGGATGTTTCAGAAGGCTGCAGCTATGGGTAACTGGTGATCGGCAGCTTCATCACACAATGCACCCGCTCATGCGTTGTGTCTCACGAAGAGTTTTTTGGCAAAACATCAAATCACCCTGGTGACTCAGCACCCCTGTGGCCCAGATTTGGGGCCCTGTGACTTCTGACTTTTCCCAAAACTAAAATCACCTTTGAAAGGGAAGAGATTCCAGACCATTGATGAAATTCAGGAAAATATGACAGGGCAATTGATGGCAATTTGGAGAACTGTGTGAGGTCGCAAGGTGCCTACTTTGAAGGGGACTGAGGTATCATTGCCCTGTGTACAGTGTTTCTCATATATGTTCTTTAATAAATGTCTCTTTTTGACATTATATGACCAGATACCTTCTGGAATGACCTTGTATACATATATACAATCATTGTGTTGTATACCTAAAACCTATACAATGTTATATGTCAGTTATATCTCAATTTAAAAAATTTAAAAAATACATCATTAATATTTACTCTCATTGAACAAGATTGAGCATCACTTACAAAATTTGGTAGTAGAGTCATTCATTGAGTAATAAGCAACCAAATATTTACCCCTTAGAATAAATCAGAGAAAAGGAGAGACATAATTAAGGACTGATTTCCTACTAATAACAATGTTTACCTTATTGATAATACCTTGTTTATTACCTAATGATAGTAATTACACTATTAATAATGTTAACAATGTTGTTAATCATCAGCACTAAACACTCAATAAATGTACCCATTTAGACTCATTCGCTACTCAAAAATGATCAAACAAGCCTCTTTTAATAAGATCTTTAGAACTTGTATAGTTTAAAAGAAGAGAATGTTTTCAAACAAAGCAAAGAGTCTTCCTAATTACGCTTTTTGAAGAGTGTTTCTAGCTAAAACTAGCAGAGTCTAAGAAACTAGTTGACCCATATCACCCACTAACAGTGTTTTGCTTCCATGTGCAGAATTAACAACCCAGGATTTTTCCTTAAGTACATGCAGTTATCATCATTTCATTTATTTTATGGTTTCTCTAATAGACATTTTTAAATGTGAAGTATTAACTTTATTTATTGATTGATTTTAGAGCGAGAGACACCGATCTGTTGTCCCACTCACTTCTGCACTCACCGGTGGATCCCTGCGTGCACCCTGACCTGGGGTCGAGCTCACAGCCTTGGCGAACCAGAATCCGGACAATGCTCTCACCAGCAGAGAGCTGCCCAGCCGGGGCCTAAAGCATTAACTTTAAAAGTGCTGCAGAGTTATAAAGACTTGTAAAGAGCTTGAGAGGAAGAGTTAATGAAGGTTTACTCTACCCACAAGAAAGCAGACCTTCAGTTACACTGGCATCATTTTCCTAAGGCAGCAACTGTCACACCTGCCTCATCAGTATCAACTGCTTATCTGCAGGACTCGTGATCCGACTCTGGCTACAGTTCCAGCTTCGGAAAGTTTCTCCTTGTTTTATTTGTCCTTGGTCATTAATTTCTCCTCCTAAAAGATGGACAGGCTGCAGTCAAACAGGACATTCACCTTCTGCAGCATTCAGGACTCTTGTTCTCTTGTCCCTGCCTCGGTCTATATATTCTGGGCCAGGAGAAGAACCTATAACAATTCTTTCTATCTATCTATCTATCTATCTATCTATCTATCTATCTATCTATCTATTATGTTTGCTTAAGACTATTCAAATTTCTTATTTTACACTTCTGGAGGTCAGAAGTCCAAAATGGGCCTTTTGGGCCAAAGTCAATGTTTTGGCAGAACTATGTTTCCTTGTCTCTTCCAGCTTCTAGAGGCTGCCCATACTTCTTAGCTTGTGGCCCCTCCCCCCATCTTCACAGCACATCACGCTGACCCCTGACTCCGTCCTCACGTCTCTCCTCTGCTTCTGACTCTCCTGCCTCCCTCTGGTAAAGATGCCCATGAAGACATTGGGCCCACCCTGATTAATCCAGGATGATTTCCATGTCTCAAGATCCTTAATGACACCTGCAAAATCACTCTTGTTATGTCCTATAGACTGAATGTTTGTGCCCCACGCCATTCATATGTTGAAACCTAATCCCCGATGTGATGGGGTTTGGAATGGGGCCTTTGGGAGGTGACAGGGGATGAGGGGGGAGCCCGCATGAATTTAGAGGTCCCATAAAAGAGCTCCCTTGCTCCCTCCCCCATGTGAAAACACAGGAAGAAGCCAGCTGTCTAAGAGCCAGGAAGAACTTCTCTGAATCTGCCATCCTCCAGAACTGTGAAAAATAAGTTTCTGTTGTTTAGAGACCTTCCAGTCTACGGCATTTTGTATGGCAGCCCAAACAGACTACACCACCGTGTAGGCAGGACAATGCATTCACAGGGCCCTGAAATTAGGATGCACACTTCTCTGCAGGACCACTCTTCAGCCTACCAGAGAGATTTTTATACTGTAAGCCGCCTACAATAGTGCTTTTACAAATAAATGGAAAGTGGAATTTTACTTCTGGCCTTGATTTTATTAGCTTATTTTATTAGTTGTCCAACTTGACCAGAGCTAAGCAGCCATGGGAACCCCTGAGAGTTTGCAAAAACCCTCCGGGATTGAGATGCATAAATATCACTTGAAAAGCTTTGAACGGATGCCACAGCCTCTCCGCTCTGTGAGCTGAGCAAGGCACGGCTGGCTTACTGCCTTGGGATATTTCCAACTGCACTCCCAAGATCACACACAATGTTCCTAATGGCAAAGTCTTGAAAGATCATCAGAGTCTAAAAGGGAAAAAAGAAGCTACCATAATAAAAGTGATAGTCATCTTTTTATAGTCACTCCTATGAAAATAATAATGTCTCAAGCTAAAATGCCATAATTTAGAATCTAGCTTGCATTCTGTTTTTAAAGAAGTAGCAATAGAATTTGTAAAGCTACCGTTTATATAGAATTTAGCAAGTATATAATTTTTTTGTACTTAATAGTTTACAGAGTTGATTATTTCAAATGTAATAGAAACTGAAAATGTTTCTGTAAGACAAAGATAAATCAACAGTAGAAATGGGCTACCTGAGTTGGGAGACTTTAGTAATCCCCATCTCTAGGCGTATTGCTTAATAGTAAAGGAAATAATACAGGTTACTTTACACAATACCTTCACCCAAAAGCCCCAAGGCCCATTCCAACAATGAGAGGATGTTAACATTCTGCACAACTGAGCGAACAATGGCTGTAAAGATACTTCTGTGTTCGAGGTATGCAGGTGTGACAATCAATTTGTTGCACCACAGTATTTAGGTAAATGAGCTCTTTTCAGTAGATCTTTCACCTACAGACATGAAGAAATGGAAGGGTAGAAGGTAGCAAGTTCAGGTAGACAGGAATCCACCTGAGAAAACTGAGGTGTGTACTAAACACCAGCCTCAGGTCACGGATTGCCTCCTTTGGACTTAGCAATATGGTGGAAAGGCAGTCCTGAGTGACAGTCCTGGCTTTTCAACAGAGAACTTATCATGAGAGACACTTGCTTAATTTCTCAGCAGCTACTTCTTTGCCTAAAAGAACATCAATAAGAATAGGAAACTTTGAGGCTGGGTGAAAAAGATGAAGAAATTAAGAAGTACACATTGGCAGTTACAAAACAGTCACGGGGATGTAAAGTACAGCCCAGGGAATACAGTCCACAGTGTTGTAGTAACTGTGTGTGGTGCCAGGTGGGTACTAGACTTATCTACCGGGGGGATTACTTTGTGAATTACATAAATATCTAACCACTATGTTGTACACCGAAAACTAACATAAAATAATAATGAATGCCAAATGACAGACCTAGGCAGGCGTAGAAGGAATGGAAAATCACCAGGCAGGAAACTACCATGGGAAGCTGCCTGCCAACCCTACCCAGGACAAACAAACAGATGCCCGGCTAAGACTGGGGCCTGGGTTGGCCTATCTGGCATAAAAGGATGCAGCTTTAAGCCAAGGCTGACGAGATGCATTGAGAACAGTGGTTAGCAGAAATGGCACCCAGCAACCAGCTGTAGCCAATCAGACTGACACCCCAACCAGTTACCCTTCATGCATTTTTGTGCTTAAAAACCATGCCCTAAGAATAACCAAGAGAGTCTTAATCTCCTGTGGTTGGCTCCACTTTCTCCACCTTCCCCTGCAAATCCCAACCTCCCTCGGTTGGCTCTACTTCCCCTCGTATTCCCTGCTAATAAACCCTGCTCTATGGCTCGCTGTGTCTGTCTGGTTTCTTCAGTGACTCTGACCTAACACCAACTGTAATAGAAAAAAAAAAGGAGTGAGAAACTTGACCAGGGAACACATTTTATTTGGAGTTTTAAGTTTGATTTGTTAACGAATGACTTTGAAATGGGGGCTGATGAGGTGGACACAGAAACAAAACATAAGGAGAGTACAGAGTTCAACAAACTCTTACAGGCTCTTACTCTTACTCTTACTCTTACAGGCAAGACTGGCTGCAATTCAAGTTGGGGGTAAGAGAAGAGGTACCAAATTCCATCTCCCTAAATTAGAAAGTAAAGATAGGTAAGGATGAAATCTGAAAGATGACCAAAATGTGCAATGCCCTGGGTCAGGAAATTTATAATGAACCCCAGTTCAAAGATGTGGAGTTGAGAGCCAGACACGGAAAAGCCCTGAGCTTGTCCATTGATGGTCTGGTGGACCCAAGTCCTCGTGTTCTGGCTGCCTTCTTGGCCATTTGCCTTGAATCTCTCTTGGGTGTGGTGACAAGCTTAAGATGCTTACTCAGCTCCCCTTACACAGATAAATGAGGCCCTGGCTGCGTGGCTCAGTTGGTTGGAGCACTGTCCAGTACACCAAAAAGTTGTGGGTTGGATCCTGGTGAGGGCAAAAGCCTAGGTTGTGGGGTCAACCCCTGGTTGAAGCCCATGTGGCAATGATGTTTCTCTCTCTCTCTCTCTCCTTGCCCCCTACCCCCTTCTCTCTCTCTCTAGGATCAGTAAACATATCCTTGGGTGAGGATTTTTTTTTAATGAGGGCTTCTAGGGAAGCTCTATTTTCTTTTTTCTTTTTTTTTAAGATTTTATTTATTTATTTTTAGAGAGGGAAGGGAGAGAGATAGAGAGAGAGAAACATCAATGTGCGGTTGCTGGGGGTCATGGCCTGCAACCCAGGCATGTGCCCTGACTGGGAATCGAACCTGTGACACTTTGGTTCGCAGCCCACGCTCAATCCACTGAGCTACTCCAGCCAGGGCTGGGGTGAGGATTTTTTTAAAGTGGATTAGTTAGTTTGCAATTCTAGAAAGTTGTAAATAATAAACACAGATATGATGAGGAAACAAAGTTTCCATATAAACTGTGTCAACCCTGATGTGAAAAGGTATATAATCATTGTACTTCTTTTTATAGGTTTTATTTAGTTTTCAGTGGTTTGAATGAAACATGTCAGACAATCTGATATACTAGAGAATTTAACATATAATTTTAATTATAATCCTTAGAAAAGTTTAATTAAGTGTACAGTCAACATTTAAATGCAGAAAAATCTGATTTTCTAAATGTAGATGTTTGACTTTTAACATACAGAAATGCTTTCAGATTTTTATCTTACTAAATGTATATTCTGATTTATTGGACTTATAAGAGTTATCTAAATCCCTAGCAAGATCTTTTTTTCCTAGAAAGATTTTTAAAAAAGATTTTATTTATTTACTTTTAGAGAGAGGGGAAGGAAGGGAGAAAGAAGGAGAGAAACATCAATGTGTGCGAGATACATCAATCAGCTGCCTCTCACACACCCCCAACTGGGGACCCAGCCCACAACCCAGGCATGTGCTCTGACTGGGAATTGAACTGGCAACCTTTCAGCTTGCAGGCTGGTGCTCAGTCCCCTGAGCCACACCAGCCAGAGCTCCTTAGCAAGATTTTATTGTTAGATTTGTAAGGATCTCTCACAGGTGTTTGCAATATTCAGATTTAAGGAACGAGCTTAACTTTCCTCCATAAGCTGTACAGGAGAGTAGTTCTTGATAGAAGAATACTGGCTAATGAATACAGAAAGAATGAAAGAAAGGAATAGCATCACTCTGCACACCCTAACAAAGTAATGATTCTGGGCAATGAGCCTCACCTGCCAACACCATCAGGTGGAAAGCTGAGGCGTTATAGTAACAATGGATGCGTCCGGCTGACGAAACCAGAACCCATGGGTCATTCTTCACATGACAATAAGGGAAACTACCACATATGATGTGTCTCCTGATGGAAATACACAACACCATATTGAATGTACTCTTGTCAAAACCAAAGCCGAATGTGATCAAGTCTCTAAACTGCAGTTGCCAAATTTAGTAAATAGCAATACAAGATGACCAAACACTGCATGAAGCATACTTACTCTAAAAAAATGCTCATTGTTTAGCTGAAATTCAAATGTAACTGGGAGTCCTGTGTTTTACCCAGAAACCCTACTCTAGCCCTAACTGGCATCTCACAGAAAATACCTAGGAATGCAATCAGCAAAATCTGGAATGGAAAAACTCGACAGGACAAATGTCCTTCAATAAATAAATTGCAAGCAATAGTTTATTTGCTAATTGGAAAAAATGATTTGTTTTTTGACAGATAAATTGCAAGAATGAAAGGAGGAAACCCATAGATCCTTCAGATTAAAAGAGACTCTTGAGGCGGAGCGACAAATTCGATGTGTGGACTCTGGATCCCCATTGTCTTCTTTACCTGTGGGGAATTGCTTCTGGGATACCAAAATCAACAGATGCTCAAGTTCCTTTTATAAAATAACATAGTATTTGCATATAGTCTATGTACATCCTCTCACATGCCTTAAGTCATCTCTAGATTACTTACAATACCTAGTGCAATGCAAATGCTATGTAAGTCGTTGTCATGCTGCATTGTTCAGGGGGAGGACAAGATAGTCTGCACATGTTCAGTGCAGATGCAGTGTCTAACCACACAGCATACATACATCAGCAACAATGCGACACTTTTTCTGAATACTTTTGACCTATAGTTGGGTGGATTCTGTGGATGGAGGCCTGAATGCACTAAATGAATATTTTAAAATTATTGTTAAAAGTAGTGAGTATCATGGTTGTGCTTCACAAAAGAATTTTTATCATTTAAAGATACATACTGAAGTGCTATGGATGAAATGGTATGACGTCTGAGATTTGCTTCAAAACAATGCCCTGGCAAAGCAGGACGGGAAAGGCAAAGGCGACAGGAACAGAGACAAAATGAAATTAGCAGGTGTCGACAGTTGACAGCCGTTGAGATTGGGTGAGAAGTATGTGAGGGTCATTATACTATCCTATCTTTGTATATAGTTGAAAGTTTTAAAAAGTTTTTAAAAGGTGGGTGTTTAAGACAAACGAAGGTTTACATGTAGAATCTAAATAAAATGTTAAGATTCAATGAACTATAAATTTGCATGCCTCATAATAATGGAAAGCAATGATAAATTTAAATTATAGTTTAATGAAAATAAATATACTATATTTTCCCCATCTGTTTACAGACCTGTTTATTCTACCCGGACGCACCTCTGGAACCCTGAGGGTCACAGATTAGGAGCTCCAAACTTGAGCAAAACAAAAGAAAAGGTCTTGGAAGTTCCCAGGAAGGGAACTGAAATGCACATGGGTACAGCCACCTCAGCGGTGGTGGGCTAAGTGGAAGAGACATTATGGAAACAGAAAAAGTGACGCCTCAAATTCTTTAATCTCACAATGGCTAGAAAATGCACCTGATACTAGAAGCCTACTAGCACTCAGGGAGAAAACTTGAAAATAATAAGAGCATGCTATTGGTACATCATCATGCTGGGTTAAAGGACGACTTGGCAAATATTTACAAATCATCTCCCACAATATTTCATTTCTGACACCATAACTCCGGGGTATCAAACTCATTTTCACTGGGGACCATATCAGCCTTGTGGTTGGTTGCCTTCAAAGAACCAAACATAATTTTAGGACTGTATAAATGTAACTACTCCTTAACCGAATAGAAACAAGGTGCCAGGCTGGATAAAATAAGGTGGAGGGCCGGATTCAGCCTGTGGGTCTTGTGTTTGCCATCTGTGCCGTAACTTATGTGTGATACCATAATGATGGATACATGTTACTTTTCACTTGTCCAAATCTATAGAAGGTATACCAAGGGTGAGCTGTAAGGTAAACTCTGGTCTTTGGGTGATTACGGTGTGTCAGTGTAGGTTCAGTGATTGCAACAAAAGTACTGCTCTGGTTGGTGGGGTTGTTGATAATGGGGAAGTTGTGTATGTGTGGGGGGAGGGGTGTATGGGAATTCCATACTATCCACTCACTTTGCTATAAACCTAAAACTAAAAAGAAAGCTTTTTTTAAGTGAGGTTCCCTTTGATCACCACTGCCAGTTTTGTCTCCCTGTTGCTCTAAAGTGAGCATAGTTGTTGGTTTAATGTGTGTCCTTCCAGAATGTCCTCTATGTGTAGACATATACATGTACCAATAGAAAATGCATAGCATCATATTGTGAACTTCTGTCCGCTTGTCTTGCATCTTTTTCTTGTGGCCATTTGTTAAATAACCCTGATTAAACGTTAAGTGATTCTCAGGCTGGTGCTCACACTGAACCACTGAACCACAACAATCACACCTAAAACAAAAGCAAACTAAGCAAACAAATAGAACAGGAACAGAACCACAGAAATGGAGATCACATGGAGCCTTAGCAATAAGGGAGTGGGAGGAGGAGAAGGGGAAAAGATACAGAGAATAAGTAGCATAGATGGTAGGTAGAAAATAGACAGGGGGAGGGTAAGAATAGTATGGGAAATGTAGAAGCTGAAGAACTTATGACACATGGACATGAACTAAAGGTGGGAAATGTGGGTGGGAGAGGGTGGGCAGGGTGGAGAGGAGTAAAGGGGGAAAATGGGACAACTGTAATAGCATAATCAATAAAATAAAACAATCAAAAATATTAAGTGATTATTAAGCTACTGACTGATAACATTTTGATCTGTGATCTTTTTATATATCATTTGCTAAAAACAAAAAACAAAAAGACTTTGAAGATAAGAAAAGCTACCAATATGCTAAGGATTTGGTTACATAGATAAAAACTTGCTCCATTACTGTGAAAGCGGCATCAGTCCGACAAAATGTGTCGTGCTGGTGGGTGAGACAGAGGGAAGCAGGGCTGACGCCCACAGGCTGGCCTGGCACCCTCGGCCAGGTCTTGCTGTTCTGATGAACACAGACAATTTCACAGAACGTCAACGTCAGCAGGGCCAATTGGAAATCATGTCTGAACACAGATAACAGCTGACCAGCACCTGAGCCACAAAACACCAGCCACGCCCCTCTCCCGGCTAATAGGAGGACGCGCTGCCTCTTCACCCAGCACAGCGGAGGCCCCACTCTGGCCTCCCCTTCCTGGAACTCAGTTTTGTTAATACATCCAGTCATAGAATCATCCTTGCTTCCGACAGGAACATAGTATCCAACCCAGGCCAAACCTCCAGTTCCGTGAACCCCCATCGAAATCACCTGACGCCAGTGCAGACCCTGTCACGAGGCCCTCATAGCGCCCGCTCACTGGGACGCCCAGGTTCCCCCGTGAGCAGTCTCCCTCTCCGCAAGGAGCCACGAGCCCGACTGTTCACCCCTGATGTGCTCCTGGTGATCTTCATCTAGGTGAGGGTCCTGTCCCCAAATACTCACAGGTCAACCCTCCTTAATGACTGCCTCCCACAGTGGATGTGGCGATCTCCTTCCCAGCATTCATCTCCCACCTTTCTTCGTAACCACCACCAATTTCGTTCCTGCAAGTAATGGCCCCCCACTCAACCTACCTGTTCAACTCCTTGGCTTCCAGGGGTCCCCCAGACTCAGATCCTCCACACGGGGCCAGGGCAGACATCCTCCCACGGGTGACCAGGGCCTCCTGCCCCGCCCTCTGAGCCGGTGCCACGCGCATTCCCCGCGGCTGCGCGCGCGCTGCTCTGCCCTGCGGCGCACTGCGCCCAGCAGCCCAAATCCCTCCGCAGCTGCTTGGAACAGGAGGGGCGGGTGTCCCGCAGTTGGGAACAGGACTATTATTGTTCCATGATTACGAATGTATATATGCACAGTTTTTTGTTTTATAAAATTGATATACTAACATAAATATAAGTTCTTTACCATGCCCTTTTTGTTTAATGTATTATCGTTATTTGCTCCAAATTGTTCTAAACTTCTAGAAACTCAAATTCCTTGAAATGCTCTTCAGCCAGCCTTTGAGGTAAAATCTCTTCTTTTGCTTTCTGTAATTGTCTTTTGAGACGATTGTGGAAGAACAGTCAAATTTTCTTGGTGGCATTATTATTCCAAGGGACTAGGTAATATACACACTATGACAAAACTCTTTAGGGCAGGACCTGTAAAATATGAATTTAATTGTCAGCACCTATTAACTAAGCTACGAACCTTAAGGTAATGACAGGTTGATGGCTTGCAGACAACAAGAAGTCACATCTGAAATGTAAAAACACACCCATCAATTTACCTGGTAATAAATCTGCTCAATAAAACTCTAAAAATGTCAGTGCATATCTTTGGGTATGTGCTTTCTTAACTCATACAAGCATTCTTCCCCAGGCACAGCACCCCTGTTCAAAGCAAAATCGAGGAAGTACAGTGGTTTGCACTCAGCTGCCTCCCATACACAAAAGTCTTCTCAGACAAGCACTGAGCAGTCAGCAAAACTTTGCTTTTTTATTTATTTATTTATTTATTTATTTAAATATTTTATTTATTTATTTTTAGAGAGGGAAGGGAGGGAGAAAGAGAGAAAGAGAGAAACATCAATGTGTGGTTGCTGGGGGCAGTGGCCTGCAACCCAAGCATGTGCCCTGACTGGGAATCGAACCTGCGATGCTTTGGTTCACAGCCCGCGTTCACTCCACTGAGCTACGCCAGCCAGGGCTGCTTTATATTTTTTTAAAATTGTTTTTGGCATGGAAACCTTACAATATTTAACTATTTTTTACATTGAAAAGTCAAAGCAACATATCAAAAACTCAAACTACAAAAAATTCAAAAGTAAAACCACTTTCCACCCCAAACCCCTCTAGGTCTGCGCTCCAGAGAACATTTCTATTCATAGTGCATCCTTCCAGAAATTTTCGGTGCATTTATAAATATATACATCTTAAGAAACAGAAATAGGGCCGCCCTTTGCACACAATCTGTCAGTGTGTTCTTTCATTTAGTGTACATGGCAGCACACAGAATCTGCACACAGAATCACTCAGTGTACATGGCAGCACACAGAATCTGCACCTGTGTTGCTAATGGGGCTCAGTCTCCCACTGCATGAGCACCACCACGGGTTATTTAACGGTCCCCTAGTGATGAACGCTTAGGTGGTTTCATTTTTTTCTATGATAAATGATATTAAAGTCCACAGTCTCATACAAACATCTTTGTGCACTGGCGGAAGTGCATCTATGGAATAAATCGACTCAGAGGGGTGGGCACTGAACAGCCTGAGAACTTCCGCCAAACTCTCGTCTAAGCAGTCCATACCAGCGATGTGTCTTTCCAGCTTCTTCATCTTTGCCGGTCCCAGTGGAAAAGGGCATTTCCTCTGCACGTGAGCGCGCGTGCGCACGTGCCCTTAGCCAGCACCCCAGGAGTGAAAGGTTGGTTCCTGTCCTTTCTGAACACGGTGACCCAATTAAACAAGATCAGGGGAGTAACAGGGATGGATACTATTTCAAAAGTGCATCTTTATTTCTAAGATGATTAATTGGCTTTTCAGCCTAATTTGGAAAGATTATATACTGAGCAGTGCTTTGGTGTCACTTTCTGATTACTCCTTGATCTGAAAATGTCAAGCTAAGAATTAAGGCAAGGAAAGCTTATAATATTTATGTTATCCGCCAGATAACATAGGAATAATTACAGTTTTGATTCAATTATTTAGAAATGTCAGCACATGTCATTTGAAATTGTGATAATGAGGACAATTCATATTGTATCTTTACGAGAACAAGGCAGTATCAAGAACAGGTTAAATGGAGAAGTGAGTATAGTAAATCTTCAACCATTTTTCACCTCTTGTGAACAGCTTTGGAAGTTACTGACTCCTGCCACTAAGAGAAATTGTAAATCCCTTACCAAAATACATTTAAATAACTTGTTTGCTTTAGAAGAGTTTTAGACTTACAGAAAAATTACAAAGAGAGTACAGATGGCTCCCATAGACTCCACACCAGTTTCCTTTTATATTAACATCTTACATTGTATTGGCCACAATTAATGAACCAAGTATTGATACGTTACTGTTAACTAAAGTCCACACTTTATTCAGATCTCCTTAACTGTTCCCTTACTGTGCTGCTTCTGTTCCAGGACCCCGTCCAGGTTGCCGCATTACAGTTACTTGTCACTTTGGCTCCTCTTGGCTGTGACAGGTTTGCAGACTTCCCTTGCCTTTGATGACCTGAACGGCTGAGAAGTACTGACCGGGTATTCTGTAGAACATCTGGGGCTATGGCTCGGGGGGGGGGAGGATGACCCTGGAGGTTAAGTGCCCCAGTTTTCACACCATATCCACTACCATATTGCACTGTCCCTATGACTAATTACTGTTGCTGTTGACCTCGATCACCTGGCCGAGTGAAACACATTTAGAAACTCCCTGTGTTGACAGAAGTGAAAATATAGGACATGATGAATTGGGTCCCCAGTGTTTCCAAAGCAAACCCTTTGACGGTGATGTGATTAGGGGCAGGAGACCCCTAATTCCCCAGCAGACCCTGCTCAGGGAGCAGAAGGAACCCTACGCCAGAGCGTAGCAAACTTGGAAGCGATGTTGGAAATCTGAACCACGTTGTTCAGGGGAGTAAAGTGCCGCACAGGGAATACAGCCAGCAGATGTAATGACTGTGTGCGGTGCCAGGCAGATTGCTCCGTAAACCATGTACCTTCCAACCACTATGCCGTACGCCTTAAACTAATGCAAAATAATACTGAATGTCAACTGTAACTGAACAAATAAAAATAATTTTTTAAAAAAGAAACACAAAACAAGCCCATTGGGGTAAGTACTGTCACTCACATTTTCGGGAGGGGGACACCGAGGCCCACAGTTCAGGGGACACGGGCAGGCCGAGGCGCAGTCACGAGGCTGGGCCACAGGGTCCGGGCTCTCACCACTGCGCACACTGCTGTGTCCTGTCCCGACCTGCACTTCCCAGGCTACTAGTGAGATTGGGTACCCAGGAACAGACTCAGGGTGAGCCCCAGAATCAGAGCTGGGAGAACCTGGGGCGGGGGGCGGGGGGAGGGCGTGCCATGCGCAGAGTGGGGGCCAAGCGGCATCACCTGCCCGTGCCAGCAGCAGGGATCCCCCCGGGTGTGATTTAGGTATGACCCTCGGCTGGGCTGCTGGGTTTAGTAAACACATATACAAGATCCCCACTTAAATCTGAACTTCAGGTGAACAACAAATAAGTGTGTTACTACTGAAATTCAAATTGCCTGGGCATCCTGTATTTTATCTGGCAACCCTGACCCTGGCTGCATGAGCCCTCAGGCCTGATTTTCCTGCCCACTCCCCCTCCCCAGAGTTTCTGAGTTACTTCACTTTCATAAAGTTCTTTCCTGTTTAAAACGGTCTTGGTGGAGTCCACTGTGTGCCACTGAAACCCCTCACACCGTGACTCTGTTAGCGTGGGGCCATGAACAAAAGACTTTGAAGGTTGTGTTCCTAGAAAAAAATGGGAGTGAATACAATCCATGATATAAGAGAACAGTGCCATGTTCCTCCTAATGCAAAGTCTTTCTTAAGAATTCCCCTTAAGATGTCATAACATCTGTTTGCTTCATGGCCTTATGATACATGTCCAAGCTTTATTGGCTTTGGAGTTTGCGACATCCAGCAGAGTTGTGCACCTGTACTTTACAGATGAGCAACTAGAGATATGCAGAGGGACTGTGCCTTCCCTAGGGTCACATGGCAAAAGCTGGGTGAGAACAAAGGTCCCCAGGTTCACAGATGCTATTCCCACTACTCCAAATTCCTACCCCAGAAAGCCCTCGTTATACTAAGCTTAGTGCATACTAAAAGGTAGGCTCATAAAATGGCAGGAATCATGTCTAATTAACAAATGTGCTCCTACAAAGGGTAGGCACAATGCCTAAAATGAAACAGATCCCTGTTAAATGGATGGATAGAAAAGTAGAATCAGGTGTACAAAAGGTAATCTGTTATTTAAGTGTTACTGTATTAAGGCACATTGAATTCTTGCCAACCCAAAGTGGATCTTCAAATGCAAGCACATGATGAGGCAGGTGGAAGGAAAGGCAGTGAGTTTCACTCATCGGGATTTCTACAGTTCATCTGGTGCAAACTCCTAACCGATGCAAAAATTCTCTCTACGACACCTTTAACAGATGCTACCAAGAGAACTCTTCTAGTGATGGGGAGCTCACTACCTAATGTTGGACCATTTTAAGTCTCCTCCAGTGTGATCCAGACATTCCCAACCCCTCCACCCTGCTGAAGTCCCCTTTATCTTTAACATCTATGGAAGGCAGTTCTGGGCTGCCCCCGCCCCACATTCTCACGGAGTTCTCTCCACCAGTACAAATCTAGGCCGTCCAGGCTGGCATGTTTGCTCACACCTCAGTGCCCGCCTTCACTCAGTGCCTGCCTTCTCTTACTGGGCACTTCACACCACCCTGAATCTTAGTCCTCTCTTTTCATTCCCCCAAAGCCCTCAGGATGCAAAGTCACTGTGTGTGGCAGACCTACTACTGTAGGATTAGTAGCAGCTGAGGGCAATTATAGCACGGAATAGGAAATAATGTCAAATTGAGCGTAAAGGATCACTGCCCCGAGAAATTGTTCAGCCATTCCCCACCTCAGCCAATTTCTCACGCAGGTGCGTCCCACCAGGGGCTACATTTCCTGCCAGGTTGCTCTCCCCCAGCACTCCTCACCTTTCTCCCTTCTCCCCATAGCTCTACAGGGAACATAAACATTCCTCTCATCTTATTAGAGAGGAATATTGAGCTATTTTTATATCTTTATATCTTTTTGTATTTTCTCCTCTCTGACCACAGCAGAGGCAGCTCAACTTTCACACTCAAAGAAGCTCATCAGGGTTATTTTCCTACATAGAAATACTCTAAAATGAGACGCATAAATTACTAATGTCATGGCAATCAGCTATTTTTTTTCTGCTACCGCTGATGCTGAGCTGAAATCTATTTCCTTGTCATCTGTTTCCATTAATCCTACTTTTGACTTCTGAAACTACAGAACAAATCTAATTGACTTTTGGCCATTCTAAGTCAGTGTTTCATGTCTTCTCTAAAGCTTCTCTTGGGCAGGTCAAAACTTTCCAATTTTTGTAATAATTTCTTCATTTTATAGTTTCCACACTCTTCACCAACTTTCTTATTCTTTGAGCCCTTTTCCTGTAAAATGCCCAGAACTGAACGAAACGGACTGCATGTGGGCTGATGAAGTGACAAATACGACTATTACCGCTCCCCATCCAAACGAGAACATCTAAGAGTTCAGTGACTTTTCAGCTACAAATGCACATTGTCGGCCCATGTTGAGCACACAGCTAAAACTTCCAGGTCTTTTTCACGTGAATTCCTTCATCCTGAACTTCTGCAGTTCGTTGTTCCTAAGTTCAGACTTCGAACTCATCCTTCACAAACCTTATCTTTTTAGTCCCAATCCATGACCATCATTTGTTGAATTTCTTAAAATCTTGATTTAATGCAACTATGCGACATGAATTACCTATCTCGGCTCTGTTTTATCGGCCGGTCTGAAAGGCACAGGTTTTCCAGTGAGCCGTCTGTCACGTCCCTCCTGGTATAACAGCGCCGTGCAGTGAACGTCAGGCCAAACTACAGGGAAGCCGGTTGCGATCCAGCTTTGCCATTCTTTGTCACCTTGAGCACAAAATCTCTGAGCCTCAGTCTCACCAACTGCAAAATGGGCTGTTTCCCTGTGTGAAGGTCAATGTTGGAAATAGTAAAAGTACATAAAAAAGACATCTACCTGACTTCAGCTTGACATTTTTATTTTCTTTGCTCCTTCATTCCACTTCTGCCTTTCTCTTTGGCTTCTAGAATCCATGCTGGTGGAATTCTCTGCACCACCTTGCTGACCAGGTTCCTGGACTGATGTCACCTCACCCACATCCACATCCTTATTAATAACCGTGTTTTAGCTAGGGTTCTCGTTTTTAAATGTAATTTAAAATTAGTGTTAAAAGCTCAGATTTTAGCAATAATGTGTGAGAAATGATCATACTTAAGAAGGTGAGACACAAGGTTTCAAAGGGCTTTCTTTGCTTTTCTGATGGTATGTGGTTGTCCAATCACCGGATGGATGACTCTAAGGCGAATTACAAGTAAGTAGATCCTTTATTTCACAACTAGAGAAACAGGTATAGACTAGTCTGGACCAAACTTCACCCTCAACCTTATTTCAAACTGATTCCATTCACCAAATCTAGATCTCTGCTGCCACCTAGTGTAAATAACTTCTCAGTTATTTACAGATGTAAACGTGGAGGAAGTTCTGTGTTCTAAAAATTCCACTTGGAGCTCCTTAGGCCATCTCTAGTTCAGAACTTCCAACTCTGTCAATGCCTTTTGTGAGGAAAACAACAAGGCAGAGTGTATCTTTAAGTTCTACTGGATCAAATGTGTCCAAAATGTTTACAGAAGAAAAATGTTTGATTCCTTTAGGATACAGACTGGTTCGAGCCTTCTAAAGCCATTAAGCATATTAGTTTCCGGACATTCTGCTGATAGAAAAGAAAATCCACCTATATGAGATACCAGCATTGATTTTCTTCACCCTTTCTTTCACTCCTGATCTCCATTAGGAAAAGAAGAAGGAACAGACAGTCTTGAGGGTGCTCTCCATCAAAGATTCTCTCCACACTAAGGATGTGACAGAAGTAAGCAGTGTCTGGTCTGCCCCCAGCCTGGAAACCTGAGTTATTCCCCATCTGGACACAAAGGCACCCGAGCGCCCAGCAGCATGGGCCAGTTCACGCCGGCAGACCTTCCAACCTTCTGCAAACACGGAGAGTGCGAGAGTGCTTTCTTGAACGGCAGTCCAGAACGGTGACAGCAAAAAGCTGAGCAGTGAGAAAAGATGTCATTGCTAACTGTTTTCTCAACTTTCATATTGTATCTCCACTTAATGGAGCAAAGTAAAGGTAGTAACTGGAGACCGTTTGAGATTTATACTACTATAAGAGAAGTATTTTTATGAAACCTGTGTCTGTGCTTTTCTTTCCTTATTTTCTGTTCTCCAATCTGAGTTTACCTGTGGGTCTCGCCACATACAGACAGGCACTTCTTCTGGTGGCAGCACTGGGGACTCCGGGCATCTGGTTTGGGAGGTGATAACCAGTCTCCCAGGGTCAGTTGTGTATTTTCAAAGTGATAGCAGACAACCACATGTATCATCTACGCCTGAAAGTTCTAACTGCTTTCCAACCACCAATAGTATTTGCAAATCACTCCGGCCACCATAGGGGATCAGAGTAAAAGCTTAAATTGGAACAAGAAACTAGCCATTATAAGTCAGTGTTTCATGTTTTCTCTACATCTTCTCTTTGCCAGGTCAGAACTGTCCAATTTTTATAATTCTTTTTTTTTTAATTAAAAATTTTATTTATTTCTTTGGAGAGGAAAAGGGAGGAAGAGAGGGAGAGAAACATCAATGTGTGGCTGCCTCTCACACTCCCCCTACTGGGGACCTGGCCAGCAACCCAGGCATGTGTCCTGACTGAGAATTGAACTGGCAACCCTCTTTGGTTTGCAGGCCAGCCCTCAATCCACTGAGCCACACCAGTCAGAACTAATTCTTCATTTTATATAGTTTCCAAACTCTTCGCCACCTTTCTTATTCTTTGAACACTGTTCTCCAGCTTTACAATTTTGTCATTTCAAGAGTGGTATATAGCGAGAATCATACAGAATGTGACCTTTATGGACTGACTTTTTTCACTCGGCATAATTCCCACGGAAGTCATCCAGGTGGTTATGTGTACACCTAGCGCTGCAGTTTATTTAACCACTCACTAATTAACAGGCATCTGGGCCAATTCCAGTGGGCTATTACAAATCTGCCATTTGGGTATTTGTTTTCTGTTTGTTTCCTGTTTCGCTTGTCTTCCTGTGGGTTACTTGAAGATTTTTAGAATATCATCTTGACTTATTTAGTTTTTTTCTTTCCAATTTCTTATTGTGGTAGAATACACATGACATAAAATTTACTATCATAACCATTTTTAAGTGTGCAGTTCAGTGGTATTAAGTACATTCATAGTTTTGCAGCCATCACCGCCATCCATCTCCGTAATTCTTCACCTTGCAAAACTGAAACCAAATCCATTAAATAGTACCTTTCCACTCTCTCCTCCTCCCAGCCTCAGGCAACAGCCACTCCACTCTCTCTCCCTATGGTTTTGAGTATACGAAGTACCTCATATAAGTGGAATCATACAGTATTTGTCTTTTCATGACTGGTCCATTTTATTTAGTGTCATGTCCTGCACGTTAGTCTATGTTGTAGAATATTGCACAATTCTCTTCCTTTTTTAAGGAAGTAATCTTTCATTGTATAAATATACCACATTTGACTTATCCATTCATCCATCGATGGACATTTGGTTTGCGTCCACATTTTAGCTATTATGAATAATGGTGCTGTGAACAGGGATATAAAAATATCTCTTTGGGACTCTGCTTTCAATTGTTTGGTATATATCCAGAAGTGGACTTGCTGATAACTCTATATAGAATTATATGACAATTCTAACTTAGATTTTTTTGACGAATGCCATCCATCCTGTTTTCTACACTGGCTGTACCATTTTATGTTTCCTGAGTTTCTGCATGTATCATTCTGTATAGTGTCCCTAGGGGTGGCTCTGGGTATTACAGTATACAGATGACTTACTAGTCTACTGGTATTAAATGTGTTACCCCTTCAGGTGAGGTGTGGAAAACTTCCTCTCATCCAGGTCCCTTTACCTTCCCCACTTTTAAATATCATTTTTTGAGTACCAAATGTGTTATAATTTGTTTCTCTCATCAAATATGATTTATATAACTCATAGTTATTATTATATGTACCCATATTTCTGCTCTTTCCATTGTGCATCCTTCCTGCTGCCCCAGCATCCCTTCTTTTCTCATTCATGTCTGTCTGAATAACCAGCCTCCTCTAGACATTCCTTCAGGGTAAGTCTGCTAGTGACAAAATTCCCTTCATCCTTGAAGGGTAATTTTGACAGATACGTAATTCTAGGTTGACAGTTTTCTTCCAACTTTTGAAAAACTGTCATCCACTCTTATGTATTTTATTTAAAGAGAGGGGAAGGGAGAGGAGAAAGGGAGAGAATCCCTTTCACAAAGTGAAAGGGAGAGAGAAAGGGACTGAACCCTCAAGCCAGGCCTGTGTCCCGACCAGGAATTGAACCGTTGACCTTTCACTTTGTGGAGCAACCCCCAACCAACTGAGCCACACTGGTCAGTGCTGTTGTCTACTTCTCTCAAGCCTCCATAGTTTATGCTGAGAAATGCATTGTCATTTGAGTTGGTATGTTCAAGATTTTTTGTCTTTAGTTTTCAGAGGTTAATTATGATGTCTCTTGACATGGATATCTCTGGATTTATCCTACTTAATTAATAAATTTAAAACAATGAATAAATTTCAACTGGTTGAATTGGTAGGTTTATGCTTTTCACTAAATTTGGGAAGTCTCTAGACATTATTTCCTTAAATGCCATTTCCAGCCCCTCTCTCTTCTGGGGTCCCCTTCTGGGGCTCTGATGATACAGTTGTGTATCTTTTGTTACTGTCCCTAAGGCTCTGATCGCTTCCCCCCGCCACCCCCGGCAACTTTTTCTCTGCTCTAATTGGTTAAATTCTATCCCAAATTTTGTTGATTCTATTCCCTCATTTCCACTCTGCACTTGACTTTGGCAAGTTTTTAAAATTTGTTATTTTCAGTTCTATAATTTCATTCAGTTATTTTTATAACTTCTATTTCTTTGCTGAGATTTTTCTTTTAAATTTGTTTCAAATGAGTCTATAATAGATTGTGGAAGCTTTTTTATGACGGCTGCTTCAAAATCCTTGTCAAGTAATTCTAACACCCACTCATCGCAGTGTAGGCACCAGCTGATTGTCTTTTCTCATTCAAGTTCTGGTTGTCTTGTTTCTTGGTACAATGTGGTTTCCAATTGTTTCCTGAACATTTTGGTTATTAGGTTAGGAGACTGTGGGTCCTATTTAAATCTTGTGTTCAATATTTTAGCAGGTAATCACCCTATTTAGGCTTACCTTTGATAAGTGGGCTTGGTCTACTGTTGGGGGGGGCTGTGGTTCCAAAGGTAATTTAATTTTCAGAGCTTTTGTCGTGTCACTCTGGTCTGGTTAATTTATCTGGTGCCACTGGGGGTGCCACTGTTTCCCGCTGGTGCTGCCTGAGGGGACAAAGTTTTGCGGGTCAGCTGCTTGGCACCTCCCGGGACATGGGGACAAAGAGGCATTCTGAGCCAGGCACTGGGTCTGGTGAGAGATCCTTTGCCATTGCCCCCAGCCACCTGGTTTCTCAGTAGGGGAAGGGATGTTCAGGTCCAAAAGGCAAGGAGAGTGTCAGGTCACCACCTGTCTTTCAGCGGGGGAGAGTCTCACATCAGAGGTAAGGCAGAGTGCCTCCCCAGCTGCTGAACCTTAACAGGGGACTGCCCAGCTACTAGATGTCAGCCAATCCCTCTTGCTGAGGCTGCCCAGTTCAGCTGGCATTGGCGGGGCTCTCCTTCCTCCTGGGCTGCCTTCTACTGCTAGGTCGGGGGCCATGAAATGCTGGGTACAGGTCACTTTCTTCTTTTGGGTGGAGGGTTATAAAACAGCTTCCCTCTCCGTCATTGCTCCAGCGCTGGTGTCCCTAACCAGCTCACTGGTCAGAGTGCTCTGGCTGTCTCTTGTGTTATTTCCAGGATTGGCAGTTAGACTCTGCACAGAGGGGCAGGGAAGTCCTGGCACACTACCATATCCAGTTTTGATATTTCAAACATCAAATGGAAAGTTGTCCTTTTACATTACACCCATTACTGGAGGAATGTCATAATGTATTTTCAAGTGAGAAGCTAACTGTAGTGAAAAGCACAAAACCACATTTTTCTACGTGCAAAAAATTCCTTCTAGTATTTGCATATCTGTATGAGAGAAAAGTATACAAGAATATCATTAATTTTATTTATTTCCTTACATTGTTTCACTGAAGGCAGTAAAAATCTTTGCTTTTAAAGAAACTAAGAAAATGATTTTTCAAAAGTCAATTCTGAAAACTGGAAGCAACCTAAATGTCCTTCTGATGGGGAAACTCAAGAGTTAAAAAGCTTTAGCCCTGACCTGCATGGCTCAGGTGGCTGGGCGTCATCTCACAAAGCAAAATGGGAATCGGATTGATTCCCATTCAGGGCACATGACTGGGTTGCAGGCCAGGTTCCTCTCTTTCTCCCTCCCTTCCCCTCTCTAAAAAATAAATAAATAAAATCTTTAAAAACAATAATAAAAATTTTTAATAAAAAATATTTTAGTTTTAGTTATAGTTAATGGGCTTACTGATTAATGCATGTAGAAAGCTCTTGCTCCAGCAGCTGGAATGCATGACCAGACCTACCCTGACTGCAGGCGGCCTGCCAGCAATTCAACCTCTGTGCCCCAGGAGGCCTGCAAGCAATCAAGATGGCACTTAGCCATTGTGGACCAGGGTGCAGCTAAAGAATCGCTGGTCAGCAGATGAAGGGATGCTAGGAAAATCACCAGACGGCAACTTTTATTTGCTTAACCTTTTCGTCCTAATTCCAAACCACTCACCTGCCCTTTTCTTCTCCTTACAAAAAAGGCTGGCTTGGGATAAGATGTTAAGACAGTTTTTAGGGTATATAACCCAACATCTCAGATTGCCAGCATCTGAATAAAGCTCCCATAAAGATTCAATCCTTGTCTCTACTTATCAGTCCTGGTAGTGACAGGCAGCATGAATGCCGACTTTTTCCATTTCACTGCAACAACTCAACAGGTTAACGGTTCAACCTGTTGATGAATATTTAAGTCTTCCCAAAATCTGATGATTTTCTTTGGTTGTTAGAGAAAGGAACAGATGACATTACCACTGCGCACATCTTTAAAGGCACAGCCAAATGCTGCAATGAAAAAAGGGGGAATGCGAATCCAATTATTGCTTTTTCGGCTTCTGAGAAATGTGATCATCTTTTGCCCATCGGACAAAACGCTGAATGAAGTGTTTAGGGGAAAATCTCTCCATAATTTATTATCCAAGTTTAAATAAAAAATATCAAGAATTTTATCACATCAAAATATCAAGACTCTCAAGAGACTCTAGACAGAACCACCAATTAGGGTTTAATAACCGCCAAACACTTGTTTGCGTCCTCAATGACCTGTCATAACGCGTTTGGGATTTTCCTGCCTAACAGGGAAAAGAGGGTAAAAATTAAAATAAACCAGACACGGAACCTCACCCATCCTTTATTTACACATCATCAAGCCAAAGATATGTTCTTTGATGATGACTGGTGTGACTGATTTAAACACTTCTGTTAGTGCCTTTTTGAAAATTAAAATCGGTGCTCTGTATTTGTGCGGAACACCCCTTATGCAGTTGGTAGATGATGAAAGGCGGAGAAGATCTCGCTTACAGGTAGAGCTCAGACTCCACAGTGCACTGTCAGGACCCGCTGCGGCCACCGACTCCTGCCCTGCTCCAGAGCCTCGGTTCCCCGCGCCAGCCCGAGCCTCACCTGGAAGAAACCACGTACAGTGCCTCCGAGCAACACGCTCGCTTGTCCACACTCGCCTTACTTAGCCCCTCCCGTCCCTGCCTTTCCTCTCCTCCTCACCAAAAGAACACTCACCCTTAAACTTGGCTGAGCCTCTTTCTCTGTACAATCTTCGCCCTCAGTGGAGTGACTCCTTCCTCCCCACGGAGGCCAACAGCACAGGGCGGTGTAAGCGTTTATGTGAGCACTTGAATTCCTGCTGCAGTCTACACTCGGGCAGGGTGGAGACCACATGCTTCACATCCGCCTCTGTCCCAGTGCTCACCTCACGGTAAATACTTGGTGAATTAAATCAGACCTTCTTAGACTTAGGGAAAAGTACCAAGTCAGAGACATTGGAGTAAATGTGCCAGTGTTATGGAATGCCGACAGGATGGATGTGGTCCTCGTTCTGATGAGGACAGTGAGCTTGAAGGAGAACGAGGAAGCTAAGGTGTGTGTGTGTTCTCCCCGGGGACCTGTCCTTTCAGTGTGTGTGAGACCCTGTTGCCAGCTCCAACTCTGAGGAAGACATGGGATGGTAAGCCGTAAAGTAGAGGGTGTTCTTTATAACCCTGTTTTCTGAACTGTTTTTCCACTGACAGTAAAAGCAATCTTCTAAGAAATTGTTCCGTTGCAGAGAGACCACCCCGGAGCTCCCGGACCCTTCAGTGTTTCGGCATCAGTCTTGTGACAAAATGATTGGCTGCTGTCTTTCCCTCAAGGTCCTGCTGCAATAAGCCCCTGTAAAGGAACCAGCTCCCCCCTACATTCTGCCAGCTGCCCAGGGAATCACTGAACACTAAGGAAATGAGCTCCCAGTGTGTGAACTCAGCACCTCAGACTGACTGTATTTTTATATCAGGTGAAAATTTACCAAAAAAAGTTAAAGCAACCTTGATTCTGTCTACATGGCATTACCAAGGACAACGCTAAGTACTTGTGTGTTTTGGGGGCCTGTGCACGGGGAACACAGTCCAGCTGGCGATTACTCAGAAGGCTCAACCTTTCCCCTCTTCTTTCGGCAGGCCACCTGAGCAACTTCTTGTTTCTGGCGCACAAACAAGGCTGCCAGCTGTTTTCTCTGCCAAGTTCAAGGGTACTTTGGAACATAGCTTGTATTATTATTTTTAAACAAACGAAAAAGGACTTAGGTGCTTGTAATGATCTATTCTGAGACAAAGAGAATACCGACCATGGCCAACACCCAGACCAACATGTTTCCAACAGTGAATATTTTTAAATTATTAGACTTATGTTCTGGTAACTCAGAAATTCAAAAGGAATATATATATTTTAAAAAGACAGAGATGGTATGACTTTAGGTGGTGGACACACAGTGCACATATACAGATCTAGTATCATAGAAATCTACACTAGAAATCTATATGATCTTATTAACCAGTGGCACCCAATAAATTTAAGAAAGAAGACATTATATAATATTTTAAGCTTCCAAGTTCTTCATAGTCATTATTAAGGTTTTTCCAGTTTAGAAGGCAAGATTCCTATAGACATATAAACTAAAACAATAAACACATCTAATTCTTGATGGGGACAGACAGGGACATATTTCCACATTAGGTTGGACAGTGGGGCACAGGGAAGCACTGTTCTCTGCAGACGGTGTGATTTCACAGAGGGACACAACAGATCCTTCATGTCAGTGAAACCGGTCAATCTGCTCTGCAGTCGCTGTGACAGCAGCGCCGCCACCACCAAGTGAAAGGCCGAGAGAACAAACTTGCATTTCCTCAGCTGCCTCCTCTGTCAGCCCCCACATGCCTGCTGCGCCTCCTTGTTCAGTCCACTCTGCACAGACCCTGGCATCCGACCTCGGAGCGCAGCATGGGGTCCAGTCCCTGCTCTCCCTGTGTGGGCCCTAGGCTTTCCTTATGTCACGTTGTTTTGCGCCAAGTAACACAAGGGACAAAGTATAAACCTCATCCAAAACAGTGTTTTGAAATGTTTCGACCACGAGCCTCGGTAAGAAATGAACTGACACTGTGACCCACTCTACGCGTGGGCAGGTTTCCGAATATAGGCTCATGAACACGTTACACTGAACGATACTCACCCTAACCGTGAGCGGTCATTCTGATCATTTTTCTTCTACTTGATTTCATTTTCTCAATGCTGGTTTTTGCCCACTAAATTGATTTCACAATCCATTGATGAGTCCTGGCCCATAGTTTAAAACACAGTGATGCGCAACACACAGTGACACGTGCAGCTCTATTTCTTAAGGTAATCAATTTGAAATGGTAAAAGTCTAAGAAACAAACTTAAATTTCAGTAGCAATATCAAGGTTTCTTTTCCCAGGCACACACCAAACGCGAAGTGTTGGAAGTGACTCTGCGGAGCGGGTGGACGTGTGAGTCGCGAGCGGCGGAGCGCAGATCAACAGGGCAAAGGCTGCGCAGGAGCCTGCGCGTGCGCAGTGTGAAGGCGCTCACCAGAGCCCGGCAGCCTGCACGGCGGCCGCGGACAATGTCACCTCAGCACCGCCAAGGTGCCCCCTCGTTCTCCTTCTGCTGAAAGAAATCATTAGAAGACTCTTGGGGTTGAGAAGAACCTTAAATGTCAAACTGTTCTCTTCTGCCAGGTGACAAAAGTAGATCAGCATTTCTTTTGAAAATCTGAGCCCTCGTTTGTTCCTGTCCAAGAGTTAACTTCAAGTAGAAGGAGGGTAAAAAAAAGACTCACTAAATCATTATTCCATTTCCTCTTTTTTAAAAACAATTACTAGAATTTTATTAGCCAAGGGAGAGCAATTGCAAGAGAAATAACGAACAAAAAATACATCTTAGGACCCCTTAAGTACACCACACATTTACAATTTAAGTATTCTATTTTAAAAGACCACTATCCATCAGTTCATGAAATGTACCAACGTATATCACAGGCCCACTTGTCAACTCAATTAATGTCCACTGTCCTTTGGTTCAGGAGACTGTCCTGCGCATCTGATCTTGGTCTCCGTAATGGCATCAGAAAGGATGCTGTTGGTGGTTTAAGGCTAACACCTTTAAAGTTAACATGGCTCAGGAGGCAGGCGCTTTTCTTCAAGAAAACTTCTACTTGGGCTACACAGCTCTGCACACCTGCCCTCATCCACCTCCAGCGACAGCGACATCCATGCCACCAACAACCATGCTGAAGGGAGGGCCACGGCTCACGCAGCTGGTGAGGGAAGCATACCCCAGTCTACTTAGGAATGGGTTCTGTGGCCTCTCTCCTGGCCGAGAGCTTGTCACGTGACACTTGTGGGGTCCTCTTGGATTTCCGGCAATTCCCACGCTCTGTAAGTTCAGAAAGTACTTTCGAGCAGGCAGTGACACCCACACCCAGTGGGACACACCTCCTGTGTCCGAAACCACTCCATCATGTGGCTGGTATGCCCCCCATGCCCGCAGGTCAGGCAGAAATTAGATGACCCTCGAACTGCCACGTGGCAGATGGCGCACTGGAACGTGAAGCCTTTGCAGATGGTGCACTGCGTGCCACGAACCTCGCTCCGGCAGTGGCTGCAGTACACGCCGAACTCTGGAAGTGGTTGGAGATGGCCAAAACAAGAGACACGTGAGTTTAGTTCTGCAAAAGCAAACTGGGCATTGTCAGCTAAGACAGATGAACACACCTTAGGTGTCTGCAGTATCCCATTAGGCCAATGATTTTCAATGTTCTCTTTTTAATGAGCAGAACACCTTCTTTTCCTGTCTCATTAAGTGCTATAAAGAGGAGCTGCTGTCCCTGCGCGGCAGGGTGCCAAAGCGGGCACGGCGGGTGCCTGGCTCGCACAGATCCTGGTCAAAGCCCCAGCGCCTGCAGCGTCCCATTCCTCTTACCCCCTCAACTGCTGCAGGGGCCTGACACACAGAAGGTGATAAACAAGTGTGTGTTGAAAGAGCTGAAAGACGTGGTAACACTCAGATGAGAGCTAGTTGGTCTTCCTATCGCTTTCCTACCTGCCTGCCGATAACCAAGCAGCAGGTCAGGACCCACCATGCCCCGCACCACCGTTGGGGAAGGTGCCAGGACCAGTCTTCTGTGGCTGGTCCCCAGCCTCCTGGAAGACACCCTGAGGGCTGATCCCAGCCCCACCCATCCCATCCCTGCCTCCAGTGCAAACCTTCACCTGTGCTCTCTATGCTCTGCTCAGGAGAAGCGGGGGCAGGGCGGGTGGGCACTGTGTCCCATCACTGCCTCCATACTGTCCCTTTTCTTCTTGAGGCTAATGCCACTTGGCTTTACCAGCCTTTCCTCTTTTTCTCAGCTGTCACCTACTGATGACACTTCCAAACACTGAAAACTTCTCTTGGTTATCAATCTTCTCACCGCCTTAATTTTTGGCATGATCCTGGAGGTTTCAAAGTTCATGCCTCCAACCCTCTGCACCCCGGACCTCTCAGGTCACTGCCCTCTCACCTCTAGTCTACCGCCTTCACTTTTGTCCCATCAGCCCCCTTCTGGTGGCACTTTCCCCTTAGGTGGTAGCCGGAATTATATGGTCCTACTTTGTAATCACTTTTTGGCAAATACGCTCAACGCCTTTGCCCTTCTCTGCCTCCACAGTACCACCTGATTAAACCTGCGCCTGGCTGGCCCCTATCGCCTGCCTGCTCATCTGCCCTGGACTGGTCCTGAAAGAAGGCCCACCATCACGGTGTGTGTCTCACAGCGCTGTGCAGTGGTCTGACTCTGTGTCTCTCCCACTCCCTAGGCAGCCACTTCGTACCCCGGCCACATTCCAAGGCCACATTCCAAAAAACACCTCCCTCACACCCATGCTCCCCTCTGGCACCTGATGGCCCCTCCTCTCACTTCCCTGAGAGAACAAAAGCCTTCCAAGAGGGGCCCCTTCATCCCTCTGCTACCAAATCTTCAGGTCTCCCTCGGTTTGTCCCTCTTGTCTTACTTTAACAGGTAGTTCCTCTGCTTCAGGACAACTGGCCATCATAAAAACACCAACAAATACTTTTTAAATACACAGTCACTTCAGAGAAAATTTTATAGTAGTCCTAGTGAAGGTAAACTGTGACCCACATTAGACTGGCTTGATAACTGTGGTTTAACAATAGCTATGCCTGTTAGCAACACACACACAACTTTGTCGTGAAATACTCTATACACTATGTCGCATTACCAAAGCCAGCATTGCTTTCCACCCCCACCACTCCCGAGGAAAAGCCTTTCAACTCATTTAACTGTTTCTTTTGTTTTCAACCCATTTAACTGTTTCTTTTGTTTTTACCTCCCCGTCTCTAGACAACCTGCTTACAAAACTACTTCTTAGTTCTCACATTTAAGCATTATCTGCCGACTTTCTGCGGTGGAAGTGCTCTCACTCCCCGGCCCTCCAACCACACACACACCATCTGTCCCTCATCTTCCCCAGACAGCTCTGTTACCGCTTGATTGGACCGCTGTTCTGTTTTCTCGTTATTCATCTAGGTGAGTGTTATTCAAGCCGTGTACCGTGACAACTCCCCCTGTCTTGCACATTTTATCTTTCTTGGAGTTGGTAACTGTCTTGTTTCATTCATCTGCTTAGTGTGCTGTGAATTATCAGTAATTCATCTCTAAACTCTCCCTTAAATACCTGAATCTTCTATAAAATAAAGACACTGAATGCTGAAATACACTAGATGTTTTTTCCAGTTTTCTCGTCTTGGAGACACCGCTCCAGAAACTCTGCACTGGACTGGTCTACCTCCTGGTCTCCCACGCAGCTGTCCCTTCACCATCACCCTGACTCCCTGGTTTCCTGGGTTGGATCCATTCCCCGTCTTTGAATAGGCCGTGCATTCACGTTCACACTCAATTGGTCCTTTGGGCACAGAATCCTAGGTTTGAGATCATTTTCCTGGAAATTCTGAAGGTACCACTGCTTTGTCATCTAGTTTCCAGTGTCTAGTTCACTGCTTCTGAGAAGGGTCCCTTGTGCATAACCTGTATTCTGTCTCTGGAAGCTTCTGGGGTCTTCTCTTTAACCTAGGTCTTTCTTCGCTCATCATGCTAGGTGCTGGGTAGGCCCTTTCAATCCGGAAATGCCTTTTCCTTTCTCTGGTGAATGAACCTCCAGTTTTCTGCCAGGGTAGAGGAAGGGTAGGGACCTGCTCTGCAAACCAGTAGCAGGGACCTGGGACCCTGCAAAGGCTACCAAACAATACTCCAGTTTTCAATCTCACCTTTGTGCCACTTCCTGAGGTAACAGGTACCCCTAATTCCTGAGTCATCTGGAGGTCCTGCCATGTGTCTTATTGTTTTTCCGGTTGCCAGTTTGGGGTTCAGCTCTCTCAGGCCCTATAAAATCAGCTACCACTTATGTATCTACCTCCCAGGCGCTGAGTTTTATTGCCAACATTACACCTCCTTGCACGGTTATGCCTTATCAGAAAAGCTCTACACAGACACTTAAAGGAGAGGGAAATCAATGTGTTCAGCCCACCCTCTTTAGCAGTCTTTCATCTCACCCTTTAAAAACCATCTCTTCTCTTAGCTTCTTTCATACCACAGTTTTGATCATTGGTGACTCATTCTTTTTTTTTTAAGATTTTTTATTTACTTATTTTAGAGAGGGGGAGGAGGGAGAAAAAAATGAGAGAAAAACATCTAAGAGAGAAACATCAATCGGTTGCCTCTCGAATGCACCCTGACTGGGATCCGAACTCACAACCCAGATACATGCCCTGAGAATCGAACTGGTGACCTTTTGCTTTGTGGGATGATGCCTAGCCAACCGAGCCACACAGGACAGGGCAGTGACTCCTTCTAAGTCCCTGTTTCTGGTTCTTCTTCCAAGCCTCAAGTTCCATGTTCCAGTTTCCTCTCAAGGCCCAGGATGGGTGGCTGTCTTATTTGCTCTCCCATACTCTTCCTCCCTACCACCAGCGCCCAGGTAAATGCACCCATTCTCACAGCTTAAATACTATTTATGTGCTGAAGATTCCCAAATTCCTAATTCTAGTCCCAATCTCTCCCTTGAACTCCAAATTCACATCTGACTGCCTACACGACTTCTACAGTCTGTGACATCTCACACATCATGTCTGTCTGTCCCACACTGAGCTCTCAGTTTTCTTCCAGTCTTTTCTATTTTAGAACACGGCACCACCATCTACCCAGTTGCTTAAGCTGAACACCTAGGAGTCATCTCAGCTTTGTCTTTTTTCCTCAGTCCCACACTGAACTTGTCTATAAGACATACTGAGTCTACCTCTAACATCTATTTTAATCCATCCAACGCTCCCCACTGCCATTGGTATCACCCCTACACTGGGCCATCATCGGTCTCTCTTTGACAGCTCGAACAGTCTTCAAACAGTCTTCCTACCTCTGCCTCTGCTCCTCCAATCTTTTCTTTATGTAACAAAGTGATCCTCTTAAAATGGAAACCGGAGCAAGTAATTTCTTAATGCCCTTTGAAGCTTACCACTGGACTTAGGATACAATCCAAATTCATTTCTTAGAAGTTCCTAATTATCCTACTAATCTTTTTATTTACAAATACAATACAGATTATAGTTATAATATAATTATCTAATTTTAATGTTATACCACTCTTCTCAATCACTGCATTCTTGCCACACTAGGCATCCTTCGCTTGTTCGAAATGACAAGTCACTCCTCCCACAGGCCTGCTCCCTCTGCCTGGAGGCCCCTCCTGCTGCCTCTGCACAGACAGCTCCTTACCCTTCAGACCTCAGCAACATCCGGACAGGCCTTCACAATACACCTCTACGCGGCTTCTGAACTTTGCCCTCCCTGCTCTCCCTGCCTCCACATCCTTTCTGTTTGCTATTAAATACTGATCACAAGTTTTAACTATTTAATTTCTCTCCCCCACCAGTCTGTGAGCCCCATGAAGAGAAAAAAATGTGTTAGCACTGTGCCTAAGAGGAATCTGATAGATATTAGCTGAATAAATGAATAAATATCACGACTTCCAATCAATATCTGAGTATTGTAGAGAAAACTACTTCTGTTAACAATTAAAATTTACTCTTGTCATGAAATGTAAGGATTTTCAGAAGCTTAAAACAAACTCAAAATGCTTCAGAAATTTCTGCATATAAACAAGAAACTAAAACTTCACTCCAAGTCTTATGGACGAGGTAAATTACAGAAGCTTTCAGGTGATGGTGGGAAAAGGAAAATCTGCATGCTCACCGATGCCTTTGTGGGGGTCAGGGGGACAGGAAACAAACTTCAGCACTTCGGCTCGCTTCTCCCTCAGACCCCAGCGATAGAGGATTTCTCCATAGCACTTCTTAAAGTCATCAAATTGCTGGGTATTGGCGGGGTCCAGGAGCCTAGATAAAATTCAAGATTTCCTGTCAGTTCCTTCAAGAAAACATAAGTTTAGTCCTTGTTGGTGTGGCTCAGTGGATTGAGTGCCAGGTGCCTGAGAACCAACGGTCACTGGTTCGATCCCCAGTCAGGGCACAGGCCTGGGCTGCAGGTCGGGACCCCAGCAGGGGTGGTGCGAGAGGCAATCACACATTGATGTTTCTCTCCCTTTCTTTCTCCCTCCTTTCCCCTCTCTCTAAAAATAAATAAATAATTTTTTTAAAAAAGCTTAATACCAAATGGCACTTTATATACCTTTTTAAATGCAAGAGTCCAATTTGGGAGAATCTAAGCACTAGGAAATGGCAGCTGTCACCTGGGAAGGCGGTTACCTTTTATTTTTATCATGCTGGTCCCGTTCTCGCTCACGAGGGTCACTGTAGGTCAGACTCCCAAAGCGCATTTCTTCTGGTGAAGACTCTCCCCACGGTGAAGATATGTGTTCTATCTCTCTCCCTGCTAAAGAAAATCAAATGGGAAGGGAAAATGAAAATCAGAGGTGGTGTGAAAATATCTAAAAACTCTCATAAAGCAGTGCGTGTCCAATTTATTCCCCAGGAGAAAAATAAGCTAAGTTGAAGATCCTGAGAAATATAACTAAACAGAACCTTTTCCTAGCGTAACCTTTTTGTCTAGGTACTTATTATTAAGGTAATCTGATAATTAAGTACACACATAATGATTAAGCAAACTATGGGATAGTGATATAGTAGCATATTAGGCAGTCATTGTTTATAAAGACTTTTTAAATTTAATTTTTCTTGTATTGTTTTCTACTACCTTTCAGTCCCCTTAACCCCACCCCTGCTCCCAGCAGTCATCACACTGTCGTCCATGTCTGTGAGGCCTTTTCCCTTTTTGCTCCATCCCTCCACCCTCACCTTCCCCCAGACCACTAGCTGTGAGCCTGCTCTCCATCTATGAGTTTGTCCCCACTTTCCTCGTTAGTTCAGTTTGTTTGTTAGATTCTATGTATGAGTGAAGTCATGGCATTTGTCTCTCTCTGACTGGCTTATTTCCCTGAGCATAATGTTCTCGAGGTCAATCTATACTATTGCAAGGGCTAAAATTTTCTTTTTTTCCAGCCGAGTAGTATTCTATTGTGTAAATGTCCCATAGCTGTTTTATCCACTCTTTACCGATGGGCACTTGGGTTGCTTCAGATCTTGGAGATTGTAAATAACACTGCTATGAACATAGGGGTGCTTATGCTCCTCTGAAGTAGTGTTTTGGGTTCCTTCAGATATATTCCCAGAAGCTGGATCACTGGGTCAAAAGGTAGATTCATTTTAAATTTCTTGAGGTATCTCCACACTGCTTTCCACAGTGGTTGCACCAGTCTGCATTCCCACCAACAGTGCAAAAGGGTCCCCCTTTCTCCACATCCTCGTCAGCACTTGTTTCTTGATTTATTGATGATAGCCATTCTGGCAGGTGTGAGATGGTATCTCATTGTGCGTTTCTCTGATGATTAGTGACATTGAGCATCTTTCATAGGTCTTTTGGCCATCTGTACATCCTCTTTGGATAAGTCCTTTGCTCATTTTTAAATTGGGTGGGGGGTTTTGTTGGTGTTGAGTTTTGTAAGTTCTTTATAGATTGTGGGTATTAACCCCTTATCAGATATATCAGCGAATATGTTCTCCCATTCCCTGGGTTATCTTTTTGTTTTGTTGATGATTTCCTGTGCTGTGCAAAAACTTTTTAGTTTGATGTAGTCCCATTTATTTATTTTGTCTTTTGTTTTCCTTGCCTGGAGAAATATATCCAATAAAATATTGCTATAAGCAGTGTCTGAGATTTTGCTGCCTAAGTTTTTTTCTACAATTTTTATGGTTCCGGGTCTAACATTTAAGTCTTTGATCCATTTTAAATTTATTTTGTATGATATAAGGTGTTATAGTTTCATTTTGTGCACATATCTGTCCAATTTTCCCAACACCATTTATTGAATAAACTATCTTTAGCTCATTGTATGTGCTTACTTCCTCTGTTAAATATTACTTGACTGTAAAGGTATAAGTTTATTTCTGGGCTCTCTATTCTGTTCCATTAATCTATGTGTCTGTTTTTATGTCAGTACCAAGCTGTTTTGATTACTATGACTTTACAGGATATTTTAACATTAGCTAGTGTGTGTGATTCCTCCAACTTTGTTCTTCTTTCTCAGGATTAAGCAAATTATGGTATAGTTATATACTAGCAAATTAGGCAGTCATTATTTATAATGACTTTTTAAGTGACATGAGAAAATGCTCATGGTAAAATTAAAAGCAGAACAGGAAATCACATATACAGAATGGGCCCTCCTCCACCCTACATACACCAAGACTGGAAGAAAATGTTCTGGAATGTTAACAGATGTTATTTCTAGGTGGAGCAATAAATGATTACCATTGTCTTCTCTAACATGTTCTGCTGTGTTTTTTCCTTCACTGTGCATGTATTACTTTTACAATCAGGAAAATGGAGATCATCTTTAAAAAGAAATTTTAAAAGTCCAGAAAACACAAACACTCATTAAATAGATCTTTCTGGCCAGCTGGCATCAGACTCTGCTTTACTCCTCGATGCTGAAAGAGGACATAAAACGAAGTGGTAGACATCCTTGGCAGAGGCACGTGTGATGGAAGAAGGATAGAGCTAGGATTTTGGGGTGAAGGCTGGGAAGTCTCACTGTCAGTGTCTCAAGGTCATGGGATGTAAAGGCAGAAAGGCAACCAGACAGGCAGAAAGACCTTCCATAAACTGGCCTGTTCAAACATGAAAGTCCAGGTCTTGCTGACTACAGTATTGCCATCCTACTAAATTTAAAGAAAAATGACAAAGAAAAAAAAATGGAGACTATCCACCAACTAAAGATTATGTATTATTAGCCATTCACATGCAGCTTTTCAAGAACTAAACATCCAGCGTGGGCTAAGTCAGTTCCATACCAACCTATGTTCCATCCACCAGTGTTGAGCCCTGGGTCTGACATGCTGGAGCAGGAACCAGAGGAGGTAAAGCTGGGCTGCGGAACAAACAGGAGCAGCATCAGAATACCATTCTCCATGGAAGTTTACCGTTAGGAAAAGTCAGACCCAAGCCAGAAAACCACAAGCTTACGTATCGACTATGGGACACCACCAGATTAGACGAACGACTGGGAAAAGGTCCCAAAGGGTTTGGTATTCCCTGAAGCCGAGACTGGGCTTCAAACACGCTGCAGAGCATAGCCAGCGTCTGCACATCCCGGAGCTGGCAGTAATGAGCCAACCTGCGAAATAAGGTGAGAGCAGAAAAAACAAGTCAAGAGAAGAGATGGAGGGAGGGTACTATCACAATCATGGCAGGCTGTCACCTTAGGACTAGAGAAGAAAAGTTGCTTACTTCATCCTCGAAAACCCCTCTCAGGTACCAGGGCTCTCTATAGATCCAGAGGCTTGATCTACTTTGATTTTGGCTAAATTTGCTTTGGAATAGAATACATCAAAGTCATACAAATTACCTAGAAAACGAATCTGAAAGCTTCTGGCATAGACTCAGACTTGAACATAGCTTCTCCCAGAACTAAGGAGACTGAACTAACATCTGACTGAGGCCATGCACGCTCTCTCCCAAGCCCCAAGCTCCAAGGCAGAATCACAATGCTTCCTAGAGGCTCCTCCACACTCCATTCATACAACCTAAAGCTACATGATGGTGCTCAGAGAACACTGCATTGCCATGGTATGGTGAGCAGGCAACAGACTCAGGAGGTATGGATGAGGAGTATGAGCTATTAAATAAGAACAACGAGGAATAGTTTCACCTTTTAGGTACTTACATCCCCTTTGCTCCTTTTAGGACCACTACGCTAGAATGCAAGGTAGGGACCAAAAAGACTTGGCCTTTGTGATGGAATAATATTGATACTTTTCCTATCAAGCACTGTCTAATATTTCTTAAGGTATTTCACACCCCCTATCTTATGCGAGCCTCACGTGAAGTGTGTAGAACAAGCATTATCACCCCTGAGTCACTCTGAGGAAACTGAAGAGTGAGCACACGATGTCCCAGGTCTGGCTTCGACCAGCAAGGAAAGCAAAGCTTCCCCTGAAAAAGGCAGAGCTTTTCTGCTTCTCTGTCAGGACCTGGGCCTCGCTGTTAGGGAGATTCACGTGGCTGACCTGGCTGTAAATCTTTTTGCACATTATATTTCCAGTGTGCCTATTTCAGTGCAATAAGTCAAATACAAATTCCATGTTTTCATACACTGTCTAACAGGTGAAAGCATTGCGGCCTTTGGAGAACATAAAAGCCAACATGCGATTCTCTAATGTACTCTCAGGGACAAAACTCTAGAGCACCCGAGAAATGCACCATCTCAAGTGCTCACACTCCTGAGTTCGGACTGATACAACTTATGGCAAGGCATAAACAAGGACACATGAGTCTGAAATCCTTGTTACAGATGACAAATAGTGTACAGTTCCTGCTGCTATAAAAAGTTAGTTGGCATAGAAATTACTGTAGCTCAAAAAGGAAAGCTCTCTCTTCCACCTCTCATGTGTCAGGACACTGTACTTTCCTCTCAGACAATAGCTTTGTAAGTGCTGACAGACCTAATATTCCCATCGCTCATTTTCCTCGCTTTCAGCTCTCCAAACCTACAGTGACTCCAGCAGCTGTCGCCCGAATGGATGCCGAGCCCACGGTGTCTCCAAATCTGGATCAGACTTTGGACCAAGGCAAAGATCTGTAGCTACTGCAGCCAGCGACCAAACCTGGACAAATCAAAGAGAAACACCCACACTCAGACTGGTGAGGACAGGAACAGGAAGCGAGAAAGAACCCCACCACATGCACGCCCCCCTGCTGCTCTGAGAGCTGCAAACCGGGAGCTTCCCGGAGTGCAGGAGTGCAGCCCACTGCAGGCCCACCGAATCAGGAATGCACTTTTAACAAGGCCCTCAGGGGCCTGTAATACTGGGGAAACACTGGCCAAATAAACTCGGATTGAGCAAGCTTCAGAGAAATGACATTGCAACAACTTCGACAGGTTGTCTATTTAACCACTAACTCCCGTGACTTTTTCTGCTGCTTCATCAGTGAAATGGCAGGGAGGAAAAAGCACTCTGTGTCACATTAAAGACCTGTCCTTCTTTAGCAAATGCTGAAAAGCTGCTGCTTTCCTTACAAAAGTTTCAGTATACTCTCTGAAACTACAGAAAAACAGGCCAAGACAAAATAGACTCGGCTTTCTTTGTGTTGACACCAAATCTAAGGAATACCTCCCTCCAAACCTGAAATCTCATGGGGCCTAGTGTCATTAAGCAGAAACTAATGTGCTTTAAGTGTCTATTAAACCTGAGATGTAGAGGAAGTCACAGTTGCACCTGCACCTTGGTGCTGTTCAGCCCACTCCCGCTCCTGGCTCACTGCAGTTCTCTCTCTTTGAGGAACAAGTCAGTCAGGAAGCCGCGCCGCAGCCATGGCTTTGAAAGATACCGGAAAGACATCCGTGGAACCAGAGGTGGCGATTCACCAAATTAGAATTACTCTAACCAGCCGGAACGTAAAGTCTTTGGAGAAGGTGTGTGCTGGTTTGATCAGAGGTGCAAAGGAAAAGAATCTCAAAGTGAAAGGACCAGTTCGAATGCCTACCAAGACACTGAGAATCACTACAAGAAAAACTCCCTGTGGGGAGGGTTCTAAGACTTGGGATCGATTTCAGATGAGGATCCACAAGCGACTCATTGACTTGCACAGCCCTTCTGAGATTGTTAAGCAGATTACTTCCATCAGTATTGACCCAGGGGTTGAGGCTGAAGTCACCACTGCAGATGCCTAAATCATTCTTTTTAATAAATTGACTATCAGTTGTTAAAAAAAACAAAAACCCTGAGATGTAGCACACGCTAAATGTATTATGTCATCAACAGAGCCCACTCCCCTCCACAGCTTTATTTTATTTTTTATTTTATTTATTTATTTTTGGAGAGAGGTGAAGGGAGGGGGAAAGAGAAGAAGAGAAACATCAGTTGCCTCTTGCACACCCCCAACCAGGGACCTGGCCCACAACCCAGACATGTGCCCTGACTGGGAAACAAACCAGTGACCTTTTGGTTCGCAGGCCAGCACTCAATCCACTGAGCCGCACCAGCCAGGGCCCCTCCACACCTTTAAAAATGGAATACGCTTTCGGGAACTCTTAGTAGTAACACATCATTGTGTACCTACTACTTGGAAAACACCACATTAGACTCTGTAAGAGACTTGAAAAGGGAAATACAGACTCTAAACAAGGAGTTTAAAATCTAAGAAAAAAGAATGAGCAAATAAAAATACTGAGAAACAGTCGGAGAAACATATCAGGTGTGTAAAAAATTAGTTATGTGGCATCAGTGTTGTTAAAGCACACAAGTACTGGTGGCAAATGAGAAGCCAGAGGTCATGCTCACGTTCACCTCTAATAAGTGACTCACGTGCACGGCTGCTGAAAGGGACAGGACAGGGTATCTACTGCCCTGGCTGACAACTTAGATGTGCTATTTCCTCTCTTACAACCCGCACTTCCTAAGAGCTTCGGTAGAGATGGCTGACGCCTAGGCTTATTTCTACAACTCATTGCAAAATAGTAGGCACATCATTGCCAACATGTGGATGAAGAATGTAAAATTTTTTTTCAGCCATTTGCATCAATGTCACATCTGTCCCATATGAAACAGTGCCATACCGCAAATCATGAAGATAATTGTGAGAACAGCAGTCGTAGCTGCACCATGTATTGGGCAGTTACCATCCATTAGGGCCTTAGAAGTGTTGTTCTTACTTTAGAGTCGAGGAGGATGAGGGGCTGCCTGGAATCACATAACAAAAAAGTAACAGAGCCCGGGTTTAAACTCAGGTCTGTCTAAATTCAAGGGAAGGGTCTTCTCACCATACCTCACACTAGCCTGACTCTCCAATTCAATTTAATAAAAACTTAAACAACAAAGCAAAGCACTTTAGGATGTAATTTTTCCTCAGAGAATGTTTTTCAGAACATGAACGTTGGGTCTGCCTCAGCACTGCATTTACCAGTCTCCTCACCAGCCCTATGAGGTCATCATTCTTGCGGTTCCCACTTCACAAACAGTATACAGAGGCTGCGGGAGCCTGAAATAATCTGCCCAGGATCACAGCACCGGGGTACTGAGCTGGACCTACGCATCCTGTTGCACATTCCCCAATATTCCTATGACTTTATTTTGCTTCTTAGTGTCTGCAGAACTTTGGGTGGCTGGGTCCTTACAGAAATAGATCATATTCATGACTTCAAATTTCACCTAATAGGGTTTGAGCAAAAACTTGGCAGTACTTATTAAGAGACAAATGGAAACCCTGGGAATTTTTTACAAACAGAAATCAATGGAAGGCCTCGGCTCAAGTCGTCTGGAGGGTTAGAAGGGGAAAAAACTGAGTGAACGGGGAAACAGCTAGCAGTTGCCATGCTCCATCTAACCCTCACTCTAAAGACTCAAGGGCAGCAGACACGGAGAGCGGATTAGTGGTCTCCTGGGGCTGGGGCCCCAAAGGAGGGACTGAGAACTAAGGGGTGCGGGGTGTCTTTTTAAAGCAATGAAAACGTTCTAAAAGTATTTGTGGCAATGGTCGCAAAACTCTGTGAATACACTAAAAGCCATTGGATGGTGCATTTTAAATGGGTGAATTTGTATGGTATATGGGCTATATCTCAATAAAGCTGTTAAAAAACAATGTAGAAGCAGTTTGCTTTAATACACCGATATATTCCTACAAAAACGAAGATTTAAATTTCTGTGAGATCACATATTTTAAAACTGAACATGTCTATTCTAAGGGAATGTTTTTGTAAACTTGTTAGGAAATGAAGCATTTTTTAAAGGAAAATAAAAAAGAAGTGAGAGTACAAAGGGTAAAGATACTGACACCCAAATTTAGGTATGTAACAACCACCATGGTACCGAAAAGAAGAGAGATGCAATAAAAAACACTTAGTAAATACTTTAGGGCCCTCTGGACTAAGCACTGATAGGAAAAGCATCCAAGGGGCTCAGAGAGCTGCTCTACCCTGCAGTTTGGCCAAGAAAATGGGCGAGAAACTACAAAACAGGAGACACATCCTGAAATGTTCCTAAATCGTAACTATACAGTGAAAACCACCCGCCGAAAAGGAAAACCCGGACCTCCAGCAAAAGGAACGGACAGTACCTGGACAAGATCCTTCCTTCCAACAAGCAAGGCAGAAGTAGCATTCTTCTGACATGTTTCTTGAATATCATTTACATTTAATCTGAAATTTAAAAAGAATTAAAAGGTTTCTTTTAAAATCAAAATAATAATTATTTCTAGTCGAACTTCCTAAATCAATTATTCCTGCTTTGACCAACAGATAAAAAACTGCCTCTTTGGTTGTCACTCAAAATGTTTTATTTGTATTGGCCTGAAGATACCTCTATACGTAACATGAAGAAAATGCCTAACTACCAGCCAATGCTGTGTGTGGGTTCAGCCGGGGAGGGTGGAATCACTCACTCTTTGAAGCCAGGAGAGGCGGCCAGACTCAAAAACCAATATGCCAACCCGCTTTTCTGTGGAGTTCCCCAGGCTTGAGGGTTGAGTAAAAATGGACTGACATACATACAGTAGCTTGGTTTCTAACACAAAGAATAGTTTGCTGTGTGTATACTACACAGTAAGTCTGGCACTTTTTGTTATGTGTTCCAGTTCAAGAAAAAGGGGAACCGCAGGCCAGCCTCTTTGTGCTCATCACTCACTTCCCAACTCCCTTCAACCACAGTGGCTCTGCTTTACCCATTTTACTGACTGGGCCTTGGGAAGCAGACTTCTGAGGCTGTTCCCGAGATTTCTGCCCCCTGCCACAGTACCTTTTATAAATCCCTCCCTCTAAATGTGGGCAAGGCCAGTGACTACTGATGGAATGTTGCTCCCATGACTAGGTTACAATTAATCAGTCTTCAAATCTGTCAACAGGGCGATTACCCTGAGTGAGCCTGACCTAACCAGGTGACACCGTAGAAAGAAGGTGGAGTGATGCTCCTGCTGGTCCCCAAGAAGATGAAATTCTCCTAGTTCAATGGCTGCAAGAAACCGAGTTCTGTAACAACCCGAACAAGCTGGAAGAGGACCCTGAGCATTAGATAAGCGTACTGCCTGCTCGACTCCATGGTTTCGGCCTGGGGAGACCTGAGCAAGGACCCCTCGAGGCCACGCCCAAACTCCTGACCCACGGAAACTGTGAGACAAGGCTCGCTGTTTTTACCCACTAGGTCCGTGGTCATTTGTCATGCAGCAATGGAAAGCTAACTCACTGGGCTTCTCCTAAAACTACTTTTGAAGAAAGAGTTCCAATACTTAAACAAAACACAACAAAACTTTGACAATCCTGACTAAATGATAGGCATGGCACACCTGAAAGTGTGAACTTACATGTATAGTTCCCCCAATGCCTTGTGAACAGGAAGAAGGCACGCGATATCCTGGATGATGACTTTCCCGGCAGCCTTGATTGGTCGATTGCCTGAGTCTGATCCTTCACGCTTGCTTTTCCATCTCCTCGATTTCTGGGGGAGATGACAAGATATAACTAATGGGGACTTTGCTGAGTGGAAACCTACAGCTGCAGAGCACATCATAGTTGGGTCACTGGCAATTTGCAGAGACTTTGCATTACATCATGCCCACAATTACATGAATCAGCATCTGTAGGAAACAAAAGGATAACAGAGGGCATTGAGCTCTTGGTCCCAAAGCCTAACAGGAAAGCAAGCACCTGCGGCAGAACCAGGTACATTCTGTGGGTGCTCAACAACACACATCCTGAAGCCAGGATTGTAAAAATAAAGACGAAAAAGAACAGCAGGTAAATAAGTTAGTAAAGACCACAAAAATGTGGGAGAACAACTTTCAAGGTTAGGTTCAAAGTTCTTGCTTGAAACTAATCTAAGGGTTTTTTTCCTTCTAAAAACGTTTTAATAGATGTAGTGTGGGCTCTGCAAGCTTTCATCTATGGTGGGCAGACAGAAGAACTTAGTAGCTCAAAGAGAATTATCCTGTTTTTCCTAGCAGACTTGAATTATTTCTAAAGTAATTATTTTATGTGTCAAAAAATACTTGAGCAGAGGGAGGTGGGTAATGGACATGGAAGACCATGAGCAATTATCGTATTCCCCCAGAGCTCACCTACAAATGGCTACACAGCAGCCCATATGTGGGAAATGAGAGCTATCTTAGAGAATGGAAATTATTAGAGTAGCACCATCTGGTATCTTTGAAATGACAACCAGCCAAGGGAGTGGTATTCTCTTTTATTTTATTGCCAGAAATTAAAAGGGGGCCACCAGAGTGACTCAGCTGAGGGAGGAGACGGGTTTGTTCACACAAGATGAAAAGGAGCCAGTGGAAGGGCCTGCCATTGGGGTCCAAAACCCAAGTTACAGGTCTTCGCCACCTGCGCTGGTTCAAGGTAACCCTAGGCAAATCACTCGTTTGCTGTGAATTTAGTCTCAGGTCGCTCTCTCTTCGTTCACTGAAAACACATGGCTCAGAGGAGCTGCTGCTCCCGTCTCCCGAGGTTAACGAGGGGCAGTGGAAAGGAAAGTGCACACGGTAACCTGAAAAAGTGCCGTTTTAAAATCTGTAACTTTTATGAATGTGTATGAACCTCCAGAGTTTTAGATTTGCTGCTTACTTAGATGACTCACAAATTCATCTTCCACAGTGATTTTTATATAATCACTCTTCCACACATTAGAGACGGTCCATATTCAGACGTCTCTGACCCCCGATGTCCCATCTAACCCCGAAGTGGCCCGAGGCATGTCACTCCTCACAGGGTCAGCCAGTGTTATGGAACCCACCAAATCCAGGACACCTGGGCTTAGTTCAAGGAAGGCAAGTGAAGAAGTTAACTGAAATATTTGAACTGCTTATCGTAATTGGTAAATACATATGCTTCATTATCAATTTAGACCTTAACTCATTTGCTCTTAAGAAGCAGTTGTTACCAATGACTATTTACTATTTATCTATACACAAGACATTATTCTGCAATATAAGATGAAGCTTAATCTATTATTGTGGGGTAGCCCTTCAATTCTCTGCTAGCCCTGATTATTTTTTAAACTTGAATTATGTGCATACTCACAAAAAGCACTATCCTTTAAGCCATAAATATCCTGACGTGGATGCAAGTAAGGGGAGAGTGTGCTACAGCGCAAACAACCTGTCAGAATGGACTGGAGCCAGGCAGTGTTAACCAACACAGATGACACCGTCGTGTGCGCACTGGTATTACGGTATGACTGGTTTTAGTAGGGAGGGTAATTTGGCAGAGATGGGAACAGCAGTGTGGCTAACTAGAACAGGGAGGGTATAAGTACACACACTCGTTTCACTATGATTTTCATCCAGGTTTCCAAGAGTTTAAAAATTCCAGGAAATGACAAACCCAGAGGTCCCATATCACTGGTCATCTCACATGAGATTTAGGGTACTGGAGGAAGGAAGGAAGGGAGGGAGGGAGGGAGGGGGAAAGAAAAAAGAGAGGAGAGGGAGAGAAGGAAGGAAAGGGAGAGGAGAAGAGAGGAGAAGGGATCTACACTATAAAGACTCGACCAGGAAGGGCATGTGATCCATCTAAACAGTCTTCTGGGCTTCTAAAACACTGTTCCAGGTAGTCATTCTGGTTCTTTAGTACAAAGAGAAAATGAAAAGCACTTGAACAATTGAGCAATAAACTAGCCCTGTTTAACTAAAAAGGGGTAATAAACAGAGGCTCACAAGGGAGGGGGTTTATAGCTTTCAGGCCACAGTGAAAACCACCACAATACCCTGACTTTTTTAAGCAAACCCAATAAAAATATAATATTAAGACCCATGTGCTGAAAGTGGTTCATTTGCAAATAGCCTAGCTCATTTAAAAATGGTTTTCCTGGTAGACTTGAGTGATTTCTAAAGGTGATAATTTTTGAATGTCAAATATACTTGCACAGAGTGGGTAATGAACATGGAAGATCATGAGCAATTATCCTATTTCCCCAGAGCCTTACCTACAAATGGCTACACAGGCTCCCATATGCAGGAAATGAGAGATGTCTGGACACAAGTCCAGTGTACAGACACTTGACTTAGAATTTAAAGGCTTGCCTGCCATCAGTAACTTTAGCTCCTGCCACGCACTGCTTACTATGCGAGCATTAGCCTTCACTACAGCTCCCTTGCAAAAGAGCTATGGCCTCCATTACTCAAGGCCACACTCATAAGAGCTGAGATTCAAACACAGGCCGGTCAGGCTACTAAGCCCATATTTGTTAACCTGTTTTTAAGAGTATGATTTTAGATTAAAAGGAGAAAAAAATTAAGTCCTGACTAAGCTACCTGTAAATATGGAAATACCTTGGTCCATTTTTAAATGGATCCACTTCTGCATAGAAGGAGAACAGCATCTGATTCTAATGAGGCCTATCCTCTACAATTACTCACTTCTACAGTCACCTCTCTGCCAAGCACTGTAACTATCATGCTACGCCAGAGCGGCGTGCTGCAGATCGGCAGAGGCTTGCAGCTCCTGCAGCTAGGTGGCTTCACGCAGGGCACACCACACTCAGACCTAGGTGCTGCATTTCAGGCCAGGGTCAAGAGCCTGCGCCTCACTCTGTTTAATCACCTTTATGGATGGGTTGGGATTAGGTGCATTCACAGAGAAGACTCGGAGTCCAATGAGATGTGTTAGGACTCTGCCCCCACCTGCAGTCCTGGTTTACAGAGATCAGTAGAAACCAAGCAATATGAGTCATTAATAAGTACTTGATGAAACTGTAAAGATAGTGGTCTTGGACAACTATCTATGATTATCCTTCATTGGATTATGGGAAGCACAGTCTGCATTTCCTGGGACTTCCTTGTCAACTTCTTGAGAGACACCAGGCTTCTAGGTGCTTCTCTGTTTGACCTGTTTGATGCATAGGTGATGTTTTATGAAACCTGTTTATGAAAGGCTGCCTTCCAGCCTATAATAGGAGAAGTTTCCCCAACATAGGCTCACCTAATTATAGCCGTCACCAAGAATCAAACTATAAAAGCAATTATGGGACAGCAGTGGTCATTCATTTAATCCAGCAAGAAGTACTTTATCAAACACCTTTAAGCAGTCACAAAACAGTTTCTTTTTAAGTCTGTTGGTTGGTGGTTTTAAAATATGAAATATCTCCCCTTCACTCAGTAATCCTGTCTAGTGCCCAATTACTTTAGGGATTCAAATAAAAAAGGCTGCCTAAATGAAGACATGCTAAATCTCAAATCACTGATGCTCCCTAATGAGCATGGACAACTTTTCAGGGTGTCTTTCTAGAGCTTTAGTGATAAAAAGGGTCCGTATTCCATCCTTCCCCAAGGCGTCCTTTCCCCTTAACACCTTGTGCGATTTTAGGAGTCCCTCTTGTCTGTGTAACTGTCAGGTGTCGACAGGGAGAGAACAATGACACACCAGTCTGAGTGTGGCTGATCTTTCCAGGTGAGGGGAGGGCACTCCGACCCAAATGCCCCCTAACCCTACTGCATTGCTCCAGTCTCACTCTGACGGGCTAAAACACAGATACTTTTCTGCGCAGTAAAATCAGTTATCTCTGGGAAGCAAAGGACTCTGCATTTCTCTTAGGTCTTCTCAATGCCCCATCGAGAAAAAATGCCCTTCCCCACAGATTATAAGCAGGGATCGAGAAAAGAGAGACAAAGCAACACAGACAATTATCACATAATGAGCACGGGGATGCTCCTCTGAACACACCAAGACGGGGTTCATGGAATTACAGGAAAGAGGACAGGGAAGAAACGAGTCAGGTGGGAGGGGGAGGGAGAGAAGCATTGGTGCAAATAGCACTGAATGACAACCAACAGCCAGCTTGCGACTGTACCACCAGTGTTACTGCTACAATCGGAGGCAACATCGATGCCGATAAATGGGTTAAATGCAAAAACAGCCCAAGAATAAGTAACCAACTGCTTTGCAGCAATCCCATCAACAGTGCATAATCAGCAGAGTGGGCAGTGAGTCTAGACGAGCTCCTGTTGAAGTACCAGCAGGAGCGGGACTGCAGGAAAACTCCGTGGAAGTTCAGCAGTCGCGTTGGCTGGGAAAGGCGTTTGGAGGAAGGGCGGCCACACTGGCAGCTCCACCTGCACGTTGTTGGCAGCAGTGGTACTAGCTAATCAGGGCTCCTGATTTCAACTGGTTTTTATACGAAAAGGCTGTAAATGTCCCCCTGAGTATTTTTTTACACCAAACGAAATTTACCCTAAGGCCCCACGGCTGCCTTGTACAGCCTGCGGTCCCCGTGGCACTGCTGGCATGCGAAGGGGGTGGGAGAGGAAGACAGAAGAGGGGAGATGGCCAACAGGATAAGAAAGAAAGAAAAGGAAGAGAGGATGTCCATAACACAGTTTTGTCCATTGTCAGTGCAAAATACTGATGGCAAGGAAAAAAATCGTTACGGGTAGTTGCCAAAGGAGAAGCACTAGCTTCCGTGTCAAGCCAATGAAGCAGGTGGGCACTTCCCTCTTTGAATCAGACCAAGATGATAAAAACAGACAGAATGGTGGAAGCCTCTTATATCTTCCTCTGCTTCCCCAATGCCAAAGGTAGCTTTTGAAAGCTCTATGAAATTATACCAATTCTCCAAATGAAATCAGGTGAGCTCAAGGTTTACAACTGGATTCTTCCCAAGAAACCCAGTACTGAGCTTCATTGTCAGAAGTCCATTCACGATCCTTAATGGTATCGGCATTCACCTGTCTGAAACTGCCAGGGAAACTGCTGGGGAGGCAGCCCTTGGCACATGACTCCTGAGAATGGAAATTTACTGTTGCTGGTCCTGAAGCCCAGCCAGCTCGTCATTTCAGGTTCCTCAAAGCCAGGCAGGTGGCATTTTATTCTTGGGCCTTTGGGCAGAGACAGAATTAGTCAAGGAGAGCATTTGCACAGCGCACAGTACCGGGAAGTCGTTAATTGCTTGTATGGACCAACGTCGCCGGGCAGAGCGAGGAGACATCTGTGCGTGAAAACGTTACACCCAGGAGGAGGGAAGAAAAACACCAAGAAAATTAAAAGGGAAAAATATAGAATGAAATGAAAGCTTCCCATACATCTGATGGATTAAAGGGCACCATAATATACTACAAAACTGGGATTGAAATGACTACAAAAACTGAATGTAACACAGCGATAGGTGGGTTCCCTCACCTCCCTCCCAACCCGTCACACTCCGAACCCAGCTCCAACGTCCTTGTTCTTCTGCCCAAAACACTTTCAGGGTATAAGGAGGCTGACGCCCACACTGCTCTGACACAGGTACAGTGATCAAGTCGGTGGTTCTCTAACGAAGATCAGGGTCACGGGGCAAGTGGAGTGACAGTGGACTGGGTATGCTCGAGAAGGGTCTCATTCCTAAAAGGGAAGAAGTTCTTCCATACACTCAGTACCACATCATTTTAGTGTGTGGCTAAAGGGCATTGGAGAAATTGGAAATCTTGACCTTGGGACTGCAGGACTATTTTTAGAGTGAAGCCATGGGGAAGCGAGAGCCCCAGAGAAATGCAGGGAAGAGGGAGCTACGGCGAAGGACTTAAGGTCACTCTTGCTAACAGCATGAGAATCAGTGTGAAACTGGGAACACAGGCACTGTTTATGGAAATCAGAAGTTATTCTAGCAACTTTGAGATCTTCCCAGTTATTCACATTATAGGTATTTTAATCACATAAACTGAAGCAAATGTGGGAGGTTGCAAAATTTTGTAAATGTTGAACAGTGTGGTGATTGCAGAGATGGGTGGGTGTAGGGGGAAGGGACTGTGGGGGGACAGATAGTAATGGAAAAAATACAATTAAAATTTTTTAATTAAAAAATGTTAAAATACAACAACAAATCTCTCAATAAAAAACTTTAAAAAGAAAAATTTTTCAAATGTTTATAGGGTAATGCCTAATGTTTCTCAGAAGTTCTGAGCCTTCCAATTCACCCTTAGAGTAAGCCATATTTCATGAACTCTTAATAGCTGGTCCAGTTACCAAGTGAATGCTAGCATCTCTCTGTGTTTTCTAACTTCCTATGAAAGGTGTCTCATATTTTTAAAAAACTTTGGAAGCAGCCGTGGAATTACACCTGGAGAACATTTAGCTTGATATAACAACACAACCTAAGCAGGGTAGGTTCAAAACACAAAAACAAGAGCAAGGGACAAGAGTCCCCACTGGCTCCACATGATTTTGTGATTGCCAACACAGGCTACAACACCGTCATTGCTACACTGAATTAGGCAGCTGAGTTAGTTTCCTTTATGTTAGTCAGAGATCTGGGCAGCTGAATTAGTTTCCTTTATGTTAGTCAAAGATCTCAGGGATAGAGATCTAAAAGAGAACAGAAATACGTAGGACAAAAATCTAGGCTGAAAATAAAAACGGAACTTTAGTAAGCTGGAATCAGTTCCAGAACAAAAGTAATGAAAGTGGTATCATTTGACCCGTGAGACTAGACTCCCGAAGGCACAGACCCGTCCGGCTGTCCAGGAGGAAGAGGAGCAGGCCTCTGTGCGGCGGCCCGGCTGCATTCTGCTCCTCTACTCCTCCCCCTCCCCCCTCCCCCCATGTAAATGGGACGGGCACGAACAACTTCAGGCAGAGATGAGTTTATTTCAGATTCGTCACAAAATAACTGAATTGCTCATTTTAATGTTTTATTAGGTTGAACCAACTGAAACTTTTCTTTAAGACTGAGAATAGTCAGTATCACCAATTTCATTTGATTTAACCTAAAAATCATTATGTCATCCATTGAAATGTGCCTTCTTCCTTCCCCCAGGGCTTCTAGGGTTCTTGCAATGTTTTATTTCCTGGCCAGTATGATTGTTAATTCACTGAATTACATGCTTTTGATTTGTGATCTTTTCTGTATATATGTTATATAGCCATATAGGTTTCATACAAAATTATAGTAAGTGTCTCCCCCATTTTACTTGCTCATTATCTGAAATAAAACTTAAAGATCACTCACTATGTCATCCTCGGGGATGATCACAGCCCATTTTCTGCAGAGAAGCAGCACAGTGGGAACCGCACCAAACTGAAATACCACACTCCTTCCTGGGTCCCTCTTTATGATTATGCTGTTTGTAGTAAAAGAGGCCAGACCATCGAAACCATGGGTGCAGGAATTACAAATGCTTCTGCATCAGGAGAGGTCCCAAGTTGGAACCAGAGTTGCTCTGACTGAACATGACCCGTACACACTGTCACAAAGTCGCAAGTGCTAGTCCATGCGTTGTGCCCAATCTGAACCCAAGCATGAGTGGCACGTGACATGACTCGAGGGAATCCAGAACTGCCTCTCTGACTAAAAGATTTCCTCGACCAGCTGCGACACTAAAGAAAACCCCCACAGCTACCCAACCATGAGTCTGTGTGGCTAGCATGCATGTTGATTAAAATTGTCTTAGTTCCCACCAGTTTATCAAATCATCTAACCAGTTACTGGCTAGCTTGCATTAAAAAAAATTTTTTTTTATTCCAAGAAGGTCTATACAGCCAGAGAAGTGGAATTCATTGAGATGTGTGGAAGGGACTATAAAAAGTTGGCCAGAAAGGCAACAAAAAAATCATTGTCCATGTTTGACTGAAAGATTTTGCCCAGCTCTGGTCCTGTCTTAAGCATCAGCTACTGCCACTCATTTCAGACGACAAAGTCAGAGGGGCCTAACCACCAGTGTGAACCAAGAAGATCAGACAGTATGCTGCAAACAAAGTGAAGACACCTCCAACCCTTACTAGATATTGGTTTATTTAAAAGAATTCAATTAAAAATTTGTCATGGAAGTCAATCCATCATTTCCTAATTAGTGGAGGAAAACAACAAAGAATCCCTAAGTAATGAGTTTGTGAGTAGCTCAAACATCATGTTAGTTAAAAGCCTGTTTAAGCCAAGCTCTCAATCTGACAAGAACAAGATCTCAGAGTCCTTCCTATGCTCTGCCAGCATCTACGCTGTTGTCACTGAAGGCTTCTGGCAGCTTAATATGCTTGAGGGATGATGAGTTCTCTGAGAACCCAGGAACAAAAGGACAGGTTCAGATGATTTTTATATGAAATGGTCCATTTAAATGGGTACTTCAGTGTAGACTTAGGAAAACTACAAAACCTCTTAGAGATCAACTTAAAAATTTCTCACAAATATGAAGTTCCAAATATACCAAGATCCCAAGCCTTCAGAAATACCCCTTAAGTTGTTGACAAAGATCAGAATTCCAAGGAAGACCTGAAGCTAAATTATTCTATATGAAAGCATGAGAATCAACTTAATGAATGGGGATTACAAGAACAGAGTTAAATGGAGAGAAGACTATGGATTACAAGAACTAACACCCCCCCCACCCCACATACAATTTACAGCAGTTAAAACCAATGGAAAGGCACCAAACAATGGTCTTTCTTTAACAAACTGTTTATGAAAGTGGAAGACTAGAGGGGATTACTAACTTAGCTGCTGAGCGTGGCAGGCAGGAAGACAAAGAAGAATCCAGGGCAGGGATAAGAATCAGGGGCTGTGGCTCTGCTGCTTACCCGCTCCTTGTAGTAGAAGGAGCTGATGGAGACCTGCTCTTTCTCACTGCGAGTGGGGCTCCCACTGTATAAGCGAAGGTTCCCGGGGGCCTCTGTGCGGATCTTCATTGGTGCAATCAAGCCAGTATGATAAGCAGACAAGGCCGAGAGAGATCTGTGGTTGAAAATGCAACGTTATCCATACTGGCTTCAATCCTTCCGCATTTCTAAGTAGTGCTGTTCTTAGCGCTTGATGGAACCAAGAAGAAAAGATGGATAAAATGGGGGAAAATGCAAACTTCAAAAAAGAACCAAAGAGAACTTTCAGAATGGAAAAACATTTTATCTGCAGAAGTAGAGAATGTTTCTATGATTATATACACAGACATAAAAAATTCAAAGGAATCTACAAACTACTAAAACTAGTATGTGAATTTAGATACAAGGTCAATCTACAAAAATCTATTATATTTCTATATATTAGAAGCAAACATTTGGAAAATAAACATTTTAAAAATTTAATTTGCAAAAGCATCAAAACACATCAAATACCTAGAAACAAATTTAATTTTTAAAATGTGCATTTAAAATACAAAATATTTCTGAGAGAAATTAAAGAAGACTTAAGACAACAGAAAAGTACTCCATGTTAGTGGACTGGAAAATTCCATATTGTTAAGATACCGATTTTCTCCAAATTGATCTACAGAGTCAAAACAATTCCAATCAAAATTTGAACTTTATCATAGAAACCAAAGAGCTGATTGCGTCTTTTATAGAAATGTAACGGAGTGTCGCAGGTTCGATTCCCAGTCAGGGTACATGCCGGGGTTGCAGGCCATGACCCACAGCAACCGCACATTGATGTTTCTCTCTCTCTATCTCCCTCCTTTCCTTCTCTAAAAATAAATAAATAAAATTAAAAAAAAAAAAGAAAGAAATGTAAAGGACCTAGAATAGCCAACACAAATCCTAAATAAAAATAATAAACTTAGAGGACTTAGACAGATTGGAAGACTTCCTATATAAAGCTACAGTAAGAGTAGTACTGGCATCAGAAGATACAAATTGATTAAACAAAAAAGATCCAGAAATAAATCCACAAACATGATCAATTGATTTTCAACAAATGTACCAATGCAGAATGAGAAAAGAAAAATCTTTTCTGTAAATGGTGCTGTATCAGTGATATACCCTCTACTGAAGAAAAAGTAAACTTTGACTTCTAGTTCATAACACACACAAAAGTTAATCTGAGATTAATTATAGATATTAATAGGAAATTTAAAACTATAACCTTTTGAAAGGAAACACAGAATAGTTACATGACCTTCAGGAAGGCAAATATTCTTTTGGACAGAACACAAAAGCATTAACCATAAAATTTAAAAACTTATGAATTGAACTTTATAAAAATTAAAAATGCTATTCATCAAAAATCACTGAGGGAGAAAGACAAGCCACAGATTAAAAGAAAATCAATACATACATCTAGCAAAGGACTTGACCAAAATGAAAAACTACCATAAATAAATAATAAACCCTGACTAGTGTGGCTCAGTGGACTGAGCATCAGCTTGTAAACCAAAAGGTTACAGTTTGATTCCCAGTCAGGGCACATGCCTGGGTTGCAGATCAGTTCCCTGGTTGGGGGAGTGAGAGGCAACTGGCTGATGTTTCTCTTGCACATGGATGTTCCTCTTTCTCTCTCTTTCTCCCTCCCTTCCCCCTCTCTAAAAATAAATAAATAAAATCTTTTTTTTTAAGCCAATAATTTTTTTAAAGATTTTATTATTTATTTTTAGAGAGGGAAGGGAGGGAGAAAGAAAGACAGAGAGAGAGAAACATCAATGTGTGGTTGCTGGGGGCCATGGCCTGCAACCCCGGCATGTGCCCTGACTGGGAATCGAACCTGCAATGCTTTGGTTTGCAGCCCGCACTTAATCTACTGAGCTACGCCAGCCAGGAAAATAAATAAATAAAATCTTTAAACAATAAAAAGTTAATGAATAATAAGAAACAATTTAAAAAATGGGCAAAACAGTTCAACAGGCACATTTCAAAAGATACCCAGATGCTCAATCAGCACAGGAACCTGACTCAACATCACCAGTCATCACCAGGGGCAATGCAAATTAAAGCCACAGGGAAATAATCCTACACACCCACCACAACGCTGACGGTAAAAGAAGTGAAAACACCAAGTTTTGGAGAGGCTGCAGAGCCACCGAAACTCTAGAACACTGCCGGTAGAACGTAAAATGGTACAGCACAAATGCTGAGCACAGACTTTTTTTGGCAATTCTAATAAAATTAAACACACAACTATCCTCTGACCCAGGGACATGACTCCTTAGGTACAGACATTCATACACACATCCATAAAAGGACTTATATTTCTGTTCACTCACAGAAAATAGGTGAGTGAACAAATAAACTGTATTATTTTCATTCAATGAACCTATGAGTATATGCAACAATAAGGATCAATTTCACAAACATTAAGTTGAGCAAAATAAGCCAGACATAAAATAGCACATGCTGGGTGGAGGGGGAGTGTACAAAACAAAAGATGGTGGACGGATTAACCAAAGAACATTTACGAACAACAGGTGGACACGAACAACAACAGGGGGACTGGCTTGGGGAGGGGAGAACGTGGGGCTGGGTAGAGGTGAGGAAAGGGAGAAAAAGTGGGAACTGTAACAGCATAAACGATAAAAATAAAATTAAAATAGCACAAGCCACATGAGCCCATTTAGATGAAATTCAAGCACAGGCAAAACTAAATGACAGTGATAGAAGTCAGAGTAGCAGTTTCCTCTAGGCAAAGTGACCGGGGAAGTTTTGGGGTGAGGGCAATGCTCTGTGTCTTGATCTGGGTGCTTGGTCATCAAGATATACACTTCACAATTTTGTGCTATAAATTATAACTAAATAAAATACTGTTAGGCCCTGGCTGGTGTAGCTCAGTGGATTGAGCATGGGTTACAAACTAAAGGGTCAACAATTCAATTGCCAGTCAGGGCACATGCCTGGGTTGCGGGTCAGGTCCCCAGTGGGGGCCACATGAGAAGCAACCACACATTGATGTTTCTCTCCCTCTCTTTCTCCCTCCCTTCGCCTCTCTAAAAATAAATAAATAAAATCTTTTTAAAAATACCATTAGCATAAAAAACCTTCTAACAGGAACATTCCCTCTGATCTGAAGATCAGACATAGATATACTTTTGTTTTCCTTTGAGAGTGACTGTTTTCCAGTCCAATCTTTCAAATAAGGAGCCCAGTGTAATGTAAGGGGTCTCTAGCACTTAACTCCTAGTTCTTTCAGGGCCAAGGTTTCATCTGCCTGAGTTACTGCAGAGACTGGCAAACTCCTAGGACAGCAGCGCTCATGCACTTGACTCAATCTCCTTTCTTGTTAGTTCAGCTATTCATTCATAAGTGTCCTAAAATATCACACCAGTACATCCAGGTGTTTGTAGCAGGAGGATTTAGAAGTTATCACGGTCACCATAGTGTAGAACTGGAAGTCTATGGTATATAACTTATCACATTTAAATTTTAAAAACCAGTACTATGGAGGATGTTGTGTGTGGGGGGTGAGGGGAACAGGGATATATGGGAACTTCCTACACTTCCCCGTCAGTGTTATTATGAATGTAAAAGTACTGTAAATGATAAAGTCTATTAATTAAAGAAAAAAACTTTACCATATGATCCAGCAATTCCACTCCTAGGAAATGCCCAAGAAAAATGAAAATGTATGTCTATACAAACGCTTGTATACAAATGTTCATAGCAGCATTATTCATAATATCCAAAAAGTAGAAATAACCCAAATGCCCACTGACTAACGAATGAATAAAATGTGATTATATATATATATATATATATATATATATATATATATATGAATGAATATTTGGCAAAAAAATAAAGTGCTGATACATGCTATAATATGTATGATCCTTAAAACATTACACCAGATGAAAGAAGCCAGTCACAAAGGACCACATCCTGTGTGATTTCATTTATATGAAATGCCTGGAATGCGCACATTTACAGACCGAAAGTAGAACAGCGTGTGCCCAGGGCTGAAAGAATAGGGGACTTGGGGGGAGGAGTGACAGCTAAAAGACATTCAGTTCCTTTCTGGAATAATAAAAATGTTCTAGAAGTTGCCTGTAGTGATGGCTGCACATATCTGTGAACATACTAAAAAATCACTCAATTACACACTTCAAATGGGTCAACTGTATCCTCTTGTGAATTACATCTCAATAAAACTACTAATAAAAACTTTTTTCCAAAAGTAGTAATAATAAAAAATGCAGTTAGAACAGCATTCTAAATGTATTACACAAATTAACTCATTTAATCTTCCAAGTAAAGGAGGTAGGTGCCACTATCATCCCCAATTATTGTTGAGGAAAATCAAGCACAGTCCTCAGGTCATAAAACTACAGAGCTGCCCTGGCCAGGCGGGTCAGCTGGTTGGAATATCATCCTATACACCAGAAGGTCATGTGTTTCATTCCCGGTCAGGGCACATACCTAGGTTGTGGGTTCGGTCCCCGGTCAGGGTGCGTACGGGAGGCAACCAATCGATGTTTCTCTCACACTGTATTTCCCTCTCCCTCTCTCTCTAACGTCCATATTCCCACTGGCTACACTACATTGCCTCTTAAAAAAAGGAGAAAAGTAATGAAGGCTAAACAGAAAACACACACATTAATCTACTAACAGTGGCTTTCCCTGGGATGAGTTTAAAAAAAAAGAAGAAGAGCTTTCATAATTTAACTTAAAACTCCGTTGTTGCCTGAGTTTTGCCCACATACGACTCACACGGTTAAAGAGATGTGAACATGCCGCAGTCACGCCAGCAGTGGCATGTTACTGGTGGGGGCTCCAAACGATCGCTCACTATTTTTCTCGTTGTATTTAATGCTCGAATCATACTTTAGCAACAGGGGAAAGCACACTAAAAAAAACTTGCCTTTTTTGACAACAGCTTTTATCAAGCTATTCCTTCTAGTGGTTTGGTCATAACTTCACAGTAGAAAGCTTAGCTGCGATTTAATGAATCTTAATCTTTCCCAAATAAACCTAATAGGTATTTACTAAAGACAAAATAAGTTGTCCAAAGACAAACTCAGTGGTCATTCCCAGGTGTCCTCCCACTTCAAGAATGTAGCTTACATTGGTATCCCCAGACTCACCTTGGAGTAGGTTCTGTCGGAGACACTGCTCGATGCATCGTCACAGGCCTTGTGAAATACACCAGGTACCCTGACAAAGAAGACATCACATGTGCACATGAAGGTCAGTGAGCTAGACGTGGGGTATCCTAAGGCAGCACTGGTCAATCTTTTGTCTATTGCAATATAACTAAGGACAGAACACATTTCTGTGAGGTACAGAGGCTCATGACTGCAGCCATACTTAACAAGGACAAAGGTCAGAATCTCCAGGATCCAGGAGAGATGGGATGTACAGGGTTGAAAAGTCTTCACAAGTACTTTATACCACCCGGCTAGGGGACCTGTTCCCTACTGAGAATCAGGACTCTGAGTAAGACTCAAATCCTCACTTATCAAGACAGTAATTCTGGTGAACATTCACAGGATATGTCCACAGACACCAGCTGGTGTTGGACCACGTAATGCTACTGCAGAAGTCTTTTGAGTTCTTAGGAAATAAAAAATGAAAACGTGTTCTCTCTCAAAACCTAGAATCACAGCCCTGGCTGGTGTGGCTCAGTGGATTGAGTGCTGGCCTGTGAACCAAAAGGTGGACAGTTCAATCCCAGTCAGGGCACATGCCTGGGTTGTGGGCCAGGTCCCCACTTAAGGGCATGCAAGAGGCAAATAGTATCTTTCACACAATGAAGTTTCTCTTCCTTTCCTTCTCCCTCCCTTCCCCACTCTCTAAAAATAAATAAATAAAATCTTTCTTAAAAAGTCTAGAATCAGAGAACCAAAAAGAGACCAACCTGCTCCACAGAACCTGGCCCCCGAAGTCCTAGGAAAGGGAATATTGGCGTCCTGGTATGACCCGTAGGCAGTGGTTACCCGGGCAAACGTGGGTAAGGGTGGTGTGACGGAGTTTGGGAGTGCAAAGGGGTTGCTGGAAGCACTGTCTTCTTGATTCTGAAATTTAAAAAGCAACAGACTAAAAACCACAACCTGTCTCGGAGCTGAATTACAAAATAAAGGTCCGCTACTACAAACCAGAGTGCCCAGGAGCTAAGGGAGGAAGAGACAAAACAAAACACCAAAGCCCAGGTTGGTGCAAGAACCTCACCACGAAAGACTCAAGACAGGAGACGAGCTGGCGCAGGCAGGGCTCCAGACAACTCTGGTTGCGTTTCACTTTCTGCAGGGAGGTGTCTTTCAGGATCTGGAAAAGGCACGAAACAAGGTCAAGAATAGATAGCAACATACTTCCTCCTGGTTCACTCCTACTCTTCCAAGCGGTCGGAAGCACAGGAGACGCAGGCAGACTGGAACACGGCTGTGCCTGAGGCTTCCCACACAATGTCCTGCTTTTCGCCTTCTCCCGAGGCTCAGGGAGAAGGCTCGTTTCTGAGCCTGCTTCGAGAAGCCCCTTCCTCAGCCCAGGCAGGCACACACGCTGGGTCTGCGAGGGCACATTTCCAGCAATGGAATGAATACTCTATTTGTAGTGACTTCTGCTCCTTCCCTCCTCCCCTGCCCTCCCCTGCTCCGTGAGAAACCTCAGTACCGTAGAAGTAATTCCCTCTGGGCTGACCTAAAAACTGCTCTGAGTGATACATACTTGTATACGTCAGGGGAACAGATTTCACGTTAGTGAAAGTTGTAACGAGTCCTTTTTTTGGTTGCTTAAAAATACAAACCCCATCCTTTTAAGGCACATGCTGTGCCCTACACATATGAAGACAGGCATGTAGACTGGACCCCTGCTGCCCAACACGGGCATGCCGAGCCTGTGAAGTGTGGCTGCTGGGACTGAGGTGTGCTGTAAAGTGTGAAATTCACACCAATTCATACCAAAAAAATGTAAATTACCTCAATAATGTTAATTTTCATGTTGATAACATGTTGATATATTAATACTTTGGATATATTAGATTAAGTAAAAAGATTAATTGAAATTAACCTCCTACTTAAAATTTTTTTTATGTGTGGCTACTAGAAATTTTAAAATTACATGTGGCATGCATTGTATTTCTACTAGGCAGCACTGAATTCAACCTTTAAACATTTTTAAAAATTTATTTATTTTTATCCTCACCTGAGGACATGCTTATTGATTTTAGAGAGGGGAAGGGAGAGAGAGAGAGAGAGGGAGAGAAACATCGATCAGTTGCCTCTGGTACACCCAGCCGGGGACTGAACCTGCAGCCTGGGCATGTGCCCTGACTGGGCCGAGACCTCTGGGTTATGGGACAATGCTTCAACCAACTGAGCCACACCAACCAAATCCAACCTTTAAAGACACTTCTAATCCTATAATTTTTATAACCGAAAGAAAAATCTGTTTTTTATATGTCTAAATAAGACAATGAAATATTCAAATTCCAAGTACAAAATGTCAAATACCACAAAACCTAAGTAATTTCAGAGATCCTTACAATATCTGAAAAATTTCTTGGCTACATAACTAGGTACAGTGCCAGACGGATACTTGAAATATTAGGGGGGAACACTTTGTAAAGTGCGTGATTGTATAACCACTGTGCTGAATACCTGAAACTAAAAGCATCAAATATAAAATTTAATTGAAAATAAAATAAAAATTTTATTACAGCTCATACTCCAAGAAGATAAAGTGCCTATGAGACAAACCAGGCAAAAGGTGCACAGCTTTGAGGCAAACTTGGTTTTGTCAGGACATCGTGGTCATTGCGCGTGTGAAGCTGCCCGCACTGAGGAGGGTGTGTCAGCCCCAGCCCATGGGGCTTGCTCACGGGAACCCTGCCTGATGCGCTCTGTGTGAACTGACAAGGCCAGTTTCCGAACCTGCAGGGCACAGACCAGGGGCCGGGCTGTGCCTTCTCCCCTCAGCACTGCCATCCTTTCAGACACACAGGGTCCCTCAAGGGTGGCACTGTCTCTCTTTATGGAATGGATTTTTTTAAATGACCGTATGCTTTTTTTCCCTGATTATAAAATATCTTTTCTTGTCCTAGCCAGTGTGGCTCAGTGGATGGAGCACCGTCCCATTAACCAAGAGGTTATGGGTTTGATTCCTGGTCGGGGCACACACCTGGGTTGCAGGTTTATCCCTGGTCCAGGTGGAGGCGTGTGTGACCCTCAGTCCCAGCCTGGATCCCTGGTGTGAAGGCAACCAATCGATGGTCCTCTCACACTGATGTTTTTCTCTCTCCCTTCCTCTCTATCTCCCTGTCTCTCTCTAAAAAAGCAAATGAAAATGTCCTCAGGTGAGGATAAAAAAATAATAACAAAATATCTTATCTTCAGAATACATTTTGCCTGTTGTTTCCAGATAAATGAAATTGTATTGCAAGGCTCTTAACCTGGGATTAATATTTACTTTTAATGCAATCTCTGAACAGATTGTATATAATTACAAAACTGCGTATTATTCATATCTAATATTTCCAAAATTATATGCAACATTGTGCAGTGTTTCTGGGAAGGGTCTATAGTTTTCATTAGACTTTCAAAGAGTGTCCACGACCTCAAAAAGGTCCAGAGCCAGTGCTCTACTGTGTTCCACACAAAATGAACAGCAAGTGTTAACACTGCAGTGTGTCAGGACAGAGGACTTCCAAATCTCATCTGTCGGTGTTTTCGTTCAACTTTGCTCCTCAACCCAGGTACTCATGCTCGTGAGCAGAGCTCTCTTACAAACAGCAAGGCGAACAGGTGGACGCGGATCCCCACCTTTAGCAGCTTGGCTTTCATCGTGGACGTGATGGTGGTGGGATGGATGAACTGGAAGGAAGGGGCAGCATTGTTCGGGTACTGCGCGGGGAACTTCACCAGCACCTTGACACGATGGTTGCCGCAGTGCACGGACACCGTGCAGCTCCTGTCCGCTGCGTCCATCTGCAACGGACAAATCGCAACTGCTCTGGAGACACGGCAGAAAGGCTCTTTAGATGCAAATGGATTTAAATTTGCTAACTGAAGGCTCTTAGTTCCTGAAATCTCCAAAATGAAGGTAGAATCTCTAAAAACAAATTAATTTGGAAGATTTGGACAACTCATTAATTTTAGCACCGATTTATTTTCTTTTCCTTTTTTAAAAAATTCATTTACTTTTTTATTATATTTTTTTCCATTTCTATTTCTCACCCCATATCCTCTCCCACCTCCATCCCACCCCCCAGAATTGAATTAGTAAGTTCAAAGAATTCGGACTTAAAGCTTCATCCTAAAGTTGTGAGATAGACTGAAACATTATTTTGAGAAAGGAAAATAAGGCAGGACGAAGTTAAACACCTGACTCAATTTAAAAAGAACTCCCTGGGAAATCCATAGAAATGGCCGCATTAGTGGCTGCTGGGGCTGGGGAGAGTGGAGAGTGGGGACAGCTGCTAACGGACACAGGGTGTCCTCTGGGATGGTGGAGATGCTCTGGGATTAGACAGTGGCGATAACCGCACAGCCTCGTGAATGCACTGAGAACCACCAAATTATACACTTCAAAGCGGTAAATTGTGGTACATGAATTATACCACAATAATTTTTAAAAAGCACGCCTGGGAAAGGAATCCAGATTTCCTTCTTAGACTATATCACCAGGTATCCGCACTGGTTTCAGCTAGGACAAGGGTGTATAAACTGAGTTGATATAGATAACCAATTAATCTAAGAATCTTTTATCTCTTTCGATTTTTTGCGCTGCCATAGAGCAGACACCTGGAGCACAGTGAAAAGAGCCCTGTGCGTGGGAAATCTGGAGACCTGGGTCCAAACGTTATCTCCTCCACCAAACAGCTGCTGACCTTGGGCAAGTCATTTCTCCTTGTCTCCACTTCCTCATCGGTAAAGTGGGGATAAAAAGCATTGTCGAAGAGTTGTTTTAAAGGCCGAATGAGATAATTTGTAAGTGTGAATATCCACGCCTACTGTTAACTGAATCTCGGCAAAAGAAAAACTAATTAAGTTTTCAAACTCCTTTATAGAGAAAGAGACAATTCTCGGAAGCAAAGAATTTCAATATCTACCCAAAAGGAAAAGAGTAAACCTCTCCATGTGTGAAGTGAACAAAGAGGTTTGGTCACTTACTACAGATTCTTACTATGAATCTAAAGCATCAAAGATATAACTGGCTTTAAGGGAAGACTGGACAACAAAGCACAAAAAGCCCTGATGAGTCAGGAGGCTTGGCCTCCAAACTCAGCCCTGCCATTAACGTCACCAGGCACCTGCCAGATCACTGAGCCTTCCCGGATCTAAGTATCTTCACAGACAGTAAAAGGGGGTGTCGGAGCATCTAAGATTTTAAGAAACGTGCGCATCAGTTAGTCCCTTCGATCGTCTTATGAGAAGGTAACATGGTTAGAAAAAAATATCTGCATTTGTAAAACATTGGTTTCTTTAGAAAATCTAGGAAATAAAAAATAGAGACTTCTCTGTTAGAGCAGCAAAGCTATTTGTTAGCCAGAACCATAGCTGAAATAGTCCCTTCTCCCAACAACTGCCATCTGCGTGAGAGACGACCATTCATTAAGCTCAGAGTACCTCCACGTTGACATTCCGGATCTGCACATTGATCAGGGAGAACTCCTGTTGCAGAGTCTGAGGCAGTCCTGGTTGATCCGATTTCCTCTCTTCCAGCAGATTGCTCAGGGGGTCTTCCCTTAAGACTAGCAAGAGAGAGAGGTTCAATCGTTAGCAAGCATCTTCAATACTTGCATCAGAGCACAGCTCTCAGGTACCTTCCGCAGCTCTGGACTGCATAGAGGGCACCTCCCCTAAAACATCAGTGCAGCCAATTACCTTCTTCCTCTCCGTGGCTTGAGCTGTGCTGGTGATCTGTGTCTTGAGCGTGAAGGATCTTCTCTGGTTCCGGCAGAAGAGAAATGCCCTCGATGAACTCATCAACACCATCTAATATGTCATTCGCACAAAGCTGCAACAAAGGGTAGAAGGTCTAGGTCTAGAGAGGCCGGTAGAAACGGTTGTCGAATGTGGTTAGAGTTCTGACTTAAAAATGGGAACCACAAAGGATAGATTAGTCAGACAAAAACCTGATACAATCAATACAGGTTTTATCCATTGCCAACTCTCCCTGGCTAAATATACAGAGGAATAGACTCTATTATTCTACCCTGGAATTTTTCATCCTGTTCATAGTTTACGCAAGCCTCAGAAAACATTATTTTAAATTCTAAGCCTTGATAGAGTTATTCAGTGAACCCAAAAAATATCATAACCTTCAGAGCATTTAGAGCAAATGGTACTTTTTGGAGCAAATAGATTTAAAAGGCAGTAAGGTGATGCTAATTGACCAAAATGCTCAAGAATGGCTTCGTGCTACTGCTGTGGGGAAGGCAATACCAGTGACACACGGGTCCTGCCTTCAGAAATGCAGCCACCAGATGAGAAGACAGAACCCTGAGATGAGGCAGAGCAAAGCAGTTCATACTAGGGACCATGTGGTTCATATAAAAAACAGATACCACCGACGGGGCACAAATCAGAAAAGGCTTCATAGAACAGGTGTCACTGACGGATGTGGAAGGCTCTCAGCACTGGGTGAACTTCCTAGCCCATTTAGAAGACAAAGAAATGAAGCCCACAGGCCATTTGCTCAGTTTGCTCCGTCTTATACCAGAACAGGAGAAGAAAAGACATTCAGGTTTTTCAGCCTTTAAGTGCTGAATACTGAAGTTGGTTTGAAGACCTCAAAGCCTCAGTGTGGCACCCACAAGCCACTGGGCCAACCAGCAAGTATGTAGTAAATGCCTATCCAGTATCCTCTAACTTCCACAAATACCACATTTTGTATTTTTTTTAAGCTTGCACTGTATTCGGTTATATTCCTCCACAACAGCAATGAATACATACCCTCTGCATCTGGGAATCCACCCGCCACATTCTCAAGGTCTGATCTCGGGACCATGTAACCAGCTGGTAGTCCTTGGACCCTAGAAATCACCAAATAAAAATCCTGGAAATTTTTCTGGATTCAATGACAATTTTGCTGCGGGTTGCAATGGAGTGAGAGTCACTCATTCATCCATCCATTCAACAAATATTTATTGAACATCTATACGCCAGGCACTGTGCTAGCCACTAGGACTGTAGCATGGATACAATCATCTCTGTCTTTATAGATCTCACATTGCAATGGTAGAAATAGACAAGCAAATAAATATATAATAACATTTCTGGCAGTGACAGTGTTATTAAAAAAACCACAGCATAAGACTGATGGGGGAGCTATTTTTAGACAGGACTCCCTGAGGAAGTCACATCTGAGCAGAAACCTAAATGAAGTGAAATAATAACTGGCAAATTAGCAGGTGAAGAGTGATGCAGGGGTTTAATGTCACATTAAACTTTCACCTCCACAAATGTTCTTCTTTTATATGCTCCAGAGGAGCTGGGGATGAATACAATTTTTGTAAAATGAATTGTTTTAAATGCATCATGACATCTTACTGTTTAAAATAATTTTTGGTAAAAAGATACACACATCTCTTTACAAAATAAATCTTTAACGTTCTGAATTGACCAAATTATATTTTCACATATCAGGCCCGGTCAAAGGGACGTTATTCTGAAAGGCTCAGAGTGCTTTATGAAGGATCAGGACACGTCAGGTCTAGATCTAGAATCTCCTTCATGGCATCTTCAGGGGGCAAAGAATTCAGAACCAATTTCACCCAATTCCATCTTTGCTCCCCCTAATTCCCTCATTTTACAGATGGGGAAACTGAGGAAACAGAGACCACGGTCTACCCAAGGTAACAGGGGGAGTGAGGGACAAAAGTCCCTTTCCTTCTCTGTCACGATAACACTCAGCCCATGTTTTACCACGTCCCTGTGCAAACCAAGCAAGACAGAAATGACTCTGAGCTACTGCCTGTTATGAGTCCCATCATCTAGACTCAAGTTCATAGCGACAATTTTCTGATTCCCCATCCAGCCGGCCTCTTTTCGTGTCCCTGACTTTGAAGAAAAGTTATACTTAAGTCCTTTCTAAACCCAACTCCTCTACTTGTGCCTTCGGCCCTATTCCTTCTCATTTCCAAGGACCCTTGCTGTCCCACACACTCCCTTTCCGGTGTCTTCTCCTTGCCTTCAAACAGAGAGGCCAACAGCCTCCGCCAGTCAACCTAGTCTACTCCTTGCCTTTGGAGGCTCCTTCACTCACAAAACCAGCCCTGCTGCCTTTGTTTAGCTACTTACAAGCTGGCTTCTTTCCTCAACCTGGCTCTGGAACTCTCTTAAAGGTTATGTGGCTTCCTCTGTGCACAATTAAGTGCTGTTCCCTACTCTGCATGTTAACCCTTCAGCAATACCTGAAGCCAAGGGCTGCCACCTCCCTCACGAGGCCCCCTCTTCCCTTGGCCACAACGTTCAGATTCTCTTCCACCTCTCTGTGCGCTCCTGCATCGCAGTGAGAGCCAAAATCAAAGCTGTAGGTGGTCCAATCAAAACAAAGAAGATACGGCCATAAAAATAAAAAGTCAAACACAAGAACACATGAAGGATGATTACACCTACAAAAGGTAAAAAAAAACAAGCAAATCTGAACAATTTTGAGGAATGCAAAAATGGGTGGTAAAAGTAAAAAGATAAAAACAAATCACTATAGAAGAAGCATTAGGATAGTGTTTACTTCTGAAGAAAGAGAGGGGATTGTAATCAGAAAGCTTTTGGAGTTCCAACATGTTCTCCTTCTTGACCTTGGCTGTGGTTACATGGATTTTCACATTATAATTATTTTTTTAACTGTATGTGTTTTATGCAATTTTCTAGACGAATGATGTATTTCATAATAAAAAGGAATTTAACAAAACACCTATAACTTGTACTCAAAACTTCACTACTGGCCAGACAGTCCCAATTTCCCCAACTCATCCCATTGGCATATAGACATAGATAACTGAAAATTGGTTACTAAACACTTTTCATTTCTATCCAAAGCTACAGTGCAACCTCTCCCTGCCAGACAGGGGGGCAATGACATCATCTGTTCATTAGGGCAAAATGCACGAGGATAAGTTGAAAGTCAAAGTCATGCATGCAAATTAATGGGTAAAGACCAAGCAGCCTCATGTTTCTAGAAGCAAGAGAGATTACGGAAATAAAGATAAAAAAACTAAGAGGATGATCAAAAGAGTCCTTTCAAAAACAACCCTGGGTGTCAACAATTTAAAAAAATGACTTACTGGCTATTATTAAAAAAAATCCTGGAAGAGGTTTGTGAGCGTCACAAACAAGCTAGGGTCAGAAGGTGGCTGCTCTCACCCCAGGTCTCTGACCCAGAGACCTCTCCCGGGCTCCAGACAAGTCACACCGCTCCACTGCCCGGCTTTCCTTCTATGATATGGAAAGACCAAGAAATACTCTTCTGTAAAGCATTTAGAGAGCATGGCAGGAAGATCTCAAGAAAAGAGAGGCTGCAACTAAATCCGTAAGGTGAGTTGGCGGAGAAACGGAGGCTGAGGGCTTTCTAACTCCCATGGGACTTCTGACCCTGCATTAACGAGGGCCGGCTGATTAAGCTGCAGTAACAAACAACCCCACATCTCAGCAGCTTTACAGTGAGGACGTCATGCTCAGTCTGTATCTCTACCGTCTACCTCATCCTCACTCCTGACCGGAGCATTTCCACCTGCAGTTTCACCAGCTGCCGCGGCAGAGGCAATAACAGCATGTAATTGCACACTGGTGGTTAATACTTCAACCCAGAAGAGACCACATGATGTTTCACGTTTTGTGTTCAAAGCACGTCATTTGACCAAACTTATCTTCAAGGGGATGGGAGGTAAAACACTACGGTGTGTCTGTGATGAGACCAGTACCATGTGGTGGGCAGTGATGACCTCGGGTCTCCCTCGCCAACAGAGTGGGAACAGTGACCCCAGAGTGTTCAGCCCTAGAAATGATCCAACAGCACGTCTATCAATTCCATGTAGACCTGTTCCACAAGGGGAGAGACTACACTGTACCTAAGAGAAGGGGAGGAAACTCGGGAGAAGAATCACAGCCCACACACCGCATTACTCACCTGTGAGTAAAGGTGGCAGACCCCTGATTCTCTCACTCCTATAACCCAGACCTGTTTCAACACCCTCCTGACTAGATCACACAGCCGCCCCTCACGGAGCACTGTTGAACGGGGCTCAGAAGAACATCAGGCGGCGGTCCTAGCGCGCACTCACCTTCCTTCTGCTTCCTCCACTGGAACTCCAGAACCACATCATCGTGCCCCACAAACGTATGGACTGGGGTGTTCAAGTCAAAGACATTCCACAAGAGAAGACTGTTCTCCCTCCGCAGCTGGGGAACCATCACGGTCACTAACCCATTGCTGAAAGGCTGCAGCAAGAAAGGGAAAAGCGGGTGATTATTCCAGGGAATACTGTGTCAGTAACTAAGTTGGAATTCCTTCCTAAAACAAATGGGATGGAAGGAAGGTCCCAGTCCAACTGGGGAAAATTTTTCCAATTACCTTAAGTTGACCATCACATCGACTTTTTCTTTTTATTTGCTTCTGGGAGGGACCACAGCAAGTAAAAAAAAAAAATTAAGCTAAGCCAAATACTTGAGGAACTTTAAAAATCTTTAAAATAAGCAAATGACTCTCTTGCACAAACTGTTTCACATCCCAGCACACAGCTCCCTCTATGAATTATTGAGAGCTTTCGTGGCGTGTGCATGCAAGACACCCTCGGGGAAAGCCCAGAGCAGCAAGCAATATTCCTGTCTGGTGGAGATGCATCAGGGGCATACCATCCACCTGAGGCATAACCTCCCCACAGCCCCCAATACCGCAGCTATTCAACAAAACCCTTCCAGTTAGTTTGAGGTCGGACGAGTTTTCTTACCAACACCCAATCTGCTGGGTAGCTAAGGAGCCCGCCTGATTGATAATTAGACACTGTTCTTTAAGGAATAAACCATCACCACCTAGGAGCGTGTTTATCAACACCTCCTCTCCTGGCAGCACTCCTGGACTTCTCTGTTTATTTTTTTAAAGCAAACATGTTAATCCAGAGGAGTGTTTCAATTCACAAGAACAACCAGAGCATTATGCTAAGTGAAATAAGCCAGTCATAGAAAGACAAGCACCATATGATTTTACTCATATGTGGAATCTAATGAAAAAAAGAACTAACAAGAAAAACAGAGACAGATCCATAGATAGAGAGCAGGCTGACAGCTGTTGGGGGTGGGGGGAGAGGGGTTAGGAGCTGGGAGGGGGGTGAAGGGATTGAGCAAAAAAAGACAAAAAAAAAGAACATCTGTTGCTGGTAAGCGTTCCCAGATGCAAAAGCTACTTAATACCCAAACTGTCCTCTGTGCTCTGCAAGGCCCCAGGGGGCATGCTCCTTAATGTGCAAAGGCAGCTTCCTCAGCCCTGGGCTCCCTTTCAAACTGACACTAGGGAAACGCATTACCTCTGATCAGCAGCTATCAAACTGTCAACAGAGCAATTGTTTGGAGGTTGACTACACCCCTATATTTGTAGCATTTTGTGGTTTATAATATACGATTTTTTCAAAAGGAAGGCATATTGTGCGTGTACTAAGTAAGTGCCACTGAATCACTCACTTTAAAATGGTGGCTTTTATCACAATTAAAAAAAGAAGGCATCGTGAAAATTATTATTCCTATCTTACAAAGGAGAAAACCACTGCTCGAAAACATCAAGTTGTTTGCCCAAGGCCACACAAATATTAAATGTCTCACTGCAGCATTATTCACAATAGCCAAGATATAGAAACAACTTAAGTGTCCATCAATGGATGAATGAATAACAATGTGGGGGTGGTGTGTGCATGTGTGTGTGTGTATATATATGTGTGTATATATGTGTGTGGAGTATTGTTCAGCCATGAGAAAGAAGGAAATACTGCCACGTACCACAATGGAGATGAACCTTGAGGGCAGTATGCTAAGTGAAATAAGTCAGAGAAAGACAAATACTGTGCGCTGTCACTTACATGTGGAATCTGAAAAAGCTGAACTCAGCTCTGGCTGGGCAGAGCTCAGTTGCTCAGAGCACTGTCCCGATCTGCCACAGCTGCACAAGGTTCAATTCCCGCCAGGGCACGTACAAAAATCAACCAAGTGATGCATAAATGTGTGGAGCAACAAACTGATAATGTTTCTCTCTCCCTTTCCCTCCCTCCTCTCTTTTTCTAAAATCAATAAATAAAAATTTTTTTAAAAAGCTGAACTCAAAGAAACAGCAAGTGGAACAGCAGTTGCCAGGGCTGAGGGGTGAGAAAGAAGAAATGGTGGCAAGAGGGTACAAACTTCCAGTTACATGATCAAGTTCGGGGGCTCTAACATACAGTCTAGTGACTAAACACAACAACACCGTATTATATACCTGACAGTTGATGAGGAACAGTAATGATGTGATGGAGGTGTTAGCTACTGCTAAGGCAGTAATTGTTTTGCCACATGTATCCGATCAACACGTTGTACATTTGGAGCTTACACAACGCCACATGTCAATCATAGCTCGGGAAAGCTGGGGGAAAAAAATTAAGTGGCATTGCTGGGCCCCAAACCCAGGTCTTCTGAATCTAAAGCCAAAGCTCTTCCCACCACAATCCATTGACCACAAGCCCTCAGCCCTCTGCTTCCATCTGGCCCTCCTCCTCTGCCGTTAGGGACCACCTTCACACTGCCTAGCTTCCCAGTCTAGCTATGGTGAGCAATGCTAGTACAGATTCCTACCCAACATTCCAAGGGCAAATTTTTAACTGCAATTAGATAACACCTTTTATGCCAACATGACCACCTTTTGTCCCACCCCTAAATCAAGAAAGAAAGAGAAAACAGCCTCATAAAGTAAGAAAGAAATGGCCCTTGGGCCCTTGAGCCTAGACCGAAGTCCCCCAGCATGAGACAGGGGTCACACTCACAGTGTATCTGGCCTTCCACACAGGCACCTGGCAAGGGAGAATATTGAGGTATTTCCGAGGCTGGCGGTAATCCCAGAACTGGAAGAAAGAAAGCAGGATAACTGTGAAATAAATGCCACTAAAAAGCTCAACCACTGCCCTGACTGGTGTGGCTCACTCAGTTTGATGGGCATCATCCCACACAGCAAAAAGTCACCAGTTTGACTCCCACTCAGGGCACATGCCTGGATTCAGGTTTGGTTTCCAGTTAGGGTATATACAAGATGTAGCTGATCAATGTTTCTCTCTCATACTGATGCTTCTCTCCCTCCTTTCCTCCCCCTCTAAAAATTAATAAATAAAATCTCTTTAAAAATAAACTCAATTATTAAAATAAGAACTCAATGTGTTTTGTCCTCTGAGGCAGAGGCCCCAACCCCCTGGCAGCAGAGCGGTGACAGTCTGTGGCCTGTTAGGAACCCGGCCGCACAGCAGGAGGTGAGTGGCAGGTGAGCGAGCTAATGAACAGGTCCCTGGTACCAAAAAGGTTAGGGACCGCTGCCCTAAAGGTGCATTTCCGCAGTGCACTTCAGTTAGCCCCCACAGCCACACTACTGTGACAGAGACAAAGAAAACCTCCATTTCCAGTTTACAAACTTTACAGGAGAACTTCCGGACTTCAAGAGGACCACCCTTGGGGCAGATCCCTGCCAGCCTGCCTGTTAAACAAGATTCTAGCCGAAAGGTGAGAGTGACATGTTTTCAACCTGTATCACTTTTATACCGACTGGGGTAATTTAACCAATAACAACAGCTGGAATTGTACTGACTACTTACTGCACTTCAGACAAATACTTAAAGTTTGTTATCCCATTAAATCATTACAACAACCCTATAATGGGTGTTGTGAATCTTTTTTGCATATGGAGAAGCTAAACTACTAAACCATGTAACTTTCCCAAGGTCACACAGGAAAAAGGTGGCTATGTGACAGTCTGCATGCCCACCAACCACTCACACTCACATTCATTCACCCACTCCTACAGGAAAGTTGTAGAACTTGAAGTTGCACTTGCACAAAGGTGAGCCAGATACAACTCTACCTTAGAGGTGCCTATGCTCTCAACAGAGAGACAAATACACTTAGAGTCCGAGTACTTGTCACGAAAGCCCAAGGTGGCGGTGCACCGAAGGCAGGAGGGCCAAGGCCGAAACTCTGAACTATTAAGGTATTAAGAAATTATTTTCACCCTGGCTGGTGAGCTCAGTTGATTAGAGTATCTTCCCTGAGTGCCAAAGCCATGGGTTTTGGGCACATACAATCCACAGTCAGGGTACATACAAGAATGAACAATGAATGCATCAATAAGTGGAACAAATCAATTTCTCTCTCTCTCTCAAGTTATTAAAAATTATTTTCAAAAACATGCCCTGGCTGGTGTGGCTCAGTGGACTGAGCACGGGCCTGCAGACCAAAAGGTTGTTGGTTCAATTCCCAGTCAGGGCACATGACTGGGTTGTGGGCCAGGTCCCTAGCTGGGGGCACACGAGAGGCAACTGATCGATGTATCTCTCTCACACATTGATGTTTCTCTCCCTCCCTTCCCCCACCTCTAAATCTGGAAAAGTTTGGTAGTTTCTTTAAAAGTTAAACACACACCCACTCCAAGACCCAGCAATCCCACTCCTACACATTTGTCTTAGAAAACTGAAAATTTCTACTCACAAAAAAGTCTATACATGCCTGGTTACAGCAGCTCTATTTACAACCACCAAAAACTGGAAACAGCCCAAATGTCATCCAGTGGGTCAACAGATAATAAAGTGCAGTATAAGAGGTATAAGAATCATTGATTCTTAAAACAACTTGGACAAATCTTAAAGATGTCATGCTGAATGAAAGAAATCAACCTCAAAAAGTTACATACTGCACAATTCCATTTTAATGACATTCTCAAAAGAACAAAAACTACAGAGATGGAGAACAGACCATGGTTGGCAGAAGTCGGGTTGGAGGAGGGTGCGACTGTTTACAGGGGTGGCATGCGGTAATTCTGGTTCTTCTGACAACTCTTTTTTGCCAAATTCAGGCCCCATGTTCAAAGTTAAAAAATTGTTCAAAGATGTCTTTTCCCTCTATACTACTTCTGAGTTTCCCAGATGGCTACAGGGTAAACTATAACTTGCTCCCTCAACTTACAAAAGAAGGGAAACTAGAAATAATTAGGTATGCTTGGAATTCTACAGATTTTTAATTAGTCCATTACAATGCTTTCCTACTATCAAGTCCATATGTGAAAAACTAGCAAATAAAAGAGAAGTTCAACCTCCCCTAGTTAATTATCTACAAGTACAACAGTGTTACTATGAATGCATTTCAGTTGTTGGCTTTTCAGGTTAGAAAGAAGTACATCTGTGTTCATTTACAGAGACTGGCATGACAATTAGCAAAATTAATCTTTAGTTTTTAAAGGTTAGGGGTATGGGGACAAAAATTCAAATCTAAAACAAACAAACAAAAAAACCACTTCTGGCACATAAATGTAAATTACAATCCTAGGAGATTTATAAACCTCAAGACAGAAGCTAACTTCTAAGCCGTAGTACAGGATTCTAGTTTTGCTAACCAAACCAAAAAGTATATGCCTATTTGAATAAAACAAAGCATTAAATTAATGATGCTGAAGCACAAAATTGCTAGGCCAATTTCTGTGGTCCAATCTCTTGTCCTTCCGGGCAGAGACCTGACCACAAGGAGGAATGTGGAGCAAGGCTGACCCTGTGCGCTGCATCCTTTCGGATAAAGAGGCACATCACATCCCCCAGTCAAAAGAAAAACAAACAGCGAGAAACACTACACTCTGAAATAAACCAAAAATAATAGGGTCGCCAAAACACATAAAACCTCCAGCATTTCCTATAAGTTAGAGACTCTAATGAAACAACTCTGTTCCTGACTTCTGCAACGCTGATGTCTGAAGATGTCATAATTTTGCCGATAAAAGAATCACGTGGAGAAAACTGCTGGTTTTCCACCCCCGAGAGACTAATCATAAACTTGGTAACCTTAACAAGTCTGTGGGCTTTTCTCCTTTACATATACACTTGTTGTGGGGTTTGGGGGATTTGTTTGTTTGTTTGTTTTTGTTTTGTTTTTTTGCTGAGCCAGTCCTTCTGAAATCTGACTTCCTGGCAACTGCTTTGCCAGTAAACGTCTTTTCCTTGAAAAGCTTTTGTTTCTGACTTCCTTTTGCAACGGGAAAGGAACAAAGTCCAAGAGCCACATCAGATATATGCTATCAGATACATGCTACTACCTCACTCCTGCTGGTCTACTTAGCCAGGTTTACTTGCTCAGCTCCCCAAGATGCACATGAACCCCTGAAACCCCTGAAACACACGCATAATGCTAACATCCTGTAGCTTTCCTTCAGAGGACAGTGCTGTCTCCCCAACACAGCTCCCCAACACAGCTCCCCAACTTCCCCAATGGGGTACCACTCACCTTGACAGAATTGTCTTGACTGGAGGTAGCAAGAATGTGCTCGCTGTCTGGGTGCCAGTCCAGGCCATGGATTTTGGAGAGGTGGGCCGCTAGATATTCCACTGCCGTGCTGGGTTTCTGCAAAGGATCAGCACTGAGCGTTGGCGATTTAGGAAAAACTCACTGAATGTCTACCATGTAACAGTCTGCTGGGTGCTAAGTGGGAGTACAAAACTACTACAGATACTGTCTCTATTTTTAAAAAGCCACTGTTTTGTTTTTTTTTTTACAACAAACAACAATACTTATCCAGCTCTCCTTCACACATGCTCTGTATAGGGGCCTGGGAACCTGACTTCTTCCTGTTCCAGCCCCTGCGTGGCTTCAATGAAGGACAGGAGATAATGGGTGCTTTTGCCCTTCAGTATCTCAGTCCGTAATTCTTGCTTCCCTTCCTCACAATCACCTAAGAAGAGGGACTGTGACATCCAAACAGATGCAACCTCAATCCTATGGCTAAAAGTACCAATATTAATGAGACCTAGCCCCTTAAAGAGAATGAAAACCCATCTCAAAAGAAAACAATATACGATTAATAAGCATATATAAAATGAACAAACTCAAAAGGAAACCTCAGAAAAAGGCATTAAAACATTAAAAGAGCCCTGGTTGGCATGGCTCAGTGGACTGAGTGCCAGCCTGCAAACAAAAGGGTCGCCGGTTCGATACCCAGTCAGGCACGTGCCTGGGTTGTGGGCCAGGTCCCCAGTAGGGGCGCACAAGAGGCAACCACACATCGATGTTTCTCTCCATTTCTTCCTCCCTTCCCCTCTCTAAAAGTAAATAAATAAAATCTTGAAAAAAATTAAAAGATATTTTAATTTATCAAATTAGAAGATATCTGTAAATAATAATGCAGTGAGTCTGCATTTATCACTGAGAGTGTACATATAAAATACCACAACCTTTTTGGGGATAAAATTTGACAATTTTTATCAAGAGACTTGAAATTTTCCTTTCTTAAGGGAATAGTCCAAACTCACAAAAAGCTTTAGACACAAAAGATGCTCATCTTGGTGTTATATGGAACACCAGAAAACCAGAAAAAAATACAAATAGTAAGTGGGGAATAATGAAAATTTTTAAATCAATTATAATACAGCTATCCAATACAATATATGTAGTCATTAAAAGTTATACTTGGAAAAATGAAAAAAAAAAACAGTTATATTTAGGGATTATAGCATGAGGAAATGCATCTTGTAATATATTAAATGAAAAAGTATACATAACTATGTATGTGATAGGATAAACCATGGTAAAAAAGAAAAAAAAGGCAGAATAAAATAAAATATCAAATGTTAGCATCTAGCCCTGGCTGGTGTGGCTCAGTGGACTGAGTGCCGGCCTGGGAACTGAAAGGTCGCCAGTCGGATTCCCGTTCAGGGCACGTGCCTGGGCTGCAGGCCAAGAGCCTGGCTGGGGGCGTGCGAGAGGCCACCAATGGCTGTTTCTCACAGATCAGTGTTTCTCTCCCTTCTCTACCTCCTTTCCCTCCCTTCTTTTGAAAAATAAATAAATAAAATATAAAAAAGAAATGTTACCATTTGTCTCTGGGTAATAGGACTATGAATGATTTTTATTTTCTCTTTTATATTTGCTATAAAGAGCATGTACTACTTCTACAATTAACATTAGTCTCTGAGGGGAAAAAATTAATCTCTGAGGTTAAAGAGTACAGTCTCCAGAACCAACCTCCCTGAGTTAAATCCTAGCAACAACTGTGCCTCAGTTTACTCATCTGTATAATATGGATAAAAATAGTACCTACTTTAAAGACTAGTTATAAAGAGAAACAAGCCAATACACACAAGTTCTTAAAACAATGTCTGTGCCTAATAAATGCTTAGTAAGCGTCGGTACTGTCAGTCTCACAGGAGTCTGGATAAAATCCTGCAGTACCACTGATACTGCACTTTGCAGAGTCTCTGAGGCTTGCTGCCGCCGGTGCTGCTGTGACTCCAGAAAGGGCCAGAGAAGTAAAACCAGCAAGGCTTACAATCCGTCTGAGCAGACGTCCTATGTATTAACAGCCACAAATGAAGTTAAAACCTTTTAAACAAAATAGATAAAAGGCTTGCTGAGGGTGATCAGTGGACCAATGAGAAGAGTGGGAGGGGAGAGTCTGGCGGTGTGTACTGCAAGATAAGGAACACTGGTAGCATTCTGAAAAACAGGCCCTGACAGAGTTCCTCTGCCTATGACTCTGAACACAGTCTGCAGCAAACAGGGATGCACGACAACTGACCACACGTTTTATTTAAGCCATTTACTATATTTAAATACTATGCTAGTATTTAAAAGGAAAAGGAATAAAATCAATTGCCAAATTAAGAAATAAAGAGGATAGAAGAATGGCTATTACAGCCCTGGCTGGAGTGGCTCAGTGGATTGAGTGCGGCTACAAACCAAAAAGGTTGCCATTTTGATTATAAAATTACCTTCTCACTAAGAGCTGCCTGAGGCTTAGTGAAAGCTACCTTAGTGAAGGCTTCAGCCAGCACGCCGCATTCCCAGCAGGTGCTGGCACCCAGCGCAGCAGACCCCCAGCCTCTGCTGCACTTCCCCGTCTGCTCTACAACTGGAAGACTTTACTCCCTGCTAGCAGGGAAAGGGAGCAGGGCAGCCAGAAACAAAACCGAGACTTTCCAGTCAACACTCGAGTTGGGACAGTCCCTGAACACGTTTCAGGAAAACGCAAAAGTGGATTCTCCTCACGATGGCTTAGGATCTCCAGTTGGGGATCTCCAGCGCTAGGGTTTCACAAAGCAGGAAGCAGTACTTAGACCCCAGATCTCACAGAAGCCGACTGCTCTACGCACTATTACCCAATCATCTGGCAGTTAGATTCGGCGGTGGCCCTTTCCCTGCATCATTACTGTCACTGATGTCACATACTCTCCATTACAATGGCCATTTAGGGCCCTGCACCTCTTTCATGCTTGTCAGTCACCCGAGCTGCTGCAGGGAGAATACGGGGTCTGCAGGCTCTTTTGAGGCTGGTAGGACAGCGAGGCTTCTAAGGGAGGGTTTATTTATACAGCTGAGTACTCCGTGCCTCAGTGACTTATACCAGAGACATCAGGGTGGCATATGTCCTAGAACAACTAGTTTTCACTTTGCAGTCCGGGGCAGTCGACCATCCTAGCATAGTGTCAGGCCCCCCAGGCTTGCCCTCCTCAACGATACACTCACTATCACCACCTTTAAAAATAAGGAAATGGAGGCTTGGAGAAGTTTAGTGACTCACCTGATATCACACTTAGGAGGCAGCAAATGGGGCTAACTTCAGTCAGGCCAAGCTCACTTTCTCACCCACTGATCCTAACGCCTCACTCCCCCATCTTCCTTCAACACCAGTTGGACCAGGAAGCAAATGTCGTCTGGGACTGTGATCTTAACACGGCAGTTGGCCGTGCTGCACAGGGCACCCTAGACTTTCAAGACAGGTCCTGCTGCTCACAACACCCCCTTCGTACCCTCTGGGAGCGATTAAAGGCCAACTGGGGGGAAAAGAGAGACTACTCACCCGCTTGTCCCATATCCGTACATCCCCATCGTGACTGGTGGCAAGGCAATTAGCATTTTTTTTATTCCACTTGACCTGTGAGGCACCGGCTGCAAAGAGAACCAGGGGAAGGAAGCTGCTGCTCTCAACACCTTCGGAACCAGAGGGGCAGCACATCCGGCGCGCTGGATAATGAGCTCTGGTTGAAACACGCACAGAACCCTTCACGTTTCTGTAACTGCACCAACTCTACCACGAAGTGAAAAAAAAGCCAACAAAATCAATGAATTAAATAATACCTGGGAACAGGATCAGAGTCGGCTAATTGAGGACATAACTTCCTTGAGAAAAAAATCTACAGGTTACCTCCAAGAGGAATGAACAGAAAATGCAGCTTCTCAGAGAGAAGCTAAACGTGGCTGGTTGGTAACTCGACTCATCACACAACCTGGCCTTTATCATCTCCAGTGACCACACTTGAACTTCCAACCATAGGTGGAAGCTCAGCTCAATGCCTGCTCCTACCTTTTTTTGTTTTGTTTTGTTCTGTGTTGGTTTTCAGAAACAGTCTTGAAAAACAAGCCCACAGCTGAAGCTCTGATGAAAATAAGCCCCAGTGCTGCCCAATTCTGCCCTCAGAGAGTTATATGCACCCCTCCCCTCCTCCCCATCTGTGGACAGACATGGCTGCTGGCCCTGCATTGAATCAGGGATAAGAAACACCCAGGCCCTGTGTGGACACCGGCCTTTCCCACTCTGCAAACACAAAGAACAACAGTGACAAAGAGTTACTACTCAAGAGAGGGGGCACGATATAAGATGACAGAAGAGGTTGAGAAATGTGGAAAACTGGGATGTAACAGCAACTATAGCTGACTCTTAAAAAACAATCAAGTTAATTTAAACCAGAACCAAGCAACGGTCCTCCTTCCCACCTGTTGTTATTCTGGCTCAGATAATACATGATATTTCTGCTTTGACAAGCTCTGCCTTGGGGGGATTGTTTATTATTGGGGACACCACAGCAGATCTGGGCTTTGCAAAGCAACCTGATCCAAGAAGTCTGGGGAGCATGAAAGACAAAAACAAGACTCAGAATCTAACAGGAAACAGAGTCAAGGCCCAAGACTTATCTTTGCTTCGTTTTGGTGAAGGTATTTGTCCTTTTTGTTGTGTTTTTTCCCTTGAGACAGAGGGCATAAGTCATCTAAAAATAAGTGGTGGAGACCCTTATAATGAAGAAAGGGAGTGTATTACTTAGTAGACCAGGGTGTTTTGTTTTGGTTTTTTGTAAGAAAGTAGTATCAGCTAGAGAATGAGTAACAAGAACCTGCTTCATCTCCACGTGACAGTAACTTGAAAAGTTCCAAGAAAAGCTCTGGCCAGATGGCTCAGTTGGTTGGACCGTCATCCATAAACCAAAAGGCTGCAGGTGATCCCAGGTTAGGGGTTAGGATCACATACCGAGGTTGCAGGTTTGATCCCCGATCAGGGTGCGTATGGGAGGAAGCTGATCAATGCCTCTCTCTATCTCTCTCACTCTCCTTTCCTTTCTCTCCAAATCAGCAAACATATCCTTGGGTGAGGATTAAAAAAAAAAGTTCCAAGAAAATACTTCTCCCAGTGGGATCTGTCAGGCCAGGGAGCCGCCCAGAGATTCTTGGAGCCCCCTCATTCACCCTGCTATACTAGGATCGCAACATCAGGGTCACACAGAGGTCCCAGACTATGAGTTCTCACACAGACAGCACTCGGGAGCACTCATGGACCTATCCTTACTGACTCCCCACTCTGAAGAGAGCTCCCAGAGAGTTGGGGGTCACAGATTTGGGGAGCAGCAGTATCCAACGCTGCACCTCTCAGGGCATATTGGATGGGGCTAGCAAAGGTCTACAAGGCTCTCAGGTGCCTCTTCTCTCCCAGAGCAGCTCTACCACCACTGAGGAACCTCACTTAGGTACAAAAGTGAAAGAAGTCTCCCACTTCTATTTGTCAGAAGGACCTATAACAGAAAAGGAGACAATTCAAACACGTGGGTTGAAAAAAAGAACAACTTTTGTTTTTATGGTTCCTCTATAACCAATCTAACTTAGAAATTATTAAGTGGAAATTACAAAGTCAGAGGAATGTAATCAAGCATTTACAGACCATGTGTATTTTTATTCAGTTGGATGTCTTCTGCAACCATCTGTGGACTATTCTATGTCTGAGCTCATAAGTGCCTAAGGTGGGGCGTGGTGGGGGGGCACCAGATCTATAGAATTGTTAAGCCCTTAGCATAGAGACGCAGGGGCTTGAGTCCACTTAAACATTTACAGAGCATCCCCTCGGGTCATGCTGACCTTGGTGTATAGTACTGAAGCAGAGAGACATGGTCCCTAATCTCACAGAACAGATAATCTAGCCCTTAGATGAGGAGCTGTGGGGGTAGAGGGGAAAAGAGAAGAATCATGTAATCATTTTGGAGCAAATAGCAAATGGGAATTCAAATGTAACAAGAAGGTACAAAGGAGCAAGCAGGGTTTGAGAGACAGATAATATACGTTTTTATCAAGGATGCCACAATGTGACGCTGATGACTGGGCTCCATCACTCCGAGGAAGGGGCACCAGTTCTACACGCGGCTCCGACTCTCGGGACCCAGTGGGAACACTCCGCGACAGCCCCGGCGCAGAATCCCAACAGCAGCCCATTCCAGCTGAGCAGCGAAAACAGGAAGCCCAGAAAGTAATTTCAAAGACTCAGTGTGTCCATATAAAACGACACCGTGGAGACACAATCAGCATCATCTAGATTGTGGGAAACACCACCAGACAACACCACTGGTTTCTTCAATAAACAAACTGCAGAAAAAGAAAAAACAAACCAAAAAAGGAGAGAGGGAGAAGAACACTACTGATTAAAAAAGATGGGAAATATATCAATCATTTACAAGTACAGACTTTACTTGGATTCTGATCTAAATAATTGTTTAAAAAAAAAAACAGAGTGACTTGGGAAATCTGAATACTGCTTAAAATGTATGATGATAATAAAGAGCTATTATTAATATTTTAGATAGTTATAAGTTTTTAAAAGAGATTCCTCTCTTGCAAAAAGAATACTAAAATATTTGTTGATGAAATAATAGGATAACCTGGGATTTGCTTCAAAAATAATCCCAAAGAGAATAGGATGAGAGGTGGGACTGGGGATGGAGATAAAAATGAAAATAAGATTGACAGTATGTTGACAACTGTTGATGCTGGATGATGAACACAAGGCACTTTATTTTATTCTATTTTATATACATTTGAAATTTTCCCATATAAGAGTTTAAAAACAAATCAATTTGGTTTTGTCTTTGTACTGTGAAGTAAGTTCCTGACCACAATCAACAGCACTCTAACTTCTCAGAGCAGCCTGAAGCAAGCCCCTTGCAATATGGGGTTCACAATTTCACTTAGCCCTGATGAACCGTGGGGCGTAGTAGGGCAGTCCATGTGAGAGCAAGAATGGAAGGGAAAGAAACAAAGACAAGCTGGGGGGGAGAATACACTCACCTACAGCAGACAGTGCAATGGCAGGTTTCCTTGTGTCTCTGAAATATAAAAGTCCGAAGTCAAATGCCCAATTCACATGCCACCACCCACCTGGTGCTTTTCACCCTCTGCACTTTCCTTTCAGTAGGTACTTGGATTTCAGTGGGAATGTGAAGGCCTTAAAAAGAGCATAAAAGGAAGCTTCTCTCCTGCACTGTCCCATAGACTGAAAGGTTGTGGGTTCGATTCCTGGTCAGGGCACATACCCAGGTTGCAGATTCAATCCCTGGTGGACATGCATACAAAAAGACAACCAATCGAAGTTTCTCTCTCACGTCAATGTTTCTCTCTCTCCCTTTCTCTCTCCCTTTCTTTTTCTCTAAAAGCAATGGAAAAATGTCCTCAGGTGAGGAATACATACATACAGGGAAAGGGAAAGGGAAAGGGAAAGGGAAAGGGAAAGGGAAAGGGAAAGGGAAGGGGAGGGAGGGGGAAGAAAGGAAGAAAGAAAAGGGAGGGAGGGAGAAAGAAAAGAAGCGTGTCTCCCTCCATAGATAGAGGGAAAGAAGGAAGAGAGGGAGGGAGAACGGAAGGGAAGGAGGGAAGAAGCTTGTCTCCCTCCAGGCAGATGAACTTTGTCAGTCACTTCTATCGAGGCTGAGTTTGAATTTCAAATCATACAGTTGTATCCACAGAAAATGAATTACATGATTCAGCATGGCTTGGGTGACCCCAATGTAGGAGCAGAAAAGCCAAAGGAATACCTTCCTGACGTCATTTCTCCTAATGGAACAAGGGGACAGTCTTGGATGCATAACTGCAAGAACCTTCCCAAGAGCATTTCAAAGGTAGAATAAAAAACTACTTTGGTCCTGGCTGCTGTGGCTCAGTGGATTGAGTAAGGGCCTCTGAACCAAAGGGTCGCTGGTTCGATTCCCGGTCAGGGCACATGCCTGGGTTGTAGTCCAGGTTCCCAGTTGGGGAAGCACAAAAGGCCACCACACATTGATGTTTCTCTCTCTCTCTTTCTCCTTCCCTTGCCCTCTCTCTAAAAATAAATAAATAAAATCTTAAAAAATAATAATAAAACTAATCTGATGTTCATAATAGCCAAGAGGGAGAAGCAACCCAACTGTCCATTGACTGCTAACTGGATAAACAACGTGTCACTACACAACATAATAATATTAGGCCTTAAAAATCAAGGAAATCAGCCCTGGCTGGCGTAGCTCAGTGGATTGAGCGCGGGCTGGGAACCAAAGTGTCCCAGGTTCGATTCCCAGCCAGGGTACATGCCTGGGTTGCAGGCCATAAACCCCAGCAACCGCACACTGATGTTTCTCTCTCTCTCTATATCTATCTCCCTCCCTTCCCTCTCTAAAAATAAATCAATAAAATCTTAAAAAAAAATCAAGGAAATCCTATCACTTGATGCAACGTAGATGCAAGCTTAGAGACATTAAGCGTAATGTCTTTAAGCTTAAGATGAAGCTTAAAGACATTACGCTAAGTCAAAAAAATGTCAGTCACAGAAGGACAAATATTGTCCGATTCCATAGAATGGTGGTTGCCAGGAGCTGGGGAAGTTAAGAAATTGGAAGCTGCTATTTAATGAGTACAAAGTTTTAGCTTTGCACAATGAGAAAGTTCTGGAAACCTATTGCACAACAATATGAATATACTTAACACTATTTATTATACACTTAAAAATGGTGAAGGTGGTAAATTTTGTTTTGTTTTATAACCACGATTAAAAAAAAGAAAAACCTACTCCTGGCCCTGACTGGTGTGGCTCAGTGGGTTGGGCGTCATCCTGCAAACTGAAAGCTGCTTGTTTGATACCCGGTCAGGGCACATGCTTGGGATGCAGGGCAGGTCTCCCGCTGGGGGTGTACGAGAAGCCACTGATCAATGTTTCTCTCCCTCTCTTTCTACCTCCCTTCCCCTCTCTCTAAAAATAAATAAATAAATTTAAACCCTACTCCTAGATACAACAGAAGACTCTTGGAGAGGCTCTCCCTACAAATGGTAAAATGACAAAATTGGGCAGCACCCCAGGGCTGGGAGGGCCAGACAAGGCAAATCTGCAGCTTATACTTACTATTTAGAAAACCTGAAAAGGAATCTCACTTCAGTGTCTTTTAATCTTTAAACTATGAAAACAATTGTTTCGAGGTTAGACAGAGGAATTGTTTCGAGGTTAGGTAGTAATCTGGGGGTTCTGTTTCTTTAAGAGCTTCTCGCTTCCATTTCCTTGGATTTTGTGTTCCCTTCCTCCGTCTGGTGCTGCACCAATCTTCATGGAATGCAGGCGAAATCAGCTATACACACCCTTACTTTCCCTGGTCTGTCAGGTTTGTCACACCTCAACACCTGGCTTGTCTTCTACCTGCAGTCCACCTTTCAGTGTCAAATACCACAGAACCACTGCCATCTGGGAGCAGAGCAGCCTTGTGAGGGGAAAAAGTGTCCCATCTGGGGGACTCCATGATACCCTCCAGTCAGTCACCCCTAACTTTTATGGTAAAGGGAATTTGTTCTACAGAGGGAGAGGGGAATAGACGTTTATTAAGAATTTACAAGAGACTCATAGATAGAGAGCAGGCTGACAGCTCTGGGCAGAGGGTAGGGGGTTGGAGGGATCAAGCAAAAATAAAAAAAAGAGAGAAAGAATTCATGGATGTGGACAACAGGGTGGTGATTGTGGAGGAGGGGTGGAAGTAGATGTAGGTATGGGGAGAAATAAATGGTAATGGAAAAAAGATAATAACAAATGTTTTAAATTTAAACTTAAATTTTAAAAAAAAAGGAATTTACAAGGTGCCGGACCCTGGGCTGGTGTGCTTTACCCCATGAAGAAAACACTACCAGGTGGCTCCCAGCCCCTCTGACGATGGGAAAGTGAAGCTTCACAAAGAGCTAAGCAGATGTGTCTCGTAGCACTGCCTGCTGTGGCACGTGTGTGTCTGCGCCCATCAAGACTCCACCCCCACCCCCCTACCCCGCTCATCACATGCCACTTCAGCAAACTGCAGCCTGACTTCCGAATGCCAGCACCCACGTTCTTTGCTGAAGGAGTCCCCCTGGCTGCTGAAGCCCATGACGAAGTCCGTTCTGCAAACCATCATGACAGGACTGAAGTGCCAGAGCATTAAGGCCCCTGGGGACAACCAATGACTGATAGGGAACAGCACCCCCACTCCGTTAGCTCTCAGGGTGGGACGCCTCTGGGGAGGAAGTTTTACATGAGCACCTAGCAGTCCCCAGTAAGACTCGCCTGCTCACAGCAGTATACACGGCAGTACACACGGACAATGCACCCTCTGTGTGTGGCCTTCCCTGCCCCGTCTCTTCTCCACCCCTATGGCATTTCTCTCACCCCCTAAATGATGTTTCTGTGAAGTGTCCTCGTCTCAGGGTCTGCATCTGAGACACCTGTTCTCTGAACCAAAGCTACCAAACCGTCCCACAACCATGTGGTTGTGCCTCTTAAATGCTCTTACTTGATATCCCAGATGTAGATGTAGGTGTCCACAGAGCTGGTAACGAGGAGATCGGGTTCAAACACTGCCCAGTCCAAGTCGCTGGGAACACAGAAACGAACAGAATAATGCAGAGAAAAAAATTTAGAGTCTGGCTCCAAAGCACTAGCAGGTTTAATCTCCGGGCAGGGGTGTCCAACCTGTAGGCATCTCTAGGCCACACTGGAAGAAGAGCTGTGTTGGACTACACATTAAATACACTGTGATGTGTAATCACAAAAAAAGCCTCATAATGTTTTAAGTAAATTTATGACTTTTGTGTTGGGCTGCATTCACGGCCATCTTGGGCTGCATGCGGCCCGCAGGCCGCAGGTTGGACACCCCTGTGTGGCTTCAGAAAGTCACTGTTAATGGGTCTCTTAACACGTTTACACTGGAAATCTCCAAAGTTCTTCGGGAATGAACAAGACTCAACTGAGCTCCGAAAGAAACTTTCCGGTCCTTCCCCTTGTCATCTCCAGCTACATTACATGTGCTCCCAAAAAAGAAATGGAGCATTTCAACTTAAAACATGCACACACGTGCATGCGAACACACATGTAGGCATAAATTGTACAGACAAAACAAAGGAAAATTTTTGACTTTTCACTTTCTAAATCAGACTCAACCACAGGTAGGCTGAGTAAACCCAATACCTCTTAAAGCAGTGGTGGCAAACTGCCATGTTGCCAGACAGCTTTCAAGGAGGGCAAGGAGGCTCTGGTCCCCCTGCTCACGCCCTCGTTCCTAGAAAGGCAGTCACTCCATGGAGAGTTGGCACAGGCAGGGGGTCTACCCTTCCCCGTCACTTCTTAGGGCCCCTTTACCACCCTGCACTCCCTGCTGCTACTTTCCAGAACAAGCTTTCCCCACCCAGAAACGGGGACTCAGGGAACAGGTAGATCAAGGAACACTCCAGAGCCAACTGGAGGGCCACGCGTGAAAGGCAACCGTGTAGCTGGATGACGGGCTGTGACTCAGGAGCTCTGTGTGGAGGCTCAGCTGCAGAGGAAGGGCAAAGGGCTGGCCCCTGACGTCTGCTCCTGGGCACCGCCCACTGTGGCCTGAGGGGTTCTGCTGGCATGATTTCATCTCCCTCCTGTGGCAAAATGGGCCCTAATCCTTGCTCTGTACCTGTCCAAGTATTTTCTGGGATCAGGATTAACACTGCATGGCTGCTGGTTCCTAAATGCCAGCTGTTCTTCACTGTGAAAGCCATCACCTCCATATAAGCTAATGACCTAAGAGCCACCCAGGGCCAACATAACAGGGAGAGCCAAGCTGGGGGAGGAGGTGGTGTTTCCATTTCACACCCCAAAGGACTATGGCAAAGCGAGACGGCCCGGGGAGCTGTGGAGGGCTGGTGCCTACCTGATTACTCGCGTGTGGCCTTGTAAGGTTGTGCCAACTTCCCCGCTGCCGTCTTTCCACTTATAGAGGTCGACTCGCTGGTTACTCTGAGAAGAAACAAGGGAAAGAAGGCAGCAGGCTGCACGTCAGAAGATACGCTCTCCCCGCACTCTGCCGAAGGCCAAGAGAGTGAAGCCATGTGGAGACCAACCTGCAGGGCGAAGATCCTACGGACTAAGCATGTGAGTTACGGGTAACGGAGATGTCCCCAGACCTCGAGAGGAACCTGCTCTGCCTTCTGAGGATCACACGTCACACACCTCTCTCTCCAGCTGCTGTCACACCAGATTTTTTTAGCTTACTCTTCCCATTATCAAGTGCCTAAAGTGGATCTACCACGCGTTAAAAACACAGATGCACAAGGAAGGAAACAGAAACACAACCAAAAGGGTGCCCTAGAAAGCAAAGTTATACAAGACTCCTTAAAATAGGCCTATATCAAATTTCATAAAGACTTAAGCAGAAGGTCATAGAGAAAATGGGCCAGAAGAAAGAAAAACTACAGTAGGAAAAAGGAAGGGGAAAAAAGCTTTGATCAAACTATATTTCACTTAAAAATAAAAATCAGCAAAGACTCCTTTACTATCACGAGTTTATGAAACGCACGGATAGTGAATAAAGATTACTGAAAGACAAGTAGGTTTAATAATTTCCATAGTGATAGGTATATCACTGATAGGTAAATTTTCAAGTTTGCTCAGAGTCAGATGGATGTACAACCTTTTGAGATTTTTATCCTGAAATGCCTGACCACAATTCTAAATCAATAGGAACCCTGTGAAAGGATTAGGATTCAAAATAGCTTCCAGCCCTGGCTGGTGTAGCTCAGTGGATTGGGCACCGGCCTGAGAACTGAAAGGTCACTGATTCGATTCCTAGTGGGCACATGCCTGGGCTACTGGCCAGGTCTCCAGTTAGGAGCATGTGAGAGGCAACTCATAGATGTTTCTCTGGCACTTTGATGTTTCTTCTCCCTTCCCCTCTCTCCATAAATAAATAATTAAAATCAGAAGTTCAAAATAAGAAATTCCCCTCATTTATAACATTCCCAAAGGGTCTGCTAGTGGCGGTCTCTGAACCAGGCACCATAACAAACCACTCTGCACCTTCCCACCACACAATACATTGGATGTCATCATCCACATCTCATATAAATGAGGCAGTAAGTTGAACTGCATTAAAATTAAATATCAAACTATATTTGGGGATTATAAAGAAAGTGAATAGACAACCTGCAGTACTAGAGAAAATATTTACAAATCATATACTTAATGAGTGTCTAATACCAAAAGCATATAAAAAACAATTACAACTCAAAAGCAAAAAAAACAAACAACCTAATGCAAAAATGGGCAGAAGACTAGTATAGATATTTCTAAAAATATATCTAGATAGCTAGCTAGCTAGCTACAGAGTGATCAATAGATATTAAGGAGGGGAGAAAATACAAGATATGCAAATGGCCTACAAGTGAATGAAAAGATGCTCAGGCATTAGGGAAATGCACATCAAAACCACAGTGAGGTACCATTTGACACCCATGAGGATGGCTATAATTTAATTTAAAAAAAAAAATAAAACAGCAAATAGTAAATTTTGGTGACAGTGTGGGGAAACTGGGACCCTTGCGCACCACTGGCGGGACTGCAAACAGTTCAGTCACGGTAACAACCAGTTTCATGAGTCCTCAAAAAATTAAACGTACTTACCACATGACCCTGCAACTCTGCTTCTAGGCACACACCAAGAAGAACTGGAAACAAGTCCTCAAAAAAAAGTATGGGGGCACACATGTTCATAGCAGACTACTCACAAAAGCCAGCCCAAAAGTCTGTCAGTGGATGAATATATAAACAAAATTCGATCTACCCATAAAATGGACTGCTCTTCAGCCATAAAAGAGTGGAGTGCTGATACAACATGGACAGAGAAGCCAGACACAAAAGGTCATACACCACGTGATTCCATTCACATGAAATATCCAGAACAGGTAAGTCCATAAAGACAGAACACAGACTGCTGGTTGCCAGTGGCCGTGAGGACGAATGAGGAGAGACTGCTTAATGGTGAGGGATTTGACGATGGAGTGATGGATATTTGTAAGCACCATAGAGGTGGTGGTTGTACAACATTGTGAATGAAGTAAAAGACATTGAATTTTCCCTTTAAAATGACCCTTTAAAGAACAAAGGAGGGGCTTGTCTTGCTCACCATCCCTCTTCACTCCTAAGCGGATGCAGTTAAACCACCTGGAGGGGTCAGCTTCCACCAGTGCTGTTCCGTCAGGGGCGACTTGGCTTCCCGGGAGACATTTAACAATGTCTAGAGATATTTTGGGCTGTCACAACGAGGGGGGTGCTGCTAAATCTCCAACAGTTCACAGGACAGCCCCTTCCACCAAGAATGACCTGGCGTCATGGTTCAATTGTGCCAAGGCTGAGAAACCTGGGCCACATGGTCAGGCACTGAGGGTGGGAGGGGGCTGAAAGGCCTCCAGGGTAAGCCAACAGGTAGACGAGCACCCTCCCTAGTACGCCTCTCTGGTTCCAGTCAGGTAGTCAGGCCTTTTTTTTTTTGGAAATGATGGGGAAGAGCAGCTTTTGGTTTCCTCTGAAGCTAACCATGCCACTCTCCTTTCTCTTCTCAGATGCTTCTTCTCACAGACTGTCGTTTCTGATAAGAAAAGCCCTGGACGGCACTGTGAGTGGTCGCACCCCCAAGACAATAAGAAGCTTTCCTTTAAATACTACCCTTCTGGCCCGGTATAAAAGGAGCCAAAGGTTGAGATCCCTAAGTGTCCTAGGAGAAAGGAATACTGATAGAGGGAAGATAGCAGAATCTTTTTGCAGTCGTGCATTCCTTGGAAAAACCTAATACAATGTATGTATCTTTTCCCTGGAAAAATTTACATGTAAACAGCCACATAAAATTTCAGGGGGCTAACCAATCTAATGTGTCCCAATCAGGAAAGAACCCCTTCCTTTTGTGAAGGACGTATGGAATCGCCTGGTCCCTCTGAGAGCAATGAGGGTCAACCACAGACGAGCTCACCAGTCCTCCCCGGGGACGTGTTTCAGGGTCACTGGCTGGTTACACGGCTGCTGATGAACACAGGTTCCCATCACACACAGAAATGGAGGCATCTGCCCGCTTCCCTGGCAAAATCTGGATTCGGTCTCTAGAAACACAAGGTCTGGCACCCACGGTACCAGTAAAACCTTTTCATATACTTTTTTTGTCTGTGTATCTTCCTTTGAGAACCAGCCACACCTCTTCCCACCTGACAGATGAGGGTAACATTCTCTTCTCCACACAGGACATGTACTTTTCGGCCCCAGACCACACATGTAAAAGCCTCTTTCTGTACTCCTTAAATAAACTCACCGAAGCTGCAAAGTAGTGCGCAAAGCTGTCATGAGGGTTCCACTGCACCGCTCCGATGTCCCACTTGCTCTGGCGAGAGATCTTCCGGTGACCTTCGAAAGGGGCATCTAGACTAACGATGTATAGGAACCGGCGGCTAGGAGAACAACATCAACACGATGACAATAGAGCATTAGCATTAAGACAGAAAAACACATTTAGGATTACCTATGATTTGCACACAGTACTCAGAAACCCCCACATACATTTGTCTACTCTGAAAGGCATGCAAGTGACAAGAGTAACTCAAGGTGGCTGTTGGACAAGCAGAAGCCACACCCCCGTGAGAGTCTCCCTCTAGAGCTGTCTTCCCCACCACATCCACAGATGTCTGACCCGCCCTGCGCCCCCCACCCCCTGCCCCACCCCCACCCCACTGCTTCCCCCTGCACTCGGCTCCATGGCTCCATCGCTGCCCTTCTCTCAGCCTTTCCCAATGGCCCAGCTGGGGCAGCAACTGCTTCTCCAGTACTCCCAACACGTGCTTTGCACTTTGACTGTAGCACTTATCTCTGCAGCAGAACTGCTAATGTGAAGGCTCTTGTCCTGACCCAACTGACTGTTTGGAGCAGGGACCAAATCTCGAATACCTTTGTATGTTCAGAATCACCAGGCACAGTGCTCTGTTTTCAACAAATGCATGTTGAATTAAACACATCACTTATCACTTAACCAAATATTCTGTAGAAAATCTCAAATTCCTTTGCGAGTCATCTACCTGAAAAAGTCAATCTATCAATAATTAAATCTAAAAAACAAACTAAACAAACAAGAACAGACAGAATCACGGATACAGAAAGCGTGATGGGGGAGGGGTTGTGGGGAAATGATGAGGTGAGAGGATTAAGAAGTACAAATGGGTAGTTACAGAACAGCCACGGGGGTATAAAGTATAGTACAGGAAATGGAGTAGCCCAAGAACTTATATGCATGACCCATGGATATGAACAGGGTGAGGGAGCATTGCTTGAGGGAGCAGGGGGTGCTGGGTGCAGGAGGGGCAAAGGGAGAAAAATCAGGACAACTGTAATAGCATAATCAATAAAATACAATTTAAGGAAAAATCCTTGTTGTATGAATTAACATCTCAACTGCCATCAGCTATCGATTCATTGTTCAAGAGCACTCCCTGCCCCTGGATATCAATGACGGCAGGTAAGCTCAAAAATGAAGAAAGAGATGAATAGCTACTGCTCAGAAAAGACAGGAAATGAAAAGCCAAAATGCATGGAAAACTCTAGCAGAAATCTGAGAAAGGATGATTAAGGGAGAAGGAATGCACAGGTAAGACACAAATTCACTGAACTTTAACCTCTGGCTGGTTCAAGTCTTGCCATTTAGAACAAAAAGTGGAAAAAGGGTAGGAGCTAAACACAGGGGTGCGTGTCGTCAGGGGAGTTCAGAGGCTGCAGAACAAATACAGAAAAGAAAGTGGGCAATTAGGAAAAACATGCCTGACTGAACATGCTTGTTTATCTTCATTGCCCTCTAAAGAATCACTAAATTATAAGAGTAAGAACATAAAAGGCAGAAACCCACAAAGACAATGAAAATGAGAGAGGAAATGAACAGCGATAGGCAGGTGGTGACTGAGCTCGAGCAAAGAAAGCTGCTGCCCAAGTGCCTGCAGATAAGAGCACTAGAAACCCACTGGCTCACACTGCCAGGGCTGCTCAGGAGCTGGAAAAGGAAAAGGAGAGAGGGACTGGAGAACCAACAGCAGAACCAAACCCAACAAGAACTGCCTGAAAGAACTAAGGCGAGTAGTTCAAGAGCACCCCACAGAGCTGGCATCTGCACCTCTCCTCCTCCTGCGTGGAGGGTGGGTGTTCAGAGAGACTGCTCCTGAGAAGCCCAGGCCTGGGACAAGAGGCACAGCAGAGAGTAAGTGAGAGGGGCTGTGCTCTGAACAGGATGTGAAGGACCGTCCCCCTGCTCAGCACTCACAATGCCTGACTTTTAGTCTTCAGGGACTGGTGACAGGAGGAAATGACCAGCCCCAGAAGGAGCAAACAAACCAATAATAACAAAGAAACCATGGAGATAATGACGTTTAGGGCACCCTCCAACAAAAGGGCCTGGGTCCCACCTGATCTCCCTACAGTGAACCCCACCACCACCCACGTGAAGGGAGATTCCAACACTCTCTAATATTAATGGAGAGCCCAGGGCAGCAGCCCCCAGAGGAAACTTCAAAGACAGAGATCAACACAATCAAAAGAAAGAAAAAGGAAAGGAGGGTAGCACAGAGAAGAGAAAAAAACCTGGATTTAACATTTTCAGAGAGGTAAAGGAAGACAATGTAAAGAACAAAGACCAAAAAAGAACTTTTGGAAATTAAAATAATAACTAAAATGGAGAAATCTGATAGCAAGGCTGGAAGTTAAAGTTAAAGAAAACTCCCAGAATGCAAAACAGAAAGACGAAAGAGAATCCATACAGGATATTCAACTAATAGTAGCTCCACAAAGCATGTGAAGAGGAGATAAAGGGGGGAAAATATTGAAGACATAATACAGAAAAATTTATTCAAACTAAAATACAGATTTTCACACCCACTACCACGATCATCACTACCACCACCACCACCATCCACCACCACCACACCAAGAAAAAAATAAGATAAAATACACAGATTTTCAGATTGAAAAGGCATTCCAAGGTGCTAAAAATTATTTTGTAACTTAATTGGAATGTTGATCACATGGGTGTATACATTTGTAAACTTATTTGAGCTTTTCACTTTATCCACTTTCCTACACATATTTAAAGTTCCATACAAGAAAATGAGGCCCTGGCTGGGTAGCTCAGTTGGTTAGAGCATCGTCATGATGCACCATGGTTGCGGGTTCAATCCCCAGTCAGGGCACACACAAAAACAACCAATGAATGTATAAACAAGTGGAACAACAAATCCATGTTTCTGTCTGTCTGTCTCTGTCTCTCTCTCAAATCAATTTTTAAAAAAAGAAAGAAAATGAAATGGTGAACTTCAAGCTCATGTTGAAAATAATATGGCTGTACACACCATAACAGGAACACTTGCATAATCCATTTACATAATATCCATTTACATAACCCCATTCTCTGCTAGAATGCTACATGCTACGTCCACATTAGTGAACGCTGAGAATTCTAACATTTGAGAGACAGACAGTAGTCCAGGGCATCTGAGAGTATTTTATGAAATGCTGATACAGCTACATGATGTATGCTATGATTTTTTAAAGGTTTTATTTATTTATTAGAGAGAGGAGAAGGGAAGGAAGAGAGGGAGAGAAACATCAATGTGCATGAGAAATATTGATTAGTTGCCTCTCACACATCCCCAAGTGGGGATTTGGCCCGCAACCCAGGCATGTGCCCTGACTGGGAATTGAATCGGCAGATTTTGGTTCACAGGCCGGTGCTCAATCCATTGAGCCACACCAGCCAGGGCATATGTTATGATTCTATTGTTTAGATAAAAAAAGTAATAAAGTAAAGAAAAGAGGGAGTCTGTAAGTGCCCACACATGAATAAAAAAACAGCCACACACAGAAGTAACCACAGTGAAAATGGACACCCACTGGAGACAAAGAATACCAGACACAAAGAAAGGATTTGAAAGCCTCCAAGACAAAAAACAGATCACACACAGAGTCCAGAATGAGAATGGCATAAAACCTCTCAACAATAACTTAGAAAAGGAACCCCAAATACAATTCAACCCAACAATGGCTGCATGACTACATTAGAAGAGGGGGAAGGGCAAGTATATATAAAAGGGCCTCAGAGCAAAGTAAAAGTGCTAAATCTTCATCTTATGTTGTAATAAGTCAATCTGTAATGTCTACAACAGACAAATCAAGATAGAGCAGTATATGTACACTACTCGCAAAAGTGGAGGAAATCTAAAAGAAACAGCTAAAAATGGCTCAAGTAGTTGCTACTGGTGAGCAGCATCAGGAGTTGTGAAACGGTGAGGTTGGATTCTACTGTCTGACAATATAAGCCTTGTAATGCTAGTTGACTTTTTAAACTCCATTTTTTAAAAAGCTTAAAAACTGGATAGGAAATTAATATAACATGCCATCGAACTGTACACTTTAAGTGGGTGAATTGTATGGTATGCAAATTATAGCTCAAGTGAGGAAGGCCCTGGTCAGTGTGGCTCAGTTGGCTGGAGCGTTGTCCCATAAACCAAAAGGTCATAGGTTCATTTCCCAGTCCGAGCACATGCTCAGGCAGTGGGTTTGGTCCCTGCAGGGGCATGTATGATAGGCAAACAACTGATGTCTCTCTCTCCCAACAATGTTTCTCTCTCACATCAATGTCACTCTCCCTGTCTCTCTCCCTCCCTTCCCCTCTCTCTAAAATCAATAATGTCCTCAGGTGAGGATTAAAAAAAAATTTACTCAAGTAAGTAGGGAAGGGGCAGAAAAGAGACATACCAATTTTTCCTTTCCTATGCACCCAATGTGACACAGGAAAATGGTACTGATAATTGTCGCTGGGAAGGGAAGTCAGAGGGAAACTTTTTTCCATTGCATATCCTTTTGAATTATTTAAATTTTTGCTATGTGCTTTTTTTAAGGTAAATTAAAGCATGATTTCAAAATAAAATAATGAGGTTAACAGAAAATACTTCACCAATTTGTCAATGGGCTCATAACCACATTAATGAAAATGCAGCTGCGTTTGAGAGGTAGGGCATGAATCTAGAGCACTATAGAAGGGAAGGGGGACTGTGCCCATGAGATGCTCCCACGCTGGCACAATGTTAGGGTAGTTAGCAAATTCAGGGAATCTGACATTTTTTTTTAAATGAACCTGAGTTTATTTTTTAAATGCTTCTTGGTGTAATCTTTTGATCTGGGGGATTTTGTAGAATGTACAGTTGTGAGTAATTCTGATTTCGCACATTGACTTCCTGAGCTCACATTCATGTTTATTTCTCTTTTTTAAAAGATTTTATTTATTCATTTTCAGAGAGGGAAGGGAGGAAGAAAGAGAGAGAGACATCAATGTGCGGTTGCTGGGGGCTGTGGCCTGCAACCCAGGCATGTGCCCTGACTGGGAATCGAACCTGTGATGCTTTGGTTCGCAGCCCGAGCTCAATCCACTGAGCTACGCCAGCCAGGGCTGAATCTGACATTTTTTTTTGAGCCAGAATACACTATAGAAATTAGGTAGTCCTATTTATTCACGATGAGATCGAATTCCTTCATGAGAAAGCCAAGTCCAAGGAGGCCAGCGTCCAAGGGATCATGATCGATGGCTCTGCCAAACAAGAGCTGGGATCCCTTCCACCTTAGCAATACCCGTCAACCTGGACAGCCGGCATCCTTCTACAGAGTCTGTGTGGTAAAGAGAAAACTGCAATTTCAAGACCAAACTGCCAGTCACTAAAATTTCAAAGGAATTTTATTGTTCGCCTCTCAGGGCAAAGACAAAAATAACTGCAAATAATCCCTAGAAGTATCCCTGCGATCACTAGGGTAGCAGAACTCAACCCTATGACCATAACCCTTAAATATAAGAATATTTTCCAATTTCCCAGAAACCTCTTAATTTGCTATTTGTTCCCAGAAGTCATGACAGACAAACAGCAATCTCACTTACCCGGAAAGCACTGCATACTGCCCCAGACAGTCCACAGACATTGCAGTTGCCTGTGAGAGAGAAAACAGATTCAGTTCTGCTGGCAAGGCAGGCTCAGGCTGGAGATGACAGGCAGGTAGTTAGCCGTGGTTGGGTCTTCCTCTTCCCATGGCCATGGTAGTCCTAGCTTCCAGGTATCGTTAGTTCCCAACAGTGGATACTTCTACCCCCTTCTAGGTCTCATCCAAATGTCACATTTAAGCCCTGGCCAGGAAGCTCAGTTGGTGAGAGCGCTGTCTCAATACACCAAGGCTACAGGTTCAATCCCTGGTCTGGGCACATGTAAGAAGCAACCCGTGAATGCATAAATAAGTAGAACAACAAATTGATGTTTCAATATCTTTCAATCTCTCTCTCTCTTTCACTTTCTCTCTCCCTTCCTCTCTCTCTAAAAAAGTCAATAAATTTTTTTTAATTTTAAAAGGCATAAGATATAAATGAATTTCACAGAAAAATCAAATTGCCAGTTAAACATGAAAAAATACTTCATCAGTATCAGGGAAATACAAATTAAACTCAAAAATGATAGACCGTTTCATATGCACTAGATAGGTGGAAATCTGTCAGATGTACGGAGAAGAGCTTGATGTGGACAGAAATCTCTGTCTGTTTTGTGCATGGTTTATCGAAATCCTTTCAGGCTGCTATAACAAGATATCATAGACTTGGTGGTTTATAAACTACAGAAATTTATTTCTCACTTTTGTGGAGGTTGGGAAGTCCAAGATCAAGGTGCTGGCAGATTTGGTGTCCGGTGAGGACTCTCTTCCTAGGCTGCCTACCTGTAACCTCACAGGGCGGAAGGGAAGGGAGCTTTCTCCAGGCAAAGAGCGCTGATCACATTCCTGAGTGCTCCACCCTCATGATTTAATCCCCTCCCGCAGGCCCCACCTCCTAACCCAAAACCTTGGGTTTTAGGTTTCAACTTCTGATTTGTGGGGGCATACAGATATCCAGAGCACTGCACTGCTATGTCCACAGTACGTCCCAGATATCTATTATACAACAGACTCTCAATAAAGAACTGCTGGAAGGGTGAGAAATTTAAGTATGTGGTAATCCCAAGTGTTGATAAGGATATGGCCCAACAGGAAAATTTTTAAGCACTGCTACAGGGAGTACCAAATCTCAATCGCTTTGGAAAACAACTCGGTATTTGCTAAAAACGCTGAAGAACATGCACATCCCACAACCCAGCAATTCTACCCTATGTAAATACCGTGGTTACATATCACCATCTGCAAAAAACAAGAGATTTGGAAACAACCAAATGTTCCATGGACAGAGGGATGAATTGAGTGTGGCGCATTCATACAAAGGAACCGGACTTCAAAGCCAAATTAGTGAGCCACGGCATGATAGTCGCCATGGATGAGCTCCGAAAATAACATAGGGAAAAAAGGAAGTCACAGAATGCATACCATATGACTCCATTTTAATAATGGTCAAAACTATCAGAATAAAACAAAGTATCATTTATATTTACATATGTGTGGTAAAAAAGCAAAGAAATAATCCAAAATTCAGGGGAGTCACTTCCTCTAAAGGGCATTAAAAGAGGGACATGTTTTGGAGAAAATGTATTCAGGCTTTAAAAAATAACTAAAATAGCCTATTCCTTAAGGTGTGTGGAGAGTACATTTTATTATTTTTCTTTACATAGTACAATATCACTGATCTAGTCCATAATAGATCATTTTTATGTGAAAACATTTTTAAATATTTAAAAATGCCTTATAAAGACTAGACCACAATATGGAGAAATGAGAAAGCTTGCTTAAAAATGGTGAAAACCTTAGTAGAATCGGTAAGACTAAATTTAGGGAAAAGAAACTGTATATAAGCACAGTACTCTAGCTGGTAAACCAGTTTCCTTCAAGGGCACAAGATAGCAATTCTGAAATCCCTTATACATATATACCGGAACAAACAAGTAAGTAAGTGGATGGAAGACAGTAGGAGCCAGACTTCTGTTCAAGTGGGCAGTTAATGATAAACAAAGGGTGGAGGCCACTATGATCCACGTGAAAATGGATTAGGGTTAAAAATTTAAGTATAAACTAGCCCTGGCTGGCGTAGCTCAGTGGATTGAGCGCGGGTTGGGAACCCAGCAACCACACATTGATGTCTGTCTGTCTGTCTGTCTGTCTCTCCCTCCCTCCCTCCCTCCTTTCCCTCTCTAAAAATAAATAAATAAAATCTTTAAAAAAGAAAAAACTTCTCATTAAAAAAAATTTTTTAAAAATAAAAAATTTTAAGTATAAACTCATTTATACAAATAAGGTATATACACAGATAAAGTATGCAGATAAAAGATATATATACAGATAAAATATAAGTATAAATACAGGTAAAGATGACTACATACAGAAATATTTATATATATATATATATATATATATATATACATGGGTTAGTGTACCTCTGTATATTTCTTATTTTGTCAGTTGAGGGGACCTAGAGGCAATGACACCCCCAAAGCAATGAACAGCACATCTAGCACCACATCTTGGTTTCTAATATAATTCTCCAACTGAAAAAACCAGAGCTCCTTGGAGAAAAGGCTAATTTAAGGAACGGGGCAAGAAACATACATAATGAGAGTTGGGCATCTTGTAGTGTCAGGAAGTATTTTAAAATTTTTTTAAAAGGGGGTATGCCACAGAACCACCTGAAAGAGATCCCAGTGACGAAAACTAAAACAATCTGGGCCACAGAATAATGGGATTATAATGCAAAGTATAAAATAAATATCTAGGAGTTCATACTGATATAAACAAATAATTCAATAAATAAATAAACTGGGGAGAATAACCCCCGTCTCCTTAAGTATGGGCTGTATATAGAGAGCTTTTGCCCAAGAGTACAGCTGTCCCCCACTTATCCATGGGGGGTGCGTGTCCAATATCCCCAGTGGATGACTGAAACCATGGGTAGTACAAACCCTCTACATACCATGCTTTTCCTTATACATGCATACCTATGACAAAATACTTAATTTCTAGGTTAGGAACACTAAGAGATTACAACACTAATAATAAAAAGACAATTATAACAACATACTCTAATCAAAGTTACATGAATGTGGTCTCTCACAAAATATCTTATAGTACTACACTCACCTTCTTGTGATGGTATGGGATGACACAGTGCCTACATGAGGAGATGGAATGAGGTAAATGACCTAGCATTAGGCTACTATTTAAGGGTTACTTGAAAACAGGCACTGTGATACTCCACAGTCTGATAACAATTGCTACTAAGTAACTAACAGGCAGGTAGCATATCCAGCCTGAATATACTGAACAAGGAATGATTCACGCCCCAGGAAGGATGGAGAGGGACAGTGCAAAATTTAAACATGCTACTCAGAAAGGCACAAGCTGTAAAACTTATATGTTGTTTATGTCTGGAATCTTCTAGCTAATATTTGTGGACCACACTTGACCACAGATAACTGAAATCATATAAAGTGAAACTGCTGATGAGGTAGGTAGTGGGGGCTACTCCATAGTAGAGACAAAGGGCAACAAGAGCATGTTTACATTGGGGAAACCTGGCAAGCACTACCCCGGCCGGTGATCAAGCCAACATCAGCAGTGGTGTGACAGGTTCACAGCACAGCCCCTGATATGATGTGATGAGAATGGCACCTTGTAAACCCTGGGGTATTCCTCCAAAAAAAGTATAATCCCAGTCTGATTATGAGAAAGACGTAGCCCTGGCTGGCGTAGCTCAGTGGATTGAGCGTGGGCTGGGAATCAAAGTGTCCCAGGTTCGATTCCCAGCCAGGGTACATTCCTGGGTTGCAGGCCATAACCCCCAGCAACCGCACATTAATGTTTCTCTCTCTCTCTCTCTCCCTCTCTCTCTCCCTCTCTCTCTCCCCTCCCTTCCCTCTCTAAAAATAAATAAATAAAATCTTTAAAAAAAAAAAAAAAGAGAAAGACGTAAGACAAATCCCAACTGAGGGACATTCTGCAGATGGTCAAGGTCATGCAAGGCGAAGAATGTCTGAAAAATTATCACAGCCAAGCGGAGTTGGAGGAAACGTGACAACCAAATATAGTGTGGTGTTCTACACGGAGTCCCCAGACAGGGTAAAGGACACTAGGCAAGAACTAAGAAGCACTCAGTAAAGTATGGATTTTGGTTAATAATGATATATCAATATTGATTAATTGCAGAAAATATACCACACGGGGTGAGATGTTACTAATAGAGGAAACTGAGTACAGGTGTATGGAAACTCTCTATACTGTGTTCCCAATTTTTCTATAAATCTAAAACTATTCTAAAATAAAAATTAATTTGAAAAACATGAAAATCTAAACAGTTTTTCCTAATTACTCTTATTAATCAATACAATTGATTTTTAAATTTTTAAAAAAGGTTTTATTGCCCTGGCTGGTGTGACTTAGTGGACTGAGTGCCAGGCTCTGAACCAAAAGTTTGCTGGTTCCATTCCCAGTCAGGGCACATGCCTGGGTTGTGGGTCAGGTCCCCAGTTGGGGACATGTGAGAGGCAACCACATAGTGATATTTCTCTCCCTCTCTGTCTTCCTCCCCTCCCCTCTCTCTAGAAATAAATAAAATCTTTTTTAAAAAGATCCTTTAAAAAATCTTTTTTTAAATATTTTATTTATTTATTTTTAGAGAGGGAAGGCAGGGAGAAAGAGAGAGAGAGAGAGAAACATCAATGTGCGGTTGCTGGGGGACATGGCCTGCAACCCAGGCATGTACCCTGGCTGGGAATCAAACCTGGGACACTTTGGTTCCCAGCCCGCGCTCAATCCACTGAGCTACGCCAGCCAGGGCTTAAAAAATCCTTTTTAAAAGATTTTATTTACCAGCCTGGCTGGCGTAGCTCAGTGGATTGAGCGCGGGCTGCAAACCAAAGTGTCGCAGGTTCGATTCCCAGTCAGGGTACATGCCTGGGTTGCAGGCCATGACCCCCAGCAACCGCACATTGATGTTTGTTTCTCTCTCTGTTTCTCTCTCTCTCTCTCTCTCTCTCTCTCTCCCTCCCTCCCTCCCTCCCTTCCCTCTCTAAAAAATAAATAAAATATTTTTTAAAGATTTTATTTACTTATTTTTATAGAGAAGAGAAGAAGAGAGGGAGAGAAACATCAATCTGTGAGAGATACAGTACATTGAACGGCTGCCTTCCGCAAGCCCCTAACTGGTAAGACCTGGCCGCACAACCCAGGCATATGCCCTGGCTGGGAATCAAACTGGTGTCCTTTGGTTCACAGAACACACTCAATCCACTGAGCCACAGCAGCCAGGGCCAGGGCCAACTTTTTAAATTTTTGTATTTATCAATTTTTTAAATATATCTCATTGATTATGCTATTACAGTTGTCCCATTTTCTCCCCTTCACTCCCCTCTGCCCTGCACCCTCCTCCCACCCATATTTCCCCGTTTGATTCATGTCCATGGGTCATAAATAAAAGTTCTTTGGCTTCTACATTTCCCATACTATTCTTACTCTCCCCATATTTTCCACCTACCATCTTTGCTACTTATTCTCTGTACATTTTCCCCCTCTCCCCCACACCACTTCCCTGTTGATAACCCTCCATGTGATCTCCATTTCTGTGGTTCTGTTCCTGTTCTAGTTGTTTCTTTAGTTTGCTTTTGTTTTTGTTTTAGGTGTGGTTGTTAATAATTGTGTTTGCTGTCACTTTACTGTTCATATTTTTTACCTTCTTTTTCTTAGATAAATCCATTTAACATTTCATATAATAAGGGCTTGGTGTTGATGAACTCCTTTAACTTGACCTAATCTGGAAAGCACTTTATCTACCCTTACATTCTAAAAGAAACTTTGCTGGATAGAGCGATCTTGGATATAGATCCCTGCCTTTCATGACTTTCCAGCCCCTTCTTGCCTTCAAGGTCTCTTTTGAGAAATCAGCTGACAGTCTGATGGGAACTCCTTTATAAGTAACTGTCTCCTTTCCTCTTGCTGTTTCTAGGATTCTCTCCTTAATTTTAATCTTGGCTAATGTAATTATGATGTGCCTTGGTGTGTTCCTCCTTGGGTCCAACTTCTTTGGGGCTCTCTGAGCTTCCTGGACTTCCTGGAAGTCTATTTCCTTTGCCAGATTAGGGAAGTTCTCCTTTATTATTTGTTCAAATAACTTTTCCACTTGTTCTTCCTCTTCTTCTGGTACCCCTATAATTCGGATGTTGGAACGTTTAAAGATGTCCTGGAGGTTCCTAAGCCTCTCCTTATTTTTTTTTTTTAATTCTTATTTCTTCATTCTTTTCTGGTTGTATGTTTCTTTCTTCCTTCTGGGACACCGTTTATTTGAGTCCTGGTTTCCTTCCCATCACTGTTGGTTCTCTGTACATTTTCCCTTATTTCATTTAGCATAGCCTTCATTTTTCCATCTAATTTGCGACCAAATGCAACCAATTCCGTGAGCATCTTGATTACCAGTGTTTTGAACTGTGCATCTGATAGTTAGCTATCTTTTCATCGCTTAGTTGTATTTTTTTTTCTGTAGCTTTGATTGATCTGTTCTTTCATTTGGGCCATTTTTTTTTGTCTTGACGCGCCTGTTCTGTAGTGAGGGGCAGAGCCTTAGGTGTTCACCAGGGCGGGGCAACTCACACTGCTGTGTTGTAATACTATATGTGGGGAAGGGGAAGGGGGTCCGAGAGGAAACAATGGCCCTTGCTCCACTCTCTGCCAGATTTCAGTCACTTCCCCCATTTCCCACCAGCAAAATTGGGCCCTTCTGGTGCTGATTCCCAGGTGGGTGGTTTTCGTACATTCTAGGACCCTGTGGGTCTCTCCAACGAACTCTCCTGTGAGGCTGGGAGTCTCTCCCACTGCTGCCTCAATCCCCACAGGTGTTTTCAATCAGGGGTTTGAGGCTTTATTTCCCCTCGCTGGGGCCCTGGGTTGTGCAGTCCGTCCCGCTCCCCAGTTGTTTCTCCCAGTTTATCTGCGTGCAAATGTGGAACAGCCCGCTCCACCAGTGGCTGCCTTGCCAGCCAGCTGCAGCCTTCCATGCCCTGCTCCACAATCTTCCGCCTTGCTGGGTCCTCCAGCCACCGCCTTGCCAGGAGTCCTCTCTGCCCAGCTGCCCATCTCTGCCCCTCCTACCTGTCTGGATGAGTATGTCTTCTTCTTTTTTTTTTTACACAGATTTTTTTTTTAATTTATTTTTAGAGAGGGAAGGGAGGGAGATAGAGAGAGAGAGAGAAACATCAATGTGCGGTTGCTGGGGGTTATGGCCTGCAACCCAGGAATGTACCCTGGCTAGGAATCGAACCTGGGACACTTTGGTTCCCAGCCCGCGCTCAATCCACTGAGCTATGCCAGCCAGGGCTTGAGTATGTCTTCTTTAACTCCTTGGTTGTCGGACTTCCTTAAGTTTGATTTTCTGTCAGTTCTGGTTGTTTTTTGTTTTTAAATTTTTGTTGTCCTTCTTTTGGTTGTGTAAGGAAGCACAGTGTGTCTACCTATGCCACCATCTTGGCTGGGGGGTCCCTAAATTTTGTATTTATCAATTTTAAAGAGAGAAAGGAAGGGGGGCAAGAGAGAGAGATCAATTTGTTGTTCCACTTATTTATGCATTCATTGGTTGCTTTTTTTTATTTTAGAGAGAGAGGGGAAGGGAGCAGGTTGGAGGAAGAGAGAGAGAGAAACATCAATTTATTGTTCCACTTATTTAGACATTCATTGGTTACTTCTTGTATGTGCCCTAATCAGGGACTGAACCCATACTCTTGATGTACAGGGATGACAACCTGGCCAACTGAGCTACCCAGCCAGGGCTTTTAATTTAACTGATTTTTTAAATTTATTCATCTGGCTGGTGTGGTTAAGTGGATTGAATGCCGGCCTGCGAACCAGAGGGTCACCAGTTGGATTCCCAGGCAGGGCACATATCTGTGTTGCAGGCCAGGGTCCCCAGTGAGGGGCGAGTGAGATATAGCCACACAGTTGATGTTTCTCTTCCTCCCTTCCTCTATGTCTAAAAATGAACAAAGAAATCTTTTTAAAAAATTAAAAATTTATTAATTCAACAAACATTTGTTGAGCATTGTTGTATACCAAGCACTATTCTAGGCACTAAGGTTACGGTAGTCAACAAAACAGTCTCCACCCTCAGGGAACTTACACTATAGTAAGGGAGAAAGATGAAAATAGACAAATATTGGGTGAGGGGAAAGTGGTACAAGGTGTGATCTGAGGAGGCAGAGACCAGCACACAAAACAATCCAAACTAAGGAATTCATATTCTATTCCAGGTACAACAGGAAGCTCCTGAAGGGTTTTCATCAAAGAAGAGATACAAAGAAATTTGTTTAAAAAAAATCACCTTGAAGAAAAAATAAGAATAAGAAAAAAACAAACAAAAGAACAGAAAAAAAATCACCTTGATATTTATCACAGCTTTAATCTAATTGCCCAGTACTGAAAACTACCTAAATGTCCATAAACAGGTAAATGAAATCACAAATTGTGATCTATCTATACACTGGACTACTACTGGGCAGTGAAAAGGAACGGACTAACAGATGTGTTCAACGACATGAATGAATCTCAAAAGCACAGGTTCAGTGAAAGATGCCAGACTCAAAAGGTGACACGCTGTTACAGAAATGATGTGTTCCATGTGTTACAGAAATCACAGCAGCCCCTGCCAGAGGGCGGGAGTGAGGGAAGAAGGCTGGCTGCACAGGGGCATACAGGAGTGCTTTAGAGTAATGAAAATGTTCTGCATTTTAACTGTGGTCGTAGCTCCAGGACTACATACATTTGTCAAAACTCAACCAATTATACTCATAAAAGGGTAAATTTTATTGTACATTAATTATACCTCAATAAACCTGGAGTTTTAAAAAAATCATTCTGGCTATGTGGAGGGTGTACTAGAAGGAGGCAAAAAGCTGGGGTGCAGGGCAATAAGGCCCAGAGTATGTCCGGCTACTTTGTTGTTTGTTTTAAGTATTTTTTATTGATTATGCTATTACAGTTTTCCCAATTTCCCCCCTTTATCCCCCCTCCACCCTGCCTCCCCAACCCTCCAGCATTCCCCCCTTAGTTCATGTCCATGGGTTGTACATATAAGTCCTCTGTTTCCTATACAATTTTTTTATCTTTCCCCGTCTATTTTATGCCTACTAATTACGCTTCTTCTTCTTCTCTGCACCTTTCCCCACCTATTCCTCTCTTCCCTCTCCCCAATGAACTCCCTCTGTGTGATGTCCATTTCTGATTCTGTTCCTGTTCTGGCTGTTTGCTTAGTTTTTGTTTTCATTGTTTTTCTTTTCTTTTAGGTTAATTTGTTGATAGTTATGAGTTTGTCATTTCAGTGTTCATATTTTTGATCTTCTTTTTTCTTAGGTAAATCCCTTTAACATTTCATACAGTAAGTACTTGGTGATGATGAACTCCTTTAACTTGACCTAATCTGGGAAGCACTTTATCTGCCCTTCCATTCTTTTTTTTTTTTAAGATTTTATTTATTTTTTTTTTTAGAGAGGGAAGGAAGGGAGATAGAGAGAGAGAGAGAAACATCAATGTGCGGTTGCTGGGGGTTATGGCCTGCAACCCAGGAATGTACCCTGACTGGGAATCGAACCTGCGACACTTTGGTTCGCAACCAGTGCTCAATCCACTGAGCTACACCAGCCAGGGCTTGCCCTTCCATTCTTAATGAAAGCTTTGCTGGATAGAGTAATCTTGGATGTAGGTCCTTACTTTTCATGACTTCAAATACTTCTTTCCAGCCCCTTCTTGCCTTCAAGATCTCTTTTGAGAAATTAGCTGATGGCCTTATGGGAACTCCTTTGTAGGTAACTGTCTTCTTTTCTCTTTCTGCTCTTAGGATTTTCTCTTTGTCTTTAATCTTGGGTAACTTAATTATGATGTGCCTTGGTATGTTCCTCTTCATGTCCAACTTCTTTGGGACTCTCTGGGCTTCCTGGACTTCCTGGAAGTCTATTTCCTTCGTCAGATTGGGGAAGTTCTCCTTCATTATTTGTTCAAATAAGTTTTCAGTTTCTTGCTGTTGCTCTTCTCCTTCTGGCACCCCTATAATTCAGATATTGGAACATTTCAGGTTGTCCCAGAGAGTCCTCAGCCTCTCTTCATTTTTCTGGATTCTTGTTTCTTCATTCTGATCCAGTTGGATGTTTATTTCTTCCTTTTGTTCCAAACCACTGCTTTGAATCCTGGTTTCCTTCTTGTCACTGCTGGTTCCCTGAACATTTTGCTTCATTTCATTTTGGGTATCTTTCATTTTTCGACCAAGTTCAATCAGTTCTTTTAGCATTTTGATTACCAGGGCTCTAAATTCTCCATCAGTTAGGTTGGCAATCTCCTCATCACTTAGTTCTGAGGTTTTGCTGTGTTCTTTCATTTGGGCCATATTTCTTTGTCTTGGTGCACCTGATAAGTTGTAAGGGGTGGAGCCTTAGGTATTCACCCCAGTAGGGCAAACCTCCTTGCTGCACCGCCTGTGGGGGAGGGGCCAGAGAGGGAGCAAAGCAGCTTGCCTGCTGGTCTCTAGCGCACTTTCCAACAGACTCTAGAGTTAGACTGGAAGTATCTCCCACTGCAGCAACACCCATGGCCCACAGACAGCTCTGAGTCTCAGTTTTCCCCTTAAGTCAGCCCCTCCTGTGCAACTCTACCAACTCGGCAGTTAGCCCCACCCCTCAGCTGCCTCACCACAGTTTTTCTGAGTCAGCCTACACAGCGGGGTCTGCCTTACCAGTCTGGTTGTCCTGGTTGATTTTTTAATTCCTTGGTTGTCGGAGTTCCATGCAGTTTGATCTTCTGGTGCTTCTGGTTGTTTAATGATTTTAGATTGGTTGTTATCCTCCTTTTTGTTGTGAGAGGAAGCGAAGGGTTTCTACCTACGCCTCCATCTTGGCCGAAACCTCTCTTCTTCCAGCTACCTTGGATATGTAGAGTTTGAGCCATCTCACAGATGCTGAAGTAGAGACATTTAGCAGAGAGCTGCTATGAATCCAAAGTTCCTGTTGTCATCACAATAATCATATCCTGTAGTATTTTTGCACTTATTGTTGAGTTGGAGACCTGTTAACTGCACATTCTGCCACCTTACCACTCTTTGAGAGTTCAAACTACTCAATTTCTACTACACTTTCAAATACTACAGATGATAGCCACAAGTGGTTCCTTAAATTGCAATTAATTAAAATTTATTTTTTAAGATTTTATTTATTTATTGTTAGAGACAGAGGAAGGGAGGGAGAAAGAGCTGGAGGGAAACATTAATGCGTGGTTGCCTCTCACATGCTCCCTACTGGGGACCTGGCCCAGAACCCAGGCATGTGCCCTGACTGGGAATCGAACTGGCATTCGTTTGGTTCGCAGGCCGGCACTCAATCTACTGAGCCACACCACCAGGGCTAAAATTTATTTTAAAATACAATATCTTAGTTGCACTAGTGCCATTTCAAGTGTTCAGTGGCCACATGTTCATCAGTACAGAAAATTCTACTGGATGATGTTGCCTGAGGAGATTATCTTTACGTTTTACAGTGTTAACACTCATTGATTCCAGGGACCGTTTCAGAGTAGTTGCCAAGAAGCATAGGTTCTTCACTAATACAAGGCATTGTCTTATAAAGTGAATGATCCTTCTATAAACTGTTAAGAAAAAGTTTCACTTTTCAGGCTGGGGTTTTTCACTGAAAAACTTAAAAGTGTAAATTTTCTTAAATGACTTTTAAAAGAGGAGGGGCATTTGAAAAGTTTATTGTTTGGCCTTTCTTTTCAGAAAGACAATATTAAGAGTTTCAACTTTTTGTTTCTACACTAATGAAACAGCTAATAAAATGGGTTCCCACCCCTCCTAATGAGCACCAAATTCAACCACAAAACCACGCTAATTTATGCTAAGATGTACCCTTTCAAATGAAAAATCAAAAAGAACAGAAACTCCCACAAGGCAGTTAAATTACCCAATTTACTTTGTCCTCTTAACTCTGACAACTGCTGTTTTGGTTTAATTATTTGACACTACTTCATAGCATCCTAATATGTGTCAGCACCTTCTCTGCAGGTCTCTTCAATTACATTTCCATCAAGAAGTATGGGTGAGACTGCTTGGGTTTCTATGAGAATTAAAGGCTTTACAGATTAGTGGCTTCCAAATTAGCAGGCTCAGAGGTACCAGATATGACTCTGTTCTTAGTCCCCACTGAAAGCAATTAACAAGGATAACAGGAATGTGGTTCTTTTTCCCCAAGAGTCTGGCACCTCCCTTAGGAGAGCTGGCCTCCCAGAGACACCATGCAGACAGTGCAAAGTGCTTCAGGATCCTTTAATCAGAATGCTGCTACTCAAATTCTCATGGGAACTATGTCAGAGAGCACCACAGGGCAAACTGGTCAGTGGCTCCACCACACACCGTCTTTACGGCAAAAACGGGATGGGGTTTTAGAAAGAAGAAAGCACACCACCTTGCTGTAGTTCAGACGTCTCTTCAGAATAAATCACCTGAGAATCAACACAGTGCCAGGCACAGCGTGCGCCTTGCAAAAGAGCTCAATAAATCTTGTTGAATAAGTGAGTAGAAAGCCTGGCACACAAAAGGCATTCCAGAAATATCTGTCGAAAAGAGAATCACCCAGCATGCTCTCCTCTCAGGAGCATGCCTGGGCCTTTCCCTTCCTACTCTTCTTCCCTGAGGCATATTACCTTTTCCTTGACCTCTCTTAGGCTCCAAGGGCCCTTCTTTGTCTTCTGTAACTGGTTTCCTGGGCCTATGCAGCCCAGCTGGCTCACTTCTAGTACCTCTGTAACTTTCTAAATAAACTTTATCTTATAATTTAAAAAATAAAGAAAAGAAAATCACCCAAACAGTGTCATAAGTGCTGGGGAAGGGGTGAGTGAGTATAATATGTATTGAGGAACAACTGTAAGATAGGCTCATACAGTAGGAAGCATGGCAGTGTAATGAGGCAGCAGAAATCCTGGGGCCAGATGCCTGAGGTCATATCCCCAGGCCGCCACACAATGGGAGGCCTTGGTCAAGTCACAGGATCAGCCAAACTAGGATCAGCTTTGCTGTTTGAAAAAGGGGATAGCATCCACTTATCTTGTGTGATTCATGAATTAGAAAAAGAAAATGTAGATAAATGGCAGTATAGCATAGGAAACGCAGGAAATAGAAAAATGGCAAAAATCCCTAATAGGTGCTAACGTTCATTGAAGCTTACTGTGTGCCTGTCACTGTGTCACACATTCTGAATATATGACCTCAAAATTCTCACGCCAACTCTATCAGGTAGGTACGACTCACACTTTCTCACAGGTGAGAAAAACTAATGCAGTGGGTGATGACAGGCTAGAGACTAAGCCGGGATTCAAACTCAGTAAATAGTTGCAGCATACACTTCTAGTCACTCACTATACGGTATTTTCCACTATTCTAGTATCAGCAACCACTCAAAGCTTAGCTGCTGAACCAGGCACTTTGCATTCAGTTTTCTACCAACTTCACCCCGAAATTTTGTGAGGCAGGGTTAAGTCCCATTGTCGAGGTTCAGAGAAGCTCTGTGACTTGACCAAAGTCACTAAGTGCGCCCCGGACTCGAAGAGCAAACACTCCCTCGCTCCCCACCCAGGCCTTGGGAAGCGCACCCCTATGCTTCGGTATCCCACGGCAGACCCCACTCCCCGTACCCCGCGCGTAAGCCTGAAACCCTGCTCGTGTCTGGCGTGTCTGGACCAACCGCCAACAATCCTCAAGATTCCCCTCACACACTCAGGTCTGACCGCTCAGGGACACCCTCTTTTCCATTACCCCAACACCGACAAGGATGTCGCGGTCGCCCTCGCCGCCCCGACACAGACCCGGCAGCATGGGGGAGGGGAATCCGGGAGGGCGCATGCCCAGAAGGCTCCGTTTGGTCTCCAGCTCACCTGCGAGTCTCGGAACTCCACCACCACGTTCTCGCTGCTCCATCGTGCTGCCATCTCCCCGCCGGGGTCAGCCCGGCCCCCACGACTGCGCCTTCCTACCACCCAAACCCACGTTCCTGGCCTCGGCGGGCCCCAAGCAGCCCTCTGGAGAACCCTGCCACACCACGCCCCACCTCCGTCTGACTATAAACCATTGGCTCACCCAAATACTGGCTCTGCCCCTCTTCCCGGTTCCTCCAATTGTGGCACCGTGCCTACCCAAACGGGCACGCCCCCCCACTTCCGTCACTCCGCTAAAGTCACCCAAACTCCGTGCGACTGCGGTCACACGCCCCCTAGAGCAAGATCTGCTGGGAGTTGTAGTCCAAGGTCCCGTTGGGCTCGGTAACCTGGGTAGAATAAGGTTTGGCGAGGTGAGGGGTATGTTGTCCTCCCTGTCCCCTGGATCATGTCCCGGGCAAGTCCTAGGATGTTTACAAACTAAAACCCAACATTCTTACAAACCCGAAGTTACCTCTTCCCCTAACGTCTGCCATAAAGGCATTGAATGTGTGACTTACTGTATCATACAATACAGCAGCACCTACCAAAGTGTTCAGGGACCCAGGGGATCTCCATGACCCTTTCAAGGCATTTCCGAAGGCAAAACAGTTTTGATAATCATACTAAGACTTTATTTGCCAAGCCCTGGCTGGCATAGCTCAGTAGATTGAGTGTGGGCTGCGAACCAAAGTGTCACAGGTTTGATTCCCAGCAAGGGTACATGCCTGGGTTGCAGGCCATGACCCCCAGCAACCGCACATTGATGTTTCTCTCTCTCTCTCCCTCTCTAAAAATAAATAAATAAATAAATAAATAAATAAATAAATAAATAAATATCTTTAAAAAGAAGACTTTATTTGCCTTTTCGTTTTCTCTCACCAGTATAGAGTGGAGTTTTCTAGAAGCTACACAATTGTAGTAGATTGAATGGTAGAAGCAGATGTGAGAATCCAGAGGGGTGTTTTTTGGGTTTGTTTGTTTTAACTTTCATAGGAGCTTATTTGAGTCAAACTGATGATGAACACCAGGGAAAAAGATCTCAAATGCTTCTCCAGTGTTTTTGTTTTTTAGCTAAGCCAGATTTTAAAGAGATTTGCCACTTTTCCCGCTGAAATGTTTCTTTTTTAATTGCCTGATGAGAGAGAAAGAGAGCAACATCAATTTGTTGTTCCAATTATTTATGCATTTGACGCTTGTTTGTGCCCTGACCAGGGATCAAACCCTCAACCTTGGTATATGGGCATGACGCTCTAACCAACTGAGCTATCCCACCAGGGCCCCACTGAAATGTTTTTGTTTTGGAAAATACAGTTCTTTTTCATTTACAAAATGTATTGTTAATTTTAGTGTGCATTAATGTAACAGGGTGCAGCCCAGAGAGGGGCCCCAAATAGGGATTTGGAATGGGATCCAGAACTCAAGGTGTCCAGGAAATATTAGAAAGATATATAAGATGTCCTCACCCCTTCCCTGGATGGGGTTGAGTTGGAGAAAGGGACACATGGAGCAGGAACATGCAGAGCTGTTTTGTACAGCAGCAGCTTTGCAGCTAACCTCTAGCATGGTCATTTAACATATCTATAACCTTCAACTGGTTTCATAGATAGTTGTGGCCATGCCTTGAGCCAGGGGGATGGAAGTGACTTCCACCCAAGATATAACTGGGCGGGCAGCTCCCCCTAGTTATAGCTCCTGAGTGAGAGCTTGGACAAGATTGGCTCCATGACATGAGGCCACACCTGCTCAGACTCACAATGGCAGCCCAGTAAACTTGGAATAATGCAGGAATGCTGGCAGGTGTAACTGATTGTAGGAGGAGCCGGAGGTGAGAGTACAGAGGAAGGTTGGCACGGGGATTTAAACCCAGACTCGGCAGCCATGCGAGAGGGGAGAGAACCATGCAGTTTTGCCAGAGTGGGGACCCTCGCAGCTTTGGCGGGGAGAGAACCATGTGACTTTGCCAGAGTGAGGACCACATGGCTTTGGGGTGCTCCCTTTGGCCACATGGCTTAGGAAGTAGAAGAGACTTTGCCTGGAAGAAAAGGGGTGAAAGGACTCTTACTAGTGGGCCATGAGAAGGTGCCACACGGCTTTGGATTAACTGGAGATTGTGGCCACAACACAGCTGGTTGTGGCAGGAGCCCGAATCACAGACTTCTACTTCTTTTCCTGAGATACGGTACCCCAGATTAGGGCAGAGGGAGAAGGAAGGACTGTGTGTGTCTATGGGTATCCTCACAGACTTTAATACTTTAATGAAGACATTAAATCACTACTCTAAGTCTGTATAGCTTTAAATAAATATTTCCTTTCCTTTTCACAAATCTCTGGCATTGAGAGATATCTTTCCTCTGGCAGTGGGCATAGTGAACCTGGGGGGTCCTTTTTGTAATAGTATATCATACTGTTCTTGTCCCTGTTCTGTAACATTAATGTTTAAGTAAAATAATAAATAAATATTTAAAATTCTGTTTTAATTTCTAATAATTACTATCTAAATAGCCTGCCTAAAAATTTGGCTGGAATGGGGAGGAAATCTTTAATAATTCTTAATAGTGTAAATGATCCTGAGATCAAAAAGTTTGAGAATTGCTGTGATAGCATGATGAGTGGTGATTAGTTTTCCCCTCTTTTATCCCACCATCTCAAATTCTGGCTTAACTGCTTAGCTTCAAATTTTTTAAGGAAAGAGGAAAAGACCAACTTCATTCATTCAGTTGTTGTACCAAGGTAAGCACATGGCCTGGAGTATAAACAATACTGAAGTGTGAACTATTGTTGTTGTCAATATTATCACTACTTCTATGTGAAAGTCACAGAATGAATAGAGATAAAAAGGCTTTCCTTCCCAGCCCTAGCTGGTATGGCTCAGTGGATTGAACAATGACCTACAAACTCTAAGGTCGCCAGTTCGATTCCCAGTCAGGGCACACGCTTGGGTTGCGGGCCAGGTCCCCAGTTGGGGGCAAGCGAGAGGCAACCAACTGATGTTTCTCTGGCATGCCAATGTTTCTCTCCCTTTCTTTCTCCCTCCCTTCTCCTCTCTCTAAAAAAATAAAATCTTTTTAAAAAAGGGGCTTCCCTCCCCTTCTAGAGTGTTGGATGTACTGGAGTGTTGGATATAATAGGAAAGACAGCCTTAGCAACAGTTAGGGTGACCAACCCATTCCGGGAAACCCTTCAGTCTAGACAAACTGCAAAATGAATTTGGTTTTATAAAAGACTTGCAAGCAGTAAGTCAAGAGAGGACAGAGTAAATGGAGGGCCTGAGAGGACCTGACATAGCAAAGGTGACATTTAAGTTTTTCAGCATATTAGGATTTGATACAGTGCACTATCAAAAAAGTACTTTAGCATCAAAAGTGTGAACAAAGACCCTGAAGTGCGAAGAACAGGATGCATTTATGGGGAACATAAAGCAGTTTCTCAATTAATACTCACAGCATGGTGCTTCTTTCTTTCCTTCAAAATTCATCACAATTTGTAATTCAATATTTATTGGTTGATTTCATATTGTTAAGCTTCAGGACAGGGGCCAGGTCTGTCTTGTTCAGCCCTGCATGGCGACTGCATATACGAGGCACCCCATTAATATTTCTCCAATGAGTGGATGTGGAAAATGTAGTCATATATAAAGTCACATCCCCAGAGTGCTGTACTTGTCAAAAAGATAAGGATGCCTTCTGTGGAACCAAAAAGTAATTTTTAAAACTGTCCACTGTCTTTACTTGTAATTCTTTACACCCAGAAGGGAATACAGAATCACCAAACATTCCCATTAAAATTCCTTTGCTTTCTTTCCCATCCATCTGTCAGTTAATCTCACAAACTGCAGCCTTTAAAAAACTCTTCTGGCCCTGGCCTCCATCTTCCTGCATTGGCCTTCCTTTCAGCCTCCCAGCTTCCTCCGAATTCTCCAACACAAAAGGTCAAAGATTACTTTGGAGAGAAAGGCCGCAGCTGAGAGAACCAGGAAGGGGAAAAACTGCAGACCAGGCTCAAGGGCAGGAAGAAGGAGAGATCAAGAATACTTTCTATGCATGCTCATGCCACCGCATAGGACTAGATTGTGGACATAAGAAACATTCAAACCTGTAAAGAATTTCTGTGAGATTTTATTTGAGCCAAACGGATGACAATCGTCAGGGAGCAAGATCTCAAATGCTCAGGGGAATGACAGTTTGACAGGTTGTTTTTATTTTATTTATTTATTTAGTCTGCGTGTGTATTTGAGATAAAGGAGGAAAGGTAAGAAAGATTGCATAAAGGTGAGAGAAAAACAAGGCAGGGAATAGATTATAGAATAGTTAACAAGACCATTTCTTGAGGGTGGTTACCCTTATTTCAAAGGTGTGTTAACCTAGATGCCCCAAACCAATAGACAGAGCTTGCTTAAGGCAGAAACAAACCTTTTACTAGAAAGGTGACAGGCCTGCCCTGTGACTACCCATCATAACCTGACCAGGTAGAAATTTATGATCAGATCACCTTGTGACGCTACTTCCCATAGAATCCCTTTATTGCCCTCAATACGAATTAATTGATTCACCTAACACACCATATTCTTATTTGTTTATTTGCCTATTGTCTAGAATGTCCTGGGTGCTCAGTAAATATCAACTGAATGAGTGATTAGCCAACAGGGCATGTGGCAGGTATAGCCAGAAGTACAGCTAGAAACACAGGAAAAGGCTACTTAAGAAGGAGCTTGCTTAGTCACTTGAGGGTTTTTTTTTGTAGATATAGATGTAGATAAAAATATATTCCAAAATTCTTTGTCTTTGGAATACATATATATGTATTGTCTTTGGAATACATATACATTTTAGTAATCTGATTCCCACTAAAACTAGCATGATTGCCTTTGTCTGAGAATTTCTGCAACCCGCCCCCACTCCCACCTCTCTAGTGCATGTTTGTCTAGTTCGCAAAGTCTGCTTGTCATAGTTCATAGGCACAGAGAGTACGTTGGGTTTCAAATACTTGGTGCTCTGTGTTTTCTCAATGTTTTCTTTCTTAAATGTGAAAAGAGCCTGGGAGAATTTTTGAGAAAAGGAGCATGAACACCCTTCAAACTGCTTCTTAGCACCCTTCCTTTCCATCTCCCACCCACACTGCCTTCATGGAAGAGTGTGGACTCTGGAACTACATCCAGAGCTCTCTGGCTGCGGCTTCATTGCTGTATGCCTCTGAGATCCACACGTGACTATCCTATCTGAATCAGAGATGGGGAACCCTTGGGAGTCCCTTGTCAAGTAGACTTCAACTTGCTGACCAGGTGACAGGGCCCTTATTACCAAACAATGTCTCTCCAGTGGGCCACTTGCTAGGAAGGCAGGATTTGTGGCCAACTACAAATCCAGGGCTTTGGCAGTCTCTTATCAGCAACTGGCCTTGCACATTTGAACAGGGTCCTTTATCTTTCTAGTCCTCTGTTTCCTCTTCTGCAGAATGTGGAGTTAGCTGGCTCTTCCGTCTGTTTGCATCTGGGAGGGAATACTGGAATCTTGCCTTGAGCCCCAGTTGTAATTTCCCTCTCTTCATCTGTCGACAAAGATATGTGGACGTGCCCACAAGCTCAGGCTCCTTTCTAGGTGCATTCATTTGCCCAGCACCCTGGCTTCTCTTTTTAAGTTTTCTCTTTTCAAGCAAAACAATGACAATGTAAAGAGCTCTGAGAGGTCTGGGAGGAAGTTTCTTGCTGGGAATATTTGCCTACCCCCTGAGAAGGTGCTGGGTGCTCCCTCTGAAGCTGCAGGAAGCCCTCCCCACCCTCTGGCTAATGGAGACAGAGAGGGGACCAGGTTGGGGGGCGGGGCTTCCCAAGACTTCCCAGGAGTAGCCCTAACAAGTAATTTCCCTAATTTTCTCAACCCTTTATGTCCTAGGCTTAGATTCTTCCAGAGGTGCTTAAAACTGGGCTTTTCGGCATTGTTATGCACTCCTCTTTACAGATTTCCGCAACACCAGGTCTTTCTCCTGACTCTTCTGGTAGGTGGAGTCAGTGCTTTATTAACCCTGTTTCACAGCCAAAGAAGAGCCAAGCAGCAGCTCACCCAGGATCACTAAGAGGACGAAGATATGAAGGTAAAAAAATAGAGAGAGAGAGAATCCCAAATCTTGCTGGGGCCACTTCTGTATCTGATATCCTTGTACTGAGAGCATCCAAAAATGAATTGACACCTCCCCAGACCCGTTAACCTTAAACCAAGAACCCACAGGAGAAATTTGGAGAAAAACACATATTGGACTTTTGAAGTAACAAATGACAAATTGAAACTAATCTGCAGGTCTTGGTGGATGCTTGTTGCTACACGTTGAGTCACTCTAAGAGGTGAAGGGTAGAATCAAGCTACTGAATGGAGAACTCTGTATCTCAATATTTTCATTTCAGAGGGAAATTGTCATTTGCAAAAGTGCACAAGGAGATAACAAGGGCATTGCCTGAGGAAGGCCGCCGTTCACAGTCCCACAGGGCACCTAAGTTTAGTGTCATCAGCTCGTAGAGAGTAGGGGCTTCACCTTGGCAGTCCAGGCTCCCAGCTGTTTGGTGGTGCCAGGTGTGAGAGAGACTGGCTCATGACAGCCTTAGACCGGGATATAAACTTGAAGGGCAAAACATTAATCTACAAAAAGAAGTATAGCTGTTATGCAGATCTGTACTTTTTCACCCCGTTGGAAACCCTACAGAGAAAATGAAATTGTCACCCCGAAATTCCTCGATGAACATGTTCACTGTAAAGCTTAGAAGCCTAGCTCTGCTCTTCCCAGCCATGTGACTTTTTAGTGTTCATGTGATATATACTCCATATATACCTCTATCTCTCTGCCTTTCTCTAAATTTTCATGGCTCAAACACAAATACAAAAAGGTATATAGTGAAAGGATGTTATTTTCATCCGTTCTGTCACCCAATCCTCCAGTACCTGCTGCTCGCCCCCAAGGGGCTACATTATGTTGTTTCGTGTTCCCATCCAGTATCTTTATGAATATATGAGCTAATAAAATATAGACCTTTATTTGGAAAGGAGGCATTGTCAGTGCTCTTTAATCATTGGTCATGGCTTTTTAAAAAATATTTTATTGATTGATTTTTTTAGAGAGATGGGAAGGGAGGGAGAAAGAGAGGGAGAGAAACATTAACGTGTGAGAGATACACTAATGGGTTGCCTCTCACATGCTCCCAGTGGTGAGGGGGAGGGGGCCTCTGCCTGCAACCCAGGCATGTACTTTGGGAATTAAAACGGCAGCCTCTCGGCTTGCAGGCTGGCGCTCAATCCCCTGAGCCATACCAGCCAGGGTTGGTCATTCTTATTTTTAATGATAGTGATGCTGATAAATCTCTCCACAGCTTTTCATCCCCTCAGGTTATGACCCATGGCTTACAGGACACTGTTATCTGCCCTGAGGACCATCTTCATCTTTGGCTCCCACCTCCTCTCTTCACAGCTCTTCAGCATCATTCAGTTCCTTGGAGATGCCATGTTCTTTAGGCCTTTGGACTTGCTGTTTCCTTTGCTTGGACCAGTCTTCCTGAAATACGGTTCTCCCCTCCCCTCATTCTCTAGCTAATCACCAACTCACTTTTCAGGTTGTTAAACAGAAAACTGCAGGCCCAAAATGGCATCACTCCTGCTCAAAACCCATGATAACAAGTCTAGATTTAATACCTGATTCCACCTGCAGTTTCAACCTCTCCAGAAGCATAATTTTAATCTATCAGTCTGGAATTTCCTGGTCAATACTATGAGGTCATCTGCCTCAGAAGGTGTCCTTACCTGAAATAATCCACCCTTTGAATTTCTTAGCCCTACTCTCATCCATTTAACTTCTTTTTTAAAATTAAATTTTTTATTGTTGTTCAAGTATGTTTTAACTTCTTAGTCCCACTCTTTTTCTGCCTATAAAAAACTTCCACTTGTTACAAGTCATGGGAGAGCCTTTTTAGTTGCCAGGTGAGATGTTGACTGATTCATAAATCACTTAGTAAAGCCTATTAGATGTTTAAATTTACTTAGTTAAATTATGTTTAACATTTTTTTTAGTTTATTGATTTCAGAGAGAGTAAGGGAGAGAGAGAGAGAAACATTGATTATCGTTCCACTTATTGTATGTATTCTTCGTTTGGTTCTTATGTATGCCCTGACCAGGGTTTGAACCCAAAACCTTGGCCTATTTATGACCAAGCTCTAACCAACTGAGCTACCCAGCAGAGCTGAATTATGTGCTTTTCTTTTCTTTTTTAAAAAGATTTTATTTATTTATTTTTAGAGAGAGAAGGGAGAGAGATAGAGAGAGAGAGAAACATCAATGTGCGGTTGCTGGGGGTCATGGCCTGCAACCCAGGCACGTACCCTGACTGGGAATCGAACCTGTGACACTTTGGTTCGCAGCCCACGCTTAATCCACTGAGCTACACCAGCCAGGGGCTTTTCTTTTCTTTAATTCTCACCCAAGGACATTCTTCACTGTTTTCAGAGAGAAGAAGGGAAAGAGAGAAACATCAATCGGTTGCCTTCCATACACTCTCAGATGAGGGGATCAAACCTGCAACCTAGGTTTGTGCCCTGACAGGAAATCAAACCTGTAATTTTTCACTTATGGGATGATGCACCAACCAACTGAGCCACCCCGACCAGGCCAGGGCTGAATTATGTTTTTAACAAGGTTTTGGCTTAGAATCACTGTATTAGTGCCTGTCTGCTTCCAGCAGCACCATGCTCTTTCACTCTCATAGCACTTACTCATTCATTCATTTGTTTGGCAAATACTTATTGAGTGCCATCTACATGCTAAGCACTGCTGTATGCTTATCTATCACACTGTACTATCACTGCCTGCTTCAATAAACTTTGTGTGTATTGCACTATAATTCACATACCACAAAATTTGCCCTTTTAAGTATATATAATTCAGTGGTTTTTAGTATACTCATAAAGTTTGGCAACCATCACCATTGCTTAATTCCAGAACTTTTTCACCACTCCAGAAAGAAAATCATTAGTATTCTCCCCTCCCCCCAGGATCTGGCAACCATTAACCTTTCTATCTCAACAAATTTGCCTATTCTGGATATTTCATATAACTGGAATCACACAATACGTGGTCTTTTGTCTTTTATAGTGTTTTCAAGGTTCATCCATGTTGTAGCATGCATGTATCAGCACTTTATTTATTTTGATGGCTGAATAATAGTCCATTATATGGATATAGCATATTTGTTTGATTTAGTCATCAGCTGATGGTCATTTGGGTTGTTTCTACTTTTTAGCTATTTTGAATAATTCTGCTGTGAACAATCACATACAAGTTTTTCTGTGGGTATATGTTTTCATTTCTCTTGAAAATATACCTAGGAGTGGTATTGCTGGGTTACATGATAACTTCATGTTTAATCTTTTTTTTTTTTTGCCTTGACTGGCTCAGTGGGTTGGGTGTTGTTCTGCCAAACAAAAGGTCCCCAGATAGATTCCTGGTCAGGGCACTTGCCTGGATTGCAGGCCAGGTGCCGGGTTGGGGGTTGTGTGAGAGACAACCAATCGATGTTTCTTTTTCCTTCTCCCTCCCTTACCCTCTCTCTCAAAATAAATAAATAAAATCTTCAAAAAATTGTTTTTTATTCACCGATTGTATTTAGTGATTTGAGAATGAGAAAGAGAGAGAAAGAGAAACTGATATCAATTTGTTGTTCCACTTATTTATGCATTCATTGGTTGTGTCTTACACATGCCTTGACCAGGGATCCAATGTGCAACCTTGGTGTATGGGGACGATGCACTAACCAGCTGAGCTCCTGGCCAAGGCCCATGTTTAATCTTTTTTGAGAAACTGCCAGCCTATTTTTCATGGCAGATATACCATTTTATATTCTATCAGCAAGGTATGAGGATTCCAATTTCTTTTCATCTTACCAACACATGTTATTGTCCTCTTTGATTGAGCCATGCTCGTGGATGTGAAGTGGTTCCTCTGAAGCTCTGTGAGAATGCAGACTCCTTTGTCTGTCTGGCTCAACACCGTGTCCCAGACCTTAGTGCAGTACCTGGCACTTATTAGATATTCACATTTTGTTCCATATACTGAAAAGTGTTGAATGAATAGGTAAATTGAAAGCTAGTTAGATGGCTACAATACTTATTGATTGTAGGAATGTAGGAAAAAACAAAATGTTCCAATACACAAGAAATGATCGTTAAGTGCCTAAATGAGAAATTTATGCACACTTAGGTCCTAACAAGTGACCTGCAGAAAAATAAGAAAGCTTTTATCTCCCCAATAGAGATCTCTATCACCCCCATAGAGTTCTGTCAGGGGATCTGGTATTCTTTTTTTCCTGCACAGTACAAAACCACCCTTTTCTGTTACAATAGACTTCCTTCCTTTCTTTCTTTTTTCTTTCTTTCTTTCTTTCTTTCTTTCTTTCTTTCTTTTCTTTTCTTTTCTTTCTTTCTCTTCCTTCCTTCCTTCCTCCCTCCCTTCCTTTTTTTTCCTTTCCTTTCTTTCTTCCTTATTCTCCCCCCCCCCCTTTCTTTCTATTGTATTTTTTCCTATTACCATTAATCCCCCTGGTTCCCCCTCCCCCTGCTGGTACCACAGACTTTCTTCAGGGACAAACGTGGTTTAAATTTAAGCTTTCTTTTTTTTTCTTCTTCACGTCAGTCTTTAGGATCTTCTCATTTAGGCACTTAAAGATAATTTCTTGGGTATTGGAACATTTTGTTTTCCCCGGTGTTCATATCTCTTACAGAACTCTTGACTTCCTTCAGCAGGGCTTTTTGCTGACCCCCAAGCACTCCACGCCTGCAAATAGCCTTCTTCCTGTTTCCTTCCAAGCTGGTCACACTGGGACAATCAGTAGCTATGACAGACCAGCCATGTTTGTTTGTTTTCTTTCAATATTTCTCTACACCCTTGTTGACATAAGCAACATCCAAACCTGTAGAGAATTTTTATAAGGGTTTATTTGAGCCAAACTGATGACAGTTACCGGAAGCAAGATCTCAAATACTCCGAACAGTAAGTTTTGCAGTTTCTTTTTATACATTTGGAATTAAGGGAGGAACATAAAGAAGATTACATGAAGGTGGGAGAAAATAATGTACAGGAGAGTAAACACGTGCTCCCTTGAGGATGGTTACACCTTCCTTCAAGTGGTCTGAAAAAGAGGCATTTCAAAACCCATTAACCTAGATTCACAGAAACAATGGGCAGGGCTTGCTTAAGAGAAAGATAAAACTTTTAAAAACTCTTTTTATTGTTTATGCAATTACAGGTTGTTTCCACTTTCTCCCCCTTTCCCCACCTCCACCTAGGGAAAGGTAAAACTTTTACTAAAGAAATGATATACCTGTGGCGTGACTGCCCAATTAGGAATTTATAGTCAGATCACCCTGTGAGGTTACTTAGATTTATCACAACACCTCTTTTTTGATCACACTATTTCAGCTCCTCGATTTGGAGGTCAGACCAGGGGCCGAGTGATGCTTTTTTTTAGCACTCAGTACTTGAAAAATAGTGAGTGAATGAGTGAATGAAGGAATGAGAATAGGGGTGTATGTGAGAGGGGCATACTGCAAAATGCAGACTTGGTGAACAAATATTTATTGAAACACATTACGTCCCAGGCCCTCTGGTCCATGCCGGATAAAAGGTAATGAAACAGGAAACTCTCCTTGGACTGTTTCTAAAATCATTACTTTTTATTGCATTATTCCATTTCCATTTCTGTATCTTTTCACCTTTTATCACACAACTAATGATTTTCGGGATCACATTTTAGCTAAGGTACCTACTCATTTACTTTAGTCCAAAAGACATTTTCATCTGCTATCAGAAAATTATGGACAGTGTACCAGGGCGCTGTTTATCTCCAAACAGCAAAAAATCCCCCAAATGCTAAGCTTCCTGATCTTAGGGGTCTTTGGATGGAGAACCTTGTAAAGAACGAACACAGTGCCCAGCAGAGGGTGCTGTGGGGGCAAATTTGAGCCCGGAGGGGAGCTTGACCAGTGACCCTCAGAGCCAGGTAGGCGTCTTGAGTAATCTTTCGTCTTGCTTGTGTTTCCTTTCCACCCCCTAGAGCCTTCGCCACTCCTCCCCCATAGGTGGTTCCCCCTGCATAATTAACCACTTTCAGGGACTTAAAGAGTGTTCTCTTTGGAAAGACGCCTTGCTCCTGTTTCTGACGATTGGTATTTCAGGACACTCAAGCCACAGGCCCGCAGGGGCTGGGTGGTTGGGTGGGGGCCTCTTGAGCGTCAGCGACTAAGCGCTGCAGGGGCCGGGAAGGGGTTAAGCCGGCGGGGGGGAAGGGGAGGGGGCGCGGGCCGCGCCTGCGCTCTGCCGCCCTCCATTGTCTACACGGCTGCGAGGAGCGCCGGCGAGCGCAGCCCGGGACCTAGCGGAGCGGGGCGGTGCGGCTGGCCGGCCGGCAGCAGCTGGAGCGAGAGCGCGACGTGACGCGACCGCGGCTTCCCGAGCTCCGCTTGGCCGCCCAGCGCCGCAGCCAGCCCAGGGCCTGGAGGGGTCCGGGTCGCCGTCCACAGTCGCGGCGTCCTCAGGCGGGGGACGCGCCCGGAGCCCCCAGCCCTCCTCGCCTCCTCCTTTCGGGCCGGCGGCCTCCTCCGGCGTCTCCCCGCGCCCGCCTGCCGCCTCCCTCCCTTCTTCCCTGCGGCTCCCTCTGCTTTCGGGAGCCCGGGGGCGGCCTGTGGCGTTCCGAGCCTGCGCCGGACTGCGCCTCTTTGGACCTTGAGGGGAAACATGCGCTTGGCTTGGATCGTTTTAAATTCTTAGTTTGGGATCCCCGCCCGCCTGCCTCTTCCGCCCCGCGGGTTTTCTTTTCTTTTTTCTTTTTTTCCCTCCCGATCTCCTTTTTGACTCCCAACCCCTTTATGCTCGCCCAACCCTCCCCCTGCTGCTGAGAAGAGGGGGAGGGCTTTGGCCTCCAGGTTCCCGCCCCATCGGGGCTCGGGCGAGCATGGGGGGCAAGCAGAGCACGGCGGCCCGCTCTCGGGCCCCCTTCCCGGGGGTCTCCACTGATGACAGTGCTGTGCCCCCGCCAGGAGGGGCGCCCCACTTTGGGCACTACCGGGCGGGCGGCGGAGCCATGGGGCTGCGCAGCCGCTCGGTCAGTTCGGTGGCGGGCATGGGTATGGACCCCAGCACGGCCGGGGGGGTGCCCTTTGGCCTCTACACACCCGCCTCCCGCGGGACCAGCGATTCCGACCGGGCGCCGGGCGGTGGAGGGTCCGCGTCGGAATCCACTTATGCCCAAGGCAATGGTTACCAGGAGACGGGCGGCGGTCACCATAGAGACGGGATGCTGTACCTAGGTTCCCGAGCCTCGCTGGCGGATGCTCTACCTCTGCACATCGCACCCAGGTGGTTCAGCTCGCACAGTGGTGAGTCCGCGGGTGGTGGAGGCCTCGGAGGGTGGAGTGCGAAGGAGGGCGCGCGTGCGGAGGTTTCGACGTAGAGTGCACGACCTGGATCTGTATGTTGCCCCGTTGGTTCCGGAAGCCAGGGACGAATGAGATACCGACCCTCTAGAAAAGAGGTTTTCTGTGAGGCTGTGGAGCCGGGCGTTTTTGGACTTAAGGCATTGGTTCACTTATGGATGGGCAGAGTGAAACCTGCCTATTGAAGTCCCACTTATTGGCAGCACCATCCTCAGAGAAAAGGTCTTGCTTATATACAGTCAGCCTCGGTGCTTTCTTTCTGTATCTGCATCATTGTGCCTACCTCACCCTTACCAGACAGACAGATTTACCAATTTGACCAAGCTGGGCGATGTCTCCCAAACAAAGAATGTGAAAAGAAATAAAATTGGGGCCAAGTGGTGGTTGGATTTGGGCTCTCACTCTAGCTGGGAGAGAGGGGTGCTCAGTTTTGCCACCCTGCTGGAGATCTCTTCGAATTGTTTAAAATGGAGCAGCTAGCAGGCTGCTGGCATAGACAGGTGTGGCCTGCCGAATGGAGGCCCAGCCAGGGAACCTCCTCCCAAGCTTTGCAGGACTAGGGCTGTGGTCACCCTTGCTGCATGCAGTAGGTTTGGCTACATGACTCCCACATCCCTCCATCTTTTTTTCCTTCCCCTCCATGCTAAGTGCTTGGTCTTCCAGGTAATCTGCATCTTTTTGTATGGAGAGGTGGGGTTTTATTGCCAGGTGATTGGTACATGACAGGGGAAGAGGAGGATTCAAAGAATCTGGATGAATTCATGTTGTGAACTTCTGGTGACTAGCCAGGGAAAAGCTGGAGGAGGATTTCCCAGGCTTTGTCTGGCAGGAGCTTCTGGAGGAAAACAGGTCTGTCTGCTCAGCTAACCTGAGAAGCCAGGTTAGGCTTCTAGAAAATTGGTCAAAAGAGGTGTGCAGCCACTATTTACTAATTGGTCTTTATTTGGGGGAATCGGTCGGATTTTTTTTTTCAATTCTATAAACTTCATTTTGTGAAAAAAAAAATTCAGGGGGGAGAATAGTAACACTCGAAAGTGTCTTTTGAATTGCTAGGATGGCATTTTATCATATGTACAGGTCTCTAGATACCATTGAAGCTTCTCAGACTTGCATCAAACTCTTCCCTGAATGAGATGCAAGGCATGACTGCCTGTAGCACTTGTAGACGTGTGATCAGCTTTAGGTGGACGTCTTGAAATTGATCATCTTTTTCATAAAATTTGGTCCAGAGTCAGCTGTATTTACAAGATGATGTGGTTAAGTGTTTAAAAGAACTGTCATAAATATCAGATTTTAAAATTGAAAAGCACTGTAAGAAGTTTCTCTAAAACCCAGAATTTTGTGTGTTGTAAAACAAATGCAATCAGAGGCTTGTCTGGGGAAGGAGTTCCCCGATTGCTAAAATTTCTTGTATGTCTTTTTTACTAGAAAATTCTTTTCCCACCAGGTTTCATGCTAGAGTTGTGAGCTTACAGTTGGATCCCAAATTTCAGATTCCTCAGCTGTGAAATCTTTGTTTGTTTGTTTTTTCATCCAGTTGTGGTGAGGGCAGGAAGAGCCACTGAACCATGGGAATACAGGAAAAGTTGGAGCATATTAATCCGTTAAGGGAGTAATATAGTAAAGCATGTGTTGGGGGCTGCTATTAACATTTTGGGTAGTAACTTTCTTGATGGGACCATCCTGTCCTTTTGAAAGACATTGAGCATACCTGGTCCTGCCCACTACATGCCCTCAGGAATTTCCAAATGCTCGTGATGGAAGCATGGGGTGGGGGGGAGGGCACCACCCAGACTGAGAACCATTGCTCTAGGAATTCATTCTTTTGCCCTGGCCCAGAAGCTCAGTTGGTTAGAGTGTGGTCCCTTACACCGAGGTTGTTGGATGGCTACCCAGTCCCCAGTCAGGGCACATATAAGAAGCAACCAATGAATGAACAACAAATGTTTTTTTCTCTGTCTCCCCCGCTACTCCCTCTCTCCTTCTCCTTCCCCCTCACCCTATCCCCCTTTATCTCTCCCTCTCTCTCTCTCCCTCTCTCAAATCAATAACTGAAATTTTAAAAAATGAATTTGTTTTATTCAAATAAAGTAATTAGTTTTTCCTGTGCAGTTTATTTGAGATGAACCTTCATACTACCGCTCTTCTGCAGCGGTGGTTCTATCTTCCTTTCTGGAACATGCCAAGGGATCTTCTAGGACATCCCTTTCCTCTCTTGTTCAGTGTTATAAGAAGACACTCATTTCTATTCTGTAGCCTATGAGTAAGGTCTGAGCAGTTTTTACTCTTGCGTTGTAAAAGCAGAAGGGTAAGGATTTCGCTGCACAGTTGACTAGATGCCTGGAAGTTGATGTGATGCTCTTGCTTGTGTTTTCCAGGTGCTTTGGGACTCTTCACGGGCAGTCAAATAAGCAGGGGAGTTCAGTGTGCAGGAGGCTTCCTCAAAGGGAGTGAGCTGATGTATCGGGGTAGAATCCTGGGGTCCCAGCTCAAGGGAGTAGCTGTGACCTCAGGTGAGACACAATCTTCTCTCTTGAGCCTCATCTTTGTTATTTGAAAAATAGATATGTAATCCTCAACTGCCAGCCTCCTAAGGTTGTTTCCCAAACCAAGTGAGGATTCATAGCAGTCACATTTGTCTTCTCTTCATTCCCAGACTTTCTTGGGCTGTGACCCTCGCTCACCCTGTTCCCTATGCCTGGAATGCTTTTCCTTTCATTCTGTAGATCGATATCTCTTTCTGATCACTTAGGGTTCAACATAAATTTGTCTTCAGAGACCAGCCTTAAAAACTGGCTCCCTCCTCTTTATCTCTCCAGTCATTCACGTGTTACCTTATTAGAATTTATACTTTATAAGTTTTTATTTACCTGTTTACTTTCCTGTTTAGTTTGACTAAATTTTAAGCTCCACAGGAACAGAACTGTGCCTCTTGATCACCGTTGTAACTCTTGTACTATGTGTGCTCAGCACAAATACTGGTTGAGTGAATGGAGTTTCTTGTGTCCATCATCTTATGTAATCCTCACTATAACTCTGTGAGATAAGACTTTTTATTCCCATTGTACAGGTGAGGAAACTGAGGTGGAGGGGAGGTTAAAGAACCTACACAGGTTAGACAGCTAATAGGTGGTGGAGCTGGGATTGGAATTCAGGTCTAGCCACAGTCAGAACCTGGGCTCTTAACGATTACACTCGACTGCCCCCCATCCTAAAACAAGGAAGCCGACAGTGTCCTGGAAGTTGCGCTGGCCTGTGAGTCAGAGGACTGTGCTTATCTGCTGGTTGGGCTACTAATTGACTGCCTACTTGTGGCTTTAGGCAAGTGGGTCATTCAGCTGCAGAGTCACCATTTCTTTTTCTTTTTTTTTTTAATTGATTTTTTTAGAGTGAGACATCAATATGTTGTTCCACTTATTTATGCATTCACTGGTTGATTCCTGTATGTGCCCTGACCGGGAATTGAACCCTAACCCTGGCATATCAGGACGGTGCTCTAACAAACTGAGCTACCTGGCCAGAGTACAGGATACATATTATCCCCATCTTACAGGTGAAGAAAATATAACTCTGCTCTGTAGCTTGTTTGGTTAGAGCACCATACTGATATGCCAGGGTTACGGATTCAATTCCTGGTCAGGTCACATACAGAAATCAACCAGTGAATGCATAAATAAGTAGAACAACAAATCGATGTCTCTCTCTCTCACATATATATATGCGTGCGCATGCTCGCACACACACACACAAACACACACACACACACCCCTGCTTACCTTGTTGGGTCTCCTGAGATAGTGTTTAGAAAAGCCATGTAACATTCATAAGGAGAGTGATGTTCCTTTAGGGGCACTTCTCTTATAGTTCTCTGCCTTCTTTCATCTTAGAATTTCCTAGGCATTGAGATTTAGAGCTGTGTGAACTGTTTCCCCGAAACAGAAGCGAGTGCTCTCTACTGAAATCCAACCTACACTGACAGGCCGCTCATAATAATGAATGCCATTGAGAAGAACTGCTTTATAGGGTCAGAGTTAAAGAGTCCATTCCTTTCCACATTAAAATGTAAGTTTTGCTGCAAGGTGTTTAACTCCTAATAGTATCCTGTCTGTCTCAGAATATGGATTTCTAGATGTATGTGTGTGTCGGGGGCGGGGGGCAATAGAGGATCCACCATGTAGGAAGGAAGAGGTTGCCTGTTTTCTGAGTCCTACTATAGAATGGCTTGAGGGTTTCGCTCCAACTCGTTAGTCATGTGTATGTGTACACATGCCCCTGGTGGTCTCCCAGGAGCATGATGGGTCTCCTGCCCCGCAAAAGTTCTGTTTTTAATGAATAAAAAAAATTTTTTAAGCAGCGTTTTCAGTTCTCTATTAACCATGAGGGCTTAGTTTCTATAAAATAAAAGAAGTTCCCTCGAGGAGAAGATAATTTTTAAGAAAAATCTTATTTATTTATCTTTAGAGAAAGGGAAAGGGAGGGAGAGAAACCTTGATGTGTGAGAGAAACATCAATCGGTTGCCTCTTGCATGCCCCCAGCAAGGGACTGGACAGACAACCCAGGCTTGTGCCCTGACCGGGAATTGAACCTTGCAGGTGGGCGCTCAATCTGCTGAGCCACATTAGTCAGGGCAAGGTGATTTCTTGAAGGTCAATAGTTAACTTTTACTCGTTGGGGTTTGAAGGGTGTTGCAAAAAACAGGCTTTACTCTAAAAGTATTTATTTTATGGGGTGTGTACATTTTGTTACTATACAAAGACACAAGCCAAGTAAGTCACAAGGAATACTCTAAACCAGACTACTGTTAACCAAAGAAATGCAACTCTTAATTCCTTTTGGGAAAAGGAACATGCTTTGTATTTTTACAAATGTGATATTCTACCGGAGCTTATTGGGCACTAACATTTCAGAGAACCCACATCTAAAACTAAATTTTTTTGACAGTTTCAAAATCGGAAACAACTTTATAGGGAAGTGGTCGTATCTTAAATGGGTTCTGACCCTGCTAAGCCTTAAGCAAAGTTGTTTTAATGACAGATGGTCGCTGAGGTTGTGGTAGTAGAATTTTGAAGTTAACCCAAAACCTAAATCCTAATCTCAGTTTTTTAAAAAGATGGATGAGTATAAATTTCCATATTTCCATCTGTTTCTTTTCCAGGCTCTGTCATGGTCTAGTCTGAATCAAATGGTTCCTGGTGATTACTGTGGGTATAGGTTTGACTATGAGAAAGAACTTAATAGATTCAGCAGTTTGTTTTTTGAAATCCTCACCAGAGGATATTTTTATTGATTTTTAGAGAGAGTGGGAGGGAGAGAGAAACACTGATAGGCTGCTGCCCGCAAGCGCCCCATCCAGAGTGAGCCTACAGCCTTTTTGGTATCCGGGAGGACGCGCCAGTCCGCTGAGCCACCCGGTCAGGGCTAGATTCACCCGTTTTAACTTCTGACTCTTATGTGCTCATTAGCACATGGTGTATTCTTTTCTTTTTTAAATTTTTATTTGTTTTTAGAGAGAGGGGAAGGGCAGGCAAAGGAGAGGGAGACAAACATCGATGTGTGAGGACGTGGCTTGCAAAACAGGCATGTGCCCTGACTGGGAATCCAACTGGCGACCTTTCTGTCTCCAGGCCAGGGCTCAATCTGCTGAACCACACCAGCCAGGGCAAAAGTATGAGACTTTTTATGTATGTGTGTGATGTGTTGTGCTAAGGCATGTATTTATTCAGCTGGTACTTATTGAGTGCCTCCAGTGTTCTGGGACCTGTGCTAGGTGCTGGGGATATCTATGTATTAGCAGGGTGATTAACATTGCTTTGCTCTTTTTGTCCACACAAGAATGTCCAAACCCGAGAAGAATTTTTATAAAATTTGTTTGAGCCAAATGGAAGATAGCCCTGGAAGCAAGATCTCTCCAGGCTGAGATAAATGTTTCCAAGAAATGACAGTTTGCAGAATTGAGGAACCTTAAGGAAGGTTACCTGAATGAAGGTGGGGAAAGCAACCTGGGGATCCGATTACAGGATAGTTAACATGAATACACTCTCTCTAAGAGTGGTTTTAGAAGGAGGGATCTGAAAAGAGACGCTTTAAGGGTGTGTTAACCTGGATTCACAGAGGCAATGGGCAGGGCTTGCTGAAGGCAAAGATAAGCCTTTCACTAAAGAAGGTGTATGCCTGGGGCCTGACCACCCACCCTGACCTGCCCCAGCAGGAATTCACACCCTGTGAAGTCACTTTCCCTGGAACTCCTTTCAGGCCGACATTTGTAAGAATCTTTGCTTCCTTGCTCTTTAAGAGATAGTCTGAATATTGCAGCTTGTGTAAGATTTTACCTTCTTCCTCAGTTCCTCAGTTGAATAAACAGAGAAATTCAGGATTTTGTCCATGAGGCTGCTACATGGATGATATTTCTTCTCTACTCATCATTCACACTATTCATTCTTTCCTAAGCCCTAGTTGTGACCGGGGCAGGTGACCTTTTCTTTTTGGTTCCAGTCCAGTGCCTACTTAGTGCCTACTAAGAAATTCCTCACCTGTCCCAACACAGGTGGTCCTCTGTCTTCTCAATGAGAATATCAAAGGGTTGTTCTGATATTACATTATCTTTTAAGGTTAAAGTTGATTTGTTTGCACGTAGGAGAAACTTAGATCTGGGGTCACCCAGATGATCTGGGACAGAGGTAGGGGGAGAACCGAAGACCCTAGACCCCAGCTGGCTCGATCATTTTGCCCACATTTCTCAGCTCTTTGGAGAGCTTTTGGTTTGTTTCTGTCCCCCAAAACTTTTTTTTTTCCTTTGTCCTGTTGAAAGGGTGTGTTTCCTTAGTAAAAGCTATTAAGATTCTTTTATCCCCAGGCTTGCCCAAATACTCTGGGAGTCCTGCGAAGATCTGAGGGAGTCCAACCTAAACCAGCAAAGTACTTGGTCTACCATAAATACAAATTGGCTTTCTGTGATAATTGTTCTGTTCTATTTAGATCATTTACACTGTTAATGCCCTCTAAGGTATAATGCTGTGTAAGTCAGCTTTTCAAAAGAAACTTTTCTGTAACACTGCCCATTACTGTAGTGCGCATCACCAAATACCCGTGTGTACCACATGTTACTAGATTTCCTCTGTCCTAGTTGGATATGGCTGAACCATTCATACCATCGCAACCATTTGCTCTTGAGAACTATGGAAGTCTAAGGTCTGTGATGAGGACTGGCTTGCAGGCCAGCTGCCTTCCATCTTTTTTTCTTTTTTTGTTTTTTTAATCCTCACCTGAGGACATTTTTTCATTGCTTTCAGAGAGAAAGGGTGAGAGAGAAACATCGATGCGAGATAGAAGCGTTGATCTGTTGCCTTCTCTATGTGCCCAGACAGGGGATCATACATGCCTGAACCGGGTATTGAACTTGCAACCTGGGCATTTGTCCTGACTGGGAATTGAACCCTCAGCCCTTCAGTTATTGGGATGCAGCTCCAACAAACTGAGCCACACCAACCAGGACTGCCTCTTATCTTAATATCTGACGAGCCCAGTCATGTTGGCTCTGTTTAACTGATCCATTTGCTACCTCATCTCTCAGCTCAGAGGCCAAGTGCAACATAAAAGCATAGTGAATCTAGGCATATCCAGTATTTTGAGGTGTAGGGATCTCCTATGAAGTAGCAGACCTTTGAGGAATAGTATTATGAGCTGTTCTGTGTTTTCTGTGGCTTTGGAAAACCTTTGGATTCTTCTACTGAAAATCTGTTTGAAAAAAATATCTTTTTAATGAAACAGTGTGAGTCACAAAGCAGGCACTCCTCATAATAGCATTTCTCACCAGGGAATTTTTGGTAGCTGTTGGGGGAGGGATTTGAGTAGGTTGTGGATGATAAATCCCTCAGTGGAACATAACCAGAGGCTGCCATATCAGAACTCTGGTGCTTTCCTTGCTGACTGTGAGCCCTGAATTCACAGTGCAGGACCGCAGAATAGAATGGGAGGCCTGTGCTCAGTGAATTGCCACCGCAGCATGACCAATGAGATTGGAGTTTCAACAATCAAACTCAGTTCATTAAGTTCATTAAAACACCATAGTAGTATAATAGGATCATGAAACGGAGGCCTTGGGTCAGAGGGCTTGAGGCCATTTGCAGGAAAAGCATCATATTTCTGGATTAAGGGATGGCTGTGGACCTAATGATGAGAATTTAAGAATTATACGTGTGCCTTCTTATTCCATATTGTAAAATAGTGGCACTGTGCTTGGCACTGGCCGTGGGACTTCTTTACAAAGAGAGGATTCATTCAAGGTCATCTGTGCTCTTAAGACTTTAGGTCTAAGCCCCGGCTGGTTCAGTGGATTGAGTGCCCGCCTGTGAACCAAAAGGTCACTGGTTTGATTCCCAGTCAGAGCCAGGTCATTGGGTTGCAGGCCGGGCCCCCAGTTTCGGGGGTGTGCGGGAGGCAACCAATCTGTGTATCTCTCGCACATTGATGTCTCCCCCGTTCTTTTTCCCTCCCTTCCCCTCTCTTTAGAAATAAATAAAGTCTTAAAACAAAGAGTTCAGGTTTAATAAAGCACTTAGAATGACACCCAAAGTGAACATCACCCAGTGAGTCTCTTCGTAGGATTGTGAAGAGGAAATACTGGAGATATTAAGAGCTTAGAACAAGCCAGGATTATATCAACACCTAGAACGCCTGTCCTCAACCTCTCGACCCGCCCAAACCTGACTGTTGACTGTCGCCAGCTTCAGTGACCTGCAGTTCTTTGTCCTCATGTCTGAACCACTGTCTTACATAAGCTACAGAGGACGTGCTGAAAGGTTGTTACAACTGTGTTAAGATTTACTTTCCTTTGGAAAGCCATAGCCATCTCCACTCCGCGTTTTCCTGGCTTTGTACTTTCTTCAAAGCCGCTTACCAGTTCTAAGCCTCTGGAGTTCAATAAAAGGGAACAGGAAGTTGGTGTTTGGTGCCTAAGAGCCAGCAATAACTAATAGAGAAGAGGAGACACGCAGGCACAGAACCGGGAGGGCGGTTCTGGGCCTTGAGGCATGAGGCCTGCAGGGTGCAGACATCCTTCAAAGATGACTCGAACCAGTGCTTTCAAACAAGGAGAAAGCAATAGGAATCTCTGCTCTGAGAGGACTGATTTCCTTAGGTTGTAGAGTAGAGGCTCCAGATTTTTAACTGGTGGTATAATTACAAACCATCTTGCCTAAGGAGTTCAAAACACTTTTAAAAAAATGATTATGTTTCACAAAATAGCAGAAACGACTTCCCTGCCCCTGTGTTCCGTGGCAGGGCCTCAGGGTACGTCCTGTCACGGGACCCGGCTGGAGCCTGACCCTTCCTTTTCCTGTCTGCTCGCTTTTATGAGTTGGACTGTAAAGTGTCTCCGTGCTGTGATGGCAAAAAGGGGAAGTCACACGGCTTCGTGCCACTTCAAACTTGGTTTCACGGGCACATTTCAGGACATCAAATAGTGGCGTGACTCTGAATGGGAGCTCTGGTCTCTTGGAATCTTTTCAAACAGTGAACTATTTCAGGCATTCAAAAGAGATAATGTACTTTACCTGCCAAGCAGATTAATAAATAAAACATTGCAAAGGCAATTGAATGTACCCACCCATTCCCACTTCTCTCCTTCCCTCCCCAAAGGTAGCCACCGCGCTGACTCTCCTGTTTGTCATCCTGCCCGTGTTCATAGTTTTACCGCATGTCACTGTCCGAACCAGTGTTCACCTAATTTACGTAAGCTATCGTAATGTCTCTGTCCTTTCGTGTCCCTGTGTGCGTTGACCTCGGAAGAGGTCTGAGATCTGTAAATCCATCGTGCTGCTCACTGTTTTACTACACGTATCTTCACTGTTGTACTCTATTATGTGAATATACCACAAACGCTACTGTTTGTGGATCCATTATCTATCAATGAATATTGAAGTTATTTTCAGTTGCTTTAAGAATGTCTTTCTGTTTCCTTATATACTTGAATGAGAGTTTTTCTAGGGTGCGACCTTAGTCAGGAAACAGCTGGGTCATAGGGTATATACATCTTCAACTCTTAATTTAATATTGCCCAGTTGGTCTCCAGTGTGCTTGGATCAATTTACACTCCCCAAATAGCATATTTTCACTTGTTTTATGTCCTTGCCAGATCTTGATAATGTCATAGTTTAATTCTTGTCAAGCTGTGATGGGTGTGAAATGATATATCATTGTGATGTTACTTATATATTTGATGATGAGTATTTCCATAAGTTAATATATTAATATTGTATATTTGACATCATGTTTTCTCTTCTGTGAAATGCTTATTCAGGTCTTCTACCCATGTTTATATCAGATGGTTCATCCTTTTCTTGCAGGTTTATATGAATTTGTGCTTTGTTTTGTTTTGGGATAATTCTTTGTCATGTGTAATTCAGATGTATTTCTCCCCGTTTGTGGATTATGTCTTTACTCTTTTGGGATTTCTTATGGTTAACAATTTTAATGTAATTAAATACTCCAGTGTTTTCCCTTGTGACCTGTGTATTTTGTGTCTTAAGGAAGATTTTCTTTTCCTGAGGTTATAAAAATATAATCTTATATTTTGTTCTAAAAGTTTTTAGATTTTGTCTTTCATATTTAAGTCCTTAATCTGTAGGGAATTAGATTGTAAGATAAGGATATTTTCTTTTCTCCATTTGAATAAACAGCTCTCCCGGCAACTAGTGAGGAAGGGCCAGTGAGGACTTCCCCTGGGATTTGCGAAGCCGCCTCCCTCGCAAGCAAGCTTCCTTCCAGGATTCACCCCTTCCTGGGCTCTTTGTTCTGTTCCCCCAGTCAACTCGCCTGTCCTCCTGCTAATACTTTCTTAATTCCTAGAGCCTTGTCTTGCTGCGCAGAAGGGCAAATCCTTTCATCTTGTTCATTCTTTTTCAAAGCTCTTTTGTCTAAGCGAAGCTTTTTAGGGGACAAATGCAGATTCTGGAGAGAATCAACAAAATGAAGTACCAAGTGCTGGGAACTGCTTTGTTTATAGCTGGGATTCCTAATGACAGGACATCTGGCAAACCGACCCTAATAGGCAGTTTCAAATTTTTTTCTCTACTATAGTGCACAAACAATAACATTTCCGTGTTTCTTTGTATTGCAAGCAGCAGAATAAACAGTTCTGTATGTTACAGACAACAACAATAAAAACAGCAAACACTGGTTAGCTATTCTGGGCACATTTTGCTTCCAGATAAATTTTAGATACAGCTTTGTCAACTTCTCTGGGGGAAAACCTGTTAGTATATTTATTGGAATTAAATTGAATTTATTAACTGTCAACTCTGAAATTGAGTCTACCCATGACCCTGATGGAAGTGGACTTACAGATATATAAGAGCCCTGGCTGTGTAGCTCAGTTGGCTAGAGTATTGTCCCCATACACCAAGGTTACAGGTTCGATCCCCTGTCAGGGCACATTTGGGAATCAACCAGCAAGCATAAATAGGTGGAAAAACAAATCTATCTCTCTTTCTCAAAAATCAATAAACAAAAATTAAAAAGAAGTGTCGTGTTTGGTTTTGGTAGATATTTTTTATTCACCCAAGGATATGTGTATTGATTTGAGAGAGAGAAATAAACATGGATGTGAGCAAGAAACAACAATGGGTTGCCCCCCATATACGCCTCAACTGGGGATCTAACCTGCAGTCTAGGTTTTTGTAAGTGCCCCAACTGGGAATTGAACCCCCAACCTATTGGTGCATGGGGATGAGATTCCAACCGAGAGCCACACCAGTCAGGGCTTTTTCTGACTTCTTGAGATAGACCCTATGTTACTGACTTTTCAAACTCCTTTTCTAATGAAGGCCTCTAAGGCTCTAGATTTTCCATTGAATACTTCTTTAACTGAATTCCATGATTTTTGATATTTGTGTTTATCATTTAGTTCTAGGTATTTTATAATTTCATGTATTTTTTGATTCATGAGTTATTTATAAGTTTATTTTTTTAATTTCCAAACATTTTTTAAGTTGGCTTCCAGCTTAATTGCATTATAGTCACAGAGCAGTCTGTATGATAGTGATTTTTTTTGGTTTTTATTGATTCTCAGTTTGTGGCGTATTACTACATGGTCAGTTTCCATATACAAGGTCTGTCTGGAAAAAGTCCAGCCATTGTTGTTGTTGTTGTTTTAAAGATTTTATTTATTTTTAGAGAGAAGGGAGGTGAGGAAAAAGAGAGGGAGAGGAATATTGATGTGCAAGAGAAACATTGATCGGTTATCTATTTCTCATCCCCCATTGAGGACTTGGCCTGCAACCCAGCATGTGCCTTGACTAGGAATTGAACTGGCAACCTTCTGGTTCTCAGGCAGGCACTCAGTCCACTGAGCCACACCAGCCAGTGCCAGCCATTGTTAATATAATGAAAATGGTTTGCATGACACAGAACTTGGCAGGCAAGGAGAATGGACTGGAATGTGCATGTGTGAACAATGACAACTTCACTATACTAGTCAGCGCGGGCAGTAGATGCTGTTGAGTGAGCATGTGTACTGTGTGGCTGTAGCATTCAAAATGACTGAGCAAGTAGAGCAATGAATTTACTAACAGCAAATTTTGTGTTAAGCTTGAACATTCCTCCGCAGAAACTATTTGGATGATTCAGAAGGTTGCTCGTGCATCATGTCTCGTGCAGAGTTTTTGGCAAAACATCAAATCACCTAGGGTCACCTAGGTTTGGTGTCCTGCAACTTTTGGCTTTTTCCAAAACCAAAGTCTCCTTTGAAAGGGAAGGGATTTCAGACCGTTGATGAGATTCAGGAAAATATGACGGGGCAGCTGATGGTGATTGGGAAAACTCTGTGAGGTCCTAAAATGCCTACTTGGAAAGGGACTGAGGCATCATTGTCCTGTGTACAATTTTTTTTGTGTCTTTTTCAATAAATGTCTATTTTTCATATTATATGGCTAGATACTTTTTGGATCATCTGTTGTATTTATGTTTAAGATTTTGTTCTAATTGTTGAGTAAGAGTTCACTCAGGTCAAGCTTATCAGTTTTGTTGTTGGAATCTTTATCTTAGTAAGTTTTAGTGTACTCAATCTACCAAATTCCTGAAAATCTCTCTGTGACTGGATTTGCCAACCTCTCCTTATAGTTCTGTCAAATTTTGCTGTATATGATTTGGGGTTCTTTCAAGTGCATAGTTTTTTGGAATTCTATCTTTCTGGAGAATTTTTTTGTAGAGAGCATCTTTATCCCTAATAATACGTCCCCTTGGTATGTTTTGTTTGGTATCTAGGCCAACTTTCTTTTTGTAAATATTTGCCTGGTATCTTTTCATATCTTTTTACTTTCAATCCCTGTGTATTGATGTCTTAGATGTGTCTCCTGTAAATGACAGTCAGATTTTTTTCCAACCTAACCTGGGACTGTCTTAATTGGCAAGTTTAGTCCATTGTAAAAGTATGGTTACAACTATATCTTACTTATTTTATTTTTTAAGATTTTATTTACTTATTTTTAGAGAGAGGGGAAAGGAGGAAGAAAGAGAGGGAGAGAAACATGATGCGTGAGAGATATATTGATTGGTTGCCTCTTGCACACCCCCAACTTGGGACCTGGCCCACAACCCAGGCACGTGCCCTGACTGGGAATAGAATTGGCAGCCTTGTGGTTCACAGGCAGGTGCTCAATCCACTGAGCCACACCAGCCATGGCTGGGTTTTTTAAATTCTATCTGTTATTTTAATCTTCTCTTTTCGTGTTTTGCAAATTTACTGTCTGTGTATTCAGGGTTTGATTTACTTTTATTTATCCTGCTTGCTGTTTGTCCTTGAATCTGAGATTTCATGTCTTTCAAAACATCTGAGAAATTCTCAACCATTCACTTTTCAAATTTTTCCTTTTATTCTCTCCCATGTTTCCTTCTGGAAATCTTTGAAGTTATACCTTCTTATTGTATCCCTCACATTTCTTAAACTCTTGTACTTTCCAATACTTTATCTCTGTATGTTGCATGCTGGGTAATTTCTTATCTCCACCTTTCATTACACTGGTTCTTCACCTGCTCTGTAGCCCACCCATTGAATTTTTTTTTAAAGATTTTATTTGTTTATTTTTAGAGAGGGAAGGGAGGGAGAAAGAGAGAGAGAAAGAAACATCAATGTGCGGTTGCTGGGGGCCATGGCCTGCAACCCAGGCATGCGCCCTGACTGGGAACTGAACCTGTGATGCTTTGGTTCGCAGCCCATGCTCAATCCACTGAGCTACGCCAGCCAGGGCCCACCCATTGAATTTTCAATTTTATCAAACTACATTTTGATATCCTTGGAATAACCTGGTGGTTGTTTACTTATTGCCTTTAGCTGTGTAAAAAACAGACAAATAAAGATGAGTAAACCACTTGTTTCTGTGGTTCTAGTTTTCCTTTTTGGGAAAGTTAAGTGGGGTTGGTTAGTTGCTTTCTTTTTCCTCCTGTTCAAAATTTCCATGAAGCTGTGCCCCTGGCGTTGCACCGCTGAGCAGCGGTACGAGGGAGGCAGGAAGCTGGAAGCCCGTCATTTTGTTCTCCGCTCCCAGAGGAAGAGCTGCTCCTGAGTCATGTAGGGAAACCTTTCAGCACTGTACCTCTTGGGAGATCACAGCTGTGGCAAGGATCTGTTTCTATGGCAACAGGAGGCTTAATCTTTTTCTGTATTCAGGATGTGCAGAGGGAAGTTACAGGATAAACTTTCCAATTTCTCAGAAGGCTGGATGTATTCCTTTCTAGACAGCACTGACACAGTAGCAGCCAGCCACATGTGGATATTTAAATTACAGTGAATTAAAATGTAAAATTTAGTTTCTGAGTCACAGTAGCCACATTTCAAGTGCTTAACAGCCGCAATTGCTAGTGACCACTCTGATTGGACAGCATAGATAAAGAGCATTTCGGTCATTGCAGAAAGTTCCGTTGGACAGTGACAGTGCTGTCAACTCTCCCACAGTATTCTTCGCCTCCCCGCACCCCCCAGTATTCTTAACAGTACATAGAGAATTGGTAAACGTGTAGTTCCAGAAAGCGGATGAAGTGCACCTGTTGATACCCCACATCGAGAAGGCTCCCTTTCGAGTTACTGCCACTCTGCGCCATCTACTTGTAGGAAGAATTCTGAGAGGACGTCGCATTCTAAAAACGATTTATGGGATCAAATGCTGACCCCAAGCGCACTTGTATTACCTAGAATCTGGTGCCATGGGAAGAGAGGAAGCCGGGTAAGCAGAAAGGTGAATGAACTTCCGTTAGGACCCTGAAGACACATTACTGCATGGGTATACTGATTTTATGCAGTTGTGATTAAACTGAGAATTGGGAGGATGGGTTTGTGAGGTGACTGGAGAAAACCAGCCCAAGGTCTTATTACTTGAAAATTGACTCAGGCTGGAAATTCCTTGTAGTGAAATCATCTTTCTCCACCCCCTTAAATTGCCATCTCATTCTCCTTGGAGTTGCTATAGAACAGTTAAAGATTCTCAAGAAGAGAGGCCTTCTTCCTTCCCCTGCCACATACACGCGCCCACACCTCCTTCAAGTATAGCACCGTTTCACAGGACTGGCTCCAGACAGACCGAGAATAGGAGCAATGTGGGTCACACCAGCCCTGCCCCAACAGGCCACGCAGAGAGGGAAGAGCCGCGGACCCTGACCTTGTTCTTCACCCAGGGCCGACATTGCTAAAGCTTCACTCTGTTTTTGTTTTTTACGATTTTATGTATTTATTTTTAGAGAGAGGGGAAGGGAGAAAAGAGGGAGAGAAACATTGATGTGTGAGAGAGATATCCATCTGTTGCCTCTGGATTTTATGTTGTTTTTGGTTTTGGGGGGGTTCCTGTCATTTCTAGAAACTAATTGTACTTGAAAGTGGTACTATTCACAGCAAATACATCCTACCCATCCCCAGCCATTGTGCCTGTTTAGGCAAGGAAGTCATGATAAAATGGTAATAGGTTGTCCACAAGCTTGCCCAGAAATGCTCTTATCTGTTTATCTCTTTGCCAGAGAGACTATACTATTTGGTCAAAACTTCTCTGTAAGTTGTGATAAGAATACCACAGGGAAAGATAACAAAGTCCCCTCCTGTAAATGTAGTCTGTTCTCCTAGAGTGATTAAATGATCGACTAGGAAAGAGCCTGGAGCCCAGCCTCAACTGCAGGACATTCGGCAGGTGAGTTACACCAGGCAGCAGGATTCATAGGAGCCCTTGGTCAGGTCTCTCCCTGCCTTAATTTCTGAAGCAATGCAAATGTCTAACTTGCTCCCGAGTTCATGGCTCTGTCCCATTTTTCTTCCTGATGGGATGATCACTTCTGCCATAGCTAGACTTAGAGCCTAAGAAATTTTTATCTTGGGTCCACAGTCTGAGCTACTGTAAAAGGAAATACCAAGTGGAGACCCCCCGGGTGGGGGGTGGGAGTGGAGACATTTCAAGCCAGGCCTGTAAGAGGGAGCTAATCATGGCTCTGCACTCAGCCGGGGGGCTTTTGCTTCCTTGGGGTGCTGCAAACAGAAACGCAAAACCGGCAGCCGACTGGTGGGGCCTGCAGCAATCCACTGGGACCCAGACGCTGTCTGAGATGATATCCCACAGGGGAGTCGCTCATGGGCTCAATTCCCACAGCCTCGTAGTCTGAGTAGCCGTCAGGGGACGGCAGGCACTGTCTGATTCTCCTCTCCTCCTCCTGCGACCTGTGCAGTGATAAAACTGCCAATAACCAAGCACCTTACTTGACGTGTAAGAGAAGTGTTAGCCTGTTCCTAAATGAACATGTGAAATATTCTGAAATAAGAAAAAGCATTCTCTCAAGTGTTTTTTAAAGATGTCGTTATTCTGTGTGACTCTCTGAGCCAGCTGTGGGCAGGAAGTAAAGGTGCCAGCCCTGAAGCTGGAAATTGAGCTCTGGATGAAGTCGAACCCGTTGCCCGTTGCCCAGCCGCAAAGTGGATGCTGATAAAGTTCCTGGGAGCTCACAGCCCTTCCGGATGGCACGTGTCATTTCTCCCGTGCCCCAGAAAGTGGAGAAGCAGGAGCAGAGTGGCACAAGTACTTGGAAAAATTCTGTAATGATTTGAGCTTCAGCCAGGCTTAACACTTGAGTCTTTGAACTCTTCCCTATTGGGACTCTTGCTTTTTAACAGTCAGTATCTTTTAGAAATAAGACACATGCATAATCTTTAAAAACAGTCTAAAATAACAGTGTTACTAATAGCAGACATTTATTTATTGCTTACTCAGTGCTAGGCACAGCTTATATAAATGCTTCTCCTGTATTAACTCTTTCAGTTCTCACCGTGGGAGGTAGTTATTTGTTATCATTCCCATTTTACAGATTAGCCAACTGAGCCCCAGCAGTGAGGGAACTCGCCCAACATTCCACAGCTAGAAAGTGACGTGGCTCTAATAAATGGTATCTGTACAGTCATTAAATTGTAGTCAGTTTGGCCATGCCCCAGAAAAATTAAATTTGGGGAATCTTTCAGTCCTATGTCCTCCCTACCAGTTAGGAGCTTATAGCTTTCTTTGTAGTTTTATAAAATGGTGGAGAAATGAAATAACATCTTGTTATCTCAGCCATGAGAGGTGTTGCCCTCGATTGCATTTTTCTGCTGTTTATCACAACGTCAGTCCTCTGGACAATCTCCGATTCCAGCGGGACCCTCGGCCCATTCACCCTCTTCCCTTCCCCGTTCCCTTCTCCCCGTCTCTTAGCCCACCATGCCTTTATTTTTTTCTTCAAATAGCTTAAATTCCAAAGTCGGTCATTATAATCACTGCCTCATGTAATACCCTGTCATTCTTCCTCCCCTCTTTTGCTTTGTCACACTTGCTCGGCTAAATAAACCACAGCCCCGGTTAAATCCCAGACTGCCTACGCCGTGGGCGTGCTCTGGGGCTGCAGGAAACACCCAGCATGTTCGCTGGCCTCACTCTTCATGTGTGACTCAGTGAAATTTATGAATAAATTTGGGGAGAGTTAACAACTTAACATTGCAACTTCCAGTCCATGAAAGTGGTATTTCTCTACATTTATTTAAGTGAACTTTAATAAACACAGCAGTGTTTTGTAGTTCTATAATAAATAAAGGCCTTGTGCACATTTTAAAACATTTACCTCCTAAGTACAGTATTTCCTGTTTGTTTTTTTTAAATTATTTTAAATTAATTGTGGTAAAGTTCACACAGCAAAACTTAACCATATTCACACTGTTCGAGTGACCAACCTCCAGCTCTTTTTCATCTTGCAAAACTGAAACTCTGTTCTCTCTCATCAAACAAGTCAGCCCCCCATATCTGCCTCCCCCAGCCTCCGGCAGCCACCGTCCTACTTTGTTTCCGTGAGTTTGACCACTCTTGCTGCCTGCCTCATGTAAAATCACATAGTATTTGTCATTTTGTAACTGGCTGAACATCCTCACGGATATTCAGCGGAACATCCTCAGGGCTTATCTGTGCAGTAGCAAGTGCTGGAGCTTCTTTCCTTTTTAAGGCTGACTAATATTCCACCACGCGTGTGTGCACCACATGTTCATTCATCGACAGACATGTGGGCTGCTCCATCTTTTGGCTACTGCGAATAATAATGCTGCTGTGAATGTGGGCGCACAGCTCTTTCTCTGAGGCCTTGTTTTCAGTTCTTTTGTATACATACTCAGAAGTGGTATTGCTGGATCATATGGTGATTCTATTTTTAACTTTTTGAGGAACTGCCATCCTGTTTTCCATAGTTGCTGGACCCGTTTGTATTCCTGCCGGCAGTGTACATTCCCACCGGTGTGTGTTAGCTCTTGGCTTTCGGATACTGGGCATCCTAGCAGGTGCGAGGTGCTGTCCTTGCACTTCCCCAGGGATCAGTGATGTTGAGCATCTCTTCATGTGCTTGTTGGCTGTTTATCTGTCTTCTTTGGAGGAATGTCCATTCAAGTCCGTTGTTCATTTTTTTTAGGATTTTATTTATTTACTTTTAGAGAGGGGGAATGGAGGGAGCAAGACAGGGGGAGAAACATAGATATGTGAGAGAAATATCCATTGGTTGCCTCTTGAGCACCCCCAGCTGGGGACCTGCCTGCGACCCAGGCGCGTGCCCTGACTGGGAATCCAGCCGGCAACTTTTGGTCCGCAGGCCGGCACTCAGTCCACAGAGCCACACCAGCCAGGGCCTTTGTTTATTTTAAAATTGAATTGTTGAATTGTACAGACTCTATATGTGTTGGATATTAACCCTTTATCAGATACATGATTCGCAAACATTTTCTCCCATTTCATAGGTTGCTTTCCAGCCTGTCGGGCCCCTTTGATGCACAGATGCTTTTAATTCCACTGTGGTTCAATTCACCTGTTTTTGCTTTTGTTGCCTGTTTTTTCTTTTTTCTCACCATATCTGTTGATGGCATTTTAAAAACTTCTTTTTCCTAGTTTGCTGCTAGTCTGTATAAATACAGTTGATGTGTATATATTGATCTTGCTAAATTAACTTAACTGGTTCAGTAGCTTTTGTGTAGCTAGTCCATAGAACTCTACCTACGTAATTACATTATCTGCAGATCAAGGCAGCCTTACTTCTTTCCAAACCTGAATTCCTTACTTTATTGCACTAGCTAAGATCTCCAGTACAGTGTTGACTAGAAGTAGTAAGACAGATCTCTTTGGATTACTCCCAATCTCAGGGGAAAGCATTGCGTCTTCCATTATTAAGTATGATGCTAGCTGTGGGTATTTCCTCAAGTTTCCTCCTGTTTCTCGTTATCAATGGCTGTTGGATTTTGTCAGCCTCTGTCGAGATGATCATAGGAGTTTTTTCTCACTTGTTCTGTTAATATGATGAATTACATTGATTTCAAAGTATAAACTATAGTCCAGTTGGTCATGATGTATTATTTAGTGTGTGTGATAAAGGAAAGGAGTCTTTATTCAAAAGCTACACAATTTTGGAAAAACAGCTTTCCTTTTTCTTTTTAAGATTTTATTTATTTATTTTTTGAGAGGGAAGGGGTGGGGGGAGAGAGAGAAACATCAATGTGTGGTTGCTGGGGGTTGTGGCCTGCAACCTAGGCACGTGCCTTGACTGGGAATCGAACCTGTGATGCCTGGATCACAGCCCGAGCTCAATCCACTGAGCTACGCCAGCCTGGGGAAAAAACAGCTTTCCATATGCATTAGTCACATAAGGCTATCCGTTAAGGCTAAAATCTTTAACTCTGGTCATAGCTCTAATTGCTTAAGCATTGCCATTAAGGCTAAACTCTAATACCTGAGGGTTTTTTAAACCATTCCTGCTATTAGTTTTTAATTATCTTATTTCTATAGGATTAGTTTACAAACTAAAACAACGTAAGACACAAAACTACACAATTTTGGAAGAATGTCAGGCTTCTGCCTCAGAGCCAGTCCCCTCTAGGCCACTCAGGCCGACCCTGGGCTGTGCCGAGAGTTCCTCCCATCCGAAATTCCGTCCGCTGGGAAGCGCCAGCCGCTGCCGCATGATCACCCAGGAGTCCTGGAGGAAGAAGAGAATGTGATGTATTATTCTTTCTACATATCATTCACTTCAGTTTGTTAAAGTTTTGTTAGGGATTTTTGCTTTTATGTTCTTGAGGACTATTCGTGATTTTCATGAAATATTTTTGTCTTGTTTTGGTATCAGTAATGCTGGCCTCATACAAGGATTTGGGAAGTGTTTCTTTTCTGTTTCCTGGAAGATGTGGTGTAGTATTTTTTTTTTTTCTTTCTTAATGTTTGATAGATTTCACCAGTAAAGTTTTCTGGGTCTGGAATTTCCTTTGTGGAAAAGTTTAACTAAAAATTTAATTTCTTTAAAGGTGTAGGGCTATTCAGGTTATTTCATATCAAGTAAGCTTTTGTAGTTTGTCTTTTTCATGTAATTTGTCCATTTCATCTAGGTCATTAAATATATTAGCAAAAGATTATTTGTAATATTTCCTTATCCTTTTAATGGCTGTACGGAGGTTTAGGGATGGCCCATTTTTCATCCATGACATTGATAATTTGTGCCTTCTCCTTTTTTCTGGGTAGTCTGGCTAGAGATTTATTAATTTTATTAATTGTTTCAGTGAACCAGCTGTGGGTTTCATCGATTTAATGTTACTTTTCTGCCTTCTGTTTTGTTGATTTCTGCTTCTTATTTCACTTTCAGTTTAATGTGCTCTTTAAATTTTTTTTTGATTGATTGATTTGAGAGAGAGAGAGAGAAACATCAATTCATTGTTCCACTTATTGATGCATTCATTGGTTGATTCTTATATGTTCCCTGATCAGGGATTGAACCCACAACTTTGGCTATGGGGACGGTGCTCTGACCAACTGAGCTACCTGGTCAGGGCTTAATTTTTTGATACTTGTCTTGTGGCTCAGAATGTGTTCTGGTTTGGTGAATATTCCACATGCATTTGGAGAGAAAGTGTTTTCTGCTGCTCTTGAGTGGATTTTCTGTCATTGGCAGTTAGGTCAGTTTGGTTGATAGTGTTTTTTAAGTCTTCTAGAACTATACTGATCTTCTGTCTCCTTGTTTTATTAATCACAGAGGCAGTGTTAAAATCTTTAGCAATAATTATAGCCATTCCAGTTTTCTTTTGATTAGTGTTTGCATGGTTATTTTTTTATCCTTTTAACCTGTGTCTTCCTGTTTACTTTTTATTTTACTTTTTAAAAAAGATTTTATTTACTTATTTTTAAAGAGAGGAAAAGGGAAGGGGAGAAATAACTGATGTGAGAAACATCAGTTGATTGCCCCTGGCATGTGCCCCCACCTGGGACCAAACCTATCACCCAGGCATCGAACTGGTGGCTTTTTGCTTTGAGGAGCAGCACCCAACCAACTGAGCCACACTGGTCAGGGCTGTGTCTTCCTATTGAAAGTGGGTGTCTTAGAGAAAGCATAACATTTTATATATGCTTTTAACTGGAATGTTTGTATTTAATTCAGTTATTAATGTAATTGAGTTTAAGTTGACCATCTTGCTTATCTTTCTGTCTCTTTTCTCTCTTCCTGACTTCATTTAGACTAAGAGAATTTTTTTTTATTACTTCATTTTATCTCCATTACGGGCTTATTAACTTTTTACTTCTTTGACTTATTGTTTTTAGTGGTTGCTCTCGGTTTTACAATATACATCTTTAACTTATCACAGTGTAACTTCCGTTAATATTATTCCATCATTTCATGTGTAGGGTAAGCACCTTACCACAGTATTTTCATTTATTTGCCTTTCGAGGAAGATCTCTTAAGTCCTTTATCACTGCCTCAAGTTCAACCACCGTACCTGAGAAGATGGTGAGTGCGTAGGCCCTAAACAATAGCATTCAGAGTTCACAGTTCGTGGTAGACATTGTAAGATCTTGAGTAAACCATAAGAAGCTGAGACCTGAAAAGCACATATAATCTCATTTTTCTGGTTCTCTGGTTTCAGCGGCTAAAAGAGCGAGGGAAATTGCAGTATAACAGAAACAGGCAAGGACTGAGCTGTAAGTAGGAGGAGGTTGCCATTATCAGTTTAATACCAGGTAGAGTAGAAGATTCAACTTACTACCTTATGTAAGAACCAAGAAGGATCACCCTGAGAGTTTTCAGTCTCCTAAACCCTAGCAGCACGAAGCTCCTCTGTCAGCATCCTCTTGAGCATGAAGACTGCTTACCATGTTCCAACCAGCGCTTTCCCCTCTCTCCAGCTGTGGACCCAAGGACGCGTTGCTCCCCCCAGTGCTCAGGTGTTCACTCGCCAGCTCCCAGTTCTGAGTTGAGATCGCTAAGACGTGCATGGCTGCTTTGGGCCGAGAGCTCGTCTCAGCAGTTCTCCTTCCAAGGACCCATCTCTAGACAAGCATGGCCTGTTGTCTGGCAGTGAAGCTATCTGCTGTCTCATCCGAAGACCTTTGAACAACCTGTCCAGAATTATAGGAGCAACTGGATTCATTTTCTTTCCCAGATGTTAAAATTTTAAACACTTTAAAGGGATGGTAGTACCTGTATGGTACTCGGATGAGTAGGATTTGTCCAGTGCACCTGGGGGATACGTGTTTATGTGCAACGTATGTTTAATTCCCTCGAGCACTGTGAACTAAGCCACACGTAATTCAGTTTCTTCATTGTTTTTGCCTGGAGTACATTCAAGAAAATCCTTGGGCTGCAAGACATTTTATAGGTGCAGTTGCATTGATCTGGGAGGAAGAACGATGGGAAACATGAACTTGACATTTCTTGGATGCCTATTCAGTGCCAGGCTTCTTTCATCTATAAGATGGGAAATGACGGAGACAGAATTTCAATCTGCCTGACTCCAGCATCATCTTTTGCAGCTTTTGTGATGGGTGGCATTTTAGATGTGATCAGGTTTAAACATCTCATTCCGATTATAACATTGACAGGAGGTGCTGCTGTGGAGAGGGAAGAGCAGCATGGATCATACCGTTGAAATCCACATCTTCAGGACCTTTTGTCCCTTTCCGCAAACCCCGAAGGGTGGAACCACACCGACAGGTTGGTGTGTAATGGCACTCCTGTGCCTCCTTTGGCCTTTAGAAAGGACGTAAAACATTCATATAACTTGCTCTTTTCATATAAAATTTGGAAAACAACCAAACCTTGCCAACAGACCTGGAAAAGTCTATAATAAGAAAGTGGGTTGGGTCTTGTGAACACTTATTTTCCTCCCTCTGGTTGCCAGACTTCAGGCTTCGCCTAGCCTTGAGATGCAGAGACCAAGTTTGTACAAGTCGGCTACAATCGGCTTGTCGTTTACCTAGAAAATGTGCAAGAGCAGCCTTGAAACCTATTTTTGTTGTCTGTTGTTAAGTCATAAAACCTATCCCAAAACTTAGTGGACCACAGCCATTAACACATTTGCTCATAATTCTATGACCGAGGAATTAAGGTAGGGCTCAGCTGGTCATTCTCTCTGTGGCCACAGCGAGGACATCTCGTGAGGTTACTGTAGTCAGAAATGGGAGGTGGAACATCCGAGATGGCTTCACTCACACATCTGGCACCTTGGTGGGAAAGGCTAGGAGGCAGGGACCTCTCGGTCGGTCGGTCTCCACGTGGCGCTCTCGCCCCCTGCAGCTTAGGTTTCACTGTGTGGGAGCTGGGTTCCAGGTGATAAAGGCAGAGCTGCCGTTCTCTCAGAAGTTACATGCTGTCACTCCCTCTGCATTCTGTGGGTCAGAACAGAAACCAGGGCTGCCCTGTGGCGAGGGGAGGGGCAGGGCAGAGGAGCCAGTGGGATGGAAAATATTGTTTCAACTAACTTTAAGTGAAAAAAAAAATTTTAGGGAGGGGGAAGGGAGGGAGGAAGAGAGGGACAGAAACATTGATGTGAAAGGGAAACAGTGATTGGTGGCTTCTCATACTCAATATGCGTACCAGCCCGGGCCGAACCCAAAACCCAGGCACATGCCCTGACCAGGGGCCGAACAGCCAACCTTTCAGTTTGCAGGAGGACATCCAGCCAACTGAGCCACACCAGCCAGGGCTGCAACTATCTTTAGATACATAACCTACCACAGAATCCTTTCCCTGGAGAGCTTGGGCCCCACCCCAGGCCGTTTCAGTCAAAATCTGAAGAAACTGAGGTGCTCTTGGGGAAGTTCTGCGTGTATGGCCTTCAGAGCATGTTCCCGCTGAGGTCCTCAGTCTGGCTCTTTCTGGCGCATGCAAACATGACATTCCAGTGTGCGACCCCCCCCCCCCCCATAGTATTACGAGAAATTGAAAATAATCTAAGTGCTGTTACATTTTTTTCTAGGACACAGTCCTGCTTGGATAAAATTTTTCCCCACCTGCTCCTGCATACGCTGATGTTGAATACTATCGTTTGTGTGATAGTGTGTAGTGAATTCCTTGTAAGAACTAGGTCTTCTTCTGTGTCCGTGTCTTCTGTAATAACACAGCATTGGACACCAGCAGGGATACGGGAAATCGTTGAATTGAACCCTTAAAAACGGCACTGGGGCTGAGTGTTACCCAGTGCTCGTCAGGACCGCGATCCTATAGATCAGTCAGTTACACGTCCCTGCTGAGGACTTAGGAAAACATGCGACCTTGCACTTCACAGATTTAAAATTAGATTCAACTTGAAAAGTGGCTTAAACATTTTTAAAGGAGAAAACACTTTTTAAATGTGGAAGCACATTTAAAATACCTTGAATAAATATCATTTACTTCCCTGCAAACTACTTTATTCAGAAAGGCCCAAGGCAGAACCCTTCAGACTTGGAACCATTTCAAATATAGGACATTTGTCTTGTCATTGTCAGCATAGGAGCACACAAGTTCTACTCTTGAAACCACTTACAAAATAGTTAATGGTATATGAGAGTGTTACATAGCTCATGGAGTGCTGGCCCACAAGAGAGTAATTATAAACCTCTCCCTGTGCCTGTATGAAGTATGGATTCCCAGGCCCTCCTTTTCTAAAGAGTCGGCGTGGTAGGTCTCTGGTGGGACTTTGGGAACCTGTGTTTTTGCTGAGTGTTTCTGGAGCTTTTTAGAAGTGCAAATTAGTGAGCCTCATCCCAGGCCTACCAAACTCACATCTGGGATGAGGGGGTGTCTGGGGCGTCTGCATTTAACAGTTTTTCCAGGTGATTCATACTTGTACTAAAATTGGAGAAACACTATTAGAGAGAAATCCGTTTTTTAGTTTTCTGCCTGAAAACTCCATTTCTAGTAGGAAGTGCCCCCAAAAGATTTTCACTGTGTATAAACCTGCAGTCAGGGACCCTCCAGATAATAGGAGAGATTTTTTTTTTGAGGGGGTGGTTAGTGATTTTTTAAAATTACTTTATTGTTGTTCAGTTACAGTTGTCTGCATTTTCTCCCCTCACTCCCCCCCACCCCGAGATGTTTTTTTAAGCTGCAGTATAATTTACATGCCATAAAATTTATCTGTTGTGTATAATTCCATGATTTTTAGTAAACACAGAGTTGTGCAACTATTTCTGAAACCCCACTTTATAATACTTTCGTGCCCCCAAAGTGTCGTACGCCTGTGTGTAGTCAGTCAGTCCCCGCTCCTACCCTCAGCCCCAGACAGCCCTCAACCTGCTGTCTGTGGGTTTGCATTTTCCGGAGAGTTCTTTAAATGAATACCCAGTATGTGGCCTTTTTCATTTGGCTTTCTTCACTTAGGTTCATCCATGTTGAGCTTGTTGTTCCTTATTATTGCTAAATAGTATCTTGCTGTATGAATTTACCATATTTTTGTCTGTGCGTTCACCAGGTGTTAGACATTGGGATTGTTTTTAGTTGGCAGCAGTGACGAACGTTACTGCTGTGAACATTCATGTACAGGTTTTTGCGTGGAAACGTGTTTCCATATGGCAGGTCTGTGTCTAACCTTTTAAGAAATCAACAGACGTTTGCAAAGCGGCTGCGTGTTCCAGTCGCGTGTGAGGGTCCCACTCTTGCCACCCTCACACCACCTGGTTTTGTGTTCGTCTCGTGAATTACAGCCATTCTTGTAGGTATGTAGTGGTTTCTCGTTGTGATTTTTTTTTTAAAGACAACTTGGCTTTTATTTACTTTGCAATGCATTCCTATCGTTTTTTTTTAAAAAGATTTTATTTATTTATTTTTAGAGGGAAGGGGGGGGGAGAGAGAGAGAGAGAGAGAGAGAGAGAGAGAGAGAGAGAGAGAGAGAGAGAGAGAGAGAGAGAGAGAGAGAGAGAAACAGAGAAACATCAATGTGCAGTTGCTGGGGGTCATGGCCTGCAACCCAGTCATGTGCCCTGACTGGGAATTGAACCTCCGACACTTTGGTTTGCAACCCGTGCTCAATCCACTGAGCTACGCCAGCCAGGGCTTCTTGTTGTGATTTTAATGTGCTTTTCTTTAACGACTAATGTTGTTGAGCCTCTTTTCATGTACCTGTTATCAGCAATTCATATCTTATCTTTGGTGAAGTGTCTGTTCAAATCTTTGCCCATTTGTTTGTTATTCGTTGCCTCTTACTGAGTTGTAAGAGTTCCTGGAGATAAGTCTTTCATCAGATATGTGATTTGCAAATATTTTTTCCCAATGTGTGGCTTGTCTCTTCATTTTCTTATATGGTGTTTTTTGAAGAGTAAACATTTTTAATTTTTATTAAATTCAGTTATCATTTTTAATCATGTTTTTGGTGTTATACAGGAAAAAAACCTTTACCAACTCCAAGTCACAAAGATCTTCTCCTATGTTTCCATTTAGAAGTTTTATAGTTTTAGCTCTTAACATATGTCTGTGTACCATTTTGTATTAATTTGCGGGTATGGTGTGAGGTAAGGTTCTAAGTTCCTTTTAGTTTTATTTTATTTCTTTACACAGATACATACATTCAGTTGGCCTAGTGCTATTCGTTGAAAAGACCATCCTTTCCCACTGAATTCCCTTGGCAAAATCAATTGGCCATAAATGTAAAGGATTATTTCTTGACTCAGTATAGTTCCATTGACTTATATGTTTATCACTGTCTTGGTTACTTACAGCTTTATGTAACCAAGCTGTAAGTGTTAGTTCTTCCTTTTCTTTATTTTTTTATAGTTTTTTTTACTGTTTTTTTCCATTGCTATTTATCTTACTCCCTCTTCTACCTCCCTACACCCCTTCACCCCCACAATCACCACCCCATTGTTCATGTGGTTCTTCTTTTTCAAAATTGTTTTGGCTATGCCGGGTCCTTTGTATTTCTCTCTCAAGTTTAGAATTAGCTTGTTGATTTCTACAAGACTGTTAACCTCTTTTTGAATCCTGATCCTTTCCATTCAGGAGTGTTGGTGACTTCTCAGAGGAATTGAAACTGACTCGCTGCTCTTTGAGAGGCTGTAATGAAGGGTTCCTGAGAGACGCGATCTGTTGGCGTTTCTCCCGTGCAGCCACGCTACATTGAACAGCTAGAGAACGCAGGCCAAGGCCAGCTCCAGAGCAGCAGTGGACTGGGGTGTCTCCCTTCACCCCGGTAGTTGGCATACCATAAGTACTTAATAGGAGCGAGAGAGCATCTACAGTGAAGAGTAAGTTGAGGATGATGCGTTTATCTTCTTTCTCTTTTTGATCCTTCGTTATTTTCAAGCCACCTTTGTATCAGTGACTTTTGAAGCAGCCCGGCCGAGTCTGGTTTCTTCCTCACTGAAGGCATCTTCGTGGTTCATTGCTTTTATCAGATTTTTTCACCTGCTCTTGCTTAAGCCTGTAACACATTATCACTCAAACCAGATGTGCTTTTTTTATCTTCTCAGAAGCTTGTGAGGGGAAACTCGGGTGCTTTCCTTCCTCAGTTTTACTTAGAGGAACATTTTATCTCCTTCTTGCAAAGGTTGGCTCTTCATCTTTTCACGTTTTAAATATGTATGTCTTTTGAACAGGCTGCCTTCCAAACTGTATAGTTCTTATCTTCCTTCCACTTGCCCAGGCCTTTTTGTGCTGAATTCACTTAAACCCAACTAATACTTTATTGAGTGTTTGACTGTATGCACGGTATCATTTTAGGTCCTAATAGATGTGCAGAAATGGATAAAAGATGGTTCTTGTCCTTGTGGGACTTACAATATTGTCAAAACAACGGGTAGTGTGAGTACACAAACAGCTATAGGAGGAAGTGTGTAAGACACCGGGAGGATCTCTGGGTTGGACGGGGTGCTGGCTTTCCAAGGAAACGGCTGTGAATCAGGGCCACTTTTGCTTCGTATTTTAAAACTATGCTCCTGACTTTCTGAGTTTAATCCTGGCAAATCTCTTGCGATGGTTTAGCTGTCAGCCTTGCTGAGTATAGGACAGATGGAGTGCTCGAATTTCAGCCCTCCTCTTCCCGTTAACGCACTTTTCTGCCACTGATTTTACAAGGCTCTAGGATACACTTTTTTAAAGAAGATTTTATTTACTTACTTTTAGAGAGAGGGGAAGGGAGGGAGAAAGAGAGGGAAAGAAACGTCAGTGCGTGAGAGATACATTGATTGCTTGCCTCTTGCATATCCCCACCCCAACTGGGGACCTGGCCCGCAACCCAGGCATGTGCCCTGACTGGTAATCGAATTTGCTGCCTTTCTGTTCTCAGGCTGGCACTCAGTCCCCTGAGCCTTAGGATATACTTTTAATTAAGTTGTTTGATGGACATTGTTTTTCCCTTGGGAAACAGGGTTGTATATATGAGGGGGACACACCCCCCAAAAAAACCCCAGAATTATCTTCTGGAGGGCAGGCACCTTATAATACAGGCTTCCCCCACTAGGTGAGTGTTCTAGGAACCCATCCGTATCGGTGTACCAGCTGGTGTTGTAAGAGGCTGTGTTCAGCTTTGTTGAATTTTTTTTTAAAGACTTTTTCAATGGTGTTTGCCTACTTCATGATGGGTGATTTACAAGCGCACCTGCCCACACTGCACTGAGTGTTCAGCAGTTTTTGACCAAAAACGGCATGACCCCCATGACCCACCCACTCTACTCACCTGATCTCTCCTCAAGCGACTTCTTTGTGTTTCCCTAGGTGAAAAAAGTTCTCAAAGGGAAACAATTTGCCAGTGTGGATAAGGTGAAACAAAAAACACCAGAAGCATTAAAAGGCATCAAAATCGATGAGTTCAAACACTGTTTTGAGCTGTGGAAAAATGTCATGATAGGTGTATTGCATCAAATGGAGAGTACTTTGAAACTGGATGAAGTTTAAACACGTAAGAATGAATACACAAGTTTTTAACAAACAAATTCTTTTTCTTTGTGGGGTCTCTCCTCATATAACAAATGAACCAGAATGATGTACTTAAATGGAGTAACACAATATTTTAAGTATCTCATCTGTTATTTAATATATTATTCCCCAAGGGGAGCTTAGTATGGTCCTGTCACCCACAAGCATCTTGAAAGGGGGATTCTTTTCTCTTAACATCGTGTGATATGTCCACCAGAAGAAGGAGGTGGCAGAGGATTGAAATAATGATTCTGTTAGCTGCCTCCCCTGGCCCTTTCTATACCTTGCTGTTTTCAGCAGAAATCTCGATTAGGTGTCCTGGCCAGATCAGTGGGCGTTGCTCGTCTGGTGGCCTCATGGATCCGGGTTAGGGACGTGTTCCTGTTCTTTGTTTGTTTGTTTTTAATCTGACCCACACCCTGCAAACCAGGTTCCCCATGCCAGTACCAGAATAACCCTGGCCAGGGCTCAAGAAAGACCTGGTAACTGACCTAAAATTAAATGCATGAACTCTGCCTGCCCTTTGCATTATGGGTTTTCGCTAGGTGTTGTTGACTGTTTCCCCCCCTTAGGAAAAGGATGGGAAATGGAAGTTTGAGTCATTATTCTAGGTAGAGGGAGGGGGTGGATGAGTGGGAAAGGTAACTGCTAATAAGCATGGGTGGGGCCAGTGCAGATTTTCCTGGATCTCAGATTTTTTTTAACCAGCAATAAAGATTCCATGATATTATCAATCATTGGCTTTATCCAAGCGATCCCTATTAGCGTCTTAATTTGACTTTGAACTTGAGCCATATTGCATCTGGTGCCTGTAAGCCTGCTTTGCTCTTTTGACTCAGCTAAATCTTCTCTTTAACGATCTCACTGAGTACTCCCAGGTGGAGAGTGTGGTATATTTATCCCTGACACCTTCCAGACTATAGGGTATCACAAAAACCATGAAAAAGGGGGGCCACCTATCCCTGGCTGGGCAGCTCACTTTGAGTGCCGTGCTGCTACACCGCCATTGCAGGTTCCGTCTCTAGTCAGGGCACCTGCAAGAAGCAACCAAAGAATGCACGAATTAGGGGAACAACAAATCCATCTCCCCGCCCCCCCTTCTGTCTCTAAGATCAATGAATTAAAAAAAAATTTTTTAAGGGAGGGCACTACCTAAAGTTAGTTTTTATTCTGACTTAAAAGTAAGTGTCTTGGGGTGGCCGGGGTGTGGGGGGCCTGGGTGAAAAGATAAAGGGATTGGGAAGTACAGATTGGAAGTTAGAAAACAGTCACAGGGATGTAAAGTCCAGCACAGGGAATATAGTCACTAATATTGTAATCACTGTGTGGTGCCATGAAATATCAGGGAGAACGCTCTGTAAAGTGTGATTGTCCAACCACTATGCTGCACACCTAAAACTAACACAAAATAATGTTGAACCTAAACTGTACTTGAAAAAGTTGAAAAGAACCACACAAGTGTCTTGGAAATTAAGTCATGTTCTTGTGCCTTTGTCTTTCTGGGGGGGGGGGGGAGGCAGTGCCCTGGGGAGCAGGTGCATGCAGGTGGTGGCGGACAGCACTGTGGGACTCGTGAAGACATTGCAAGCCCTGTAGGATGTCATGTTTACGTTCATCTAGACCTCAGAGCTTTTGTCTTTACACAGAATGAGGAATTTCAAATATGCAGAACAATGTGGAAAATAATATGGCGAATATCTATGTGTCTATCACCAAGATGAAATGTTCATATATGTTTTTATCATTCCTGTGGATTTGTCTGTTCTCGTACCACTCAATACCCATGATTTTGTGCACATGTTAAAAATGAAAAAAAAAATAATGTATCTCTTTGCAACTTGTTCCTTTGTTTTGTTTTTAATTCAGGCTATTTCAAAAGACATATTTCAGGCTTTTGAAATATGTCTGTACAGATCCGGCCTGTGATAAGGACCCTAATCATGTTGGATTAGGGTCTGCAGTGTTTAACTTCACTTAACCTTAAATGCCTCTTTAAGGCCTTGTCTCCAAACAGTCACATTCTGGGTTACTGGGGGGTTAAGACTTCAACGTGGGACTTTTGGGGCACACAGCTCAGCTGGTCAGTTCACCACTGAATTAAATCATTGACGGTGTGAGTTCTCAGTTTGTTCCTGATCATAGAGGGGTTTTACAGAAGACGTTCTTAAAGTCTCACCACTAAGGTGATTGTTGCTGTGGGTTTGTAGATAGTTTGCACCGGGCTAAAAAAGTTCCTTTGTAGCTTGGGTCAGGTAGCTCAGTCGGTTAGAGTGTCGTCCTGATACACCAAGGTTGTGGGTTTAATGCCTCATCAGGGCACATAGAAGAATGAACCAGTGAATGCATAAATAAAGTGGAACGAGAAATTGATGTTTCTCTCTCTCTCTCTTTCTCTCTCTCTCTCTCTCTCTCTCTCTCTTTCCTTCTCTCTCTCGGTCCACCGTGCCCCCTCCCCCCAAATCAGTCTCTCTAAAATCAAGTTTTAAAAGTTTTCCTTTCTGTACCTAGTTTGCAGTTAGTGATGAACTTTGGAGACTTTCCAACCCCACGATCCCCGCTTTCTCAAGTTAAAGCTCAGGAAAATCAAGTACCTGGCCCTCCTCACTGCAGGGTGCAGAGAGAGGACCTGGGCTCTGTCCAAAGGCAAACTGGACGGAGCAGCTGCGTGGTGGAGACTGCGTGTTGACAAGGTCAAGTTCTAGCGTGTATATGGTGTCGGGGTGGTGTGAGGGTGGCGTTTTCCCGGAAGGCTGAGGACCGCTCCTCATCAGTCCCGCTTCGTGCTCTGGATTTTGGCCTTGTCCCTGGAAGCTCAGCTTCTAGTCCGTGTTACTCTGCCACTGTCCTTTTAATTAACATTGTTTTTTGCCTAATCACCATGGTTCTTTTTCGCTGGTTGATGCGAGGAACTTTTTCTGGCCTAGTGGTCTCCCTACCACTCTTTGGGAGTGCTCTCTGGGCCTTCCTGGGTTGTTGAGTTGGACACTGATGACTTTCCACTATCTTAGGTGCATTTTTCTCAGTGTTAGTGAGGTGTAATTCACATACACTTCACCCATTTGAAGTACACAGCTCAGTGCATGACTACAGTTGTGCGGTCATTGCCACTGTCAGTGTTTTAGAACGTTCTCGTTGTCCAAGAAAGAACATCTACAGCCTCTAAACAGCTCCTGTCACCCCACAAGTCGCCCAGCACTGAGCAGTCTGCTTCCTGTCGGTGTAAATTGCCTCTTCTATTGCATGCATTTTTAATTTCCCCCAGGCTCGGCTTTGCTGTATCCCACAAGCTCTTTTTAATCATAGAGGAATTATTTTTTTATCCCCTTTTCTTGCTTTTTCCCCCCTAAAAATTATTTTGATATTAACATAAGAAGCCTTATGCTTATTTAGTATTCAGGAATCATGGCTATAGAATATATAGTGAAAGTATTACTTTTAGATCTTTTGGTGAAGTTGGCAGTTATATTTCCTTAGATGATCCAATACAACTTCATAAATGTTATCTGCTTTGTTTTAAGAGGCATGGAACCGAAATCCCCTGAAATTAAACGAATGAATTCTCCATTAAATGTTGTCCTGGGGACTTCCTTACTGATCAAATTTCCTTAGGTTGGAACCATATTAAATCATTAAGTGCTTCCAATTATTTCATCCCTTCTTTTTTACCTCTACACTCATTACCATATTTAATTGCCCTGATACACATGCAGGTTTTTAGGTTTATAAATGTACAAGATGTCTTTTCCCTCCACTTCTTTTGAAAATTTTTGACCCTACAGAAAACGTGAGAGGACAATAAACACCTATGTATACCCTCAGCTAGGTTCAGCCAGTTAACATTTTGCTGTATCGAACTTCCCTTCCCTCTCGTATTTTCTCCTGAACCATGTGAAAAGTAAGTTGTAGACATCACGACATTTACCAGTTATTATTATGTAACATTATGTCCTTATTCAAATTTCCAGTTGTCCCCAAAATGTCCTTTTTCTCATTTACCTTTTCCCTTTCCCTCCCTCCCTCCCACTCTCCCTTCCTTCCACAGTATCTTACTCTTTGGAATTATGAGTCTTTTTATGTACTAATCTTTAAATATATTTATTCTGCAGGATTTGTTAGGTTGTACTGTTTTCAGATTCCTGGTGGGCAGTGGATTTGCCCTGTGCATTGTAATTGTAACCTGTGACTACAAGGCTGTCACAAGCAGGGCACGGGAGGGGAGGTGCAAGCCCCTGGTTCCAGTTCTGAGGGGAAACTTTTCTTTCCTCTGTACACAGCACAGGCAGACAAGCCTCTTTCCTTACCTCACTTTCTTTTTCTTTTCTTTCTTTCTTTCTCCACCTCCCCCCCCCCCCCCCCCCCCCCAATTCGCTCTCAGTTTCTGGCACTGGGGATTTCCAGTTCTTTGTTTTGTAGCAGTAGGGTTTTCTGGCTATGTAGGCTGTCATGTTACTGTAACTGGAAGTTCCCCTGATTTTCATGTTCAGAATTGAGAGTTGACACGTCAGAGATTTTTTAAGGCTTAGGTTTCAATCTGCTGTGAACTTCCAGCAAGTGACTGAAGTTGATGTCTTTCTCACAATGTAACAAGTCCTAGAATCTTAGCTTCTCTAATTGTTACTCATCCTGATTACAATGATATTACAAATTATCACTTTTTTAATGCTTGGGGGCTGGAGAAAAGATGGGGTGGAGGGAAGCAGTAAGGAGTATCGCCAAGTTGTTAAGTTGTAGAAGCCACTGGTTTTTGTGTTTCTTAATCTTCCAGTTCTTAAGGGCATCAGTATATCAACATTGAAATGTGTCATAATGGTTTCCTTTCCAAAACGATCAAGCTGGAGCAAAGTTATTACATTTTAAAAGATGAAAAGAATCGTGGTTCATTCCCTTGCTGAAGTTGTAGTTTCAAGGATTTATGACTTTTTAACATGTTCTTTTTTTAGACAGGATCTTACTTTCAACAGCACAGATGGAAACAGCTGTCTAGAGCATGTTCCCTCGCGCTGCTCGTGCAGTTTACCAGCCAGTGGTGGTTCGGGAGCTCTCAGAGCCCAGAGAGCCCCATGTCGACAAACCCAGGCTTGGGCATGCGAGGAGAGAAACACTCCGTTGTTTTTTTTTAAATTTATCTATAATTTTCAGTTTGCAAATTTGCAACAGCCCCAATTTAACTATAGGAATCATCTTTCTACCCCCCCCCCCCTTTGGCCCATTCGATATACCTTTTTACTTCTGAAAATTACCTGTTTGGATGATCTCAATCCTAGTGTTTCGTGTAATGCCAAGATTGCTGTCCCAAAAAGGGAAGAGATGATGTCTCTGGGAATCAGGGGCTCAGGGATATTAATGAACATTTTTGGTGCTTAACTCTCCTTTAGTTTTCGAATTAGAAAAGGAAGGTTTCTGTGACTGAGAAACTTCCATGAGCTTCGGGATTTTATTTATTTTTCCCCCTCTGCAGTAAGTGGTTAGACTAGATTAGCAGTTCTTAACTAGGGAAATGTTTTGGCATCATCTGAAGAACTTGTGTTTAACTTTTTACTTTGAAATAATCATAGATGCACAGGAAATTGCAAAAAGAGTGGCCACACATCCCTGCACACAGTTCCCCCACTAGTGCACATCACATGGCTGCAGTGCAAGATCCAGCAGGCAAATCCAGACCGGTAACCTTGGTACGGTCCAGCGACCTTCCTCGGACGTCACTGGTTCCATCCGCCCGTTCGCGTGTGCGGTTTAGGCAGTTTCACCACGTGTGTAGGTGGGCGGATCCGTCTCTGCAGCTCAGGTGCAGAGTGTCCCATCACCACAGAGCTCGCTGGTGCTTCACTTCGCAGGCACACCCACCCCCGCCCCCGCCCCTGGGTACCACTGGTCCATTCTCTGTCTCTGTAACGTTGTCATTTTGTTAATGCTAAATGGAATCATACAGTATGTAAGCTTCAGGGTCGGCTTTTTTCACTTGGCATAATTCTCTTTCCAAGTTATTTATATCTATAGTTCATTCCCTCTGTCCCCTCTGCACCTTTTTTGCTAATTTCGTGTTCAATGGCATGGCTGGCCCTCAGTTCATTTAACCTAACTGAGGAACTTTCATAAAATACTTGTCTGCTGGGACAGCCACAGCACCGCCTCCGCCACTGCCCATCCCAGATACTTCTCTTTTTACTGCGTTCGTTTTATCGTCACCTATCTTTTCACCCATCCACTCAGCAGTCTTACTTTCCAGCTCATTTCAAAGTAAGTTGCAGACATCTGTATACTTCCCTCTAAGTATTTCAACATACAGGGGTGGGCAAGAGTAGGCGAACAGTTGTGATACAAATAAATAGTACAGTAATTAATGACTAAAACGAGAATGAACTCCGTGTCTCACATACAACTGTGGGCCTGCCCTTTCCCACCCCTGGGTACACCATTACCTGGAGTTCAGTGTTTGTTTACAGTTTCTCTTGATGTAAAATGCACGCCCCAATGAAGTGCACACACTTCACGTATATGTTCACTGACTTTTGACACGTGCATACACAAGTGTGACTTACACTTATGTCAAGACACAAAAATTGTCACCCCATCAACCTAGATCGTGGGCTGTTAGGTTTACTGTGGGGACCCAGCTCGAGTTGTTTGTAAAAGGTCCCTCGTCTTTTTAAAATTTATTTTTTCAATCACAGTTGACAATTATATTAGCTTCAGGTGTGCAGCATAGTGATGAGACATTTACATACCTCATGAAGCGATCGCCTCGGTCAGTCTGGCAGCCATCTGACAGGTCCCTCGTTTGGAGGGGGCCGATTCTGATGCTCGCCCTTGGAAGGAACCCCATGTCACTGCAAAGCCTCCTTCGGCCCAGCAGGCTTGTTGAAGCTGAGGTCGGGGTTTCTATCTCAAGGGCGTGAGTGACACCCATACTCCTTCCTGCAAGGCCACCTCCCTCCTCAGACAGACAGGTCTGCCAGCGGCAGTGACATGGAGAGAACTGTGCAGTGCACACTCGTGTGACCGCCACCGGGCCTCCACAGTCGCCGCGTTCCCGCGTTTGCTTCAGCGCAGACTTCCTCTGCGCCGTCCCGCGGTGACCCGTCTTACTGTTTGGATGCGTCTCTCCGAATGCAGTTTTCACCTCGCCGTGATCTCCTCCGTGACTCTGCTCCTTTGCAGCACAGACTTACAGAGTTAGAATGGCGCTGGTGACCCGTGTGGAAATGAGGAGACTCTGAACCTGCGGATGCGAGAGACATTTCTGTTTGCTGCCATTGGGGATATGGCACGTGTATTCCCAAAGCTAGACATCCTGTGGCTTAGCTCCATGCGGCACCTGTACTGGGGGTAAGGGAGGAGCCTCCTGACGAAATGGGCTCTCTCTCAAAGTCCCGTGCTAGGTAGGCGGGCTGCCTTCCACCAGCTCCATGCGTAGACCCCAGAGGGAATGTGGCGGATTTTATCTCACTCCCCACCCTTCTTTATACAGTTAGTTCAGGTAGGTGGTTAGTATCTTAACACTAAACACCAGTTTTCAAAATATACATAGAAACTGGGAACAGAGGGCGAGAAAAGAATTATATTCTCCAACCTGAGGCTCCAGCTGGGAAGATAAAAAGTGCAGTGCCCAGTGCCCACAGCCGCCAGGGCCTCCTTGTGGGCCTGGAGGTTTTCCCTTTGCAGCCGTAATTCCCATTCATAGGTGTGCCCCGTGCTGCAAAACACGATTCACAAATTAAATGAACAAACTTGACTCGTGTAAGTAGTTTTCCTCATAAGCCCAGTTTATGTCTTTTCAGTTTGTCCTTGGGTATGACATGTCACATTTTCCAGGAAATCTAGACTTCAGCAAAGAACCTTTAGGCTAAGTCCTATTGGTTCTTGGTTCCCTGTTCAGGTCTCATCTGCTGTAGTGTCCACTGGCTTGTGTGACTCATCCTGGTGGGTCAGCTTCTTCCCTTGTATTCCCTCTGGTGGTCATTGTCTTCCCAAGCCTAGGTCAAAACTTCGCATTTGGTTGAACTAACTGTGTCTCTTCCTGCAGCTTGCAGGGTTACTTGCATTTTAAATTACTTCTTCCCTCCTTGTTGACAGTTCCCTCTGTGCTCTCCCTCCCTCGAGCAAGGCCCTTCCGTTTCCCCTGGTTTTGTGGTTCCTGTGGAAATGGCGGGGGCCCGTGGAGAGAATGACTGGCCAGCTCTGCGTGTTTGCAACAGTGTAGCATTTTTACGTGCGCTTCTTGTCTTCCAGAGTGAAGGCCTTGTTGGCTGTGTTGATCCAGAAATGTGGCTTCTGGTTTGGAGAAGGCAAATAAAACTCCAACAACTGTTACTGTGCGGGCTGGGCACTCTCAGGAGCCTGGCCTGGAGTCAGTCCAGTCATGGAGTGGGGTGGCCCTGTCCACAGCCGTTGATACCCCTTGGCCTTCCTGATACCCAGGTGGTTCTGCTGCCTCACTGACCCCTGTCAGTCAAAAGGCAAGCCAGTCACTGGCTAAGGGTCTGTAGTCTAAGATCCTGGACAGATTCCCCCATAGGGCCTGGGGGAGAAAGAAGAGTGGCTGTGTGTGCTGGGGGCAAGGGGTACCAGGGATGCGAGCAGGCAAAATGAGCTTCTCAGGCCTCATGCTGGCTTTTCAGCCTTGTCTCTGGTTCCCGAGTCAGGAACATCTGGTTAAGGATCTAGAATCATTGCTTTTTACTTTAAGAAGCGATTTAATAATTTACCAGTCAGGAGTACTAGTGTTCTGTGCTTCTCTGACCGTCTCTTCCATCTGAGTTCTGGGATAGCGTTACTGTATCACCAGTGATTTCTCTCCTGATTCTAATTCCACTGGGAGGTTGGCTTACCTATTCATGTGGAGCGTGAGACCTCGCTGTGGAGGTGGTTTTCACTGATCCCATCTGTCGAACAATCTCAGCCCCTCCTTGTCTCCCACACCTGGCCTTTCATGCTGGTCAAGTCCAAACAAGAGGGTCTGACTCTCTTCCTGGTCTGTTCTCCTATGTAGCTCCCTTGTTTTCCAGCAGTAATTAAAGGAGCAGGTCGTCTGGATGAACCTGTTACTGCGATCTTATCAGCTCCCCAGAGCAAATGCAGAAAGACCCTTTGTAGCAGGCAGAGTGGGTGGACCCATTGTCATTTGTAGAGCTGGGGCTCCTCTCCCCAACAGGCAGGGCCAGGCCCCGTCCCGTGCCGCGCTGATGCAGGAGGAGAATTGAGAAGTGTGGGAACATCACTTGGACTTTCCCCCTTGCTCTCATGTTAGCGTTTTCTAAAGGAACTCTTTCTCTGGTTTAAATAAAGTGACAGTGCTAGTTAATTGGGATTGAGAACCGCCCCTCCCTTCGTGTACACACACTCCTCTTTTCCAGTCCCTGACCATGATTTAGACTTTCACCCTTCTTTTATAGAGCCAGGGTCCTGAGTTAAGGTCCTGGGTGAACTTACTGGGAAGAACTGGGTCCCCAGCACTTCCCATGCTACTGCTCCAGGAGCAGGTCAGGCTGCGGACTTGATGGTGAGCACCGCTGGTCCCTCTGGGTGAGAGGTCTTTTCCTCTGCCCACACAGTCAGAGGCGTTGTGGACACACCAGCTGCCTGGAGGGAGAAGGGCATGAGAATGCCACATGGTTGACCTCTTCAAGTCAGCTTGGAGGCAAAGGATTTTGACTTTACAGAAGAAAAACAGCTTAAACATGCCATCTTGTGGGGGTGATTGTTGCCTTTCCGAGTGAAATGAGCCTTCCCCGGGACAGTCAGCCTCGCCTCTAACTGGGCATATCCTCGAAGGATTAAGAGTCTTCGTGCATCCCGAGCTTCAAAGGAAACAAGTAATGTTTCTGCTCCAGCATTTCCTCAGTAGTGAGTGACATTTGCTGGCCGATGACCCAAAGCCATCCCTGAGCTGCTCGGAATTGAGATCCATCCCTTTGCTGAGCTGGCAGTTTATCATTTCCATGTAATTGGGACTGTTTGCTGTTGGAGAGTATTCTGAAAACTGCGGTCATCTTAGCTATTAACAGTAGCTGGTGGTTATTTCTATAGGTCCCTCTCCCCATACCACCTTAGAAGTCATCATATGCACATAACACACACACACACACACACACACACACACCTTTAAATGTAAGGGTCTCTAAAGATGAGCTGGACTCTCCCTCTTCAGAGGTCAGGGCTTAAGGAAGTTGACTGTAAAAGGACCATCTCCTCCCGTAGGTCGCAGTGACTGTGTTCGCATTTCCATCGGGCAGCTCTGGCCAGTGCACCCTGGCAACTGGGTTTTGGGCTCAGGATTCCATCATGTTCAGTGATGATGCTGCCCATAAGTTCTAGTTGTTGTGATCGGAACAGGTTTGAAACTCAGGTATAGGGTTCTGTCCGATGTTGGCATTTACCTTTCTTGGTTGAAGAATGAATCTGGCATTGGCACTCTGTAGCAGGAACGGGAACTGTACGCTTATACAAGACTTAAAGATACTGAAGTTTCCAAGTAGTTTGTGGGAGAGCAGAGTGTCACGGAATTATCTCTTGGGAGAGACTTTTCAAACCGCTAGGTTCTACCACCCATTGTAGGAATCTGCTAGAGAAGCAACCAGAAAACTCAAGAGTTCTCTGGCTTTGGCCGTTTTATTGCCAGAAAAATTAGGCAAACAGGATCGCAGTGCATGGACGTCCTCTGTTTTCACAGTTCACCAAAGTGAAAGTGAATCGGTATCTCTTGGTTTATTGCCTTGATGATCAACTGACATCCTCCCGTTGGTCCAGAGGTAAGGTTTCCCGGCAGGTATGCCTGTGCTGCTTAGATTGACACCCCCCTGAGTGTGCCCAGTGGTGAACCTTTGAAGGGCAAGTGAGCATTCCCTCAGACGCCCTCGGACTGCACTTTCTCCAAGGGGGGTGGTGAAGATGCCCCCTGGCTTTTGTTGAAACTTCTCTGTTTTCCCAGGAAAACTTACCTCCCCCTGATGCATTCATTCATTCATTCCTGCAGCATCTTCCTGTCCAGTTTCTTGGGTTGTTGGAACTCAAGATTTAAGATTCTTGCTATGATGACATTTCTCCTCAGAGAGTCGCGCTGTCATATTTTCTTTGGGGTTTGTTCACAGTCTCCCGAGGGCTTTTCCGCATACAGAGCCCGGCAGCGGCTCCCCGGCTTCTTTGAAAACCTCCGCCCTGCCAGCCGCCTCCTCCAGTTCCCTGCTCCTCTGACTCCGGTGTAACTCAAATACTTGTTTTGCGCTTATTCATGCCAAGCAGATTTCTGATCTGAACAGACTTCAGTGAGGTTATTCCAGTGCAAACAGAGATGGCGACAGGGTTTTGTTTTCTTATTTGCTGAGCAGGAATCACCAGGTTTGATCAAAACCTGGAGCTTTAAAAAATGGTTTAATTTGTGCTGGATTGAGAAGGGCTTGAGGACGATGAGCTCCTTCGGTGCCGGGGCGCCGGAGCCCTTGCACAGCCAGGGGCTGGCTGCTTCGGGGCCGCCGGGTGGCCGGGTTCCCGCTGTTCTCCCACGTGCTTTCTCTGGGTTGCCATCACTTTCGAATCTTCTATCTCCGCTTACAAAGTCAGAGAGGTCTTAGGATACGGACTGAACATAGCTTCACAGGAGGACGTGAAAACTTCACACGCAACGAAGGAGTGCAGTCAGCCCTGGCCTCGGGACCAGCGGCAGCAGCTGCTGTGCCGGCCGGGGAGGCAGCGGGCTTGGTTCCGTCTGCCTGGGTAGCTGCCCCTGCAGCAGTGAGCTGTGTGTGGAGAGGGTAGGGACCAGTGTGAACCCCTCAGCCAGTGAGAGCACCGAGAGACAGAGACAGAGAGGGAGAGAGAGAGAGAGAGGACAGCCTCTACCCTGTCCCTCTGGTCCTAGAAACACTCTGATACTTCGCCTTCTCTCTCTCTGAGGAGAGCCTGGGACTGTCCCGTGAGGTGGGCTCTTCTCTATGGTATTCAGGTTTTTCCTTTTTGGCTTTCAGTAGCATTGTCGCAGGGGACACCCTGAGAATAACACCAGGTAACAGTTACATCCAAGATTATTTCCCCATACCTGCTGGCCCAGCACCCCTGCAGGCAGCAGAGGTAACAGGAAGAAAAGTGGCCAAGGCCCTGGAAAAGAGTGAGAGGAATGGTTTAAATGGGGACAGCTTGAGGGGGCGCTGGAGCCCTGCTGGACAGTGGGGACCCCAGCCCTCACGATGCACTGGGGCGGAGTAAGCACATTGCATCCGGCTGCCTTGGAAAGATGGAGTGTTTGGATTGAGTCTGGTAAGTCGATGAGAGGTTAGATAGTGGCTGGTGGCAGTTCCACTTGCTTTGGGTGCAGCTGTGGCTGGTTGGGTCCAGGAGAATCATTCCACATGGCGTCCTTCCTTTTCTCCTTTAAATAAATCAAGTCTCATCACCCAGAAGATGCACTGGGCCTCCTGTACAACTTAGTTGAGAGTCAACCACACTGTTTTGTTTTGTTTTTTTCTTGTGCTGATTTTGAGCTGCTTACCACCATCTCAGGGGCTGCTACCTGCTAGGCTTTTCATATTTGAATATAAATGACTAGTTCCTGGCCTTGATCTCCAGCCGCGTGAGCCTCTGGGAGCTGTGAAGGAAGGCCTCCGAGTGTCCCAGACCTGCCTGCCATCGGGAGAGCCTGCTCTCGGAGCTGTCTTCAGATTAAACAAGAGGGCTCATTCTGACAGACACTCTGACGTTAGTTACCTTTCCCCATTGCGTGCTGTCATCACATGTCCGTGGAACTCAAACAAGGGCAGCATAATAAATCAAGACCAAGCCGAATAAATCTCTGATACCGTGAGGGTGTCAGAGACAACTAGTCGTTTTCTTTTTGTTTGTGATGGAATGGCTGGATGGCATAGGAGCCCGTCTTTCTGCCACCAGAAGACCTGTCTCTTAAAGTGTGCCCTTAGGTCTTATCCAGCCCTGTTTGATCCTTCTGGTTGTAAGCAGAGGAGTATTGGAAGCAAATGTGAGTTTTCTGCTGTACTCATAATGGTTGGAAGTTGTATAAATTGATGTAAAAAGGTGGACTATAGGTCATAGGCTGATAGATTTGATCTCTCTCTTTCAGGCCAACTTTGTTCATTGGACCCTTGGAAATTCTAATGTTTATATTCCTTTGTCTCCCCCTTCCCCATTTCTCCCTTCACTCCTTTGCACTTACAAAATCTAGAGGATTGGGTAGAGTTTGGGTTGGGTTCTATGACAGGCATTCTGGTTTGGTTATTTGGTATAGTCCAGGACCCTCTCTCAATTGTAGCCAACTCAGAAACCCCTGACCACTGCTAAACCGAGGGGACAGGGCTGCTCGCTGACACGGGATGTCCGACCCTGCCTGTGGTGGGAGCGGAGAAACCAGTCCTGCCGACACACTCGGGCACCAGGGCCGTGAAATCCTTCTGGCACACCAGCCTCGAAGGAGAGCACAGACGTCTAGAAACCTTGGTTTTGAGTTTGGCTACACCCTTGATTTTGGGGACCACTTCCAAGATCATGTCTTTATTTCTTCTCAATACTGAGAGGGTACTGGAGTTTCTTAACTGCATGAGGAGGCCAAGAAAAGGAGGCAGGAGGTCTCAGCGAGGCTGCCCATGGGGACTTCCCTTCAAGGGACGCAGTGGGTCCAGACCCTGTGGTGACACTCTGACTTTCATGCCGGCAGGTTTTGTGATGGCTTAGTCAGAGTGACCCAGGAAAGAGGATTTAAACAGAACGAGACTTCTCAATTGATCGCTGTACTCCAGTGTAACTTTCGCTCCACCAGGTATTTTAGCAGAATTAATCATCTTGTCACCAGCTTGGTTTAAAGTGTCAATTTGAGGAATCAGCTTTGTAACAGCTTCTGACCTTGCTGAGGCCTTTTAATGAAAATTGGCGCAAGTGGAGTAATACTGAGAGGTTCCCTTCCCTGGGAGCCTGACTGCTGAGACAGTGGAAACGCAGGTTTGTATTGTATTTCCCTCAAGTCGATCTGCGACAGAAACTTAAAATTAGGTTACATTTTGACTTGACAATGTATCACTGTTCTCTCTCGCTGTTAGGCAGCTTAGAAGGATCTAAGCAAATGGCTGTTCAGCAACTTCAAAAGAACCGAGACAGTTTAAAGAACTCGCTTTGACAGATCTGTTATATTTCATTTATAATAACATGCTTAGAACTTCATTTGTTTAAGAGCGTCTCAGAAGAAGGTAATGCTTTGTAGTTGTCCCATTAGCAGGCTCTACTAAGCACAACCTTGGGAGGCTAGGGACACCCCAGGTCTCTTTAGAAAATGCATTTCTTCGTCACGTGGGAAATACTTCTCGCTCCTTAGAACCTCTCAAGGCCTGCTGGAAGGCTTATCTGACGCTGGAGAGGTCTCTACCCCCAGAGTGCCTTCAGGGAGGTGGGGAAGGATGCCTTCGACCTGGTGTGGGAGTGGGGATTCGCATTCCCAAAGCTTTGACCTTTTGCTAAAGTTGCATTTATTAGAAAGAGTCTGTTACAAGAGCTAAGTGGCCCTAGGCGGCATGGCTCTGTTGGTTGGAGTGCTGTCCCTTGAACGGAAAGGTCGTGGGTGTGATTCCTGGCAGGACATATGCTTGGGCTGTGGGTTCGGTCCCTGGCCGGGGCACAAGTGGAGGCAACCGATCGACGTCTCTGTCCCTCCCTTCCCCTCTCCCTAAGCATGTCCTCAGGTGAGGATGACAAAGGAGAGAGGGAGTTAAGTAAAAGGGAGCACAAATATGGAATGTCTTTACCTTCTCACAGCAGCTTTGGCCACACGCACCTGCGTTTCCTTTGCCTCCTGTGTCCACAGCAGCACGCAGGTAACGGGGCCGTCCCGCGTCTGGTCTGTTCCCATGTGGGTCTCCTCTCCACTCCGTACCTGCGGCAAGGTGAATGTTTTCGGTCTGTAACCTCCGAGTCTGTCTCCTTCAGGTCACTGTAGGTGATGGCGGCTTCACGTGGGACTTGGGGGTAGGATGCTGCACAGGTGGTCCCAGGGGAGGTGTCAGATGAGGAGCAAGGGGGTGTCTTCTGAAGTTTTAACAGTCAGTGTGTGAATAGCAAGTATCCGCTTGCCTTTCCTAATAGAGGCTCTTTTAAAAAGGGGGTATCAATTCTGAAAATATTTTAGGACATTTGCCATGTGCGAGGCCAGGCGGGGGTTCCTAACTCGTTCTGTTCACCTGGGAGTACTACTGACTTTCGTAAGGGGCAGAAGAACCCACACTAAGGGACCCTCCGCAGGGGGAAAATACCACAGAAATCCCTAATTTTAAACATGTGAGCCTTAGAATTAGAAGGAATCTTAGAGGCATAAGCCAGTCTCCCCACTTTGGGTGAAAAATGGAGACTCAGAAACACTAAGTTTTGTCCAAGGTCACACAGGGGTTAGAGACAGGCCCTCAAGAATGCACATAGTTTAGCTCCCTGCTTAGCCCTCTCTCCAGCACCCCACCCCACCCCACACCGGCAGTGGGCTGGACACTTGGAGCCAGAGCCTGTGCAAGGAGGAGTGCCCTCAGGGAGGTCAGGAAGGGTGCCCTGGGCCTGGCGCAGGGGTGGGGGTTCACATTCCTGGAGCCCAGGGGTGGACTCCAGCCTAGACTGGGGTGGGCACAGACAGCCAGGCTCTGCCTGTTCTTACTGGCACCTGACCTCCCTTCATCTCTGACCCTCCACCTCCACCTCCAGCCCCGTCCTGGGTTCAGCATTTGCTTTGGACAGGTGTTCATGTTATGCAGCTTCGTTAGAAAAATTGATGGTAGCATTTCCTTTGTATGTTTCAAAGTTTGGCCCAAGGATCTGGATCTATTCTCGGAAGTATTTGAATTAATAAGTGAATGGAGATAACGTGCTGGTGGTTTTGAGAGTGAGCAGTGAAGTTGGTGAAGCCACTGTGAGGGCTGAGGCTCTGCGGCTGTAAGAGGTGAACACTTGTGAGCACGTGGTACGTGGCCCCCGTGGCATGTGGCCCCCGTCACTGGGCCCAGGAGATTAAGGGAAGGACCCATTCCTATCAGAATCGGAATGAGGAGGGAGAGCAGTCCAGGCACAAAGCCGTCACTGCTTTTGTCCTCGGCAATGAGGGACTGAAGGTGAGGGGCAAGTGGCTTTCCTCCCAGCTGGCGGTGACCTCCCTGCAAGTGTCTGCCTCCGTCACGTCACACTGGGTGGGGCTGGCGAAGGGGTGCAGGTTGTCCCCCAGCTTGTGGTGTTTGCTCAAATACAGGGGTCCAGTCCCTTTGTATTTCTAGATCACCCGGAGGAATACAGGAACATTATTACGGGAAATCCCTCTCCTACCTGGAGTCTCACATTAGCTAATCTTGGAGATAAGGGCCTGATTTCAAACCAAAACTCAGTCGCTCTTAACTGGACCGAAAAGGAGAAGCAAGTCCCCATTTGGGCCAGCTGGTTCTACACCCCCACCCCTCTTCTCCATCTGGCTCTTCCTGTTGTCCTGGGGTCACTCTGCCTGGGTTGGGACCGAGGCCCCAAGTCACTCATCGCTGTCTGACCTTCACCTTCCTGTGCCTTCGTTTTCTCATCTATGAAGGAGAAGTAAGAACAGTGCCCAGCACAGGGTTCAAGAGGTGAAATGCAGTCATGCCCAGAAAGCACCCAGAACCCGTGCCTGGCGCACAGGGGTGGCTCCCGGCATGCAGGCTGCCTGGCCCTCTCCCACCGTGCGCCTGGGTGGGCGGAGAAGCTAAACGAGCTGCAGACTCAGGGCTGCTGTGGCAGGAGAACCAACACTTATTCTGGCTGTTCTCGACAATCACTGCTGTATTTAGCACCCATGTGTCTTGCACTGGTGAGCGCCGAAAGGGCTTTTGAGAAGGACTGACCACCCGACCCTGCCCTTGGCTCGTATGCCCTTTCTCAGTGGCACCTGGGCCTGTCCCGTGCCTCTCGGAGGGCCCTGGGAAGGGCAGCGTGGAACACAGCAGCTGGCGTGCTGGGTTCAGACCTGCTCACGCAGGCGTGGGGTGTTCGGTTCATTCAGACTGATGAGGCTGCATTTCCCGGGGATTCACCTGAACTTCCGTGAAGCATAGGCCATGTCCCTGTGGCCCTCGCTTAGTACTTCTTGTGCCCTCAAACAGGGAAAAACAGAACGTGCCTTTGTTCGCAACGCCACACCAGCCGAGTCGCTGTGCTGATTATAGTACTGCACGTGCTAACCCAGGCAGGCAGAGCTAAAAATGGAGAAGAGGGAAGCAAAAATGGTGAGAAGGCCTGGGCGAGGCTCTGCCCTGCCCTAGTACCGGGGCTGGTGGGGCGGCTCTGAGGGCGACATTGTCGCAGTCCTGGCTGTGTCCAGCAGCTCCCCGGGGTGGCTGGCCCTGGAGCACCGCCTGCACCCGTCCCTCTCCTGCGCCTGGACCGTTGGCTTGGCCTTCCTTCCTAGTAAGGAGCAGCCCCAACCGCCATGGTTTTTGTCAAGACCCAGGAATAATAGGGGTGGGGTTAGGAAGTGGGAGGACTTAGGAAAATATCTCTTTTGGTTCTTGTAATTATGAAAGTAACTTGAGTTCCTTATCAAAAGAAAAAAAAGCAGCAAAGTGTTTAAAGTAAGAGGTTATTTCCCTTCTCCCGCTCAGCCTCCCTGTCCGTGGGTAACGTGGCGGCTGCCGTGAAACACAGGTGTGCCAGTGCGTGTGCTGCTGCAAGCACACGTGGGCTTGTGTTCTCTGAGGGTGGCGTACTCTGCATGTTGTCCTGCAGCTGTCATTAAACATTTCAGTTTGTGGGCATACTAGTCCGCAGAAGTTTTGCCTCTCCGTTTGGGCTGTCCAGTAGTAGCTCATCATGTGGATTGCGCAGATTCTCAGCCAGACCCCTGTTAACTTTGAAAATAAGGGGGGTAGTTGGAAAGCCTGAACAAGGGCCCATTCGTGTCTTCCCCGTCAGGTGACTCCCCTTCCCCGGCCCCACGGCACCCGGGAGGCGTCGTCTCTGGAGAAACGGAGCAGCAGCGTGTGGCCTTAGCCGGGCACCCACGCAGGGAGGCTGGGGGTCAGGTGCCAGACCTGGGGCGGAAGGGTCAGACAGGAGTCTAGTCTGTTCCGTGAGGCCCCCAGTTTCTTTCCTGCTCAGTTCCAGGAGTAGAGAATAGAGTTTGGAGGGTCTTTCTTGGAAGAAATTGAACTGCTACCCAGGAAAGACCTGTGTATCCCATTTAGTCACAAATGAACAAGCTCGTCAGCCCCCTCTATTGCAAAAATTCCAAGAAAAAGATTCGCTAACCAGTTCCGTAGTGTGTTGAGAACATGTACATCCCAAGTACTATTTTCCCCCAGAACACAAGGATGGTTCAAAACACAAGGATGGCCTCTCACATCAATAGACCAAAGGAGGGCAAATATGATGTCAATTGATACAGACACAGAATTTGATAAGTTTAGTGCCATTTTATGGTTTAAAATGTAAGTAAAATAATGATAAAAGGAACTTTTTTTAACTTGACAGAGTTAAGTAACAAAAATCTGTAGCAGTATATTCAACCAAAGAAACATTAGGTAGTAGAGGTCTTGATCCACGGGCTAAGGAAGAAAAAATAAATTAAATGCAAGAACTGTAAGGGAAGAGATAACACTTTTTATTTTCACATGATGTAATCAGATGTGAGATGAATCTATCAAATCAAATTGTATTTTCCTATGCCAACAGTAATTGACTAGAAATATAAGAAATAATAGCAGAAGAAACCATCAAGTTCCTGGTATTTAACTGGAACAGAAATATGTAGAACCTCTGTGGGAAATCCAAATAAATGGAAGACATTCGGTATCCTTGCATGAAATGTAATATTATAAAGATGATAATCTTCCTTTCACGTTGATGTATAAATTCAGTGCTATGGCAATGACAGTGGAGTAACAAATTACCCAAAAACGTAATAGCTTACAAAAGCAATAATCATTCTTTCTCACAATTTTTGTGAGCCAGTAATTTGGGAGCAGCCTTCCCAGGTACTTTCGGCTTTTTGGCCTCTCACGAGGCTGCAGTGGGCTGAGGGTGGGATCGTCTCAAAGGCTTTTCCACTCACATGCCCTGTGCCTGGTCTGGGAAGACTCAAGCCCCTGGGGACCAGGGCAGCTGGGGATCCCTGGGCATCTCTGCTTATAGGCAAGCTTCTGTGTGAGCTCAGCATGGTGCCTTCCGGGTAGTTGCTGGACTTCCTATATCTTGGCCCAGGGCTCACACAGCTCTTGACCCAAGAGAGAACCAGGCAGAAGGCTATCTGGCCTTCTTTCACCCAGCTGTGGAAGTTACCCATTGTTACCTTTGCGTGTTACCAGTTGAGGCAGGGGTGAGAGTCACTCTAGGTAAACGGAAAGGAAACACAGACCCCATCTGTCGGTAGAGGAATGTTAATATCACATTGTGAAAAGAGCATGTGGGATGAGACATATCTCGGTGCAGCTATCTTTGGAAAATACAGTCTGCCACAAATGCAGTCCCATTCAGAATTCTAATTGGATTTTTAAAAACAGAACTTTAATTCTTCAATGCACTTGAAGTAACAAAGTCAACATTTAGAAAGAAGAGAAAATGAGATGTGTCCTCGGGAACAATCTAGTATAGGAGTTGCCAACACACACACAGAATATTGTGCAAGACGGACCGCAGTAAGTTCCATTAATGGGTAGAAGCGAAGCTCTGTAAGGACCCAGGGCAGGAAATCACTGGTTCCTCCTCCTGCTGTAGCGTGTTGAGGCAACTGCTACCGCCTCTACCTAGTCTGAACCCAGCTCGCTCTCTGCTCAGGCCTTAGAGTGACTCCAGTTTGAGGGACGCTTGGCCTAAGAGAGACCAAAAATATGTGTATTTTAGATAGCTTTATTGAGCTAAGATCTAGTCAAGGTTCACACGTTGCGTTTGGTTGGTACGTTTCTTTCATTTCTCTTGATCCAGAGTTGTGTGTGTGCACACGCACGCACGCGCATGTGTGTGACATGACTTCTTGTAAAGAATGGCCCTCATTCTGGATTTGACTGTTTTGTCATGGTGTCATTTGACCTGTTTATACTACCCCTTGCATATCTATAGAAACTGAAGTCTAGGTCCAAAGGTTTGATTAGTTTCAGTTTAAACATTTTTGGCAAGGATACAGGTGTCATTGCTACATACTTCATATTGTGTCATGTAAAGAGACATGTAATGAATGTCAAGGTTTTTCTACCGTTAGTTCTATCAAGTTTGATCATTTGGTTAAGACGCTGATGGCCAGATCTTTCCCTTGTATAAGTACTTCAACCCCCTTTGTGGTTAGCAAGTTCCTTTCAGGGTGATTCATTGGTGACTTGCAAATATTCAGCCCTCCAAAAGCCAAATGATTTTTAGCATTCTAATGATAAAACCTAATGGTTTTAATATTCAGTGATGACACTTGCCAGAATCAATTATTTCTTTGGTGGGTCACTTCGAAGCTATTAATGTGTAAAATTGTGTGGTGCTGTCCTATACATTAATAGCGGTATTACATTATGTCACTTTCCTTAAGTCTGGAGCATCATAATCCTAAACTCCTGGCCCCAGGATTTGCAGATAAGAGGTTATAAACAAGTAGGGAAAATGCAGGACGTCTTTGTGTCACAAGAGCAGGGAAGGACTTCTTGAAGCACAAATAAGACAGAAACACACAGGTAGTATTTAAAGCCTCAAAATCCGAAGGGAGAGGATATAAAAGAGAATAGTAGAGCCCTGGCTGGATGCGTCATCAGTTGGTTGGAGCGTCATCCCGTACATCGAAAGGTTGCAGGTTTGATCCCCGTTCTGGGCAAGCAGGGAGGCAGCTGATTGATGTCTCTCCCTCTCTCTCTCAAATCAATGGAAGTATCGTTGGGTGAGGATTAAAAAAGAGAAAGGCAGGGAGGAAGGGAATAGTAGAGGGCCAGGTCTGAGCCCTAAGGCACAGACTGTTATTGAGTGGTTGGGAGGAAGAGGAGGAAACAGAAGAGGAGGCTGAGGAGCAACCAGTGGCGTAAGAGGAAAACCGAAAGAGTGCAGTACATAAGCCAAGTGAAGAAAGAACCTCAGAGAGGAGGGAGTGATGAGCTGGCTTGTGCTCCTGTGAGGGGTCAGGTAGATGAGGACCAAAAGCTGACTGTTAGGTTTGGCAGCTTGGGGGCCGGTGGTGCCCATGCTGAGCGGTTTGGTGGACGATGAAGGCTAAAGTCTGGTTGAGGTGGGTTTGGGGTGAAGAAGAGAGGCCTTAGCAAGTATAGACAACCTGGAGAAGTTTTGATGTAAAACGATGCAAAGAAATGGGGAGATAGCTGTCAGAAAGCGGAGTCAAGAGAAAGCATTTTTCTTAAATTGCAGAAGTAGCAGCATATTTGCTTGCTGACAGGAACAAGCCAGTAAAGAGCAAAGAAATCACACAGCCAAAGTGACAACCCACATTTTGCAAGCACACCTACAATCCAGAGGATGCACACCAAGTGCTTGTACATGGTTGCTTCTGGAGAAGGAGGTCTGCAGGGAGGAGAATGGAAAGAATGACCCTGGGGATGAAAGGAGCACACAGAGGAGACTGAATAGATCAGCCCTTGTGACCAGAGGATAAAAACAAAGGATGGGGTAACGGCAGCCTGATATCTCGGACAGGTTGCAGTGAAACCAGTCGGCCAGCCCCACCCATAGACACGTGGACGCCTGGAATAAAGTCATTTGCAGGGTCGCAAAAAACTTTCCATTCTCCAGATAGCTGCTGAAGGACATACTCACTCCTAATGAGGGTGTAAACCAAGAAAGAGGAAAACCCACCTGGAATCCATGAAAGGGTTGTCTAGGGAAAGGGATACCTGTGTGCTGCTTGGGACTTCACTTTTCCCTTGCCCCCTTTTATAGTAGTAGTTGTAGAGTATCTACGCCTTAACTAAAGAGTTTTACTTTGTGGCGTCAGGGATGAGACCGGACAGTGCCCAAGAGCTGCCAAGATGCGTTGTAGCATTTAATGCTAACTAACTGGAAACAACCTAAATGTCTATCTGTAGGACATTAGCTGAATGAAGTACGTCTCCATGTAGTAGAATAGTACATAAGTGTTTCATAAAAGAGATGAGGAATATTATATTGTTTTGTGTAAAGAAAATTTATTTTTAAAAGAAAAAAGCCGACTTCAAAATAGTGTAGATGTATCCCTGGCTGATGCGGCTCGGTCGGATGGAGCGTCATCCCATAGCCAAGGGGTTGCAGGTTCGGTTCCCGGTCAGGGCACATACCTGGGTTGTGTATTTGATCCCGGGCCCCGGTGCATGCACCCCCATCCGGGTGTTGAGTCCCCGTCTGGGCGAGTGCAGGAGGCAGCCGACTGGTGCTTCCCTCTTGCATCAGTGTCTGTCTCTCTCCCTTCCCCTCTCTCTAAGAGCATTGAAAATAAAAAGCGTAGATGTAGAAAGAAGGAATTTTAGTCCAGAAATACATTTTAAAAACAAAATTCTTTTATACACTGGAGAAAAGAATGCTCACATAAAAAAGGGCCTCACAGTTTAGAGCCCAGCGCTGGTGTGTGTTCCTCAAGAGTGCAGCACGCTTGGAGAGCCATGAGCTGGAGGAAGATGGCAGTCAGGGCTGGCGAACGTTTTGTAACGTGCTGAAGCGATTGGGAAAAAAACCCCAAGCGTTGTGCCATCCCCAGCAGAGAGAAGGTGCTGCCACCGGGCCAGGGGGTGGGGGAGTGTCTCTGTCTGCGTGCTGAGCAGCTGCACACACGTAACAAATGTCTTTCTCAGGAGGCCAGGTTGGGTTCTAATCCATACCCACTGTTCCTGTCCCACGGACTGTCTAGTTGGTTGGTTTTGCCCATGAAAGCCAAACTGAAACATCTATTGGGCCAAAAAGTCAAAGCCTCAGGGGTCTAGTTCTGGAGTGTGACCCCTGGAGGGAGACTGCCCAGGTGTGTGCGAGGGCCTCCAGTGCCAGCTGCTGCCCGTGTGAGGCAGGCGGAGGCTGCGCCTGGAGCCTGTGCAGCGAGTTCGCATCTCCAGCCAGGTACCCTACTTCCTTCCCTCCAGGGCAGGAAACCTATCTCCCTAGTCCAAGTCCAAATTTGACCCTCGTGGCCAGAGCTGTACATTTCCCTTTGCACCATTTCCTTGCTTGTCTGAGCCTGTTTCCTCTCCTGTAAAAGAGAACCGAAGCCATCTCACCAAGTTATTTTGGGTGCACTCATAAACACGAGGGTTCCTTCCCTCCTCCCTGGTTTCATGCAGCAAATGGATGGAATCAAGCTGATGCCTGAGGAGAACCAATGGGGCAGAAGGGAGAAAAATGGTACTTTCTGCTGCTCTTAGCCAGAGGGCTGAATGTCATTTTAAAGATCCGAGTGAAGTTTACACTATTGTCTTTGCAGAAAAGAAGAGAACAAAAGTAAAGAAGGAAGACAGGAAGTAGCTTTGCAGATAGATTCCTACAGTTTTGGAGACTTATTTGCTGTGGTTGCCCTGGGTCCCAGGGACGCATGCTGTCAATGTTACTCTGAGCCGCTTGCTCGCACTCACCGGGAGCTACCACGTGCGCACCTGGTTTAAGTTGCCCTGGAATGCTGCTTCCTCTCAGGGCCCAGGCTTGGATCCTTACATATTCTCCTGGAGTGGGCACACCTATTTCCATGATCCATGATGTGCGTGTGTGTGTGTGTGTGTGTGTGTGTGTGAGAAACTGTTCCTAGCCCTGGCTGGGTGGCTCAGAGGGTTGTGGATTTGATCCCTGCTCAGGGTGCGTACCAGAGGCTACTAATGAATCAATCTCTCCCTCTCTGCCCCCCCCCCCACATACACACAACTTCCTCTCTCCCAAATCAATAAACATATCCTTGGCTGAGGATTAAAAAAAATTGTTTCTAGCCCAGTTCCTATCTTCAGTCCAGATTTCCCTTCTGGGCCTCAGCTTCTTATACCAGATGCACCAAACACCTCCGCCTGCTCACCTCTCAGATTCCTCAGCTTGATCTGTCCAAAACGGAACCATTACCTTTACTCCCGCTCCCCTCCTGTGACCCATCCTTACTCTAGGAATTCGTATGTCCGTGAACGCCACCATTTACCCACTGTCTGAAGCCAGGCACGGGAACATCACTGGTGACTTCTTCTGCACCCCTCTTCTGACTTCTCAGATAACCAGCCCAAGAGAATGAACACTTTATTTTTTTTTAAAGATTTTATTTATTTATTTTTAGATAAGGAGAAAGAGAGGAAGAGAAACATTGATGTGTGAGGGAGAAACTCGATCAGTTGCCTCTGGTACACAGCCCAGGCAGGGACCAAACGCACAGCCCAGACACATGCCCTGACTGGGAATTGAACCAGCGACCTTTCACTTTGAGGGGCAACGCCCAACCCACTGAGCCACACAGGTCGGGGTGAGAATGAACACTTTAAATTTCTTTTAAATCCATATACTTTCCTACCAGGGTTGGGCACAACAGTATAAAGGAATGCCCCCAAAAACCTCAGTAATCAAGATAAGTAATTATTCGGAGTTGGGTATGTCAGATGGCCCATTGGGCAGCCTGTCTGAATGCTTTAATAATATAGGGGACCTTAATGTTGACCAGGGCAGTGGGGTAGCCTGTTTCTCTCCATTCACACCGCCTTTGGGTTCGGTGGCTGCTGGCAGCATCCTCCTAACTGCTCGGCAAGGCTGGAGACGGCCCCAGTCCATTCACTGAACGGAGCCCAGAGTGGTATTTCCAAAGTGCAGCCCATCTCAGAGCTGTGGAGTAGCTTCCACCACAGCTGGAACGATGCCCCCAGATCCTCAGTGTGCCTCACCAGGCCTTATCAGATCTGATCCCTACTCACCTCTTTAGCTTCCACATATTTTGGTCACTCTCTCAATATTTAAAAAAAAGGAAACTTCTTTTTATTGCAGTTTAATGTAGATACAGAAAAGGGCTTATATTACATCATAAATACACGTCTTAATGGTTTTTCACAAACCGAACTCTGTGACCAGCAAGCATCCTAGGAGACCCTCCCGTGCCTCCTGCCCTGGTCCAGTCCCTGCCCCTGCAGCAGGTCACAGCCGTCCTGACGTGTGACACCACTGACTTGTCTAGGTTTTGTACTTCAGGTGGACGGGCTCCTCTGGCAGACGCCCTCACGTCTGCGTCCTTCACTCAGCTGTACCTCTGTGAGAGGTGTCCAGGTCGTTGGGTGCAACTGTACAGCGTCCCTTTCGCTTTGCTGTAATAGTTCCCCATTACGTGAAAACACTATTTTTATCTCTCCTTTTGTTCTTGAGCTAGGATCGCAGAACAAAATACCACAAAACGCAGACGCACAAAACAGCTGTTTGTTGTCTGTGGAGCAGCCCGTCTCTGCTGCGTGATATTTGGGACCTCAGCCGGGAAACTGGAAGGCCAGGCGCTATGTCTCTTGGTGGCCTATCACGCACATGTGTGGCCGAGACCCCAACCGGGGCCGTCTGCCAGGTGCTGGCAGGTGGGGCTGCTCCATGTGCTCTGGGGGCTTCCTCACGGCGTGGTCCCGAGAGCGAGGTCCCAAGAGCAAGGTCCCGAGAGCGAGGTCCTGAGAGAGAACTAGGCAGCCGCGGTATCTTTTCATAGGATAGCCTCACAAATTGGAGCATTTTGGCTGTGCGCGATTGGTCACAACAGCCCTAAGCCCACCCAAGTTCAAGGGAAGGGAAGACAGACCCTAGCACATGACGAAGAGCCACGGGTTCTGGAAAGGCCTGTGGTTGGGGAACAGTCCTGAGGCCATTTTTGGAACATACAGTCTGCTGCACCGTTCCGCTGGTGGTACATGTTTGCCTTTCTGATGCAGCCACACTGATGCTCTTGAGTTCTTTTTAAAAGTTTTTTTTTTTAAATTGATTCTAGACAGAGGGGAAGGGAGGGAGGAAGAGAGGGAGAGAAGAAGCATTGTTCGGTTGCTTCTTGCACACACACTAATTGGGGCTTGAACAAACCTGCAACCCAGGCATATGCCCTGACTGGGAACCGAACCAGCGACCTTTCAGTTTGTAGGACCACTGGGCCACACTGGCCAGGGGCACCTTTTTAGTTTTTTGAAAGAACAGTCTCTCTTCACCCCAAAGCCCTTGCACATGCCGTTACTTCTCCTTGGAACCCTTCCCTCCCCTCCCGCTCCTCCATGCCAGCAGCCTGGCTGGCGCATGCTTATCCTCCTGTCTCAGCAGCGCCGTCCCTTCTCACAGGGGCCTCTCCTGACACCACCGCCGCCTCAGCCCTGGCCCCAGCGTCTCAGTGACTACTGCCCTCCCGGTTCTGCTTGACACCGTTTTGTTGTTGTTTGTTTTAGATTTTACTTATTTATTTTTAGAGAGGGGGGAAGGGAGGGAGAAAGAGCGGGAGAGAAACATTGATGTGTGAAAGATACATCATCCAGTTGCCTCTCACACGCCTCCAACCAGAGACCTGGCCTGCAACCCAAGCCTGTGCCCTGACTGGGAGTCAAACCTGCGACCCTTTGGTTCGCAGGCGGGCACTCAGTCCACTGAGCCACACCAGCCAGGGCTTGACACTGTTTTCTGTCCCTATCATAACAGCGCTCATGAGGCAGTGCCTATGCTTGTATGTTTGTGTGTACGCCCCATCAGCGTTTAGGCTCCATGAAAGAGTTCTTTCTGCTTTGTATGCTGATCAGTGCCTGGCACTTAGTAACCCTCAGTAAAATGGATTCAGCCTCCAGTGTCCCCTTACTGGAGACAGTGACATATGCCCAAAACTGAGCAGCGACACAGCTTTGGTACATAGAAACTAGATACAATTTTGATGCTAAATACAATTCTAGTTTGAGACATAGAATTAGCAATATCATAGGACACACACACTTAGGGACATGCACCAGGTCAGGGAGCGATTTGAGGTTTAGGTTGTCCCGTCAAACCCCCACATTTTGCAGGTGAGAAAGAGAAGCGGAGCTGTGACAGGAGTCGGAAGCAGGTGCCTCCAGGGCCTGAGGTCTTGGGCCCGCAGTGCCAGGGGCGACGTTCCAGTGGGTGGGGGCCCCTCCCCCAGCCTTCACCTCTGAGGCGCAGGGCTGTGCTGGACCAGTGATGACGCCCTGAGACTGCCGTTCGTCACGCCCTTCCATGTGTCAGCAGCAAGGAGTGAGGCCCTCTCCATCAGTCTCCCGAGCTCTCCCTCCCTCCCGGGCCCTGGACCGGTCATCAACCACTTACTCTCCTTTGGGTGAAAGAAAGCACTTAAAAAAAATCAAAGCCAGGTTTCTTTTCATAAACATTGATCATTTGCTTGGCTTTTGTTAAAAGTAAGCTTTTTTTTCCCCCTCAGAACTTGCTGTGGTGTAGAGGGTTGAGTTAATACTGTTCCTCAGTTTGTGGCATACGATCATTGGCCTGCGCAAGGCTGCATTCTTGGTTTTGTTCATTCGTACATACACTTCCTTTTATTCCTATTTCCTGTAGCCAGCCACGTCAGTGTGCTCGTGTTCTCTTATTCGTGTATTATGAATTGCTGCCTGTGTGGATGTGCAGGGTTTTCTATGGTTTTAGATTCGGCCTTTAGTTAATCGTGTGCATATGGTTTTCACTTAAGTAAAAGGGTTGTTGCCACAGACACTCGTTTATTTTTAACTCGGCACTGTGTTCAGATCTATCCAGTGGTTAGTCTGTTGCTGCTGCCTGCTGCATGCTACTTCACAGTGTGCATGCCATGCAGGGTCTCGACCCATTCCCCATCCGTTACCTGGGCTGCCTGCCGCTCCCTGCTTCCCAACTCCATCCCATCCTGCCTTCCGATGGGCCTGTAGGGGAATTTCTCTGGGAAACATCCCCAGAAGAGGGCCTGCTGGACCATCGACCAGTGAACTTTCTAGGGTCACTGCTGAAGACTCAGAAGACCGAGTCTTCATGTCAATCTTTTGTATCCCTTTTTGTATCCTAAGTGCTAGGAAGGCAGGTTGCTTACATTGCCCCAGCTTTTAGCTGGACCCTGGAATCTTGCAGTGACACTATCCAGCAAAGCAGAGGCAGAAGTTGGGGTTTTATTCTCCTTGAAGTCTGGATTGGATTGTTCAAACTCAAACTGCTCCTTCTGTGTCCACGAAGGCAATGAGTTGCGACTGTGGAGGTCTGGTCTGCTGTCCTCTTGTCACCGACGGATGCTGGGCTGCTGACCGGGGCAGCGTGGCGTAGTGGAAGGAGGCCCACCGTGCAGAGCAGTGAAGCCGCCACAGCACGCGCTGGGCCTCTTCACACACGCGCCGACCCCATCCACGAGCTGGGGCCACACCGCTGGCCCGCAGGGTGGGTGCGGGGGCCCACGAGCCAGTGCACAGTGCAGAGCCTGTCTGGGGCCACTCTGACTCCCTCTTCCCTGTGCCGCGCTTATGAGACCTGAGAGCTCCAGCAACAGCGTTGGGAGGAACACGGTGCTTCATGAGTTGGTGTCGTAAAGGTGTTGGACTATATTAAAATCTCTGGTATCACAACAGGCAATACTTATGGATGGATTTATGTCTGGAATTTGCTTCAAAATACTCTGGGCACAGGGGGAAGTGCATGGGGGTAAAGATCAGGTGACCATATGGTTTATGGTCCAATCTCAGGCGTGTTTGAGACTGAAAGACGGGGCTACTACTTATACCAGAACAACACACTTAAGCCAAGATTGCCCAAGACATGGACACCCCAGGAAGAAATGCGATGATTCCGTCTCATTTAGAATCAATGCTGAGTTCATCATTGTTGAAGCTGGGTGATGAACAACTGGGGGCTCATCAGACTCTTTTTGGTTTGTTTGAAAATTTCCATAATAAAAGGTATTTTTTTAAAAGGAACTATATCTGTCAGACTGCTGAAGCATTCAGAAGTCCCCATTGTGCAGGAAATAGCTACTGGGTCCCTAGGCATCCCAGGCCTGGGGTAGGAAGCCCAAGGCTCCCAGTACTGCTCTTCCACCACCTTGGGGTGGGGGGGGGCCGTGTGGGGAGGGGGAGGGAGGGAGGCCCTGCCTGCTCTTGCTAGTCAAGCATGGGGCCAGGGCTGGCCTTTTGCCTGCCCCCAGGACTTTCAAGGGCTGCCCAGGTGTTAACCGAAGCAGATGCTTTCCCGTCTGCTGCACACCACACTGCTGGTGGCGGGGGCGCCTGGAGTCTGCGCACACGCATGTGCACATGTGATTATTATCTGCACCCATAATCAGAGTCACGGGTTGTGCAGGAAGCAGCGTGACCACTGTGGGTTTTAACCGACACTCTGCCTCACACGCTGTGCCACCCCACTTAGCCCTCGCTGCGTGGTGTAAGGTAGCCTCTGCTGGGAAGGGACTCGAACAACAGTGTAACCTCCCCTTCGTTTGTTATCTCTCTTCGGTTGTACAGCTGGGCCTTTCCACACAAGTGCGCACCAAGTGTGATATTTATCCATCCAACAGATGTTTACAAGAGCCTATCATGTGCCATGATTTGGGGACACAGTAAAAGCAAAAGACTCTGCCTTCAAGGAGCTTGTTTTGTCATGGGGGTGAGAGCAGGTGCAGCGGTGGTGAGTGCTCGGAAGAAAATAAATTGGGTTGTGGTGGGGATGGGTTGAGATGGGCTCCTTCAGATGGTTGTGCAAGGAAGTGAGAGGGAGCTGGCAGATGTGAGAGAGGGGCATTGTGGGAGCCAAAAAGCAAGTGCAACATGGAGGGGGGGCAGTGGGTGGAGGAGGAGGGGGGTCATCCTTCTTAAATGCTGCTGAGTGTTGGAGAATTGACGTTAGGATGGGACTATGTGGAGGTCACTGGTAACCTTGGAAAGGGTAATTTGGGGGTTGGGGTAGTTAAAGAGGGAATGGAAGGAGAGGAGGCGCAGGAGGCCATTGCAGAGGGCTCTTTGCAAGGGGCTTTTCATGGTAAATGGAGCAGTTGCTGAGGCTGTAGGTGGGGTTGAGTGTGTTGTGTAAGGTAGAGACTGGCACACTCAGGGACATGCTGACTCAGGAGGAAAATGTGTTTAATGGAGCTTGTAAACGACCCCTGGGTGCTTTAGCAAATATTGAATGGCCTGCTCATGAGGGAGAGTCCTTGAGGGCCTCAATCAGTTTTCTTTTTCCCTTGGAGTTCCCTCTTCTCCATACTAAAAGTAAGCTTTAAACATTCGGACTGTTCTCAAAACATCTGTTATAGCATGCTTTATTCTTCTGTCTATAATTTTTTTAAAGATTTTATTTCTTTTTAGAGACAAGGGAAGGGAGGGAGAAAGAGAGGAAGAGAAATGTCAATGTTTGAGAGATACAGCAATCAGTTGCCTCTCACACGCCCCCAACTGGGGATCTGGACCCAACCCAGGCATGTGCCTTGACTGGGAATTGAACCTGCAATGATTCGGTTCTCAAGCTGGCACCTAGTCCACCGAGCCACACCAGCCAGTGCTGGCGGCTTGTTTTTTAGTTGTCTTATTGCCCATGGATTTCAATAAGCGGTATTTGTGCATATTCAGGTTGCTGATGCTAATACTCTGGGAAGTCAGTGTGCTGGCTTGAAATGGGAGAAGGTCAAAATCTTTGTAAAAATAGTCATCAAGGCAAAATGTTAGAGTGAAGAAGGAATTCCCAGTTTATGTGGCTTTTCCATTTCATAGGCATTTATGTTTATAAGTCCAGTACAGAGACTGCTTACTGGCTTACTGTTTTGTCCACTGACATGCACTTGATTTTAATGTTGCATCGTGTCACACGTTTTTGCTTGCCAGCCCATCAGATTACTTCTTGTCGGCCATTAGGAGATCCCTGCCCTCTTAACTTTGGAACCATTATTATGAATAAAGATTTTTGAAGTGTTGCCATCCATGTTCCTCCTCCCTTGTTCAAGTCTCTTCCGCTTGCTTTCCCACTTCTTCCTCTCCCATTTTTGTCTACTAGACTTGAAATAATCTGAACCAGAAATGAAGAAAACCGATAAAGTAACACACTCTGTGTGTCTTGATAGGGGTCTTTCACTCTTCTAGGGAACTTAGGGTTAGTGACCCTTTTTGCTTATGCTTTGTTCCAGGAGGGTCTCTGGGAAATCCTTTTCACCTCATTAGCAGTAGCTCCTTGCTCTCTGGGGTCTTCCCGTGTCTTTCTGCGTGGTGCTCAGCTGTGGATGACGAAGAGCACGTCCTGGAGCACTAAGGCCTTCCCACACACTGACAGGAGTTAGTTCGCTGTGACGGAACTGATCATTCCACTGCTGTTGGGCTCTCAACAATCCCATTCTATTCCTTTCCTTCTTCCTCTTTAGGTGACATTTCAAAGCACAGTTGTGGCCTAGAGGATGAGGTCCTCTGCGTGCTGCCTCCGTCTACTTCTGTGTTGGAGGCACAGCTGAGCAGAGTGTATGCCCTGCTGCAAAGGGGCCAGGGCTAGGCCCAGGCAAGAAGCCAGCCCATGTTCATTCTGCCAAACAGACAAGCTCAGCCTGCAGTGTTGCTGCATGCCAGGGCCCCAGCCAGAGCTGATCGTTTTTGTGATGTGAATACAGCTGTACATGTTCTGCATCCTGAGCTTATATTGTGAGGCTTCTAGCAGACCCCCAGTGACATGAAGGCCAGGGCTGTCAGCATCAATAGATGCAAGTTCCATAGTGCCAAGCAAATGGTGTTGTTCAATACCAGCAGTCACTTAGATTTGAATGCCATGTCTGTTTGCCCGTTGAGTCCGATGCTGGCTGAACATCAACAAGCAGTGTATTCAAGCACTTTCCTTCTTGTCGTTGAAAACTCCCTATCATTCATATGGACATTGGGGTGGACGGTGCCTCCAGGAACCCAGAAATAAACTATTGGTCCTGCATAGATTTTATGTGAAACTTTTTTCTTTGTCTTTTCCCCTTCCCCAACTTTCCTTTTCTCCTCCAACCCCACCTCCAAGCACTCATACGCATGCACGCACACAATGAAAAAAGCAGTCAATTAAAGGTTGGAATGTTTTAATATATTAAAGATACCAGGACTTGGAAAATATTATGTATTCAGAGGAGGAACGGGCCAGCAACAGAGTGGTTACAAGCCGTCTTGTTTCTCTAGGAAAGCCTGCTGAGAGCATTTGCAGAGTGAGACTAAACCTGCATGGCTGGTGTCCTGCTCAGGCAGCATCCCTGCCCCCATCCCCCCCTCAGAACTGGAAGAAGTGAGGCTTCCTTCTGTTGCTATTGTGGATGCAATCCACAAATCCTCTGGGAGTGGGGGGTAACTTCCTTATTTGCCCAAGAACCAGATTTTATTGTCCCTTTGACTCTTTTTTTTTTAGATTTTATTTATTTATTTTTAGAGAGAGGGGAAGGAAAAGAGAAAGAGGGAGAGGAACATCAATGTGTGGTTGCCTCTCACGTGGCCCCCACTGGGGACCTGGCCTGCAACCCAGGCATGTGCCATGACTGGGAATTGAACCCACAACCTTTGGATTTACAGGCCGGTGCTCAATCCACTGAGCCACACCAGCCAGGGCCCGTTTGACTTTTTTGAGGGGAGGTGGTCCTTGGCCCCATGCCTCATTATTGAGTTTGTAAGAAAAAGCCTAGGGAATTTCACTTTTTCCTAAGAGTGTTTTCTCTAGCCTTGCCCAGACACTGGAAAGCCCACTCCAGAAGCATGGGTGTGCGATGTGTAGGGTATTGGAAGGTGGGACAGCTTTTGAGAGGGAAGCATGTATTCAGCTCAGTAACTAGGCATTTCCTGGCCAGACCCATCTATCCCATTGTCTAGCTTGTAGGTAATCCCTGATGTCTAAGAATTTAAATAAATTCTGGCTTTGGATACCAGACAATCTTCCTCTTTGAACAGATGGTCCATCTTTTAAATAAGACATCTCTAAAATAAAAGCCAAATGTTGCTCTGGAGACTACATCCTCACTTTTTGAGTCATAATTGGATGCCCCTCAACTTGCCTAAGCATGGTAGCTAGGTAACAAGGGGTTAGACTTCAGCATCCATGTCTCCTGGCCAGTAGTTGGGCACTTGATCACATGCCGAGGCATCCATCTTTTTTTGCGCCAGCACCTGCTCAGGTTCCAGTCATCTGACCATCGTGTCCCTACATCCCCCCCCCCCCCCCCCCCCCCCCCGCCATCACTGCCCTAAACACGCCTCTCTCTAAAGAAATGGGTTAGAGAAGCAGAGGGAACAGGACCAGTGAGTGGCCGTGGTTTCTGCTCCTGGCAAACTCGTTCCCCACTCTTCACTTGGCTGGAATGCTGCTGTTGGGCGGGCTCCACCTGCCCGGGCTGCAGCCTGGACTTGCTGTGGCAGCGGGATGCGCTGGATGTGGCCGGGCACCCACCCGTGTGCACACCCTGCCCTTCTTCCCTCTGTTCCCGCTGTGGGCGTCTTCACTGAGCCTGTCTTCGTTTGCAGTAAATGAACAGGAATGAATGGACTGGTTTTGTGATTAGGATTCAGCCTCTATTTTTAAGTATTCATGTATGTATTTTTCACATATTCATTAATCCTGAGGCCACATTCATTTCACAGTTTAACAACTCGGAAGTCAGGTTGTGTCATATCATTGCATCTTAAAATTGCCATTGGCATCTTTTTCCTCCTGTCTTCTCTTGGAGGTTCATGATGGTGTCTCTTAAAATTGATGGCATCTTAAGAGTCCACAAAATACATTATGTAAGGTCAGCTCATTTTTCTTTGCCTGGAGAATGTGTGCATTTCCTCAAGTAGGCAATTTTATCAACATATCTTAGTATATTTGAGTTGTACCGAATACAAATAAACTTGTACTTACCCTGGTAAAATGCTCCCCCCCCCCCCCCCCATTTCACATGCTTTGTTCTGCACAGAACACTTTCACATCTTTGTTTGGGCTTTAGAACAACACTGGCAGTAGGCAGTGGGCAGGGACTATGCAAATATGGGTAAGTCGCTTGTACGAGGTCACCTGGCTAGTGATTGGGAGAGCCTGTTTCTTCTGACTCTTACGATTTTCTTTCTTCCAAACCAGTCAGCCTCGAATCTAGAAACAGCAAAAATATGTTGGGGGTGGAATATACCATGCTGAGTGTAGAGAACGGAGATGACTACTGAATCTTTTTAGTGGGTAAAGGTTGGAAATCCCAATGTGCACAGAAGAAAATAGCTAAGCACAACATGTTATCACTATAGAATGCATAGACATTGCAAACGACAAGTGTGTGTATTGCGGCTGATACAAAGAGGTATGTATACTTAAAGGGCAGAATATGACTATCCACGCAGAGAGGACTCTGGGAAAGTAGTGGCTGGAATGCATGTCTTATTTCTTTGATCTCTTCCAATGCCAAGCCAAGGGCAGGCAGGCAGGCCCTAGAAGGAGTTAGAAAGGCTGAGCTCCTGAGAAAATGCTAAGGCAGAAGTTAAGAGACCTGGAAGGTGGGCTCAAGACATTTGACATATCAGGAGCAGGAGTACTAGAAGGAGAAAAAGGCAGAGAAAGGGTGTATCTGTCAGTACAGGCTAGCAGAACTCTAATGACAACACAGTCGTATGAGCTCAGTAGTTTAACTCACCAGCTTTATTTTTTCCCCTCACACGGCAGTATCCAGGGCAGGCCAAGAGTAGGGGCCTTTTCTCACTGTGGTCACTCGGGAGCTCAAGGCGATAGAAGCTTCATCCACTGCGGCAGTACAGGTAACATGGTGAACCATGAACTGGAGCTCAGTGTCCCCCTGGAAGTATGTCCATTACTGCTGCTCCCGTCTCACTGGCCAAAGCAAATTACAGACCTGCTTTTAACCTCAAAGGGAGCAGGCAAGTGCAGCCCTACTAGATGGCTGGAAGGAGGGAAGCTGGAGATACTTAGTGAATGGCACTCATGACTTGCCGCTATGGGAAATAACTGAGACACATCTAAGCATATTCCGATAAAATTACTGAACTCCAGGGACGAAGGGAACCATTTTTCAGACTTTCAGGCCAAAGGAACATGCTATTTACAAAGGACAAAGAATCACCAAAAACTGTTAGAGCTAATAAACAAAAGTCAGTGAAGTCAATAAACTGTTAAGACAATTCCACTCATAATAGCATCAACAAGAATAAAATACTTAGGAATAAATTCAACCAGGATGAAAGAGCTGTACCCTGAAATCTGTGAGACATGGAAAGAAGCTGAAGCAGGCACAAATGAATGGACACATGTTCCTGTGCTCGTGGGTCGGAAGAATTAATATCGTTAGGTGGCCATACTACCCAAAGTGATCTACAGGTTCAGTGCCATCCCTGTCAAAATTCCAGTGACATTTTTCACAGGAGAAAACAAGTTTAAAATTCATGTGGAACTGCAAGACCCTAAATAGCCAAAGCATCTTGAAAAAGAAGAATAAAGCTGGAAGCATCATACTCCTGAATTCAAACTGTGTTACAAAACTATTGTAATCAGAACAGTAGGGTGGGGGCATAAAACACACACACAGACAGATGGAACAGAATAGAGAGTCCAGAAAAAAAACGTATATGGTCAGTTAATTTTTGCAAAGGCACCAAGAATACACAATGCGGAAAGGATAACCTCTTAAATAAACAGTATCAGGAAAACTGGATATCCATACACAAAAGAGTGAAATCAGACCCCCTAGCTTACACCATACACAAAATCAATTCAAAGTGGATTGAAGACTTGAGCGTAAAACCTGAAACCGTAAAATCCTGTATTATATCATTGAAGTTTACAGAGATGTTAAGCATTCTGACACCCCACCCCACCCCCCACCTTTGCAAAAAAGGGTAACTTTTGCGAGGTGATGGTTATGTTAATGAACTTGATTGTGGGAATTATTTCACGACTTATACCTATATCAAATCATCATGTTGTGCACTTTGTAATTTTATTTGTTAATGTTACCTTAATGAAGCTGAAGAGAAAAAAAGAATTCCGAGGTTAGACAAGACATTCATCCAGCTGCCACAATAGAGGAAAGGTACCTGGGCATTGGACAGTCAGGGAACCCGCGACTGCCCGCCACCGAAATACTCACACGTGCTGTGCCTAGCGGCTTGGCCCTGGCTGTTCTTCTGGCACACCGAGGGGTCTGCTTGCCTGCCGGGCGTCAGAGGGGCCTCCCCCGCCCACCGCACACACACATCCCCCTGCTCAGCACCTTCCAGTGTTTCATTATGGAAATTTCAAACATACAAAAATGCCGAAAGAAGTTTAACTAATGAACCTTATTTTTGAAGCATTTCATTTTTAACGCCGACATTAGTACACCTCCCTCTAAATGCTTCATCATGTTTATCATTAACTACGGTTTAGCATTTGTTTAAACTTTTTTCTGATTGAGGTACAATTTATAATCAATGAGTTCTCAAATCTTAATACTACATTCATTGAATTTTGGCAACTGCGTGCATATGTGAGGCCTGAACCTCTTGTGGTACAGAACACTTTCATTCCCCCAGGAAGTTCCCTCATCCCTTTTTCAGTCACTCTCTGCCACTGTCTGTTTTTTCCTACCGTAGATTAGATTTCCCTGTTCTAGAACTTCGTATAACTGGAATCATAAAGTGTGCTTTTTTAAAAAAATTTTGTTGATTTGTTTTCAGAGAGAGGGGAAGGGAGGGAGAAAGAGAGGGAGAGAAACATCAGTCGGTTGTCTCTTGCATGCCTCCACCTGGGGATCTGGCCTGCAACCCAGGCATGTGCCCGACTGGGAATAGAACCTGCGACCCTTCAAGTTCACAGTCAGGCGCTCAACCCACCGAGCCACACCAGCCAGGGCAATGTGTGCTCTTTTGTGTCCTTCGCCAGCATGTTCTTTAATCTTCATCAGTGTTGTTGCACATATCAGTAGTTTGTTGCTTTTAATTGCTAAGCAGTGTTTGCGTTCGTGATTATGCCAGCTTGTGTATCCGTGCTGTTGAAGGGCAGCTGGGTCGTTCCAGTTTTTGCCTCTTATGAGTAAAGCTGTGATGGACATCTTTATACTTATCTATTTGTAGGCATATGTTCTCATTTCTTTGGGGGAAATATTTAGAGGAGGAATTGCTTGGATTAAGCTAGATGTATGTTCTGTTTTATAAGGAACTAGTAGCTCTTCTCCCAAAGAAATGTATCATTTTTTGCTCCCTCCAAGAGAAGTAAAGTTTCAGTTGCTCCACATTTTCACCAACACTTGATATTACCCGTCTTTTAAATTTTTATTATTTGGCATTTTAATAAACAGATGTATTAGGGTTCTCGAGAGAAACAGAGCCATGGGGTGGGGGTGTGTGTGTGTGCATGTGTGGAGGGAGGGAGGGAGTGAGAGGGAGAGAGAGAGAGATTGAGAGATTATTTATTACAAGGAATTGTCTCGTGAGATCAAGGAAGCTGAGGAGTCCGATCATCTGCTGGAAAACCCAGGAGAGCCCATGGCCTTTAGTTTGAGTCCAGGTCTGAAGCTTGAGAACCAGGAGCACTGAGGGTATACATCCCAGTCCATGGGCTGGAGAAGACCAGTGTCCCAGCACAAGGAGGCACAGAGCCCAAAACCTCTATTCCTCCTTTTTATTCTATTCAAGTCTTCAACAGATTGGGTGGTGCCGGGAGGCCACTCTGTGCCCTCCCCGATCTGCTTTACACAGTCTACCAATTCAAATGTTAATCTCCTACAGAAACACCCACAAATAATGTTCAGTCAAATATCTGGGCACCCCATGACCCAGTCAAGTTGATGCATCAAGTTCACTCACAATAGATAGGTTAAGAAAAATACACACATATGAGGGGAAACCCCAAAAAACTGAAATTTATTTATAAAAAAGTTGTGTATTTATTCTTACATGTTTAAACTTCAGTCACCTTCAAAGTGCTCTCCATTTGGTGCAATACACCTACTGAGACATTTTTTCCACTGCTCAGAACAGTTTTTGAACTCATCGGTTTTGATGCCTCTTAGTGCTTCTGCCGTTTTTTGTTTCACCTCTTCCACGTCAGCAAAATGTTTCCCTTTGAGGACTTTTTTCATCCAAGGAAACAAAAAAAAAAGTTGCCCAGGGTGAGATCAGGTGAATAAGGAGGGAGGACAGGGCATGGAGGTCATGCCGTTTTTGGTCAAAACCTGCTGAGCAGTCAGCGCTGCGTGGGTGTTGGCTTGTAAATCATGGCATGGGCATGGGCAAATGCGCAGAAAGAGTCTTCAGGGAAAATCACTGCAGCCGAACACTGCCTCTCACAACAACACCTGCAGGTACACTGATACAGATGGGTTCCTAGAACACTCACCTAGCAGCAGGGGAAGCCTGTACGACAAGGGGTCTGTCCTCCAGAAGATAATTCCTGTGTTTTTTTGGGGGGGGGGGGAGCTTCTCCCCTCATACACACACACTAATATAGTAAATTGCTTTTAATTGCCAGTGTGGTTCACTTCTAATGTCTGCTTATGAGCATGTTCGTGGTTCCTGGGAAACAGGTGAGCCCCAGACCCTAGAACAGAAGTCAGGACTCCTGGGCCTTTCCCTGGTCCAGAATATTACCCGGGAGAGGCTAACCCGCACCTCAGCAGATCACAGGCTGCAGTGGTTCCCAGTTATCTCTCAGCGAGAAAGGGGCAGGGGAGGAGGATGGGATGCCTTTAGCCCCTTGTCTTGGGATCCCATCTCTGCAGAAAAAAAAAGTCATTCCGTGTTACTTCTGGCGCTAACGTGTATAATAAATCCCACTGAATCAAATTCTTTAGTCGTGTCTCATTTTACAGACACTAAGCACCCTCAGGCTGTGAGAGGGGAAGATCCAGGCCGGACACCAGGAACTGGGCAGCAGGGAGGCAGTGCTGGGCGTGGCGGTCTCTGAGCCCCTGGGCGGGAGGGATCCACAGGCACCCCACCTCCCCGGGACAGGAGGTCCTGTCTGGATGTCATGGCTTAATTTTCCCTGGTAGCTTCTTTTGATTCTCCTCCGTCTAGGTGATCCCAGAGACAGGCAGAACTGGGGCAGCGTTAAAATAGCGCATCAGCATAGGAGGGAGGGTCAGGGAGGGAACTGGGGCAACGTGCTGAGCACAGGTCCCGAGAAACCAGGTCTTAAAGGAGAAGGTTGCAGTTTTGCAAAATGAGAAGTATGTGGTCCCCAGAGCACAAAAACTTTAATTTATTTCGCAAGATAAATGTTGCAGAGTATTGGGAGAGTTGTAACTCGAGCCACTTGCTCCTGTGCTTCCTATTACCCTGTCCAATAGGAAGGCCCGTGTGAGGTCCAAGGGGCCCGGTTAACCCGACCCAGGAAGCTGCTTCATGCACATGACCCTGTGCGGGTTCTTGGGGTCACTGTTGGTCTTACCCACCAGGGGGCTCACCCTTTGACCTGGCAGTAAAAATGGGTCAAGACCCTGCACTGTGTGGCAAGCGCAGGCTTGTCGTCTCTCGGGAGCTCTGTTCCCTGGTCTCTGGTCCAGCTGAGGAGCCTCCACTCAGGCAGGACACGGGTTGAAAGACAGGAAGCAGCTGGGCTCTGGCTGATCAAACTGTCCTTGGCTCTTCTAGCGGTATAACCTTGAGCTGGGCTTTCGGTTCACTCCCTTCACTTCCTGCGTGGAAAATAGTGGAGCCACAACACGTGCAGGGCACGGCCTCTGAAAGGAAATTGGATTGGAGAGAGGAGGGCAACTGGGTGTACTCTCTCACTGTCTGTTCACCCGGCTTCCAGGGCGACAGGCAGGGTCTAGTCTCAGATGCCGTTACAGGGTCTCCTAGAGACTCCACCTGCCACTTTCTCGGGAAGATCAGGCATCTCATACGTTCTCCCTCGGTGCTGACGAAGGCCTCGTGAAATGTAACACAATCATGTCAGTTCGATGACTCTGCAGACCTTTGGTTTATCTTTGTTTGCAGGGCTGATTTTAATTTGATTTGGACTTTTCCCAAAGTGGTATCAATTTCCTAGATATCGTAACTTTTGGATAGCTCCTAAAGACCACGGCACTTGCCACTCCGTGGGGCCATTGGTGCTGACCCATGACTGTACCGTGCAATGCAAGGGGAGACTGGGCCGGAGAGCAGTGGGGCCCACCGTGATCGCCCGCTGGGCTTTCAGGACGGAATGGGGGAAAGACATCAGTTTTTCCCCCTTAACTCTCCACGGTTTTCCATTTCCTTAACTTTTGCCTTTAAATTTCCATTTAAAAAGTAATTTCCAAACTCAGCATCTTACGAGCAGTGTCGGAGGCTCGTGTGCCTGCCGAGTGAAAAGCAGAGCTCCGTCCTGCCTTGCTAACAGAATTCCCAGAAACAATTATTCACCGTTTTCCGTTTATGGAAGGACCCAGGATCGGGGCTCGTCGGGAGAAATCGGGGCAACATGGGCGGTTTGAGATCGGTGTCTAGTCATACGCGTGTCTGTCATGTTTAGGTGGTTTCTGCGTGCGCCGTCTCACCCGCCAGTCTCACAGCCTGGCGCTCCAGGCACACCCTGGGCGGCCAGACTTCCCGGGCGCTGCGCGTCAGCTCTGGCTCCGTGGCTCTTTGCCTCGGGAGAGTGACATGCTTTGATGTCCCCTTCTGCAAAATAAAGTTACCCTTAGTATCCCCGTCATACTTGGTAAATGAGAAGACGTGTGCAGCCCAGTGGCTGCCCATAGTAGTGGCTCAATAAACATGACCTGGTGTCGTCAGTGGGTGCCGTAGAGGTACAACAGGGACCGTGGTTCCACGTGGGCCGCATGGAAAGGGCCATACAAGGTGTTCTGGAAGTTCAAAGAAAACAGAGGCAGGACTGGCAAGAATGGCCACTCACTGCCTAACCCCAGCACACTTTTTTTTTTGTCTTTCAAAGATTGTATTTATTTTTAGAGAGAGGGGAAGGGAGGGAGAAAGAGAGGGAGAGAAACATCAATGTGTGAGGGAGACAGCCATCAGTTGCCTCTCACACACCCCCAACCGGGGACCTGGCCCACAACCCAGGCATGTGTCCTGACGGAGAACTGAAATAGCAACCTTTTGGTTTGTAGCACGGCACTCAATCCACTGAGCCACGCCAGCCGGGACCCCTGGCACAGTGTGCACAGTGGTCAAGGCCTGTGTGCCCAGTGCTCCATCACCCCCCGTCTCAGCGCCAGGGCCTTCCCCCAGCCCTGCCGCTCCCTCCTCCTTGTCCAGTGCTCCCGTGTGTGATGGTGAGCGTTCCACACACATTCGATGAGCTGCTTTTCAGCGTGCTTTCAGGTTTCTCATCTCATTTGCTTCTAGCAGGAACAAAGTAAGCGACTATTTTTCAGATGAGGAAACTGAGGCCCGGGAGGGTAGATTATTGCCAAGGTCTTCGGGCTCAAAAATCCAGGGCGTTCCGGCATTTCCCACTTACGTTGCAGACTTCGAGTTCTGTCTCGAGCCATACCCCTGCCCCCAGTCCAGAGGTATGACCTCTCCCTGCTACAGTGGCACTCCCTCCAAAACCACCTCTTTCCGAAACCCCTGGTCTGAGGCATGTTTTCCCAGCACCACCTAGCAATTAACTCCATTCTGAAGCTGCCTGCCTGGAGATAGCATCACACCACATCACATCACATCACATCACCTGGAGATTGAGCCCCACAGGTCAAGGGCTTGGCCCTACAAGACCGCCTCCCGCCACTTCAGACGGCAGTCACAAGTCCACGCTGCCGTCACCTGTGCTTCTGACCAGCTGCTCGTTAACCAGAGGTTCCCACCATCCCCTCCTCACTTCCACTTAATTTACTAGAGCAGCTCACAGATCTCTCAGAGAAACATTTCACCACCAGACTATGAGTTTATTATAAAGGGATAGGAGTAGCCAGGTGGGAGAGATGCACAGGGCCAGGTGTGGGGAAGGGGCCCGGAGCTTCCGCGCCCTTCCCGGGGGCACCACTCTCCCCGAATCTCTCCGTGTTCACCAGCCCGGAAAGCTGTCAGAACCCTGTCCCTTTGGGTTTTTACGGAGCCTCCATTACATAGCTATGCTTGAATCATTGGCCATTGGTGGTTGAGCTCAACTCCAGCCCCTCTGCCCTCCCTAGCGGTTGGGGGCAGAGTGGAACTCAGCGTTCCAGTCCTCTGGCCCGCTGGGGGATCCCCTGGCAGCCAGCCCCTATCCTTAGTTGACTGAGGGACTGCCCACAAGCCGCTTCATTCATATAAACCCTGGGGTGATTGAAAAAGGCTTGTTGATGACGTCAGCTATGGCTCTGGAGCTATTTCAGGAACTGATGACAAAAGACCAAATGTTACTCATCTTAGGATGTTAGGAAATTCCAGGAGTTTTAGAAGCTCTGTGTCAGAAATGGGACAAAGACCAAGTATTTATTTCTTATTGTGAATCATAGTATCACACCTGCGAACAACTTTCCTCTGGTGGAAAGGACTTCCGATTGGGAGCTAAGGGATCTGATTCTAGTCTCAGCCCCACTCCCTTAGTCTGACCTGATGGCCTCACTGGTTCTCTTCCTTTGTCTGTACAGTGAGGGACTGGTCTAAACCTTTGAGTCTCAGCTTGTTTTTTTCTAGGACATAAATGTTCAGTGACATTCCTTTGTAGATCTGGTTGGGTGGCTCGCTTCCCAGCACCATAACTATAACTCGCCCCCTCTCCTTTACCCAAGGAATCCCGTTGGGGTGCAGGGACTGATAGCCATGCATCTGTTCTAAGTTACCAGGAACGTGAAGAAAGTGTGAGGCTTTTTATTAGTAACAAATCACTTTAACATTTCCCAGTGACTCAGCCGGCAGACAGAGTGCTGACTTAGCAAGTTTTAAGTAGAAGTGTCCTGTAGTCACTTAAACTGTTGCAAACCTATGGTATTTTTAGTCAGAACAAAAGGTGAGGCAATCTCTAAAGAAAATGAGACAATCTCATAATGGCTGGTCACCCTGGAAGGTGTTTCCTGTAAGTATAGGTTTCTTCGCAGGGCACAGGCATGAGGTCGGATGTGAGGACACCCTCCTTCTGCAAGACTCGGGTGTATTGCTCACCTGCCTGCCACGCGTGCAGATTTCCGAACTGGATTAGGAAAGAATCCAGCCTGGCACGTTTGAGGCGCAATTTTGCCAGAAAACTAGGCATGGGCCCTTCCCACCGTGTTTCTCTTCCGTCTTCTGGTTTTGTTATTAATGGACTCATACCCACACAGAGATCAGCAAATACGGCACTTTCTCCAAGCTTGGCCAGAGTCCTCGGGCCGGTAGCACCTCTCAGACTTCTCAGCCGAGATGCTTAGTTGCTGAGGATCTCGGAGGAAGGGTGTCAGGGGTCCGGGTCTGCGCCCCAGATTCCAAAGCCCACTCTGTCCGTGTTAAAGCAGACCCTGGATTTTCTGTTTGGTCCTGTAGTTCACAGAGTTGTCACTGAAGGGAGAGGAGGGTTCGGAGAAGACTTGAAGCAGAGCGCTTGTGACCTGCATGGAATGTGGGAGTGGGCCGGCTTCCTGTCTCCGCAGCGCCCACTGTCTGTGCCCGGGGCTTCCCACGCAGCCCGCCCCGGGCCACAGGGGAGGAGTTCGCCTCCGCCCTGGAGCAGCGAACAGTCCACACGCACCCTCGGCCTTGTATCTGTTTCTTAAGAAACGTTGCTCATACGTGTTACCAGCATCCAGTTGACTAAAAACTAACAAGAGCCAGATTTTCACAACAATAACTCTTTAACAATGTCAGGTCTTTTTTTGGTAGAATGGGAAAGAATCCATTTGAAAATAATTTCAATAAAAGTAAAATGGAGGAAATTGGAAATGGTTTATCTGTGTTTATCCATTAAAAATTGTTTATCAAAAACAAATCAAGGAATGTGTTTGCTCCATGGAGTTGAGCTCAGGAGAGTCTGCAGCGAAATCTCCGGTGCTGATAGGGTTCCGACGAAACCCCCGGGCCGTGGAAGCAGTCCCCACTCGGAAGCAGGGCCCCGTGTTCGCCTGGGGTTGTGACACAGCTGTTACTCTCAGTGGCGTATGGCCAAGGCACGTGTGGCATTCGGGAGCGCCCTGGTGGGCCACCCCACTGCCCGCACACCGTCAGAAGACAGCTGCCTTGGCCACACGGGGGAGGCGTAGGTGCTCCGGGGGAGGGGTGGCGGTGCTGATGACAGTGGGGCTTCTCCCCTCCCCCCACAGGACGCCCAGCCACGTGGTCTGAGGGCTGAGTGGCGGGAGGGTGTCCGATGGCCTGCCGTTCAGATGATTCAGTTGCCCGCATTCGATGCCTGCCTATTCCCAGCACCCTCCTTGGGAAGGGGCCCAAAAGAAAACAGAACTCCAGTCAGCTGTCAGCGACTGCTGATGAACTTCACAAGGGGCATACGGCTGGGGGAGCACTAGTGAAAAAATGGGAGTCGGGAGCTGTGATAAAATAACAAATTTGGGGGTGATTTAGTAAAGGAGAAATCAAGTCCAGGGTGTGTCTGGGTTTGAATTCTCCGTGTCGACTCTGGGCCACATGGCCGTCGTCATTTAAGACTGTCCGCATTTATAATGAATGTACTTAGTTTGGAGAGAACATTTCATCCCATTTTCCTCCTCTTTTTCAGGTTTCAAGTGCCCCATTTGCTCCAAGTCTGTGGCTTCCGATGAGATGGAAATGCACTTTATAATGTGTCTGAGCAAACCTCGCCTCTCCTACAACGGTAAGGGCTCAGCCGGGAGCCTCTGAGCGAAGGTCTTCCAAACCCCACGTGGCTCTGGGCAGCGTTTCCACCCGCCTTCTGGCAGGAATTCCTCAGTGGTGATGGGGGACCTGGCTACTCGGGAAGTCTCGCTACACCGGCCGGCGAGGAAGAGGAATGGGACAAGAAAGGAAGGCCCCAGGGGTCAGGTCCAAGGTGCCAGGAAGTCTCTTGGGTCACTCAGTCCCTCTGCCCTTTCTTCCAGCCCCTTGGTTCCTCGGACCCCTGACTGGGTGGACACAGCTCCTGCCCATTCTCACACCCGACATCAGAGAGTCCAGAGGGTGTGTCACCTCTCTCTGGGGCGGGGGCAGGGAGTTTGTGCCAGAGGTCGCATGGAGCGCGTGAGCCCCGACTCTCCGCGGCAGACCGAGCGCAGTATGTGGGCACCCTTTAGGGAGTGAAAGCACTGAGCTGCCTCCTGGTCGCTCCCCCAGGGCCGCACCGCTTCCTGGCGTGGAGGCCACCTCCGGGCTGAGCACCGAGTACACAGGGGGCGGGAAGCCAGGCCAGGGGCTCCTGAAGCCCGAATCCCCATGATATGGCACCTCTGGACAATAGGGGTGTCGGCATCTGCCTGGTGCGTGTGGGTAAGGGTTTGGAGCCTTGCTGATCTGAGTTCAAAGCCTGCCTCTTCCACTTACTGACTGTATTATCCCACTGCTGACAAGTTGCTTAGTCAGCAGAGCCTTGGTTTTTCTGGCCCACAAAATGGGGATGTCAGTATCTGTTCATAGGATTTTTGTCATGATAAAGTAAGGCAAACATTACATGTACAACCCTTCCGCACAGAGCCTGGCGCGTGGTCAGTGCTCGGGAAGCTGCAGTAGCCCTGAAAGAGGCGAGCCCGTCCTGGGCCTCTCCTCGTCCTCTTGCAGAGCGGACTGGCTCCTCTCTGGTGCTGTGCGCCCTGCGCTGCAGATGGCAGTCTGGTTTTCTGTTCTTCTGTGCTCCGTCTGGTCCCCAAACCACATCCGTCAGAGGACTGTGTCCTCCACAAGAACAGGCACTGGATCTATTGGGGTGCGCGCCGACCCTGGCGCTGGGCCCCCCGTCTGGGACCCAAGTCACAGCAGTGCTCAGGAAGCAAGTTCTGTGACGTCTCAGAGCGTCTGAGGCCTGGACGGGAGGGAGGTGAGCCTGGGTTGCTCTGCCCCCATCCCGATGGTGAAAGTTCCCTGGGTGGCCTTTTTACAGGCTCCTCCCTCCTCAGACCCCCATGCACTCCTCCCCCCACCCAGCATTAGCCCGGGGAGGCCTGCTGAGTCCAGATCTTTCCTGTGAAAGGAACCCGAGGACTCTGCTCCACTTGGTTCTCCTGGAAACACGTCCCACTGTTGTCTCATCTCTCGTGTACTTGCTCAGCCGGAAGACTCTGGGTGCAGGCGGGCGGCCGGTCCCCTCCTGTCTCAGCGACACGCGGTCTGGTAGCCGTTGCTCAGGGGGAGGGCCACCAGCCACAGGGGAGACTGTGGCCCTGCCTCTGTCCCCAGCGTCTCTCTCCCTTCACACTCTTCCGGTGCCCGGGAGCCCTCTTCTCCCCCGGGGACGCCTCTCCATGTCCCGCTCTGTTGTCCCGCACGCGGGGTCTCCCGATGGACTTGTAGGTGCACCCCCTGGAGGCTGCTCCAGCTCTGCCTCGTTCCATTCCTGCCCTGGGCCTGGGACCGCGGACGGAGAGGAGTTTGCTCCCCAACCACGGCCTCGTACACCGGGCCCGCTGCTTTTCCACGGTGTGCAGAGCCCCCATGGAGGCCGCTTTCTGTCCCGTGGGCTGCCGAGCGCGGTCTCTGCAGACACTGCCTGTGTCATCAGAACACAAAGCAGCCTCCACATGGGCTCACCTGAGCGGCCTGGGCTCTCGGTGTCGTCCGGGAGGACTTTGCAAAGGCAGCAGTGCAGGGCAGAGCGCCCCGGAGGCTGCCTGAGAACGGAGCAGCTGCTGGCCCCGTTCAGGGCGGGGGGAAAGGCTCTCTGGGGCCCTGTCCCTGAGAGCTGCCCGGCGCTGCCCATCAGCCTCCGCCTGCTGGTGCCCTGGGGGAGGGTCCCCCTTTCCTTTCACCGTCGCCTCCTAGGAGAGCCGGCGGGCGGCCCAGTCCGAGCACCGGTCACCTGCACTCAGAGGGAGAGTCCAGTCCCCTTAGAGGACAAGGAGGTTGGCCAAGCAACCTGAGCTATTACTGTGGCTGTTCCCATTCTGGCCCCATTTTTTCCTCCTCTAATCGAAAAGCCACCTTCCGTGGGGGGTGGGGGGGGGGTGTGATCGAACTGGAGACTACACTCAAGGATCTCCTTTGCCGCCAAAAGCAAAAAGAGGGCATGTAGCACGGGTCCTCTCTGTGGGATTCGTCAGAGGGTGACAGAGGTGCTTCAGGAACAGTGGTCGGGCCCCCAGCGTGCGCTGTCGATGGGAAAGGGGGGCCTGTGGCTGGACTCCTCACATGGTCTTTTCCGAAGACTCCTGGACCTTCCAGGGCAGAAGGCGGCAGCCCCCTGGGGTTTGTGTGTGGCGCGGCGGTCCCCAGGGCCCGTCCAGGGCCTGCTCCCGTTCAGGGGATGCTCGGGGCCCTCGGGCCGAGCCCCCGTCAGGACTCTCGGCGTTTGTTTGGAGTTTGTCGGTAGCATACTTTACCCGTGACTTCTTATCATCCCCACCTCCTGGCTTCACTTTATCTTTCTAGTTTAAAAAACAACGCGAGGGGAAAGAGTCTGTGAAGCACAGAGCTCTCAGAATCGTTCCAGAAGGGGGCAGGTGGAGGCTTTGCTGGTGGATGGAGAAAGAAGTGCCGCTTTGTTAGGAAGATTCCCTAGAACTCCTGGTCACCCCCCCGGAGATCCCCATGCACGCGTGCGAGCACACACACACACTTTCTTTAGTTGCTGGCATCGATTGGGGAATTTTTAAGAAAACTCACAGTGGTTACATAAGATGAAATTTAGTTAACCACCAAAGGAAAAGAAGTAGAAACCTCCTGAATGAGGCAGGATAGAAAGTAGTATTTTTCTTATTATAAGTGTTGGCCTCAGCGTGGGTTGGAAGGCCTCCAGTAGCCATCTGCCAGATTAAAAAAAACAAACCACACACACACACAGACATTTAGGGAAGGCAAGACTAGTTCAACTGGTTTGTCCAGAGCTCTAGAGAAATGTGTGGACCAGTAGCCTGCACTCGGTGCAAACCCCTGCTGGGTAGCGGGGGCGGGGGGCACGCCAGACCCTGGGGCACTGGGTGTCACATCCCTCCTTGTCCCCTTCCAGTGTCCCCTTCCCGCACGGCTCTGGAGCCCGGGCTCCTAGGGGATACGGAGGGAGCTGGAGGGGCCCGTTTTTGTGGGTAAATGTGGTCAGCTCAAATGGGCCTTTTAATTTTCCTCCCTTTCCAACATCTGTCTGTGGTTCTGAGACTGGGGAACTCAAGAATATATGCACTCAAATTTTGACCAACAGGTTGCTCATCTGGCAGAGCGAGCCTCGGGTGGGGGACCTGATTTTGTTGTGAACACAAGAGGCGAATACAGGGGAGGGGAGAGGCGTAACAAATGACCGACTGCCCCCTGAGAGCAGGGGGCCTGGTTCCCGGGCCAACCAGAGCCTCTTGGCCCTGGGACATCCCAGTGCGGGCAGGTTCCTTCCCTGTGGTATTAGGGGAGCCTGGTGGTGCTGGGAGGAGCGGCTTCAGAAGATTCTCTCTTCTTCTCAGCTTTGTCTAGGGGCGCAGACCCCATGCCCTGCTTCTTCCGGGTCCTAACTGCCCTCCCCTCCTGTTTGCCAGAGGTCATTGTCCCCAACTTCAGGGCTCTTGAAACACTGAATGTCGCACAGGCTTTCAAGGCTGGGGAATGTGGTTCCCCTAAAAGCAGGAAAGCCTGCTGCTAGTTTCCTCAAAGCCAAGCCAGCAGATGTGGGGAACTGGTGCTTGTTTGGCCTGTGTCTCCCGAGACCCTGTATTTGGGGTGGGAATGCCTTTTCTTGGGTCTGGGGGGTCAGGAGCTCTTGTTAGATACTGTGTAGCAGCTGCCGAGTCTGGCTGCAGAGGTGTCTGTCCTGGTGTCCCTCCTACAGGAGGGCAGGGAGGAGGGTGTTCCCAGCAGCTGCTGATCAGCATGCCGGGCTGCTGGGTGAATGAGGAGTGGGTGGGAGGGAAGGAGGCCGAGGAGGGTGCTGAACGGGGTGGCTGTGGGGAGCCCTCTGTGATTGCAGCCCTCTGGACCTGAGTTTTACTGGCTCACTCCTCTGGGTGGTCGTCATAGCAGCCCCCCTCATCAAGCCAAAGCAATTGGGTCACGCCTCACTATCCTGGGGTGTTGGGTCGGGAAATTCTCTCTGCTTCAAGAAATCCCCCTTTGCCTAGGGATTCCCCAGGAATGGAACTGGCAAAGCCCTGGTGTTTTGGGCACTGCCCTTTCCTGCTTCCCAGTGGACCAGACCAGCACCTCTGCACGACCAGGCTCCCCCACACCTGGGCTGAAAATGAGGCCAGGGGGTGGAGTCTGTGTCTCCAAGTCATTTGCTGGGGGTTCTCCCTCTGGCCCCACCTCCCTTCCTGCCAGGGAGGGCTTTGCCTGCCTTCAGGCACAAGGGAAAATGCATTATGTACAGTCCCACGCTTAGCTACTGTTGTGAGCTGCACACTATCAGCCTTCCCTCCTGGCTGGTGGCGGAAATGTATCTGTAGCTTTCTGGGCTTTCCCACCCTCTCCTTGCCACCAGCATCTCTGGCGGGCGGGGAGGGGGGTCCCAATTTGGGTCTAGAGAACTTTGCCTGTCACACCAGTTTGGTTCCCTGGCCTGGTTGGAGGAACAGGCATTGGCACCATTTTGCATCAGCCCCAGCCTGGCCAGACACGTCCACACTCCCCCTCAGCCAGTCACACAGGCCTCCGTGAGGACATCAGGGGGCTCGGAAGGGGTTTGGGCGGCAGTGAGAGGAAGGCAGAAAGCACCGCTTTGTTCCTGCGCTCTCATCCACAAGCACTGGCTGAGCCCCCTCCTCTGAAGACCTAGGGATGCCGAGGGGCATGTGAGTCCATCTGCAGAGTGGCCTCGACCACCTGCAGCGTCAGGCGCAGCGTCCTTGGCTCTGTGCCGTGAGGCCCTCCCCCAGCGGGCAGCAGGCTCCCACCTGAGGGTGCGGAACTCTCGTAGGACCCGGCTGACAGCCGAGCTTCAGCTTTGGTCGTTTGCTCTTCCCTGCTGGGCTCTCAGAGACACCTGGGGGCTGCTGACCTCCAGGGCCTCAGGGACAGGACGGGCAGTTCTACTCGACCCACTAAGGCAAGTTCCTGCCTCCCACCCTGCACTGGGTGCGCGCACTGCTGGCCTCCCTGCAAGGTCGGGCTCCAAGCCCCATCCCAGGGGCCTCAGGCGCCTTTGGGTTAACAGGCGGCAAATGACCGCAGATTGTCCGGTGGCCAAGAAGCTGAGAGTGGCTTTTCTCCCGTCTCCGTGTGCGTGACTCACGAGCTTGGGAACTGACGTACTGAGTCCGCTTTATCTCGGGCTTTTTCCTTGGAGTTCCTGGTGAGGGGCTTTGAGTCACCGTAGTCTTCTGGGCCTCGAAGAATCCTCGTTTATTGGCCCCAGATGTTTCTCTCTCCACCCGAGTAGTCAGCAGGCGCAGAGAAACAGCCCTGGGGGAGGACGCCAGTCAGGGGCCCAGGCCTGCACGAGGGAGCGAGCGTTCCTGAGCCCTCCGCCAGGCGCCTGGTCTCTGTGTCTCCATTCACAAAGTGGGAGCGCCGCCGCGTGCCCTGCCGAGCTCCTGAGATCATGAGGCTCGTGGGAACACGCACACATGAAATCTTAGCGTGTTTCACGGACAGCGTTCACGAACAGTTACAGTCTTAGTCCTGGAGGATTGACCCTGTTTTAAGCTTTCCTTTCTTCCCATGCGTAACCCTGCCCTCTTGGTTTTTCTCCTGTGGCTTTGAGGCCTTCTGGGTAACCTTAGCGTACTTCACCTCTTCACCGGCCTTTCGGATATTAAGGTTCATGTTCTGCCTCCTTTGTATCTCAATCTAAGCGTTCTTCCCAGACTATCGCTTTACGTCACATCTATGACCTGTCACCTACATCTCTTTCTAAACCCCAGATGCAGACTTGAACAGACTCCTAGACATGTCCATTAGCGTGTCCCAGGGCAGATGCCTGGCCCGCCCCTCCCACCCAGCTCTGAATTCACCGTTTCCTCCCCGTGCTTCTCTTCCTCCTCTTCCTCCTCCTGCGTTTCCCCTCTTAGTGATAAGTGCCTGTCACTCGTCACGCCACCCTGGGGAGCGCACCCTCCCTCCCTCCCCGCCCCCACTGCCAGTGCAGGCCTGAGTTCGCCCGCCCCGCATCGATGTGCTGGCCCCCAGGACCTGCTCCCATCCGTGGGCTCTTCCGGGCCCTGCCCCCGCGGTTTCCGGGGACCTGATGTGGTCTCAGTGGGTCTCCAGGGCCCGTTAGTGAACCAGATGAAACCCAAGGACACAGGTTTGGTCTCATGCTCCCAGCCCCCATGGCCCGGGCATCTGCACGGCTCCCGCTGTTCCCAGGTGCACAGATACGGTTCCCTTCACCTGGAACCTCCTTCCCTGAATGGTCCCCACCCTGACTAGGCGTCGTTCCTGCCTCTCACACCTGAGCCCGTGTGCATCACAGGACTCCCTGGAAGTCCCTGTGCTGTTCATTTCTGTGGCCCTGGTCAGCCTCTCCTGCTGGACTGTGAGCTCCTTGCATCCTGAGTTACCAGTGCCCAGAACGTCACAGAAGCGTGGTGAAGGGCTGCTGACTGGGCTGCGGTGTCCTCTCTGCTCTGCTCGGCTCCTCTGGTCACGGCGTCGCTGGGGCCCGTGGCGCATGCAGTAGCTTCTTCCCATTCATTCTCTTTGGTGTGGGGGTGGGAGGCCTCTTTCTCTTTTCTTTTTTTTTTTTTTTTTTTGTTGAGTTTTACAATTTAGTAGCATTTACAACATTCACAGTGTCATACCACTACGATGTCTATCTAGTTACAAGCATTTTCATCACCCCAAAAGAAAACATCTCACATGATTTTCCTTGTATGTGATGGTTGCGATAGTCGACCCAGCAGGACCAGGAGCGGAGTGATGGTTGCTGGAGGCTGAGGGGAGAGGGAAATGGGCGTTGCTACTCGAGGCGGGGGGGATACAGTTCCGGTTACGGAGGGTGAGTCAGTCCTAGAGACGTTGTACAACCTCGTGCCCATAGTTAGTTAAGACTGCACTGCCCACTTAGGAGTTTGTTAAGACAGCAGATCTCGTGTCAGGCGTTCTTAACACAAAAAGGAAAAACTCTTACTGTTGAGTAGTCACTCCTGGCTCCCTCCTACCCTCGGCCCTGGTCTACACTTTGTCTTGATGAATTTGCCTGTTCTAGACATTCCATGTCATGGAATCATTGTAGTAGGCGGCCTTTTGGGTCTGGCTTCTTTCACTTAGTGTCATATTTTTGAGGTTCATTCGTACTGTTGCATGTGTTGGTTCTTCGTTCCTTTTCATGGTTGAGTAATATACCCTTGCATGGGTATACCACTTTTTTAAAAGGTTTTATTTATTTATTTTTATTTTTAGACAGAGAGGAGGGGAGGGAGAAAGAGGGAGAGAAACATCAATGTGTGGTTGCCTCTCATGCGTCCCCTACTACGGACCTGGCCTGCAGCCCAGGCGTGTGCCCCGACTGGGAATTGAACCAGCGACCTTTTGGTTTGCCGGCCAGCACCCAATCCACTGAGCCACACCAGCCAAGAGCCACTTTTGTTTATCGATTCATTAGTTGGTGGACACTTGTTTCCCCTTTTGGCTGTCGTGAATAGTGCTGCTGTTAACATGCATGTGCAAGGGTTTGCGAGAGGGCCTGTGTCTTCCAGTCAGTCTTACCTCGCACTCCTGTCCTACTCTCGCCATCACCATGTTTTTCCAAACCAGAGATCAGTGTACTTGGTTTGCCTGTGTGTTCAGGGGGAAAGTCTCTTCGGGGAAATAGGTTGCCTCGTGCTGCCTGTGCTACACATCCGTCCCTCTGCAAGCGTCTAGCTGTACCCTGGGTGACTGACTTCCTGGCGACTGACTCCCTTTTGCCTTTGCACGAATAATGTGTGATATGCGTGTCTTGTGTCTGCAGTGAGGGCCTTCAGGTCCAGGTCCGTCCTGGGCTTCTGTGTCCCCCACAGTGCCTTGCACACTGTGAGTGACCCAGGCAGTCCCACCCAGTCCTAGACCCGTGCCCGCCTTGTGCCACCTGTCTGCCGGTGACTGACCCTCTCCCCCACCCCTGTTCCCCTTTGCAGACGACGTGCTGACTAAAGACGCGGGTGAGTGTGTGATCTGCCTGGAGGAGCTGCTTCAGGGGGACACGATAGCCAGGCTGCCCTGCCTGTGCATTTATCACAAAAGGTACGCGGGGGTGGCAGGGCCGCGCAGCCACACCCTGGCCCCCAGAGGGCCCCTTCCTTCTCCATGGGCAGGGGAGATGGGCAGACCCTCACCACTAGCCATTCTGTCTCCTGTGGCTGTGGGGCAAGTCCCCCCTCCCCCGGGACGTGAGGAGGGGTCGAGGCAGAGGCCGGCAGACGTGCTGAGTACAGGGCTGAGCCGAACTGCCGGAGGTTTTGCTCCGAGTTGAGGGCCCATGACGATGGTGGGCGATGACGGGGAGTCCTGTGGCGCTCCACAGATTAGAGGCACATAGGATCCCGCAGAGCCAAAGTTTCCCTTCTTTGGCAGGTTCATTCTTCACCCATCTCCCCAAGCCTTTTTTCCCTCCATGGACCCCGCTGCTCCACGGGGTGAGGCCCCTCGGTTATGTGAGAGAGCAGCAGGGAGGGGTGTGCTTGCTGCCCCCGCATACGCCCCCTTCTCCTCAGAGAGCCGAGAGGTGGGGACAGCCACTACCTGTGGGGCCGCGCACTGGAAGCTGCTATAATTAGCAGGGCCGAGGTTTGTCCTCGGGCTCCAGCAGGGGCCTCGTTCTTGTTTCCAGCTGGAAAGAAGACACCTCCCTACCCGGGACGGGAGGACGCTCTGTGCTGCCTGTGGCCGCCACCTGCTCTTGGCTCCTCGAGCCTCAGCTTCATTCTGACGCACGGGCTTTTCCAAAGCCTGACTCACAGAGCCGCCGGTGGCCACGGGGCAGCCATGGTACCCGGCACGCAGATGTAGCCGAGGCAGGGGAGGCTCCAGGTCGGCCTGGGGGAGGGGCCGGGGGCCGGGCCCACACAGAGTGCTCCAGGGTCCTGGCCAGGCACCGACCAGAACCTGAAGGGAACCTTTGGCTCTGGGGAGAATTTTGCCTGTCTGGACCTTGTCTTTAAAAATACCCAGATGTTGGTTTACAAATCAGAAAGCTGTCGTGGAGCAATCTCTGTCCCCTCTCTGATTCAGACAGTTCTTTCTGTAAACACCGGAGACCAGGGTTTCACTGTCAGCCTCCCGTCTGGCTGTGCTTAGCAGTGCCACTAAGCCAGAGGGCTGTCCTTCCCTGGGAGCGGCTCGGAGTGGGCTGCCAAGCACAGCCAACAGAACCAGGTGGCTTGGGAGTTCCCTAAGAAGTCACTACCTGGGGACTGGCCCTCAAAGCTGCTCCTTTGACCCGAGAGAGGCCTCTCTCGGGTCCCCAGAGTCAGTAATGGCCAGCCTTCAGGTCTGGGTCCCTCTTCCTGCCCTTCAAGCCTTCGGGCCGGCTGACAGGCTGCCCTGCACTCTCCCCTGGTCACTAGTAGCTACGGCCGTCCTCCTGGGCTCTGTGCAAGTGAGGTCTCATTCCCTCTCAAGGCCTGCCCCCCCCCCTCCCCCGCATCCAGATCCACCCCAACTGTGCCCACCGTGCCAGGCTGGCTGTCCGGGCTGAGCCAAGATCAGCCTTGGTGTTCTGCCTTCTTCCTGCTTCAGAAAGTGGGTATCTGGGCACACGCTTGCTTTCCCCTGGGGTCCCCCCGCAGGCGGGGTTTAAGGAAACTCCTGCTCAGAACCCTGACCCTCCGAGCGAGTTCCCCAGGGAGCCGCCGGTCAGCGGTAACGTGTGTCCCCTTGCCGCCTCCCGCCTCAGCTGCATAGACTCGTGGTTCGAAGTGAACAGATCCTGTCCGGAGCACCCTGCGGACTGACCCTGCTGGGCTTGCTTGCCGACTCCTCTCAGAGGTGAGCGGGGGGTCGGGGGGGCTCTGGGCTCGAGGTTTTGGGGCCTGGGGGTGGGGGCTGAGTTGCCCTTAACACACCCTGGGGGAAGGGAGCACCTTACCAGTTAGGGGTTCCGTGGCAGGGGTGTGGTTGGGGGAAGGCTAAGAGATACAACCTTGCACGGTTATGAAGAAAAACCTGCTCGGTACAGGGATTCTTTGGGGAGAGACCAGTCTGTTCCAGACATCTAGGGCGAGTCTCCCTGGTGAGGGTGCGGGAAGACCCCCTTGGCATGTGCCAGGTGGGAGAAGCCGCTCGAGCCCGCGACCCTGGGCTTGCACCTGCGCGGTGCTTGCTGAGCAGGGGGGGGCAGGTCCTCGCTCCCCTCCCCCGCCCCCATACAGACTTCATGCTGGTAAACGAGACCGCCTGTGGGACAGCGTGCTGTCCTCTGCGTAATTGTCGGCGGTCCGCTGCTGGTTCGGCCAGACTCAGCCCGCCGCCCCGCAGCACGGGCCCCCGATTCCACAGCCGGCCAGTCAGGCGGCTTCCTCCCCAAAGTGTGCACACGCGCTCCCCCTCTGGAACCTTCCTCCCCAGGGCACCTGCTCTACTGCCGACCGTCCTCTCCTGTCCCCCATATTACCTGTCCCTTCCGAGTTCCGGGCTGGCACTCCCTTTTTCCTGGAAGCAGGCAAGACCCCCAGGGAAACCACAGCCCTGGTTCCACCTCCTCTCACATCCAGAGGTTTTGGGCCTTTTTTCTCCTCCCTCCCTGTCTCTCTCTCTCTCTCTCTCTCTCTCTCTCTCTCTCTCTCTCTCGTTTTTTGTTTGTTTGTTTTGTTTTGTTGTTAGGTTTATTTTATTTATTCCAAGTAAACCCCCAGAACAGCTGGCAATGGCAGACAGTCGATCAGGGACATTTGCTCTTTGTACCCTCACCTCAGAAACTGAGGGCGTGGGGGGAAGCAGCAGCGAGGATGAGTGAGGTGGAGGGCGTGGAGCCTGGCGCTGGGGGGGCAAGTCCAGATCCTGGGCCCTGCCTAGGCCCCCTCTGGCCGGACTCACGGAACCGCAGGCGCCTCTGCCGGGCGCGGCCGCGCGCGCGCTGGCGTCAGCCGGACAGGAGCACGGCTTACGTGTTGTGGTCCGCACAGGGACAGCCAGCCTTGTTCCTGAGCGGAGGCCGCGGACACTGGGGCAGAGCTGAGCTGGGGACACCAGTGGGAACGGGGCACCCCTACCGCACTGACTTCCAGAGGATGGTTCTCCCTTTCTCCCTGAGGATACCGAATTGGATGAGCCACGAGTTGGAGAGAAGAACCGACCGCCATCCTTCCCCTCACCCCTCGTCCCAGGAGGAAAAGGGCATTTTCTTGTTCACCTTTGAAAGGCACTGTGGGCTGTCTCTAAAGTGTTTACAAAAAAAAAATCATAAAAAAAAGTCTAGTGTCGACTGGTGTTTTCCTCCGTGATGTTTACAGATCGCTGTCTGCCGCCCGCCAGCGCCCACTCGGTGACAGAGCAGGTCCCCAGGGGCGCGTTCTAGTGGCGCGGGAGCCCGCACGCACAGCCCCTGTGCCCGGCGCGCATCAGTTCGGCCCTGTCCATCACCGACCACTCTGCCCTGGTTTTCTTTGTCCATTTTTCTGGCTTGGTTTTGCACTTTTCTCCCCTTGGGACCCCGAGATTTTGACTTCATTGCCAAAAAAACCCCACAAAAACCCGTGGAAGACCTCCCCCTCCATTCCCGAGTCTTCTCCCTCCTTCCCTTCCTCCTGGTTCTGGTCAGTTCAGAGGACTTAATAATCACAAGTGTCCTGCAAAAATGCCTGAACATTTTTCTTGGACCTTGTGGATTTTTTCCCCAGAAAACTTAAAACAAACAGACGACTTACTAAAGGGACATGTACAGCGACCCGTTTTCAGGCACTCTGTTTGAGAACATTTTAGCCCTCGATGTTCACACGTGGCATCAGCCCATGCAAGATAGGTTTCTGTATTTATATATTAAAATACAAAGAAAAACCTTATAAAATGTTTAAAAATTGTTCAAAGCTTGGGGGAAAGCTTTCTTCATTAGTCAAGATGTTTTGATATGGTATTAAAATCATGTCTAATAAAAGATGCATTGTGTGACTTTATTTTAATGGTGTTGCACAGTCAGGAAATGGGGTCTGGACGCCCTGTCTCCCACCCCCTCCCTCCCGAGCCTTCCTTCAGGGTGCCATTGGGGGCTGTAGGAGGGATGGGGTTCTCAGAGCAGTCACAGAGGGAATGTGGCAGGCCAGACCCCAGTCCCCCAGGTTTGCCAACCCTCAAGCGTCACAGAATCAGTCTGCCATCACCTGTGGAGTGGTTGTGACAAAATTCCGCAAGATCTGCAGCGGCAAAGGTCTTCAGCCGCTGGAGGCTGCGAGGATGTGGGCTCTCATGGGTGTTGGCCCAGCACCCCACCCTCCTGCCCTGCTTCGTCCTCCACTCCCCCTTCCCGTCCCGGGTCCCATGTCCTGCCTGCCTGTTGCTCAATGCTGACTCATGGGCATGCTTCATTGAAGCCCAGAAACAGGCCCTGTTTTGGGGCAAAGCCAACTCAGAGCCACACGGGGCTCACAGGAGCTGGCACAGCTCGTGCTGGGCAGGAAGCTCAGGGCAGTGGGTAACAGTGCGCACCGGCCTCTGTCCCTGTGCCAGGCAGGCTCCCGGAGCGGCGTGCCAGAGCCTCCTGCGGGGCCTGTGAAGGAAGCCTCCGGAGGGAGACGACTCCGCACCTTCTCTGCGCTTCTCAGGCGTCCACGTGCTGTCGCCCCTGTGGGCTCTGACCCCGCCAGGCCCCGTTCTGCAGCCGGTTTCTGTCAGGTGCTCTTTGAAGCCCCTGCTCTGCAAGGGCGTTGCAGGCCGGTGGGCAGATGTGAGCTGAGGGACAGGCACGTTCGGCACATCCAGAGAAACACCGAAGAAGAATACGTGGGTCTGAGCCTGGGTCTTGGAGTCAGGCCTGAAGCAGAGACCCCGGGGACCAGCGATCGCCATGGCAGCCTCTAGAATATGGACTCCGCACTGTCCGCACGTGGCTCCCCTGCTTCTCGGCAGAATGGCTTCATTTGTCTGAACTTCAGATTCCTTGCATGGGGACCAGGCCATGCAGCTCAAAGGTCACCGTGAGGGTCAGGAAGTCTGCCCAGAAGCCCCTGGCACACGCATAGCAGGCTCCCTCGGAGCCTCGTCACTGCAAAGAGCATTGTTCTATTCACAGCACCGCCTGCTTCTGCCTGGCAACTGTGTCTCCCTGTTCTATATTTAATTTCTCCAGCAAAGCTGGCCCTGACGAAGATCTCCTTGTCTGACCCCTGGGCCTGCAGGCAGAGGGCTGTATGCCCACCTCAGTTGCTTAGGCCTAGAGGCCTTGGCAGCATCCTGGCTGAACTGAGTGGTTGTGAGCCAGGTGGGGCTGGGCTGGAGCCCATGCCAGGTGCTATTCCAGGCTCCTGGGGCTGATGTTAACCACACCCCCACCCAGTGACTTTCACTCCCACCTGGCACACTGCAGTCCTCCAAATTCAGACCTAGACTGCCAGCTCCTGGGGGTGGGGTGGGTGCCTGGGTGTCCCACGTGGAGCTGGTATCTGTCCTCTTCCATCTGGACAGCTCTCACCCCTTGGAGGGGAGGGGATGGTGAGGAGCTGGGAAGTAGGCTCCACCCACTCCCTTTGTGGGGCTTCCTGGACCAGAGCACCTCACTGGTGTAAAATCACCTAGTGGCATTTAATGTTGTTCAGGTTTTTAAGAGAATGTCCTTATTCTTAGGAGAAAGATGGTGAATTATGTAGGCGAATGATGCCAAGAAATGTGTTAATTTCAAATGGCTTTCTTCAAAATACAGCAAATAGGACAAAAATATTCATTGTTGACTCTTCAGTGGCTGATATGTTAATGAATAGTGTACTTGTTCTTTCAACCCTTCTGTGTGTTTGGAAGTTTTCCTAATAAAAAGTTATGGGGAAACGGTCTTTTGCTGAGCACCTACTGGTTGCCAGGCAGTGGGAGACGTATCAGAGAGGACCCCTGCCCCAGAGGGGAGAAGCCCACTCCTGCTGAACAGGGGTGGGGTCTAGTGAGCTGTGTCTCAGGTGGAATGCACAAGGCTGACCTGTGTGGGGTGGTTTGGGGAGGGAGCTAAGAGACTTGCCCCACACCGCCCCTTGGCATAGCTTCTGCTCCCATCCAGGGCAGCTGGGGGACAGAAAATCACAGAGGAAGGGTTCCCAAAACCAAGGAGGAGTCACAATGGGCTGCTTCTGCCCAGGGTGTGAACAGCTGATGGGAAGGGGGTTGAGGGGAAGGCAGGGAAGGAGTTGAGAGGTAGCTTGGGACGGAGAGCGAGGCTAGAAGGAGAGTGCCCCTGCTTGGTGGCCAAGCCCTTAAGGGGCCAGAGGGTGAGGGAGCTGGTCCCACACAATAGGACCCTGGGACGTGCAGGGCGTGGAGAGTTTAGAGATTGGCTCGCCTGGCGCCGCTGCCCCAGCAGTTGCTGTGGTGTCTGAGCTTATGGTGTCTGGCGCCCTCTCGTGGGTTTAAGGGGATCAACTCAGGTAACCCAGACAGTAGCTCTGGCCTGGGATCCCAGGGCAGGAGGCACGCCACCTGGTGGACAGATTCTGACTGAGGGCAAAAGATCTGGGAGCATAATGTCATAGCCTGGAGATGTGTGGTATGAGAATAACTTCACTTCCACTTCCCGTGGTTGGTAGCAGCTGCTTAAAGCATATGTTTGCAATGTTCTAAGTCCCAGTGGGGGCTCAGTGGAGGAGTCTGCCGTAGCTGATGTTGGCCATGGTCAAGTCCTCAGGCCCTAGGGTTCCTCCTATCAGCAGAGCAGCTGGGACAGGGACCTGGGTTCCTGGAGGAGACCTTCGCCTGTAGCCTGAGCACCAGCCCCTCCACGGGCTGCAGGAAGTCAGAGGACAGGTCTGGAACGAGGGATGGGGGTGTCTGGCCAAATGACCTGGGGGGAACAGGGGCAGGGGCAGGAGGCCTTTCGCAGGCACTGCCTGCTCGTCTCCAGACAGCCACAAATGGGGTTCTGGTTTATTTGGGGGCCCCAGAGAGAACTCTCAAGGCCCCTTCCCACACGGAAGGAGTGTGTCTGTCAGCAGGCAGATGGAGTAGGGCGAAGGGTACTCAGTTCCTCGGGCTTTGTCCAGGCTCCCAGCAGTGGGGAGGCCTGGGTGGAGGGGAGTCATCTTAGTCCTTGGGGTGACCCCCACCCACAGAACAGGATGTGTAAGACAGCAGAGGAAACAGCTTCACCAGGAGTGACCCTGAGCCGTTTAATGGACCAAAGGCTCCCGAGGACAGCCGGGGGGCCGGGGAGGAGCCAGGCCTTTGGGCTTCCTTCCCCTCCTCTGGCCGAGGTCTTCTGCAGACAGGAGGTGAGGCAGAGCCGTTCTGTGGTGTGAAGACAGAGTCCAGACGGGCTGCTCCATGGGCCTCTGGGCCTGTGGGCAAGGTACTGGGAGCCCCTCACAGCACCTTGCCTGGGTTCATGAGGCCTCGGGGGTCCAGTGTGGCCTTGAGCTGCCGCATGGTCTCCATGCCCACAGCGCCTACCTCGTCCTGCAGCAGCTGCCGCTTGCCCAGCCCAATGCCGTGTTCCCCAGTGCACGTCCCGTGGAGTGCCAGGGCCCGCCTGGGAACAGCGGAGAAGAGACCGTCAGATGGGTGTTCCGCCCACTCCTGTCAGCCCACCCCCACCTCCCTGGCCCAGGCTTTGCTCTTGCCTGCCCAGCTGTTGTGCAAAGGCTTTAAGCCTGCGGAGCTCCTCAGCGTCCTCCGGGTCTACCATCAGGATGCAGTGGAAGTTACCGTCGCCCACGTGTCCCACAATGCATCCTGGGGGGCCCAGAGGACAGAGCTGCTGCCCCCAGCTCAGCCTTCCACCCTCTCCTCCCGGACTCCAGCAGTGGGCAGGCAGAACCTGTGAGCCCCGAGGCCTTCAGGTCCTCCTTGGTCTGCACCAGGATCTCCGGCAGCCGGGAGATGGGAACACAAACATCGGTGGCATAGCCCTGGAGAGAGGGCAGGCATGTGAGGTTCTCCCCTCACCCCCGGCCTAGAGGTAAGGGGTCCCTGGGGCCAAGGTCCTAGAGGGCTTGGCCTCTCACACATAAACTTGTCTGCCCTTCTCTAGGCCTCAGTTTCCCCTGTACAACAAGGTGATGGCTGGGCACATTCTCTAGGCACTGCCAGGAGAGACTTACACAGCTCTGTCCTTGCTCCCCACCCCACCCAGTGCCATCCCCTCCATTTCCCACCTGTCCCTGTGCCCACAGCCTGGCTCAATGCAGAGGCTCCCTCCCCAGGGTTTGGTAGATGGCTGCTTTCCTCCAAATAGTGAGGAACAGCTCCGTGGGAACAGTTCTGCCCACTCTGGGCCTCAGCCTGCTCTCCGGACACCAGCACAGGGGGCTGAGCACAGGGTCCGTGGGCTCAGCCGTGGGCCCTACCTCCCCCCAGCCCAGCTCACCTTGCTGCCCGGCCGCAGGGCCAGGCTCGCGTACCAGGCATTGTGCCGGGCAGCCCAGAGCTGGCTGCGCTCCTCTGCCTCCTTGGCCCAGGAGAAGTGGGAGGCTCCATTGTCCTGGGTGATCTTCTCTGTGGGGGCAGGGGAGTTGATGCCAGGCCTTGCTGTGGGCACCTGTGCCCCTGCCCCACAGCACCTCATATACCTGCCTGCTGCACCTGCTCTGCCAGCGCCTGCTCGGAGCCGTGGAACTCCAGGAAGAGCGTGGGTGCCACAGGGTAGTTCAGTTTGCTGTACCTGTTGCAGGCATCTATCATGACCTCATCCAGGAACTCTGGGGCCAAGGAGAGGGCAGGTGAGGTGAGGGCTGGTCTTCAAAGGGGGCCTTTCCTGGGGAGCCCACCTGGACTGCCCCGTTCCCCGTCTCACCAATGCGGGCCACGGGCACCGCAGCATGGAGGATGTTCACGGTGCTGTCCACGGCTGCCTGGACACTGGGGAACGCACAGGTGGCGGCCACTGTGGCCTCAGGGACAGGGTGCAGGCGCAGGGTGGCAGCTGTGATGAGACCCAGTGTTCCCTCCGAGCCCACAAACAGCCCGGTGAGGTTGTAGCCAGCTGCGCTCTTCCTGGGCCCCCAGGGACACACAAGGTCGGTGAGTGCCCAGGCCATGACAGCGGGTTTCGGGTCAGAAGCTGGGGCACCGTCCCCTCCCCCACACCCCCGCCCCTGCCAGGTTGTGTATGGGGCCCGAGGTCTGAGCAGGGCCCCTCGACCCAGACCACCGTCAAGGCAGGTGTTCCCTGGTGCAGCCCACATCGGCCTCGTGCAAGAACAGACCCCAGCACCTTCAGCTTTGTCCCGTGTGACCGTTTCAGAAGCCTGGCCCACCTAGGGAGGGGGCCCCAGTCCCTGCGGGCAGAGGGCACTCACCGGAAACGACGGCCCTGGCCCGCGGTGTGGAGCACCTGCCCGCCGGGCAGCACCACCTCCAGGTTCAGCACGTTCTCCCGGGTGGTGCCGTAGCGCACGGCGTTGGTGCCCGAGGCCGCAGTGGCTGCCATGCCACAGAGAGAGGCATCCGCACCGGGGTCTGCGGAGCAGAGGGCAGGCGGAAGGCAGCCTAGGACGGGCGCCCAGGCCCAGGGGGGTCCCCTCAAGCCCCAGAAAGAGTCCTCCCTCCAGGGAGCCCTCAGGGCCCCAAGGAAGGGCCTCGAGCCCCAGCCTACCCACAGGAAACCAGAGGCCACAGTCCCGCAGGTGGGTGTTGAGTGCTTTGCGGGTGACGCCGGGTTCCACCACCACAGAGAAGTCTTCTGGATTGAGCGCCAGGATTCGGTCCATGTGGGTCAGGTTCACGCAGACACCACCCTGGCGGGAGTGGTGCCAAGGGGCCGGCTGGCCTAGTTTTTCTGCCACACCACAGTCCCCAGGACCCCAGCCTTGAGGCTGACCTCCCAGCGGCCAGACTAAAGCCTCAGAAAAACAGGTAAGGGGGATTGGACCTGGGCACCCGAGCTGTGTGCGGCGGAGGGAGCACCACAGAGGTGACGCGCGTGGCGGGCCAGAGCCCGGCCTGGGAGGGGCCGCCGTACCTGCACAGCGCAGACGCCCCCCTCGAGCCCAGTGCCGGTGCCGTAGGGGATGATGGGAACGCCTTGGCGGTAGCACAGGGCTGCCAGCCGGCTGACCTGCTCCACGTTCTGGGGCCACACCACGGCATCCGGAGGTTGGCACCTAGAACCGGATGCTCAGCAGTTTAGGGGGCATAGGACTCTCCTCTGGTCCTGCTCACATTTCAAGGACCCCCAAGGTGTTACGGGGCCTGGGGCAGCACCGTGGGGCGGGGTGTGGAGGAGAGCGCCAGAGGACCCCAAGACAGAAGGGGGGGGAAGAAGCCAGCCCAGAGCCCTCACTCGCAGAGGCGGGAGCCCCACACCTGTGCATCGACTCATCGTGCCCATGGTGTTCCCGGACGGCGGCCGCAGTAGACACGTGGGGGCTCCCCACAATTGCCTTCAGGGCCTCCACAAAGTCCTCGCTGAGTTCACCCTGCGGGGGAGAAACACCTTCCAGCTGGGGCCACGGGCTCACCCCTGCGGCAGGTGGCAGGGGTGGAGCTGGAGGGGGAGAGGGGCTGCCAACATCTCTGGTCTCCTCTGCCCTCGCTGGCTGGCACCACCTCCAAGGCCCAGGCCTGGCCAGGGGCCCTCCAGGAGCAGGCCCGCTCTACGGGTGCACCCCTTCCCCAACATGGCCTCGGGGGTCCGTGTTTCCCTTCGGAGAAACTGCTACCTGGATGAAAATGCGAACCACATTCACCCTACAAAAAGGGCGTCAACAGGGTCCCACAACATAGCCAGTCCTGCCTGCGGGCCTTGGAAGGTTACTCGTCTCTGTCCCTTCCCAGAGGCCAGCCAGGCACACACACAGCTTGATGACGCAAGCACTGGAAGCAAAAGTCGGCGGGCTCCATTGCCCACCCACTGCCACGCCCCCACCCCCACTCCACCTCGCCCGGGGGCTTGTAGGCTTCCGGGAGCCCTTCTAGGGATTCCTCCCAATTTTACAGATGGGGAGTGGACGCCAGCCAGTCAAGGACAGCCTGACGGAGAACCCAAGTCCTTGCCTTCCAGGCACTTATTTTAAAAGGTGTGTGTACGTCTGGCCCCCTGCAGCCCACGAACCTTTCATTGGCACCCCGGAGCCCCACTCAGCTGTGGGAACCTCAGACCATCTCACTCCACACCCACACTTGACACACCGTGAACCCGCTGGTCCTCTGCTCAAGGTCACACAGGGCTGGGGCCCCACAGCGCCTGGTGGGAGCTTGGCATGGGGGTGGCCCACCCTGCAGGGGGCTTCCCCTGCCTACCTGCCTCACCCTGGAGCAGTAGCCCCTCCAGGGAGACAGCCCCCAGGTTGCTGCAGCCCGGAGCAGACGGGCCATAGCTGGGCAGCTGTTAGAGGGCGGTGGGCATTTAAGCTGCACTAGCTCATTGGCTGTGCGCTCGGGGTGGAGCTTGCTTAAGGTGGCACTCCTTAAGGTGGCCCTGCCAGACCTGCTGAGTCAGGTATGTCTGCTAGGACCAGTACTTCCGAAGGAGGGTGAGGCTTGCCTAACACAAAGGGAAGCGGAATAGCAGGGCTTCCTGTGGTTCTTCAAAGCCAGACTCCTTGCCATGGCCTTGAAGGCCCAGAAGGAACCCTGCTAGTTCCTGCTGACCTCTCCGTGTACCCCACTTCCTGCCACTCTCCTTGGCCTCAGAGCTCTGGCTTCCTTTTCCCTTCCTGTGCACCTGGAGCTCCAGCCAGGCTCAGGGCCTTGGCACACACGCTCATCTTTCTCACCCTGCAAGTCTCCGCTCCAGCGTCACAGAGCAGGCAAAATCAGGGCTGTGAGGAGGGAAAGGGCGGAGGTGAGATGGAATGGGGCAGTAAGGTAAGCCAGGAAGCCTTCCTGGAAGAGGGGAGCTGAGGGTGAGCAGCAATTCACCAGATAAGGGAAGGAAAAGACCATGGCATCTCTCATTTCCACCCTCCCAGCTGGGCAGAGCTGAGGACCATCCTGGAGCCATGAGGCTTCTGCTCGCGAAGGCATTTCAAGCTCAGGGTCCCTCCCACAGCACATTGGAAGGAGCATGTTGCTGACATTACTGAGATACAGCTGTTCCTGTCTTTGTTTTTCTTCCAAACCGAATTAGGGACACAAACACCTGTGTAGGCCCTTCTCCCAACCACGTTCGAACACGCACACAGTTCCACTCTCACCCTGTTGCTTAACTGGCTTGTCTCCAAAAACACCTTTCACAGATGGTTAGTTCAAATCACAATCCAGTCAAAGTCCACAAAATGCATTTATTTAATGCCTCATAAATCTTTTCTAGTTTGCAACAGTTTTTCTCTTGCCCTTTTTTCCGTTCCATTTATTTGTTAAAAAAAAAACTGGGTCACTTGTTCTGCAGAATTTTCCACATTCCATTTTCAGATGATTGCATCCCTGTGATAGTGTTTCATATAGTTCTCTAATCTTGTATTTCTTACAAAGTGTTAGGTCTCAATGTGGCGCTCTCCCATACAACTTTCTGTGCTCAGGGAAATCTATATCTGTGTTGCCCAATATGGTAGCCATTAGCCTCATGAGGCTAATGATATGAGAGCTATCTATCTCTGGTTGGGGAATAGATGCCAGGCAGAGAGCGTGGCCGACCCGCAAAGAACCACCGTGGAGATCCCTACGGCTCTGGAGCAAGGCCATGACGTAGTGTGTACACATAGTGTGTACCCATAGTGTGTGTGGTATATGGGTCAGTGCAGTATATACACTGGCAGCCAGATTGCATATACAAATAGATATACACTATTTTAAAAACTGACCCTGGCCGTAGCTGGTGTGGCTTAGTTGTTGGAGCGTTGTTCCATAGACTGTAAGGTCACAGGTTTGATTCCTAGTCAGGGCACATACTCAGGTTGCAAGTTTGATCTCCAATCAGGGTGTCTATGAGTAGGCAACTAACTAATTGATGTTTCTCTCTCTCTTTCTCTCTTTCTCTCCTCTCCTTTCTCCCTCCCCTACCACCTCTCTTAAAAAATATATCCTCAGGGTGAGGATAAAATAATACATAAATAAACAATAAAATAAATAAAAAATCACCCCCAGCTGACTACTAGGTCCTGGTTAAGGTGGTGACTGTGGCCCTAAGGCCTCAAGTGTCCATGTGGCCAAAGCTGGCCATCGGGAGTTGCATCCTGTCAGACCTGCCAAGTCACAGAGACGGGCTGGTCCAAAACAGTCCATCCTGTATGAAAGGAGAACAGACAAAATGGGGTGCGGGCAGGGCCAGAGGGCAAAGCAAGCTGCCTGAGCAGGCAGCCCAGGCCCCCATGTCACCCCCCATTGTTTGGCCAACACTTGTCCCTCAGCTCACACCTGTGGCCATATGGGGGAACTCTTATGACTGGCTGATAGAGAAGGAAAAGTTCAAGTTGATTCATGAGTGGATTGGTTCAATATGAGCATGTAAGCTGAAAATGGCCTGATGCTGCCCTACAGCTCCACTTAGGAGCAACCCTGAAACCCTCCCAGTTGGCAAAGCTCTTGGTCATGCACCTAGTCATCCCCTTTTGTAGAAAGAAAAGTGTCTCGACAAAGGAATACAGGCCCATGGGCAATGCTGAATGGCTTGGCTGGCTGGTCAGGGGCCTGTAAGGAGAAAGTTTGGAAAATTAGGGTCAGAGAGGTTTGGGAAGAGGTATGCAGTTGGAGCTATAAAAGTAGGTACAAAGTGAGAGCTTTGTCACCCAATCTGATACATGATAACACCCAACAGAGAACATCTACCAGGCAAAAGACTAAATGAAGTAGACAGCAAGAGTCAGCCAGTTGTCAGCAGCTAAGCTCAGTCAGTAGCCACCCCAACGAGGGCAGAATGGTAGTAGAGATATAGACTAATAATGTGCCCACCAGCACGGGCACCGACTCACTAAGGCCGATCTAGCTACTGCCACTGCTGTGGGTCTACCCTACTACAGCCCTGCCTCCCTGACATGGTACCATTCCTCAGGGAGACCAGCCAGTCATGTCCCCTGGGAACCAGCTGATTACATTCCACTTGGGAAGGGGAGCAGTTTGTCTTGACTGAAATCAGCACAACACATGCTAGGGGCTTAGGTCTGACTCTCCTGCCTGCATGGCCTCAGCCAGCCAGCCCTTCTCTCTGAAGGCTCCCAGTCTGACCCGCTCACACGGTATATCACATAACATCACTTCAGGCAGTGACTCACTTTTCCACAAAGGAGGTGTAGTAGTGGTCTTCACCACTGACCAGGTGAGTCATGAATTCTGTTGTCTATTGAAACGACAAAGCCAGTGCCATTTGCTATCATGGAGCCATCTGCTGAGCGGGCCTATGACCCTGTTAAACATAATCGCCATTTTACTCTTTTGAGCTTATGTCCCCAGAACTAGAACATGACTGGAAAAGCAAGTAAAGAATGTGAGTAACCACTCTCCACAGCCACAGGCAAAAGCTAACATTGGAGCAAACTGCAGCTTACGCAAAACCAGCCAAAACCTCCCATGTTGCAACATCTCTAACAACCCAGCAGCCACACCACAGCAAACCATGCCACCCAATCCTTTACAATCCAGTAAAAGCTCAAGGCCCCAATTCCTCAGAGCTGGTGCATTTCTCTGTGCCAAGCCCCTTTCCTCCCTTGGAAAGTGAATACAACTTTGCTCTCTGCATTTTTCTCTCTTTGTGAATTCTTTCACAGCCATGTTAATAGCCACCCTAATATCCACCTCACAATGTGGAGCCACCAACCTCACAGAGATAGAAAGAGTGGCTTTTGGAAGGTGCAGCTAAGGCATCAGCTTAGAGATGCATCTGGTCAACCACAGTGGCAGAAGAGGGAAACTTTTTTTATATAAATAACAAATAAAGGATGGGTATCTGAGTTATTTTTAACTTTTTATTTTGCAATGATTTTACATTTGCAGAAAAGTTACAAAAATACTAGAGTATTCCCATATACTCTTTACTTAGTTTTCACTAATACTGACATCGTAAATAACCATAGTACAATGATCAAAAATAAGGACTGGTAAAATACTAATTGGTACAGTTAGAGAATTGGGTGCAATACTAAACTACAGATTGGATTTCACCTGATTTTCCACTGACATCCTCTTGCATCAGTGGGGGAGAGGGCTGGTTGGTTGGTTTAGTCCAGGACTTTATCCAACATCAGCCACTGCATGTGGCTTTGCCTCCTGCAGTTTGTGACAGCTCCCCAGTCTTTTCTGGTTTTTCTGACCTTGACGTTTGCAGCACTATCAGTTCCTTTGTCGAATGTTCCTCAGTTTGGGTTGTCGGACTGCTGCGGTCCAGCCACAGCTAGGTCCAGGGTTTCCTGAAAGGTGGGTAAGGCGTCGGCGATGGGAGACAGATGACAACACACCTCAGAGGACAGTGATGCTCTGTTCCGTTTATTGCAAGTACAAGCAGGTTTTTATACTTTCATTTTTAGCAGTGATTGACATTGGCGATTAGGTAAAGCAGAAAAAAATTAATACAAAGGTAACCAGGAAAAATACAAAAATTCCCATAGATTCAGTTATATTAAACAAAGATTATTTTAACCAGGAGAGCCACAAATCAGACAATTAGAAATAGCTGTACGTACAGAGTTTGAATGTCTTATTGTTTATTAAAATTCTCAGAATTTGTCATGGGGCAAAAGGACACGGTAAATTGAACAGAGGTTATAGGAAATTTATTATAAGGCCTTTGTGATGTTTAACTTACCTATTTATCTTTTCTGTCTAAAATATTTCTTTATGTACCATGGACTTTAACTCCCTGGTAACTGTTTCTATGTGCTTAATTTATAATAGTTAACCAGCTTTTTTTATTTCTTTGCCTGTCTAATTTTATTTGATATATATTCCTATTCAAGGTAAAGGCGGGGCTGTTACTCCAACAACTTTTAGACACTCAGGGGCTATTTCATTAAAGGGGATTTTATTCTCTGGTCAGGAAATTATTTTATACAACTTCATTAGAATTATGCAAATCAATAAACCTGAGATACAGATATTTAACAATCCCACCACCTTTTAATCTCCAAAACAAACAAGTAAGGAGCGATAAACAGGAAATTCAGCTACAGTAAACTCCTTTTATTTCTTAGTTAATAAACACCAGGGAGGTCTTCTTCGAGCTAGCCTTTCCATGAAATTTAGACTATTATAAGGCACTTGAACTTCATCCTAATTGACCATTCTAATGTCACCCTCATTATATGCTCCTGTATAAGGCAATGGGAGATCTGGAACCCTCTGGAGACCATTAGCTCCTTTTGGGGGATACCATAATTTGCCAATAATCTAATATGCTACCCAGGGGTATCCCTGGGCTGTGGGTAAGGGTCTATATAGTTTTTTTCTTGTTTTCTAGAAAGACTCTTTGTATCTATGGGTAAGGAACAGGCATGGGAAAGTCCGCCAATAATTCAACCTATTGTAACTGATTTATGAATTCTTTTATGGGAACAATCGGGGGTAATTTCTTACTCAGGTTTATAAACACTGTATTTAAAACAATCTGGGCATGATTCAATAGTCTAGGGAGAACTAGTTGTCCCTTCAGAATTTCCCTCAAAATGAATCATTGACTCTTTTCGAGCCTCTTTCTTCTCATGTTCTGTTCTTATGGGAATCAGGGTACAAAGTAAGACCATGATTAATATTAGCAAGGAAATTATTAAAAGCAATCCCCAGAAAAATTACCGCCCCCCTTTGTATGCCACGCTCTCTTCCAGGAAGATGGATTCCTTGAATGCCCTCTTTCCATGTTCAGACCTTGTCAAAAAACATGGTTGGAAGAGGGCGTGGCATCTGACACTCTCTCATGAGATTGAGGTCATGTGTTTTTGGCGAGAATACTAAAGAGGTGATGTGCCCCTCTCAGTGGTTCGTGTCAGCAGTGTAAGATACTGCTAGGTCTTGTTACTGTGACATTAACCTGGGTCGCTTAGGTTAGGTGGTGTCTGTGGGGTTTCTGCCCTGTCAAGTTGCTCTTTTTCTCTTTGAATTTAATAAATACACTGGGGGAGATACTTTAAGACTTTAAGGCTCTGGCCAAAAAAAGTCACCCAGCCAGCCTCAGTTGAAGAGGTGGGGAAATAGATTGCACCTTCTGGTAAGAAAACCTGCAAAGTCATGTTGCAAGGGGTGTAGAGACAGGTGGGCTGTGCACTGGGGCCACTTCTCTTTCATCACGACCTCCAAATCGCACTGAGATACCGAGTTCTCCTGAGACAGGAATAAGCTTCCTTCGTGCTGTTGGCAAACGTGGCCAACAGCCAGCCACAAAGACATGATTGTACAAGGGAGAAGACAGATACCACCTCAGTGCTCTTCAGTATTGCTTTTCTAGAAAAACAAAGCAAAACAAAACAAAATACAAAGCCAGTTTCCCACGGTATAAAAAAAGCATTGTATTACAGGTCATTATGCAGAAATGGGTTACCTAAGCAAGTCTGGATTCTCCCGAAGCCCTCGTGCGGCCCAGGGTGGCTATGAATGCAGCCCAACACAGAATCATAAATTTACCTAAAACTTTTCTTTTCTTTGTTTTTTTGCTCATCAGTTTTCGTTAGTGTTTGTGTATTCAATGTGTGTTCCAAGACAAGTCTTCTTCCAGTGGGGCCCAGGAATGCCAAAAGTTTGGACATTCCTGCCAGCTAAATCGCGTGCCTTATGAAGAAAGGTTTAGCTTGCCCAGTTTGGAGAGGTAACCTCTTAAGCCCTTGGGACATCCTGCCTGATAAAAGTGTCTTTCTTTGCCTGGAGGCTTAGGTCCAGCCAGATGGTCCATGCTAACAGTGTAGTTTGTGCTGGGGGCCTCGGGCCGCACGGTGTCACCCTGAGCTCGGCTGGGTTCAGAGACTGAGATCAGCCCAATGGGCAGTGAGACACACTTACACGAGCAACCTCCGAGGCTCTGGTGAGCTTCTGGTCGGCAACACGTCGCACATGTTGTCACGTATCGTTGCTGGGAGAGTGGAGCCCTGTCTGCCTGATTCCACTGAGAGAGGACAACCGGAATGTTGCACCTGGTGTTCCAGGACTTTGGCCTTCGCGCCTCTTTCCGTTGCTGATTTTAATCTGCGTCATTTCACCGTGGTAATCTGTAACCAGGAGTAAAACGGCTCACCGAGTCCTATGAGTCCTTGTAGAGAATAATTAATCCCAAACATGGTCTCAGGGACCCTTGGACACAGTCACATTATCATTTTAAAACCATAAACCAATTGTCTTTGCCAGAATTAAAACTTGTTGACCTCTCCAGACTTCAGTTTTCCATTTGTAAACAGGTATTTAGATAAACAGACCCAATCCTTTCTGTCTCTGGATCTACACATAAAATATGGGAAGCTTTGATTCATCTACTTCGTTTTGTAGTAATACTTTACCCTATAATACTCATGCCCATGTCTTTCTGACCTGTGTGAAATTATCTCTAAACCCTCCATAAAAACAATACATCCAGTACTAAATGTATTCAGAATGACTATGACTTTTTTTTTTTTCCTCAATGTGGGATAGGCAGGATATTCTTTAGGTGTCTCCCCACAAGGAGCGGCCAGAGCAAGGAACTGGCTGGAGTACTTTGCAGTCCCAAGACCTGAGCCATAGCAGAGAGGGACTGAAGACAGAGCTACATACTCTGCCACGATGCAGGGGCACCACGTGTCCCACTTACGTGGGCAGCACTGAGAAATGGAACGATGCTGGTACTGCCCACTGCAGCAGGATGCGCAGGCAGCACTTGGTACACTCAGGTGGCCAGCACTCCCAGACTAGAGGATGCTGGTTTCAAGCATTGTCAGTTCTTGTCCCAGTCATTCATTCATTCCTTACCTACGCCAAGCATACTGCAGGGAAGGCAGAGATACATGAGACGGACAGTTCTTGTATGCCCAAGGATCCTTGCATGAAACATTTCTAAGCCATTGGCCATGTAAGAATCCTTCGTTCTTCAAGGAGGAAAGATGGATTTATCAGATGCTCAGTAAAATAACTGAATTTTGCAAGGTTAAGGCTGTTTCCCCCCAGAGTTAATTTATGTCAAAAATAAGGGAAAAGAGAACATGAGATACTCACTTTTCTCCATATCAGGAGAATCTTTGCAGGCTTCCTACTTTGTAATTTTGCCATGAGAGAAATAGACTGGAGGCCACTTACTAGAGCCCCAGATGAGGAGGGGAAAGCCGTCATTAGGTACCGTGCTTCCCCACCATCTCAGGGACAGTAGAGGGAGGCCGGTCAACTGCTGGGAGGAACTGGTGGAGTAGAGGGAGTGTGTTATCTGACTTCGGAAATAATCCAAGAAAAGGAACCTCTGCCAGTAGGGATCTGAGTAGGGATCCTAATGTCTGATTAAGGAAGGAGTCTTGGCTCGAACTGTACCTGCTCAGTAAAGACTTCTCTATCCGCTCTATTGAAAACTGCAACTCCACTGACACATCCTCACTGCCAGCACCCTTGATATGAACTCCTTAGCAGTGGATGTCACTTGACATGCTGTAGATTTGACATAGTGCTTATTGCCTGTCCTCCCAATTAGAATGTGTGCTCACAAAGTGCTCACAGCTGCACCCTAGCATAGTGCCTGCCACCCAGAGAATGCTTGACAAATCTTGATTGCAGGAATGCTAAATAAAAGAGTAGGAAATAGCCCTGGCCAGTAGCTCAGTTGGTTAGAGTACTATCTTGATATGCCAAGGTTGTGAGTTCGATCCCTGGTCAGGGCACATATAAGAATCAACTAATGAATGCATAAATAAGTGGAACAACAAATTGATATTTCCCTCTCTCTTTCTCTCTCTCTCTCCACCCCATTCCTCTGTCTCTCTAGAATCAATAAATAAAATTAACAAAATTTAAGAAGATTATGAAATAAAGGGGAGGGGGGGAGAAAACCGGAACCCACCACTCATTTTAAGACCTGGCAAGGAGTGGAGAATCACTGCTAACATTTGGCCAAACTTCTTAACTATTGACCTTCTCAAGATCAGAGTCTATATGAAGAAACAGAGAAATTCACAATTAAAATGTAAGATTATCAGGAAAATCTGCCCTGGCTGGTGTGGCTCAGTGGATTGAGTGCTGGCTTGCAAACCAAAGGGTCACCGGTTCTGTTTCCAGTCAGGGCACATGCCTGGGTTGCAGGCCAGGTCCCCAGGAGGGGGTGCATGAGAGACAACCACACACTGATGTTTCTCTCCCTCTCTTTCTCCCTCCCACCCCCTCTATAAAATAAATAAATAAAATCTTAAAAAGTAAAGATTATCAGGAAAGTTCAAACTGCCTGGAAATTCTTCAGAATAAATAACCCAATGTTTTCAGCCTATAAATGGCAAAAAGAAGAAAGAAAAAGAAAAAAGAAAGAGAGAAAAAAGAATAGAAAGAAGAAAGAAAAAGAAAGAAGAGAAAGAAAGAAAAAAGAAAAGAAAGAAAGAGAAAGAAAGATGCAGGGGGATGCCTTGTATTAAAAGACATTCAATACCAGAATGTGGATTCATTTGGATCTTGAGTTTTAAAAATTTGAAGAAATGTGTAATGTTTATGATTATGCTTCAAGTGTGATCTGAAGACCCCTGGGTTCTCCAAGATGCTTGCAGGGGATCCCAGAGGTCAATATTATTTAGTAATGATAACAATGCTTAGACATGATTTTCCTATTTCATTGACTGGACATTTGCGTGGAATGGTGCCAGAGCAGTTGGTGGGGGAGCCTGCCGGTGCCACAGCAGCAACCCAGACAGCAGCGCCAAGCTGACCTAGCAGTCACTGCGTTCCGTACTCGTGTGCAATGGCAGAAAGAAGTGTTTCTTTTGTTTAAGAATGATCTTAATGGAGCAGTCAGAAGTTCTTCATTGTATTAAGTCTCAGCCTTGAGTGTGTGTCTTTTTAATATTCTATCTGATGAAATGAAGAGCTTGCACAGAGCACTTGGGCCATACACAGATGCGTGAAGGTCGCTCCAGGAAAGTCACGTGTTTGAGTCGAGAGCTGATTGACTGCTTTCTTGTGGAACCCCATTTTTACTCGAATGGCTGACAGTCAATGAAGGATGAACGTTGGGCAGACGTTTTCTCAAAATGAATGCAGTGAGCTGTTACTTCCAGGAAAACAGCTGATTATATTTGTACGCCCAATGATAAAAGGAGCTTGCAAGTGACAAGTAAATTTTGGCAAAATCTACTTCCCAATACTTAAAGCTTTTCTGATGAGATCAATGGTGATAGTATTGTCATCCTTTGATACTATGTAATAAATGTCTCAACATTAGGAGATGTCCATGAGTCAGCCAGTATTTTTCAAATGACCAATGCATGATCCTGCAAAAATACATGATTCATTCCGAGTACAAGAGAGAGCAATGTATTTTAATGTAACAGAGTACAGAAGTTCATGATGAAGTCCCACGTTGTGACATGTGGACTATGCTCCACGGCAATGCCATTTAAGCAAGTAAACAAAAATAGAAAGGTTTTGTCAGCATCTGTTGTTGGGAACTGCCCTGCCTGGTATCAGAAGTTGTAACCCCCACCAAGGCTAAGGCTGAAGGAATGACCTTGGAATTGTAAGCCAGCCAAGGAGGACAAAAGCTTATCTTCCTGGTAGGAGCTCCGCTTCTGCTCCTTTTACTTCATCCATAACTGGCCCTCAATGCTTGGTCGCCTTAGCCAATGATGGGTAAGATTCCCCAAAGGGGGGAATGATCTAAGACAGGCACGATCATGTGGGAGACCCCCAAGGAAGGACTTGGGGGCTACAGCAAAAGGGGGTGATGGACCCTCACCCCTCAGCTTTGACATAGCCTGAGTCCTCATGTCTGGGAGAAAATCTCCTTATCCCTTGGCTGCCTTACTTCCCTTGCTCCACCTAAGCCTGAAACAATGACAGGGTGGTGCAGCTCTGTGCTGAAAAGGGCGGGTTCCCCAGGTGATCAGGCCTAAGAAAGAATACGTAAATCCTGTGAAACCTGCTTTGTTTAAAATGCTCTCAGTTGAATGATGAGGGTCCAGGGAAGGAGCAAGTTTGTTCCTTAAAGTTTTACAGCTCTTTGACCCTGACTCAAAATAGGCCCTCAGAGTTCCTTGTTATCTATTGTTTGATCCTTACTTCCTAGCAATGAGTAATAAGCTTTACCTGAATTCTAATGCAAATGAACCCAATAAAAAGCCTCTCTGGCAGGGGCGGGCACTCTCCCCAACAGAAAGAGTGGCCATTCCGTTCCTACTTCCCCACAGGACCTGGTGTCTCTATGTATGTTTTTCTCGTGTGTTGACGAGCCATCCAAAGCGTTCCGAGGTCACTGCCGGCCAGTGATCGCGACAATCTGTGACCAAGCTGCACTGTTACCTTATGTGCTTTGAGATACTGGCTCTGCTTTCAACAGTTACTTTTATTACAGTTAAATCTCCCTACATCCTGTAGCCACGCCATCCAAGCACGTACTCAGCATTGGCATGGTGCTTGTGGGACGGGTAGTGGCTATCACCACAGGTGTGGGAGGCTCTGCTGGGTAGCCGACTGAGAAGCAGTCACTCTGTGAAACCTTAGTGGAAAGTCAAAAATGAATAGCAATATTTTAATAAAAATATGCAATTTTTTTTCAAAACATTCTCTACACTTTTCTTTATTCTTTAGGGGAAGTTAATAGAAAATAATGTAGTTTTTGAATTTTGCAGGGTCTTCTGAACCATTTTTTGTACATCTCAGGAGTCTTTTCAAACTCATACATAATTTTTACAAAAATGAGGTCACATTTTATCTACTCTTGTGTGGTCTACATTTTTTATTTCTGAGTGTATTATATACCTACTCCATGTAGTTAATATACACTATCATTTTCATTGTCTTTCCCCACCTCCTATTACATATCACACAATTTGTTTACTTACATCTATTAAAAGATTTTTAGATTGTCCCCAATGTTTGGCAGATATAAGCTGCGATGTTAGACTATTATGTACATGCATCTTTGTACAAGATTAAAGGTTATGATAATTTAAAGTTTTGATACAAGGAAGCCTTCAGAAAGATTTTATGTATTGTAGTCCCATCAGGATTGCATAAAAAATATTATTCCAAATTGTACCAGCTTTGGGTATCATTATATTGCCAAACTTATAGGTCAAAATGATATTATATGTTGTAATATTGATCCTCTTCGATTTTAGTAAAGAGAAACATTTTAAATAAATTTATTGTTTTATGTATTGTTTTTTAACTTGGCTATTTATAACCTTAGCTTATTTTTCTTATTGGGGTTAAATTAACTTTTAAGAGTTAATAAACTAAGACTGTCCTTTTTTTGCATACATGTACCACATATATTTTCCCAGTTTGTCTTTAACTTTGTTTATAGTCTTTTTTTTTTCAAAATTAATTTTTTCCTATAGTTGATGTTGTCAGTTATTTCCTTTAGGAATTCTGTCCTTGGTGTCATACCTTCTCCCTCAAAGAATATCAAAAACATTCCCCTATTATTTCTTTATAACTATTTTGATCATTTCCACTGTAAAATTTAACTTAATTGTTCTAATGTAAGTCTGAGGAATCCAACCTTTCTTTCCTCCGAGTTGTCAGTTGCCCAGGAGCGGTCATGGAACGCTCCAGCCTTTCACCAGTGCTGTGAAAACAGACACTAAATTAATGCATATTCTAAGTTCTTTTTTAAAAAGCTTTCTTTTTTTTAAACAACACTTTTTAAAAAGATTTTATTTATTTATTTTTAGAGAGGAAAGGGAGGGAGACAGAGAGAGAGAAAGAGAAACATCAATGTGGTTGCTGGGGGTCATGGCTGCAACCCAGGCATGTGCCCTGGACTGGGGATCGAACCTGTGACACTTTGGTTTGCAGCCCAAGCTCAATCCACTGAGCTACGCCAGCCAGGGCAAAAGCTTTCTTTTTTTTTTTAAACTTATTGATTTTTTTGAGAGAGAAATATCGATTTGTTGTTCCACTTATTTATACATTCATTGGTTGATTCTTGTCTGCACCCTGACCTGGGATCAAAACCATAATCTTGCTGTTTTGGGGTGATTCTCTGACCAACCAAGCTACTGGGGAGCGGCCATACTGCCAAGTCTTTCTTTCTTTTCTTTTTTTTCCCTTCCTCCCTCCCTCCCTCCTTCCCTCCCTTCCTTTATTCCCAAAGCCAGTACTAAAAAGTTTTCATTATTTGTAGCTTTGTAATACATTTTTGTATCTTATAGTTATTAGTCTCTCTTTTTTAATTTGTTTTCCTTTCTGATGAAGTATGGAATTACTTCATCAAACAACAAGCAACAAAAAAACCCTAAACTATACAAACGATAAATAACAAAAATACCTTGCTGAGACTTTGATTTTTTACTAATTTACAGAATTGTGCAACTATCACTTCAATCAAATTATTATGTTAGACAATTCTGGTGAAATACACATGACATGAAATTTACCATTTTTAAGTGTGCAGTTCAGTGGCATTAAATGCACTAGCAATGCTGTATAGCCATCAGCACTGTCTCTTTTCAGAACTGCTCATCATCCCAGACAGAACTTTTTCGTCATCCCATGCCTCCCTCCCTCCAGTCCCTGGTGTCTCTATTCTACTCTCTCTTCTATGAACTTGCTGTACATGGAATCAGACAATATTTGTCCTTTTGTGTCTTGCTTATTTCACTTAGCATATTCTCAAGGTTCATCCATGTTGTAATATGTATCAGAACTTCATTCTTTTTTGGCTGAGTTATATACATCACATTCATCTATCCATTCTTCTGTTGGTGGACATTTGGATTGTTTCCATTCACCTTTTGGCTGTTGTGAATAACGTTATGAACATTGGTGTACAAGTACCCCCTTTTTTAGATAAGAGATTTGTATTTATTTCACCAGTGACATATTTACAATTGAAATAAACTAAAGCCCGTTGCACGTTAACACCAGGTCCTTAGTGTGGTTCAGTCAAAGGGGTGAGACCCTCAGCTGGCTCACCAGAGAAGTATCCACTCTTTGGCCCAGCTTTTGTAATTTTATCAGCCTTGAGCTCCTCAAAAATTTCTCCAATATCCTTGGGCTTCAGGTCCTCATAGTAGTTGTCATTTTGAACCATTGGTGCATTTACACCAGTCCCTAAACATGCCACCTCTATAAGAGTGAAAAGTTTGTCAGGTATCGTCTCCCCATCCTTTATTCCAAGATGATTCTGTATGGCCTGCAGGATGCTGTCAGCGTTTTGAAACATGCAAGGTTTAGTGGTACAGACCTGAAGGTGGTACTTTCCAACTGGCTTTGGATTGATTATACATTGTATAAAAAGTTGCTACTTCACGTACTCTCATTGGAGGTACTCATAAAACTTCTGCAACCTTGCTCATAGCTGAAACAGGCAGCCATCCATTCTGTCTTTTGGATAAACCCAGGACTAGAAGCACAGCTGCTGCTTTATGCCCTTCTGGGTACCTTCTGCATGGTTTTTATGATTGCCTTTCTCCTCTTCTAGTTTTCTGGTGTGAAACCAAATGGAGTATCTGAATTATTCTCAAAAGTATCTCTGTGTACAAGAAGGGCTCTTCCAGCTCCATTTTGTGTGACTGTCTTATGCCAATTCCTTATATGTCTCTCCACCCGGGTGGTGAGGCCAGCCTCCCAGCCCAGAGCTGGAGCACCATGAAGAAGAGTACAAGTATGTTTTTGAGACTACATATTGCTTTTTTTAAAAAGTAAGATTTTTAAAATTTCTTTTCAGAGAGAGGGGAAAGGAGGGAGAAAGAGAGGGAGAGAAACACCAATGTGTGTTTGCCTATCACGCACCCCCTACGGGGGACCTGGCCCTGCAATCCAAGCATGTCCCCTGACTGGGAATCGAGCCGATAACCTTTTGGTTCACAGGCCAGTGCTCAATCCGCTGAACCACACCAGCCAGGGCTGTATATTGTTTTAATTGAAAGCTAGTTGCTACCACTACACACCTATTAGAATGGCCCAAATCCACAACACTGACACCACCAAATGCTGACAAGGATGTGAAGCAACAGGAACACTCATTCTTTGATGGTGGGAAGGCAAAATGGTATGGACACTTTGGAAGACAGTTTGGTGTTTTCTTTTGTTTTTTAAGCAAAACTAAACATATTCTTATTGTATGATCTAACAATTATGATTTTGGTATTTACCCAAATGAGTAACTTATTTCATGTCTACACAAAACCCTGTACCTGGATGCTTATAGCAGCTTTATTCATAACTGTCAAAACTTGAAAGTAACTAAGATGTCTGACAAGTGAATGGATAAATTGTGGTACATCCAGACAATGGGATTTTGTGTGTGTGTGTGTGTGTGTGTGTGTGCAAGAGATATATTGCTCAGTTGCCTCTCACATGCCCCCTACTGGGGACCTAGCCAGCAACTCAGGCATATGCCTTGACTGGGAATCCAACCAGTTTGTTTGCAGGCCAGCACTCAATCTACTGAGCAACACCAGTCAGAGTGGGATATTTTCAGTGCTAAAAAGAAATGAGCCCTGAAAAAGACATGGAGAAGCCTTAAATGCACATTACTAAGTGAAAGAAACCAATCTGAAAAGACTACATATGGTATGATTCCAACTATTTTATATTCTGGAAAAGGCAAGAACTGTGAAGAAAATAAACAGATCAGTGGTTGCCAGGGCCTCGGGGAGAAGGAGGTAGGAAAGAATAGATGGGCACAGGGGATTTTTAGGCCAGTGAAACTATTCTCTATATATAGTGATGGATACATGTCATTACATTATTTGCCAAAACCCATAGAATGTACCATGCCAGGAGTGAACCCTGATGTAGACTACAGACTTTGGGTGATGGGTCATATACATTCAATTGTAGCAAATGTGCCACTTTAGTAGGGATGTTCATAGTGGAGGAGGCTCTACATATGTGGGGTCAGGTGGTATACGTGAATTCTCTGTACCTTCTCAAATTTGACCGTGAACCCAAAACTACTCTAAAAAAAGAAAAAGAAAAAGAAAAGCTGTCGCAGCACATGATATGTTTATGGCCAATTTTATTTTAAGGGTGTGAATTTAACACAGTTATCTTTGAAAAGTGAGATTATGGGTATTTGCTTTCCTTTGCTTTATATATATAGTCTGTTTTAAATACAAGCATCATAAATTACCTGTGTAATATTTAAAAAACAGGTTTTTGTATTGAGAGGAGATAGTGATTGGAAATCATACTCTGATCTGGGGAAAACGGATAGTCTTAGCCAAGGGAATATCTTGGCCAGGGTTCAGCTGAACCGCTAAACAAGGCGAAGACTTTCCTGAGAGTCCCTACAGCATGGCCCCGCAGGCTTATGGGAAATGTAGTCTCGAAGACCTGATGGACCACTCCTCGGAGGACCCTGGGACCGCGAGCAGTCCCTACGTCTGCGCATGTGCAGGCTGCGAGCGCGCCGGTGGCCGCCCTTCCCCCACCTCTAGCCGCGAGTGGGTCAGTGGGCCCGGGTTTTCGTGCATCTTCGCTGTCCCGTGCTGTGACCCTGCCTGACACTGAGTCACGAGTAGAGACTGCCCCTCTAGGTATGAGGGGGCGCTGCTAGGCAGCTCCGCGGGGCCGGGGGGCAGAGGGAAGGAGATGAAGGATGGGCTCGTGCCCGCGCAGGGTGGGATCCCAAACTTCGGCGACTCATTGGAGGCGGTGACCCTCGGGGCTGTGTCGGGGGGCTGCTAGCGCTCTTCTCGGCGTGGGGTTGGCGGGGCTCCGCCAAGCCGGACGTGCAAAGGCGGGGACGGCGGAGGGGTTGGGCGCGTCTGCGAGTCTCGCCTTCCTCCCTTTGTCCCGGGAAGTGCCTCCGACCTACGGCGAGGGTCCCGCAGGACTGGAGGGAGTCCGGAAGTCCGTCCGTGAGCGCGCGTGGCTAGGCCGGGCGAGTGCTGGGCGAGGCCAGGGGCGGGGCCGGACACACCTAGCTGCACGCCGCGCCTCGAGCGGCATCCCCGGGCCTCGCTGGGTGGAGGGAGAATTGAAAGGCCCAGCAAGTTTCTCGATGCACACGACATCCCGAATGAATAAGTTCCGACCTCTTGCAAGAGCCTTTTCTGTTAAGGGTTCACCTAATCCTCACATCTACCTTGGGGGCTTCGCTAGTATAGCAGTTTCAAGAGAAGGAAAACCAGCGGTCACAAAGGTGAAGTGATTTGTCCAGGTCACGCAGGTAGCTGGTACTTTATGTTTTATGAATGGCAAGCCTTTTTCCATCTGCCTTTTAATGGTTCTCACTGATAGTTTTTTGCCAGGCAGGCGTTTTGAATTTCTCCAGTTGAATTTACTGCTCTTCTCTTTTGGGGCACCCAGAGCCTTCACCACTTTGAGATTATATCCGTTGACCAAAATTCGTTTAGTTTTTTCCTTAAGATGGCTCTCTAGTAGTGCTTAGCTGTCTTGAACTTTATTTGAAACAATTTTGTTAGATTGTATTGGGACAGCTGTCAGAAAAACATCAAAATTGGTGAATTTTTGTGTAGCCATTTTAATCCTGAAGATGGAAGAAGATACGCAGTTTTCAGTGTATTGTGCTATATTATTTCAAGAAAGGTAAAAACTCAGCTGAAATGCAGAAAATTTGAGCAGTGCCTGGAGAAGGTGCTGTGACTAATTCAACGTGTCAAAAGTGGCTTGCGAAGTTTCTTGGTACTATTGACATTTTGGGCAAATAATTCTTTGCTTTGGGGCTGTCCAATGCATTGGAAGATGTTTAGCAGCACCCCTGGCCTCACCCCAGTAGAAGGCAATAGCAGGAGATAGCTAGTTGACATACTCAAAATATCCGGATCTGTAAAGTTATTGGTGAAAATGAAAAATGTGTCTTTTATTTTATCGACAAAACTAAATGGACTTTTTGGCCAATCCAATCCAAGTTTTCTGATGATTCCCAGTGGTACTTCAGAATCTTTTTTTTTTAAATGTGATGATATTCTTACTGTGATCCTGTTAATGGATACATTTGCTGCTACTCTTATCATGATCCCATTAATGGTTACATTAAATTAGGGGGAATGTACACCCTTATGATGTTGGGTCTTATAGGCCTTCCCAGTTGTTCATGTCCTCTTTTGTTTTGCTCCCCACCAGCAGTATTTTATCATCTTCATAAAAGAAATGCATTTCCCTAACTTTATTCTTACATAGTATTTTACTGCTATTCAAGATGGAATTTTTCCATTATTTTATATATATTTTTTGTATTTGATATCTCCCACTTTTTAATTTGGTATATTTGTGATTTGTCTTTTTCCCCTTACTTAGTGTACCTAATAGTTATCTATGTTTATTGTTACAAAATAACTTTTTAAAATGTCTGTAGTGTCTGTAGTAATGTCTCCTTGATCATTCTTGATATTTGTTATTTGTGTTCTCATTTTTTTTTACCTTGGCCAGTTTGGCTAGAGGTTTGTTGATATTATCTTTTTAAATAACCAGCTTTTGGTTTCACTGAATTTCTCTATATTGATTTTTTTGTTTTCAGTGTCATTAAGTTTTGCTCTTACCTTGATTATTTCCTTCCTTATGCTCACTTTGGGTTTAATTTATTTCCATTACTTATTTAGAATTCTGTTGTTTAATTTCCAGATACTTGGGGATTTTCCAGATCTCTTTCTGTTATTGATTTCTACTTTAATTCTGTTTTTGCAAAGAATGTGCTGTCAAATTTAAGTTCTTTAAAACTTACTGTCGTTTGTTTTATGGTCAAGAATAGGATTTATTTTGGTGAATGTTTCCTGTGTACGTTAATGACTGTCGTGCTGGTGGTGGGGCGTTCTTCCAGAAATGCTGAATGGGTCAGGGCAGTTGATGCTGCGCTTCAGTTCTTCTGTATCCTTAGTGGGTTTCCATCTGTTCTGTCACTGAGAAAAGAGTCTTGAAGTCTCCAACTATATTTATGGGTTTGTCTCTTTTTCTATCATTGCTTCTTGTATTTTGAAGTTCTTTTGTTAGGTACCTGTATATTTAGGATTGTTATGTGTTCTTGGTGATTTGACACATTTACTTTTATGAACTATCATTCTTTATACCGGGTAATATTTCTTACGAAATTTACTCTTTTGGTATTAATATAATATAATATAATATAATATATAAATAACTCCAGCTTTCTTTTTATTAGTGTTTGCAAGGTATATCTTTTTTCATCCCTTTACTTTTGACCTAGCTGTGTTTTTATATTAAAACATACTGCTTATATACAACATATAGTTTGGCATTGCTGTTTTTTTAATCCAATTTGACAAGTTCTGTTTCATTAAATTGATTGTTTATACCAGTATTGATTAAAATATACCATCTTGCTAGTTTTTTTCTACATGTCCCATCTGGTCTTGTCCCTATTTCCCCTCTTCTCCTGACTACTTTGGATTTGTAAGTACCTTTTTTTTTTTTTTTTTAAAGATTTTATTTATTTATTTTAGAGAGGGAAGGGAGAGAGATAGAGAGAGAGAACATCAATGTGCGGTTGCTGGGGGTTATGCCTGCAACCCAGGCATGTACCCTGGCTGGGAATCGAACCTGGGACACTTTGGTTCCCAGCCCGCGCTCCATCCACTGAGCTACGCCAGCCAGGGCTGTAAGTACCTTTAATGATTCCAACTTTTTACTGTTGGCTTATCATTTATACCTCTTTTAAAAAAATTTCTGTGGTTGCCTTAGAGTTTATAGTAAACATCTTGAGTTAATCACAGTAGACCCTTAAATAATATTATGCTGTGTAATGTAAGATGCTTAAAACCGTATGCTTCCGATTTCATTACCTCACTCTTTGTGCTATTATTTATCTTTATTTTTAACCATGTTGGAGGTCTTCACTCCTTTGTATAGATACAGATTTCTGTCTGGTATCATATTCCTTCTATCTGAAGAACTTATTTAAATATTTGGGTTTTTTTTAATTACACTTTATTGATTATGCTATTACAGTTGTCTTAATTTTACATCCATTGCCCCTCCACCCAGCACCCTTACTCACTCAGGCAGTCCCCACACCCTTGTTCATGTCCATGGGTCATGCATATAAGTTCTTGTTCTTTGGCTCCCCACGGCTATTCTGTAACTACCTGTTTGTGCTTCTTAATCCCCTCACCTCTGTACCCATTCCTCCACACCTGCTCCCATCTGGCAACCATCAAAACACTGTCTATATCTGTGTGAGTCTGCCTCTGTTCTTCTGTTTGTTTAGTTTGTTTTTTTAGATTCAATTGTTGATATATATATTTGTTGTCATTTTATTGTTCATAATCATAAATTTTGGTCTTTTTCTTAAATGAGTCCCTTTCACATTTTATTAATAATGGTTTGGTGATGATGAACTCCTTTAGTTTTTTCTTGTGTGGGAGGCTCTTTATCTGCCCTTCAATTCTAAATGACAGCTCTGCTGGATAGAGTAATCTTGGCTGTAGGTCTTGGCCTTTCATGACTTTGAATATTTCATGCCAACCCTTCTAGCCTGCAAAGTTTCTTTTGAGAAATCAGCTGACAGTCTTTTGGGAACTCCACTGTAGGTAACTAATTTCTTTTTTGTCCCTGTTTTTAAGAGTCTCTCTTCTTTAACCTTTGCATTTTAATTATGATGTGTCGTAGAGTAGGTGTCTTTGTATCCAGCTTGTTGGAGACTGTGCTTCTAGACTTGCATGTCCTCATCCCTTACCAAATTAAGGAAGTGTTCTTCCATTATTTTTCAAATAGATTTCAATTTCTTTCTCTTTCTCGTCTCCTTCTGGCCCCCCTATGATGTGAATGTTTGGAATGTTTGAAGTTGTCTGAGAGACCGCTTATACTATCCTTGTTTTTTTTGGATTCTTTTCTCTTCTGGCTATTATAATTGGTTGTTTTTCGCTTCCTTATGTTTCCCAATCATTTATTTGATTCTAGGCTTCATCCACTCTACAATTTACAGTTTCCCTGAAATTGTTCTTTATTTTAATTAGTGTATCCTTCTGTTTCTGACTGGATCTGTTTTATAGTGTTGAGGTTCTACTAAGTTCCTTGAGCACCGTTATAACCACTGGTTTGAACTCTGCAGCTGATAGATTGCTTATCTCCATTTTGTTTATAGTTCTTTTTCTGTTTTAATCTGTTCTTTTGTTTGGGCCATGTTTCTTTGTCTCCTCATTTTGGCAGCCTCCCTGTGTTTGTTTCTATGTATTAGGTAGAGCTGCTATGACTCCCTGTCTTGATAACATGGCCTAATGTAGTAGGAGTCCTGTAGGGTCCAGTGGCACAGCATCCCCTATCACCCAAGCTGGGTACTCAAGGTGTACCTTCCATGTGAGCTGAGTATTCCTCCTCTTGTCGTTGAGCCTTAATTGCTGTTGGCAGGTCACTGGGAGGAATCTCTCCAGGCCAGTCAGCTGTAAGGACTGGCTGTGACCACTGGTCACCAGCCTCTGGCCTCTGAAGGATCAACTGTGCAGGAGCAGGGTGGTAGTGCTCAGACATGGTCTGTAGCTGTCTACTGGGTGCACAGGCTCTGCTGTTTCCCAGTGGTGGTACAGGCCAAGGTCAGCCCCCACATGCGTTCTGCCAGGGGCCACCCTGCATGAACTATAAAGCAATCTCAGATGGCTGCTACTTGTGCTGGGCTTGGAGATTCCCAGGTGAGGCCAAGCTATGAATCTAGGCTGGTTGCTGCTAGTGCCAGGCCTGGAGCGAAATAGTAAGAGTTATAGGGGCGGGGGGCTCGTTTAGGCCAGCTGTTGCTTGTTTGAGAGCATTTAGGAAGTTGTGAAACATGAGCCGAGACCATATGGAAAAGTCATGGTTAACATTTTGGGTGGGCCCATAAGTTGGGCAGGATGGAGTCTCAGAGGATCTCCAGGGTGGGCCCAGGTTGATGGACATGTCTCAGATTTGGCACCCACCTGCTGGTTCTGTGGCTCTTTGTAGGGAGGGCTCAGAAAAAGGACAATGGCCTCTGCCTGCCCATCTGTCTGGGAGAAAGCTGTTCTACAGCTCCCGCCTTGATACCAGCATCTCCATTCCTCCCTGTACGCCACTGGTGCCTTTCAAACTGCTAACCCAGTGCTGGAGCTCAAAGGGAGTGAGTCTGAGTAAGTTCGGGTGTGTGGGTTCTTTTTTTTTTTAATAATATTTATTTATTTTTAGAGAGGGAAGGGCGGGAGATAGAGAGAGA